>NW_027362865.1:2874234-4311351 GCF_046119375.1 Phyllobates terribilis | reverse complement strand
GTGTGCGAGTGTGTGCAAGTGTGTGTGATTGTGTGTGAGTGTGTGTATGAGTGAGTGAGTGCGAGTGTGTGCGAGTGTATGCGCGAGTGTGTGCGTGCGAGTGTGTGCGTGCGAGTGTGTGCATGCACACGAGTGTGTGAGTGTGTGTGCGAATGTGTGTGCGTGTGAGTGTGTGCGAGTGTGTATGAGTGTATGTGCGAGTGTGTGCCAGTGTGTGCAAGTGTGTGTGTGTGAGTGTGTGCAAGTGTTTGCGAGTGAGTGTGTGCGAGAGTGTGCGAGTGTGTGTGTGCGAGTGTGTGAGCATGTGTGAGTGTGTGCAAGTGTGTGCGTGCGAGTGTGTGTGTGCGAGTGTGTGTGATTGTGTATGAGTGAGTGTGTGCGTGTGTGCAAGTGTGTTTGAGTGTGTTTGTGCGAGTGTCTATGAGTGTGTGTGCGAGTGTGTGCAAGTGTGTTTGTGCGAGTGTGTATGAGTGTGTGTGTGCGAGTGTGTGCGAGTGTGTGTGCGAGTGTATGCGCGAGTGTGTGCGTGTGAGTGTGTGCGTGCGAGTCTGTGTGTGCACACGAGTGTGTGAGTGTGTGTGCGAATGTGTGTGCGTGTGAGTGTGTGCGAGTGTGTATGAGTGTATGTGTGAGTGTGTGCCAGTGTGTGCGAGTGTGTGTGTGCGAGTGTGTGCAAGTGTGTGCGAGTGAGTGTGTGCGAGTGTGTGCGAGAGTGTGCGAGTGTGTGTGTGCGAGTGTGTGTGTGCGAGTGTGTGTGCAATTGTGTATGAGTGTGTGTGCGAGTGTGTGCGAGTATGTGCAAATGTGCCCGAGTGTGCACGAGTGTGCACGAGTGAGTGTGTGCGAGTGTGTGCAAGTGTGTGTGAGTGTGTGCCAGTGTGTGTGTGCGAGTGTGTGCGAGTGTGTGTATGAGTGTGTGTGTTTGATTGTGCAAGTGTGTTTGTGAGTGTGTGTGCGAGTGTGTGCGTGCGAGTGTGTGCGAGTGTGTGTGAGTGTGTGCGAGTGTGTGTGCGAGTGTGTGCGAGTGTGTGCAAATGTGCCCGAGTGTGCACGAGTGTGCACGAGTGAGTGTGTGCGAGTGTGTGCAAGTGTGTGTGAGTGTGTGCCAGTGTGTGTGTGCGAGTGTGTGCGAGTGTGTGTATGAGTGTGTGTGTTCGATTGTGTATAAGTGTGTGCGAGTGTGTGTGTGAGTGTGTGTGCAAGTGTGTGTGTGCGAGTGTGTTCGATTGTGTGCGAATGTGTGTGTGAGTGTGAGTGAGTGTGTACGAGTGTGTGCGAGTGTGTGCGAGTGTGTGTGCGAGTGTGTGCGAGTGTGTGCGATTGTGTGTGTGAGTGTGTAGGACTGTATGTGCGAGTGTGTGCGAGTGTGTATGAGTGTGTGTGCGAGTGTGTGTGCGAGTGTGTGCGAGTGTGAGCGATTGTGTGTGAGAGTGTGTAGGTCTGTATGTGCGAGTGTGTATGAGTGTGTGTGTGAGTGTGTGCAAGTGTGTGTGAGTGTGTGTGAGTGTGTGTGCGAGTGTGTGCATGCGAGTGTGTGCGTGCGAGTGTGTGCGTGCGAGTGTGTGCGAGTGTGTGCGAGTGTGTGCGAGTGTGTGAGTGCGAGTGTGTGCGAATGTGTGCGAGTGTGTGCGTGCGAGTGTGCACGAGTGTGCACGAGTGTGTGCGTGTAAGTGTGTGCGTGCGAGTGTGTGCGAGTGTGCTCGAGTGAATGGGTGCGAGTGTGTGCGAGTGTGTGTGAGTGTGTGTGAGTGAGTGTGTGTGAGAGTGTATTAGTGAGTGTGTGTGAGTGTGTGCGTGTGTGCGAGTTTGTGTGCGAGTGTGTGCGAGTGTGTGAGTGTGTGCGAGTGTGTGCGTGCGAGTGTGTACGTGTGAGTGTGTGCGAGTGTGTGAGTGTGTGTGCGAATGTGTGTGCGAGTGAGTGTGTATGAGTGTGTGTAGGAGTGTGTGCGAGTGTGTGCAATTGTGTGTGTGAGTGTGTAGGACTGTATGTGCAAGTGTGTGCGAGTGTGTTCGAGTGTGTGAGTGTGTGCGAGTGTGTGTGAGTGTGTGTGAGTGTGTGCAAGTGTGTGTGTGCGAGTGTGTGTGTGTGTGAGTGTGTGCAAGTGTGTTCAAGTGTGTGTGCGAGTGTGTATGAGTGTGTGTGTGCAAGTGTGTGCGCGTGTGTGTGAGTGTGTGTGAGTGTGTGCATGAGTGAGTGTGTGCGAGTGTGTGTGAGTGTGTGTGTGTGTGAGTGTGTGCGAGTGTGTGTGTGCGAGTGTGTGTGCGAGTGTGTGTGTGCGAGTGTGTGTGTGCGAGTGTGTGTGTGCGATTGTGTATTAGTGAATGTGTGCGAGTGTGCGTGAGTGTGTGCGTGTAAGTGAGTGAGTGTGTGTGTGCGAGTGTGTGCCAATGAGTGTGAGTGAGTGTGAGTGAGTGTGTGCGAGTGTGTGCGAGTGTGTGTGTGCGATTGTGCATAAGTGTGTGCGAGTGTGAGTGTGTAGGACTGTGTGTGCGAGTGTGTGTGCGAGTGTGTGTGAGTGTGTGCGAGTGTGTGTAGGAGTGTGTGCGATTGTGTTTGTGAGTGTGTAGGACTGTATGTGCGAGTGTGTGCGACTGTGTTCGAGTGTGTGTGTGCGAGTGTGTGAGCAGGTGTGAGTGTGTGCAAGTGTGTGCGTGCGAGTGTGTGTGTGCGAGTGTGTGTGATTGTGTATGAGTGAGTGTGTGCGTGTGTGCAAATGTGTTTGAGTGTGTTTGTGCGAGTGTCTATGAGTGTGTGTGCGAGTGTGTGCAAGTGTGTGTGTGCGAGTGTGTGCAAGTGTGTGTGATTGTGTGTGAGTGTGTGTATGAGTGAGTGTGTGCGAGTGTGTGCGAGTGTGTGTGCGAGTGTATGCGCGAGTGTGTGCGTGCGAGTGTGTGCGTGCGAGTCTGTGTGTGCACACGAGTGTGTGAGTGTGTGTGCGAATGTGTGTGCGTGTGAGTGTGTGCGAGTGTGTATGAGTGTATGTGTGAGTGTGTGCCAGTGTGTGCGAGTGTGTGTGTGCGAGTGTGTGCAAGTGTGTGCGAGTGAGTGTGTGCGAGTGTGTGCGAGAGTGTGCGAGTGTGTGTGTGCGAGTGTGTGTGTGCGAGTGTGTGTGCAATTGTGTATGAGTGTGTGCGAGTGCGTGCGAGTGAGTGCGAGTGTGTGCGAGTGTGTGTGAGTGTGTGTATGCGAGTGTGTGTGCGATTGTGTATGAGTGTGTGCGAGTGTGTGTGAGTTTGTGCGAGTGTGTGTGTGTGCGAGTGTGTGCTAGTGTGCACGAGTGTTTGAGTGTGTGCGAGTGTGCCTGAGTAAGTGTGTGTGTGATTGTGTGCGAGTGTTTCCGAGTGTGTGTGTGAGTGAGTAGGACTGTGTGTGCGAGTGTGTTCGAGGGTGTGCAATTGTGTGCAAGTGTGTGTGTGCGAGTGCGAGTCCATATGAGTGAGTGTGTGAATGTGTGCGAGTGTGTGACAGTGTGTGTGTGCGAGTGTGTGTACGAGTGTGTGCGAGTGTGTGCGTGCGAGTGTGTGCGAGTGTGTATGAGTGTATGTGCGAATGTGTGTGCGAGTGTGTGTTCGAGTGTGTGTGTTAGCGTGTGTGCAAGTGTGTGCGAGTGTGTGTGCGAGTGCGTACGAGTGTGTGTGAGTGTGCACGAGTGTGTGCGTGTGAGTGTGTGCGAGTGTGTGTGTGCGCGTGAGTGTGTGTGAGTGTGTGAGTGTGTGTGTGAATGTGTGTGTGTGTGAGTGTGTGTGTGAATGCGTGTGCGTGTGAGTGTGTGCGAGTGTGTATGAGTGTATGTGCGAGTATGTGCCAGTGTGTGCGAGTGTGTGTGTGTGTGAGTGTGTGCAAGTGTGTGCGAGTGAGTGTGTGCGAGAGTGTGCGAGTGTGTGTGTGCGAGTATGTGTGTGCGAGTATGTGTGTGCGAGAGTGTGCGAGTGTGTGTGTGCGAGTGTGTGTGTGCGAGTGTGTATGAGTGTGTGTGTGCGAGTGTGTGCAAGTGTGTGTGATTGTGTGTGAGTGTGTGTATGAGTGAGTGTGTGCGAGTGTGTGCGTGTGAGTCTGTGTGTGCACGCGAGTGTGTGCGAGTGTGTGAGTGTGTGTGCGAATGTGTGTGTGTGAGTGTGTGCGAGTGTGTATGAGTGTATGTGCGAGTGTGTGCCAGTGTGTGCGAGTGTGTGTGTGCGAGTGTGTGCAAGTGTGTGCGAGTGAGTGTGTGCGAGAGTGTGCGAGTGTGTGTGTGCGAGTGTGTGTGTGTGTGCGAGTGTGTGTGCAATTGTGTATGAGTGTGTGCGAGTGTGTGTGAGTTTGTGCAAGTGTGTGCGTGTGTGCGTACGAGTGCGTGCGAGTGAGTGCGAGTGTGTGCGAGTGTGTGTATGCGAGTGTGTGTGCGATTGTGTATGAGTGTGTGCGAGTGTGAGTGAGTTTGTGCGAGTGTGTGCGAGTGTGTGCTAGTGTGCATGAGTGTTTGAGTGTGTGCGAGTGTGCGTGAGTAAGTGTGTGTGTGATTGTGTGCGAGTGTTTCCGAGTGTGTGTGCGAGTGTGTGCGAGTGTGTGTACGAGCGTGTGTGTGCGAGTGTGTTCGAGTGTGTGCAATTGTGTACGAGTGTGTGTGTGCGAGTGCGAGTCCGTATGAGTGAGTGTGTGAATGTGTGCGAGTGTGTGCCAGTGTGTGTGTGCGAGTGTGTGTACGAGTGTGTGCGAGTGTGTGCGTGCGAGTGTGTATGAGTGTATGTGCGAGTGTGTGTGCAAGTGTGTGCGAGTGTGTGTGCGAGTGTGTGTGTTCGAGTGTGTGCAAGTGTGTGTGAGTGTGTGTGCGAGTGCGTATGAGTGTGTTCGTGTGTGCACGAGTGTGTGCGTGTGAGTGTGTGCGAGTGTGTGCGTCCGATTGTGTGCGAGTGTGCTCGAGTGAGTGGGTGTGAGTGTGTGCGAGTGTGCATTAGTGAGTGTATGTGAGTGTGTGCGTGTGTGCGAGTTTGTGTGCGCGTGTGCTCGAGTGAATGGGTGCAAGTGTGTGTGAGTGTGTGTGAGTGCAAGTGTGTGCGAGTGTGTGGGTGCGAGTGTGTGCAAGTGTGTGCGAGTGTGTGTGAATGTGTGTTCGAGTGTGTGCGAGTGTGTGCGTGCGAGTATGTGCGAGTGTGCTCGAGTGAATGGGTGCGAGTGTGTGCGAGTGTGTGTGAGTGTGTGCGAGTAAGTGTGTGCGAGTGTGTATGAGTGAGTGTGTGTGAGTGTGTGCGAGTTTGTGTGCGAGTGTGTGCGAGTGAGTGTGTGCGAATGTGTATGACTGTGTGTGCGAGTGTGTGCAAGTGGGTGCGAGTGTGTGGGTGCGAGTGTGTGCAAGTGTGTGCGAGTATGTGTGAATGTGTGTTTGAGTGTGTGCGAGTGTGTGCCAGTGAGTGTGTGCGAGTGTTTGCGAGTGTGTGTACGAGTGTGTGTGTGAGTGTGTGCGTGCGAGTGTGTGCGTGCGGGTGTTTGCGAGTGTGTGTGAGTGTGTGTGCGAATGTGTGTGTGTGCGAGTGTGCGTGCGAGTGAGTGTGTGAGTGTGTGTGCAATTGTGTATGAGTGTGTGCGAGTGTGTGTGCGTTTGTGCGAGTGTGTGCGTGTGAGTGCGTGTGAGTGAGTGCGAGTTTGTGCAAATGTGTGCGCGAGTGTGCGAGTGTGGGCGTGCGAGTGTGTGCTAGTGTGCGCGAGAGTGTGAGTGTGTGCGAGTGTGCGTGAGTAAGTGTGTGTGAGAGTATGTGCGAGTGTTGCCGAGTGTGTGTGTGAGTGTGTAGGACTGTGTGCATGAGTGTGTTTGCAAGTGTGTGTGTACGAGTGTGTTCGAGTGTGTGCAATTTTGTGCGAGTGTGTGTGCGAGTGCATATGAGTAAGTGTGTGCGAATGTGTGCGAGTGTGTGCGAGTGTGTGTGCGAGTGTGTATGAGTGTGTGTGTGCAAGTGTGTGCGTGTGTGTGTGAGTGTGTGCATGAGTGAGTGTGTGCGAGTGTGTGTGAGTGTGTGTGTGTGAGTGTGTGCGAGTGTGTGTGTGCGTGTGTGTGTGCGAGTGTGTGCGTGTGAGTGTGTGCGAGTGTGTGTGTGTGTGTGTGTGTGATTGTGTATTAGTGAATGTGTGCGAGTGTGCGTGAGTGTGTGCGTGTGAGTGAGTGAGTGTGTGTGTGTGCGAGTGAGTGTGAGTGAGTGTGTGCGAGTGTGTGCGAGTGTGTGTGTGCGATTGTGCATAAGTGTGTGCGAGTGTGAGTGTGTAGGACTGTGTGTGCGAGTGTGTGTGCGAGTGTGTGCGAGTGTGTGTGAGTGTGTGCGAGTGTGTGTAGGAGTGTGTGTTCAATTGTGTGTGTGAGTGTGTAGGACTGTATGTGCGAGTGTGTGCGACTGTGTTCGAGTGTGTGTGTGCGAGTGTGTGAGCATGTGTGAGTGTGTGCAAGTGTGTGCGTGCGAGTGTGTGTGTGCGAGTGTGTGTGATTGTGTATGAGTGAGTGTGTGCGAGTGTGTGCGAGTGTGTGTGTGAGTGTGTGCAAGTGTGTTTGAGTGTGTTTGTGCGAGTGTGTATGAGTGTGTGTGTGCGAGTGTGTGCAAGTGTGTTTGTGCGAGTGTGTATGAGTGTGTGTGTGCGAGTGTGTGCAAGTGTGTGTGATTGTGTGTGAGTGTGTGTATGAGTGAGTGTGTGCGAGTGTGTGCGTGCGAGTCTGTGTGTGCACGCGAGTGTGTGAGTGTTTGTGCGAATGTGTGTGTGTGAGTGTGTGCGAGTGTGTATGAGTGTATGTGCGAGTGTGTGCCAGTGTGTGCGAGTGTGTGTGTGCGAGTGTGTGCAAGTGTGTGCGAGTGAGTGTGTGCCAGTGTGTGCGAGGGTGTGCGAGTGTGTGTGTGCGAGTGTGTGTGCGAGTGTGTGTGCAATTGTGTATGAGTGTGTGCGAGTGTGTGTGAGTTTGTGCAAGTGTGTGCGTGTGTGCGTGCGAGTGCGTGCGAGTGCGTGCGAGTGAGTGCGAGTGTGTGTATGCGAGTGTGTGTGCGATTGTGTATGAGTGTGTGCGAGTGTGTGTGAGTTTGTCCGAGTGTGTGCGAGTGTGTGCTAGTGTGCACGAGTGTTTGAGTGTGTGCGAGTGTGCCTGAGTAATTGTGTTTTTGATTGTGTGCGAGTGTTTCCGAGTGTGTGTGTGAGTGAGTAGGACTGTGTGTGCGAGTGTTTGCGAGTGTGTGTGCGAGCGTGTGTGTGCGAGTGTGTTCGAGTGTGTGCAATTGTGTGCGAGTGTGTGTGTGCGAGTGCGAGTCCATATGAGTGAGTGTGTGAATGTGTGCGAGTGTGTGCCAGTGTGTGTGTGCGAGTGTGTGTACGAGTGTGTGCGAGTGTGTGCGAGTGTGTATGAGTGTATGTGCGAGTGTGTGTGCGAGTGTGTGCGAGTGTGTGTTCGAGTGTGTGTGTTCACGTGTGTGCAAGTGTGTGCGAGTGTGTGTGCGAGTGCGTACGAGTGTGTGTGAGTGTGCACGAGTGTGTGCGTGTGAGTGTGTGCAAGTGTGTGTGTGCGCACGAGTGTGTGTGAGTGTGTGTGCGAATGTGTGTGCGTGTGAGGGTGTGCGAGTGTGTATGAGTGTATGTGCGAGTATGTGCCAGTGTGTGCGAGTGTGTGTGTGTGAGTGTGTGCAAATGTGTGCGAGTGAGTGTGTGCGAGAGTGTGCACGAGTGTGCTCGAGTGAGTGGGTGCATGTAAGTGTGTGCGTGCGAGTGTGTGCGAATGTGTGCGAGTGTGTGCATGTGAGTGTGTGCATGCAAGTGTTTGCGTGCGAGTGTGTGCGAGTGTGTGCAAGTGTGTGAGTGTGTGCGAGTGTGTGTGTGAGTGTGTCCGAGTGTGTGCAAATGTGCCCGAGTGTGCGCGAGTGTGCACGAGTGATTGGGTGCGAGTGTGTGTGAGTGTGTATGAGTGAGTGTGTGCGAGTTTGTGTGCGAGTGAGTGTGTGCGAATGTGTGCAAGTGTGTTTGTGAGTGTGTGTGCGTGTGTGTGCATGTGAGTGTGTGCGAGTGTGTGCGAGTGTGTGTGAGTGTGTGCGAGTGTGTGCGAGTGTGTGCAAATGTGCCCGAGTGTGCACGAGTGAGTGTGTGCGAGTGTGTGCAAGTGTGTGTGAGTGTGTGTCAGTGTGTGTGTGCGAGTGTGTGCGAGTGTGTGTATGAGTGTGTGTGTTCGATTGTGCAAGTGTGTTTGTGAGTGTGTGTGCGAGTGTGTGCGTGCGAGTGTGTGCGAGTGTGTGCGAGTGTGTGTGAGTGTGTGCGATTGTGTGTGCGAGTGTGTGTGAGTGTGTGCAAATGTGCCCGAGTGTGCACGAGTGTGCACGAGTGAGTGTGTGCGAGTGTGTGCAAGTGTGTGTGAGTGTGTGCCAGTGTGTGTGTGCGAGTGTGTGTATGAGTGTGTGTGTTCGATTGTGTATAAGTGTGTGTGTGAGTGTGTGTGCAAGTGTGTGTGTGCGAGTGTGTTCGATTGTGTGCGAATGTGTGTGTGAGTGTGAGTGAGTGTGTACGAGTGTGTTCGAGTGTGTGTGCGAGTGTGTGCGATTGTGTGTGTGAGTGTGTAGGACTGTATGTGCAAGTGTGTGCGAGTGTGTATAAGTGTGTGTGTGAGTGTGTGCAAGTGTGTGCGAGTGAGTGTGTGTGAGTGTGTGTGCGAGTGTGTGTGCGAGTGTTTGTGCGAGTGTGTGCGAGTGTGTGCGATTGTGTGTGAGAGTGTGTAGGACTGTATGTGCGAGTGTATATGAGTGTGTGTGTGAGTGTGTGCAAGTGTGTGCGAGTGAGTGTGTGTGAGTGTGTGTGCAAGTGTGTGCATGCGAGTGTGTGCGTGTGAGTGTGTGCGTGCGAGTGTGTGCGACTGTGTGCGAGTGTGTGCGAGTGTGTGAGTGCGAGTGTGTGCGAATGTGTGCGAGTGTGTGCGTGCGAGTGTGCACGAGTGTGCACGAGTGTGTGCGTGTAAGTGTGTGTGTGCGAGTGTGTGCGAGTGTGCTCGAGTGAATCGTTGCGAGTGTGTGCGAGTGTGTGTGAGTGTGTGCGAGTGAGTGTGTGTGAGAGTGTATTAGTGAGTGTGTGTGAGTGTGTGCGTGTGTGCGAGTTTGTGTGCGAGTGTGTGCGAGTGTGCGAGTGTGTGCGTGCGAGTGTGTACGTGCGAGTGTGTGAGAGTTTGTGAGTGTGTGTGCGAATGTGAGTGCGAGTGAGTGTGTATGAGTGTGTGTAGGAATGTGTGCGAGTGTGTGCGATTGTGTGTGTGAGTGTGTAGGACTGTGTGTGCAAGTGTGTGCGAGTGTGTTCGAGTGTGAGAGTGTGTGCGAGTGTGTGTGAGTGTGTGCAAGTGTTTGTGTGCGAGTGTGTGTGTGTGTGTGAGTGTGTGCAAGTGTGTTCGAGTGTGTGTGCGAGTGTGTATGAGTGTGTGTGTGCAAGTGTGTGCGCGTGTGTGTGAGTGTGTGCATGAGTGAGTGTGTGCGAGTGTGTGTGAGTGTGTGTGTGTGTGCGTGCGAGTGAGTGCGAGTGTGTGCGAGTCTGTGTATGCGAGTGTGTGTGCGATTGTGTATGAGTGTGTGCGAGTGTGTGTGAGTTTGTGCGAGTGTGTGTGTGTGCGAGTGTGTGTTAGTGTGCACGAGTGTTTGAGTGTGTGCGAGTGTGCCTGAGAGTGTGTGTGTGATTGTGTGCGAGTGTTTCCGAGTGTGTGTGTGAGTGAGTAGGACTGTGTGTGTGAGTGTTTGCGAGTGTGTGTGCGAGCGAGTGTGTGCGAGTGTGTTCGAGGGTGTGCAATTGTGTGCAAGTGTGTGTGTGCGAGTGCGAGTCCATATGAGTGAGTGTGTGAATGTGTGCGAGTGTGTGCCAGTGTGTGTGTGCGAGTGTGTGTACGAGTGTGTGCGAGTGTGTGCGTGTGAGTGTGTGCGAGTGTGTATGAGTGTATGTGCGAGTGTGTGTGCGAGTGTGTGTTCGAGTGTGTGTGTTCGCGTGTGTGCAAGTGTGTGCGAGTGTGTGTGCGAGTGCGTACGAGTGTGTGTGAGTGTGCACGAGTGTTTGAGTGTGTGCGAGTGTGCCTGAGTAAGTGTGTGTGTGATTGTATGCGAGTGTTTCCGAGTGTGTGTGTGAGTGAGTAGGACTGTGTGTGTGAGTGTTTGCGAGTGTGTGTGCGAGCGAGTGTGTGCGAGTGTGTTCGAGGGTGTGCAATTGTGTGCAAGTGTGTGTGTGCGAGTGCGAGTCCATATGAGTGAGTGTGTGAATGTGTGCGAGTGTGTGCCAGTGTGTGTGTGCGAGTGTGTGTACGAGTGTGTGCGAGTGTGTGCGTGTGAGTGTGTGCGAGTGTGTATGAGTGTATGTGCGAGTGTGTGTGCGAGTTTGTGTTCGAGTGTGTGTGTTCGCGTGTGTGCAAGTGTGTGCGAGTGTGTGTGCGAGTGCGTACGAGTGTGTGTGAGTGTTCACGAGTGTGTGCGTGTGAGTGTGTGTGAGTGTGTGTGTGCGCGCGAGTGTGTGTGAGTGTGTGTGCGAATGTGTGTGCGTGCGAGTGTGTGCGAGTGTGTGCGAGTGTGTGCGAGTGTGTGAGTGCGAGTGTGTGCGAATGTGTGCGAGTGTGTGCGTGCGAGTGTGCACGAGTGTGCACGTGTAAGTGTGTGCGTGTAAGTGTGTGCGTGCGAGTGTGCTCGAGTGAATGGGTGCGAGTGTGTGCGAGTGTGTGTGAGTGTGTGCGAGTGAGTGTGTGTGAGAGTGTATTAGTGATTGTGTGAGAGTGTGTGCGTGTGTGCGAGTTTGTGTGCGAGTGTGTGCGAGTGTGCGAGTGTGTGCGTGCGAGTGTGTACGTGCGAGTGTGTGAGAGTGTGTGAGTGTGTGTGCAAATGTGAGTGCGAGTGAGTGTGTATGAGTGTGTGTAGGAGTGTGTGCGAGTGTGTGCGATTGTGTGTGTGAGTGTGTAGGACTGTATTTGCAAGTGTGTGCGAGTGTGTTCGAGTGTGTGAGTGTGTGCGAGTGTGTGTGAGTGTGTGTGAGTGTGTGCAAGTGTGTGTGTGCGAGTGTGTGTGTGAGTGTGTGCAAGTGTGTTCGAGTGTGTGTGCGAGTGTGTATGAGTGTGTGTGTGCAAGTGTGTGCGCGTGTGTGTGAGTGTGTGCATGAGTGAGTGTGTGCGAGTGTGTTTGAGTGTGTGTGTGTGTGAGTGCGTGCGAGTGAGTGCGAGTGTGTGCGAGTGTGTGCGAGTGTGTGTATGCGAGTGTGTGTGCGATTGTGTATGAGTGTGTGCGAGTTTGTGTGAGTTTGTGCGAGTGTGTGTGTGTGTGTGCGAGTGTGTGCTAGTGTGCACGAGTATTTGAGTGTGTGCGAGTGTGCCTGAGTAAGTGTGTGTGTGATTGTGTGCGAGTGTTTCCGAGTGTGTGTGTGAGTGAGTAGGACTGTGTGTGTGAGTGTTTGCGAGTGTGTGTGCGAGCGTGTGTGTGCGAGTGTGTTCGAGGGTGTGCAATTGTGTGCAAGTGTGTGTGTGCGAGTGCGAGTCCATATGAGTGAGTGTGTGAATGTGTGCGAGTGTGTGCCAGTGTGTGTGTGCGAGTGTGTGTACGAGTGTGTGCGAGTGTGTGCGTGCGAGTGTGTGCGAGTGTGTATGAGTGTATGTGCGAGTGTGTGTGCGAGTGTGTGTTTGAGTGTGTGTGTTCGCGTGTGTGCAAGTGGCTGCAAGTGTGTGTGCGAGTGCGTACGAGTGTGTGTGAGTGTGCACGAGTGTGTGCGTGTGAGTGTGTGCGAGTGTGTGTGTGTGCGTGATTGTGTGCGAGTGTGTGAGTGTGTGTGCGAATGTGTGTGCGTGTGAGTGTGTGCGAGTGTGTATGAGTGTATGTGCGAGTATGTGCAATTGTGTGCGAGTGTGTGTGTGCGAGTGCGAGTCCGTATGAGTGAGTGTGTGAATGTGTGCGAGTGTGTGCCAGTGTGTGTGTGCGAGTGTGTGTACGAGTGTGTGCGAGTGTGTGCGTGCGAGTGTGTATGAGTGTATGTGCGAGTGTGTATGCGAGTGTGTGCGAGTGTGTGTGCGAGTGTGTGTGTTCGAGTGTGTGCAAGTGTGTGCGAGTGTGTGTGCGAGTGCGTACGAATGTGTTCATGTGTGCACGAGTGTGTGCGTGTGAGTGTGTGCGAGTGTGTGCGTCCGAGTGTGTGCGAGTGTGCTCGAGTGAGTGGGTGTGAGTGTGTGCGAGTGTGCATGAGTGAGTGTATGTGAGTGTGTGCGTGTGTGCGAGTTTGTGTGCGAGTGTGCTCGAGTGAATGGGTGCGAGTGTGTGTGAGTGTGTGCGAGTGAGTGCAAGTGTGCGCGAGTGTGTGGGTGTGAGTGTGTGCAAGTGTGTGCGAGTGTGTGTGAATGTGTGTTCGAGTGTGTGCGATTGTGTGTGAGTGTGTGTGCGAGTGTGTGGGTGTGAGTGTGTGCAAGTGTGTGCGAGTGTGTGTGAATGTGAGTATGTGCGAGTGTGCTCGAGTGAATGGGTGCGAGTGTGTGCGAGTGTGTGTGAGTGTGTGCGAGTGAGTGTGTGCGAGTGTGTATGAGTGAGTGTGTTTGAGTGTGTGCGAGTTTGTGTGCGAGTGTGTGCGAGTTAGTGTGTGCGAATGTGTATGAGTGTGTGTGCGAGTGTGTGCAAGTGGGTGCGTGTGTGTGGGTGCGAGTGTGTGCAAGTGTGTGCGAGTGTGTGTGAAAGTGTGTTTGAGTGTGTGTGAGTGTGTGCCAGTGAGTGTGTGCGAGTGTTTGCGAGTGTGTGTGCGAGTGTGTGTGTGAGTGTGTGCGTGCGAGTGTGTGCGTGCGGGTGTGTGCGAGTGTGTGTGAGTGTGTGTGTGTGTGTGTGCGAGTGTGCGTGCGAGTGTGTGTGTGAGTGTGTGTGCAATTGTGTATGAGTGTGTGCGAGTGTGTGTGCGTTTGTGCGAGTGTGTGCGTGTGTGTGTGTGAGTGCGTGTGAGTGAGTGCGAGTTTGTGCAAATGTGTGCGAGTGTGGGCGTGCGAGTGTGTGCTAGTGTGCGCGAGTGTGTGAGTGTGTGCGAGTGTGCGTGAGTAAGTGTGTGTGAGAGTGTGTGCGAGTGTTGCCGAGTGTGTGTGTGAGTGTGTAGGACTGTGTGCGCGAGTGTGTGTGCAAGTGTGTGTGTACGAGTGTGTTCGAGTGTGTGCAATTTTGTGCGAGTGTGTGTGTGCGAGTGCATATGAGTAAGTGTGTGCGAATGTGTGCGAGTGTGTGTGCGAGTGTGTGCGTGCGACTGTGTGCGTGCGACTGTGTGCGAGTGTGTGCGAGTGTTTGCGTGTGTGTGCGAGTGTGTGCAAGTGTGTGTGAGTGTGTGTGAGTGTGTGTGAATGTGTGAGAGTCTGTGTGTGCGAGTGTATGTGTGCGATTGTGTATGAATGTGTGCGAGTATGAGTGTGAGTGTGTGCGAGTGTGTGCGTGCGAGTGCGTGCGAGTGAGTGCGAGTGTGTGCAAATGTGTGCGAGAGTGTGCGAGTGTGGGCGTGCGAGTGTGCGCGAGTGTGTGCGTGTGAGTGAGTGTGTGTGTGAGTGTGAGTGTGTGCTAGTGTGCATGAGTATGTGAGTGTGTGCGAGTGTGCGCGAGTGTGCGTGTGAGTGAGTGAGTGTGTGTGCGAGTGTGTGTGCGAGTGTGTGTGAGTGTGTACGAGTGTGTGTAGGAGTGTGTGCGATTGTGTGTGTGAGTGTGTAGGACTGTATGTGCAAGTGTGTGCGAGTGTGTTCGAGTGCGTGAGTGTGTGCGAGTGTGTGTGAGTGTTTGCAAGTGTGTGTGTGCGAGTGTGTGTGTGTGAGTGTGTGTGTGAGTGTGTCCAAGTGTGTTCAAGTGTGTTTGCGAGTGTGTATTAGTGTGTGTGTGCAAGTGTGTGCGCGTGTGTGTGAGTGTGTGTGAGTGTGTGCATGAGTGAGTGTGTGCGAGTGTGTGTGTGTGAGTGTGTGCGAGTGAGTGTGTGCGAGTGTGTGTGTGCGAGTGTGTGCGTGCGAGTGTGTGCGAGTGTGTGTGTGTGAGAGTGTGTGTGTGCGATTGTGTATTAGTGAATGTGTGCGAGTGTGCGAGAGTGTGTGCGTGTGAGTGAGTGAGTGTGTGTGTGTGCGAGTGTGTGCGAGTGAGTGTGAGTGAGTGTGTGCGAGTGTGTGCGAGTGTGTGTGTGCGATTGTGCATAAGTGTGTACGAGTGTGAGTGTGTAGGACTGTGTGTGCGAGTGTGTGTGCGAGTGTGTGTGAGTGTGTGCGAGTGTGTGTGAGTTTGTGCAAGTTTGTGCGTGTGTGCGTGCGAGTGCGTGCGAGTGCGTGCGAGTGAGTGCGAGTGTGTGTATGCGAGTGTGTGTGCGATTGTGTATGAGTGTGTGCGAGTGTGTGTGAGTTTGTCCGAGTGTGTGCGAGTGTGTGCTAGTGTGCACGAGTGTTTGAGTGTGTGCGAGTGTGCCTGAGTAATTGTGTTTTTGATTGTGTGCGAGTGTTTCCGAGTGTGTGTGTGAGTGAGTAGGACTGTGTGTGCGAGTGTTTGCGAGTGTGTGTGCGAGCGTGTGTGTGCGAGTGTGTTCGAGTGTGTGCAATTGTGTGCGAGTGTGTGTGTGCGAGTGCGAGTCCATATGAGTGAGTGTGTGAATGTGTGCGAGTGTGTGCCAGTGTGTGTGTGCGAGTGTGTGTACGAGTGTGTGCGAGTGTGTGCGAGTGTGTATGAGTGTATGTGCGAGTGTGTGTGCGAGTGTGTGCGAGTGTGTGTTCGAGTGTGTGTGTTCACGTGTGTGCAAGTGTGTGCGAGTGTGTGTGCGAGTGCGTACGAGTGTGTGTGAGTGTGCACGAGTGTGTGCGTGTGAGTGTGTGCAAGTGTGTGTGTGCGCACGAGTGTGTGTGAGTGTGTGTGCGAATGTGTGTGCGTGTGAGGGTGTGCGAGTGTGTATGAGTGTATGTGCGAGTATGTGCCAGTGTGTGCGAGTGTGTGTGTGTGAGTGTGTGCAAATGTGTGCGAGTGAGTGTGTGCGAGAGTGTGCACGAGTGTGCTCGAGTGAGTGGGTGCATGTAAGTGTGTGCGTGCGAGTGTGTGCGAATGTGTGCGAGTGTGTGCATGTGAGTGTGTGCATGCAAGTGTTTGCGTGCGAGTGTGTGCGAGTGTGTGCAAGTGTGTGAGTGTGTGCGAGTGTGTGTGTGAGTGTGTCCGAGTGTGTGCAAATGTGCCCGAGTGTGCGCGAGTGTGCACGAGTGATTGGGTGCGAGTGTGTGTGAGTGTGTATGAGTGAGTGTGTGCGAGTTTGTGTGCGAGTGAGTGTGTGCGAATGTGTGCAAGTGTGTTTGTGAGTGTGTGTGCGTGTGTGTGCATGTGAGTGTGTGCGAGTGTGTGCGAGTGTGTGTGAGTGTGTGCGAGTGTGTGCGAGTGTGTGCAAATGTGCCCGAGTGTGCACGAGTGAGTGTGTGCGAGTGTGTGCAAGTGTGTGTGAGTGTGTGTCAGTGTGTGTGTGCGAGTGTGTGCGAGTGTGTGTATGAGTGTGTGTGTTCGATTGTGCAAGTGTGTTTGTGAGTGTGTGTGCGAGTGTGTGCGTGCGAGTGTGTGCGAGTGTGTGCGAGTGTGTGTGAGTGTGTGCGATTGTGTGTGCGAGTGTGTGTGAGTGTGTGCAAATGTGCCCGAGTGTGCACGAGTGTGCACGAGTGAGTGTGTGCGAGTGTGTGCAAGTGTGTGTGAGTGTGTGCCAGTGTGTGTGTGCGAGTGTGTGCGAGTGTGTGTATGAGTGTGTGTGTTCGATTGTGTATAAGTGTGTGTGTGAGTGTGTGTGCAAGTGTGTGTGTGCGAGTGTGTTCGATTGTGTGCGAATGTGTGTGTGAGTGTGAGTGAGTGTGTACGAGTGTGTTCGAGTGTGTGTGTGAGTGTGTGCAAGTGTGTGCGAGTGAGTGTGTGTGAGTGTGTGTGCGAGTGTGTGTGCGAGTGTTTGTGCGAGTGTGTGCGAGTGTGTGCGATTGTGTGTGAGAGTGTGTAGGACTGTATGTGCGAGTGTATATGAGTGTGTGTGTGAGTGTGTGCAAGTGTGTGCGAGTGAGTGTGTGTGAGTGTGTGTGCAAGTGTGTGCATGCGAGTGTGTGCGTGTGAGTGTGTGCGTGTGAGTGTGTGCGACTGTGTGCGAGTGTGTGCGAGTGTGTGAGTGCGAGTGTGTGCGAATGTGTGCGAGTGTGTGCGTGCGAGTGTGCACGAGTGTGCACGAGTGTGTGCGTGTAAGTGTGTGTGTGCGAGTGTGTGCGAGTGTGCTCGAGTGAATGGGTGCGAGTGTGTGCGATTGTGTGTGAGTGTGTGCGAGTGAGTGTGTGTGAGAGTGTATTAGTGAGTGTGTGTGAGTGTGTGCGTGTGTGCGAGTTTGTGTGCGAGTGTGTGCGAGTGTGCGAGTGTGTGCGTGCGAGTGTGTACGTGCGAGTGTGTGAGAGTTTGTGAGTGTGTGTGCGAATGTGAGTGCGAGTGAGTGTGTATGAGTGTGTGTAGGAATGTGTGCGAGTGTGTGCGATTGTGTGTGTGAGTGTGTAGGACTGTATGTGCAAGTGTGTGCGAGTGTGTTCGAGTGTGAGAGTGTGTGCGAGTGTGTGTGAGTGTGTGCAAGTGTTTGTGTGCGAGTGTGTGTGTGTGTGTGAGTGTGTGCAAGTGTGTTCGAGTGTGTGTGCGAGTGTGTATGAGTGTGTGTGTGCAAGTGTGTGCGCGTGTGTGTGAGTGTGTGCATGAGTGAGTGTGTGCGAGTGTGTGTGAGTGTGTGTGTGTGTGCGTGCGAGTGAGTGCGAGTGTGTGCGAGTCTGTGTATGCGAGTGTGTGTGCGATTGTGTATGAGTGTGTGCGAGTGTGTGTGAGTTTGTGCGAGTGTGTGTGTGTGCGAGTGTGTGTTAGTGTGCACAAGTGTTTGAGTGTGTGCGAGTGTGCCTGAGAGTGTGTGTGTGATTGTGTGCGAGTGTTTCCGAGTGTGTGTGTGAGTGAGTAGGACTGTGTGTGTGAGTGTTTGCGAGTGTGTGTGCGAGCGAGTGTGTGCGAGTGTGTTCGAGGGTGTGCAATTGTGTGCAAGTGTGTGTGTGCGAGTGCGAGTCCATATGAGTGAGTGTGTGAATGTGTGCGAGTGTGTGCCAGTGTGTGTGTGCGAGTGTGTGTACGAGTGTGTGCGAGTGTGTGCGTGTGAGTGTGTGCGAGTGTGTATGAGTGTATGTGCGAGTGTGTGTGCGAGTGTGTGTTCGAGTGTGTGTGTTCGCGTGTGTGCAAGTGTGTGCGAGTGTGTGTGCGAGTGCGTACGAGTGTGTGTGAGTGTGCACGAGTGTTTGAGTGTGTGCGAGTGTGCCTGAGTAAGTGTGTGTGTGATTGTATGCGAGTGTTTCCGAGTGTGTGTGTGAGTGAGTAGGACTGTGTGTGTGAGTGTTTGCGAGTGTGTGTGCGAGCGAGTGTGTGCGAGTGTGTTCGAGGGTGTGCAATTGTGTGCAAGTGTGTGTGTGCGAGTGCGAGTCCATATGAGTGAGTGTGTGAATGTGTGCGAGTGTGTGCCAGTGTGTGTGTGCGAGTGTGTGTACGAGTGTGTGCGAGTGTGTGCGTGTGTGCGAGTGTGTATGAGTGTATGTGCGAGTGTGTGTGCGAGTTTGTGTTCGAGTGTGTGTGTTCGCGTGTGTGCAAGTGTGTGCGAGTGTGTGTGCGAGTGCGTACGAGTGTGTGTGAGTGTGCACGAGTGTGTGCGTGTGAGTGTGTGTGAGTGTGTGTGTGCGCGCGAGTGTGTGTGAGTGTGTGTGCGAATGTGTGTGCGTGCGAGTGTGTGCGAGTGTGTGCGAGTGTGTGCGAGTGTGTGAGTGCGAGTGTGTGCGAATGTGTGCGAGTGTGTGCGTGCGAGTGTGCACGAGTGTGCACGAGTGTGTGCGTGTAAGTGTGTGCGTGCGAGTGTGTGCGAGTGTGCTCGAGTGAATGGGTGCGAGTGTGTGCGAGTGTGTGTGAGTGTGTGCGAGTGAGTGTGTGTGAGAGTGTATTAGTGAGTGTGTGAGAGTGTGTGCGTGTGTGCGAGTTTGTGTGCGAGTGTGTGCGAGTGTGCGAGTGTGTGCGTGCGAGTGTGTACGTGCGAGTGTGTGAGAGTGTGTGAGTGTGTGTGCAAATGTGAGTGCGAGTGAGTGTGTATTAGTGTGTGTAGGAGTGTGTGCGAGTGTGTGCGATTGTGTGTGTGAGTGTGTAGGACTGTATTTGCAAGTGTGTGCGAGTGTGTTCGAGTGTGTGAGTGTGTGCGAGTGTGTGTGAGTGTGTGTGAGTGTGTGCAAGTGTGTGTGTGCGAGTGTGTGTGTGAGTGTGTGCAAGTGTGTTCGAGTGTGTGTGCGAGTGTGTATGAGTGTGTGTGTGCAAGTGTGTGCGCGTGTGTGTGAGTGTGTGCATGAGTGAGTGTGTGCGAGTGTGTTTGAGTGTGTGTGTGTGTGAGTGCGTGCGAGTGAGTGCGAGTGTGTGCGAGTGTGTGCGAGTGTGTGTATGCGAGTGTGTGTGCGATTGTGTATGAGTGTGTGCGAGTTTGTGTGAGTTTGTGCGAGTGTGTGTGTGTGCGAGTGTGTGTTAGTGTGCACGAGTGTTTGAGTGTGTGCAAGTGTGCCTGAGTAAGTGTGTGTGTGATTGTGTGCGAGTGTGTATGAGTGTATGTGCGAGTGTGTGCGAGTTTGTGTGCGAGTGTGTGTGTTCGAGTGTGTGCAAGTGTGTGTGAGTGTGTGTGCGAGTGCGTACGAGTGTGTTCGTGTGTGCACGAGTGTGTGCGTGTGAGTGTGTGCGAGTGTGTGCGTGCGAGTGTGTGCGAGTGTGCTCGAGTGAGTGGGTGTGAGTGTGTGCGAGTGTGCATGAGTGAGTGTATGTGAGTGTGTGCGTGTGTGCGAGTTTGTGTGCGAGTGTACTCGAGTGAATGGGTGCGAGTGTGTGTGAGTGTGTGCGAGTGAGTGCAAGTGTGTGCGAGTGTGTGGGTGTGAGTGTGTGCAAGTGTGTGCGAGTGTGTGTGAATGTGTGTTCGAGTGTGTGCGAGTGTGTGTGAGTGTGTGTGCGAGTGTGTGCAAGTGTGTGCGAGAGTATGCGTGCGAGTGTGTGTGTTCGAGTGTGTGCGCGCGAGTGTGTGAGTGCGAATGTGTGTGCGTTTGAGTGTGTGCGAGTGTGTATGAGTGTATGTGCGAGTGTGTGCCAGTGTGTGCGAGTGTGTGTGTGCGAGTGTGTGCAAGTGTGTGCGAGTGAGTGTGTGCGAGAGTGTGCGAGTGTGTGTGTGCGAGTGTGTGTGTGCGAGTGTTTGTGCAATTGTGTATGAGTGTGTGCGAGTGTGTGTGAGTTTGTGCAAGTGTGTGCGTGTGTGCGTGCGAGTGCGTGCGAGTGAGTGCGAGTGTGTGCGAGTGTGTGTGAGTGTGTGTATGCGAGTGTGTGTGCGATTGTGTATGAGTGTGTGCGAGTGTGTGTGAGTTTGTGCGAGTGTGTGTGTGCGAGTGTGTGCTAGTGTGCACGAGTATTTGAGTGTGTGCGAGTGTGCCTGAGTAAGTGTGTGTGTGATTGTGTGCGAGTGTTTCCGAGTGTGTGTGTGAGTGAGTAGGACTGTGTGTGTGAGTGTTTGCGAGTGTGTGTGCGAGCGTGTGTGTGCGAGTGTGTTCGAGGGTGTGCAATTGTGTGCAAGTGTGTGTGTGCGAGTGCGAGTCCATATGAGTGAGTGTGTGAATGTGTGCGAGTGTGTGCCAGTGTGTGTGTGCGAGTGTGTGTACGAGTGTGTGCGAGTGTGTGCGTGCGAGTGTGTGCGAGTATGTATGAGTGTATGTGCGAGTGTGTGTGCGAGTGTGTGTTTGAGTGTGTGTGTTCGCGTGTGTGCAAGTGGCTGCAAGTGTGTGTTCGAGTGCGTACGAGTGTGTGTGAGTGTGCACGAGTGTGTGCGTGTGAGTGTCTGCGAGTGTGTGTGTGCGCGTGATTGTGTGCGAGTGTGTGAGTGTGTGTGCGAATGTGTGTGCGTGTGAGTGTGTGCGAGTGTGTATGAGTGTATGTGCGAGTATGTGCAATTGTGTGCGAGTGTGTGTGTGCGAGTGCGAGTCCGTATGAGTGAGTGTGTGAATGTGTGCGAGTGTGTGCCAGTGTGTGTGTGCGAGTGTGTGTACGAGTGTGTGCGAGTGTGTGCGTGCGAGTGTGTATGAGTGTATGTGCGAGTGTGTATGCGAGTGTGTGCGAGTGTGTGTGCGAGTGTGTGTGTTCGAGTGTGTGCAAGTGTGTGCGAGTGTGTGTGCGAGTGCGTACGAATGTGTTCATGTGTGCACGAGTGTGTGCGTGTGAGTGTGTGCGAGTGTGTGCGTCCGAGTGTGTGCGAGTGTGCTCGAGTGAGTGGGTGTGAGTGTGTGCGAGTGTGCATGAGTGAGTGTATGTGAGTGTGTGCGTGTGTGCGAGTTTGTGTGCGAGTGTGCTCGAGTGAATGGGTGCGAGTGTGTGTGAGTGTGTGCGAGTGAGTGCAAGTGTGCGCGAGTGTGTGGGTGTGAGTGTGTGCAAGTGTGTGCGAGTGTGTGTGAATGTGTGTTCGAGTGTGTGCGATTGTGTGTGAGTGTGTGTGCGAGTGTGTGCAAGTGTGTGCGAGTGTGTGGGTGTGAGTGTGTGCAAGTGTGTGCGAGTGTGTGTGAATGTGAGTATGTGCGAGTGTGCTCGAGTGAATGGGTGCGAGTGTGTGCGAGTGTGTGTGAGTGTGTGCGAGTGAGTGTGTGCGAGTGTGTATGAGTGAGTGTGTTTGAGTGTGTGCGAGTTTGTGTGCGAGTGTGTGCGAGTTAGTGTGTGCGAATGTGTATGAGTGTGTGTGCGAGTGTGTGCAAGTGGGTGCGTGTGTGTGGGTGCGAGTGTGTGCAAGTGTGTGCGAGTGTGTGTGAAAGTGTGTTTGAGTGTGTGTGAGTGTGTGCCAGTGAGTGTGTGCGAGTGTTTGCGAGTGTGTGTGCGAGTGTGTGTGTGAGTGTGTGCGTGCGAGTGTGTGCGTGCGGGTGTGTGCGAGTGTGTGTGAGTGTGTGTGTGTGTGTGTGCGAGTGTGCGTGCGAGTGTGTGTGTGAGTGTGTGTGCAATTGTGTATGAGTGTGTGCGAGTGTGTGTGCGTTTGTGCGAGTGTGTGCGTGTGTGTGTGTGAGTGCGTGTGAGTGAGTGCGAGTTTGTGCAAATGTGTGCGAGTGTGGGCGTGCGAGTGTGTGCTAGTGTGCGCGAGTGTGTGAGTGTGTGCGAGTGTGCGTGAGTAAGTGTGTGTGAGAGTGTGTGCGAGTGTTGCCGAGTGTGTGTGTGAGTGTGTAGGACTGTGTGCGCGAGTGTGTGTGCAAGTGTGTGTGTACGAGTGTGTTCGAGTGTGTGCAATTTTGTGCGAGTGTGTGTGTGCGAGTGCATATGAGTAAGTGTGTGCGAATGTGTGCGAGTGTGTGTGCGAGTGTGTGCGTGCGACTGTGTGCGTGCGACTGTGTGCGAGTGTGTGCGAGTGTTTGCGTGTGTGTGCGAGTGTGTGCAAGTGTGTGTGAGTGTGTGTGAGTGTGTGTGAATGTGTGAGAGTCTGTGTGTGCGAGTGTATGTGTGCGATTGTGTATGAATGTGTGCGAGTATGAGTGTGAGTGTGTGCGAGTGTGTGCGTGTGAGTGCGTGCGAGTGAGTGCGAGTGTGTGCAAATGTGTGCGAGAGTGTGCGAGTGTGGGCGTGCGAGTGTGCGCGAGTGTGTGCGTGTGAGTGAGTGTGTGTGTGAGTGTGAGTGTGTGCTAGTGTGCATGAGTATGTGAGTGTGTGCGAGTGTGCGCGAGTGTGCGTGTGAGTGAGTGAATGTGTGTGCGAGTGTGTGTGCGAGTGTGTGTGAGTGTGTACGAGTGTGTGTAGGAGTGTGTGCGATTGTGTGTGTGAGTGTGTAGGACTGTATGTGCAAGTGTGTGCGAGTGTGTTCGAGTGCGTGAGTGTGTGCGAGTGTGTGTGAGTGTTTGCAAGTGTGTGTGTGCGAGTGTGTGTGTGTGAGTGTGTGTGTGAGTGTGTCCAAGTGTGTTCAAGTGTGTTTGCGAGTGTGTATTAGTGTGTGTGTGCAAGTGTGTGCGCGTGTGTGTGAGTGTGTGTGAGTGTGTGCATGAGTGAGTGTGTGCGAGTGTATGTGAGTGTGTGTGTGTGAGTGTGTGCGAGTGAGTGTGTGCGAGTGTGTGTGTGCGAGTGTGTGCGTGCGAGTGTGTGCGAGTGTGTGTGTGTGAGAGTGTGTGTGTGCGATTGTGTATTAGTGAATGTGTGCGAGTGTGCGAGAGTGTGTGCGTGTGAGTGAGTGAGTGTGTGTGTGTGTGAGTGTGTGCGAGTGAGTGTGAGTGAGTGTGTGCGAGTGTGTGCGAGTGTGTGTGTGCGATTGTGCATAAGTGTGTACGAGTGTGAGTGTGTAGGACTGTGTGTGCGAGTGTGTGTGCGAGTGTGTGTGAGTGTGTGCGAGTGTGTGTAGGAGTGTGTGCAATTGTGTGTGAGTGTGTAGGACTGTATGTGTGAGCATGTGTGAGTGTGTGCAAGTGTGTCCGTGCGAGTGTGTGCGAGTGTGTGTGATTGTGTATGAGTCAGTGTGTGCGAGTGTGTGCGAGTGTGTGTGTGTGCAAGTGTGTTTGTGCGAGTGTGTATGAGTGTGTGTGTGCGAGTGTATGCAAGTGTGTTTGTGCGAGTGTGTATGAGTGTGTGTGTGCAAGTGTGTGTGATTGTGTGTGAGTGTGTGTATGAGTGAGTGTGTGCGAGTGTGTGCATGCGAGTCTGTGTGTGCACGCGAGTGTGTGCGAGTGTGTGAGTGTGTGTGCGAATGTGTGTGCGTGTGAGTGTGTGCAAGTGTGTATGAGTGTATGTGCGAGTGTGTGCCAGTGTGTGCAAGTGTGTGTGTGCGAGTGTGTGCAAGTGTGTGCGAGTGAGTGTGTGCGAGTGTGTGTGTGCGAGTGTGAGTGTGCGAGTGTGTGTGTGCGAGTGTGTGTGCAATTGTGTATGAGTGTGTGCGAGTGTGTGTGAGTTTGTGCAAGTGTGTGCATGTGTGCGTGCGAGTGCGTGCGAGTGAGTGCGAGTGTTTGCGAGTGTGTGTATGCGAGTGTGTGTGCGATTGTGTATGAGTGTGTGCGAGTGTGTGTGAGTTTGTGCGAGTGTGTGTGTGCGAGTGTGTGCTAGTGTGCACGAGTGTATGAGTGTGTGCGAGTGTGCCTGAGTAAGTGTGTGTGATTGTGTGCGAGTGTTTCCGAGTGTGTGTGTGAGTGAGTAGGACTGTGTGTGTGAGTATTTGCGAGTGTGTGTGCGAGCGTGTGTGTGCGAGTGTGTTCGAGGGTGTGCAATTGTGCGCAAGTGTGTGTGTGCGAGTGCGAGTCCATATGAGTGAGTGTGTGAATGTGTGCGAGTGTGTGCCAGTGTGTTTGTGCGAGTATGTGTACGAGTGTGTGCAATTGTGTGTGTGAGTGTGTAGGACTGTATGTGTGAGCATGTGTGAGTGTGTGCAAGTGTGTGCGTGCGAGTGTGTGTGCGAGTGTGTGTGATTGTGTATGAGTGAGTGTGTGCGAGTGTGTGCGAGTGTGTGTGTGAGTGTGTGCAAGTGTGTTTGAGTGTGTTTGTGCGAGTGTGTATGAGTGTGTGTGTGCGAGTGTATGCAAGTGTGTTTGTGCGAGTTTGTATGAGTGTGTGTGTGCAAGTGTGTGTGATTGTGTGTGAGTGTGTGTATGAGTGAGTGTGTGCGAGTGTGTGCGTGCGAGTCTGTGTGTGCACGCGAGTGTGTGCGAGTGTGTGTGCGAATGTGTGTGCGTGTGAGTGTGTGCGAGTGTGTATGAGTGTATGTGCGAGTCTGTGCCAGTGTGTGCAAGTGTGTGTGTGCGATTGTGTGCAAGTGTGTGCGAGTGAGTGTGTGCGAGTGTGTGCGAGAGTGTGCGAGTGTGTGTGTGCGAGTGTGAGTGTGCGAGTGTGTGTGTGCGAGTGTGTGTGCAATTGTGCAAGTGTGTGCGAGTGTGTGTGAGTTTGTGCAAGTGTGTGCATGTGTGCGTGCGATTGCGTGCGAGTGAGTGCGAGTGTTTGCGAGTGTGTGTATGCGAGTGTGTGTGCGATTGTGTATGAGTGTGTGCGAGTGTGTGTGAGTTTGTGCGAGTGTGTGTGTGCGAGTGTGTGCTAGTGTGCACGAGTGTATGAGTGTGTGCGAGTGTGCCTGAGTAAGTGTGTGTGATTGTGTGCGAGTGTTTCCGAGTGTGTGTGTGAGTGAGTAGGACTGTGTGTGCGAGTATTTGCGAGTGTGTGTGCGAGCGTGTGTGTGCGAGTGTGTTCGAGGGTGTGCAATTGTGCGCAAGTGTGTGTGTGCGAGTGCGAGTCCATATGAGTGAGTGTGTGAATGTGTGCGAGTGTGTGTCAGTGTGTTTGTGCGAGTGTGTGTACGAGTGTGTGCGAGTGTGTGCGTGCGAGTGTGTGTGAGTGTGTATGAGTGTATGTGCGAGTGTGTGTGCGAGTGCGTACGAGTGTGTGCAAGTGTGTGCGAGTGTGTGTGCGAGTGCGTACGAATGTGTTCGTGTGTGCACGAGTGTGTGCGTGTGAGTGTGTGCGAGTGTGTGCGTCCGAGTGTGTGCGAGTGTGCTCGAGTGAGTGGGTGTGAGTGTGTGCGAGTGTGCATGAGTGAGTGTATGTGAGTGTGTGCGTGTGTGCGAGTGAGTGTGCGAGTGTGCTCGAGTGAATGGGTGCGAGTGTGTGTGAGTGTGTGCGAGTGAGTGCAAGTGTGTGCGAGTGTGTGGGTGTGAGTGTGTGCAAGTGTGTGCGAGTGTGTGTGAATGTGTGTTCGAGTGTGTGCGATTGTGTGTGAGTGTGTGTGTGAGTGTGTGCAAGTGTGTGCGAGTGTCTGGGTGTGAGTGTGTGCAAGTGTGTGCGAGTGTGTGTGAATGTGTGTTCGAGTGTGTGCGAGTGTGTGCGTGCGAGTATGTGCGAGTGTGCTCGAGTGAATGGGTGCGAGTGTGTGCGAGTGTGTGTGAGTGTGTGCGAGTGAGTGTGTGCGAGTGTGTATGAGTGAGTGTGTGTGAGTGTGTGCGAGTTTGTGTGCGAGTGAGTGTGTGCGAATGTGTATGAGTGTGTGTGCGAGTGTGTGCAAGTGGGTGCGTTTGTGTGGGTGCGAGTGTGTGCAAGTGTGTGCGAGTGTGTGTGAAAGTGTGTTTGAGTGTGTGTGAGTGTGTGCCAGTGAGTGTGTGTGAGTGTTTGCGAGTGTGTGTGCGAGTGTGTGTGTGAGTGTGTGCGTGCGAGTGTGTGTGTGCGGGTGTGTGCGAGTGTGTGTGAGTGTGTGTGTGTGCGAGTGTGCATGCGAGTGTGTGTGTGAGTGTGTGTGCAATTGTGTATGAGTGTGTGCGAGTGTGTGTGCGTATGTGCGAGTGTGTGCGTGTGTGTGTGCGAGTGCGTGTGAGTGAGTGCGAGTTTGTGCAAATGTGTGCGTGAGTGTGCGAGTGTGGGCGTGCGATTGTGTGCTAGTGTGCGCGAGTGTGTGAGTGTGTGCGAGTGTGCGTGAGTAAGTGTGTGTGAGAGTGTGTGCGAGTGTTGCCGAGTGTGTGTGTGAGTGTGTAGGACTGTGTGCGCGAGTGTGTGTGCAAGTGTGTGTGTACGAGTGTGTTCGAGTGTGTGCAATTTTGTGCGAGTGTGTGTGTGCGAGTGCATATGAGTAAGTGTGTGCGAATGTGTGCGAGTGTGTGCGAGTGTGTGTGCGAGTGTGTGTGCGAGTGTGTGCGTGCGACTGTGTGCGTGCGACTGTGTGCGAGTGTGTGCGAGTGTTTGCGTGTGTGTGCGAGTGTGTGCAAGTGTGTGTGAGTGTGTGTGTGAGTGTGTGTGAATGTGTGAGAGTCTGTGTGTGCGAGTGTGTGTGTGCGATTGTGTATGAATGTGTGCGAGTATGAGTGTGAGTGTGTGCGAGTGTGTGCGTGCGAGTGCGTGCGAGTGAGTGCGAGTGTGTGCAAATGTGTGCGAGAGTGTGCGAGTGTGGGCGTGCGAGTGTGTGCGAGTGTGCGCGAGTGTGTGCGTGTGAGTGAGTGTGTGTGTGAGTGTGAGTGTGTGCTAGTGTGCATGAGTGTGTGAGTGTGTGCGAGTGTGCGCGAGTGTGCGTGTGAGTGAGTGAGTGTGTGTGCGAGTGTGTGTGCGAGTGTGTGTGAGTGTGTACGAGTGTGTGTAGGAGTGTGTGCGAGTGTGTGCGATTGTGTGTGTGAGTGTGTAGGACTGTATGTGCAAGTGTGTGCGAGTGTGTTCGAGTGTGTGAGTGTGTGCGAGTGTGTGTGAGTGTGTGCAAGTGTGTGTGTGCGAGTGTGTGTGTGTGAGTGTGTGTGTGAGTGTGTGCAAGTGTGTTCAAGTGTGTTTGCGAGTGTGTATTAGTGTGTGTGTGTGCAAGTGTGTGCGCGTGTGTGTGAGTGTGTGTGAGTGTGTGCATGAGTGAGTGTGTGCGAGTGTGTGTGAGTGTGTGTGAGTGTGTGCGAGTGAGTGTGTGCGAGTGTGTGTGTGCGAGTGTGTGCGTGCGAGTGTGTGCGAGTGTGTGTGTGTGAGAGTGTGTGTGTGCGATTGTGTATTAGTGAATGTGTGCGAGTGTGCGAGAGTGTGTGCGTGTGAGTGAGTGAGTGTGTGTGTGTGCGAGTGTGTGTGAGTGAGTGTGTGCGAGTGTGTGCGAGTGTGTGTGTGCGATTGTGCATAAGTGTGTGCGAGTGTGAGTGTGTAGGACTGTGTGTGCGAGTGTGTGTGCGAGTGTGTGCGAGTGTGTGTGAGTGTGTGCGAGTGTGTGTAGGAGTGTGTGCAATTGTGTGTGTGAGTGTGTAGGACTGTATGTGTGAGCATGTGTGAGTGTGTGCAAGTGTGTGCGTGCGAGTGTGTGTGCGAGTGTGTGTGATTGTGTATGAGTGAGTGTGTGCGAGTGAGTGCGAGTGTGTGTGTGAGTGTGTGCAAGTGTGTTTGTGCGAGTGTGTATGAGTGTGTATGTGCAAGTGTATGCAAGTGTGTTTGTGCGAGTGTGTATGAGTGTGTGTGTGCAAGTGTGTGTGATTGTGTGTGAGTGTGTGTATGAGTGAGTGTGTGCGAGTGTGTGCGTGCGAGTCTGTGTGTGCACGCGAGTGTGTGCGAGTGTGTGAGTGTGTGCGAATGTGTGTGCGTGTGAGTGTGTGCGAGTGTGTATGAGTGTATGTGCGATTGTGTGCCAGTGTGTGCAAGTGTGTGTGTGCGAGTGTGTGCAAGTGTGTGCGAGTGAGTGTGTGCGAGTGTGTGTGTGCGAGTGTGAGTGTGCGAGTGTGTGTGTGCGAGTGTGTGTGCAATTGTGTATGAGTGTGTGCGAGTGTGTGTGAGTTTGTGCAAGTGTGTGCATGTGTGCGTGCAAGTGCGTGCGAGTGAGTGCGAGTGTTTGCGAGTGTGTGTATGCGAGTGTGTGTGCGATTGTGTATGAGTGTGTGTGAGTGTGTGTGAGTTTGTGCGAGTGTGTGTGTGTGTGTGCGAGTGTGTGCTAGTGTGCACGAGTGTATGAGTGTGTGCGAGTGTGCCTGAGTAAGTGTGTGTGATTGTGTGTGAGTGTTTCCGAGTGTGTGTGTGAGTGAGTAGGACTGTGTGTGCGAGTATTTGCGAGTGTGTGTGCGAGCGTGTGTGTGCCAGTGTGTTCAAGGGTGTGCAATTGTGCGCAAGTGTGTGTGTGCGAGTGCGAGTCCATATGAGTGAGTGTGTGAATGTGTGCGAGTGTGTGCCAGTGTGTTTGTGCGAGTGTGTGTACGAGTGTGTGCAATTGTGTGTGTGAGTGTGTAGGACTGTATGTGTGAGCATGTGTGAGTGTGTGCAAGTGTGTGCGTGCGAGTGTGTGTGATTGTGTATGAGTGAGTGTGTGCGAGTGTGTGCGAGTGTGTGTGTGAGTGTGTGCAAGTGTGTTTGAGTGTGTTTGTGCGAGTGTGTATGAGTGTGTGTGTGCGAGTGTATGCAAGTGTGTTTGTGCGAGTGTGTATGAGTGTGTGTGTGCAAGTGTGTGTGATTGTGTGTGAGTGTGTGTATGAGTGAGTGTGTGCGAGTGTGTGCGTGCGAGTCTGAGTGTGCACGCGAGTGTGTGCGAGTGTGTGAGTGTGTGTGCGAATGTGTGTGCGTGTGAGTGTGTGCGAGTGTGTATGAGTGTATGTGCGAGTGTGTGCCAGTGTGTGCAAGTGTGTGTGTGCGAGTGTGTGCAAGTGTGTGCGAGTGAGTGTGTGCGAGTGTGTGCGAGAGTGTGCGAGTGTGTGTGTGCGAGTGTGAGTGTGCGAGTGTGTGTGTGCGAGTGTGTGTGCAATTGTGTATGAGTGTGTGCGAGTGTGTGTGAGTTTGTGCAAGTGTGTGCATGTGTGCGTGCGAGTGCATGCGAGTGAGTGCGAGTCTTTGCGAGTGTGTATGCGAGTGTGTGTGCGATTGTGTATGTGTGTGTGCGAGTGTGTGTGAGTTTGTGCGTGTGTGTGCGAGTGTGTGCTAGTGTGCACGAGTGTGTGATTGTGTGCGAGTGTTTCCGAGTGTGTGTGTGAGTGAGTAGGACTGTGTGTGCGAGTATTTGCGAGTGTGTGTGCGAGCGTGTGTGTGCGAGTGTGTTCGAGGGTGTGCAATTGTGCGCAAGTGTGTGTGTGCGAGTGCGAGTCCATATGAGTGAGCGTGTGAATGTGTGCAAGTGTGTGCCAGTGTGTTTGTGCGAGTGTGTGTACGATTGTGTGCGAGTGTGTGCGTGCGAGTGTGTGTTCGAGTGTGTGTGTTCGCGTGTGTGCGAGTGTGTGTGCGAGTGCGTACGAGTGTGTGTGAGTGTGCACGAGTGTGTGCGTGTGAGTGTGTGCGAGTGTTTGCGCGCGAGTGTGTGAGTGTGTGTGCGAATGTGTGTGCGTGTGAGTGTGTGCGAGTGTGTATGAGTGTATGTGCGAGTATGTGCCAGTGTGTGCGAGTGTGTGTGTGTGAGTGTGTGCAAGTGTGTGCGAGTGAGTGTGTGCGAGAGTGTGCGAGTGTGTGTGTGCGAGTGTGTGTGTGCGAGTGTGTGTGTGCGAGTGTGTGTGCAATTGTGTATGAGTGTGTGCGAGTGTGTGTGAGTTTGTGCAAGTGTGTGTGTGTGCGTGCGAGTGCGTGCGAGTGAGTGCGAGTGTGTGTGAGTGTGTGTATGCGAGTGTGTGTGTGATTGTGTATGAGTGTGTGCGAGTGTGAGTGAGTTTGTGCAAGTGTGTGTGCGTGTGCGAGTGTGTGCTAGTGTGCACGAGTGTTTGAGAGTGTGCGAGTGTGCCTGAGTAAGTGTGTGTGTGATTGTGTGCGAGTGTTTCCGAGTGTGTGTGTGAGTGAGTAGGACTGTGTGTGCGACTGTGTGCGACTGTGTGTGCGAGCGTGTGTGTACGAGTGTGTTCGAGTGTGTGCAATTGTGTGCGAGTGTGTGTGTGTGAGTGCGAGTCCGTATGAGCGAGTGTGTGAATGTGTGCGAGTGTGTGCCAGTGTGTGTGTTCGAGTGTGTGTGCGAGTGTGTGCGTGCGAGTGTGTATGAGTGTATGTGCATCTGTGTGTGCGAGTGTGTGCGAGTGTGTGTGCGAGTGTGTGTGTTCGAGTGTGTGCAAGTGTGTGCGAATGTGTGTGCGAGTGCGTACGAGTGTGTTCGTGTGTGCACGAGTGTGTGCGAGTGTGTGTGTGAGTGGGTATGAGTGAGTGTGTGCGAGTGTGTGCGAGTGTGTGTTTGAGAGTGTGTGTGCGAGTGTGTGCGAGTGTGTGCGAGTGTGTATGAGTGTATGTGCGAGTGTGTGCGCGAGTGTGTGTTTTAGAGTGTGTGCAATTGTGTGCGTTTGAGTGTGTGCATGAGTGTGTGCGTGCGAGTGTGCACGAGTGTGCTCGAGTGAGTGGGTGCATGTAAGTGTGTGCGTGCGAGTGTGTGCGAATGTGTGCGAGTGTGTGCATGCGAGTGTGTGCGTGCAAGTGTTTGCGTGCGAGTGTGTTCGAGTGTGTGCAAGTGTGTGAGTGTGTGCGAGTGTGTTTGTGAGTGTGTCCGAGTGTGTGCAAATGTGCCCGAGTGTGCGCGAGTGTGCACAAGTGAATGGGTGTGAGTGTTTGTGAGTGTGTATGAGTGAGTGTGTGCGAGTTTGTGTGCGAATGAGTGTGTGCGAATGTGTGCAAGTGTGTTTGTGAGTGTGTGTGTGAGTGTGTGCGAGTGTGTGTGAGTGTGTGCGAGTGTGTGTGCGAGTGTGTGCGAGTGTGTGCAAATGTGCCCGAGTGTGCACGAGTGTGCACGAGTGAGTGTGTGCGAGTGTGTGCGAGTGTGTGTGAGTGTGTGCCAGTGTGTGTGTGCGAGTGTGTGTGCGATTGTGTATGTGTGTGTGCGAGTGTGTGTGAGTTTGTGCGTGTGTGTGCGAGTGTGTGCTAGTGTGCACGAGTGTATTAGTGTGTGCGAGTGTGCCTGAGTAAGTGTGTGTGATTGTGTGCGAGTGTTTCCGAGTGTGTGTGTGAGTGAGTAGGACTGTGTGTGCGAGTATTTGCGAGTGTGTGTGCGAGCGTGTGTGTGCGAGTGTGTTCGAGGGTGTGCAATTGTGCGCAAGTGTGTGTGTGCGAGTGCGAGTCCATATGAGTGAGTGTGTGAATGTGTGCAAGTGTGTGCCAGTGTGTTTGTGCGAGTGTGTGTACGAGTGTGTGCGAGTGTGTGCGTGCGAGTGTGTGTTCGAGTGTGTGTGTTCGCGTGTGTGCGAGTGTGTGTGCGAGTGCGTACGAGTGTGTGTGAGTGTGCACGAGTGTGTGCGAGTGAGTGTGTGCGAGTGTTTGCGCGCGAGTGTGTGAGTGTGTGTGCGAATGTGTGTGCGTGTGAGTGTGTGCGAGTGTGTATGAGTGTATGTGCGAGTATGTGCCAGTGTGTGCGAGTGTGTGTGTGTGAGTGTGTGCAAGTGTGTGCGAGTGAGTGTGTGCGAGAGTGTGCGAGTGTGTGTGTGCGAGTGTGTGTGTGCGAGTGTGTGTGTGCGAGTGTGTGTGCAATTGTGTATGAGTGTGTGCGAGTGTGTGTGAGTTTGTGCAAGTGTGTGTGTGCGTGCGAGTGCGTGCGAGTGAGTGCGAGTGTGTGCGAGTGTGTGTATGCGAGTGTGTGTGTGATTGTGTATGAGTGTGTGCGAGTGTGAGTGAGTTTGTGCAAGTGTGTGTGTGTGTGCGAGTGTGTGCTAGTGTGCACGAGTGTTTGAGAGTGTGCGAGTGTGCCTGAGTAAGTGTGTGTGTGATTGTGTGCGAGTGTTTCCGAGTGTGTGTGTGAGTGAGTAGGACTGTGTGTGCGACTGTGTGCGACTGTGTGTGCGAGCGTGTGTGTACGAGTGTGTTCGAGTGTGTGCAATTGTGTGCGAGTGTGTGTGTGTGAGTGCGAGTCCGTATGAGCGAGTGTGTGAATGTGTGCGAGTGTGTGCCAGTGTGTGTGTGCGAGTGTGTGTGCGAGTGTGTGCGTGCGAGTGTGTATGAGTGTATGTGCGTCTGTGTGTGCGAGTGTGTGCGAGTGTGTGTGCGAGTGTGTGTGTTCGAGTGTGTGCAAGTGTGTGCGAATGTGTGTGCGAGTGCGTACGAGTGTGTTCGTGTGTGCACGAGTGTGTGCGAGTGTGTGTGTGAGTGGGTATGAGTGAGTGTGTGCGAGTGTGTGCGAGTGTGTGTGCGAGTGTGTGCGAGTGTGTGCGAGTGTGTATGAGTGTATGTGCGAGTGTGTGCGCGAGTGTGTGTTTTAGAGTGTGTGCAATTGTGTGCGTTTGAGTGTGTGCATGAGTGTGTGCGTGCGAGTGTGCACGAGTGTGCTCGAGTGAGTGTGTGCATGTAAGTGTGTGCGTGCGAGTGTGTGCGAATGTGTGCGAGTGTGTGCATGCGAGTGTGTGCGTGCAAGTGTTTGCGTGCGAGTGTGTTCGAGTGTGTGCAAGTGTGTGAGTGTGTGCGAGTGTGTTTGTGAGTGTGTCCGAGTGTGTGCAAATGTGCCCGAGTGTGCGCGAGTGTGCACAAGTGAATGGGTGCGAGTGTTTGTGAGTGTGTATGAGTGAGTGTGTGCGAGTTTGTGTGCGAATGAGTGTGTGCGAATGTGTGCAAGTGTGTTTGTGAGTGTGTGTGCGAGTGTGTGCGAGTGTGTGTGAGTGTGTGCGAGTGTGTGTGCGAGTGTGTGCGAGTGTGTGCAAATGTGCCCGAGTGTGCACGAGTGTGCACGAGTGAGTGTGTGCGAGTGTGTGCGAGTGTGTGTGAGTGTGTGCCAGTGTGTGTGTGCGAGTGTGTGCGAGTGTGTGTATGAGTGTGTGTGTTCGATTGTGCAAGTGTGTTTGTGAGTGTGTGTGCGAGTGTGTGCATGTGAGTGTGTGCGAGTGTGTTTGAGTGTGTGCGAGTGTGTGTGCGAGTGTGTGCGAGTGTGTGCAAATGTGCCCGAGTGTGCCCGAGTGTGCACGAGTGAGTGTGTGCGAGTGTGTGCAAGTGTGTGTGAGTGTGTGCCAGTGTGTGTGTGCGAGTGTGTGCGAGTGTGTGTATGAGTGTGTGTGTGTTCGATTGTGTATAAGTGTGTGCGAGTGTGTGTGTGAGTGTGTGTGCATGTGTGTGCGAGTGTGTTCGATTGTGTGCGAATGTGTGTGTGAGAGTGAGTGAGTGTGTACGAGTGTGTGCGAGTGTGTGCGATTGTGTGTGCGAGTGTGTGCGATTGTGTGTGTGAGTGTGTGGGACTGTATGTGCGAGTGTGTGCGAGTGTGTATGAGTGTGTGTGTGAGTGTGTGCAAGTGTGTGTGAGTGAGCGTGTGTGAGTGTGTGTGCGAGTGTGTGTGCGAGTGTGTGCGAGTGTGTGTGATTGTGTGTGAGAGTGTGTAGGACTGTATGTGCGAGTGTATATGAGTGTGTGTGTGAGTGTGTGCAAGTGTGTGCGAGTGAGTGTGTGTGAGTGTGTGTGCGAGTGTGTGCATGCGAGTGTGTGCATGCGAGTGTGTGCGACTGTGTGCGAGTGTGTGAGTGCGAGTGTGTGCGAATTTGTGCGAGTGTGTGCGTGCGAGTGTGCACGAGTGTGCATGAGTGTGTGCGTGTAAGTGTGTGCGTGCGAGTGTGTGCGAGTGTGCTCGAGTGAATGGGTGCAAGTGTGTGCGAGTGTGTGTGAGTGTGTGCGAGTGAGTGTGTGTGAGAGTGTATTAGTGAGTGTGTGTGAGTGTGTGCGTGTGTGCGAGTTTGTGTGCGAGTGTGTGCGAGTGTGTGAGTGTGTGCGAGTGTGTGCATGCGAGTGTGTACGTGCGAGTGTGTGCGAGTGTGTGAGTGTGTGTGCGAATGTGTGTGCGAGTGAGTGTTTAGGAGTGTGTGTAGGAGTGTGTGCGAGTGTGTGCGATTGTGTGTGTGAGTGTGTAGGACTGTATGTGCAAGTGTGTGCGAGTGTGTTCGAGTGTGCATTTGTGTACGAGTGTGTGCGAGTGTGTGTGAGTTTGTGCAAGTGTGTGCGTGTGTTCATGCGAGTGCATGCGAGTGAGTGCGGGTGTGTGTAAGCGAGTGTGTGTGCGATTGTGTATGAGTGTGTGTGAGTTTGTGCAAGTGTGTGCGTGTGTGTGTGAGTGCGTGCGAATACGCGCAAATGTGTGCGAGTGTGGGGGTGCGAGTGTGTGCTAGTGTGCGCGAGTGTTTGAGTGTGCGTGAGTAAGTGTGTGTGTAAGTGCGTGCGAGTGTTTCCGAGTGTGTGTGTGAGTGTGAAGGAGTGTGTGTGCGAGTGTGTGAGTACGAGTGTGTTCGAGTGTGTGCGAGTGTGTGCGAATGTGTGTTTGAGAGTGTGTGTGCGAGTGTGTGCGAGTGTGTATGAGTGTATGTGCGAGTGTGTGCGCGAGTGTGTGTTTTAGAGTGTGTGCAATTGTGTGCGTTTGAGTGTGTGCATGAGTGTGTGCGTGCGAGTGTGCACGAGTGTGCTCGAGTGAGTGGGTGCATGTAAGTGTGTGCGTGCGAGTGTGTGCGAATGTGTGCGAGTGTGTGCATGCGAGTGTGTGCGTGCAAGTGTTTGCGTGCGAGTGTGTGCGAGTGTGTGCAAGTGTGTGCGAGTGTGTGTGTGAGTGTGTCCGAGTGTGTGCAAATGTGCCCGAGTGTGCGCGAGTGTGCATGAGTGAATGGGTGCGAGTGTTTGTGAGTGTGTATGAGTGAGTGTGTGCGAGTTTGTGTGCGAGTGAGTGTGTGCGAATGTGTGCAAGTGTGTTTGTGAGTGTGTGTGCGAGTGTGTGCGTGCGAGTGTGTGCGAGTGTGTGCGAGTGTGTGTGAGTGTGTGCGAGTGTGTGTGCGAGTGTGTGCGAGTGTGTGCAAATGTGCCCGAGTGTGCACGAGTGAGTGTGTGCGAGTGTGTGCAAGTGTGTGTGAGTGTGTGCCAGTGTGTGTGTGCGAGTGTGTGCGAGTGTGTGTATGAGTGTGTGTGTTTGATTGTGCAAGTGTGTTTGTGAGTGTGTGTGCGAGTGTGTGCGTGCGAGTGTGTGCGAGTGTGTGTGAGTGTGTGCGAGTGTGTGTGTGAGTGTGTGCGAGTGTGTGCAAATGTGCCCGATTGTGCCCGAGTGTGCACGAGTGAGTGTGTGCGAGTGTGTACAAGTGTGTGTGAGTGTGTGCCAGTGTGTGTGTGCGAGTGTGTGTGACTGTGTGTATGAGTGTGTGTGTGTTCGATTGTGTATAAGTGTGTGCGAGTGTGTGTGTGAGTGTGTGTGCAAGTGTGTGTGTGCGAGTGTGTTCGATTGTGTGCGAATGTGTGTGAGTGTGAGTGAGTGTGTACGAGTGTGTGCGAGTGTGTGTGCGAGTGTGTGTGCGAGTGTGTGCGATTGTGTGTGTGAGTGTGTAGGACTGTATGTGCGAGTGTGTGCGAGTGTGTGCAAGTGTGTGTGTGCGATTGTGCATAAGTGTGTGCGAGTGTGAGTGTGTAGGACTGTGTGTGCGAGTGTGTGTGAGTGTGTGCAAGTGTGTGCGTGCGAGTGTGTGTGTGCGAGTGTGTGTGATTGTGTATGAGTGAGTGTGTGCGAGTGTGTGTGTGAGTGTGTGCAAGTGTGTTTGAGTGTGTTTGTGCGAGTGTGTATGAGTGTGTGTGTGCGAGTGTGTGCAAGTGTGTTTGTGTGAGTGTGTATGAGTGTGTGTAAGAGTGTGTGATTGTGTGTGAGTGTGTGTATGAGTGAGTGTGTGCGAGTGTGTGCGTGTGAGTCTGTGTGTGCACGCGAGTGTGTGCGAGTGTGTGAGCGAATGTGTGTGTGTGAGTGTGTGCGAGTGTGTATGAGTGTATGTGCGAGTGTTTGCCAGTGTGTGCGAGTGTGTGTGTGCGAGTGTGTGCAAGTGTGTGCGAGTGAGTGTGTGCGAGTGTGTGCGAGAGTGTGCGAGTGTGTGTGTGCGAGTGTGTGTGTGCGAGTGTGTGTGTGCGAGTGTGTGTGCAATTGTGTATGAGTGTGTTCGAGTGTGTGTGAGTTTGTGCAAGTGTGTGCGTGTGTGCGTGCGAGTGCGTGCGAGTGAGTGCGAGTGTGTGCGAGTGTGTGCGAGTGTGTGTATGCGAGTGTGTGTGCGATTGTGTATGAGTGTGTGCGAGTGTGTGTGAGTTTGTGCGAGTGTGTGTGTGTGTGTGCGAGTGTGTGCTAGTGTGCACGAGTGTTTGAGTGTGTGCGAGTGTGCCTGAGTAAGTGTGTGTGTGATTGTGTGCGAGTGTTTCCGAGTGTGTGTGTGAGTGAGTAGGACTTTGTGTGCGAGTGTTTGCGAGTGTGTGTGCAAGCGAGTGTGTGCGAGTGTGTTCGAGGGTGTGCAATTGTGTGCAAGTGTGTGTGTGCGAGTGCGAGTCCATATGAGTGAGTGTGTGAATTTGTGCGATTGTGTGCCAGTGTGTGTGTGCGAGTGTGTGTGAGTTTGTGTATGAGTGTGTGTGTTCGATTGTGTATAAGTGTGTGCGAGTGTGTGTGTGAGTGTGTGTGCAAGTGTGTGTGTGCGAGTGTGTTCGATTGTGTGCGAATGTGTGTGTGAGTGAGTGTGTACGAGTGTGTGCGAGTGTGTGCGAGTGTGTGTGCGAGTGTGTGCGAGTGTGTGCGATTGTGTGTGTGAGTGTGTAGGACTGTATGTGCGAGTGTGTGCGAGTGTGTATGAGTGTGTGTGTGTGAGTCTGTGCAAGTGTGTGCGAGTGAGTGTGTGTGAGTGTGTGTGCGAGTGTGTGTGCGAGTGTGTGCGAGTGTGAGCGATTGTGTGTGAGAGTGTGTAGGTCTGTATGAGCGAGTGTGTATGAGTGTGTGTGTGAGTGTGTGCAAGTGTGTGTGAGTGAGTGTGTGTGAGTGTGTGTGCGAGTGTGTGCATGCGAGTGTGTGCGTGCGAGTGTGTGCGTGCGAGTGTGTGCGACTGTGTGCGAGTGTGTGCGAGTGTGTGAGTGCGAGTGTGTGTGAATGTGTGCGAGTGTGTGCGTGCGAGTGTGCACGAGTGTGCACGAGTGTGTGCGTGTAAGTGTGTGCGTGCGAGTGTGTGCGAGTGTGCTCGAGTGAATGGGTGCGAGTGTGTGCGAGTGTGTGTGAGTGTGTGTGAGTGAGTGTGTGTGAGAGTGTATTAGTGAGTGTGTGTGAGTGTGTGCATGTGTGCGAGTTTGTGTGCGAGTGTGTGCGAGTGTGTGCGAGTGTGTGCGTGCGAGTGTGTACGTGTGAGTGTGTGCGAGTGTGTGAGTGTGTGTGCGAATGTGTGTGCGAGTGAGTGTGTATGAGTGTGTGTAGGAGTGTGTGCGAGTGTGTGCAATTGTGTGTGAGTGTGTAGGACTGTATGTGCAAGTGTGTGCGAGTGTGTTCGAGTGTGTGAGTGTGTGCGAGTGTGTGTGAGTGTGTGTGAGTGTGCAAGTGTGTGTGTGCGAGTGTGTGTGTGTGTGTGAGTGTGTGCAAGTGTGTTCGAGTGTGTGTGCGAGTGTGTATGAGTGTGTGTGTGTGTGAGTGTGCGCGTGTGTGTGAGTGTGTGTGAGTGTGTGCATGAGTGAGTGTGTGCGAGTGTGTGTGAGTGTGTGTGTGTGTGTGAGTGTGTGCGAGTGTGTGTGTGCGAGTGTGTGTGCGAGTGTGTGTGTGCGAGTGTGTGTGTGCGAGTGTGTGTGTGCGATTGTGTATTAGTGAATGTGTGCGAGTGTGCGTGAGTGTGTGTGTGTGTGAGTGAGTGACTGTGTGTGTGCGAGTGTGTGCCAGTGAGTGTGAGTGAGTGTGTGCGAGTGTGTGTGAGTGTGTGTGTGCGATTATGCATAAGTGTGTGCGAGTGTGAGTGTGTAGGACTGTGTGTGCGAGTGTGTGTGCGAGTGTGTGTGAGTGTGTGCGAGTGTGTGTAGGAGTGTGTGCGATTGTGTGTGTGAGTGTGTAGGACTGTATGTGCGAGTGTGTGCGACTGTGTTCGAGTGTGTGTGTGCGAGTGTGTGAGCATGTGTGAGTGTGTGCAAGTGTGTGCGTGCGAGTGTGTGTGTGCGAGTGTGTGTGATTGTGTATGAGTGAGTGTGTGCGTGTGTGCAAGTGTGTTTGAGTGTGTTTGTACGAGTGTCTATGAGTGTGTGTGCGAGTGTGTGCAAGTGTGTTTGTGCGAGTGTGTATGAGTGTGTGTGTGCGAGTGTGTGCAAGTGTGTGTGATTGTGTGTGAGTGTGTGTATGAGTGAGTGTGTGCGAGTGTGTGCGAGTGTGTGTGCGAGTGTATGCGCGAGTGTGTGCGTGCGAGTGTGTGCGTGCGAGTGTGTGCGTGCACACGAGTGTGTGAGTGTGTGTGCGAATGTGTGTGCGTGTGAGTGTGTGCGAGTGTGTATGAGTGTATGTGCGAGTGTGTGCCAGTGTGTGCAAGTGTGTGTGTGTGAGTGTGTGCAAGTGTTTGCGAGTGAGTGTGTGCGAGAGTGTGCGAGTGTGTGTGTGCGAGTGTGTGAGCATGTGTGAGTGTGTGCAAGTGTGTGCGTGCAAGTGTATGTGTGCGAGTGTGTGTGATTGTGTATGAGTGAGTGTGTGCGTGTGTGCAAGTGTGTTTGAGTGTGTTTGTGCGAGTGTCTATGAGTGTGTGTGCGAGTGTGTGCAAGTGTATTTGTGCGAGTGTGTATGAGTGTGTGTGTGCGAGTGTGTGCAAGTGTGTGTGATTGTGTGTGAGTGTGTGTATGAGTGAGTGTGTGCGAGTGTGTGCGAGTGTGTGTGCGAGTGTATGCGCGAGTGTGTGCGTGCGAGTGTGTGCGTGCGAGTCTGTGTGTGCACACGAGTGTGTGAGTGTGTGTGCGAATGTGTGTGCGTGTGAGTGTGTGCGAGTGTGTATGAGTGTATGTGCGAGTGTGTGCCAGTGTGTGCGAGTGTGTGTGTGCGAGTGTGTGCAAGTGTGTGCGAGTGAGTGTGTGCGAGTTTGTGTGCGAGTGTGTGTGAGTGAGTGTGTGCGAATGTGTATGAGTGTGTGTGCGAGTGTGTGCAAGTGGGTGCGAGTGTGTGGGTGTGAGTGTGTGCAAGTGTGTGCGAGTATGTGTGAATGTGTGTTTGAGTGTGTGCGAGTGTGTGCCAGTGAGTGTGTGCGAGTGTTTGCGAGTGTGTGTGTGAGTGTGTGCATGCGAGTGTGTGCGTGCGGGTGTGTGCGAGTGTGTGTGAGTGTGTGTGTGAATGTGTGTGTGTGCGAGTGTGCGTGCGAGTGAGTGTGTGTGCAATTGTGTATGAGTGTGTGCAAGTGTGTGTGCGAGTGTGTGCGTGTGTGTGTGCGAGTGCGTGTGAGTGAGTGCGAGTGCGTGCAAATGTGTGCGCGAGTGTGCGAGTGTGGGCGTGCGAGTGTGTGCTAGTGTGCGCGAGTGTGTGAGTGTGTGCGAGTGTGCGTGAGTAAGTGTGTGTGAGAGTATGTGCGAGTGTTGCCGAGTGTGTGTGTGAGTGTGTAGGACTGTGTGCGCGAGTGTGTGTGTACGAGTGTGTTCGAGTGTGTGCAATTTTGTGCGAGTGCATATGAGTAAGTGTGTGCGAATGTGTGCGAGTGTGTGCGAGTGTGTGTGCGAGTGTGTGCGTGCGACTGTGTGCGTGCGACTGTGTGCGAGTGTGTGCGAGTGTGTGAGTGTGTGCGAGTGCATATGAGTAAGTGTGTGCGAATGTGTGCGAGTGTGTGCGAGTGTGTGTGCGAGTGTGTGCGTGCGACTGTGTGCGTGCGACTGTGTGCGAGTGTGTGCGAGTGTTTGCGTGTGTGTGCGAGTGTGTGCAAGTGTGTGTGAGTGTGTGCGAGTGTGTGTGAGTGTGTGCAAGTGTGTGTGTGCGAGTGTGTGTGTGCGATTGTGTATGAATGTGTGCGAGTATGTGTGTGAGTGTGTGCGAGTGTGTGCGAGTGTGTGCGTGCGAGTGCGAGTGTGTGCAAATGTGTGCGAGAGTGTGCGAGTGTGGGCGTGCGAGTGTGTGCGAGTGTGCGCGAGTGTGTGCGTGTGAGTGAGTGTGTGTGTGAGTGTGAGTGTGTGCTAGTGTGCATGAGTGTGTGAGTGTGTGCGAGTGTGCGCGAGTGTGCGTGTGAGTGAGTGAGTGTGTGCGAGTGTGTGTGCGAATGTGTGTGAGTGTGTACGAGTGTGTGTAGGAGTGTGTGCGAGTGTGTGCGATTGTCTGTGTGAGTGTGTAGGACTGTATGTGCAAGTGTGTGCGAGTGTGTTCGAGTGTGTGAGTGTGTGCGAGTGTGTGTGAGTGTGTGTGAGTGTGTGCAAGTGTGTGTGTGCGAGTGTGTGTGTGCGAGTGTGTGTGTGAGTGTGTGCAAGTGTGTTTGAGTGTGTGTGCGAGTGTGTATGAGTGTGTGTGTGCAAATGTGTGCGTGTGTGTGTGAGTGTGTGTGAGTGTGTGCATGAGTGAGTGTGTGCGAGTGTGTGTGAGTGTGTGTGTGTGAGTGTGTGCAAGTGTGTGTGCGAGTGTGTGTGCGAGTGTGTGCGTGCGAGTGTTTGTGAGTGTGTGTGTGTGAGTGTGTGCGAGTGTGTGTGTGCGATTGTGTATTAGTGAATGTGTGCGAGTGTGCGTGAGTGTGTGCATGTGAGTGTGTGTGTGTGCGAGTGTGTGCGAGTGAGTGTGTGCGAGTGTGTGTGTGCGATTGTGCATAAGTGTGTGCGAGTGTGAGTGTGTAGGACTGTGTGTGCGAGTGTGTGTGAGTGTGTGCAAGTGTGTGCGTGCGAGTGTGTGTGTGCGAGTGTGTATGAGTGAGTGTGTGCGAGTGTGTGTGTGAGTGTGTGCAAGTGTGTTTGAGTGTGTTTGTGCGAGTGTGTATGAGTGTGTGTGTGCGAGTGTGTGCAAGTGTGTTTGTGCGAGTGTGTATGAGTGTGTGTGTGCGAGTGTGTGCAAGTGTGTGTGATTGTGTGTGAGTGTGTGTATGAGTGAGTGTGTGCGAGTGTGTGCGTGTGAGTCTGTGTGTGCACGCGAGTGTGTGCGAGTGTGTGAGTGTGTGTGCGAATGTGTGTGTGTGAGTGTGTGCGAGTGTGTATGAGTGTATGTGCGAGTGTGTGCCAGTGTGTGCGAGTGTGTGTGTGCGAGTGTGTGCAAGTGTGTGCGAGTGAGTGTGTGCGAGTGTGTGCGAGAGTGTGCGAGTGTGTGTGTGCGAGTGTGTGTGTGCGAGTGTGTGTGTGCGAGTGTGTGTGTGCGAGTGTGTGTGCAATTGTGTATGAGTGTGTTTGAGTGTGTGTGAGTTTGTGCAAGTGTGTGCGTGTGTGCGTGCGAGTGCGTGCGAGTGAGTGCGAGTGTGTGCGAGTTTGTGCGAGTGTGTATGTGTGTGTGTGTGCGAGTGTGTGCTAGTGTGCACGAGTGTTTGAGTGTGTGCGAGTGTGCCTGAGTAAGTGTGTGTGTGATTGTGTGAGAGTGTTTCCGAGTGTGTGTGTGAGTGAGTAGGACTGTGTGTGCGAGTGTTTGCGAGTGTGTGTGCGAGCGAGTGTGTGCGAGTGTGTTCGAGGGTGTGCAATTGTGTGCAAGTGTGTGTGTGCGAGTGCGAGTCCATATGAGTGAGTTTGTGAATGTGTGCGAGTGTGTGCCAGTGTGTGTGTGTGTGAGTGTGTGTACGAGTGTGTGCGAGTGTGTGCGTGCGAGTGTGTGAGAGTGTGTATGAGTGTATGTGCGAGTGTGTGTGCGAGTGTGTGCGAGTGTGTGTTCGAGTGTGTGTGCTCGCATGTGTGCAAGTGTGTGCGAGTGTGTGTGCGAGTGCGTACGAGTGTGTGTGCACGAGTGTGTGCGTGTGAGTGTGTGCGAGTGTGTGTGCGAATGTGTGTGAGTGTGTGCGAGTGTGTATGAGTGTATGTGCGAGTATGTGCCAGTGTGTGCGAGTGTGTGTGTGTGAGTGTGTGCAAATGTGTGCGAGTGAGTGTGTGCGAGAGTGTGCACGAGTGTGCTCGAGTTAGTGGGTGCATGTAAGTGTGTGCGTGCGAGTGTGTGCGAATGTGTGCGAGTGTGTGCATGCGAGTGTGTGCGTGCAAGTGTTTGCGTGCGAGTGTGTGTGAGTGTGTGCAAGTGTGTGAGTGTGTGCGAGTGTGTGTGTGAGTGTGTCCGAGTGTGTGCAAATGTGCCCGAGTGTGCGCGAGTGTGCACGAGTGAATGGGTGCGAGTGTGTGTGAGTGTGTATGAGTGAGTGTGTGCGAGTTTGTGTGCGAGTGAGTGTGTGCGAATGTGTGCAAGTGTGTTTGTGAGTGTGTGTGCGAGTGTGTGTGTGTGAGTGTGTGCGAGTGTGTGCGAGTGTGTGTGAGTGTGTGCGAGTGTGTGTGCGAGTGTGTGCGAGTATGTGCAAATGTGCCCGAGTGTGCACGAGTGTGCACGAGTGAGTGTGTGCGAGTGTGTGCAAGTGTGTGTGAGTGTGTGCCAGTGTGTGTGTGCGAGTGTGTGCGAGTGTGTGTATGAGTGTGTGTGTTCGATTGTGTATAAGTGTGTGCGAGTGTGTGTGTGAGTGTGTGTGCAAGTGTGTGTGTGCGAGTGTGTTCGATTGTGTGCGAATGTGTGTGTGAGTGTGAGTGAGTGTGTACGAGTGTGTGTGCGAGTGTGTGAGAGTGTGTGCGATTGTGTGTGTGAGTGTGTAGGACTGTATGTGCGAGTGTGTGCGAGTGTGTATGAGTGTGTGTGTGTGAGTGTGTGCAAGTGTGTGCGAGTGAGTGTGTGTGAGTGTGTGTGCGAGTGTGTGCGAGTGTGAGCGATTGTGTGTGACAGTGTGTAGGTCTGTATGTGCGAGTGTGTATGAGTGTGTGTGTGAGTGTGTGCAAGTGTGTGTGAGTGTGTGTGAGTGTGTGTGCGAGTGTGTGCATGCGAGTGTGTGCGTGCAAGTGTGTGCGTGCGAGTGTGTGCGACTGTGTGCGAGTGTGTGCGAGTGTGTGAGTGCGAGTGTGTGCGAATGTGTGCGAGTGTGTGCGTGCGAGTGTGCACGAGTGTGCACGAGTGTGTGCGTGTAAGTGTGTGCGTGCGAGTGTGTGCGAGTGTGCTCGAGTGAATGGGTGCGAGTGTGTGCGAGTGTGTGTGAGTGTGTGTGAGTGAGTGTGTGTGAGAGTGTATTAGTGAGTGTGTGTGAGTGTGTGCATGTGTGCGAGTTTGTGTGCGAGTGTGTGCGAGTGTGTGAGTGTGTGCGAGTGTGTGCGTGCGAGTGTGTACGTGTGAGTGTGTGCGAGTGTGTGAGTGTGTGTGCGAATGTGTGTGCGAGTGAGTGTGTATGAGTGTGTGTAGGAGTGTGTGCGAGTGTGTGCAATTGTGTGTGTGAGTGTGTAGGACTGTATGTGCAAGTGTGTGCGAGTGTGTTCGAGTGTGTGAGTGTGTGCGAGTGTGTGTGAGTGTGTGTGAGTGTGTGCAAGTGTGTGTGTGCGAGTGTGTGTGTGTGTGAGTGTGTGCAAGTGTGTTCGAGTGTGTGTGCGAGTGTGTATGAGTGTGTGTGTGCAAGTGTGTGCGCGTGTGTGTGAGTGTGTGTGAGTGTGTGCATGAGTGAGTGTGTGCGAGTGTGTGTGAGTGTGTGTGTGTTAGTGTGTGCGAGTGTGTGTGTGCGAGTGTGTGTGCGAGTGTGTGTGTGCGAGTGTGTGTGTGCGAGTGTGTGTGTGCGATTGTGTATTAGTGAATGTGTGCGAGTGTGCGTGAGTGTGTGCGTGTAAGTGAGTGAGTGTGTGTGTGCGAGTGTGTGCCAATGAGTGTGAGTGAGTGTGTGCGAGTGTGTGCGAGTGTGTGTGTGCGATTGTGCATAAGTGTGTGCGAGTGTGAGTGTGTAGGACTGTGTGTGCGAGTGTGTGTGCGAGTGTGTGTGAGTGTGTGCGAGTGTGTGTAGGAGTGTGTGCGATTGTGTGTGTGAGTGTGTAGGACTGTATGTGCGAGTGTGTGCGACTGTGTTCGAGTGTGTGTGTGCGAGTGTGTGAGCATGTGTGAGTGTGTGCAAGTGTGTGCGTGCGAGTGTGTGTGTGCGAGTGTGTGTGATTGTGTATGAGTGAGTGTGTGCGTGTGTGCAAGTGTGTTGGAGTGTGTTTGTGCGAGTGTCTATGAGTGTGTGTGCGAGTGTGTGCAAGTGTATTTGTGCGAGTGTGTATGAGTGTGTGTGTGCGAGTGTGTGCAAGTGTGTGTGAGTGTGTGTATGAGTGAGTGTGTGCGAGTGTCTGCGAGTGTGTGTGCGAGTGTATGCGCGAGTGTGTGCGTGCGAGTGTGTGCGTGCGAGTCTGTGTGTGCACACGAGTGTGTGAGTGTGTGTGCGAATGTGTGTGCGTGTGAGTGTGTGTGAGTGTGTATGAGTGTATGTGTGAGTGTGTGCCAGTGTGTGCGAGTGTGTGTGTGCGAGTGTGTGCAAGTGTGTGCGAGTGAGTGTGTGCGAGTGTGTGCGAGAGTGTGCGAGTGTGTGTGTGCGAGTGTGTGTGTGCGAGTGTTTGTGCAATTGTGTATGAGTGTGTGCGAGTGTGTGTGAGTTTGTGCAAGTGTGTGCGTGTGTGCGTGCGAGTGCGTGCGAGTGAGTGCGAGTGTGTGCGAGTGTGTGTGAGTGTGTGTATGCGAGTGTGTGTGCGATTGTGTATGAGTGTGTGCGAGTGTGTGTGAGTTTGTGCGAGTGTGTGTGTGTGTGCGAGTGTGTGCTAGTGTGCACGAGTGTTTGAGTGTGTGCGAGTGTGCCTGAGTAAGTGTGTGTGTGATTGTGTGCGAGTGTTTCCGAGTGTGTGTGTGAGTGAGTAGGACTGTGTGTGCGAGTGTGTTCGAGGGTGTGCAATTGTGTGCAAGTGTGTGTGCGAGTGCGAGTCCATATGAGTGAGTGTGTGAATGTGTGCGAGTGTGTGCCAGTGTGTGTGTGCGAGTGTGTGTACGAGTGTGTGCGAGTGTGTGCGTGCGAGTGTGTATGTGTGAGTGTGTGCGAGTGTGTGAGTGTGTGTGCGAATGTGTGTGCGAGTGCGTGTGTATGAGTGTGTGTAGGAGTGTGTGCGAGTGTGTGCAATTGTGTGTGTGAGTGTGTAGGACTGTATGTGCAAGTGTGTGCGAGTGTGTTCGAGTGTGTGAGTGTGTGCGAGTGTGTGTGAGTGTGTGTGAGTGTGTGCAAGTGTGTGTGTGCGAGTGTGTGTGTGTGTGAGTGTGTGCAAGTGTGTTCGAGTGTGTGTGCGAGTGTGTATGAGTGTGTATGTGCAAGTGTGTGCGCGTGTGTGTGAGTGTGTGTGAGTGTGTGCATGAGTGAGTGTGTGCGAGTGTGTGTGAGTGTGTGTGTGTGAGTGTGTGCGAGTGTGTGTGTGCGAGTGTGTGTGCGAGTGTGTGTGTGCGAGTGTGTGTGTGCGAGTGTGTGTGTGCGATTGTGTATTAGTGAATGTGTGCGAGTGTGCGTGAGTGTGTGCGTGTAAGTGAGTGAGTGTGTGTGTGCGAGTGTGTGCCAATGAGTGTGAGTGAGTGTGAGTGAGTGTGTGCGAGTGTGTGCGAGTGTGTGTGTGCGATTGTGCATAAGTGTGTGCGAGTGTGAGTGTGTAGGACTGTGTGTGCGAGTGTTTGTGCGAGTGTGTGTGAGTGTGTGCGAGTGTGTGTAGGAGTGTGTGCGATTGTGTGTGTGAGTGTGTAGGACTGTATGTGCGAGTGTGTGCGACTGTGTTCGAGTGTGTGTGTGCGAGTGTGTGAGCATGTGTGAGTGTGTGCAAGTGTGTGCATGCGAGTGTGTGTGTGCGAGTGTGTGTGATTGTGTATGAGTGAGTGTGTGCGTGTGTGCAAGTGTGTTTGAGTGTGTTTGTGCGAGTGTCTATGAGTGTGTGTGCGAGTGTGTGCAAGTGTGTTTGTGCGAGTGTGTATGAGTGTGTGTGTGCGAGTGTGTGCAAGTGTGTGTGATTGTGTGTGAGTGTGTGTATGAGTGAGTGTGTGCGAGTGTGTGTGAGTGTGTGTGCGAGTGTATGCGCGAGTGTGTGCGTGCGAGTCTGTGTGTGCACACGAGTGTGTGAGTGTGTGTGCGAATGTGTGTGCGTGTGAGTGTGTGCGAGTGTGTATGAGTGTATGTGTGAGTGTGTGCCAGTGTGTGCGAGTGTGTGTGTGCGAGTGTGTGCAAGTGTGTGCGAGTGAGTGTGTGCGAGTGTGTGCGAGAGTGTGCGAGTGTGTGTGTGCGAGTGTGTGTGTGCGAGTGTGTGTGCAATTGTGTATGAGTGTGTGCGAGTGTGTGTGAGTTTGTGCAAGTGTGTGCGTGTGTGCGTGCGAGTGTGTGCGAGTGAGTGCGAGTGTGTGCGAGTGTGTGTGAGTGTGTGTATGCGATTGTGTGTGCGATTGTGTATGAGTGTGTGCGAGTGTGTGTGAGTTTGTGCGAGTGTGTGTGTGTGCGAGTGTGTGCTAGTGTGCACGAGTGTTTGAGTGTGTGCGAGTGTGCCTGAGTAAGTGTGTGTGTGATTGTGTGCGAGTGTTTCCGAGTGTGTGTGTGAGTGAGTAGGACTGTGTGTGCAAGTGTGTTCGAGGGTGTGCAATTGTGTGCAAGTGTGTGTGTGCGAGTGCGAGTCCATATGAGTGAGTGTGTGAATGTGTGCGAGTGTGTGCCAGTGTGTGTGTGCGAGTGTGTGTACGAGTGTGTGCGAGTGTGTGCGTGCGAGTGTGTGCGAGTGTGTATGAGTGTATGTGCGAGTGTGTGTGCGAGTGTGTGTTCGAGTGTGTGTGTTAGCGTGTGTGCAAGTGTGTGCGAGTGTGTGTGCGAGTGCGTACGAGTGTGTGTGAGTGTGCACGAGTGTGTGCGTGTGAGTGTGTGCGAGTGTGTGTGTGCGCGTGAGTGTGTGTGTGAATGTGTGTGTGTGTGAGTGTGTGTGCGAATGTGTGTGCGTGTGAGTGTGTGCGAGTGTGTATGAGTGTGAGTGTGTGCAAGTGTGTGCGAGTGAGTGTGTGCGAGAGTGTGCGAGTGTGTGTGTGCGAGTATGTGTGTGCGAGTGTGTGTGTGCGAGAGTGTGCGAGTGTGTGTGTGCGAGTGTGTGTGTGCGAGTGTGTGTGCAATTGTGTATGAGTGTGTGCGAGTGTGTGTGAGTTTGTGCAAGTGTGTGCGTGTGTGCGTACGAGTGCGTGCGAGTGAGTGCGAGTGTGTGCGAGTGTGTGTATGCGAGTGTGTGTGCGATTGTGTATGAGTGTGTGCGAGTGTGAGTGAGTTTGTGCGAGTGTGTGCGAGTGTGTGCTAGTGTGCATGAGTGTTTGAGTGTGTGCGAGTGTGCGTGAGTAAGTGTGTGTGTGATTGTGTGCGAGTGTTTCCGAGTGTGTGTGCGAGTGTGTGTACGAGCGTGTGTGTGCGAGTGTGTTCGAGTGTGTGCAATTGTGTACGAGTGTGTGTGTGCGAGTGCGAGTCCGTATGAGTGAGTGTGTGAATGTGTGCGAGTGTGTGCCAGTGTGTGTGTGCGAGTGTGTGTACGAGTGTGTGCGAGTGTGTGCGTGCGAGTGTGTATGAGTGTATGTGCGAGTGTGTGTGCGAGTGTGTGCGAGTGTGTGTGCGAGTGTGTGTGTTCGAGTGTGTGCAAGTGTGTGCGAGTGTGTGTGCGAGTGCGTACGAGTGTGTTCGTGTGTGCATGAGTGTGTGCGTGTGAGTGTGTGCGAGTGTGTGCGTCCGATTGTGTGCGAGTGTGCTCGAGTGAGTGGGTGTGAGTGTGTGCGAGTGTGCATGAGTGAGTGTATGTGAGTGTGTGCGTGTGTGCGAGTTTGTGTGCGAGTGTGCTCGAGTGAATGGGTGCGAGTGTGTGTGAGTGTGTGCGAGTGAGTGCAAGTGTGTGCGAGTGTGTGGGTGCGAGTGTGTGCAAGTGTGTGCGAGTGTGTGTGAATGTGTGTTCGAGTGTGTGCGAGTGTGTGCGTGCGAGTATGTGCGAGTGTGCTCGAGTGAATGGGTGCGAGTGTGTGCGAGTGTGTGTGAGTGTGTGCGAGTGAGTGTGTGCGAGTGTGTATGAGTGAGTGTGTGTGAGTGTGTGCGAGTTTGTGTGCGAGTGTGTGCGAGTGAGTGTGTGCGAATGTGTATGACTGTGTGTGCGAGTGTGTGCAAGTGGGTGCGAGTGTGTGGGTGCGAGTGTGTGCAAGTGTGTGCGAGTATGTGTGAATGTGTGTTTGAGTGTGTGCGAGTGTGTGCCAGTGAGTGTGTGCGAGTGTTTGCGAGTGTGTGTGCGAGTGTGTGTGTGAGTGTGTGCGTGCGAGTGTGTGCGTGCGGGTGTTTGCGAGTGTGTGTGAGTGTGTGTGCGAATGTGTGTGTGTGCGAGTGTGCGTGCGAGTGAGTGTGTGAGTGTGTGTGCAATTGTGTATGAGTGTGTGCGAGTGTGTGTGCGTTTGTGCGAGTGTGTGCGTGTGAGTGCGTGTGAGTGAGTGCGAGTTTGTGCAAATGTGTGCGCGAGTGTGCGAGTGTGGGCGTGCGAGTGTGTGCTAGTGTGCGCGAGTGTGTGAGTGTGTGCGAGTGTGCGTGAGTAAGTGTGTGTGAGAGTATGTGCGAGTGTTGCCGAGTGTGTGTGTGAGTGTGTAGGACTGTGTGCACGAGTGTGTGTGCAAGTGTGTGTGTACAAGTGTGTTCGAGTGTGTGCAATTTTGTGCGAGTGTGTGTGTGCGAGTGCATATGAGTAAGTGTGTGTGAATGTGTGCGAGTGTGTGCGAGTGTGTGTGCGAGTGTGTATGAGTGTGTGTGTGCAAGTTTGTGCGTGTGTGTGTGAGTGTGTGTGAGTGTGTGCATGAGTGAGTGTGTGCGAGTGTGTGTGAGTGTGTGTGTGAGTGTGTGCGAGTGTGTGTGTGCATGTGTGTGTGCGAGTGTGTGCGTGTGAGTGTGTGCGAGTGTGTGTGTGTGTGTGATTGTGTATTAGTGAATGTGTGCGAGTGTGTGTGAGTGTGTGCGTGTGAGTGAGTGAGTGTGTGTGTGTGCGAGTGAGTGTGAGTGAGTGTGTGCGAGTGTGTGTGTGCGATTGTGCATAAGTGTGTGTGAGTGTGAGTGTGTAGGACTGTGTGTGCGAGTGTGTGTGCGAGTGTGTGTGAGTGTGTGCGAGTGTGTGTGAGTGTGTGCGAGTGTGTGTAGGAGTGTGTGTTCAATTGTGTGTGTGAGTGTGTAGGACTGTATGTGCGAGTGTGTGCGACTGTGTTCGAGTGTGTGTGTGCAAGTGTGTGAGCATGTGTGAGTGTGTGCAAGTGTGTGCGTGCGAGTGTGTGTGTGCGAGTGTGTGTGATTGTGTATGAGTGAGTGTGTGCGAGTGTGTGCGAGTGTGTGTGTGAGTGTGTGCAAGTGTGTTTGAGTGTGTTTGTGCGAGTGTGTATGAGTGTGTGTGTGCGAGTGTGTGCAAGTGTGTTTGTGCGAGTGTGTATGAGTGTGTGTGTGTGAGTGTGTGCAAGTGTGTGTGATTGTGTGTGAGTGTGTGTATGAGTGAGTGTGTGCGAGTGTGTGCGTGTGAGTCTGTGTGTGCACGCGAGTGTGTGCGAGTGTGTGAGTGTTTGTGCGAATGTGTGTGTGTGAGTGTGTGCGAGTGTGTATGAGTGTATGTGCGAGTGTGTGCCAGTGTGTGCGTGTGTGTGTGTGTGCGAGTGTGTGCAAGTGTGTGCGAGTGAGTGTGTGCGAGTGTGTGCGAGAGTGTGCGAGTGTGTGTGTGCGAGTGTGTGTGCGAGTGTGTGTGTGCGAGTGTGTGTTCAATTGTGTATGAGTGTGTTCGAGTGTGTGTGAGTTTGTGCAAGTGTGTGCGTGTGTGCGTGCGAGTGCGTGCGAGTGAGTGCGAGTGTGTGCGAGTGTGTGCAAGTGTGTGTATGCGAGTGTGTGTGCGATTGTGTAAGAGTGTGTGCGAGTGTGTGTGAGTTTGTGCGAGTGTGTGTGTGTGCGAGTGTGTGCTAGTGTGCACGAGTGTTTGAGTGTGTGCAAGTGTGCCTGAGTAAGTGTGTGTGTGATTGTCTGCGAGTGTTTCCGAGTGTGTGTGTGAGTGAGTAGGACTGTGTGTGCGAGTGTTTGCGAGTGTGTGTGCGAGCGAGTGTGTGCGAGTGTGTTCGACGGTGTGCAATTGTGTGCAAGTGTGTGTGTGCGAGTCCATATGAGTGAGTGTGTGAATGTGTGCGAGTGTGTGCCAGTGTGTGTGCGAGTGTGTGTACGAGTGTGTGCGAGTGTGTGCGAGTGTGTATGAGTGTATGTGCGAGTGTGTGTGCGAGTGTGTGCGAGTGTGTGTTCGAGTGTGTGTGTTCGCGTGTGTGCAAGTGTGTGCGAGTGTGTGTGCGAGTGCGTACGAGTGTGTGTGAGTGTGCACGAGTGTGTGCGTGTGAGTGTGTGCGAGTGTGTGTGTGCGGACTATTGTGTGTGAGTGTGTGTGCGAATGTGTGTGCGTGTGAGGGTGTGCGAGTGTGTATGAGTGTATGTGCGAGTATGTGCCAGTGTGTGCAAGTGTGTGTGTGAGTGTGTGCAAATGTGTGCGAGTGAGTGTGTGCGAGAGTGTGCACGAGTGTGCTCGAGTGAGTGGGTGCATGTAAGTGTGTGCGTGCGAGTGTGTGCGAATGTGTGCGAGTGTGTGCATGTGAGTGTGTGCGTGCAAGTGTTTGCGTGCGAGTGTGTGCGAGTGTGTGCAAGTGTGTGAGTGTGTGCGAGTGTGTGTGTGAGTGTGTCCGAGTGTGTGCAAATGTGCCCGAGTGTGCGCGAGTGTGCACGAGTGAATGGGTGCGAGTGTGTGTGAGTGTGTATGAGTGAGTGTGTGCGAGTTTGTGTGCGAGTGAGTGTGTGCGAATGTGTGCAAGTGTGTTTGTGAGTGTGTGTGCGTGTGTGTGCATGCGAGTGTGTGCGAGTGTGTGCGAGTGTGTGTGAGTGTGTGCGAGTGTGTGCAAATGTGCCCGAGTGAGTGTGTGCGAGTGTGTGCAAGTGTGTGTGAGTGTGTGTCAGTGTGTGTGTGCGAGTGTGTGCGAGTGTGTGTATGAGTGTGTGTGTTCGATTGTGCAAGTGTGTTTGTGAGTGTGTGTGTGAGTGTGTGCGTGCGAGTGTGTGCGAGTGTGTGCGAGTGTGTGTGAGTGTGTGCGAGTGTGTGTGCGAGTGTGTGCGAGTGTGTGCAAATGTGCCCGAGTGTGCACGAGTGTGCACGAGTGAGTGTGTGCGAGTGTGTGCAAGTGTGTGTGAGTGTGTGCCAGTGTGTGTGTGCGAGTGTGTGCGAGTGTGTGTATGAGTGTGTGTGTTCGATTGTGTATAAGTGTGTGTGTGAGTGTGTGTGCAAGTGTGTGTGTGCGAGTGTGTTCGATTGTGTGCGAATGTGTGTGTGAGTGTGAGTGAGTGTGTACGAGTGTGTTCGAGTGTGTGTGCGAGTGTGTGCGATTGTGTGTGTGAGTGTGTAGGACTGTATGTGCAAGTGTGTGCGAGTGTGTATGAGTGTGTGTGTGAGTGTGTGCAAGTGTGTGCGAGTGAGTGTGTGTGAGTGTGTGTGTGAGTGTGTGTGCGAGTGTGTGTGCGAGTGTGTGCGAGTGTGTGCGATTGTGTGTGAGAGTGTGTAGGACTGTATGTGCGAGTGTATATGAGTGTGTGTGTGAGTGTGTGCAAGTGTGTGCGAGTGAGTGTGTGTGAGTGTGTGTGCAAGTGTGTGCATGCGAGTGTGTGCGTGTGAGTGTGTGCGTGCGAGTGTGTGCGACTGAGTGCAAGTGTGTGCGAGTGTGTGAGTGCGAGTGTGTGCGAATGTGTGCGAGTGTGTGCGTGCGAGTGTGCACGAGTGTGCACGAGTGTGTGCGTGTAAGTGTGTGTGTGCGAGTGTGTGCGAGTGTGCTCGAGTGAATGGGTGCGAGTGTGTGCGAGTGTGTGTGAGTGTGTCCGAGTGAGTGTGTGTGAGAGTGTATTAGTGAGTGTGTGTGAGTGTGTGCGTGTGTGCGAGTTTGTGTGCGAGTGTGTGCGAGTGTGCGAGTGTGTGCGTGCGAGTGTGTACGTGCGAGTGTGTGAGAGTGTGTGAGTGTGTGTGCGAATGTGAGTGCGAGTGAGTGTGTATGAGTGTGTGTAGGAGTGTGTGCGAGTGTGTGCGATTGTGTGTGTGAGTGTGTAGGACTGTATGTGCAAGTGTGTGCGAGTGTGTTCGAGTGTGAGAGTGTGTGCGAGTGTGTGTGAGTGTGTGCAAGTGTGTGTGTGCGAGTGTGTGTGTGTGTGAGTGTGTGCAAGTGTGTTCGAGTGTGTGTGCGAGTGTGTATGAGTGTGTGTGTGAGTGTGCGCGTGTGTGTGAGTGTGTGTGAGTGTGTGCATGAGTGAGTGTGTGCGAGTGTGTGTGAGTGTGTGTGTGTGTGCGTGCGAGTGAGTGCGAGTGTGTGCGAGTGTGTGTATGCGAGTGTGTGTGCGATTGTGTATGAGTGTGTGCGAGTGTGTGTGAGTTTGTGCGAGTGTGTGTGTGTGCGAGTGTGTGCTAGTGTGCACGAGTGTTTGAGTGTGTGCGAGTGTGCCTGAGAGTGTGTGTGTGTCATTGTGTGCGAGTGTTTCCGAGTGTGTGTGTGAGTGAGTAGGACTGTGTGTGTGAGTGTTTGCGAGTGTGTGTGCGAGCGAGTGTGTGCGAGTGTGTTCGAGGGTGTGCAATTGTGTGCAAGTGTGTGTGTGCGAGTGCGAGTCCATATGAGTGAGTGTGTGAATGTGTGCGAGTGTGTGCCAGTGTGTGTGTGCGAGTGTGTGTACGAGTGTGTGCGAGTGTGTGCGTGTGAGTGTGTGCGAGTGTGTATGAGTGTATGTGCGAGTGTGTGTGCGAGTGTGTGTTCGAGTGTTTGTGTTCGCGTGTGTGCAAGTGTGTGCGAGTGTGTGTGCGAGTGCGTACGAGTGTGTGTGAGTGTGCACGAGTGTGTGCCTGTGAGTGTGTGCGAGTGTGTGTGTGCGCGCGAGTGTGTGTGAGTGTGTGTGCGAATGTGTGTGCGTGCGAGTGTGTGCGAGTGTGTGCGAGTGTGTGAGTGCGAGTGTGTGCGAATGTGTGCGAGTGTGTGCGTGCGAGTGTGCACGAGTGTGCACGAGTGTGTGCGTGTAAGTGTGTGCGTGCGAGTGTGTGCGAGTGTGCTCGAGTGAATGGGTGCGAGTGTGTGCGAGTGTGTGTGAGTGTGTGCGAGTGAGTGTGTGTGAGAGTGTATTAGTGAGTGTGTGAGAGTGTGTGCGTGTGTGCGAGTTTGTGTGCGAGTGTGTGCGAGTGTGCGAGTGTGTGCGTGCGAGTGTGTACGTGCGAGTGTGTGAGAGTGTGTGAGTGTGTGTGCAAATGTGAGTGCGAGTGAGTGTGTATGAGTGTGTGTAGGAGTGTGTGCGAGTGTGTGCGATTGTGTGTGTGAGTGTGTAGGACTGTATTTGCAAGTGTGTGTGAGTGTGTTCGAGTGTGTGAGTGTGTGCGAGTGTGTGTGAGTGTGTGTGAGTGTGTGCAAGTGTGTGTGTGTGCGAGTGTGTGTGTGTGTGAGTGTGTGCAAGTGTGTTCGAGTGTGTGTGCGAGTGTGTATGAGTGTGTGTGTGCAAGTGTGTGCGTGTGTGTGAGTTTGTGCATGAGTGAGTGTGTGCGAGTGTGTGTGAGTGTGTGTGTGTGTGAGTGCGTGCGAGTGAGTGCGAGTGTGTGCGAGTGTGTGCGAGTGTGTGTATGCGAGTGTGTGTGCGATTGTGTATGAGTGTGTGCGAGTTTGTGTGAGTTTGTGCGAGTGTGTGTGTGTGTGTGCGAGTGTGTGCTAGTGTGCACGAGTATTTGAGTGTGTGCGAGTGTGCCTGAGTAAGTGTGTGTGTGATTGTGTGCGAGTGTTTCCGAGTGTGTGTGTGAGTGAGTAGGACTGTGTGTGTGAGTGTTTGCGAGTGTGTGTGCGAGCGTGTGTGTGCGAGTGTGTTCGAGGGTGTGCAATTGTGTGCAAGTGTGTGTGTGCGAGTGCGAGTCCATATGAGTGAGTGTGTGAATGTGTGCGAGTGTGTGCCAGTGTGTGTGTGCGAGTGTGTGTACGAGTGTGTGCGAGTGTGTGCATGCGAGTGTGTGCGAGTGTGTATGAGTGTATGTGCGAGTGTGTGTGCGAGTGTGTGTTTGAGTGTGTGTGTTCGCGTGTGTGCAAGTGGGTGCAAGTGTGTTTGCGAGTGCGTACGAGTGTGTGTGAGTGTGCACGAGTGTGTGCGTGTGAGTGTGTGCGAGTGTGTGTGTGCGCGTGATTGTGTGCGAGTGTGTGAGTGTGTGTGCGAATGTGTGTGCGTGTGAGTGTGTGCGAGTGTGTATGAGTGTATGTGCGAGTATGTGCAATTGTGTGCGAGTGTGTGTGTGCGAGTGCGAGTCCGTATGAGTGAGTGTGTGAATGTGTGCGAGTGTGTGCCAGTGTGTGTGTGCGAGTGTGTGTACGAGTGTGTGCGAGTGTGTGCGTGCGAGTGTGTATGAGTGTATGTGCGAGTGTGTATGCGAGTGTGTGCGAGTGTGTGTGCGAGTGTGTGTGTTCGAGTGTGTGCAAGTGTGTGCGAGTGTGTGTGCGAGTGCGTACGAATGTGTTCGTGTGTGCACGAGTGTGTGCGTGTGAGTGTGTGCGAGTGTGTGCGTCCGAGTGTGTGCGAGTGTGCTCGAGTGAGTGGGTGTGAGTGTGTGCGAGTGTGCATGAGTGAGTGTATGTGAGTGTATGTGAGTGTGTGCGTGTGTGCGAGTTTGTGTGCGAGTGTGCTCGAGTGAATGGGTGCGAGTGTGTGTGAGTGTGTGCGAGTGAGTGCAAGTGTGCGCGAGTGTGTGGGTGTGAGTGTGTGCAAGTGTGTGCGAGTGTGTGTGAATGTGTGTTCGAGTGTGTGCGATTGTGTGTGAGTGTGTGTGCGAGTGTGTGCAAGTGTGTGCGAGTGTGTGGGTGTGAGTGCGTGAATGTGTGTTCGAGTGTGTGCGAGTGTGTGCGTGCGAGTATGTGCGAGTGTGCTCGAGTGAATGGGTGCGAGTGTGTGCGAGTGTGTGTGAGTGTGTGCGAGTGAGTGTGTGCGAGTGTGTATGAGTGAGTGTGTTTGAGTGTGTGCGAGTTTGTGTGCGAGTGTGTGCGAGTGAGTGTGTGCGAATGTGAATGAGTGTGTGTGCGAGTGTGTGCAAGTGGGTGCGTGTGTGTGGGTGCGAGTGTGTGCAAGTGTGTGCGAGTGTGTGTGAAAGTGTGTTTGAGTGTGTGTGAGTGTGTGCCAGTGAGTGTGTGTGAGTGTTTGCGAGTGTGTGTGCGAGTGTGTGTGTGAGTGTGTGCGTGCGAGTGTGTGCGTGCGGGTGTGTGCGAGTGTGTGTGAGTGTGTGTGTGTGTGCGAGTGTGCGTGCGAGTGTGTGTGTGAGTGTGTGTGCAATTGTGTATGAGTGTGTGCGAGTGTGTGTGCGTTTGTGCGAGTGTGTGCGTGTGAGTGCGTGTGAGTGAGTGCGAGTTTGTGCAAATGTGTGCGCGAGTGTGCGAGTGTGGGCGTGCGAGTGTGTGCTAGTGTGCGCGAGTGTGTGAGTGTGTGCGAGTGTGCGTGAGTAAGTGTGTGTGAGAGTGTGTGCGAGTGTTGCCGAGTGTGTGTGAGTGTGTAGGACTGTGTGCGCGAGTGTGTGTGCAAGTGTGTGTGTACGAGTGTGTTCGAGTGTGTGCAATTTTGTGCGAGTGTGTGTGTGCGAGTGCATATGAGTAAGTGTGTGCGAATGTGTGCGAGTGTGTGCGAGTGTGTGTGCGAGTGTGTGTGTGAGTGTGTGCGTGCGACTGTGTGCGTGCGACTGTGTGCGAGTGTGTGCGAGTGTTTGCGTGTGTGTGCAAGTGTGTGTGAGTGTGTGTGAGTGTGTGTGAGTGTGTGTGAATGTGTGAGAGTCTGTGTGTGCGAGTGTGTGTGTGCGATTGTGTATGAATGTGTGCGAGTATGAGTGTGAGTGTGTGCGAGTGTGTGCGTGTGAGTGCGTGCGAGTGAGTGCGAGTGTGTGCAAATGTGTGCGAGAGTGTGCGAGTGTGGGCGAGTGTGTGCGTGTGAGTGAGTGTGTGTGTGAGTGTGAGTGTGTGCTAGTGTGCATGAGTGTGTGAGTGTGTGCGAGTGTGCGCGAGTGTGCGTGAGAGTGAGTGAGTGTGTGTGCGAGTGTGTGTGCGAGTGTGTGTGAGTGTGTACGAGTGTGTGTAGGAGTGTGTGCGATTGTGTGTGTGAGTGTGTAGGACTGTATGTGCAAGTGTGTGCGAGTGTGTTCGAGTGCGTGAGTGTGTGCGAGTGTGTGTGAGTGTTTGAAAGTGTGTGTGTGCGAGTGTGTGTGTGTGAGTGTGTGTGTGAGTGTGTGCAAGTGTGTTCAAGTGTGTTTGCGAGTGTGTATTAGTGTGTGTGTGTGCAAGTGTGTGCGCGTGTGTGTGAGTGTGTGTGAGTGTGTGCATGAGTGAGTGTGTGCGAGTGTATGTGAGTGTGTGTGTGTGAGTGTGTGCGTGCGAGTGTGTGCGTGCGAGTGTGTGTGTGTGAGAGTGTGTGTGTGCGATTGTGTATTAGTGAATGTGTGCGAGTGTGCGAGAGTGTGTGCGTGTGAGTGAGTGAGTGTGTGTGTGTGCGAGTGTGTGCGAGTGAGTGTGAGTGAGTGTGTGCAAGTGTGTGCGAGTGTGTGTGTGCGATTGTGCATAAGTGTGTACGAGTGTGAGTGTGTAGGACTGTGTGTGCGAGTGTGTGTGCGAGTGTGTGTGAGTGTGCGCGAGTGTGTGTAGGAGTGTGTGCAATTGTGTGTGAGTGTGTAGGACTGTATGTGTGAGCATGTGTGAGTGTGTGCAAGTGTGTGCGTGCGAGTGTGTGTGCGAGTGTGTGTGATTGTGTATGAGTGAGTGTGTGCGAGTGTGTGCGAGTGTGTGTGTGAGTGTGTGCAAGTGTGTTTGTGCGAGTGTGTATGAGTGTGTGTGTGCGAGTGTATGCATGTGTGTTTGTGCGAGTGTGTATGAGTGTGTGTGTGCAAGTGTGTGTGATTGTGTGTGAGTGTGTGTATGAGTGTGTGCGTGCGAGTCTGTGTGTGCACGCGAGTGTGTGCGAGTGTGTGTGCAAATGTGTGTGAGTGTGTGCGAGTGTGTATGAGTGTATGTGCGAGTGTGTGCCAGTGTGTGCAAGTGTGTGTGTGCGATTGTGTGCAAGTGTGTGCGAGTGAGTGTGTGCGAGTGTGTGCGAGAGTGTGCGAGTGTGTGTGTGCGAGTGTGAGTGTGCGAGTGTGTGTGTGCGAGTGTGTGTGCAATTGTGCAAGTGTGTGCGAGTGTGTGTGAGTTTGTGCAAGTGTGTGCATGTGTGCGTGCGAGTCCATGCGAGTGAGTGCGAGTGTTTGCGAGTGTGTGTATGCGAGTGTGTGTGCGATTGTGTATGAGTGTGTGCGAGTGTGTGTGAGTTTGTGCGAGTGTGTGTGTGTGCGAGTGTGTGCTAGTGTGCACGAGTGTATGAGTGTGTGCGAGTGTGCCTGAGTAAGTGTGTGTGATTGTGTGCGAGTGTTTCCGAGTGTGTGTGTGAGTGAGTAGGACTGTGTGTGCGAGTATTTGCGAGTGTGTGTGCGAGTGTGTTCGAGGGTGTGCAATTGTGCGCAAGTGTGTGTGTGCGAGTGCGAGTCCATATGAGTGAGTGTGTGAATGTGTGCGAGTGTGTGCCAGTGTGTTTGTGCGAGTGTGTGTACGAGTGTGTGCGAGTGTGTGCGTGCGAGTGTGTGCGAGTGTGTATGAGTGTGTGTGCGAGTGTGTGCGAGTGTGTGTTCGAGTGTGTGTGTTCGCGTCTGTGCGAGTGTGTGTGCGAGTGCGTACGAGTGTGTGCAAGTGTGTGCGAGTGTGTGTGCGAGTGCGTACGAATGTGTTCGTGTGTGCACGAGTGTGTGCGTGTGAGTGTGTGCGAGTGTGTGCGTCCGAGTGTGTGCGAGTGTGCTCGAGTGAGTGGGTGTGAGTGTGTGCGAGTGTGCATGAGTGAGTGTATGTGAGTGTGTGCGTGTGTGCGAGTGAGTGTGCGAGTGTGCTCGAGTGAATGGGTGCGAGTGTGTGTGAGTGAGTGCAAGTGTGTGCGAGTGTGTGGGTGTGAGTGTGTGCAAGTGTGTGCGAGTGTGTGTGAATGTGTGTTCGAGTGTGTGCGATTGTGTGTGAGTGTGTGTGTGAGTGTGTGCAAGTGTGTGCGAGTGTCTGGGTGTGAGTGTGTGCAAGTGTGTGCGAGTGTGTGTGAATGTGTGTTCGAGTGTGTGCGAGTGTGTGCGTGCGAGTATGTGCAAGTGTGCTCGAGTGAATGGGTGCGAGTGTGTGCGAGTGTGTGTGAGTGTGTGCGAGTGAGTGTGTGCGAGTGTGTATGAGTGAGTGTGTGTGAGTGTGTGCGAGTTTGTGTGCGAGTGTGTGCGAGTGAGTGTGTGCGAATGTGTATGAGTGTGTGTGCGAGTGTGTGCAAGTGGGTGCGTGTGTGTGGGTGCGAGTGTGTGCAAGTGTGTGCGAGTGTGTGTGAAAGTGTGTTTGAGTGTGTGTGAGTGTGTGCCAGTGAGTGTGTGTGAGTGTTTGCGAGTGTGTGTGCGAGTGTGTGTGTGAGTGTGTGCGTGCGAGTGTGTGCGTGCGGGTGTGTGCGAGTGTGTGTGAGTGTGTGTGTGTGCGAGTGTGCGTGCGAGTGTGTGTGTGAGTGTGTGTGCAATTGTGTATGAGTGTGTGCGAGTGTGTGTGCGTATGTGCGAGTGTGTGCGTGTGTGTGTGCGAGTGCGTGTGAGTGAGTGCGAGTTTGTGCAAATGTGTGCGTGAGTGTGCGAGTGTGGGCGTGCGATTGTGTGCTAGTGTGCGCGAGTGTGTGAGTGTGTGCGAGTGTGCGTGAGTAAGTGTGTGTGAGAGTGTGTGCGAGTGTTGCCGAGTGTGTGTGTGAGTGTGTAGGACTGTGTGCGCGAGTGTGTGTGCAAGTGTGTGTGTACGAGTGTGTTCGAGTGTGTGCAATTTTGTGCGAGTGTGTGTGTGCGAGTGCATATGAGTAAGTGTGTGCGAATGTGTGCGAGTGTGTGCGAGTGTGTGTGCGAGTGTGTGTGCGAGTGTGTGCGTGCGACTGTGTGCGTGCGACTGTGTGCGAGTGTGTGCGAGTGTTTGCGTGTGTGTGCGAGTGTGTGCAAGTGTGTGTGAGTGTGTGTGTGAGTGTGTGTGAATGTGTGAGAGTCTGTGTGTGCGAGTGTGTGTGTGCGATTGTGTATGAATGTGTGCGAGTATGAGTGTGAGTGTGTGCGAGTGTGTGCGTGCGAGTGCGTGCGAGTGAGTGCGAGTGTGTGCAAATGTGTGCGAGAGTGTGCGAGTGTGGGCGTGCGAGTGTGTGCGAGTGTGCGCGAGTGTGTGCGTGTGAGTGAGTGTGTGTGTGAGTGTGAGTGTGTGCTAGTGTGCATGAGTGTGTGAGTGTGTGCGAGTGTGCGCGAGTGTGCGTGTGAGTGAGTGAGTGTGTGTGCGAGTGTGTGTGCGTGTGTACGAGTGTGTGTAGGAGTGTGTGCGAGTGTGTGCGATTGTGTGTGTGAGTGTGTAGGACTGTATGTGCAAGTGTGTGCGAGTGTGTTCGAGTGTGTGAGTGTGTGCGAGTGTGTGTGAGTGTGTGCAAGTGTGTGTGTGCGAGTGTGTGTGTGTGAGTGTGTGTGTGAGTGTGTGCAAGTGTGTTCAAGTGTGTTTGCGAGTGTGTATTAGTGTGTGTGTGTGCAAGTGTGTGCGCGTGTGTGTGAGTGTGTGTGAGTGTGTGCATGAGTGAGTGTGTGCGAGTGTGTGTGAGTGTGTGTGAGTGTGTGCGAGTGAGTGTGTGCGAGTGTGTGTGTGCGAGTGTGTGCGTGCGAGTGTGTGCGAGTGTGTGTGTGTGAGAGTGTGTGTGTGCGATTGTGTATTAGTGAATGTGTGCGAGTGTGCGAGAGTGTGTGCGTGTGAGTGAGTGAGTGTGTGTGTGTGCGAGTGTGTGCGAGTGAGTGTGAGTGAGTGTGTGCGAGTGTGTGCGAGTGTGTGTGTGCGATTGTGCATAAGTGTGTGCGAGTGTGAGTGTGTAGGACTGTGTGTGCGAGTGTGTGTGCGAGTGTGTGCGAGTGTGTGTGAGTGTGTGCGAGTGTGTGTAGGAGTGTGTGCAATTGTGTGTGTGAGTGTGTAGGACTGTATGTGTGAGCATGTGTGAGTGTGTGCAAGTGTGTGCGTGCGAGTGTGTGTGCGAGTGTGTGTGATTGTGTATGAGTGAGTGTGTGCGAGTGTGTGCGAGTGTGTGTGTAAGTGTGTGCAAGTGTGTTTGTGCGAGTGTGTATGAGTGTGTGTGTGCGAGTGTATGCAAGTGTGTTTGTGCGAGTGTGTATGAGTGTGTGTGTGCAAGTGTGTGTGATTGTGTGTGAGTGTGTGTATGAGTGAGTGTGTGTGAGTGTGTGCGTGCGAGTCTGTGTGTGCACGTGAGTGTGTGCGAGTGTGTGAGTGTGTGTGCGAATGTGTGTGCGTGTGAGTGTGTGCAAGTGTGTATGAGTGTATGTGCGAGTGTGTGCCAGTGTGTGCAAGTGTGTGTGTGCGAGTGTGTGCAAGTGTGTGCGAGTGAGTGTGTGCAAGTGTGTGTGTGCGAGTGTGAGTGTGCGAGTGTGTGTGTGCGAGTGTGTGTGCAATTGTGTATGAGTGTGTGCGAGTGTGTGTGAGTTTGTGCAAGTGTGTGCATGTGTGCGTGCGAGTGCGTGCGAGTGAGTGCGAGTGTTTGCGAGTGTGTGTATGCGAGTGTGTGTGCGATTGTGTATGAGTGTGTGCGAGTGTGTGTGAGTTTGTGCGAGTGTGTGCTAGTGTGCACGAGTGTATGAGTGTGTGCGAGTGTGCCTGAGTAAGTGTGTGTGATTGTGTGCGAGTGTTTCCGAGTGTGTGTGTGAGTGAGTAGGACTGTGTGTGTGAGTATTTGCGAGTGTGTGTGCGAGCGTGTGTGTGCGAGTGTGTTCGAGGGTGTGCAATTGTGCGCAAGTGTGTGTGTGCGAGTGCGAGTCCATATGAGTGAGTGTGTGAATGTGTGCGAGTGTGTGCCAGTGTGTTTGTGCGAGTATGTGTACGAGTTTGTGCAATTGTGTGTGTGAGTGTGTAGGACTGTATGTGTGAGCATGTGTGAGTGTGTGCAAGTGTGTGCGTGCGAGTGTGTGTGCGAGTGTGTGTGATTGTGTATGAGTGAGTGTGTGCGAGTGTGTGCGAGTGTGTGCGTGAGTGTGTGCAAGTGTGTTTGAGTGTGTTTGTGCGAGTGTGTATGAGTGTGTGTGTGCGAGTGTATGCAAGTGTGTTTGTGCGAGTGTGTATGAGTGTGTGTGTGCAAGTGTGTGTGATTGTGTGTGAGTGTGTGTATGAGTGAGTGTGTGCGAGTGTGTGCGTGCGAGTCTGTGTGTGCACGCGAGTGTGTGCGAGTGTGTGAGTGTGTGTGCGAATGTGTGTGCGTGTGAGTGTGTGCGAGTGTGTATGAGTGTATGTGCGAGTGTGTGCCAGTGTGTGCAAGTGTGTGTGTGCGAGTGTGTGCAAGTGTGTGCGAGTGAGTGTGTGCGAGTGTGTGCGAGAGTGTGCGAGTGTGTGTGTGCGAGTGTGAGTGTGCGAGTGTGTGTGTGCGAGTGTGTGTGCAATTGTGTATGAGTGTGTGCGAGTGTGTGTGAGTTTGTGCAAGTGTGTGCATGTGTGCGTGCGAGTGCGTGCAAGTGAGTGCGAGTGTTTGCGAGTGTGTGTATGCGAGTGTGTGTGCGATTGTGTATGAGTGTGTGCGAGTGTGTGTGAGTTTGTGCGTGTGTGTGTGTGTGTGCGAGTGTGTGCTAGTGTGCACGAGTGTATGAGTGTGTGCGAGTGTGCCTGAGTAAGTGTGTGTGATTGTGTGCGAGTGTTTCCGAGTGTGTGTGTGAGTGAGTAGGACTGTGTGTGCGAGTATTTGCGAGTGTGTGTGCGAGCGTGTGTGTGCGAGTGTGTTCGAGGGTGTGCAATTGTGCGCAAGTGTGTGTGTGCGAGTGCGAGTCCATATGAGTGAGTGTGTGAATGTGTGCGAGTGTGTGCCAGTGTGTTTGTGCGAGTGTGTGTACGAGTGTGTGAGAGTGTGTGCGTGCGAGTGTGTGTTCGAGTGTGTGTGTTCGCGTGTGTGCGAGTGTGTGTGCGAGTGCGTACGAGTGTGCGTGAGTGTGCACGAGTGTGTGCGTGTGAGTGTGTGCGAGTGTTTGCGCGCGAGTGTGTGAGTGTGTGTGCGAATGTGTGTGCGTGTGAGTGTGTGCGAGTGTGTATGAGTGTATGTGCGAGTATGTGCCAGTGTGTGCGAGTGTGTGTGTGTGAGTGTGTGCAAGTGTGTGCGAGTGAGTGTGTGCGAGAGTGTGCGAGTGTGTGTGTGCGAGTGTGTGTGTGCGAGTGTGTGTGTGCGAGTGTGTGTGCAATTGTGTATGAGTGTGTGCGAGTGTGTGTGAGTTTGTGCAAGTGTGTGCGTGTGTGCGTGCGAGTGCGTGCGAGTGAGTGCGAGTGTGTGCGAGTGTGTGTATGCGAGTGTGTATGTGATTGTGTATGAGTGTGTGCGAGTGTGAGTGAGTTTGTGCGAGTGTGTGTGTGTGTGTGCGAGTGTGTGCTAGTGTGCACGAGTGTTTGAGAGTGTGCGAGTGTGCCTGAGTAAGTGTGTGTGTGATTGTGTGCGATTATTTCCGAGTGTGTGTGTGAGTGAGTAGGACTGTGTGTGCGACTGTGTGCGACTGTGTGTGCGAGCGTGTGTGTACGAGTGTGTTCGAGTGTGTGCAATTGTGTGCGAGTGTGTGTGTGTGAGTGCGAGTCCGTATGAGCGAGTGTGTGAATGTGTGCGAGTGTGTGCCAGTGTGTGTGTGCGAGTGTGTGTGCGAGTGTGTGCGTGCAAGTGTGTATGAGTGTATGTGCGTCTGTGTGTGCGAGTGTGTGCGAGTGTGTGTGCGAGTGTGTGTGTTCGAGTGTGTGCAAGTGTGTGCGAATGTGTGTGCGAGTGCGTACGAGTGTGTTCGTGTGTGCACGAGTGTGTGCGAGTGTGTGTGTGAGTGGGTATGAGTGAGTGTGTGCGAGTGTGTGCGAGTTTGTGTTTGAGAGTGTGTGTGCGAGTGTGTGCGAGTGTGTGCGAGTGTGTATGAGTGTATGTGCGAGTGTGTGCGCGAGTGTGTGTTTTAGAGTGTGTGCAATTGTGTGCGTTTGAGTGTGTGCATGAGTGTGTGCGTGCGAGTGTGCACGAGTGTGCTCGAGTGAGTGGGTGCATGTAAGTGTGTGCGTGCGAGTGTGTGCGAATGTGTGCGAGTGTGTGCATGCGAGTGTGTGCGTGCAAGTGTTTGCGTGCGAGTGTGTTCGAGTGTGTGCAAGTGTGTGAGTGTGTGTGTGAGTGTGTCCGAGTGTGTGCAAATGTGCCCGAGTGTGCGCGAGTGTGCACGAGTGAATGGGTGCAAGTGTTTGTGAGTGTGTATGAGTGAGTTTGTGCGAGTTTGTGTGCGAATGAGTGTGTGCGAATGTGTGCAAGTGTGTTTGTGAGTGTGTGTGCGAGTGTGTGCGTGCGAGTGTGTGCGAGTGTGTGCGAGTGTGTGTGAGTGTGTGCGAGTGTGTGTGCGAGTGTGTGCGAGTGTGTGCAAATGTGCCCGAGTGTGCACGAGTGTGCACGAGTGAGTGTGTGCGAGTGTGTGCGAGTGTGTGTGAGTGTGTGCCAGTGTGTGTGTGCGAGTGTGTGCGAGTGTGTGTATGAGTGTGTGTGTTCGATTGTGCAAGTGTGTTTGTGAGTGTGTGTGCGAGTGTGTGCATGTGAGTGTGTGCGAGTGTGTGTGAGTGTGTGCGAGTGTGTGTGCGAGTGTGTGCGAGTGTGTGCAAATGTGCCCGAGTGTGCCCGAGTGTGCACGAGTGAGTGTGTGCGAGTGTGTGCAAGTGTGTGTGAGTGTGTGCCAGTGTGTGTGTGCGAGTGTGTGCGAGTGTGTGTATGAGTGTGTGTGTGTTCGATTGTGTATAAGTGTGTGCGAGTGTGTGTGTGAGTGTGTGTGCAAGTGTGTGTGTGCGAGTGTGTTTGATTGTGTGCGAATGTGTGTGTGAGTGTGAGTGAGTGTGTACGAGTGTGTGCGAGTGTGTGCGATTGTGTGTGCGAGTGTGTGCGATTGTGTGTGTGAGTGTGTGGGACTGTATGTGCGAGTGTGTGCGAGTGTGTATGAGTGTGTGTGTGAGTGTGTGCAAGTGTGTGTGAGTGAGCGTGTGTGAGTGTGTGTGCGAGTGTGTGTGCGAGTGTGTGCGAGTGTGTGTGATTGTGTGTGAGAGTGTGTAGGACTGTATGTGCGAGTGTGTATGAGTGTGTGTGTGAGTGTGTGCAAGTGTGTGCGAGTGAGTGTGTGTGAGTGTGTGTGCGAGTGTGTGCATGCGAGTGTGTGCGTGCGAGTGTGTGCGACTGTGTGCGAGTGTGTGAGTGCGAGTGTGTGCGAATGTGTGCGAGTGTGTGCGTGCGAGTGTACACGAGTGTGCACGAGTGTGTGCGTGTAAGTGTGTGCGTGCGAGTGTGTGCGAGTGTGCTCGAGTGAATGGGTGCAAGTGTGTGCGAGTGTGTGTGAGTGTGTGCGAGTGAGTGTGTGTGAGAGTGTATTAGTGAGTGTGTGTGAGTGTGTGCGTGTGTGCGAGTTTGTGTGCGAGTGTGTGCGAGTGTGTGAGTGTGTGCGAGTGTGTGCGTGCGAGTGTGTACGTGCGAGTGTGTGCGAGTGTGTGAGTGTGTGTGCGAATGTGTGTGCGAGTGAGTGTTTAGGAGTGTGTGTAGGAGTGTGTGCGAGTGTGTGCGATTGTGTGTGTGAGTGTGTAGGACTGTATGTGCAAGTGTGTGCGAGTGTGTTCGAGTGTGTGAGTGTGTGCGAGTGTGTGTGTGCGAGTGTGTGTGCATTTGTGTACGAGTGTGTGCGAGTGTGTGTGAGTTTGTGCAAGTGCGTGCTTGTGTTCATGCGAGTGCGTGCGAGTGAGTGCGGGTGTGTGTAAGCGAGTGTGTGTGCGATTGTGTATGAGTGTGTGTGAGTTTGTGCAAGTGTGTGCGTGTGTGTGTGAGTGCGTGTGAATACGCGCAAATGTGTGCGAGTGTGGGCGTGCGAGTGTGTGCTAGTGTGCGCGAGTGTTTGAGTGTGCGTGAGTAAGTGTGTGTGTAAGTGCGTGCGAGTGTTTCCGAGTGTGTGTGTGAGTGTGAAGGAGTGTGTGTGCGAGTGTGTGAGTACGAGTGTGTTCGAGTGTGTGCAATTGTGTGCGAGTGTGTGTGAGTGGGTATGAGTGAGTGTGTGCGAGTGTGTGCGAATGTGTGTTTGAGAGTGTGTGTGCGAGTGTGTGCGAGTGTGTGCGAGTGTGTATGATTGTATGTGTGAGTGTGTGCGCGAGTGTGTGTTTTAGAGAGTGTGCAATTGTGTGCGTTTGAGTGTGTGCATGAGTGTGTGCGTGCGAGTGTGCACGAGTGTGCTCGAGTGAGTGGGTGCATGTAAGTGTGTGCGTGCGAGTGTGTGCGAATGTGTGCGAGTGTGTGCATGCGAGTGTGTGCGTGCAAGTTTTTGCGTGCGAGTGTGTGCGAGTGTGTGCAAGTGTGTGAGTGTGTGCGAGTGTGTGTGTGAGTGTGTCCGAGTGTGTGCAAATGTGCCCGAGTGTGCGCGAGTGTGCATGAGTGAATGGGTGCGAGTGTTTGTGAGTGTGTATGAGTGAGTGTGTGCGAGTTTGTGTGCGAGTGAGTGTGTGCGAATGTGTGCAAGTGTGTTTGTGAGTGTGTGTGCGAGTGTGTGCGTGTGAGTGTGTGCGAGTGTGTGCGAGTGTGTGTGAGTGTGTGCGAGTGTGTGTGCGAGTGTGTGCGAGTGTGTGCAAATGTGCCCGAGTGTGCACGAGTGAGTGTGTGCGAGTGTGTGCAAGTGTGTGTGAGTGTGTGCCAGTGTGTGTGTGCGAGTGTGTGCGAGTGTGTGTATGAGTGTGTGTGTTCGATTGTGCAAGTGTGTTTGTGAGTGTGTGTGCGAGTGTGTGCGTGTGAGTGTGTGCGAGTGTGTGCGAGTGTGTGTGAGTGTGTGCGAGTGTGTGTGTGAGTGTGTGCGAGTGTGTGCAAATGTGCCCGAGTGTGCACGAGTGAGTGTGTGCGAGTGTGTACAAGTGTGTGTGAGTGTGTGCCAGTGTGTGTGTGCGAGTGTGTGTGAGTGTGAGTATGAGTGTGTGTGTGTTCGATTGTGTATAAGTGTGTGCGAGTGTGTGTGTGAATGTGTGTGCAAGTGTGTGTGTGCGAGTGTGTTCGATTGTGTGCGAATGTGTGTGTGAGTGTGAGTGAGTGTGTACGAGTGTGTGCGAGTGTGTGCGAGTGTGTGTGCGAGTGTGTGCGATTGTGTGTGTGAGTGTGTGGGACTGTATGTGCGAGTGTGTATGAGTGTGTGTGTGAGTGTGTGCAAGTGTGTGCGAGTGAGTGTGTGTGCGAGTGTGTGTGCGAGTGTGTGCGAGTGTGTGTGATTGTGTGTGAGAGTGTGTAGGACTGTATGTGCGAGTGTGTATGAGTGTGTGTGTGAGTGAGTGCAAGTGTGTGCGAGTGAGTGTGTGTGCGAGTGTGTGCATGCGAGTGTGTGCGAGCGAGTGTGTGCGACTGTGTGCGAGTGTGTGCGAGTGTGTGAGTGCGAGTGTGTGCGAATGTGTGCGAGTGTGTGTGTGCGAGTGTGCACGAGTGTGCACGAGTGTGTGCGTGTAAGTGTTTGCGTGCGAGTGTGTGCGAGTGTGCTCGAGTGAATGGGTGCGAGTGTGTGCGAGTGTGTGTGAGTGTGTGCGAGTGAGTGTGTGTGAGAGTGTATTAGTGAGTGTGTGTGAGTGTGTGCGTGTGTGCGAGTTTGTGTGCGAGTGTGTGCGAGTGTGTGAGTGTGTGCGAGTGTGTGCTTGCGAGTGTGTACGTGCGAGTGTGTGCGAGTGTGTGAGTGTGTGTGCGAATGTGTATGCGATTGAGTGTTTAGGAGTGTGTGTAGGAGTGTGTGCGAGTGTGTGCGATTGTGTGTGTGAGTGTGTAGGACTGTATGTGCAAGTGTGTGCGAGTGTGTTCGAGTGTGTGAGTGTGTGCGAGTGTGTGTGAGTGTGTGTGAGTGTGTGCAAGTGTGTGTGTGCGAGTGTGTGTGTGTGAGTGTGTGCAAGTGTGTTCGAGTGTGTGTGCGAGTGTGTATGAGTGTGTGTGTGCAAGAGTGTGCGCGTGTGTGTGAGTGTGTGTGAGTGTGTGCATGAGTGAGTGTGTGCGAGTGTGTGTGAGTGTGTGTGTGTGAGTGTGTGCGAGAGTGTGTGCGTGCGAGTGTGCACGAGTGTGCTCGAGTGAGTGGGTGCATGTAAGTGTGTGCGTGCGAGTGTGTGCGAATGTGTGCGAGTGTGTGCATGCGAGTGTGTGCGTGCAAGTGTTTGCGTGCGAGTGTGTGCAAGTGTGTGAGTGTGTGCGAGTGTGTGTGTGAGTGTGTCCGAGTGTGTGCAAATGTGCCCGAGTGTGCGCGAGTGTGCATGAGTGAATGGGTGCGAGTGTTTGTGAGTGTGTATGAGTGAGTGTGTGCGAGTTTGTGTGCGAGTGAGTGTGTGCGAATGTGTGCAAGTGTGTTTGTGAGTGTGTGTGCGAGTGTGTGCGTGCGAGTGTGTACGAGTGTGTGCGAGTGTGTGCGTGCGAGTGTGTGCGAGTGTGTGCGAGTGTGTGTGAGTGTGTGCGAGTGTGTGTGCGAGTGTGTGCGAGTGTGTGCAAATGTGCCCGAGTGTGCACGAGTGAGTGTGTGCGAGTGTGTGCAAGTGTGTGTGAGTGTGTGCCAGTGTGTGTGTGCGAGTGTGTGCGAGTGTGTGTATGAGTGTGTGTGTTCGATTGTGCAAGTGTGTTTGTGAGTGTGTGTGCGAGTGTGTGCGTGCGAGTGTGTGCGAGTCTGTGCGAGTGTGTGTGAGTGTGTGCGAGTGTGTGTGTGAGTGTGTGCGAGTGTGTGCAAATGTGGCCGAGTGTGCCCGAGTGTGCACGAGTGAGTGTGTGCGAGTGTGTACAAGTGTGTGTGAGTGTGTACCAGTGTGTGTGTGCGAGTGTGTGTGAGTGTGTGTATGAGTGTGTGTGTGTTCGATTGTGTATAAGTGTGTGCAAGTGTGTGTGTGAGTGTGTGTGCAAGTGTGTGTGTGCGAGTGTGTTCGATTGTGTGCGAATGTGTGTGTGAGTGTGAGTGAGTGTGTACGAGTGTGTGCGAGTGTGTGCGAGTGTGTGTGCGAGTGTGTGCGAGTGTGTGCGATTGTGTGTGTGAGTGTGTGGGACTGTATGTGCGAGTGTGTGCGAGTGTGTATGAGTGTGTGTGAGAGTGTGTGCAAGTGTGTGCGAGTGAGTGTGTGTGCGAGTGTGTGTGCGAGTGTGTGCGAGTGTGTGTGATTGTGTGTGAGAGTGTGTAGGACTGTATGTGCGAGTGTGTATGAGTGTGTGTGTGAGTGTGTGCAAGTGTGTGCGAGTGAGTGTGTGTGAGTGTGTGTGCGAGTGTGTGCATGCGAGTGTGTGCGTGCGAGTGTGTGCGACTGTGTGCGAGTGTGTGCGAGTGTGTGAGTGCGAGTGTGTGCGAATGTGTGCGAGTGTGTGCGTGCGAGTGTGCACGAGTGTGTGCGTGTAAGTGTGTGCGTGTAAGTGTGTGCCTGCGAGTGTGTGCGAGTGTGCTCGAGTGAATGGGTGCGAGTGTGTGTGAGTGTGTGCGAGTGAGTGTGTGTGAGAGTGTATTAGTGAGTGTGTGTGAGTGTGTGCGTGTGTGCAAGTTTGTGTGCGAGTGTGTGAGTGTGTGCGAGTGTGTGCTTGCGAGTGTGTACGTGCGAGTGTGTGCGAGTGTGTGAGTGTGTGTGCGAATGTGTATGCGATTGAGTGTTTAGGAGTGTGTGTAGGAGTGTGTGCGAGTGTGTGCGATTGTGTGTGTGAGTGTGTAGGACTGTATGTGCAAGTGTGTGCGAGTGAGTTCGAGTGTGTGAGTGTGTGCGAGTGTGTGTGAGTGTGTGTGAGTGTGTGCAAGTGTGTGTGTGCGAGTGTGTGTGTGTGAGTGTGTGCAAGTGTGTTCGAGTGTGTGTGCGAGTGTGTATGAGTGTGTGTGTGCAAGTGTGTGCGCGTGTGTGTGAGTGTGTGTGAGTGTGTGCATGAGTGAGTGTGTGCGAGTGTGTGTGAGTGTGTGTGTGTGTGAGTGTGTGCGAGTGTGTGTGTGCGAGTGTGTGTGCGAGTGTGTGTGTGCGAGTGTGTGTGTGCGAGTGTGTGTGCGATTGTGTATTAGTGAATGTGTGCGAGTGTGCGTGAGTGTGTGCATGTGAGTGAGTGAGTGTGTGTGTGCGAGTGTGTGCCAGTGAGTGTGAGTGAGTGTGTGCGAGTGTGTGCGAGTGTGTGTGCGAGTGTGAGTGTGTAGGACTGTGTGTGCGAGTGTGTGTGAGTGTGTGCGAGTGTGTGTAGGAGTGTGTGCGATTGTGTGTGTGAGTGTGTAGGACTGTATGTGCGAGTGTGTGCGACTGTGTTTGAGTGTGTGTGTGCGAGTGTGTGAGCATGTGTGAGTGTGTGCAAGTGTGTGCGTGCGAGTGTGTGTGTGCGAGTGTGTGTGATTGTGTATGAGTGAGTGCGTGCGTGTGTGCAAGTGTGTTTGAGTGTGTTTGTGCGAGTGTGTATGAGTGTGTGTGTGCGAGTGTGTGCAAGTGTGTGTGATTGTGTGTGAGTGTGTGTATGAGTGAGTGTGTGCGAGTGTGTGCGAGTGTGTGTGCGAGTGTATGCGCGAGTGTGTGCGTGCGAGTGTGTGCGTGCGAGTCTGTGTGAGCGCACGAGTGTGTGAGTGTGTGTGCGAATGTGTGTGCGTGTGAATGTGTGCGAGTGTGTATGAGTGTATGTGCGAGTGTGTGCCAGTGTGTGCGAGTGTGTGCAAGTGTGTGTGAGTGAGTGTGTGCGAGTGTGTGCGAGAGTGTGCGAGTGTGTGTGTGCGAGTGTGTGTGTGCGAGTGTGTGTGCAATTGTGTATGAGTGTGTGCGAGTGTGTGTGAGTTTGTGCAAGTGTGTGCGTGCGATTGCGTGCGAGTGAGTGCGAGTGTGTGTGAGTGTGTGTGAGTTTGTGCGAGTGTGTGTGTGTGTGTGCGAGTGTGTGCTAGTGTGCACAAGTGTTTGAGTGTGTGCGAGTGTGCCTGAGTAAGTGTGTGTGTGATTGTGTGCGAGTGTTTCCGAGTGTGTGTGTGAGTGAGTAGGACTGTGTGTGCGAGTGTTTGCGAGTGTGTGTGCGAGCGTGTGTGTGCGAGTGTGTTCGAGGGTGTGCAATTGTGTGCAAGTGTGTGTGTGCGAGTGCGAGTCCATATGAGTGAGTGTGTGAATGTGTGCGAGTGTGTGCCAGTGTGTGTGTGCGAGTGTGTGTACGAGTGTGTGCGAGTGTGTGAGTGCGAGTGTGTGCGAGTGTGTATGAGTGTATGTGCGAGTGTGTGTGCGAGTGTGTGTTCGAATGTGTGTGTTCGCGTGTGTGCAAGTGTGTGCGAGTGCGTACGAGAGTGTGTGAGTGTGCACTAGTGTGTGCATGTGAGTGTGTGCGAGTGTGTGTGTGTGTGAGTGTGTGCGAGTGAGTGTGTGCGAGAGTGTGCGAGTGTGTGTGTGCGAGTGTGTGTGCGAGTGTGTGTGTGCGAGTGGGTGTGCAATTGTGTATGAGTGTGTGTGAGTGTGTGTGAGTTTGTGCAAGTGTGTGCGTGTGTGCGTGCCAGTGCGTGCGAGTGAGTGCGAGTGTGTGCGAGTGTGTGTATGCGAGTGTGTGTGCGATTGTGTATGAGTGTGTGCGAGTGTGAGTGAGTTTGTGCGAGTGTGTGCGAGTGTGTGCGAGTGTGTGCTAGTGTGCACGAGTGTTTGAGTGTGTGCGAGTGTGCCTGAGTAAGTGTGTGTGTGATTGTGTGCGAGTGTTTCCGAGTGTGTGTGTGAGTGAGTAGGACTGTGTGTGCGAGTGTGTGCGAGTGTGTGTGCGAGCGTGTATGTGCGAGTGTGTTCGAGTGTGTGCAATTGTGTGCAAGTGTGTGTGTGCGAGTGCGAGTCCGTATGAGTGAGTGTGTGAATGTGTGCGAGTGTGTGCCAGTGTGTGTGTGCGAGTGTGTGTATGAGTGTGTGCGAGTGTGTGCGTGCGAGTGTGTATGAGTGTATGTGCGAGTGTGTGCGAGTTTGTGTGTGAGTGTGTGTGTTCGAGTGTGTGCAAGTGTGTGTGAGTGTGTGTGCGAGTGCGTACGAGTGTGTTCGTGTGTGCACGAGTGTGTGCGTGTGAGTGTGTGCGAGTGTGTGCGTCCGAGTGTGTGCGAGTGTGCTCAAGTGAGTGGGTGTGAGTGTGTGCGAGTGTGCATGAGTGAGTGTATGTGAGTGTGTGCGTGTGTGTGAGTTTGTGTGCGAGTGTGCTCGAGTGAATGGGTGCGAGTGTGTGTGAGTGTGTGCGAGTGAGTGCAAGTGTGTGCGAGTATGTGGGTGCGAGTGTGTGCAAGTGTGTGCGAGTGTGTGTGAATGTGTGTTCGAGTGTGTGCGAGTGTGTGTGAGTGTGTGTGCGAGTGTGTGCAAGTGTGTGCGAGTGTGTGGGTGCGAGTGTGTGTGAATGTGTGTTCGAGTTTGTGCGAGTGTGTGCGTGCGAGCATGTGTGAGTGTGCTCGAGTGAATGGGTGCGAATGTGTGCGAGTGTGTGTGAGTGTGTGCGAGTGAGTGTGTGCGAGTGTGTATGAGTGAGTGTGTGTGAGTGTGTGCGAGTTTGTGTGCGAGTGTGTGCGAGTGAGTGTGTGCGAATGTGTATAAGTGTGTGTGCGAGTGTGTGCAAGTGGGTGCGAGTGTGTGGGTGCGAGTGTGTGCAAGTGTGTGCGAGTATGTGTGAATGTGTGTTTGAGTGTGTGCGAGTGTGTGCCAGTGAGTGTGTGCGAGTGTTTGCGAGTGTGTGTGTGAGTGTGTGCGTGCTAGTGTGTGCGTGCGGGTGTGTGCGAGTGTGTGTGAGTGTGTGTGTGAATGTGTGTGTGTGCGAGTGTGCGTGCGAGTGAGTGTGTGAGTGTGTGTATGACTGTGTGTGTTCGATTGTGTATAAGTGTGTGCGAGTGTGTGTGTGAGTGTGTGTGCAAGTGTGTGTGTGCGAGTGTGTTCGATTGTGTGCGAATGTGTGTGTGAGTGTGAGTGAGTGTGTACGAGTGTGTGCGAGTGTGTATGAGTGTATGTGCGAGTATGTGCCAGTGTGTGCGAGTGTGCAATTGTGTATGAGTGTGTTCGAGTGTGCAATTGTGTATGAGTGTGTTCGAGTGTGTGTGAGTTTGTGCAAGTGTGTGCGTGTGTGCGTGCGAGTGCGTGCGAGTGAGTGCGAGTGTGTGCGAGTGTGTGTATGCGAGTGTGTGTGCGATTGTGTATGAGTGTGTGCGAGTGTGTGTGTGCGAGTGTGTTCGATTGTGTGCGAATGTGTGTGTGAGTGTGAGTGAGTGTGTACGAGTGTGTGCGAGTGTGTATGAGTGTATGTGCGAGTATGTGCCAGTGTGTGCGAGTGTGCAATTGTGTATGAGTGTGTTCGAGTGTGTGTGAGTTTGTGCAAGTGTGTGCGTGTGTGCGTGCGAGTGCGTGCGAGTGAGTGCGAGTGTGTGCGATTGTGTGCGAGTGTGTGTATGCGAGTGTGTGTGCGATTGTGTATGAGTGTGTGCGAGTGTGTGTGAGTTTGTGCGAGTGTGTGTGTGTGTGTGTGCGAGTGTGTGCTAGTGTGCACGAGTGTTTGAGTGTGTGCGAGTGTGCCTGAGTAAGTGTTTGTGTGATTGTGTGCGAGTGTTTCCGAGTGTGTGTGTGAGTGAGTAGGACTTTGTGTGCGAGTGTTTGCGAATGTGTGTGCGAGCGAGTGTGTGCGAGTGTGTTCGAGGGTGTGCAATTGTGTGCAAGTGTGTGTGTGCGAGTGCGAGTCCATATGAGTGAGTGTGTGAATGTGTGCGAGTGTGTGCCAGTGTGTGTGTGTGCGAGTGTGTGTGAGTGTGTGTATGAGTGTGTGTGTTCGATTGTGTATAAGTGTGTGCGAGTGTGTGTGTGAGTGTGTGTGCAAGTGTGTGTGTGCGAGTGTGTTCGATTGTGTGCGAATGTGTGTGTGAGTGTGAGTGAGTGTGTACGAGTGTGTGCGAGTGTGTGCGAGTGTGTGTGCGTGTGAGTGTGTGCGAGTGTGTGTGTGCGCATGAGTGTGTGCGAGTGTGTGAGTGTGTGTGAGTGTGTGCGAATGTGTGTGCGTGTGAGTGTGTGCGAGTGTGTATGAGTGTATGTGCGAGTATGTGCCAGTGTGTGCGAGTGTGTGTGTGTGAGTGTGTGCAAGTGTGTGCGAGTGAGTGTGTGCGAGAGTGTGCGAGTGTGTGCGTGCGAGTGTGTGTTCGAGTGTGTGTGTTCGCGTGTGTGCGAGTGTGTGTGCGAGTGCGTACGAGTGTGTGTGAGTGTGCACGAGTGTGTGCGTGTGTGCGAGTGTTTGCGCGTGAGTGTGTGAGTGTGTGTGCGAATGTGTGTGCGTGTGAGTGTGTGTATGAGTGTATGTGCGAGTATGTGCCAGTGTGTGCGAGTGTGTGTGTGTGAGTGTGTGCAAGTGTGTGCGAGTGAGTGTGTGCAAGAGTGTGCGTGTGTGTGTGTGCGAGTGTGTGTGTGCGAGTGTGTGTGTGCGAGTGTGTGTGCAATTGTGTATGAGTGTGTGCGAGTGTGTGTGAGTTTGTGCAAGTGTGTGCGTGTGTGCGTGCGAGTGCGTGCGAGTGAGTGCGAGTGTGTGCGAGTGTGTGTATGCGAGTGTGTGTGCGATTGTGTATGAGTGTGTGCGAGTGTGTGTGTGCGAGTGTGTGTGTGCGAGTGTGTGTGCAATTGTGTATGAGTGTGTGCGAGTGTGTGTGAGTTTGTGCAAGTGTGTGCGTGTGTGCGTGCGAGTGCGTGCGAGTGAGTGCGAGTGTGTGCGAGTGTGTGTATGCGAGTGTGTGTGCGATTGTGTATGAGTGTGTGCGAGTGTGTGTGAGTTTGTGCAAGTGTGTGCGTGTGTGCGTGCGAGTGCGTGCGAGTGAGTGCGAGTGTGTGCGAGTGTGTGTATGCGAGTGTGTGTGCGATTGTGTATGAGTGTGTGCGAGTGTGAGTGAGTTTGTGCGAGTGTGTGTGTGTGTGTGTGCGAGTGTGTGCTAGTGTGCACGAGTGTTTGAGAGTGTGCGAGTGTGCCTGAGTAAGTGTGTGTGTGATTGTGTGCGAGTGTTTCCGAGTGTGTGTGCGAGTGAGTAGGACTGTGTGTGCGACTGTGTGCGACTGTGTGTGCGAGCGTGTGTGTGCGAGTGTGTTCGAGTGTGTGCAATTGTGTGCGAGTGTGTGTGTGTGAGTGCGAGTCCCTATGAGCGAGTGTGTGAATGTGTGCGAGTGTGTGCCAGTGTGTGTGTGCGAGTGTGTGCGTGCGAGTGTGTATGAGTGTATGTGCGTCTGTGTGTGCGAGTGTGTGCGAGTGTGTGTGCGAGTGTGTGTGTTCGAGTGTGTGCAAGTGTGTGCGAATGTGTGTGCGAGTGCGTACGAGTGTGTTCGTGTGTGCACGAGTGTGTGCGTGTGAGTGTGTGCGAGTGTGTGAGTGTGTGTGAGTGTGTGCGAATGTGTGTGCGTGTGAGTGTGTGCGAGTGTGTATGAGTGTATGTGCGAGTATGTGCCAGTGTGTGCGAGTGTGTGTGTGTGAGTGTGTGCAAGTGTGTGCGAGTGAGTGTGTGCGAGAGTGTGCGAGTGTGTGCGTGCGAGTGTGTGTTCGAGTGTGTGTGTTGGCGTGTGTGCGAGTGTGTGTGCGAGTGCGTACGAGTGTGTGTGAGTGTGCACGAGTGTGTGCGTGTGTGCGAGTGTTTGCGCGCGAGTGTGTGAGTGTGTGTGCGAATGTGTGTGCGTGTGAGTGTGTGTATGAGTGTATGTGCGAGTATGTGCCAGTGTGTGCGAGTGTGTGTGTGTGAGTGTGTGCAAGTGTGTGCGAGTGAGTGTGTGCAAGAGTGTGTGAGTGTGTGTGTGCGAGTGTGTGTGTGCGAGTGTGTGTGTGCGAGTGTGTGTGCAATTGTGTATGAGTGTGTGCGAGTGTGTGTGAGTTTGTGCAAGTGTGTGCGTGTGTGCGTGCGAGTGCGTGCGAGTGAGTGCGAGTGTGTGCGAGTGTGTGTATGCGAGTGTGTGTGCGATTGTGTATGAGTGTGTGCGAGTGTGTGTGAGTTTGTGCAAGTGTGTGCGTGTGTGCGTGCGAGTGCGTGCGAGTGAGTGCGAGTGTGTGCGAGTGTGTGTATGCGAGTGTGTGTGCGATTGTGTATGAGTGTGTGCGAGTGTGAGTGAGTTTGTGCGAGTGTGTGTGTGTGTGTGTGCGAGTGTGTGCTAGTGTGCACGAGTGTTTGAGAGTGTGCGAGTGTGCCTGAGTAAGTGTGTGTGTGATTGTGTGCGAGTGTTTCCGAGTGTGTGTGCGAGTGAGTAGGACTGTGTGTGCGACTGTGTGCGACTGTGTGTGCGAGCGTGTGTGTGCGAGTGTGTTCGAGTGTGTGCAATTGTGTGCGAGTGTGTGTGTGTGAGTGCGAGTCCCTATGAGCGAGTGTGTGAATGTGTGCGAGTGTGTGCCAGTGTGTGTGTGCGAGTGTGTGCGTGCGAGTGTGTATGAGTGTATGTGCGTCTGTGTGTGCGAGTGTGTGCGAGTGTGTGTGCGAGTGTGTGTGTTCGAGTGTGTGCAAGTGTGTGCGAATGTGTGTGCGAGTGCGTACGAGTGTGTTCGTGTGTGCACGAGTGTGTGCGTGTGAGTGTGTGCGAGTGTGCGCGAGTGTGTGCGTGTGAGTGAGTGTGTGTGTGAGTGTGAGTGTGTGCTAGTGTGCATGAGTGTGTGAGTGTGTGCGAGTGTGCGTGAGTGTGCGTGTGAGTGAGTGAGTGTGTGCGAGTGTGTGTGCGAGTCTGTGTGAGTGTGTACGAGTGTGTGTAGGAGTGTGTGCGATTGTGTGTGTGAGTGTGTAGGACTGTATGTGCAAGTGTGTGCGAGTGTGTTCGAGTGTGTGAGTGTGTGCGAGTGTGTGTGAGTGTGTGCAAGTGTGTGTGTGCGAGTGTGTGCGAGTGTGTGTGTGAGTGTGTGCAAGTGTGTTCGAGTGTGTGTGCGAGTGTGTATGAGTGTGTGTGTGTGCAAGTGTGTGCGTGTGTGTGTGAGTGTGTGTGAGTGTGTGCATGAGTGAGTGTGTGTGAGTGTGTGTGTGTGAGTGTGTGTGAGTGTGTGTGCGAGTGTGTGTGCGAGTGTGTGCGTGCGAGTGTGTGCGAGTGTGTGTGTGTGAGTGTGTGCGAGTGTGTGTGTGCGATTGTGTATTAGTGAATGTGTGCGAGTGTGCGTGAGTGTGTGCGTGTGAGTGTGTGTGTGTGCGAGTGTGTGTGAGTGAGTGTGTGCGAGTGTGTGTGTGCGATTGTGCATAAGTGTGTGCGAGTGTGAGTGTGTAGGACTGTGTGTGCGAGTGTGTGCGTGCGAGTGTGTTTGTGCGAGTGTGTGTGATTGTGTATGAGTGAGTGTGTGCGAGTGTGTGTGTGAGTGTGTGCAAGTGTGTTTGAGTGTGTTTGTGCGAGTGTGTATGAGTGTGTGTGTGCGAGTGTGTGAAAGTGTGTTTGTGTGAGTGTGTATGAATGTGTGTAAGAGTGTGTGATTGTGTGTGAGTGTGTGTATGAGTGAGTGTGTGCGAGTGTGTGCGTGTGAGTCTGTGTGTGCACGCGAGTGTGTGCGAGTGTGTGAGTGTGTGTGCGAATGTGTGTGTGTGAGTGTGTGCGAGTGTGTATGAGTGTATGTGCGAGTGTGTGCCAGTGTGTGCGAGTGTGTGTGTGCGAGTGTGTGCAAGTGTGTGCGAGTGAGTGTGTGCGAGTGTGTGCGAGAGTGTGCGAGTGTGTATGTGCGAGTGTGTGTGTGCGAGTGTGTGTATGCGAGTGTGTGTGCAATTGTGTATGAGTGTGTTCGAGTGTGTGTGAGTTTGTGCAAGTGTGTGCGTGTGTGCGTGCGAGTGCGTGCGAGTGAGTGCGAGTGTGTGTGAGTGTGTGCGAGTGTGTGTATGCGAGTGTGTGTGCGATTGTGTATGAGTGTGTGCGAGTGTGTGTGAGTTTGTGCGAGTGTGTGTGTGTGTGTGTGCGAGTGTGTGCTATTGTGCACGAGTGTTTGATTGTGTGCGAGTGTGCCTGAGTAAGTGTGTGTGTGATTGTGTGCGAGTGTTTCCGAGTGTGTGTGTGAGTGAGTAGGACTTTGTGTGCGAGTGTTTGCGAGTGTGTGTGCGAGCGAGTGTGTGCGAGTGTGTTCGAGGGTGTGCAATTGTGTGCAAGTGTGTGTGTGCGAGTGCGAGTCCATATGAGTGAGTGTGTGAATGTGTGCGAGTGTGTGCCAGTGTGTGTGTGTGCGAGTGTGTGTGAGTGTGTGTATGAGTGTGTGTGTTCGATTGTGTATAAGTGTGTGCGAGTGTGTGTGTGAGTGTGTGTGCAAGTGTGTGTGTGCGAGTGTGTTCGATTGTGTGCGAATGTGTGTGTGAGTGTGAGTGAGTGTGTACGAGTGTGTGCGAGTGTGTATGAGTGTATGTGCGAGTATGTGCCAGTGTGTGCGAGTGTGCAATTGTGTATGAGTGTGTTCGAGTGTGTGTGAGTTTGTGCAAGTGTGTGCGTGTGTGCGTGCGAGTGCGTGCGAGTGAGTGCGAGTGTGTGCGAGTGTGTGCGAGTGTGTGTATGCGAGTGTGTGTGCGATTGTGTATGAGTGTGTGCGAGTGTGTGTGAGTTTGTGCGAGTGTGTGTGTGCGAGTGTGTGCTAGTTTGCACGAGTGTTTGAGTGTGTGCGAGTGTGCCTGAGTAAGTGTGTGTGTGATTGTGTGCGAGTGTTTCCGAGTGTGTGTGTGAGTGAGTAGGACTTTGTGTGCGAGTGTTTGCGAGTGTGTGTGCGAGCGAGTGTGTGCGAGTGTGTTCGAGGGTGTGCAATTGTGTTCAAGTGTGTGTGTGCAAGTGCGAGTCCATATGAGTGAGTGTGTGAATGTGTGCGAGTGTGTGCCAGTGTGTGTGTGTGCGAGTGTGTGTGAGTGTGTGTATGACTGTGTGTGTTCGATTGTGTATAAGTGTGTGCGAGTGTGTGTGTGAGTGTGTGTGCAAGTGTGTGTGTGCGAGTGTGTTCGATTGTGTGCGAATGTGTGTGTGAGTGTGAGTGAGTGTGTACGAGTGTGTGCGAGTGTGTATGAGTGTATGTGCGAGTATGTGCCAGTGTGTGCGAGTGTGCAATTGTGTATGAGTGTGTTCGAGTGTGTGTGAGTTTGTGCAAGTGTGTGCGTGTGTGCGTGCGAGTGCGTGCGAGTGAGTGCGAGTGTGTGCGAGTGTGTGCGAGTGTGTGTATGCGAGTGTGTGTGCGATTGTGTATGAGTGTGTGCGAGTGTGTGTGAGTTTGTGCGAGTGTGTGTGTGTGTGTGTGCGAGTGTGTGCTAGTGTGCACGAGTGTTTGAGTGTGTGCGAGTGTGCCTGAGTAAGTGTGTGTGTGATTGTGTGCGAGTGTTTCCGAGTGTGTGTGTGAGTGAGTAGGACTTTGTGTGCGAGTGTTTGCGAGTGTGTGTGCGAGCGAGTGTGTGCGAGTGTGTTCGAGGGTGTGCAATTGTGTGCAAGTGTGTGTGTGCGAGTGCGAGTCCATATGAGTGAGTGTGTGAATGTGTGCGAGTGTGTGCCAGTGTGTGTGTGTGCGAGTGTGTGTGAGTGTGTGTATGAGTGTGTGTGTTCGATTGTGTATAAGTGTGTGCGAGTGTGTGTGTGAGTGTGTGTGCAAGTGTGTGTGTGCGAGTGTGTTCGATTGTGTGCGAATGTGTGTGAGTGTGAGTGAGTGTGTACGAGTGTGTGCGAGTGTGTGCGAGTGTGTGTGCGTGTGAGTGTGTGCGAGTGTGTGTGTGCGCATGAGTGTGTGCGAGTGTGTGAGTGTGTGTGAGTGTGTGCGAATGTGTGTGCGTGTGAGTGTGTGCGAGTGTGTATGAGTGTATGTGCGAGTATGTGCCAGTGTGTGCGAGTGTGTGTGTGTGAGTGTGTGCAAGTGTGTGCGAGTGAGTGTGTGCGAGAGTGTGCGAGTGTGTGCGTGCGAGTGTGTGTTCGAGTGTGTGTGTTCGCGTGTGTGCGAGTGTGTGTGCGAGTGCGTACGAGTGTGTGTGAGTGTGCACGAGTGTGTGCGTGTGTGCGAGTGTTTGCGCGCGAGTGTGTGAGTGTGTGTGCGAATGTGTGTGCGTGTGAGTGTGTGTATGAGTGTATGTGCGAGTATGTGCCAGTGTGTGCGAGTGTGTGTGTGTGAGTGTGTGCAAGTGTGTGCGAGTGAGTGTGTGCAAGAGTGTGCGAGTGTGTGTGTGCGAGTGTGTGTGTGCGAGTGTGTGTGTGCGAGTGTGTGTGCAATTGTGTATGAGTGTGTGCGAGTGTGTGTGAGTTTGTGCAAGTGTGTGCGTGTGTGCGTGCGAGTGCGTGCGAGTGAGTGCGAGTGTGTGCGAGTGTGTGTATGCGAGTGTGTGTGCGATTGTGTATGAGTGTGTGCGAGTGTGTGTGAGTTTGTGCAAGTGTGTGCGTGTGTGCGTGCGAGTGCGTGCGAGTGAGTGCGAGTGTGTGCGAGTGTGTGTATGCGAGTGTGTGTGCGATTGTGTATGAGTGTGTGCGAGTGTGAGTGATTTTGTGCGAGTGTGTGTGTGTGTGTGTGTGCGAGTGTGTGCTAGTGTGCACGAGTGTTTGAGAGTGTGCGAGTGTGCCTGAGTAAGTGTGTGTGTGATTGTGTGCGAGTGTTTCCGAGTGTGTGTGCGAGTGAGTAGGACTGTGTGTGCGACTGTGTGCGACTGTGTGTGCGAGCGTGTGTGTGCGAGTGTGTTCGAGTGTGTGCAATTGTGTGCGAGTGTGTGTGTGTGAGTGCGAGTCCCTATGAGCGAGTGTGTGAATGTGTGCGAGTGTGTGCCAGTGTGTGTGTGCGAGTTTGTGCGTGCGAGTGTGTATGAGTGTATGTGCGTCTGTGTGTGCGAGTGTGTGCGAGTGTGTGTGCGAGTGTGTGTGTTCGATTGTGTATAAGTGTGTGCGAGTGTGTGTGTGAGTGTGTGTGCAAGTGTGTGTGTGCGAGTGTGTTCGATTGTGTGCGAATGTGTGTGTGAGTGTGAGTGAGTGTGTACGAGTGTGTGCGAGTGTGTATGAGTGTATGTGCGAGTATGTGCCAGTGTGTGCGAGTGTGCAATTGTGTATGAGTGTGTTCGAGTGTGTGTGAGTTTGTGCAAGTGTGTGCGTGTGTGTGTGCGAGTGCGTGCGAGTGAGTGCGAGTGTGTGCGAGTGTGTGCGAGTGTGTGTATGCGAGTGTGTGTGCGATTGTGTATGAGTGTGTGCGAGTGTGTGTGAGTTTGTGCGAGTGTGTGTGTGCGAGTGTGTGCTAGTTTGCACGAGTGTTTGAGTGTGTGCGAGTGTGCCTGAGTAAGTGTGTGTGTGATTGTGTGCGAGTGTTTCCGAGTGTGTGTGTGAGTGAGTAGGAATTTGTGTGCGAGTGTTTGCGAGTGTGTGTGCGAGCGAGTGTGTGCGAGTGTGTTCGAGGGTGTGCAATTGTGTTCAAGTGTGTGTGTGCGAGTGCGAGTCCATATGAGTGAGTGTGTGAATGTGTGCGAGTGTGTGCCAGTGTGTGTGTGTGCGAGTGTGTGTGAGTGTGTGTATGACTGTGTGTGTTCGATTGTGTATAAGTGTGTGCGAGTGTGTGTGTGAGTGTGTGTGCAAGTGTGTGTGTGCGAGTGTGTTCGATTGTGTGCGAATGTGTGTGTGAGTGTGAGTGAGTGTGTACGAGTGTGTGCGAGTGTGTATGAGTGTATGTGCGAGTATGTGCCAGTGTGTGCGAGTGTGCAATTGTGTATGAGTGTGTTCGAGTGTGTGTGAGTTTGTGCAAGTGTGTGCGTGTGTGCGTGCGAGTGCGTGCGAGTGAGTGCGAGTGTGTGCGAGTGTGTGCGAGTGTGTGTATGCGAGTGTGTGTGCGATTGTGTATGAGTGTGTGCGAGTGTGTGTGAGTTTGTGCGAGTGTGTGTGTGTGTGTGTGCGAGTGTGTGCTAGTGTGCACAAGTGTTTGAGTGTGTGCGAGTGTGCCTGAGTAAGTGTGTGTGTGATTGTGTGCGAGTGTTTCCGAGTGTGTGTGTGAGTGAGTAGGACTTTGTGTGCGAGTGTTTGCGAGTGTGTGTGCAAGCGAGTGTGTGCGAGTGTGTTCGAGGGTGTGCAATTGTGTGCAAGTGTGTGTGTGCGAGTGCGAGTCCATATGAGTGAGTGTGTGAATGTGTGCGAGTGTGTGCCAGTGTGTGTGTGTGCGAGTGTGTGTGAGTGTGTGTATGAGTGTGTGTGTTCGATTGTGTATAAGTGTGTGCGAGTGTGTGTGTGAGTGTGTGTGCAAGTGTGTGTGTGCGAGTGTGTTCGATTGTGTGCGAATGTGTGTGAGTGTGAGTGAGTGTGTACGAGTGTGTGCGAGTGTGTGCGAGTGTGTGTGCGTGTGAGTGTGTGCGAGTGTGTGTGTGCGCATGAGTGTGTGCGAGTGTGTGAGTGTGTGTGAGTGTGTGCGAATGTGTGTGCGTGTGAGTGTGTGCGAGTGTGTATGAGTGTATGTGCGAGTATGTGCCAGTGTGTGCGAGTGTGTGTGTGTGAGTGTGTGCAAGTGTGTGCGAGTGAGTGTGTGCGAGAGTGTGCGAGTGTGTGCGTGCGAGTGTGTGTTCGAGTGTGTGTGTTCGCGTGTGTGCGAGTGTGTGTGCGAGTGCGTACGAGTGTGTGTGAGTGTGCACGAGTGTGTGCGTGTGTGCGAGTGTTTGCGCGCGAGTGTGTGAGTGTGTGTGCGAATGTGTGTGCGTGTGAGTGTGTGTATGAGTGTATGTGCGAGTATGTGCCAGTGTGTGCGAGTGTGTGTGTGTGAGTGTGTGCAAGTGTGTGCGAGTGAGTGTGTGCAAGAGTGTGCGAGTGTGTGTGTGCGAGTGTGTGTGTGCGAGTGTGTGTGTGCGAGTGTGTGTGCAATTGTGTATGAGTGTGTGCGAGTGTGTGTGAGTTTGTGCAAGTGTGTGCGTGTGTGCGTGCGAGTGCGTGCGAGTGAGTGCGAGTGTGTGCGAGTGTGTGTATGCGAGTGTGTGTGCGATTGTGTATGAGTGTGTGCGAGTGTGTGTGAGTTTGTGCAAGTGTGTGCGTGTGTGCGTGCGAGTGCGTGCGAGTGAGTGCGAGTGTGTGCGAGTGTGTGTATGCGAGTGTGTGTGCGATTGTGTATGAGTGTGTGCGAGTGTGAGTGAGTTTGTGCGAGTGTGTGTGTGTGTGTGTGTGCGAGTGTGTGCTAGTGTGCACGAGTGTTTGAGAGTGTGCGAGTGTGCCTGAGTAAGTGTGTGTGTGATTGTGTGCGAGTGTTTCCGAGTGTGTGTGCGAGTGAGTAGGACTGTGTGTGCGACTGTGTGCGACTGTGTGTGCGAGCGTGTGTGTGCGAGTGTGTTCGAGTGTGTGCAATTGTGTGCGAGTGTGTGTGTGTGAGTGCGAGTCCCTATGAGCGAGTGTGTGAATGTGTGCGAGTGTGTGCCAGTGTGTGTGTGCGAGTTTGTGCGTGCGAGTGTGTATGAGTGTATGTGCGTCTGTGTGTGCGAGTGTGTGCGAGTGTGTGTGCGAGTGTGTGTGTTCGAGTGTGTGCAAGTGTGTGCGAATGTGTGTGCGAGTGCGTACGAGTGTGTTCGTGTGTGCACGAGTGTGTGCGTGTGAGTGTGTGCGAGTGTGTGCGTGCGAGTGTGTGCGAGTGTGCTCGAGTGAGTGGGTGTGAGTGTGTGCGAGTGTGCATGAGTGAGTGTATGTGAGTGTGTGCGTGTTTGCGAGTTTGTGTGCGAGTGTGCTCGAGTGAATGGGTGCGAGTGTGTGTGAGTGTGTGCGAGTGAGTGCAAGTGTGTGCGAGTGTGTGGGTGTGAGTGTGTGCAAGTGTGTGCGAGTGTGTGTGAATGTGTGTTCGAGTGTGTGCGAGTGTGTGTGAGTGTTTGTGCGAGTGTGTGCAAGTGTGTGCGAGTGTATGCGTGCGAGTGTGTGTGTTCGAGTGTGTGCGCGCGAGTGTGTGAGTGCGAATGTGTGTGCGTTTGAGTGTGTGCGAGTGTGCATGAGTGTATGTGCGAGTGTGTGCCAGTGTGTGCGAGTGTGTGTGTGCGAGTGTGTGCAAGTGTGTGCGAGTGTGTGCGAGAGTGTGCGAGTGTGTGCGAGTGTGTGTGTGCGAGTGTGTGTGCATTTGTGTATGAGTGTGTACGAGTGTGTATGAGTTTGTGCAAGTGTGTGCGTGTGTTCATGCGAGTGCGTGCGAGTGAGTGCGGGTGTGTGTAAGCGAGTGTGTGTGTGATTGTGTATGAGTGTGTGTGAGTTTGTGCAAGTGTGTGCGTGTGTGTGCGAGTGCGTGCGAATATGCGCAAATGTGTGCGAGTGTGGGTGTGCGAGTGTGTGCTAGTGTGCGCGAGTGTTTGAGTGTGTACGAGTGTGCGTGAGTAAGTGTGTGTGTAAGTGCGTGCGAGTGTTTCCGAGTGTGTGTGTGAGTGTGAAGGAGTATGTGTGCGAGTGTGTGAGTACGAGTGTGTTCGAGTGTGTGCAATTGTGTGCGAGTGTGTGTTTGAGTGGGTATGAGTGAGTGTGTGCGAGTGTGTGTTTGAGAGTGTGTGTGCGAGTGTGTGCGAGTGTGTGCGAGTGTTTATGAGTGTATGTGCGAGTGTGTGCGCGAGTGTGTGTTTTAGAGTGTGTGCAATTGTGTGCGTTTGAGTGTGTGCATGAGTGTGTGCGTGCGAGTGTGCACGAGTGTGCTCGAGTGAGTGTGTGCATGTAAGTGTGTGCGTGCGAGTGTGTGCGAATGTGTGCGAGTGTGTGCATGCGAGTGTGTGCGTGCAAGTGTTTGCGTGCGAGTGTGTGCGAGTGTGTGCAAGTGTGTGTGAGTGTGTGCCAGTGTGTGTGTGCGAGTGTGTGCGAGTGTGTGTATGAGTGTGTGTGTGTTCGATTGTGTATAAGTGTGTGCGAGTGTGTGTGTGCGAGTGTGTTCGATTGTGTGCGAATGTGTGTGTGAGTGTGAGTGAGTGTGTACGAGTGTGTGCGAGTGTGTGCGATTGTGTGTGCGAGTGTGTGCGATTGTGTGTGTGAGTGTGTGGGACTGTATGTGCGAGTGTGTGCGAGTGTGTATGAGTGTGTGTGTGAGTGTGTGCAAGTGTGTGTGAGTGAGCGTGTGTGAGTGTGTGTGCGAGTGTGTGCGAGTGTGTGTGATTGTGTGTGAGAGTGTGTAGGACTGTACGTGCGAGTGTGTATGAGTGTGTGTGTGAGTGTGTGCAAGTGTGTGCGAGTGAGTGTGTGTGAGCGTGTGTGCGAGTGTGTGCATGCGAGTGTGTGCGTGCGAGTGTGTGCGACTGTGTGCGAGTGTGTGAGTGCGAGTGTGTGCGAATGTGTGCGAGTGTGTGCGTGCGAGTGTGCACGAGTGTGCACGAGTGTGTGCGTGTAAGTGTGTGCGTGCGAGTGTGTGCGAGTGTGCTCGAGTGAATGGGTGCAAGTGTGTGCGAGTGTGTGTGAGTGTGTGCGAGTGAGTGTGTGTGAGAGTGTATTAGTGAGTGTGTGTGAGTGTGTGCGTGTGTGCGAGTTTCTGTGCGAGTGAGTGCGAGTGTGTGCGAGTGTGTGTATGCGAGTGTGTGTGCGATTGTGTATGAGTGTGTGCGAGTGTGAGTGAGTTTGTGTGCGAGTGTGTGTGTTCGAGTGTGTGCAAGTGTGTGCGAATGTGTGTGCGAGTGCGTACGAGTGTGTTCGTGTGTGCACGAGTGTGTGCGTGTGAGTGTGTGCGAGTGTGTGCGTGCGAGTGTGTGCGAGTGTGCTCGAGTGAGTGGGTGTGAGTGTGTGCGAGTGTGCATGAGTGAGTGTATGTGAGTGTGTGCGTGTGTGCGAGTTTGTGTGCGAGTGTACTCGAGTGAATGGGTGCGAGTGTGTGTGAGTGTGTGCGAGTGAGTGCAAGTGTGTGCGAGTGTGTGGGTGTGAGTGTGTGCAAGTGTGTGTGAGTGTGTGTGAATGTGTGTTCGAGTGTGTGCGAGTGTGTGTGAGTGTGTGTGCGAGTGTGTGCAAGTGTGTGCGAGAGTATGCGTGCGAGTGTGTGTGTTCGAGTGTGTGCGCGCGAGTGTGTGAGTGCGAATGTGTGTGCGTTTGAGTGTGTGCGAGTGTGCATGAGTGTATGTGCGAGTGTGTGCCAGTGTGTGCGAGTGTGTGTGTGCGAGTGTGTGCAAGTGTGTGTGAGTGTGTGCGAGAGTGTGCGAGTGTGTGCGAGTGTGTGTGTGCGAGTGTGTGTGCATTTGTGTATGAGTGTGTACGAGTGTGTATGAGTTTGTGCAAGTGTGTGCGTGTGTTCATGCGAGTGCGTGCGAGTGAGTGCGGGTGTGTGTAAGCGAGTGTGTGTGTGATTGTGTATGAGTGTGTGTGAGTTTGTGCAAGTGTGTGCGTGTGTGTGCGAGTGCGTGCGAATATGCGCAAATGTGTGCGAGTGTGGGTGTGCGAGTGTGTGCTAGTGTGCGCGAGTGTTTGAGTGTGTACGAGTGTGCGTGAGTAAGTGTGTGTGTAAGTGCGTGCGAGTGTTTCTGAGTGTGTGTGTGATTGTGAAGGAGTATGTGTGCGAGTGTGTGAGTACGAGTGTGTTCGAGTGTGTGCAATTGTGTGCGAGTGTGTGTTTGAGTGGGTATGAGTGAGTGTGTGCGAGTGTGTGTTTGAGAGTGTGTGTGCGAGTGTGTGCGAGTGTGTGCGAGTGTTTATGAGTGTATGTGCGAGTGTGTGCGCGAGTGTGTGTTTTAGAGTGTGTGCAATTGTGTGCGTTTGAGTGTGTGCATGAGTGTGTGCGTGCGAGTGTGCACGAGTGTGCTCGAGTGAGTGGGTGCATGTAAGTGTGTGCGTGCGAGTGTGTGCGAATGTGTGCGAGTGTGTGCATGCGAGTGTGTGCGTGCAAGTGTTTGCGTGCGAGTGTGTTTGAGTGTGTGCAAGTGTGTGAGTGTGTGCGAGTGTGTGTGTGAGTGTGTCCGAGTGTGTGCAAATGTGCCCGAGTGTGCGCGAGTGTGCACGAGTGAATGGGTGCGAGTGTTTGTGAGTGTGTATGAGTGAGTGTGTGCGAGTTTGTGTGCGAATGAGTGTGTGCGAATGTGTGCAAGTGTGTTTGTGAGTGTGTGTGCGAGTGTGTGCATGCGAGTGTGTGCGAGTGTGTGTGAGTGTGTGCGAGTGTGTGTGCGAGTGTGTGCGAGTGTGTGCAAATGTGCCCGAGTGTGCACGAGTGTGCACAAGTGAGTGTGTGCGAGTGTGTGCGAGTGTGGGTGAGTGTGTGCCAGTGTGTGTGTGCGAGTGTGTGCGAGTGTGTGTATGAGTGTGTGTGTTCGATTATGCAAGTGTGTTTGTGAGTGTGTGTGCGAGTGTGTGCGTGCGAGTGTGTGCGAGTGTGTGTGAGTGTGTGCGAGTGTGTGTGCGAGTGTGTGCGAGTGTGTGCAAATGTGCCCGAGTGTGCCCGAGTGTGCACGAGTGAGTGTGTGCGAGTGTGTGCAAGTGTGTGTGAGTGTGTGCCAGTGTGTGTGTGCGAGTGTGTGCGAGTGTGTGTATGAGTGTGTGTGTTCGATTGTGTATAAGTGTGTGGGGGTGTGTGTGTGAGTGTGTGTGCAAGTGTGTGTGTGCGAGTGTGTTCGATTGTGTGCGAATGTGTGTGTGAGTGTGAGTGAGTGTGTACGATTGTGTGTGAGTGTGTGTATGTGAGTGTGTGTGCTATTGTGTATGAGTGTGTGCGAGTGTGTGTGAGTTTGTGCGAGTGTGTGTGTGTGTGTGCGAGTGTGTGCTAGTGTGCACGAGTGTTTGAGTGTGTGCGAGTGTGCCTGAGTAAGTGTGTGTGTGATTGTGTGCGAGTGTTTCCGAGTGTGTGTGTGAGTGAGTAGGACTGTGTGTGCGAGTGTTTGCGAGTGTGTGTGCGAGCGAGTGTGTTCGAGGGTGTGCAATTGTGTGCAAGTGTGTGTGCGAGTGCGAGTCCATATGAGTGAGTGTGTGAATGTGTGCGAGTGTGTGCCAGTGTGTGTGTGCGAGTGTGTGTACGAGTGTGTGCGAGTGTGTGCGTGCGAGTGTGTGAGAGTGTGTATGAGTGTATGTGCGAGTGTGTGTGCGAGTGTGTGCGAGTGTGTGTTCGAGTGTGTGTGTTCGCATGTGTGCAAGTGTGTGCAAGTGTGTGTGCGAGTGCGTACGAGAGTGTGTGCGTGTGAGTGTGTGCGAGTGTGTGTGTGCGCGCGAGTGTGTGCGAGTGTGTGAGTGTGTGTGCGAATGTGTGTGAGTGTGTGCGAGTGTGTATGAGTGTATGTGCGAGTATGTGCCAGTGTGTGCGAGTGTGTGTGTGTGAGTGTGTGCAAATGTGTGCGAGTGAGTGTGTGCGAGAGTGTGCACGAGTGTGCTCGAGTGAGTGGGTGCATGTAAGTGTGTGCGTGCGAGTGTGTGCGAATGTGTGCGAGTGTGTGCATGCGAGTGTGTGCGTGCAAGTGTTTGCGTGCGAGTGTGTGCGAGTGTGTGCAAGATTTGTGAGTGTGTGCGAGTGTGTGTGTGAGTGTGTCCGAGTGTGTGCAAATGTGCCCGAGTGTGCGCGAGTGTGCACGAGTGAATGGGTGCGAGTGTGTGTGAGTGTGTATGAGTGAGTGTGTGCGAGTTTGTGTGCGAGTGAGTGTGTGCGAATGTGTGCAAGTGTGTTTGTGAGTGTGTGTGCGAGTGTGTGTGTGCGAGTGTGTTCGAGTGTGTGCGAGTGTGTGTGAGTGTGTGCGAGTGTGTGTGCGAGTGTGTGCGAGTATGTGCAAATGTGCCCGAGTGTGCACGAGTGTGCACGAGTGAGTGTGTGCGAGTGTGTGCAAGTGTGTGTGAGTGTGTGCCAGTGTGTGTGTGCGAGTGTGTGCGAGTGTGTGTATGAGTGTGTGTGTTTGATTGTGCAAGTGTGTTTGTGAGTGTGTGTGCGGGTGTGTGCGTGCAAGTGTGTGCGAGTGTGTGCGAGTGTGTGTGAGTGTGTGCGAGTGTGTGTGCGAGTGTGTGCGAGTGTGTGCAAATGTGCCCGAGTGTGCACGAGTGTGCACGAGTGAGTGTGTGCGAGTGTGTGCAAGTGTGTGTGAGTGTGTGCCAGTGTGTGTGTGCGAGTGTGTGTATGAGTGTGTGTGTTCGATTGTGTATAAGTGTGTGCGAGAGTGTGTGTGAGTGTGTGTGCAAGTGTGTGTGTGCGAGTGTGTTCGATTGTGTGCGAATGTGTGTGTGAGTGTGAGTGAGTGTGTACGAGTGTGTGCGAGTGTGTGTGCGAGTGTGTGCGATTGTGTGTGTGAGTGTGTAGGACTGTATGTGCGAGTGTGTGCGAGTGTGTTTGAGTGTGTGTGTGTGAGTGTGTGCAAGTGTGTGCGAGTGAGTGTGTGTGAGTGTGTGTGCGAGTGTGTGCGAGTGTGAACGATTGTGTGTGAGAGTGTGTAGGTCTGTATGTGCGAGTGTGTATGAGTGTGTGTGTGAGTGTGTGCAAGTGTGTGTGAGTGAGTGTGTGTGAGTGTGTGTGCGAGTGTGTGCATGCGAGTGTGTGCGTGCGAGTGTGTGCGTGCGAGTGTGTGCGACTGTGTGCGAGTGTGTGCGAGTGTGTGAGTGCGAGTGTGTGCGAATGTGTGCGAGTGTGTGCGTGCGAGTGTGCATGAGTGTGCACGAGTGTGTGCGTGTAAGTGTGTGCGTGCGAGTGTGTGCGAGTGTGCTCGAGTGAATGGGTGCGAGTGTGTGCGAGTGTGTGTGAGTGTGTGTGAGTGAGTGTGTGTGAGAGTGTATTAGTGAGTGTGTGTGAGTGTGTGCATGTGTGTTCGAGTGTGTGTGCGAGTGTGTATGAGTGTGTGTGTGCAAGTGTGTGCACATGTGTGTGAGTGTGTGTGAGTGTGTGCATGAGTGAGTGTGTGCGAGTGTGTGTGAGTGTGTGTGTGTGTGAGTGTGTGCGAGTGTGTGTGTGCGAGTGTGTGTGCGAGTGTGTGTGTGCGAGTGTGTGTGTGCGAGTGTGTGTGCGATTGTGTATTAGTGAATGTGTGCGAGTGTGCGTGAGTGTGTGCATGTGAGTGAGTGAGTGTGTGTGTGCGAGTGTGTGCCAGTGAGTGTGAGTGAGTGTGTGAGAGTGTGTGTGTGCGAGTGTGAGTGTGTAGGACTGTGTGTGCGAGTGTGTGTGAGTGTGTGCGAGTGTGTGCGTGCGAGTGTGTACGTGTGAGTGTGTGCGAGTGTGTGAGTGTGTGTGCGAATGTGTGTGCGAGTGAGTGTGTATGAGTGTGTGTAGGAGTGTGTGCGAGTGTGTGCAATTGTGTGTGTGAGTGTGTAGGACTGTATGTGCAAGTGTGTGCGAGTGTTTTCGAGTGTGTGAGTGTGTGCGAGTGTGTGTGAGTGTGTGTGAGTGTGTGCAAGTGTGTGTGTGCGAGTGTGTGTGTGTGTGAGTGTGTGCAAGTGTGTTCGAGTGTGTGTGCGAGTGTGTATGAGTGTGTGTGTGCAAGTGTGTGCACATGTGTGTGAGTGTGTGTGAGTGTGTGCATGAGTGAGTGTGTGTGAGTGTGTGTGAGTGTGTGTGTGTGTGTGAGTGTGTGCGAGTGTGTGTGTGCGAGTGTGTGTGTGTGTGAGTGTGTGCAAGTGTGTTCGAGTGTGTGTGCGAGTGTGTATGAGTGTGTGTGTGCAAGTGTGTGGACATGTGTGTGAGTGTGTGTGAGTGTGTGCATGAGTGAGTGTGTGCGAGTGTGTGTGAGTGTGTGTGTGTGTGAGTGTGTGCGAGTGTGTGTGTGCGAGTGTGTGTGCGAGTGTGTGTGTGCGAGTGTGTGTGTGCGAGTGTGTGTGCGATTGTGTATTAGTGAATGTGTGCGAGTGTGCGTGAGTGTGTGCATGTGAGTGAGTGAGTGTGTGTGTGCGAGTGTGTGCCAGTGAGTGTGAGTGAGTGTGTGCGAGTGTGTGCGAGTGTGTGTGTGCGAGTGTGAGTGTGTAGGACTGTGTGTGCGAGTGTGTGTGAGTGTGTGCGAGTGTGTGCGTGCGAGTGTGTACGTGTGAGTGTGTGCGAGTGTGTGAGTGTGTGTGCGAATGTGTGTGCGAGTGAGTGTGTATGAGTGTGTGTAGGAGTGTGTGCGAGTGTGTGCAATTGTGTGTGTGAGTGTGTAGGACTGTATGTGCAAGTGTGTGCGAGTGTTTTCGAGTGTGTGAGTGTGTGCGAGTGTGTGTGAGTGTGTGTGAGTGTGTGCAAGTGTGTGTGTGCGAGTGTGTGTGTGTGTGAGTGTGTGCAAGTGTGTTCGAGTGTGTGTGCGAGTGTGTATGAGTGTGTGTGTGCAAGTGTGTGCACATGTGTGTGAGTGTGTGTGAGTGTGTGCATGAGTGAGTGTGTGCGAGTGTGTGTGAGTGTGTGTGTGTGTGTGAGTGTGTGCGAGTGTGTGTGTGCGAGTGTGTGTGCGAGTGTGTGTGTGCGAGTGTGTGTGTGCGAGTGTGTGTGTGTGATTGTGTATTAGTGAATGTGTGCGAGTGTGCGTGAGTGTGTGTGTGTGTGAGTGAGTGACTGTGTGTGTGCGAGTGAGTGCCAGTGAGTGTGAGTGAGTGTGAGTGAGTGTGTGCGAGTGTGTGCGAGTGTGTGTGTGCGATTGTGCATAAGTGTGTGCGAGTGTGAGTGTGTAGGACTGTGTGTGCGAGTGTGTGTGCGAGTGTGTGTGAGTGTGTGCGAGTGTGTGTAGGAGTGTGTGCGATTGTGTGTGTGAGTGTGTAGGACTGTATGTGCGAGTGTGTGCGACTGTGTTCGAGTGTGTGTGTGCGAGTGTGTGAGCATGTGTGAGTGTGTGCAAGTGTGTGCGTGTGAGTGTGTGTGTGCGAGTGTGTGTGATTGTGTATGAGTGAGTGTGTGCGTGTGTGCAAGTGTGTTTGAGTGTGTTTGTGCGAGTGTCTATGACTGTGTGTGCGAGTGTGTGCAAGTGTGTTTGTGCGAGTGTGTATGAGTGTGTGTGTGCGAGTGTGTGCAAGTGTGTGTGATTGTGTGTGAGTGTGTGTATGAGTGAGTGTGTGCGAGTGTGTGCGAGTGTGTGTGCGAGTGTATGCGCGAGTGTGTGCGTGCGAGTGTGTGCGTGCGAGTGTGTGCGTGCACACGAGTGTGTGAGTGTGTGTGCGAATGTGTGTGCGTGTGAGTGTGTGCGAGTGTGTATGAGTGTATGTGCGAGTGTGTGCCAGTGTGTGCAAGTGTGTGTGTGTGTGAGTGTGTGCAAGTGTTTGCGAGTGAGTGTGTGCGAGAGTGTGCGAGTGTGTGTGTGCGAGTGTGTGAGCATGTGTGAGTGTGTGCAAGTGTGTGCGTGCGAGTGTGTGTGTGCGAGTGTGTGTGATTGTGTATGAGTGAGTGTGTGCGTGTGTGCAAGTGTGTTTGAGTGTGTTTGTGCGAGTGTCTATGAGTGTGTGTGCGAGTGTGTGCAAGTGTGTTTGTGCGAGTGTGTATGAGTGTGTGTGTGCGAGTGTGTGCAAGTGTGTGTGATTGTGTGTGAGTGTGTGTATGAGTGAGTGTGTGCGAGTGTGTGCGAGTGTGTGTGCGAGTGTATGCGCGAGTGTGTGCGTGCGAGTATGTGCGTGCGAGTCTGTGTGTGCACACGAGTGTGTGAGTGTGTGTGCGAATGTGTTTGCATGTGAGTGTGTGCGAGTGTGTATGAGTGTATGTGCGAGTGTGTGCCAGTGTGTGCGAGTGTGTGTGTGCGAGTGTGTGCAAGTGTGTGCGAGTGAGTGTGTGCGAGTTTGTGTGCGAGTGTGTGCGAGTGAGTGTGTGCGAATGTGTATGAGTGTGTGTGCGAGTGTGTGCAAGTGGGTGCGAGTGTGTGGGTGCGAGTGTGTGCAAGTGTGTGCGAGTATGTGTGAATGTGTGTTTGAGTGTGTGCGAGTGTGTGCCAGTGAGTGTGTGCGAGTGTTTGCGAGTGTGTGTGTGAGTGTGTGCATGCGAGTGTGTGCGTGCGGGTGTGTGCGAGTGTGTGTGTGAATGTGTGTGTGTGCGAGTGTGCGTGCGAGTGAGTGTGTGAGTGTGTGTGCAATTGTGTATGAGTGTGTGCAAGTGTGTGTGCGTTTGTGCGAGTGTGTGCGTGTGTGTGTGCGAGTGCGTGTGAGTGAGTGTGAGTGCGTGCAAATGTGTGCGCGAGTGTGCGAGTGTGGGCGTGCGAGTGTGTGCTAGTGTGCGCGAGTGTGTGAGTGTGTGCGAGTGTGCGTGAGTAAGTGTGTGTGAGAGTATGTGCGAGTGTTGCCGAGTGTGTGTGTGAGTGTGTAGGACTGTGTGCGCGAGTGTGTGTGCAAGTGTGTGTGTACGAGTGTGTTCGAGTGTGTGCAATTTTGTGCGAGTGTGTGTGTGCGAGTGCATATGAGTAAGTGTGTGCGAATGTGTGCGAGTGTGTGCGAGTGTGTGTGCGAGTGTGTGCGTGCGACTGTGTGCGTGCGACTGTGTGTGAGTGTGTGCGAGTGTTTGCGTGTGTGTGCGAGTGTGTGCAAGTGTGTGTGAGTGTGTGCGAGTGTGTGTGAGTGTGTGTGAGTGTGTGCAAGTGTGTGTGTGCGAGTGTGTGTGTGCGATTGTGTATGAATGTGTGCGAGTATGTGTGTGAGTGTGTGCGAGTGTGTGCGTGCGAGTGCGAGTGTGTGCAAATGTGTGTGAGAGTGTGCGAGTGTGGGCGTGCGAGTGTGTGCGAGTGTGCGCGAGTGTGTGCGTGTGAGTGAGTGTGTGTGTGAGTGTGAGTGTGTGCTAGTGTGCATGAGTGTGTGAGTGTGTGTGAGTGTGCGCGAGTGTGCGTGTGAGTGAGTGAGTGTGTGCGAGTGTGTGTGAGTGTGTACGAGTGTGTGTAGGAGTGTGTGCGAGTGTGTGCGATTGTGTGTGTGAGTGTGTAGGACTGTATGTGCAAGTGTGTGCGAGTGTGTTCGAGTGTGTGAGTGTGTGCGAGTGTGTGTGAGTGTGTGTGAGTGTGTGCAAGTGTGTGTGTGCGAGTGTGTGTGTGTGTGCGAGTGTGTGTGTGAGTGTGTGCAAGTGTGTTTGAGTGTGTGTGCGAGTGTGTATGAGTGTGTGTGTGTGCAAGTGTGTGCGTGTGTGTGTGAGTGTGTCTGAGTGTGTGCATGAGTGAGTGTGTGCGAGTGTGTGTGTGTGAGTGTGTGCGAGTGTGTGTGCGAGTGTGTGTGCGAGTGTGTGCGTGCGAGTGTGTGCGAGTGTGTGTGTGTGAGTGTGTGCGACTGTGTGTGTGCGATTGTGTATTAGTGAATGTGTGCGAGTGTGCGTGAGTGTGTGCGTGTGAGTGTGTGTGTGTGCGAGTGTGTGCGAGTGAGTGTGTGCGAGTGTGTGTGTGCGATTGTGCATAAGTGTTTGCGAGTGTGAGTGTGTAGGACTGTGTATGCAAGTGTGTGTGAGTGTGTGCAAGTGTGTGCGTGCGAGTGTGTGTGTGCGAGTGTGTGTGATTGTGTATGAGTGAGTGTGTGCGAGTGTGTGTGTGAGTGTGTGCAAGTGTGTTTGAGTGTGTTTGTGCGAGTGTGTATGAGTGTGTGTGTGAGAGTGTGTGCAAGTGTGTTTGTGCGAGTGTGTATGAGTCTGTGTGTGTGCGAGTGTGTGCAAGTGTGTGTGATTGTGTGTGAGTGTGTGTATGAGTGAGTGTGTGCGAGTGTGTGCGTGTGAGTCTGTGTGTGCACGCGAGTGTGTGCGAGTGTGTGTGTGTGCGAATGTGTGTGTGTGAGTATGTGCGAGTGTGTGCCAGTGTGTGCGAGTGTGTGTGTGCGAGTGTGTGCAAGTGTGTGCGAGTGAGTGTGTGCGAGTGTGTGCGAGAGTGTGCAAGTGTGTATGTGCGAGTGTGTGTGTGCGAGTGTGTGTGTGCGAGTGTGTGTGCAATTGTGTATGAGTGTGTTCGAGTGTGTGTGAGTTTGTGCAAGTGTGTGCATGTGTGCGTGCGAGTGCGTGCGAGTGAGTGCGAGTGTGTGCGAGTGTGTGTGAGTGTGCCTGAGTAAGTGTGTGTGTGATTGTGTGCGAGTGTTTCCGAGTGTGTGTGCGAGCGAGTGTGTGCGAGTGTGTTCAAGGGTGTGCAATTGTGTGCAAGTGTGTGTGCGAGTGCGATTCCATATGAGTGAGTGTGTGAATGTGTGCGAGTGTGTGCAAGTGTGTGTGAGTGTGTGAGTGTGTGTGTGAGTGTGTGTGAATGTGTGTGAGTCTGTGTGTGCGAGTGTGTGTGTGCGATTGTGTATGAATGTGTGCGAGTATGTGTGTGAGTGTGTGCGAGTGTGTGCGAGTGTGTGCGTGCGAGTGTGAGTGTGTGCAAATGTGTGCGAGAGTGTGCGAGTGTGGGCGTGCGAGTGTGTGCGAGTGTGCGCGAGGGTGTGCGTGTGAGTCAGTGTGTGTGTGAGTGTGAGTGTGTGCTAGTGTGCATGAGTGTGTGAGTGTGTGCGAGTGTGCGCGAGTGTGCGTGTGAGTGAGTGAGTGTGTGCGAGTGTGTGTGCGAGTGTGTGTGAGTGTGTACGAGTGTGTGTAGGAGTGTGTGCGAGTGTGTGCGATTGTGTGTGTGAGTGTGTAGGACTGTATGTGCAAGTGTGTGCGAGTGTGTTCGAGTGTGTGAGTGTGTGCGAGTGTGTGTGAGTGTGTGTGAGTGTGTGCAAGTGTGTGTGTGCGAGTGTGTGTGTGCGAGTGTGTGTGTGAGTGTGTGTGTGTGCGAGTGTGTGCGAGTGAGTGTGTGCGAGTGTGTGTTTGTGATTGTGCATAAGTGTGTGCGAGTGTGAGTGTGTAGGACTGTGTGTGTGAGTGTGTGCAAGTGTGTGCGTGCGAGTGTGTGTGTGTGATTGTGTATGAGTGAGTGTGTGCGAGTGTGTGTGTGAGTGTGTGCAAGTGTGTTTGAGTGTGTTTGTGCGAGTGTGTATGAGTGTGTGTGTGCGAGTGTGTGCAAGTGTGTTTGTGCGAGTGTGTATGAGTGTGTGTGTGCGAGTGTGTGCAAGTGTGTGTGATTGTGTGTGAGTGTGTGTATGAGTGAGTGTGTGCGAGTGTGTGCGTGTGAGTCTGTGTGTGCACGCGAGTGTGTGCGAGTGTGTGAGTGTGTGTGCGAATGTGTGTGTGTGAGTGTGTGCGATTGTGTATGAGTGTATGTGCGAGTGTGTGCCAGTGTGTGCGAGTGTGTGTGTGCGAGTGTGTGCAAGTGTGTGCGAGTGTGTGTGTGCGAGTGTGTGCAAGTGTGTGCGAGTGTGTGTGTGCGAGTGTGTGTGCAATTGTATATGAGTGTGTTCGAGTGTGTGTGAGTTTGTGCAAGTGTGTGCGTGTGTGCGTGCGAGTGCGTGCGAGTGATTGTGAGTGTGTGCGAGTGTGTGTGAGTGTGTGTATGCGAGTGTGTGTGCGATTGTGTATGAGTGTGTGCGAGTGTGTGTGAGTTTGTGTGAGTGTGTGTGTGTGTGTGTGCGAGTGTGTGCTAGTGTGCACGAGTGTTTGAGTGTGTGCGAGTGTGCCTGAGTAAGTGTGTGTGTGATTGTGTGCGAGTGTTTCCGAGTGTGTGTGTGAGTGAGTAGGACTGTGTGTGCGAGTGTTTGCGAGTGTGTGTGCGAGCGAGTGTGTGCGAGTGTGTTCGAGGGTGTGCAATTGTGTGCAAGTGTGTGTGTGCGAGTGCGAGTCCATATGAGTGAGTGTGTGAATGTGTGCGAGTGTGTGCCAGTGTGTGTGTGCGAGTGTGTGTACGAGTGTGTGCGAGTGTGTGCGTGCGAGTTTGTGAGAGTGTGTATGAGTGTATGTGCGAGTGTGTGTGCGAGTGTGTGCAAGTGTGTGTTCGAGTGTGTGTGTTCGCATGTGTGCAAGTGTGTGCGAGTGTGTGTGCGAGTGCGTACGAGAGTGTGTGCGTGTGAGTGTGTGCAAGTGTGTGTGTGCGCGCGAGTGTGTGCGAGTGTGTGAGTGTGTGTGCGAATGTGTGTGAGTGTGTGCGAGTGTGTATGAGTGTATGTGCGAGTATGTGCCAGTGTGTGCGAGTGTGTGTGTGTGTGAGTGTGTGCAAATGTGTGCGAGTGAGTGTGTGCGAGAGTGTGCACGAGTGTGCTCGAGTGAGTGGGTGCATGTAAGTGTGTGCGTGCGAGTGTGTGCGAATGTGTGCGAGTGTGTGCATGCGAGTGTGTGCGTGCAAGTGTTTGCGTGCGAGTGTGTGCGAGTGTGTGCAAGTGTGTGAGTGTGTGCGAGTGTGTGTGTGAGTGTGTCCGAGTGTGTGCAAATGTGCCCGAGTGTGCGCGAGTGTGCACGAGTGAATGGGTGCGAGTGTGTGTGAGTGTGTATGAGTGAGTGTGTGCGAGTTTGTGTGCGAGTGAGTGTGTGCGAATGTGTGCAAGTGTGTTTGTGAGTGTGTGTGCGAGTGTGTGTGTGCGAGTGTGTGCGAGTGTGTGCGAGTGTGTGTGAGTGTGTGCGAGTGTGTGTGCGAGTGTGTGCGAGTATGTGCAAATGTGCCCGAGTGTGCACGAGTGTGCACGAGTGAGTGTGTGCGAGTGTGTGCAAGTGTGTGTGAGTGTGTGCCAGTGTGTGTGTGCGAGTGTGTGCGAGTGTGTGTATGAGTGTTTGTGTTTGATTGTGCAAGTGTGTTTGTGAGTGTGTGTGCGAGTGTGTGCGTGCAAGTGTGTGCGAGTGTGTGCGAGTGTGTGTGAGTGTATGCGAGTGTGTGCAAATGTGCCCGAGTGTGCACGAGTGTGCACGAGTGAGTGTGTGCGAGTGTGTGCAAGTGTGTGTGAGTGTGTGCCAGTGTGTGTGTGCGAGTGTGTGCGAGTGTGTGTATGAGTGTGTGTGTTCGATTGTGTATAAGTGTGTGCGAGTGTGTGTGTGAGTGTGTGTGCAAGTGTGTGTGTGCGAGTGTGTTCGATTGTGTGCGAATGTGTGTGTGAGTGTGAGTGAGTGTGTACGAGTGTGTGCGAGTGTGTGTGCGAGTGTGTGCGAGTGTGTGCGATTGTGTGTGTGAGTGTGTAGGACTGTATGTGCGAGTGTGTGCGAGTGTGTATGAGTGTGTGTGTGTGAGTGTGTGCAAGTGTGTGCGAGTGAGTGTGTGTGAGTGTGTGTGCGAGTGTGTGTGCGAGTGTGTGCGAGTGTGAGCGATTGTGTGTGAGAGTGTGTAGGTCTGTATGTGCGAGTGTGTATGAGTGTGTGTGTGAGTGTGTGCAAGTGTGTGTGAGTGAGTGTGTGTGAGTGTGTGTGCGAGTGTGTGCATGCGAGTGTGTGCGTGCGAGTGTGTGCGTGCGAGTGTGTGCGACTGTGTGCGAGTGTGTGCGAGTGTGTGAGTGCGAGTGTGTGCGAATGTGTGTGAGTGTGTGCGTGCGAGTGTGCACGAGTGTGCACGAGTGTGTGCGTGTAAGTGTGTGCGTGCGAGTGTGTGCGAGTGTGCTCGAGTGAATGGGTGCGAGTGTGTGCGAGTGTGTGTGAGTGTGTGTGAGTGAGTGTGTGTGATAGTGTATTAGTGAGTGTGTGTGAGTGTGTGCATGTGTGCGAGTTTGTGTGCGAGTGTGTGCGAGTGTGTGCGAGTGTGTGAGTGTGTGCGAGTGTGTGCGTGCGAGTGTGTACGTGTGAGTGTGTGCGAGTGTGTGAGTGTGTGTGCGAATGTGTGTGCGAGTGAGTGTGTATGAGTGTGTGTAGGAGTGTGTGCGAGTGTGTGCAATTGTGTGTGTGAGTGTGTAGGACTGTATGTGCAAGTGTGTGCGAGTGTGTTCGAGTGTGTGAGTGTGTGCGAGTGTGTGTGAGTGTGTGTGAGTGTGTGCAAGTGTGTGTGTGCGAGTGTGTGTGTGTGTGAGTGTGTGCAAGTGTGTTCGAGTGTGTGTGCGAGTGTGTATGAGTGTGTGTGTGCAAGTGTGTGCGCGTGTGTGTGAGTGTGTGTGAGTGTGTGCATGAGTGAGTGTGTGCGAGTGTGTGTGAGTGTGTGTGTGTGTGAGTGTGTGCGAGTGTGTGTGTGCGAGTGTGTGTGCGAGTGTGTGTGTGCGAGTGTGTGTGTGCGAGTGTGTGTGTGCGATTGTGTATTAGTGAATGTGTGCGAGTGTGCGTGAGTGTGTGAGTGAGTGACTGTTTGTGTGTGAGTGTGTGCCAGTGAGTGTGAGTGAGTGTGAGTGAGTGTGTGCGAGTGTGTGCGAGTGTGTGTGTGCGATTGTGCATAAGTGTGTGCGAGTGTGAGTGTGTAGGACTGTGTGTGTGAGTGTGTGTGCGAGTGTGTGTGAGTGTGTGCGAGTGTGTGTAGGAGTGTGTGCGATTGTGTGTGTGAGTGTGTAGGACTGTATGTGCGAGTGTGTGGGACTGTGTTCGAGTGTGTGTGTGCGAGTGTGTGAGCATGTGTGAGTGTGTGCAAGTGTGTGCGTGCGAGTGTGTGTGTGCGAGTGTGTGTGATTGTGTATGAGTGAGTGTGTGCGTGTGTGCAAGTGTGTTTGAGTGTGTTTGTGCGAGTGTCTATGAGTGTGTGTGCGAGTGTGTGCAAGTGTGTTTGTGCGAGTGTGTATGAGTGTGTGTGTGCGAGTGTGTGCAAGTGTGTGTGATTGTGTGTGAGTGTGTGTATGAGTGAGTGTGTGCGAGTGTGTGCGAGTGTGTGTGCGAGTGTATACGCGAGTGTGTGCGTGCGAGTGTGTGTGTGCACACGAGTGTGTGAGTGTGTGTGCGAATGTGTGTGCGTGTGAGTGTGTGCGAGTGTGTATGAGTGTATGTGCGAGTGTGTGCCAGTGTGTGCAAGTGTTTGCGAGTGAGTGTGTGCGAGAGTGTGCGAGTGTGTGTGTGCGAGTGTGTGAGCATGTGTGAGTGTGTGCAAGTGTGTGCGTGCGAGTGTGTGTGTGCGAGTGTGTGTGATTGTGTATGAGTGAGTGTGTGCGTGTGTGCAAGTGTGTTTGAGTGTGTTTGTGCGAGTGTCTATGAGTGTGTGTGCGAGTGTGTGCAAGTGTGTTTGTGCGAGTGTGTATGAGTGTGTGTGTGCGAGTGTGTGCAAGTGTGTGTGATTGTGTGTGAGTGTGTGTATGAGTGAGTGTGTGCGAGTGTGTGCGAGTGTGTGTGCGAGTGTATGCGCGAGTGTGTGCGTGCGAGTCTGTGTGTGCACACGAGTGTGTGAGTGTGTGTGCGAATGTGTGTGCGTGTGAGTGTGTGCGAGTGTGTATGAGTGTATGTGCGAGTGTGTGCCAGTGTGTGCGAGTGTGTGTGTGCGAGTGTGTGCAAGTGTGTGCGAGTGAGTGTGTGCGAGTTTGTGTGCGAGTGTGTGCGAGTGAGTGTGTGCGAATGTGTATGAGTGTGTGTGCGAGTGTGTGCAAGTGGGTGCGAGTGTGTGTGTGCGAGTGTGTGCAAGTGTGTGCGAGTATGTGTGAATGTGTGTTTGAGTGTGTGCGAGTGTGTGCCAGTGAGTGTGTGCGAGTGTTTGCGAGTGTGTGTGTGAGTGTGTGCATGCGAGTGTGTGCGTGCGGGTGTGTGCGAGTGTGTGTGAGTGTGTGTGTGAATGTGTGTGTGTGCGAGTGTGCGTGCGAGTGAGTGTGTGAGTGTGTGTGCAATTGTGTATGAGTGTGTGCAAGTGTGTGTGCGTTTGTGCGAGTGTGTGCGTGTGTGTGTGCGAGTGCGTGTGAGTGAGTGCGAGTGCGTGCAAATGTGTGCGCGAGTGTGCGAGTGTGGGCGTGCGAGTGTGTGCTAGTGTGCGCGAGTGTGTGAGTGTGTGCGAGTGTGCGTGAGTAAGTGTGTGTGAGAGTATGTGCGAGTGTTGCCGAGTGTGTGTGTGAGTGTGTAGGACTGTGTGCGCGAGTGTGTGTGCAAGTGTGTGTGTACGAGTGTGTTCGAGTGTGTGCAATTTTGTGCGAGTGTGTGTGTGCGAGTGCATATGAGTAAGTGTGTGCGAATGTGTGCGAGTGTGTGCGAGTGTGTGTGCGAGTGTGTGCGTGCGACTGTGTGCGTGCGACTGTGTGCGAGTGTGTGCGAGTGTTTGCGTGTGTGTGCGAGTGTGTGCAAGTGTGTGAGTGTGTGCGAGTGTGTGTGAGTGTGTGTGAGTGTGTGCAAGTGTGTGTGTGCGAGTGTGTGTGTGCGATTGTGTATGAATGTGTGCGAGTATGTGTGTGAGTGTGTGCGAGTGTGTGCGAGTGTGTGCGTGCGAGTGCGAGTGTGTGCAAATGTGTGCGAGAGTGTGCGAGTGTGGGCGTGCGAGTGAGTGTGTGTGTGAGTGTGAGTGTGTGCTAGTATGCATGAGTGTGTGAGTGTGTGTGAGTGTGAGCGAGTGTGCGTGTGAGTGAGTGAGTGTGTGCGAGTGTGTGAGCGAGTGTGTGTGAGTGTGTACGAGTGTGTGTAGGAGTGTGTGCGAGTGTGTGCGATTGTGTGTGTGAGTGTGTAGGACTGTATGTGCAAGTGTGTGTGAGTGTGTTTGAGTGTGTGAGTGTGTGCGAGTGTGTGTGAGTGTGTGTGAGTGTGTGCAAGTGTGTGTGTGCGAGTGTGTACGAGTGTGTGTGTGAGTTTGTGCAAGTGTGTTCGAGTGTGTGTGCGAGTGTGTATGAGTGTGTGTGTGTGTGCAAGTGTGTGCGTTGGTGTGAGTGTGTGTGAGTGTGTGCATGAGTGAGTGTGTGCGAGTGTGTGTGAGTGTGTGCGAGTGTGTGTGCGAGTGTGTGTGCGAGTGTGTGCGTGCGAGTGTGTGCGAGTGAGTGTGTGCGACTGTGTGTGTGCGATTGTGTATTAGTGAATGTGTGCGAGTGTGCGTGAGTGTGTGCGTGTGTGTGTGTGTGCGAGTGTGTGCGAGTGAGTGTGTGCGAGTGTGTGTTTGCGATTGTGCATAAGTGTGTGCGAGTGTGAGTGTGTAGGACTGTGTGTGTGAGTGTGTGCAAGTGTGTGCGTGCGAGTGTGTGTGTGTGATTGTGTATGAGTGAGTGTGTGCGAGTGTGTGTGTGAGTGTGTGCAAGTGTGTTTGAGTGTGTTTGTGCGAGTGTGTATGAGTGTGTGTGTGCGAGTGTGTGCAAGTGTGTTTGTGCGAGTGTGTATGAGTGTGTGTGTGCGAGTGTGTGCAAGTGTGTGTGAGTGTGTGTATGAGTGAGTGTGTGCGAGTGTGTGCGTGTGAGTCTGTGTGTGCACGCGAGTGTGTGCGAGTGTGTGAGTGTGTGTGCGAATGTGTGTGTGTGAGTGTGTGCGAGTGTGTATGAGTGTATGTGCGAGTGTGTGCCAGTGTGTGCGAGTGTGTGTGTGCGAGTGTGTGCAAGTGTGTGCGAGTGAGTGTGTGCGAGTGTGTGCGAGAGTGTGCGAGTGTGTGTGTGCGAGTGTGTGTGTGTGTGCGAGTGTGTGTGCAATTGTGTATGAGTGTGTTCGAGTGTGTGTGAGTTTGTGCAAGTGTGTGCGTGTGTGCGTGCGAGTGCGTGCGAGTGAGTGTGAGTGTGTGCGAGTGTGTGTGAGTGTGTGTATGCGAGTGTGTGTGCGATTGTGTATGAGTGTGCGCGAGTGTGTGTGAGTTTGTGCGAGTGTGTGTGTGTGTGTGTGTGCGAGTGTGTGCTAGTGTGCATGAGTGTTTGAGTGTGTGCGAGTGTGCCTGAGTAAGTGTGTGTGTGATTGTGTGCGAGTGTTTCCGAGTGTGTGTGTTAGTGAGTAGGACTGTGTGTGCGAGTGTTTGCGAGTGTGTGTGCGAGCGAGTGTGTGCGAGTGTGTTCGAGGGTGTGCAATTGTGTGCAAGTGTGTGGGTGCGAGTGCGAGTCCATATGAGTGAGTGTGTGAATGTGTGCGAGTGTGTGCCAGTGTGTGTGTGCGAGTGTGTGTACGAGTGTGTGCGAGTGTGTGCGTGCGAGTGTGTGAGAGTGTGTATGAGTGTATGTGCGAGTGTGTGTGCGAGTGTGTGCTAGTGTGTGTTCGAGTGTGTGTGTTCGCATGTGTGCAAGTGTGTGCGAGTGTGTGTGCGAGTGCGTATGAGAGTGTGTGCGTGTGAGTGTGTGCGAGTGTGTGTGTGCGCGCAAGTGTGTGCGAGTGTGTGAGTGTGTGTGCGAATGTGTGTGAGTGTGTGCGAGTGTGTATGAGTGTATGTGCGAGTATGTGCCAGTGTGTGCGAGTGTGTGTGTGTGAGTGTGTGCAAATGTGTGCGAGTGAGTGTGTGCGAGAGTGTGCACGAGTGTGCTCGAGTGAGTGGGTGCATGTAAGTGTGTGCGTGTGAGTGTGTGCGAATGTGTGCGAGCGTGTGCATGCGAGTGTGTGCGTGCAAGTGTTTTCGTGCGAGTGTGTGTGAGTGTGTGCAAGTGTGTGAGTGTGTGCGAGTGTGTGTGAGTGTGTCCGAGTGTGTGCAAATGTGCCCGAGTGTGCGCGAGTGTGCACGAGTGAATGGGTGCGAGTGTGTGTGAGTGTGTATGAGTGAGTGTGTGCGAGTTTGTGTGCGAGTGAGTGTGTGCGAATGTGTGCAAGTGTGTTTGTGAGTGTGTGTGCGAGTGTGTGTGTGCGAGTGTGTGCGAGTGTGTGCGAGTGTGTGTGAGTGTGTGCGAGTGTGTGTGCGAGTGTGTGCGAGTATGTGCAAATGTGCCCGAGTGTGCACGAGTGTGCACGAGTGAGTGTGTGCGAGTGTGTGCAAGTGTGTGTGAGTGTGTGCCAGTGTGTGTGTGCGAGTGTGTGCGAGTGTGTGTATGAGTGTGTGTGTTTGATTGTGCAAGTGTGTTTGTGAGTGTGTGTGCGAGTGTGTGCGTGCAAGTGTGTGCGAGTGTGTGCGAGTGTGTGTGAGTGTGTGCGAGTGTGTGTGCGAGTGTGTGCGAGTGTGTGCAAATGTGCCCGAGTGTGCACGAGTGTGCACGAGTGAGTGTGTGCGAGTGTGTGCAAGTGTGTGTGAGTGTGTGCCAGTGTGTGTGTGCGAGTGTGTGCGAGTGTGTGTATGAGTGTGTGTGTTCGATTGTGTATAAGTGTGTGCGAGTGTGTGTGTGAGTGTGTGTGCAAGTGTGTGTGTGCGAGTGTGTTCGATTGTGTGCGAATGTGTGTGTGAGTGTGAGTGAGTGTGTACGAGTGTGCACGAGTGAGTGTGTGCGAGTGTGTGCAAGTGTGTGTGAGTGTGTGCCAGTGTGTGTGTGCGAGTGTGTGTATGAGTGTGTGTGTTTGATTGTGCAAGTGTGTTTGTGAGTGTGTGTGCGAGTGTGTGCGTGCAAGTGTGTGCGAGTGTGTGCGAGTGTGTGTGAGTGTGTGCGAGTGTGTGTGCGAGTGTGTGCGAGTGTGTGCAAATGTGCCCGAGTGTGCACGAGTGTGCACGAGTGAGTGTGTGCGAGTGTGTGCAAGTGTGTGTGAGTGTGTGCCAGTGTGTGTGTGCGAGTGTGTGCGAGTGTGTGTATGAGTGTGTGTGTTCGATTGTGTATAAGTGTGTGCGAGTGTGTGTGTGAGTGTGTGTGCAAGTGTGTGTGTGCGAGTGTGTTCGATTGTGTGCGAATGTGTGTGTGAGTGTGAGTGAGTGTGTACGAGTGTGTGCGAGTGTGTGCGAGTGTGTGTGCGAGTGTGTGCGAGTGTGTGCGATTGTGTGTGTGAGTGTGTAGGACTGTATGTGCGAGTGTGTGCGAGTGTGTATGAGTGTGTGTGTGTGAGTGTGTGCGAGTGTGTGCGAATGAGTGTGTGTGAGTGTGTGTGCGAGTGTGTGTGCGAGTGTGTGCGAGTGTGAGCGATTGTGTGTGAGAGTGTGTAGGTCTGTATGTGCGAGTGTGTATGAGTGTGTGTGTGAGTGTGTGCAAGTGTGTGTGAGTGAGTGTGTGTGAGTGTGCGTGCGAGTGTGTGCATGCGAGTGTGTGCGTGCGAGTGTGAGCGTGCGAGTGTGTGCGACTGTGTGCGAGTGTGTGCGAGTGTGTGAGTGCGAGTGTGTGCGAATGTGTGCGAGTGTGTGCGTGCGAGTGTGCACGAGTGTGCACGAGTGTGTGCGTGTAAGTGTGTGCGTGCGAGTGTGCTCGAGTGAATGGGTGCGAGTGTGTGCGAGTGTGTGTGAGTGTGTGTGAGTAAGTGTGTGTGAGAGTGTATTAGTGAGTGTGTGTGAGTGTGTGCATGTGTGCGAGTTTGTGTGCGAGTGTGTGCGAGTGTGTGAGTGTGTGCGAGTGTGTGCGTGCGAGTGTGTACGTGTGAGTGTGTGCGAGTGTGTGAGTGTGTGTGCGAATGTGTGTGCGAGTGAGTGTGTATGAGTGTGTGTAGGAGTGTGTGCGAGTGTGTGCAATTGTGTGTGTGAGTGTGTAGGACTGTATGTGCAAGTGTGTGCGAGTGTGTTCGAGTGTGTGAGTGTGTGAGAGTGTGTGTGAGTGTGTGTGAGTGTGTGCAAGTGTGTGTGTGCGAGTGTGTGTGTGTGTGAGTGTGTGCAAGTGTGTTCGAGTGTGTGTGCGAGTGTGTATGAGTGTGTGTGTGCAAGTGTGTGCGCGTGTGTGTGAGTGTGTGTGAGTGTGTGCATGAGTGAGTGTGTGCGAGTGTGTGTGAGTGTGTGTGTGTGTGTGAGTGTGTGCGAGTGTGTGTGTGCGAGTGTGTGTGCGAGTGTGTGTGTGCGAGTGTGTGTGTGCGAGTGTGTGTGTGCGATTGTGTATTAGTGAATGTGTGCGAGTGTGCGTGAGTGTGTGTGTGTGTGAGTGAGTGACTGTGTGTGTGCGAGTGTGTGCCAGTGAGTGTGAGTGAGTGTGAGTGAGTGTGTGCGAGTGTGTGCGAGTGTGTGTGTGCGATTGTGCATAAGTGTGTGCGAGTGTGAGTGTGTAGGACTGTGTGTGCGAGTGTGTGTGCGAGTGTGTGTGAGTGTGTGTGAGTGTGTGTAGGAGTGTGTGCGATTGTGTGTGTTAGTGTGTAGGACTGTATGTGCGAGTGTGTGCGACTGTGTTCGAGTGTGTGTGTGCGAGTGTGTGAGCATGTGTGAGTGTGTGCAAGTGTGTGCGTGCACGTGTGTGTGTGCGAGTGTGTGTGATTGTGTATGAGTGAGTGTGTGCGAGTGTGTGCGAGTGTGTGTGCGAGTGTATGCGCGAGTGTGTGCGTGCGAGTCTGTGTGTGCACACGAGTGTGTGAGTGTGTGTGCGAATGTGTGTGCGTGTGAGTGTGTGCGAGTGTGTATGAGTGTATGTGCGAGTGTGTGCCAGTGTGTGCGAGTGTGTGTGTGCGAGTGTGTGCAAGTGTGTGCGAGTGAGTGTGTGCGAGTTTGTGTGCGAGTGTGTGCGAGTGAGTGTGTGCGAATGTGTATGAGTGTGTGTGCGAGTGTGTGCAAGTGGGTGCGAGTGTGTGTGTGCGAGTGTGTGCAAGTGTGTGCGAGTATGTGTGAATGTGTGTTTGAGTGTATGCGAGTGTGTGCCAGTGAGTGTGTGCGAGTGTTTGCGAGTGTGTGTGTGAGTGTGTGCATGCGAGTGTGTGCGTGCGGGTGTGTGCGAGTGTGTGTGAGTGTGTGTGTGAATGTGTGTGTGTGCGAGTGTGCGTGCGAGTGAGTGTGTGAGTGTGTGTGCAATTGTGTATGAGTGTGTGCAAGTGTGTGTGCGTTTGTGCGAGTGTGTGCGTGTGTGTGTGCGAGTGCGTGTGAGTGAGTGCGAGTGCGTGCAAATGTTTGCGCGAGTGTGCGTGTGCGAGTGTGTGCTAGTGTGCGCGAGTGTGTGAGTGTGTGCGAGTGTGCATGAGTAAGTGTGTGTGAGAGTATGTGCGAGTGTTGCCGAGTGTGTGTGAGTGTGTAGGACTGTGTGCGCGAGTGTGTGTGCAAGTGTGTGTGTACGAGTGTGTTCGAGTGTGTGCAATTTTGTGCGAGTGTGTGTGTGCGAGTGCATATGAGTAAGTGTGTGCGAATGTGTGCGAGTGTGTGCGAGTGTGTGTGCGAGTGTGTGCGTGCGACTGTGTGCGTGCGACTGTGTGCAAGTGTGTGCGAGTGTTTGCGTGTGTGTGCGAGTGTGTGCAAGTGTGTGTGAGTGTGTGCGAGTGTGTGTGAGTGTGTGAGTGTGTGCAAGTGTGTGTGTGCGAGTGTGTGTGTGCGATTGTGTATGAATGTGTGCGAGTATGTGTGTGAGTGTGTCCGAGTGTGTGCGAGTGTGTGCGTGTGAGTATGTGCAAATGTGTGCGAGAGTGTGCGAGTGTGGGCGTGCGAGTGTGTGCGAGTGTGTGCGTGTGAGTGAGTGTGTGTGTGAGTGTGAGTGTGTGCTAGTATGCATGAGTGTGTGAGTGTGTGTGAGTGTGCGCGAGTGTGCGTGTGAGTGAGTGAGTGTGTGTGAGTGTGTGTGCGAGTGTGTGTGAGTGTGTACGAGTGTGTGTAGGAGTGTGTGCGAGTATGTGCGATTGTGTGTGTGAGTGTGTAGGACTGTATGTGCAAGTGTGTGCGAGTGTGTTCGAGTGTGTGAGTGTGTGCGAGTGTGTTTGAGTGTGTGTGAGTGTGTGCAAGTGTGTGTGTGCGAGTGTGTGTGTGCGAGTGTGTGTGTGCGATTGTGTATGAATGTGTGCGAGTATGTGTGTGAGTGTGTGCGAGTGTGTGCGAGTGTGTGCGTGCGAGTGTGAGTGTGTGCAAATGTGTGCGAGAGTGTGCGAGTGTGGGCGTGCGAGTGTGTGCGAGTGTGCGCGAGGGTGTGCGTGTGAGTGTGTGTGTGTGCGAGTGTGTGCGAGTGAGTGTGTGCGAGTGTGCGTGAGTGTGTGCGTGTGAGTGTGTGTGTGTGCGAGTGTGTGCGAGTGAGTGTGTGCGAGTGTGTGTGTGCGATTGTGCATAAGTGTGTGCGAGTGTGAGTGTGTAGGACTGTGTGTGCGAGTGTGTGTGAGTGTGTGCAAGTGTGTGCGTGCGAGTGTGTGTGTGCGAGTGTGTGTGATTGTGTATGAGTGAGTGTGTGCGAGTGTGTGTGTGAGTGTGTGCAAGTGTGTTTGAGTGTGTTTGTGCGAGTGTGTATGAGTGTGTGTGTGCGAGTGTGTGCAAGTGTGTTTGTGCGAGTGTGTATGAGTGTGTGTGTGCGAGTGTGTGCAAGTGTGTGTGATTGTGTGTGAGTGTGTGTATGAGTGTGTGTGTGCGAGTGTGTGCGTGTTAGTCTGTGTGTGCACGCGAGTGTGTGCGAGTGTGTGAGTGTGTGTGCGAATGTGTGTGTGTGAGTGTGTGCGAGTGTGTATGAGTGTATGTGCGAGTGTGTGCCAGTGTGTGCGAGTGTGTGTGTGCGAGTGTGTGCAAGTGTGTGCGAGTGAGTGTGTGCGAGTGTGTGCGAGAGTGTGCGAGTGTGTGTGTGCGAGTGTGTGTGTGCGAGTGTGTGTGTGCGAGTGTGTGTGCAATTGTGTATAAGTGTGTTCGAGTGTGTGTGAGTTTGTGCAAGTGTGTGCGTGTGTGCGTGCGAGTGCGTGCGAGTGAGTGCGAGTGTGTGCGAGTGTGTGTGAGTGTGTGTATGCGAGTGTGTGTGCGATTGTGTATGAGTGTGTGCGAGTGTGTTTGAGTTTGTGCGAGTGTGTATGTGTGTGTGTGCGAGTGTGTGCTAGTGTGCACGAGTGTTTGAGTGTGTGCGAGTGTGCCTGAGTAAGTGTGTGTGTGATTGTGTGCGAGTGTTTCCGAGTGTGTGTGTGAGTGAGTAGGACTGTGTGTGCGAGTGTTTGCGAGTGTGTGTGCGAGCGAGTGTGTGCGAGTGTGTTCGAGGGTGTGCAATTGTGTGCAAGTGTGTGTGTGCGAGTGCGAGTCCATATGAGTGAGTGTGTGAATGTGTGCGAGTGTGTGCCAGTGTGTGTGTGTGTGAGTGTGTGTACGAGTGTGTGCGAGTGTGTGCGTGCGAGTGTGTGAGAGTGTGTATGAGTGTATGTGCGAGTGTGTGTGCGAGTGTGTGCGAGTGTGTGTTCGAGTGTGTGTGTTCGCATGTGTGCAAGTGTGTGCGAGTGTGTGTGCGAGTGCGTACGAGTGTGTGTGCACGAGTGTGTGCGTGTGAGTGTGTGCGAGTTTGTGTGCGAGTGAGTGTGTGCGAATGTGTGCAAGTGTGTTTGTGAGTGTGTGTGCGAGTGTGTGTGTGCGAGTGTGTGCGAGTGTGTGTGAGTGTGTGCGAGTGTGTGTGCGAGTGTGTGCGAGTATGTGCAAATGTGCCCGAGTGTGCACGAGTGTGCACGAGTGAGTGTGTGCGAGTGTGTGCAAGTGTGTGTGAGTGTGTGCCAGTGTGTGTGTGCGAGTGTGTGTGAGTGTGTGTATGAGTGTGTGTGTTTGATTGTGCAAGTGTGTTTGTGAGTGTGTGTGCGAGTGTGTGCGTGCGAGTGTGTGCGAGTGTGTGTGAGTGTGTGCGAGTGTGTGTGCGAGTGTGTGCGAGTGTGTGCAAGTGTGTGTGAGTGTGTGCCAGTGTGTGTGTGCGAGTGTGTGTATGAGTGTGTGTGTTCGATTGTGTATAAGTGTGTGCGAGTGTGTGTGTGAGTGTGTGTGCAAGTGTGTGTGCGAGTGTGTTCGATTCTGTGCGAATGTGTGTGTGAGTGTGAGTGAGTGTGTACGAGTGTGTGCGAGTGTGCGAGTGTGTGTGCGAGTGTGTGCGAGTGTGTGCGATTGTGTGTGTGAGTGTGTAGGACTGTATGTGCGAGTGTGTATGAGTGTGTGTGTGTGCGTGTGTGCAAGTGTGTGCGAGTGAGTGTTTGTGAGTGTGTGTGCGAGTGTGTGTGCGAGTGTGTGCGAGTGTGAGCGATTGTGTGTGAGAGTGTGTAGGACTGTATGTGCGAGTGTGTATGAGTGTGTGTGTGAGTGTGTGCAAGTGAGTGTGAGTGTGTGTGAGTGTGTGTGCGAGTGTGTGCATGCGAGTGTGTGCGTGCGAGTGTGTGCGTGCGAGTGTGTGCGACTGTGTGCGAGTGTGTGCGAGTGTGTGAGTGCGAGTGTGTGCGAATGTGTGCGAGTGTGTGCGTGCGAGTGTGCACGAGTGTGCACAAGTGTGTGCGTGTAAGTGTGTGCGTGCGAGTGTGTGCGCGTGTGCTCGAGTGAATGGGTGCGAGTGTGTGCGAGTGTGTGTGAGTGTGTGTGAGTGAGTGTGTGTGAGAGTGTATTAGTGAGTGTGTGTGAGTGTGTGCGTGTGTGCGAGTTTGTGTGCGAGTGTGTGCGAGTGTGTGAGTGTGTGCGAGTGTGTGCGTGCGAGTGTGTACGTGTGAGTGTGTGCGAGTGTGTGAGTGTGTGTGCGAATGTGTGTGCGAGTGAGTGTGTATGAGTGTGTGTAGGAGTGTGTGCGAGTGTGTGCAATTGTGTGTGTGAGTGTGTAGGACTGTATGTGCAAGTGTGTGCGAGTGTGTTCGAGTGTGTGAGTGTGTGCGAGTGTGTGTGAGTGTGAGTGAGTGTGTGCAAGTGTGTGTGTGCGAGTGTGTGTGTGTGTGAGTGTGTGCAAGTGTGTGCGAGTGTGTATGAGTGTGTGGGTGCAAGTGTGTGCACGTGTGTGTGAGTGTGTGTGAATGTGTGCATGAGTGAGTGTGTGCGAGTGTGTGTGAGTGTGTGTGTGTGTGTGAGTGTGTGCGAGTGTGTGTGTGCGGGTGTGTGTGCGAGTGTGTGTGTGCGAGTGTGTGTGTGCGATTGTGTATTAGTGAATGTGTGCGAGTGTGCGTCAGTGTGTGCGTGTGAGTGAGTGAGTGTGTGTGTGCGAGTGTGTTCCAATGAGTGTGAGTGAGTGTGAGTGAGTGTGTGCGAGTGTGTGCGAGTGTGTGTGTGCGATTGTGCCTAAGTGTGTGCGAGTGTGAGTGTGTAGGACTGTGTGTGCGAGTGTGTGTGCGAGTGTGTGTGAGTGTGTGCGAGTGTGTGTAGGAGTGTGTGCGATTGTGTGTGTGAGTGTGTAGGACTGTATGTGCGAGTGTGTGCGACTGTGTTCAAGTGTGTGTGTGCGAGTGTGTGAGCATGTGTGAGTGTGTGCAAGTGTGTGCGTGCGAGTGTGTGTGTGCGAGTGTGTGTGATTGTGTATGAGTGAGTGTGTGCGTGTGTGCAAGTGTGTTTGAGTGTGTTTGTGCAAGTGTTTTTGAGTGTGTGTGCGAGTGTGTGCAAGTGTGTTTGTGCGAGTGTGTATGAGTGTGTATGTGCGAGTGTGTGCAAGTGTGTGTGATTGTGTGTGAGTGTGTGTATGAGTGAGTGTGTGCGAGTGTGTGCGAGTGTGTGTGCGAGTGTATGCGCGAGTGTGTGCGTGCGAGTGTGTGCGTGCGAGTCTGTGTGTGCACACGAGTGTGTGAGTGTGTGTGCGAATGTGTGTGCGTGTGAGTGTGTGCGAGTGTGTATGATTGTATGTGTGAGTGTGTGCCAGTGTGTGCGAGTGTGTGTGTGCGAGTGTGTGCAAGTGTGTGCGAGTGAGTGTGTGCGAGTGTGTGCGAGAGTGTGCGAGTGTGTGTGTGCGAGTGTGTGTGTGCGAGTGTGTGTGCAATTGTGTATGAGTGTGTGCGAGTGTGTGTGAGTTTGTGCAAGTGTGTGCGTGTGTGCGTGCGAGTGCGTGCGAGTGAGTGCGAGTGTGTGCGAGTGTGTGTGAGTGTGTGTATGCGAGTGTGTGTGCGATTGTGTATGAGTGTGTGCGAGTGTGTGTGAGTTTGTGCGAGTGTGTGTGTGTGCGAGTGTGTGCTAGTGTGCACGAGTGTTTGAGTGTGTGCTAGTGTGCCTGAGTAAGTGTGTGTGTGTGATTGTGTGCGAGTGTTTCCGAGTGTGTGTGTGAGTGAGTAGGACTGTGTGTGCGAGTGTGTTCGAGGGTGTGCAATTGTGTGCAAGTGTGTGTGTGCGAGTGCGAGTCCATATGAGTGAGTTTGTGAATGTGTGCGAGTGTGTGCCAGTGTGTGTGTGCGAGTGTGTGTATGAGTGTGTGCGAGTGTGTGCGTGCGAGTGTGTGCAAGTGTGTATGAGTGTATGTGCGAGTGTGTGTGCGAGTGTGTGTTTGAGTGTGTGTGTTAGCGTGTGTGCAAGTGTGTGCGAGTGCGTACGAGTGTGTGTGAGTGTGCACGAGTGTGTGCGTGTGAGTGTGTGCGAGTGTGTGTGTGCGCGTGAGTGTGTGTGAGTGTGTGAGTGTGTGTGTGAATGTGTGTGTGTGAGTGTGTGTGCGAATGTGTGTGCGTGTGAGTGTGTGCGAGTGTGTATGAGTGTATGTGCGAGTATGTGCCAGTGTGTGCGAGTGTGTATTTGTGAGTGTGTGCAAGTGTGTTCGAGTGAGTGTGTCCGAGAGTGTGCGAGTGTGTGTGTGCGAGTATGTGTGTGCGAGTGTGTGTGTGCGAGAGTGTGCGAGTGTGTGTGTGCGAGTGTGTGTGTGCGAGTGTGTGTGCAATTGTGTATGAGTGTGTGCGAGTGTGTGTGAGTTTGTGCAAGTGTGTGCGTGTGTGCGTACGAGTGCGTGCGAGTGAGTGCGAGTGTGTGCGAGTGTGTGTATGCGAGTGTGTGTGCGATTGTGTATGAGTGTGTGCGAGTGTGAGTGAGTTTGTGCGAGTGTGTGCGAGTGTGTGCTAGTGTGCATGAGTGTTTGAGTGTGTGCGAGTGTGCGTGAGTAAGTGTGTGTGTGATTGTGTGCGAGTGTTTCCGAGTGTGTGTGCGAGTGTGTGCGAGTGTGTGTACGAGCGTGTGTGTGCGAATGTGTTCGAGTGTGTGCAATTGTGTACGAGTGTGTGTGTGCGAGTGCGAGTCCGTATGAGTGAGTGTGTGAATGTGTGCGATTGTGTGCCAGTGTGTGTGTGCGAGTGTGTACGAGTGTGTGCGAGTGTGTGCGTGCGAGTGTGTATGAGTGTATGTGCGAGTGCGTGTGCGAGTGTGTGTGTGCGAGTGTGTGTGCAATTGTGTATGAGTGTGTTCGAGTGTGTGTGAGTTTGTGCAAGTGTGTGCGTGTGTGCGTGCGAGTGCGTGCGAGTGAGTGCGAGTGTGTGCGAGTGTGTGTGAGTGAGTGTGTGCGAGTGTGTGCGAGAGTGTGCGAGTGTGTGTGTGCGAGTGTGTGTGTGCGAGTGTGTGTGTGCGAGTGTGTGTGCAATTGTGTATGAGTGTGTTCGAGTGTGTGTGAGTTTGTGCAAGTGTGTGCGTGTGTGCGTGCGAGTGCGTGCGAGTGAGTGCGAGTGTGTGCGAGTGTGTGTGAGTGTGTGTATGCGAGTGTGTGCGATTGTGTATGAGTGTGTGTGAGTGTGTTTGAGTTTGTGCGAGTGTGTATGTGTGTGTGTGCGAGTGTGTGCTAGTGTGCACGAGTGTTTGAGTGTGTGCGAGTGTGCCTGAGTAAGTGTGTGTGTGATTGTGTGCGAGTGTTTCCGAGTGTGTGTGTGAGTGAGTAGGACTGTGTGTGCGAGTGTTTGCGAGTGTGTGTGCGAGCGAGTGTGTGCGAGTGTGTTCGAGGGTGTGCAATTGTGTGCAAGTGTGTGTGTGCGAGTGCGAGTCCATATGAGTGAGTGTGTGAATGTGTGCGAGTGTGTGCCAGTGTGTGTGTGTGTGAGTGTGTGTACGAGTGTGTGCGAGTGTGTGCGTGCGAGTGTGTGAGAGTGTGTATGAGTGTATGTGCGAGTGTGTGTGCGAGTGTGTGCGAGTGTGTGTTCGAGTGTGTGTGTTCGCATGTGTGCAAGTGTGTGCCAGTGTGTGTGCGAGTGCGTACGAGTGTGTGTGCACGAGTGTGTGCGTGTGAGTGTGTGCGAGTGTGTGTGTGCGCGCGAGTGTGTGCGAGTGTGTGAGTGTGTGTGCGAATGTGTGTGAGTGTGTGCGAGTGTGTATGAGTGTATGTGCGAGTATGTGCCAGTGTGTGCGAGTGTGTGTGTGTGAGTGTGTGCAAATGTGTGCGAGTGAGTGTGTGCGAGAGTGTGCACGAGTGTGCTCGAGTGAGTGGGTGCATGTAAGTGTGTGCGTGCGAGTGTGTGCGAATGTGTGCGAGTGTGTGCATGCGAGTGTGTGCGTGCAAGTGTTTGCGTGCGAGTGTGTGCGAGTGTGTGCAAGTGTGTGAGTGTGTGCGAGTGTGTGTGTGAGTGTGTCCGAGTGTGTGCAAATGTGCCCGAGTGTGCGCGAGTGTGCACGAGTGAATGGGTGCGAGTGTGAGTGAGTGTGTATGAGTGAGTGTGTGCGAGTTTGTGTGCGAGTGAGTGTGTGCGAATGTGTGCAAGTGTGTTTGTGAGTGTGTGTGCGAGTGTGTGTGTGCGAGTGTGTGCGAGTGTGTGCGAGTGTGTGTGAGTGTGTGCGAGTGTTTGTGCGAGTGTGTGCGAGTATGTGCAAATGTGCCCGAGTGTGCACGAGTGTGCACGAGTGAGTGTGTGCGAGTGTGTGCAAGTGTGTGTGAGTGTGTGCCAGTGTGTGTGTGCGAGTGTGTGCGAGTGTGTGTATGAGTGTGTGTGTTTGATTGTGCAAGTGTGTTTGTGAGTGTGTGTGCGAGTGTGTGCGTGCGAGTGTGTGCGAGTGTGTGCAAGTGTGTGTGAGTGTGTGCCAGTGTGTGTGTGCGAGTGTGTGTATGAGTGTGTGAGTTCGATTGTGTATAAGTGTGTGCGAGTGTTTGTGTGAGTGTGTGTGCAAGTGTGTGTGCGAGTGTGTTCGATTGTGTGCGAATGTGTGTGTGAGTGTGAGTGAGTGTGTACGAGTGTGTGCGAGTGTGTGCGAGTGTGTGTGCGAGTGTGTGCGAGTGTGTGCGATTGTGTGTTTGAGTGTGTAGGACTGTATGTGCGAGTGTGTGCGAGTGTGTATGAGTGTGTGTGTGTGCGTGTGTGCAAGTGTGTGCGAGTGAGTGTGTGTGAGTGTGTGTGCGAGTGTGTGTGCGAGTGTGTGCGAGTGTGAGCGATTGTGTGTGAGAGTGTGTAGGACTGTATGTGCGAGTGTGTATGAGTGTGTGCAAGTGTGTGTGAGTGTGTGTGAGTGTGTGTGCGAGTGTGTGCATGCGAGTGTGTGCGTGCGAGTGTGTGCGTGCGAGTGTGTGTGACTGTGTGCGAGTGTGTGCGAGTGTGTGAGTGCGAGTGTGTGCGAATGTGTGCGAGTGTGTGCGTGCGAGTGTGCACGAGTGTGCACAAGTGTGTGCGTGTAAGTGTGTGCGTGCGAGTGTGTGCGCGTGTGCTCGAGTGAATGGGTGCGAGTGTGTGCGAGTGTGTGTGAGTGTGTGTGAGTGAGTGTGTGTGAGAGTGTATTAGTGAGTGTGTGTGAGTGTGTGCGTGTGTGCGAGTTTGTGTGCGAGTGTGTGCGAGTGTGTGAGTGTGTGCGAGTGTGTGCGTGCGAGTGTGTACGTGTGAGTGTGTGCGAGTGTGTGAGTGTGTGTGCGAATGTGTGTGCGAGTGAGTGTGTATGAGTGTGTGTAGGAGTGTGTGCGAGTGTGTGCAATTGTGTGTGTGAGTGTGTAGGACTGTATGTGCAAGTGTGTGCGAGTGTGTTCGAGTGTGTGAGTGTGTGCGAGTGTGTGTGAGTGAGTGTGTGCAAGTGTGTGTGTGCGAGTGTGTGTGTGTGTGAGTGTGTGCAAGTGTGTGCGAGTGTGTATGAGTGTGTGGGTGCAAGTGTGTGCACGTGTGTGTGAGTGTGTGTGAATGTGTGCATGAGTGAGTGTGTGCGAGTGTGTGTGAGTGTGTGTGTGTGTGTGAGTGTGTGCGAGTGTGTGTGTGCGGGTGTGTGTGTGCGAGTGTGTGTGTGCGATTGTGTATTAGTGAATGTGTGCGAGTGTGCGTCAGTGTGTGCGTGTGAGTGAGTGAGTGTGTGTGTGCGAGTGTGTGCCAATGAGTGTGAGTGAGTGTGAGTGAGTGTGTGCGAGTGTGTGCGAGTGTGTGTGTGCGATTGTGCCTAAGTGTGTGCGAGTGTGAGTGTGTAGGACTGTGTGTGCGAGTGTGTGTGCGAGTGTGTGTGAGTGTGTGCGAGTGTGTGTAGGAGTGTGTGCGATTGTGTGTGTGAGTGTGTAGGACTGTATGTGCGAGTGTGTGCGACTGTGTTCAAGTGTGTGTGTGCGAGTGTGTGAGCATGTGTGAGTGTGTGCAAGTGTGTGCGTGCGAGTGTGTGTGTGCGAGTGTGTGTGATTGTGTATGAGTGAGTGTGTGCGTGTGTGCAAGTGTGTTTGAGTGTGTTTGTGCGAGTGTTTTTGAGTGTGTGTGTGAGTGTGTGCAAGTGTGTTTGTGCGAGTGTGTATGAGTGTGTATGTGCGAGTGTGTGCAAGTGTGTGTGATTGTGTGTGAGTGTGTGTATGAGTGAGTGTGTGCGAGTGTGTGCGAGTGTGTGTGTGAGTGTATGCGCGAGTGTGTGCGTGCGAGTGTGTGCGTGCGAGTCTGTGTGTGCACACGAGTGTGTGAGTGTGTGTGCGAATGTGTGTGCGTGTGAGTGTGTGCGAGTGTGTATGAGTGTATGTGTGAGTGTGTGCCAGTGTGTGCGAGTGTGTGTGTGCGAGTGTGTGCAAGTGTGTGCGAGTGAGTGTGTGCGAGTGTGTGCGAGAGTGTGCGAGTGTGTGTGTGCGAGTGTGTGTGTGCGAGTGTGTGTGCAATTGTGTATGAGTGTGTGCGAGTGTGTGTGAGTTTGTGCAAGTGTGTGCGTGTGTGCGTGCGAGTGCGTGCGAGTGAGTGCGAGTGTGTGCGAGTGTGTGTGAGTGTGTGTATGCGAGTGTGTGTGCGATTGTGTATGAGTGTGTGCGAGTGTGTGTGAGTTTGTGCGAGTGTGTGTGTGTGCGAGTGTGTGCTAGTGTGCACGAGTGATTGAGTGTGTGCTAGTGTGCCTGAGTAAGTGTGTGTGTGTGATTGTGTGCGAGTGTTTCCGAGTGTGTGTGTGAGTGAGTAGGACTGTGTGTGCGAGTGTGTTCGAGGGTGTGCAATTGTGTGCAAGTGTGTGTGTGCGAGTGCGAGTCCATATGAGTGAGTTTGTGAATGTGTGCGAGTGTGTGCCAGTGTGTGTGTGCGAGTGTGTGTATGAGTGTGTGCGAGTGTGTGTGTGCGCATGAGTGTGTGTGAGTGTGTGAGTGTGTGTGTGAATGTGTGTGTGTGAGTGTGTGTGCGAATGTGTGTGCGTGTGAGTGTGTGCGAGTGTGTATGAGTGTATGTGCGAGTATGTGCCAGTGTGTGCGAGTGTGTATGTGTGAGTGTGTGCAAGTGTGTTCGAGTGAGTGTGTCCGAGAGTGTGCGAGTGTGTGTGTGCGAGTATGTGTGTGCGAGTGTGTGTGTGCGAGAGTGTGCGAGTGTGTGTGTGCGAGTGTGTGTGTGCGAGTGTGTGTGCAATTGTGTATGAGTGTGTGCGAGTGTGTGTGAGTTTGTGCAAGTGTGTGCGTGTGTGCGTACGAGTGCGTGCGAGTGAGTGCGAGTGTGTGCGAGTGTGTGTATGCGAGTGTGTGTGCGATTGTGTATGAGTGTGTGCGAGTGTGAGTGAGTTTGTGCGAGTGTGTGCGAGTGTGTGCTAGTGTGCATGAGTGTTTGAGTGTGTGCGAGTGTGCGTGAGTAAGTGTGTGTGTGATTGTGTGCGAGTGTTTCCGAGTGTGTGTGCGAGTGTGTGCGAGTGTGTGTACGAGCGTGTGTGTGCGAATGTGTTCGAGTGTGTGCAATTGTGTACGAGTGTGTGTGTGCGAGTGCGAGTCCGTATGAGTGAGTGTGTGAATGTGTGCGATTGTGTGCCAGTGTGTGTGTGCGAGTGTGTACGAGTGTGTGCGAGTGTGTGCGTGCGAGTGTGTATGAGTGTATGTGCGAGTGCGTGTGCGAGTGTGTGCGAGTGTGTGTGTGAGTGTGTGTGTTCGAGTGTGTGCAAGTGTGTGCGAGTGTGTGTGTGAGTGCGTACGAGTGTGTTCGTGTGTGCACGAGTGTGTGCGTGTGAGTGTGTGCGAGTGTGTGCGTCCGATTGTGTGCGAGTGTGCTCGAGTGAGTGGGTGTGAGTGTGTGCGAGTGTGCATGAGTGAGTGTATGTGAGTGTGTGCGTGTGTGCGAGTTTGTGTGCGAGTGTGCTCGAGTGAATGGGTGCGAGTGTGTGTGAGTGTGTGCGAGTGAGTGCAAGTTTGTGCGAGTGTGTGGGTGCGAGTGTGTGCAAGTGTGTGCGAGTGTGTGTGAATGTGTGTTCGAGTGTGTGCGAGTGTGTGCGTGCGAGTATGTGCGAGTGTGCTCGAGTGAATGGGTGCGAGTGTGTGCGAGTGTGTGTGAGTGTGTGCGAGTGAGTGTGTGCGAGTGTGTATGAGTGAGTGTGTGTGAGTGTGTGCGAGTTTGTGTGCGAGTGTGTGCGAGTGAGTGTGTGCGAATGTGTATGAGTGTGTGTGCGAGTGTGTGCAAGTGGGTGCGAGTGTGTGGGTGCGAGTGTGTGCAAGTGTGTGCGAGTATGTGTGAATGTGTGTTTGAGTGTGTGCGAGTGTGTGCCAGTGAGTGTGTGCGAGTGTTTGCGAGTGTGTGTGCGAGTGTGTGTGTGAGTGTGTGCGTGCGAGTGTGTGCGTGCGGGTGTTTGCGAGTGTGTGTGAGTGTGTGTGCGAATGTGTGTGTGTGCGAGTGTGCGTGCGAGTGAGTGTGTGAGTGTGTGTGCAATTGTGTATGAGTGTGTGCGAGTGTGTGTGAGTTTGTGCAAGTGTGTGCGTGTGTGCGTGCGAGTGAGTGCGAGTGTGTGCGAGTGTGTGTGAGTGTGTGTATGCGAGTGTGTGTGCGATTGTGTATGAGTGTGTGCGAGTGTGTGTGAGTTTGTGCGAGTGTGTGTGTGTGTGCGAGTGTGTGCTAGTGTGCACGAGTGTTTGAGTGTGTGCGAGTGTGCCTGAGTAAGTGTGTGTGTGATTGTGTGCGAGTGTTTCCGAGTGTGTGTGTGAGTGAGTAGGACTGTGTGTGCGAGTGTGTTCGAGGGTGTGCAATTGTGTGCAAGTGTGTGTGTGCGAGTGCGAGTCCATATGAGTGAGTGTGTGAATGTGTGCGAGTGTGTGCCAGTGTGTGTGTGCGAGTGTGTGTATGAGTGTGTGCGAGTGTGTGCGTGCGAGTGTGTGCGAGTGTGTATGAGTGTATGTGCGAGTGTGTGCGAGTGTGTGTTCGAGTGTGTGTGTTAGCGTGTGTGCAAGTGTGTGCGAGTGCGTACGAGTGTGTGTGAGTGTGCACGAGTGTGTGCGTGTGAGTGTGTGTGAGTGTGTGTGTGCGCGTGAGTGTGTGTGAGTGTGTGAGTGTGTGTGTGAATGTGTGTGTGTGAGTGTGTGTGCGAATGTGTGTGCGTGTGAGTGTGTGCGAGTGTGTATGAGTGTATGTGCGAGTATGTGCCAGTGTGTGCGAGTGTGTGTGTGTGAGTGTGTGCAAGTGTGTGCGAGTGAGTGTGTGCGAGTGTGTGTGTGCGAGTATGTGTGTGCGAGTGTGTGTGTGCGAGAGTGTGCGAGTGTGTGTGTGCGAGTGTGTGTGTGCGAGTGTGTGTGCAATTGTGTATGAGTGTGTGCGAGTGTGTGTGAGTTTGTGCAAGTGTGTGCGTGTGTGCGTACGAGTGCGTGCGAGTGAGTGCGAGTGTGTGCGAGTGTGTGTATGCGAGTGTGTGTGCGATTGTGTATGAGTGTGTGCGAGTGTGAGTGAGTTTGTGTGAGTGTGTGCTAGTGTGCATGAGTGTTTGAGTGTGTGCGAGTGTGCGTGAGTGAATGGGTGCGAGTGTGTGCGAGTGTGTGTGAGTGTGTGCGAGTGAGTGTGTGCGAGTGTGTATGAGTGAGTGTGTGTGAGTGTGTGCGAGTTTGTGTGCGAGTGTGTGCGAGTGAGTGTGTGCGAATGTGTATGAGTGTGTGTGCGAGTGTGTGTGTGTGAGTGTGTGCGAGTGTGTATGAGTGTATGTGCGAGTGTGTGCCAGTGTGTGCGAGTGTGTGTGTGCGAGTGTGTGCAAGTGTGTGCGAGTGAGTGTGTGCGAGTGTGTGCGAGAGTGTGCGAGTGTGTGTGTGCGAGTGTGTGTGTGCGAGTGTGTGTGTGCGAGTGTGTGTGCAATTGTGTATGAGTGTGTTCGAGTGTGTGTGAGTTTGTGCAAGTGTGTGCGTGTGTGCGTGCGAGTGCGTGCGAGTGAGTGCGAGTGTGTGCGAGTGTGTGTGAGTGTGTGTATGCGAGTGTGTGTGCGATTGTGTATGAGTGTGTGCGAGTGTGTTTGAGTTTGTGCGAGTGTGTATGTGTGTGTGTGCGAGTGTGTGCTAGTGTGCACGAGTGTTTGAGTGTGTGCGAGTGTGCCTGAGTAAGTGTGTGTGTGATTGTGTGCGAGTGTTTCCGAGTGTGTGTGTGAGTGAGTAGGACTGTGTGTGCGAGTGTTTGCGAGTGTGTGTGCGAGCGAGTGTGTGCGAGTGTGTTCGAGGGTGTGCAATTGTGTGCAAGTGTGTGTGTGCGAGTGCGAGTCCATATGAGTGAGTGTGTGAATGTGTGCGAGTGTGTGCCAGTGTGTGTGTGTGTGAGTGTGTGTACGAGTGTGTGCGAGTGTGTGCGTGCGAGTGTGTGAGAGTGTGTATGAGTGTATGTGCGAGTGTGTGTGCGAGTGTGTGCGAGTGTGTGTTCGAGTGTGTGTGTTCGCATGTGTGCAAGTGTGTGCGAGTGTGTGTGCGAGTGCGTACGAGTGTGTGTGCACGAGTGTGTGCGTGTGAGTGTGTGCGAGTGTGTGTGTGCGCGCGAGTGTGTGCGAGTGTGTGAGTGTGTGTGCGAATGTGTGTGAGTGTGTGCGAGTGTGTATGAGTGTATGTGCGAGTATGTGCCAGTGTGTGCGAGTGTGTGTGTGTGAGTGTGTGCAAATGTGTGCGAGTGAGTGTGTGCGAGAGTGTGCACGAGTGTGCTCGAGTGAGTGGGTGCATGTAAGTGTGTGCGTGCGAGTGTGTGCGAATGTGTGCGAGTGTGTGCATGCGAGTGTGTGCGTGCAAGTGTTTGCGTGCGAGTGTGTGCGAGTGTGTGCAAGTGTGTGAGTGTGTGCGAGTGTGTGTGTGAGTGTGTCCGAGTGTGTGCAAATGTGCCCGAGTGTGCGCGAGTGTGCACGAGTGAATGGGTGCGAGTGTGAGTGAGTGTGTATGAGTGAGTGTGTGCGAGTTTGTGTGCGAGTGAGTGTGTGCGAATGTGTGCAAGTGTGTTTGTGAGTGTGTGTGCGAGTGTGTGTGTGCGAGTGTGTGCGAGTGTGTGCGAGTGTGTGTGAGTATGTGCGAGTGTGTGTGCGAGTGTGTGCGAGTATGTGCAAATGTGCCCGAGTGTGCACGAGTGTGCACGAGTGAGTGTGTGCGAGTGTGTGCAAGTGTGTGTGAGTGTGTGCCAGTGTGTGTGTGCGAGTGTGTGCGAGTGTGTGTATGAGTGTGTGTGTTTGATTGTGCAAGTGTGTTTGTGAGTGTGTGTGCGAGTGTGTGCGTGCGAGTGTTTGCGAGTGTGTGTGAGTGTGTGCGAGTGTGTGTGCGAGTGTGTGCGAGTGTGTGCAAGTGTGTGTGAGTGTGTGCCAGTGTGTGTGTGCGAGTGTGTGTATGAGTGTGTGTGTTCGATTGTGTATAAGTGTGTGCGAGTGTGTGTGTGAGTGTGTGTGCAAGTGTGTGTGCGAGTGTGTTCGATTGTGTGCGAATGTGTGTGTGAGTGTGAGTGAGTGTGTACGAGTGTGTGCGAGTGTGTGCGAGTGTGTGTGCGAGTGTGTGCGAGTGTGTGCGATTGTGTGTGTGAGTGTGTAGGACTGTATGTGCGAGTGTGTGCGAGTGTGTATGAGTGTGTGTGTGTGCGTGTGTGCAAGTGTGTGCGAGTGAGTGTGTGTGAGTGTGTGTGCGAGTGTGTGTGCGAGTGTGTGCGAGTGTGAGCGATTGTGTGTGAGAGTGTGTAGGACTGTATGTGCGAGTGTGTATGAGTGTGTGTGTGAGTGTGTGCAAGTGTGTGTGAGTGTGTGTGAGTGTGTGTGCGAGTGTGTGCATGCGAGTGTGTGCGTGCGAGTGTGTGCGTGCGAGTGTGTGCGACTGTGTGCGAGTGTGTGCGAGTGTGTGAGTGCGAGTGTGTGCGAGTGTGTGCGTGCGAGTGTGCACGAGTGTGCACAAGTGTGTGCGTGTAAGTGTGTGCGTGCGAGTGTGTGCGCGTGTGCTCGAGTGAATGGGTGCGAGTGTGTGCGAGTGTGTGTGAGTGTGTGTGAGTGAGTGTGTGTGAGAGTGTATTAGTGAGTGTGTGTGAGTGTGTGCGTGTGTGCGAGTTTGTGTGCGAGTGTGTGCGAGTGTGTGAGTGTGTGCGAGTGTGTGCGTGCGAGTGTGTACGTGTGAGTGTGTGCGAGTGTGTGAGTGTGTGTGCGAATGTGTGTGCGAGTGAGTGTGTATGAGTGTGTGTAGGAGTGTGTGCGAGTGTGTGCAATTGTGTGTGTGAGTGTGTAGGACTGTATGTGCAAGTGTGTGCGAGTGTGTTCGAGTGTGTGAGTGTGTGCGAGTGTGTGTGAGTGTGAGTGAGTGTGTGCAAGTGTGTGTGTGCGAGTGTGTGTGTGTGTGAGTGTGTGCAAGTGTGTGCGAGTGTGTATGAGTGTGTGGGTGCAAGTGTGTGCACGTGTGTGTGAGTGTGTGTGAATGTGTGCATGAGTGAGTGTGTGCGAGTGTGTGTGAGTGTGTGTGTGTGTGTGAGTGTGTGCGAGTGTGTGTGTGCGGGTGTGTGTGCGAGTGTGTGTGTGCGAGTGTGTGTGTGCGATTGTGTATTAGTGAATGTGTGCGAGTGTGCGTCAGTGTGTGCGTGTGAGTGAGTGAGTGTGTGTGTGCGAGTGTGTGCCAATGAGTGTGAGTGAGTGTGAGTGAGTGTGTGCGAGTGTGTGCGAGTGTGTGTGTGCGATTGTGCCTAAGTGTGTGCGAGTGTGAGTGTGTAGGACTGTGTGTGCGAGTGTGTGTGCGAGTGTGTGTGAGTGTGTGCGAGTGTGTGTAGGAGTGTGTGCGATTGTGTGTGTGAGTGTGTAGGACTGTATGTGCGAGTGTGTGCGACTGTGTTCAAGTGTGTGTGTGCGAGTGTGTGAGCATGTGTGAGTGTGTGCAAGTGTGTGCGTGCGAGTGTGTGTGTGCGAGTGTGTGTGATTGTGTATGAGTGAGTGCGTGCGTGTGTGCAAGTGTGTTTGAGTGTGTTTGTGCGAGTGTTTTTGAGTGTGTGTGTGAGTGTGTGCAAGTGTGTTTGTGCGAGTGTGTATGAGTGTGTATGTGCGAGTGTGTGCAAGTGTGTGTGATTGTGTGTGAGTGTGTGTATGAGTGAGTGTGTGCGAGTGTGTGCGAGTGTGTGTGCGAGTGTATGCGCGAGTGTGTGCGTGCGAGTGTGTGCGTGCGAGTCTGTGTGTGCACACGAGTGTGTGAGTGTGTGTGCGAATGTGTGTGCGTGTGAGTGTGTGCGAGTGTGTATGAGTGTATGTGTGAGTGTGTGCCAGTGTGTGCGAGTGTGTGTGTGCGAGTGTGTGCAAGTGTGTGCGAGTGAGTGTGTGCGAGTGTGTGCGAGAGTGTGCGAGTGTGTGTGTGCGAGTGTGTGTGTGCGAGTGTGTGTGCAATTGTGTATGAGTGTGTGTGAGTTTGTGCAAGTGTGTGCGTGTGTGCGTGCGAGTGCGTGCGAGTGAGTGCGAGTGTGTGCGAGTGTGTGTGAGTGTGTGTATGCGAGTGTGTGTGCGATTGTGTATGAGTGTGTGCGAGTGTGTGTGAGTTTGTGCGAGTGTGTGTGTGTGCGAGTGTGTGCTAGTGTGCACGAGTGATTGAGTGTGTGCTAGTGTGCCTGAGTAAGTGTGTGTGTGTGATTGTGTGCGAGTGTTTCCGAGTGTGTGTGTGAGTGAGTAGGACTGTGTGTGCGAGTGTGTTCGAGGGTGTGCAATTGTGTGCAAGTGTGTGTGTGCGAGTGCGAGTCCATATGAGTGAGTTTGTGAATGTGTGCGAGTGTGTGCCAGTGTGTGTGTGCGAGTGTGTGTATGAGTGTGTGCGAGTGTGTGCGTGCGAGTGTGTGCAAGTGTGTATGAGTGTATGTGCGAGTGTGTGTGCGAGTGTGTGTTTGAGTGTGTGTGTTAGCGTGTGTGCAAGTGTGTGCGAGTGCGTACGAGTGTGTGTGAGTGTGCACGAGTGTGTGCGTGTGAGTGTGTGCGAGTGTGTGTGTGCGCGTGAGTGTGTGTGAGTGTGTGAGTGTGTGTGTGAATGTGTGTGTGTGAGTGTGTGTGCGAATGTGTGTGCGTGTGAGTGTGTGCGAGTGTGTATGAGTGTATGTGCGAGTATGTGCCAGTGTGTGCGAGTGTGTATGTGTGAGTGTGTGCAAGTGTGTTCGAGTGAGTGTGTCCGAGAGTGTGCGAGTGTGTGTGTGCGAGTATGTGTGTGCGAGTGTGTGTGTGCGAGAGTGTGCGAGTGTGTGTGTGCGAGTGTGTGTGTGCGAGTGTGTGTGCAATTGTGTATGAGTGTGTGCGAGTGTGTGTGAGTTTGTGCAAGTGTGTGCGTGTGTGCGTACGAGTGCGTGCGAGTGAGTGCGAGTGTGTGCGAGTGTGTGTATGCGAGTGTGTGTGCGATTGTGTATGAGTGTGTGCGAGTGTGAGTGAGTTTGTGCGAGTGTGTGCGAGTGTGTGCTAGTGTGCATGAGTGTTTGAGTGTGTGCGAGTGTGCGTGAGTAAGTGTGTGTGTGATTGTGTGCGAGTGTTTCCGAGTGTGTGTGCGAGTGTGTGCGAGTGTGTGTACGAGCGTGTGTGTGCGAATGTGTTCGAGTGTGTGCAATTGTGTACGAGGGTGTGTGTGCGAGTGCGAGTCCGTATGAGTGAGTGTGTGAATGTGTGCGATTGTGTGCCAGTGTGTGTGTGCGAGTGTGTACGAGTGTGTGCGAGTGTGTGCGTGCGAGTGTGTATGAGTGTATGTGCGAGTGCGTGTGCGAGTGTGTGCGAGTGTGTGTGTGAGTGTGTGTGTTCGAGTGTGTGCAAGTGTGTGCGAGTGTGTGTGTGAGTGCGTACGAGTGTGTTTGTGTGTGCACGAGTGTGTGCGTGTGAGTGTGTGCGAGTGTGTGCGTCCGATTGTGTGCGAGTGTGCTCGAGTGAGTGGGTGTGAGTGTGTGCGAGTGTGCATGAGTGAGTGTATGTGAGTGTGTGCGTGTGTGCGAGTTTGTGTGCGAGTGTGCTCGAGTGAATGGGTGCGAGTGTGTGTGAGTGTGTGCGAGTGAGTGCAAGTGTGTGCGAGTGTGTGGGTGCGAGTGTGTGCAAGTGTGTGCGAGTGTGTGTGAATGTGTGTTCGAGTGTGTGCGAGTGTGTGCGTGCGAGTATGTGCGAGTGTGCTCGAGTGAATGGGTGCGAGTGTGTGCGAGTGTGTGTGAGTGTGTGCGAGTGAGTGTGTGCGAGTGTGTATGAGTGAGTGTGTGTGAGTGTGTGCGAGTTTGTGTGCGAGTGTGTGCGAGTGAGTGTGTGCGAATGTGTATGAGTGTGTGTGCGAGTGTGTGCAAGTGGGTGCGAGTGTGTGGGTGCGAGTGTGTGCAAGTGTGTGCGAGTATGTGTGAATGTGTGTTTGAGTGTGTGCGAGTGTGTGCCAGTGAGTGTGTGCGAGTGTTTGCGAGTGTGTGTGCGAGTGTGTGTGTGAGTGTGTGCGTGCGAGTGTGTGCGTGCGGGTGTTTGCGAGTGTGTGTGAGTGTGTGTGCGAATGTGTGTGTGTGCGAGTGTGCGTGCGAGTGAGTGTGTGAGTGTGTGTGCAATTGTGTATGAGTGTGTGCGAGTGTGTGTGAGTTTGTGCAAGTGTGTGCGTGTGTGCGTGCGAGTGAGTGCGAGTGTGTGCGAGTGTGTGTGAGTGTGTGTATGCGAGTGTGTGTGCGATTGTGTATGAGTGTGTGCGAGTGTGTGTGAGTTTGTGCGAGTGTGTGTGTGTGTGCGAGTGTGTGCCAGTGTGTGTGTGCGAGTGTGTGTATGAGTGTGTGCGAGTGTGTGCGTGCGAGTGTGTGCAAGTGTGTATGAGTGTATGTGCGAGTGTGTGTGCGAGTGTGTGTTTGAGTGTGTGTGTTAGCGTGTGTGCAAGTGTGTGCGAGTGCGTACGAGTGTGTGTGAGTGTGCACGAGTGTGTGCGTGTGAGTGTGTGCGAGTGTGTGTGTGCGCGTGAGTGTGTGTGAGTGTGTGAGTGTGTGTGTGAATGTGTGTGTGTGAGTGTGTGTGCGAATGTGTGTGCGTGTGAGTGTGTGCGAGTGTGTATGAGTGTATGTGCGAGTATGTGCCAGTGTGTGCGAGTGTGTATGTGTGAGTGTGTGCAAGTGTGTTCGAGTGAGTGTGTCCGAGAGTGTGCGAGTGTGTGTGTGCGAGTATGTGTGTGCGAGTGTGTGTGTGCGAGAGTGTGCGAGTGTGTGTGTGCGAGTGTGTGTGTGCGAGTGTGTGTGCAATTGTGTATGAGTGTGTGCGAGTGTGTGTGAGTTTGTGCAAGTGTGTGCGTGTGTGCGTACGAGTGCGTGCGAGTGAGTGCGAGTGTGTGCGAGTGTGTGTATGCGAGTGTGTGTGCGATTGTGTATGAGTGTGTGCGAGTGTGAGTGAGTTTGTGCGAGTGTGTGCGAGTGTGTGCTAGTGTGCATGAGTGTTTGAGTGTGTGCGAGTGTGCGTGAGTAAGTGTGTGTGTGATTGTGTGCGAGTGTTTCCGAGTGTGTGTGCGAGTGTGTGCGAGTGTGTGTACGAGCGTGTGTGTGCGAATGTGTTCGAGTGTGTGCAATTGTGTACGAGGGTGTGTGTGCGAGTGCGAGTCCGTATGAGTGAGTGTGTGAATGTGTGCGATTGTGTGCCAGTGTGTGTGTGCGAGTGTGTACGAGTGTGTGCGAGTGTGTGCGTGCGAGTGTGTATGAGTGTATGTGCGAGTGCGTGTGCGAGTGTGTGCGAGTGTGTGTGTGAGTGTGTGTGTTCGAGTGTGTGCAAGTGTGTGCGAGTGTGTGTGTGAGTGCGTACGAGTGTGTTTGTGTGTGCACGAGTGTGTGCGTGTGAGTGTGTGCGAGTGTGTGCGTCCGATTGTGTGCGAGTGTGCTCGAGTGAGTGGGTGTGAGTGTGTGCGAGTGTGCATGAGTGAGTGTATGTGAGTGTGTGCGTGTGTGCGAGTTTGTGTGCGAGTGTGCTCGAGTGAATGGGTGCGAGTGTGTGTGAGTGTGTGCGAGTGAGTGCAAGTGTGTGCGAGTGTGTGGGTGCGAGTGTGTGCAAGTGTGTGCGAGTGTGTGTGAATGTGTGTTCGAGTGTGTGCGAGTGTGTGCGTGCGAGTATGTGCGAGTGTGCTCGAGTGAATGGGTGCGAGTGTGTGCGAGTGTGTGTGAGTGTGTGCGAGTGAGTGTGTGCGAGTGTGTATGAGTGAGTGTGTGTGAGTGTGTGCGAGTTTGTGTGCGAGTGTGTGCGAGTGAGTGTGTGCGAATGTGTATGAGTGTGTGTGCGAGTGTGTGCAAGTGGGTGCGAGTGTGTGGGTGCGAGTGTGTGCAAGTGTGTGCGAGTATGTGTGAATGTGTGTTTGAGTGTGTGCGAGTGTGTGCCAGTGAGTGTGTGCGAGTGTTTGCGAGTGTGTGTGCGAGTGTGTGTGTGAGTGTGTGCGTGCGAGTGTGTGCGTGCGGGTGTTTGCGAGTGTGTGTGAGTGTGTGTGCGAATGTGTGTGTGTGCGAGTGTGCGTGCGAGTGAGTGTGTGAGTGTGTGTGCAATTGTGTATGAGTGTGTGCGAGTGTGTGTGAGTTTGTGCAAGTGTGTGCGTGTGTGCGTGCGAGTGAGTGCGAGTGTGTGCGAGTGTGTGTGAGTGTGTGTATGCGAGTGTGTGTGCGATTGTGTATGAGTGTGTGCGAGTGTGTGTGAGTTTGTGCGAGTGTGTGTGTGTGTGCGAGTGTGTGCTAGTGTGCACGAGTGTTTGAGTGTGTGCGAGTGTGCCTGAGTAAGTGTGTGTGTGATTGTGTGCGAGTGTTTCCGAGTGTGTGTGTGAGTGAGTAGGACTGTGTGTGCGAGTGTGTTCGAGGGTGTGCAATTGTGTGCAAGTGTGTGTGTGCGAGTGCGAGTCCATATGAGTGAGTGTGTGAATGTGTGCGAGTGTGTGCCAGTGTGTGTGTGCGAGTGTGTGTATGAGTGTGTGCGAGTGTGTGCGTGCGAGTGTGTGCGAGTGTGTATGAGTGTATGTGCGAGTGTGTGTGCGAGTGTGTGTTCGAGTGTGTGTGTTAGCGTGTGTGCAAGTGTGTGCAAGTGCGTACGAGTGTGTGTGAGTGTGCACGAGTGTGTGCGTGTGAGTGTGTGTGAGTGTGTGTGTGTGAGTGTGTGAGTGTGTGTGTGAATGTGTGTGTGTGAGTGTGTGTGCGAATGTGTGTGCTTGTGAGTGTGTGCGAGTGTGTATGAGTGTATGTGCGAGTATGTGCCAGTGTGTGCGAGTGTGTGTGTGTGAGTGTGTGCAAGTGTGTGCGAGTGAGTGTGTGCGAGTGTGTGTGTGCGAGTATGTGTGTGCGAGTGTGTGTGTGCGAGAGTGTGCGAGTGTGTGTGTGCGAGTGTGTGTGTGCGAGTGTGTGTGCAATTGTGTATGAGTGTGTGCGAGTGTGTGTGAGTTTGTGCAAGTGTGTGCGTGTGTGCGTACGAGTGCGTGCGAGTGAGTGCGAGTGTGTGCGAGTGTGTGTATGCGAGTGTGTGTGCGATTGTGTATGAGTGTGTGCGAGTGTGAGTGAGTTTGTGTGAGTGTGTGCGAGTGTGTGCTAGTGTGCATGAGTGTTTGAGTGTGTGCGAGTGTGCGTGAGTGAATGGGTGCGAGTGTGTGCGAGTGTGTGTGAGTGTGTGCGAGTGAGTGTGTGCGAGTGTGTATGAGTGAGTGTGTGTGAGTGTGTGCGAGTTTGTGTGCGAGTGTGTGCGAGTGAGTGTGTGCGAATGTGTATGAGTGTGTGTGCGAGTGTGTGTGTGTGAGTGTGTGCGAGTGTGTATGAGTGTATGTGCGAGTGTGTGCCAGTGTGTGCGAGTGTGTGTGTGCGAGTGTGTGCAAGTGTGTGCGAGTGAGTGTGTGCGAGTGTGTGCGAGAGTGTGCGAGTGTGTGTGTGCGAGTGTGTGTGTGCGAGTGTGTGTGTGCGAGTGTGTGTGCAATTGTGTATGAGTGTGTTCGAGTGTGTGTGAGTTTGTGCAAGTGTGTGCGTGTGTGCGTGCGAGTGCGTGCGAGTGAGTGCGAGTGTGTGCGAGTGTGTGTGAGTGTGTGTATGCGAGTGTGTGTGCGATTGTGTATGAGTGTGTGCGAGTGTGTTTGAGTTTGTGCGAGTGTGTATGTGTGTGTGTGCGAGTGTGTGCTAGTGTGCACGAGTGTTTGAGTGTGTGCGAGTGTGCCTGAGTAAGTGTGTGTGTGATTGTGTGCGAGTGTTTCCGAGTGTGTGTGTGAGTGAGTAGGACTGTGTGTGCGAGTGTTTGCGAGTGTGTGTGCGAGCGAGTGTGTGCGAGTGTGTTCGAGGGTGTGCAATTGTGTGCAAGTGTGTGTGTGCGAGTCCATATGAGTGAGTGTGTGAATGTGTGCGAGTGTGTGCCAGTGTGTGTGTGTGTGAGTGTGTGTACGAGTGTGTGCGAGTGTGTGCGTGCGAGTGTGTGAGAGTGTGTATGAGTGTATGTGCGAGTGTGTGTGCGAGTGTGTGCGAGTGTGTGTTCGAGTGTGTGTGTTCGCATGTGTGCAAGTGTGTGCGAGTGTGTGTGCGAGTGCGTACGAGTGTGTGTGCACGAGTGTGTGCGTTTGAGTGTGTGCGAGTGTGTGTGTGCGCGCGAGTGTGTGCGAGTGTGTGAGTGTGTGTGCGAATGTGTGTGAGTGTGTGCGAGTGTGTATGAGTGTATGTGCGAGTATGTGCCAGTGTGTGCGAGTGTGTGTGTGTGAGTGTGTGCAAATGTGTGCGAGTGAGTGTGTGCGAGAGTGTGCACGAGTGTGCTCGAGTGAGTGGGTGCATGTAAGTGTGTGCGTGCGAGTGTGTGCGAATGTGTGCGAGTGTGTGCATGCGAGTGTGTGCGTGCAAGTGTTTGCGTGCGAGTGTGTGCGAGTGTGTGCAAGTGTGTGAGTGTGTGCGAGTGTGTGTGTGAGTGTGTCCGAGTGTGTGCAAATGTGCCCGAGTGTGCGCGAGTGTGCACGAGTGAATGGGTGCGAGTGTGAGTGAGTGTGTATGAGTGAGTGTGTGCGAGTTTGTGTGCGAGTGAGTGTGTGCGAATGTGTGCAAGTGTGTTTGTGAGTGTGTGTGCGAGTGTGTGTGTGCGAGTGTGTGCGAGTGTGTGCGAGTGTGTGTGAGTGTGTGCGAGTGTGTGTGCGAGTGTGTGCGAGTATGTGCAAATGTGCCCGAGTGTGCACGAGTGTGCACGAGTGAGTGTGTGCGAGTGTGTGCAAGTGTGTGTGAGTGTGTGCCAGTGTGTGTGTGCGAGTGTGTGCGAGTGTGTGTATGAGTGTGTGTGTTTGATTGTGCAAGTGTGTTTGTGAGTGTGTGTGCGAGTGTGTGCGTGCGAGTGTGTGCGAGTGTGTGTGAGTGTGTGCGAGTGTGTGTGCGAGTGTGTGCGAGTGTGTGCAAGTGTGTGTGAGTGTGTGCCAGTGTGTGTGTGCGAGTGTGTGTATGAGTGTGTGTGTTCGATTGTGTATAAGTGTGTGCGAGTGTGTGTGTGAGTGTGTGTGCAAGTGTGTGTGCGAGTGTGTTCGATTGTGTGCGAATGTGTGTGTGAGTGTGAGTGAGTGTGTACGAGTGTGTGCGAGTGTGTGCGAGTGTGTGTGCGAGTGTGTGCGAGTGTGTGCGATTGTGTGTGTGAGTGTGTAGGACTGTATGTGTGAGTGTGTGCGAGTGTGTATGAGTGTGTGCGTGAGTGTGTGCAAGTGTGTGTATGCGAGTGTGTGTGCGATTGTGTATGAGTGTGTGCGAGTGTGAGTGAGTTTGTGTGAGTGTGTGCGAGTGTGTGCTAGTGTGCATGAGTGTTTGAGTGTGTGCGAGTGTGCGTGAGTGAATGGGTGCGAGTGTGTGCGAGTGTGTGTGAGTGTGTGCGAGTGAGTGTGTGCGAGTGTGTATGAGTGAGTGTGTGTGAGTGTGTGCGAGTTTGTGTGCGAGTGTGTGCGAGTGAGTGTGTGCGAATGTGTATGAGTGTGTGTGCGAGTGTGTGTGTGTGAGTGTGTGCGAGTGTGTATGAGTGTATGTGCGAGTGTGTGCCAGTGTGTGCGAGTGTGTGTGTGCGAGTGTGTGCAAGTGTGTGCGAGTGAGTGTGTGCGAGTGTGTGTGAGAGTGTGCGAGTGTGTGTGTGCGAGTGTGTGTGTGCGAGTGTGTGTGTGTGAGTGTGTGTGCAATTGTGTATGAGTGTGTTCGAGTGTGTGTGAGTTTGTGCAAGTGTGTGCGTGTGTGCGTGCGAGTGCGTGCGAGTGAGTGCGAGTGTGTGCGAGTGTGTGTGAGTGTGTGTATGCGAGTGTGTGTGCGATTGTGTGCGAGTGTGTGTACGAGCGTGTGTGTGCGAATATGTTCGAGTGTGTGCAATTGTGTACGAGTGTGTGTGTGCGAGTGCGAGTCCGTATGAGTGAGTGTGTGAATGTGTGCGATTGTGTGCCAGTGTGTGTGTGCGAGTGTGTGTACGAGTGTGTGCGAGTGTGTGCGTGCGAGTGTGTATGAGTGTATGTGCGAGTGTGTGTGCGAGTGTGTGCGAGTGTGTGTGCGAGTGTGTGTGTTCGAGTGTGTGCAAGTGTGTGCGAGTGTGTGTGCGAGTGCGTACGAATGTGTTCGTGTGTGCACGAGTGTGTGCGTGTGAGTGTGTGCGAGTGTGTGCGTCCGATTGTGTGCGACTGTGCTCGAGTGAGTGGGTGTGAGTGTGTGCGAGTGTGCATGAGTGAGTGTATGTGAGTGTGTGCGTGTGTGCGAGTTTGTGTGCGAGTGTGCTCGAGTGAATGGGTGCGAGTGTGTGTGAGTGTGTGCGAGTGAGTGCAAGTGTGTGCGAGTGTGTGGGTGCGAGTGTGTGCAAGTGTGTGCGAGTGTGTGTGAATGTGTGTTCGAGTGTGTGCGAGTGTGTGCGTGCGAGTATGTGCGAGTGTGCTCGAGTGAATGGGTGCGAGTGTGTGCGAGTGTGTGTGAGTGTGTGCGAGTGAGTGTGTGCGAGTGTGTATGAGTGAGTGTGTGTGAGTGTGTGCGAGTTTGTGTGCGAGTGTGTGCGAGTGAGTGTGTGCGAATGTGTATGAGTGTGTGTGCAAGTGTGTGCAAGTGGGTGCGAGTGTGTGGGTGCGAGTGTGTGCAAGTGTGTGCGAGTATGTGTGAATGTGTGTTTGAGTGTGTGCGAGTGTGTGCCAGTGAGTGTGTGCGAGTGTTTGCGAGTGTGTGTGCGAGTGTGTGTGTGAGTGTGTGCGTGCGAGTGTGTGCGTGCGGGTGTTTGCGAGTGTGTGTGAGTGTGTGTGCGAATGTGTGTGTGTGCGAGTGTGCGTGCGAGTGAGTGTGTGAGTGTGTGTGCAATTGTGTATGAGTGTGTGCGAGTGTGTGTGCGTTTGTGCGAATGTGTGCGTGTGTGTGTGCGAGTGCGTGTGAGTGAGTGCGAGTTTGTGCAAATGTGTGCGCGAGTGTGCGAGTGTGGGCGTGCGAGTGTGTGCTAGTGTGCGCGAGTGTGTGAGTGTGTGCGAGTGTGCGTGAGTAAGTGTGTGTGAGAGTATGTGCGAGTGTTGCCGAGTGTGTGTGTGAGTGTGTAGGACTGTGTGCACGAGTGTGTGTGCAAGTGTGTGTGTACGAGTGTGTTCGAGTGTGTGCAATTTTGTGCGAGTGAGTGTGTGCGAGTGTGTATGAGTGAGTGTGTGTGAGTGTGTGCGAGTTTGTGTGCGAGTGTGTGCGAGTGAGTGTGTGCGAATGTGTATGAGTGTGTGTGCGAGTGTGTGCAAGTGGGTGCGAGTGTGTGGGTGCGAGTGTGTGCAAGTGTGTGCGAGTATGTGTGAATGTGTGTTTGAGTGTGTGCGAGTGTGTGCCAGTGAGTGTGTGCGAGTGTTTGCGAGTGTGTGTGCGAGTGTGTGTGTGAGTGTGTGCGTGCGAGTGTGTGCGTGCGGGTGTTTGCGAGTGTGTGTGAGTGTGTGTGCGAATGTGTGTGTGTGCGAGTGTGCGTGCGAGTGAGTGTGTGAGTGTGTGTGCAATTGTGTATGAGTGTGTGCGAGTGTGTGTGCGTTTGTGCCAGTGTGTGCGTGTGTGTGTGCGAGTGCGTGTGAGTGAGTGCGAGTTTGTGCAAATGTGTGCGCGAGTGTGCGAGTGTGGGCGTGCGAGTGTGTGCTAGTGTGCGCGAGTGTGTGAGTGTGTGCGAGTGTGCGTGAGTAAGTGTGTGTGAGAGTATGTGCGAGTGTTGCCGAGTGTGTGTGTGAGTGTGTAGGACTGTGTGCACGAGTGTGTGTGCAAGTGTGTGTGTACGAGTGTGTTCGAGTGTGTGCAATTTTGTGCGAGTGTGTGTGTGCGAGTGCATATGAGTAAGTGTGTGCGAATGTGTGCGAGTGTGTGCGAGTGTGTGTGCGAGTGTGTATGAGTGTGTGTGTGCAAGTGTGTGCGTGTGTGTGTGAGTGTGTGTGAGTGTGTGCATGAGTGAGTGTGTGCGAGTGTGTGTGAGTGTGTGTGTGTGAGTGTGTGCGAGTGTGTGTGTGCGTGTTTGTGTGCGAGTGTGTGCGTGTGAGTGTGTGCGAGTGTGTGTGTGTGTGTGTGATTGTGTATTAGTGAATGTGTGCGAGTGTGCGTGAGTGTGTGCGTGTGAGTGAGTGAGTGTGTGTGTGTGCGAGTGTGTGCGAGTGAGTGTGAGTGAGTGTGTGCGAGTGTGTGCGAGTGTGTGTGTGCGATTGTGCATAAGTGTGTGCGAGTGTGAGTGTGTAGGACTGTGTGTGTGAGTGTGTGTGCGAGTGTGTGCGAGTGTGTGCGAGTGTGTGCGAGTGTGTGTAGGAGTTTGTATTCAATTGTGTGTGTGAGTGTGCAGGACTGTATGTGAGAGTGTGTGCGACTGTGTTCGAGTGTGTGTGTGCGAGTGTGTGAGCATGTGTGAGTGTGTGCAAGTGTGTGCATGCGAGTGTGTGTGTGCGAGTGTGTGTGATTGTGTATGAGTGAGTGTGTGCGAGTGTGTGCGAGTGTGTGTGTGAGTGTGTGCAAGTGTGTTTGAGTGTGTTTGTGCGAGTGTGTATGAGTGTGTGTGTGCGAGTGTGTGCAAGTGTGTTTGTGCGAGTGTGTATGAGTGTGTGTGTGCGAGTGTGTGCAAGTGTGTGTGATTGTGTGTGAGTGTGTGTATGAGTGAGTGTGTGCGAGTGTGTGCATGCGAGTCTGTGTGTGCACGCGAGTGTGTGCGAGTGTGTGAGTGTTTCTGCGAATGTGTGTGTGTGAGTGTGTGCGAGTGTGTATGAGTGTATGTGCGAGTGTGTGCCAGTGTGTGCGAGTGTGTGTGTGCGAGTGTGTGCAAGTGTGTGCGAGAGTGTGCGAGTGTGTGTGTGCGAGTGTGTGTGCGAGTGTGTGTGTGCGAGTGTGTGTGCGAGTGTGTGTGTGCGAGTGTGTGTGCAATTGTGTATGAGTGTGTTCGAGTGTGTGTGAGTTTGTGCAAGTGTGTGCGTGTGTGCGTGCGAGTGCGTGCGAGTGAGTGCGAGTGTGCGCGAGTGTGTGCGAGTGTGTGTATGCGAGTGTGTGTGCGATTGTGTATGAGTGTGTGCGAGTGTGTGTGAGTTTGTGCGAGTGTGTGTGTGTGTGCGAGTGTGTGCTAGTGTGCACGAGTGTTTGAGTGTGTGCAAGTGTGCCTGAGTAAGTGTGTGTGTGATTGTCTGCGAGTGTTTCCGAGTGTGTGTTAGTGAGTAGGACTGTATGTGCGAGTGTTTGCGAGTGTGTGTGCGAGCGAGTGTGTGCGAGTGTGTTCGAGGGTGTGCAATTGTGTGCAAGTGTGTGTGTGCGAGTGCGAGTCCATATGAGTGAGTGTGTGAATGTGTGCGAGTGTGTGCCAGTGTGTGTGTGCGAGTGTGTGTACGAGTGTGTGCGAGTGTGTGCGAGTGTGTATGAGTGTATGTGCGAGTGTGTGTTCGAGTGTGTGCGAGTGTGTGTGCAAGTGTGTGCGAGTGTGTGTGCGAGTGCGTACGAGTGTGTGTGAGTGTGCACGAGTGTGTGAGTGTGAGTGTGTGCGAGTGTGTGTGTGCACGCGAGTGTGTGTGAGTGTGTGTGCGAGTATATGCCAGTGTGTGCGAGTGTGTGTGTGTGAGTGTGTGCAAATGTGTGCGAGTGAGTGTGTGCGAGAGTGTGCACGAGTGTGCTCGAGTGAGTGGGTGCATGTGAGTGTGTGCGTGCAAGTGTTTGCGTGCGAGTGTGTGCGAGTGTGTGCAAGTGTGTGAGTGTGTGCGAGTGTGTGTGTGAGTGTGTCCGAGTGTGTGCAAATGTGCCCGAGTGTGCGCGAGTGTGCACGAGTGAATGGGTGCGAGTGTGTGTGAGTGTGTATGAGTGAGTGTGTGTGAGTTTGTGTGCGAGTGAGTGTGTGCGAATGTGTGCAAGTGTGTTTGTGAGTGTGTGTGCGAGTGTGTGCATGCGAGTGTGTGCGAGTGTGTGCGAGTGTGTGTGAGTGTGTGCGAGTGTGTGCGAGTGTGTGCAAATGTGCCCGAGTGTGCACGAGTGAGTGTGTGCGAGTGTGTGCAAGTGTGTGTGAGTGTGTGTCAGTGTGTGTGTGCGAGTGTGTGCGAGTGTGTGTATGAGTGTGTGTGTTCGATTGTGCAAGTGTGTGTGCGAGTGTGTGCGTGCGAGTGTGTGCGAGTGTGTGTGAGTGTGTGCGAGTGTGTGTGCGAGTGTGTGCGAGTGTGTGCAAATGTGCCCGAGTGTGCACGAGTGTGCACGAGTGAGTGTGTGCGAGTGTGTGCAAGTGTGTGTGAGTGTGTGCCAGTGTGTGTGTGCGAGTGTGTGCGAGTGTGTGTATGAGTGTGTGTGTTCGATTGTGTATAAGTGTGTGTGTGAGTGTGTGTGCAAGTGTGTGTGTGTGAGTGTGTTCGATTGTGTGCAAATTTGTGTGTGAGTGTGAGTGAGTGTGTACGAGTGTGTTCGAGTGTGTGCGATTGTGTGTGAGAGTGTGTAGGACTGTATGTGCGAGTGTATATGAGTGTGTGTGTGAGTGTGTGCAAGTGTGTGCGAGTGAGTGTGTGTGAGTGTGTGTGCAAGTGTGTGTGTGCGTGTGAGTGTGTGCGTGCGAGTGTGTGCGACTGTGTGCGAGTGTGTGCGAGTGTGTGAGTGCGAGTGTGTGCGAATGTGTGCTAGTGTGTGCGTGCGAGTGTGCACGAGTGTGCACGAGTGTGTGCGTGTGAGTGTGTGTGTGCGAGTGTGTGCGAGTGTGCTCGAGTGAATGGGTGCGAGTGTGTGCGAGTGTGTGTGAGTGTGTGCGAGTGAGTGTGTGTGAGAGTGTATTAGTGAGTGTGTGTGAGTGTGTGCGTGTGTGCGAGTTTGTGTGCGAGTGTGTGCGAGTGTGCGAGTGTGTGCGTGCGAGTGTGTACGTGCGAGTGTGTGAGAGTGTGTGTGCGAATGTGAGTGCGAGTGAGTGTGTATGAGTGTGTGTAGGAGTGTGTGCGAGTTTGTGCGATTGTGTGTGTGAGTGTGTAGGACTGTATGTGCAAGTGTGTGCGAGTGTGTTCGAGTGTGAGAGTGTGTGCGAGTGTGTGTGAGTGTGTGTGAGTGTGTGCAAGTGTGTGTGTGCGAGTGTGTGTGTGTGTGTGAGTGTGTGCAAGTGTGTTCGAGTGTGTGTGCGAGTGTGTATGAGTGTGTGTGTGCAAGTGTGTGCGCGTGTGTGTGAGTGTGTGTGAGTGTGTGCATGAGTGAGTGTGTGCGAGTGTGTTTGAGTGTGTGTGTGTGTGCGTGCGAGTGTGTGTGAGTGTGTGTATGCGAGTGTGTGTGCGATTGTGTATGAGTGTGTGCGAGTGTGTGTGAGTTTGTGCGAGTGTGTGTGTGTGTGTGCGAGTGTGTGCTAGTGTGCACGAGTGGTTGAGTGTGTGCGAGTGTGCCTGAGAGTGTGTGTGTGTCATTGTGTGCGAGTGTTTCCGAGTGTGTGTGTGAGTGAGTAGGACTGTGTGTGTGAGTGTTTGCGAGTGTGTGTGCGAGCGAGTGTGTGCGAGTGTGTTCGAGGGTGTGCAATTGTGTGCAAGTGTGTGTGTGCGAGTGCGAGTCCATATGAGTGAGTGTGTGAATGTGTGCGAGTGTGTGCCAGTGTGTGTGTGCGAGTGTGTGTACGAGTGTGTGCGAGTGTGTGCGTGCGAGTGTGTGCGAGTGTGTATGAGTGTATGTGCGAGTGTGTGTGCGAGTGTGTGTTCGAGTGTGTGTGTTCGCGTGTGTTCGCGTGTGTGCAAGTGTGTGCGAGTGTGTGTGCGAGTGCGTACGAGTGTGTGTGAGTGTGCACAAGTGTGTGCGTGTGAGTGTGTGCGAGTGTGTGTGTGCGCGCGAGTGTGTGCGAATGTGTGTGCGTGCGAGTGTGTGCGAGTGTGTGCGAGTGTGTGAGTGCGAGTGTGTGCGAATGTGTGCGAGTGTGTGTGTGCGAGTGTGCACGAGTGTGCACGAGTGTGTGCGTGTAAGTGTGTGCGTGCGAGTGTGTGCGAGTGTGCTCGAGTGAATGGGTGCGAGTGTGTGCGAGTGTGTGTGAGTGTGTGCGAGTGAGTGTGTGTGAGAGTGTATTAGTGAGTGTGTGAGAGTGTGTGCGTGTGTGCGAGTTTGTGTGCGAGTGTGTGCGAGTGTGCGAGTGTGTGCGTGCGAGTGTGTACGTGCGAGTGTGTGAGAGTGTTTGAGTGTGTGTGCGAATATGAGTGCGAGTGAGTGTGTATGAGTGTGTGTAGGAGTGTGTGCGAGTGTGTGCGATTGTGTGTGTGAGTGTGTAGGACTGTATTTGCAAGTGTGTGCGAGTGTGTTCGAGTGTGTGAGTGTGTGCGAGTGTGTGTGAGTGTGTGTGAGTGTGTGCAAGTGTGTGTGTGCGAGTGTGTGTGTGTGTGAGTGTGTGCAAGTGTGTTCGAATGTGTGTGCGAGTGTGTATGAGTGTGTGTGTGCAAGTGTGTGCACGTGTGTGTGAGTGTGTGCATGAGTGAGTGTGTGCGAGTGTGTGTGTGTGTGAGTGCGTGTGAGTGAGTGCGAGTGTGTGTGAGTGTGTGCGAGTGTGTGTATGCGAGTGTGTGTGCGATTGTGTATGAGTGTGTGCGAGTTTGTGTGAGTTTGTGCGAGTGTGTGTGTGTGTGCGAGTGTGTGCTAGTGTGCACGAGTATTTGAGTGTGTGCGAGTGTGCCTGAGTAAGTGTGTGTGTGATTGTGTGCGAGTGTTTCCGAGTGTGTGTGTGAGTGAGTAGGACTGTGTGTGCGATTGTTTGCGAGTGTGTTTGCGAGCGAGTGTGTGCGAGTGTGTTCGAGGGTGTCAAATTGTGTGCAAGTGTGTGTGTGCGAGTGCGAGTCCATATGAGTGAGTGTGTGAATGTGTGCGAGTGTGTGCCTTTGTGTGTGTGCGAGTGTGTGTACGAGTGTGTGCGAGTGTGTGCGTGCGAGTGTGTGCGAGTGTGTGCGAGTGAGTGTGTGTGAAAGTGTATTAGTGAGTGTGTGAGAGTGTGTGCGTGTGTGCGAGTTTGTGTGCGAGTGTGTGCGAGTGTGTGCGTGCGAGTGTGTACGTGCGAGTGTGTGAGAGTGTGTGAGTGTGTGTGCGAATGTGAGTGTGAGTGAGTGTGTATGAGTGTGTGTAGGAGTGTGTGCGAGTGTGTGCGATTGTGTGTGTGAGTGTGTAGGACTGTATTTGCAAGTGTGTGCGAGTGTGTTCGAGTGTGTAAGTGTGTGCGAGTGTGTGTGAGTGTGTGTGAGTGTGTGCAAGTGTGTGTGTGCGAGTGTGTGTGTGTGTGAGTGTGTGCAAGTGTGTTCGAGTGTGTGTGCGAGTGTGTATGAGTGTGTGTGTGCAAGTGTGTGCGCGTGTGTGTGAGTGTGTGCATGAGTGAGTGTGTGCGAGTGTGTGTGAGTGTGTGTGTGTGAGTGCATGCGAGTGCGTGCAAGTGTGTGCGAGTGTGTGCGAGTGTGTGTATGCGAGTGTGTGTGCGATTGTGTATGAGTGTGTGCGAGTTTGTGTGAGTTTGTGCGAGTGTGTGTGTGTGTGTGTGTGCGAGTGTGTGCTAGTGTGCACGAGTATTTGAGTGTGTGCGAGTGTGCCTGAGTAAGTGTGTGTGTGATTGTGTGCGAGTGTTTCCGAGTGTGTGTGTGAGTGAGTAGGACTGTGTGTGCGATTGTTTGCGAGTGTGTTTGCGAGCGAGTGTGTGCGAGTGTGTTCGAGGGTGTGCAATTGTGTGCAAGTGTGTGTGTGCGAGTGCGAGTCCATATGAGTGAGTGTGTGAATGTGTGCGAGTGTGTGCCAGTGTGTGTGTGCGAGTGTGTGTACGAGTGTGTGCGAGTGTGTGCGTGCGAGTGTGTATGAGTGTATGTGCGAGTGTGTGTGCGAGTGTGTGAGAGTGTGTGTTCGAGTGTGTGTGTTCGCGTGTGTGCAAGTGTGTGCGAGTGTGTGTGCGAGTGCGTACGAGTGTGTGTGAGTGTGCACGAGTGTGTGCTTGTGAGTGTGTGCGAGTGTGTGTGTGCGCACGAGTGTGTGTGCGAATGTGTGGGCGTGTGAGTGTGTGCGAGTGTGTATGAGTGTATGTGCGAGTATGTGCCAGTGTGTGCGAGTGTGTGTGTGTGAGTGTGTGCAAATGTGTGCGAGTGAGTGTGTGCGAGTGTGTGTGTGTGAGTGTGTGCCAGTGTGTGCGAGTGTGTGTGTGCGAGTGTGTGCAAGTGTGTGCGAGTGAGTGTGTGCGAGTTTGTGTGCGAGTGTGTGCGAGTGAGTGTGTGCGAATGTGTATGAGTGTGTGTGCGAGTGTGTGCAAGTGGGTGCGAGTGTGTGTGTGCGAGTGTGTGCAAGTGTGTGCGAGTATGTGTGAATGTGTGTTTGAGTGTGTGCGAGTGTGTGCCAGTGAGTGTGTGCGAGTGTTTGCGAGTGTGTGTGTGAGTGTGTGCATGCGAGTGTGTGCGTGCGGGTGTGTGCGAGTGTGTGTGAGTGTGTGTGTGAATGTGTGTGTGTGCGAGTGTGCGTGCGAGTGAGTGTGTGAGTGTGTGTGCAATTGTGTATGAGTGTGTGCAAGTGTGTGTGCGATTGTGCGAGTGTGTGCGTGTGTGTGTGCGAGTGCGTGTGAGTGAGTGCGAGTGCGTGCAAATGTTTGCGCGAGTGTGCGAGTGTGGGTGTGCGAGTGTGTGCTAGTGTGCGCGAGTGTGTGAGTGTGTGCGAGTGTGCATGAGTAAGTGTGTGTGAGAGTATGTGCGAGTGTTGCCGAGTGTGTGTGAGTGTGTAGGACTGTGTGCGCGAGTGTGTGTGCAAGTGTGTGTGTACGAGTGTGTTCGAGTGTGTGCAATTTTGTGCGAGTGTGTGTGTGCGAGTGCATATGAGTAAGTGTGTGCGAATGTGTGCGAGTGTGTGCGAGTGTGTGTGCGAGTGTGTGCGTGCGACTGTGTGCGTGCGACTGTGTGCAAGTGTGTGCGAGTGTTTGCGTGTGTGTGCGAGTGTGTGCAAGTGTGTGTGAGTGTGTGCGAGTGTGTGTGAGTGTGTGAGTGTGTGCAAGTGTGTGTGTGCGAGTGTGTGTGTGCGATTGTGTATGAATGTGTGCGAGTATGTGTGTGAGTGTGTCCGAGTGTGTGCGAGTGTGTGCGTGCGAGTATGTGCAAATGTGTGCGAGAGTGTGCGAGTGTGGGCGTGCGAGTGTGTGCGAGTGTGCGCGAGTGTGTGCGTGTGAGTGAGTGTGTGTGTGAGTGTGAGTGTGTGCTAGTATGCATGAGTGTGTGAGTGTGTGTGAGTGTGCGCGAGTGTGCGTGTGAGTGAGTGAGTGTGTGTGAGTGTGTGTGCGAGTGTGTGTGAGTGTGTACGAGTGTGTGTAGGAGTGTGTGCGAGTATGTGCGATTGTGTGTGTGAGTGTGTAGGACTGTATGTGCAAGTGTGTGCGAGTGTGTTCGAGTGTGTGAGTGTGTGCGAGTGTGTTTGAGTGTGTGTGAGTGTGTGCAAGTGTGTGTGTGCGAGTGTGTGTGTGCGAGTGTGTGTGTGCGATTGTGTATGAATGTGTGCGAGTATGTGTGTGAGTGTGTGCGAGTGTGTGCGAGTGTGTGCGTGCGAGTGTGAGTGTGTGCAAATGTGTGCGAGAGTGTGCGAGTGTGGGCGTGCGAGTGTGTGCGAGTGTGCGCGAGGGTGTGCGTGTGAGTGTGTGTGTGTGCGAGTGTGTGCGAGTGAGTGTGTGCGAGTGTGCGTGAGTGTGTGCGTGTGAGTGTGTGTGTGTGCGAGTGTGTGCGAGTGAGTGTGTGCGAGTGTGTGTGTGCGATTGTGCATAAGTGTGTGCGAGTGTGAGTGTGTAGGACTGTGTGTGCGAGTGTGTGTGAGTGTGTGCAAGTGTGTGCGTGCGAGTGTGTGTGTGCGAGTGTGTGTGATTGTGTATGAGTGAGTGTGTGCGAGTGTGTGTGTGAGTGTGTGCAAGTGTGTTTGAGTGTGTTTGTGCGAGTGTGTATGAGTGTGTGTGTGCGAGTGTGTGCAAGTGTGTTTGTGCGAGTGTGTATGAGTGTGTGTGTGCGAGTGTGTGCAAGTGTGTGTGATTGTGTGTGAGTGTGTGTATGAGTGTGTGTGTGCGAGTGTGTGCGTGTTAGTCTGTGTGTGCACGCGAGTGTGTGCGAGTGTGTGAGTGTGTGTGCGAATGTGTGTGTGTGAGTGTGTGCGAGTGTGTATGAGTGTATGTGCGAGTGTGTGCCAGTGTGTGCGAGTGTGTGTGTGCGAGTGTGTGCAAGTGTGTGCGAGTGAGTGTGTGCGAGTGTGTGCGAGAGTGTGCGAGTGTGTGTGTGCGAGTGTGTGTGTGCGAGTGTGTGTGCGAGTGTGTGTGCAATTGTGTATGAGTGTGTTCGAGTGTGTGTGAGTTTGTGCAAGTGTGTGCGTGTGTGCGTGCGAGTGCGTGCGAGTGAGTGCGAGTGTGTGCGAGTGTGTGTGAGTGTGTGTATGCGAGTGTGTGTGCGATTGTGTATGAGTGTGTGCGAGTGTGTTTGAGTTTGTGCGAGTGTGTATGTGTGTGTGTGCGAGTGTGTGCTAGTGTGCACGAGTGTTTGAGTGTGTGCGAGTGTGCCTGAGTAAGTGTGTGTGTGATTGTGTGCGAGTGTTTCCGAGTGTGTGTGTGAGTGAGTAGGACTGTGTGTGCGAGTGTTTGCGAGTGTGTGTGCGAGCGAGTGTGTGCGAGTGTGTTCGAGGGTGTGCAATTGTGTGCAAGTGTGTGTGTGCGAGTGCGAGTCCATATGAGTGAGTGTGTGAATGTGTGCGAGTGTGTGCCAGTGTGTGTGTGTGTGAGTGTGTGTACGAGTGTGTGCGAGTGTGTGCGTGCGAGTGTGTGAGAGTGTGTATGAGTGTATGTGCGAGTGTGTGTGCGAGCGTGTGCGAGTGTGTGTTCGAGTGTGTGTGTTCGCATGTGTGCAAGTGTGTGCGAGTGTGTGTGCGAGTGCGTACGAGTGTGTGTGCACGAGTGTGTGCGTGTGAGTGTGTGCGAGTGTGTGTGTGCGCGCGAGTGTGTGCGAGTGTGTGAGTGTGTGTGCGAATGTGTGTGAGTGTGTGCGAGTGTGTATGAGTGTATGTGCGAGTATGTGCCAGTGTGTGCGAGTGTGTGTGTGTGAGTGTGTGCAAATGTGTGCGAGTGAGTGTGTGCGAGAGTGTGCACGAGTGTGCTCGAGTGAGTGGGTGCATGTAAGTGTGTGCGTGCGAGTGTGTGCGAATGTGTGCGAGTGTGTGCATGCGAGTGTGTGCGTGCAAGTGTTTGCGTGCGAGTGTGTGCGAGTGTGTGCAAGTGTGTGAGTGTGTGCGAGTGTGTGTGCGAGTGTGTGCGAGTATGTGCAAATGTGCCCGAGTGTGCACGAGTGTGCACGAGTGAGTGTGTGCGAGTGTGTGCAAGTGTGTGTGAGTGTGTGCCAGTGTGTGTGTGCGAGTGTGTGCGAGTGTGTGTATGAGTGTGTGTGTTCGATTGTGTATAAGTGTGTGCGAGTGTGTGTGTGAGTGTGTGTGCAAGTGTGTGTGTGCGAGTGTGTTCGATTGTGTGCGAATGTGTGTGTGAGTGTGAGTGAGTGTGTACGAGTGTGTGCGAGTGTGTGCGAGTGTGTGTGCGAGTGTGTGCGAGTGTGTGCGATTGTGTGTGTGAGTGTGTAGGACTGTATGTGCGAGTGTGTGCGAGTGTGTATGAGTGTGTGTGTGTGAGTGTGTGCGAGTGTGTGCGAGTGAGTGTGTGTGAGTGTGTGTGCGAGTGTGTGTGCGAGTGTGTGCGAGTGTGAGCGATTGTGTGTGAGAGTGTGTAGGTCTGTATGTGCGAGTGTGTATGAGTGTGTGTGTGAGTGTGTGCAAGTGTGTGTGAGTGAGTGTGTGTGAGTGTGCGTGCGAGTGTGTGCATGCGAGTGTGTGCGTGCGAGTGTGAGCGTGCGAGTGTGTGCGACTGTGTGCGAGTGTGTGCGAGTGTGTGAGTGCGAGTGTGTGCGAATGTGTGCGAGTGTGTGCGTGCGAGTGTGCACGAGTGTGCACGAGTGTGTGCGTGTAAGTGTGTGCGTGCGAGTGTGCTCGAGTGAATGGGTGCGAGTGTGTGCGAGTGTGTGTGAGTGTGTGTGAGTGAGTGTGTGTGAGAGTGTATTAGTGAGTGTGTGTGAGTGTGTGCATGTGTGCGAGTTTGTGTGCGAGTGTGTGCGAGTGTGTGAGTGTGTGCGAGTGTGTGCGTGCGAGTGTGTACGTGTGAGTGTGTGCGAGTGTGTGAGTGTGTGTGCGAATGTGTGTGCGAGTGAGTGTGTATGAGTGTGTGTAGGAGTGTGTGCGAGTGTGTGCAATTGTGTGTGTGAGTGTGTAGGACTGTATGTGCAAGTGTGTGCGAGTGTGTTCAAGTGTGTGAGTGTGTGAGAGTGTGTGTGAGTGTGTGTGAGTGTGTGCAAGTGTGTGTGTGCGAGTGTGTGTGTGTGTGAGTGTGTGCAAGTGTGTTCGAGTGTGTGTGCGAGTGTGTATGAGTGTGTGTGTGCAAGTGTGTGCGCGTGTGTGTGAGTGTGTGTGAGTGTGTGCATGAGTGAGTGTGTGCGAGTGTGTGTGAGTGTGTGTGTGTGTGTGAGTGTGTGCGAGTGTGTGTGTGCGAGTGTGTGTGCGAGTGTGTGTGTGCGAGTGTGTGTGTGCGAGTGTGTGTGTGCGATTGTGTATTAGTGAATGTGTGCGAGTGTGCGTGAGTGTGTGTGTGTGTGAGTGAGTGACTGTGTGTGTGCGAGTGTGTGCCAGTGAGTGTGAGTGAGTGTGAGTGAGTGTGTGCGAGTGTGTGCGAGTGTGTGTGTGCGATTGTGCATAAGTGTGTGCGAGTGTGAGTGTGTAGGACTGTGTGTGCGAGTGTGTGTGCGAGTGTGTGTGAGTGTGTGTGAGTGTGTGTAGGAGTGTGTGCGATTGTGTGTGTTAGTGTGTAGGACTGTATGTGCGAGTGTGTGCGACTGTGTTCGAGTGTGTGTGTGCGAGTGTGTGAGCATGTGTGAGTGTGTGCAAGTGTGTGCGTGCACGTGTGTGTGTGCGAGTGTGTGTGATTGTGTATGAGTGAGTGTGTGCGAGTGTGTGCGAGTGTGTGTGCGAGTGTATGCGCGAGTGTGTGCGTGCGAGTCTGTGTGTGCACACGAGTGTGTGAGTGTGTGTGCGAATGTGTGTGCGTGTGAGTGTGTGCGAGTGTGTATGAGTGTATGTGCGAGTGTGTGCCAGTGTGTGCGAGTGTGTGTGTGCGAGTGTGTGCAAGTGTGTGCGAGTGAGTGTGTGCGAGTTTGTGTGCGAGTGTGTGCGAGTGAGTGTGTGCGAATGTGTATGAGTGTGTGTGCGAGTGTGTGCAAGTGGGTGCGAGTGTGTGTGTGCGAGTGTGTGCAAGTGTGTGCGAGTATGTGTGAATGTGTGTTTGAGTGTATGCGAATGTGTGCCAGTGAGTGTGTGCGAGTGTTTGCGAGTGTGTGTGTGAGTGTGTGCATGCGAGTGTGTGCGTGCGGGTGTGTGCGAGTGTGTGTGAGTGTGTGTGTGAATGTGTGTGTGTGCGAGTGTGCGTGCGAGTGAGTGTGTGAGTGTGTGTGCAATTGTGTATGAGTGTGTGCAAGTGTGTGTGCGTTTGTGCGAGTGTGTGCGTGTGTGTGTGCGAGTGCGTGTGAGTGAGTGCGAGTGCGTGCAAATGTTTGCGCGAGTGTGCGTGTGCGAGTGTGTGCTAGTGTGCGCGAGTGTGTGAGTGTGTGCGAGTGTGCATGAGTAAGTGTGTGTGAGAGTATGTGCGAGTGTTGCCGAGTGTGTGTGAGTGTGTAGGACTGTGTGCGCGAGTGTGTGTGCAAGTGTGTGTGTACGAGTGTGTTCGAGTGTGTGCAATTTTGTGCGAGTGTGTGTGTGCGAGTGCATATGAGTAAGTGTGTGCGAATGTGTGCGAGTGTGTGCGAGTGTGTGTGCGAGTGTGTGCGTGCGACTGTGTGCGTGCGACTGTGTGCAAGTGTGTGCGAGTGTTTGCGTGTGTGTGCGAGTGTGTGCAAGTGTGTGTGAGTGTGTGCGAGTGTGTGTGAGTGTGTGAGTGTGTGCAAGTGTGTGTGTGCGAGTGTGTGTGTGCGATTGTGTATGAATGTGTGCGAGTATGTGTGTGAGTGTGTCCGAGTGTGTGCGAGTGTGTGCGTGTGAGTATGTGCAAATGTGTGCGAGAGTGTGCGAGTGTGGGCGTGCGAGTGTGTGCGAGTGTGCGCGAGTGTGTGCGTGTGAGTGAGTGTGTGTGTGAGTGTGAGTGTGTGCTAGTATGCATGAGTGTGTGAGTGTGTGTGAGTGTGCGCGAGTGTGCGTGTGAGTGAGTGAGTGTGTGTGAGTGTGTGTGCGAGTGTGTGTGAGTGTGTACGAGTGTGTGTAGGAGTGTGTGCGAGTATGTGCGATTGTGTGTGTGAGTGTGTAGGACTGTATGTGCAAGTGTGTGCGAGTGTGTTCGAGTGTGTGAGTGTGTGCGAGTGTGTTTGAGTGTGTGTGAGTGTGTGCAAGTGTGTGTGTGCGAGTGTGTGTGTGCGAGTGTGTGTGTGCGATTGTGTATGAATGTGTGCGAGTATGTGTGTGAGTGTGTGCGAGTGTGTGCGAGTGTGTGCGTGCGAGTGTGAGTGTGTGCAAATGTGTGCGAGAGTGTGCGAGTGTGGGCGTGCGAGTGTGTGCGAGTGTGCGCGAGGGTGTGCGTGTGAGTGTGTGTGTGTGCGAGTGTGTGCGAGTGAGTGTGTGCGAGTGTGCGTGAGTGTGTGCGTGTGAGTGTGTGTGTGTGCGAGTGTGTGCGAGTGAGTGTGTGCGAGTGTGTGTGTGCGATTGTGCATAAGTGTGTGCGAGTGTGAGTGTGTAGGACTGTGTGTGCGAGTGTGTGTGAGTGTGTGCAAGTGTGTGCGTGCGAGTGTGTGTGTGCGAGTGTGTGTGATTGTGTATGAGTGAGTGTGTGCGAGTGTGTGTGTGAGTGTGTGCAAGTGTGTTTGAGTGTGTTTGTGCGAGTGTGTATGAGTGTGTGTGTGCGAGTGTGTGCAAGTGTGTTTGTGCGAGTGTGTATGAGTGTGTGTGTGCGAGTGTGTGCAAGTGTGTGTGATTGTGTGTGAGTGTGTGTATGAGTGTGTGTGTGCGAGTGTGTGCGTGTTAGTCTGTGTGTGCACGCGAGTGTGTGCGAGTGTGTGAGTGTGTGTGCGAATGTGTGTGTGTGAGTGTGTGCGAGTGTGTATGAGTGTATGTGCGAGTGTGTGCCAGTGTGTGCGAGTGTGTGTGTGCGAGTGTGTGCAAGTGTGTGCGAGTGAGTGTGTGCGAGTGTGTGCGAGAGTGTGCGAGTGTGTGTGTGCGAGTGTGTGTGTGCGAGTGTGTGTGTGCGAGTGTGTGTGCAATTGTGTATAAGTGTGTTCGAGTGTGTGTGAGTTTGTGCAAGTGTGTGCGTGTGTGCGTGCGAGTGCGTGCGAGTGAGTGCGAGTGTGTGCGAGTGTGTGTGAGTGTGTGTATGCGAGTGTGTGTGCGATTGTGTATGAGTGTGTGCGAGTGTGTTTGAGTTTGTGCGAGTGTGTATGTGTGTGTGTGCGAGTGTGTGCTAGTGTGCACGAGTGTTTGAGTGTGTGCGAGTGTGCCTGAGTAAGTGTGTGTGTGATTGTGTGCGAGTGTTTCCGAGTGTGTGTGTGAGTGAGTAGGACTGTGTGTGCGAGTGTTTGCGAGTGTGTGTGCGAGCGAGTGTGTGCGAGTGTGTTCGAGGGTGTGCAATTGTGTGCAAGTGTGTGTGTGCGAGTGCGAGTCCATATGAGTGAGTGTGTGAATGTGTGCGAGTGTGTGCCAGTGTGTGTGTGTGTGAGTGTGTGTACGAGTGTGTGCGAGTGTGTGCGTGCGAGTGTGTGAGAGTGTGTATGAGTGTATGTGCGAGTGTGTGTGCGAGTGTGTGCGAGTGTGTGTTCGAGTGTGTGTGTTCGCATGTGTGCAAGTGTGTGCGAGTGTGTGTGCGAGTGCGTACGAGTGTGTGTGCACGAGTGTGTGCGTGTGAGTGTGTGCGAGTTTGTGTGCGAGTGAGTGTGTGCGAATGTGTGCAAGTGTGTTTGTGAGTGTGTGTGCGAGTGTGTGTGTGCGAGTGTGTGCGAGTGTGTGTGAGTGTGTGCGAGTGTGTGTGCGAGTGTGTGCGAGTATGTGCAAATGTGCCCGAGTGTGCACGAGTGTGCACGAGTGAGTGTGTGCGAGTGTGTGCAAGTGTGTGTGAGTGTGTGCCAGTGTGTGTGTGCGAGTGTGTGTGAGTGTGTGTATGAGTGTGTGTGTTTGATTGTGCAAGTGTGTTTGTGAGTGTGTGTGCGAGTGTGTGCGTGCGAGTGTGTGCGAGTGTGTGTGAGTGTGTGCGAGTGTGTGCGAGTGTGTGCAAGTGTGTGTGAGTGTGTGCCAGTGTGTGTGTGCGAGTGTGTGTATGAGTGTGTGTGTTCGATTGTGTATAAGTGTGTGCGAGTGTGTGTGTGAGTGTGTGTGCAAGTGTGTGTGCGAGTGTGTTCGATTGTGTGCGAATGTGTGTGTGAGTGTGAGTGAGTGTGTACGAGTGTGTGCGAGTGTGCGAGTGTGTGTGCGAGTGTGTGCGAGTGTGTGCGATTGTGTGTGTGAGTGTGTAGGACTGTATGTGCGAGTGTGTATGAGTGTGTGTGTGTGCGTGTGTGCAAGTGTGTGCGAGTGAGTGTTTGTGAGTGTGTGTGCGAGTGTGTGTGCGAGTGTGTGCGAGTGTGAGCGATTGTGTGTGAGAGTGTGTAGGACTGTATGTGCGAGTGTGTATGAGTGTGTGTGTGAGTGTGTGCAAGTGAGTGTGAGTGTGTGTGAGTGTGTGTGCGAGTGTGTGCATGCGAGTGTGTGCGTGCGAGTGTGTGCGTGCGAGTGTGTGCGACTGTGTGCGAGTGTGTGCGAGTGTGTGAGTGCGAGTGTGTGCGAATGTGTGCGAGTGTGTGCGTGCGAGTGTGCACGAGTGTGCACAAGTGTGTGCGTGTAAGTGTGTGCGTGCGAGTGTGTGCGCGTGTGCTCGAGTGAATGGGTGCGAGTGTGTGCGAGTGTGTGTGAGTGTGTGTGAGTGAGTGTGTGTGAGAGTGTATTAGTGAGTGTGTGTGAGTGTGTGCGTGTGTGCGAGTTTGTGTGCGAGTGTGTGCGAGTGTGTGAGTGTGTGCGAGTGTGTACGTGTGAGTGTGTGCGAGTGTGTGAGTGTGTGTGCGAATGTGTGTGCGAGTGAGTGTGTATGAGTGTGTGTAGGAGTGTGTGCGAGTGTGTGCAATTGTGTGTGTGAGTGTGTAGGACTGTATGTGCAAGTGTGTGCGAGTGTGTTCGAGTGTGTGAGTGTGTGCGAGTGTGTGTGAGTGTGAGTGAGTGTGTGCAAGTGTGTGTGTGCGAGTGTGTGTGTGTGTGAGTGTGTGCAAGTGTGTGCGAGTGTGTATGAGTGTGTGGGTGCAAGTGTGTGCACGTGTGTGTGAGTGTGTGTGAATGTGTGCATGAGTGAGTGTGTGCGAGTGTGTGTGAGTGTGTGTGTGTGTGTGAGTGTGTGCGAGTGTGTGTGTGCGGGTGTGTGTGCGAGTGTGTGTGTGCGAGTGTGTGTGTGCGATTGTGTATTAGTGAATGTGTGCGAGTGTGCGTCAGTGTGTGCGTGTGAGTGAGTGAGTGTGTGTGTGCGAGTGTGTTCCAATGAGTGTGAGTGAGTGTGAGTGAGTGTGTGCGAGTGTGTGCGAGTGTGTGTGTGCGATTGTGCCTAAGTGTGTGCGAGTGTGAGTGTGTAGGACTGTGTGTGCGAGTGTGTGTGCGAGTGTGTGTGAGTGTGTGCGAGTGTGTGTAGGAGTGTGTGCGATTGTGTGTGTGAGTGTGTAGGACTGTATGTGCGAGTGTGTGCGACTGTGTTCAAGTGTGTGTGTGCGAGTGTGTGAGCATGTGTGAGTGTGTGCAAGTGTGTGCGTGCGAGTGTGTGTGTGCGAGTGTGTGTGATTGTGTATGAGTGAGTGTGTGCGTGTGTGCAAGTGTGTTTGAGTGTGTTTGTGCAAGTGTTTTTGAGTGTGTGTGCGAGTGTGTGCAAGTGTGTTTGTGCGAGTGTGTATGAGTGTGTATGTGCGAGTGTGTGCAAGTGTGTGTGATTGTGTGTGAGTGTGTGTATGAGTGAGTGTGTGCGAGTGTGTGCGAGTGTGTGTGCGAGTGTATGCGCGAGTGTGTGCGTGCGAGTGTGTGCGTGCGAGTCTGTGTGTGCACACGAGTGTGTGAGTGTGTGTGCGAATGTGTGTGCGTGTGAGTGTGTGCGAGTGTGTATGATTGTATGTGTGAGTGTGTGCCAGTGTGTGCGAGTGTGTGTGTGCGAGTGTGTGCAAGTGTGTGCGAGTGAGTGTGTGCGAGTGTGTGCGAGAGTGTGCGAGTGTGTGTGTGCGAGTGTGTGTGTGCGAGTGTGTGTGCAATTGTGTATGAGTGTGTGCGAGTGTGTGTGAGTTTGTGCAAGTGTGTGCGTGTGTGCGTGCGAGTGCGTGCGAGTGAGTGCGAGTGTGTGCGAGTGTGTGTGAGTGTGTGTATGCGAGTGTGTGTGCGATTGTGTATGAGTGTGTGCGAGTGTGTGTGAGTTTGTGCGAGTGTGTGTGTGTGCGAGTGTGTGCTAGTGTGCACGAGTGTTTGAGTGTGTGCTAGTGTGCCTGAGTAAGTGTGTGTGTGTGATTGTGTGCGAGTGTTTCCGAGTGTGTGTGTGAGTGAGTAGGACTGTGTGTGCGAGTGTGTTCGAGGGTGTGCAATTGTGTGCAAGTGTGTGTGTGCGAGTGCGAGTCCATATGAGTGAGTTTGTGAATGTGTGCGAGTGTGTGCCAGTGTGTGTGTGCGAGTGTGTGTATGAGTGTGTGCGAGTGTGTGCGTGCGAGTGTGTGCAAGTGTGTATGAGTGTATGTGCGAGTGTGTGTGCGAGTGTGTGTTTGAGTGTGTGTGTTAGCGTGTGTGCAAGTGTGTGCGAGTGCGTACGAGTGTGTGTGAGTGTGCACGAGTGTGTGCGTGTGAGTGTGTGCGAGTGTGTGTGTGCGCGTGAGTGTGTGTGAGTGTGTGAGTGTGTGTGTGAATGTGTGTGTGTGAGTGTGTGTGCGAATGTGTGTGCGTGTGAGTGTGTGCGAGTGTGTATGAGTGTATGTGCGAGTATGTGCCAGTGTGTGCGAGTGTGTATTTGTGAGTGTGTGCAAGTGTGTTCGAGTGAGTGTGTCCGAGAGTGTGCGAGTGTGTGTGTGCGAGTATGTGTGTGCGAGTGTGTGTGTGCGAGAGTGTGCGAGTGTGTGTGTGCGAGTGTGTGTGTGCGAGTGTGTGTGCAATTGTGTATGAGTGTGTGCGAGTGTGTGTGAGTTTGTGCAAGTGTGTGCGTGTGTGCGTACGAGTGCGTGCGAGTGAGTGCGAGTGTGTGCGAGTGTGTGTATGCGAGTGTGTGTGCGATTGTGTATGAGTGTGTGCGAGTGTGAGTGAGTTTGTGCGAGTGTGTGCGAGTGTGTGCTAGTGTGCATGAGTGTTTGAGTGTGTGCGAGTGTGCGTGAGTAAGTGTGTGTGTGATTGTGTGCGAGTGTTTCCGAGTGTGTGTGCGAGTGTGTGCGAGTGTGTGTACGAGCGTGTGTGTGCGAATGTGTTCGAGTGTGTGCAATTGTGTACGAGTGTGTGTGTGCGAGTGCGAGTCCGTATGAGTGAGTGTGTGAATGTGTGCGATTGTGTGCCAGTGTGTGTGTGCGAGTGTGTACGAGTGTGTGCGAGTGTGTGCGTGCGAGTGTGTATGAGTGTATGTGCGAGTGCGTGTGCGAGTGTGTGTGTGCGAGTGTGTGTGCAATTGTGTATGAGTGTGTTCGAGTGTGTGTGAGTTTGTGCAAGTGTGTGCGTGTGTGCGTGCGAGTGCGTGCGAGTGAGTGCGAGTGTGTGCGAGTGTGTGTGAGTGAGTGTGTGCGAGTGTGTGCGAGAGTGTGCGAGTGTGTGTGTGCGAGTGTGTGTGTGCGAGTGTGTGTGTGCGAGTGTGTGTGCAATTGTGTATGAGTGTGTTCGAGTGTGTGTGAGTTTGTGCAAGTGTGTGCGTGTGTGCGTGCGAGTGCGTGCGAGTGAGTGCGAGTGTGTGCGAGTGTGTGTGAGTGTGTGTATGCGAGTGTGTGCGATTGTGTATGAGTGTGTGTGAGTGTGTTTGAGTTTGTGCGAGTGTGTATGTGTGTGTGTGCGAGTGTGTGCTAGTGTGCACGAGTGTTTGAGTGTGTGCGAGTGTGCCTGAGTAAGTGTGTGTGTGATTGTGTGCGAGTGTTTCCGAGTGTGTGTGTGAGTGAGTAGGACTGTGTGTGCGAGTGTTTGCGAGTGTGTGTGCGAGCGAGTGTGTGCGAGTGTGTTCGAGGGTGTGCAATTGTGTGCAAGTGTGTGTGTGCGAGTGCGAGTCCATATGAGTGAGTGTGTGAATGTGTGCGAGTGTGTGCCAGTGTGTGTGTGTGTGAGTGTGTGTACGAGTGTGTGCGAGTGTGTGCGTGCGAGTGTGTGAGAGTGTGTATGAGTGTATGTGCGAGTGTGTGTGCGAGTGTGTGCGAGTGTGTGTTCGAGTGTGTGTGTTCGCATGTGTGCAAGTGTGTGCGAGTGTGTGTGCGAGTGCGTACGAGTGTGTGTGCACGAGTGTGTGCGTGTGAGTGTGTGCGAGTGTGTGTGTGCGCGCGAGTGTGTGCGAGTGTGTGAGTGTGTGTGCGAATGTGTGTGAGTGTGTGCGAGTGTGTATGAGTGTATGTGCGAGTATGTGCCAGTGTGTGCGAGTGTGTGTGTGTGAGTGTGTGCAAATGTGTGCGAGTGAGTGTGTGCGAGAGTGTGCACGAGTGTGCTCGAGTGAGTGGGTGCATGTAAGTGTGTGCGTGCGAGTGTGTGCGAATGTGTGCGAGTGTGTGCATGCGAGTGTGTGCGTGCAAGTGTTTGCGTGCGAGTGTGTGCGAGTGTGTGCAAGTGTGTGAGTGTGTGCGAGTGTGTGTGTGAGTGTGTCTGAGTGTGTGCAAATGTGCCCGAGTGTGCGCGAGTGTGCACGAGTGAATGGGTGCGAGTGTGAGTGAGTGTGTATGAGTGAGTGTGTGCGAGTTTGTGTGCGAGTGAGTGTGTGCGAATGTGTGCAAGTGTGTTTGTGAGTGTGTGTGCGAGTGTGTGTGTGCGAGAGTGTGCGAGTGTGTGCGAGTGTGTGTGAGTGTGTGCGAGTGTTTGTGCGAGTGTGTGCGAGTATGTGCAAATGTGCCCGAGTGTGCACGAGTGTGCACGAGTGAGTGTGTGCGAGTGTGTGCAAGTGTGTGTGAGTGTGTGCCAGTGTGTGTGTGCGAGTGTGTGCGAGTGTGTGTATGAGTGTGTGTGTTTGATTGTGCAAGTGTGTTTGTGAGTGTGTGTGCGAGTGTGTGCGTGCGAGTGTGTGCGAGTGTGTGCAAGTGTGTGTGAGTGTGTGCCAGTGTGTGTGTGCGAGTGTGTGTATGAGTGTGTGAGTTCGATTGTGTATAAGTGTGTGCGAGTGTGTGTGTGAGTGTGTGTGCAAGTGTGTGTGCGAGTGTGTTCGATTGTGTGCGAATGTGTGTGTGAGTGTGAGTGAGTGTGTACGAGTGTGTGCGAGTGTGTGTGCGAGTGTGTGCGAGTGTGTGCGATTGTGTGTTTGAGTGTGTAGGACTGTATGTGCGAGTGTGTGCGAGTGTGTATGAGTGTGTGTGTGTGCGTGTGTGCAAGTGTGTGCGAGTGAGTGTGTGTGAGTGTGTGTGCGAGTGTGTGTGCGAGTGTGTGCGAGTGTGAGCGATTGTGTGTGAGAGTGTGTAGGACTGTATGTGCGAGTGTGTATGAGTGTGTGTGTGAGTGTGTGCAAGTGTGTGTGAGTGTGTGTGAGTGTGTGTGCGAGTGTGTGCATGCGAGTGTGTGCGTGCGAGTGTGTGCGTGCGAGTGTGTGTGACTGTGTGCGAGTGTGTGCGAGTGTGTGAGTGCGAGTGTGTGCGAATGTGTGCGAGTGTGTGCGTGCGAGTGTGCACGAGTGTGCACAAGTGTGTGCGTGTAAGTGTGTGCGTGCGAGTGTGTGCGCGTGTGCTCGAGTGAATGGGTGCGAGTGTGTGCGAGTGTGTGTGAGTGTGTGTGAGTGAGTGTGTGTGAGAGTGTATTAGTGAGTGTGTGTGAGTGTGTGCGTGTGTGCGAGTTTGTGTGCGAGTGTGTGCGAGTGTGTGAGTGTGTGCGAGTGTGTGCGTGCGAGTGTGTACGTGTGAGTGTGTGCGAGTGTGTGAGTGTGTGTGCGAATGTGTGTGCGAGTGAGTGTGTATGAGTGTGTGTAGGAGTGTGTGCGAGTGTGTGCAATTGTGTGTGTGAGTGTGTAGGACTGTATGTGCAAGTGTGTGCGAGTGTGTTCGAGTGTGTGAGTGTGTGCGAGTGTGTGTGAGTGAGTGTGTGCAAGTGTGTGTGTGCGAGTGTGTGTGTGTGTGAGTGTGTGCAAGTGTGTGCGAGTGTGTATGAGTGTGTGGGTGCAAGTGTGTGCACGTGTGTGTGAGTGTGTGTGAATGTGTGCATGAGTGAGTGTGTGCGAGTGTGTGTGAGTGTGTGTGTGTGTGTGAGTGTGTGCGAGTGTGTGTGTGCGGGTGTGTGTGTGCGAGTGTGTGTGTGCGATTGTGTATTAGTGAATGTGTGCGAGTGTGCGTCAGTGTGTGCGTGTGAGTGAGTGAGTGTGTGTGTGCGAGTGTGTGCCAATGAGTGTGAGTGAGTGTGAGTGAGTGTGTGCGAGTGTGTGCGAGTGTGTGTGTGCGATTGTGCCTAAGTGTGTGCGAGTGTGAGTGTGTAGGACTGTGTGTGCGAGTGTGTGTGCGAGTGTGTGTGAGTGTGTGCGAGTGTGTGTAGGAGTGTGTGCGATTGTGTGTGTGAGTGTGTAGGACTGTATGTGCGAGTGTGTGCGACTGTGTTCAAGTGTGTGTGTGCGAGTGTGTGAGCATGTGTGAGTGTGTGCAAGTGTGTGCGTGCGAGTGTGTGTGTGCGAGTGTGTGTGATTGTGTATGAGTGAGTGTGTGCGTGTGTGCAAGTGTGTTTGAGTGTGTTTGTGCGAGTGTTTTTGAGTGTGTGTGTGAGTGTGTGCAAGTGTGTTTGTGCGAGTGTGTATGAGTGTGTATGTGCGAGTGTGTGCAAGTGTGTGTGATTGTGTGTGAGTGTGTGTATGAGTGAGTGTGTGCGAGTGTGTGCGAGTGTGTGTGTGAGTGTATGCGCGAGTGTGTGCGTGCGAGTGTGTGCGTGCGAGTCTGTGTGTGCACACGAGTGTGTGAGTGTGTGTGCGAATGTGTGTGCGTGTGAGTGTGTGCGAGTGTGTATGAGTGTATGTGTGAGTGTGTGCCAGTGTGTGCGAGTGTGTGTGTGCGAGTGTGTGCAAGTGTGTGCGAGTGAGTGTGTGCGAGTGTGTGCGAGAGTGTGCGAGTGTGTGTGTGCGAGTGTGTGTGTGCGAGTGTGTGTGCAATTGTGTATGAGTGTGTGCGAGTGTGTGTGAGTTTGTGCAAGTGTGTGCGTGTGTGCGTGCGAGTGCGTGCGAGTGAGTGCGAGTGTGTGCGAGTGTGTGTGAGTGTGTGTATGCGAGTGTGTGTGCGATTGTGTATGAGTGTGTGCGAGTGTGTGTGAGTTTGTGCGAGTGTGTGTGTGTGCGAGTGTGTGCTAGTGTGCACGAGTGATTGAGTGTGTGCTAGTGTGCCTGAGTAAGTGTGTGTGTGTGATTGTGTGCGAGTGTTTCCGAGTGTGTGTGTGAGTGAGTAGGACTGTGTGTGCGAGTGTGTTCGAGGGTGTGCAATTGTGTGCAAGTGTGTGTGTGCGAGTGCGAGTCCATATGAGTGAGTTTGTGAATGTGTGCGAGTGTGTGCCAGTGTGTGTGTGCGAGTGTGTGTATGAGTGTGTGCGAGTGTGTGCGTGCGAGTGTGTGCAAGTGTGTATGAGTGTATGTGTGAGTGTGTGTGCGAGTGTGTGTTTGAGTGTGTGTGTTAGCGTGTGTGCAAGTGTGTGCGAGTGCGTACGAGTGTGTGTGAGTGTGCACGAGTGTGTGCGTGTGAGTGTGTGCGAGTGTGTGTGTGCGCGTGAGTGTGTGTGAGTGTGTGAGTGTGTGTGTGAATGTGTGTGTGTGAGTGTGTGTGCGAATGTGTGTGCGTGTGAGTGTGTGCGAGTGTGTATGAGTGTATGTGCGAGTATGTGCCAGTGTGTGCGAGTGTGTATGTGTGAGTGTGTGCAAGTGTGTTCGAGTGAGTGTGTCCGAGAGTGTGCGAGTGTGTGTGTGCGAGTATGTGTGTGCGAGTGTGTGTGTGCGAGAGTGTGCGAGTGTGTGTGTGCGAGTGTGTGTGTGCGAGTGTGTGTGCAATTGTGTATGAGTGTGTGCGAGTGTGTGAGTTTGTGCAAGTGTGTGCATGTGTGCGTACGAGTGCGTGCGAGTGAGTGCGAGTGTGTGCGAGTGTGTGTATGCGAGTGTGTGTGCGATTGTGTATGAGTGTGTGCGAGTGTGAGTGAGTTTGTGCGAGTGTGTGCGAGTGTGTGCTAGTGTGCATGAGTGTTTGAGTGTGTGCGAGTGTGCGTGAGTAAGTGTGTGTGTGATTGTGTGCGAGTGTTTCCGAGTGTGTGTGCGAGTGTGTGCGAGTGTGTGTACGAGCGTGTGTGTGCGAATGTGTTCGAGTGTGTGCAATTGTGTACGAGGGTGTGTGTGCGAGTGCGAGTCCGTATGAGTGAGTGTGTGAATGTGTGCGATTGTGTGCCAGTGTGTGTGTGCGAGTGTGTACGAGTGTGTGCGAGTGTGTGCGTGCGAGTGTGTATGAGTGTATGTGCGAGTGCGTGTGCGAGTGTGTGCGAGTGTGTGTGTGAGTGTGTGTGTTCGAGTGTGTGCAAGTGTGTGCGAGTGTGTGTGTGAGTGCGTACGAGTGTGTTTGTGTGTGCACGAGTGTGTGCGTGTGAGTGTGTGCGAGTGTGTGCGTCCGATTGTGTGCGAGTGTGCTCGAGTGAGTGGGTGTGAGTGTGTGCGAGTGTGCATGAGTGAGTGTATGTGAGTGTGTGCGTGTGTGCGAGTTTGTGTGCGAGTGTGCTCGAGTGAATGGGTGCGAGTGTGTGTGAGTGTGTGCGAGTGAGTGCAAGTGTGTGCGAGTGTGTGGGTGCGAGTGTGTGCAAGTGTGTGCGAGTGTGTGTGAATGTGTGTTCGAGTGTGTGCGAGTGTGTGCGTGTGAGTATGTGCGAGTGTGCTCGAGTGAATGGGTGCGAGTGTGTGCGAGTGTGTGTGAGTGTGTGCGAGTGAGTGTGTGCGAGTGTGTATGAGTGAGTGTGTGTGAGTGTGTGCGAGTTTGTGTGCGAGTGTGTGCGAGTGAGTGTGTGCGAATGTGTATGAGTGTGTGTGCGAGTGTGTGCAAGTGGGTGCGAGTGTGTGGGTGCGAGTGTGTGCAAGTGTGTGCGAGTATGTGTGAATGTGTGTTTGAGTGTGTGCGAGTGTGTGCCAGTGAGTGTGTGCGAGTGTTTGCGAGTGTGTGTGCGAGTGTGTGTGTGAGTGTGTGCGTGCGAGTGTGTGCGTGCGGGTGTTTGCGAGTGTGTGTGAGTGTGTGTGCGAATGTGTGTGTGTGCGAGTGTGCGTGCGAGTGAGTGTGTGAGTGTGTGTGCAATTGTGTATGAGTGTGTGCGAGTGTGTGTGAGTTTGTGCAAGTGTGTGCGTGTGTGCGTGCGAGTGAGTGCGAGTGTGTGCGAGTGTGTGTGAGTGTGTGTATGCGAGTGTGTGTGCGATTGTGTATGAGTGTGTGCGAGTGTGTGTGAGTTTGTGCGAGTGTGTGTGTGTGTGCGAGTGTGTGCTAGTGTGCACGAGTGTTTGAGTGTGTGCGAGTGTGCCTGAGTAAGTGTGTGTGTGATTGTGTGCGAGTGTTTCCGAGTGTGTGTGTGAGTGAGTAGGACTGTGTGTGCGAGTGTGTTCGAGGGTGTGCAATTGTGTGCAAGTGTGTGTGTGCGAGTGCGAGTCCATATGAGTGAGTGTGTGAATGTGTGCGAGTGTGTGCCAGTGTGTGTGTGCGAGTGTGTGTATGAGTGTGTGCGAGTGTGTGCGTGCGAGTGTGTGCGAGTGTGTATGAGTGTATGTGCGAGTGTGTGTGCGAGTGTGTGTTCGAGTGTGTGTGTTAGCGTGTGTGCAAGTGTGTGCAAGTGCGTACGAGTGTGTGTGAGTGTGCACGAGTGTGTGCGTGTGAGTGTGTGTGAGTGTGTGTGTGTGAGTGTGTGAGTGTGTGTGTGAATGTGTGTGTGTGAGTGTGTGTGCGAATGTGTGTGCTTGTGAGTGTGTGCGAGTGTGTATGAGTGTATGTGCGAGTATGTGCCAGTGTGTGCGAGTGTGTGTGTGTGAGTGTGTGCAAGTGTGTGCGAGTGAGTGTGTGCGAGTGTGTGTGTGCGAGTATGTGTGTGCGAGTGTGTGTGTGCGAGAGTGTGCGAGTGTGTGTGTGCGAGTGTGTGTGTGCGAGTGTGTGTGCAATTGTGTATGAGTGTGTGCGAGTGTGTGTGAGTTTGTGCAAGTGTGTGCGTGTGTGCGTACGAGTGCGTGCGAGTGAGTGCGAGTGTGTGCGAGTGTGTGTATGCGAGTGTGTGTGCGATTGTGTATGAGTGTGTGCGAGTGTGAGTGAGTTTGTGTGAGTGTGTGCGAGTGTGTGCTAGTGTGCATGAGTGTTTGAGTGTGTGCGAGTGTGCGTGAGTGAATGGGTGCGAGTGTGTGCGAGTGTGTGTGAGTGTGTGCGAGTGAGTGTGTGCGAGTGTGTATGAGTGAGTGTGTGTGAGTGTGTGCGAGTTTGTGTGCGAGTGTGTGCGAGTGAGTGTGTGCGAATGTGTATGAGTGTGTGTGCGAGTGTGTGTGTGTGAGTGTGTGCGAGTGTGTATGAGTGTATGTGCGAGTGTGTGCCAGTGTGTGCGAGTGTGTGTGTGCGAGTGTGTGCAAGTGTGTGCGAGTGAGTGTGTGCGAGTGTGTGCGAGAGTGTGCGAGTGTGTGTGTGCGAGTGTGTGTGTGCGAGTGTGTGTGTGCGAGTGTGTGTGCAATTGTGTATGAGTGTGTTCGAGTGTGTGTGAGTTTGTGCAAGTGTGTGCGTGTGTGCGTGCGAGTGCGTGCGAGTGAGTGCGAGTGTGTGCGAGTGTGTGTGAGTGTGTGTATGCGAGTGTGTGTGCGATTGTGTATGAGTGTGTGCGAGTGTGTTTGAGTTTGTGCGAGTGTGTATGTGTGTGTGTGCGAGTGTGTGCTAGTGTGCACGAGTGTTTGAGTGTGTGCGAGTGTGCCTGAGTAAGTGTGTGTGTGATTGTGTGCGAGTGTTTCCGAGTGTGTGTGTGAGTGAGTAGGACTGTGTGTGCGAGTGTTTGCGAGTGTGTGTGCGAGCGAGTGTGTGCGAGTGTGTTCGAGGGTGTGCAATTGTGTGCAAGTGTGTGTGTGCGAGTCCATATGAGTGAGTGTGTGAATGTGTGCGAGTGTGTGCCAGTGTGTGTGTGTGTGAGTGTGTGTACGAGTGTGTGCGAGTGTGTGCGTGCGAGTGTGTGAGAGTGTGTATGAGTGTATGTGCGAGTGTGTGTGCGAGTGTGTGCGAGTGTGTGTTCGAGTGTGTGTGTTCGCATGTGTGCAAGTGTGTGCGAGTGTGTGTGCGAGTGCGTACGAGTGTGTGTGCACGAGTGTGTGCGTTTGAGTGTGTGCGAGTGTGTGTGTGCGCGCGAGTGTGTGCGAGTGTGTGAGTGTGTGTGCGAATGTGTGTGAGTGTGTGCGAGTGTGTATGAGTGTATGTGCGAGTATGTGCCAGTGTGTGCGAGTGTGTGTGTGTGAGTGTGTGCAAATGTGTGCGAGTGAGTGTGTGCGAGAGTGTGCACGAGTGTGCTCGAGTGAGTGGGTGCATGTAAGTGTGTGCGTGCGAGTGTGTGCGAATGTGTGCGAGTGTGTGCATGCGAGTGTGTGCGTGCAAGTGTTTGCGTGCGAGTGTGTGCGAGTGTGTGCAAGTGTGTGAGTGTGTGCGAGTGTGTGTGTGAGTGTGTCCGAGTGTGTGCAAATGTGCCCGAGTGTGCGCGAGTGTGCACGAGTGAATGGGTGCGAGTGTGAGTGAGTGTGTATGAGTGAGTGTGTGCGAGTTTGTGTGCGAGTGAGTGTGTGCGAATGTGTGCAAGTGTGTTTGTGAGTGTGTGTGCGAGTGTGTGTGTGCGAGTGTGTGCGAGTGTGTGCGAGTGTGTGTGAGTGTGTGCGAGTGTGTGTGCGAGTGTGTGCGAGTATGTGCAAATGTGCCCGAGTGTGCACGAGTGTGCACGAGTGAGTGTGTGCGAGTGTGTGCAAGTGTGTGTGAGTGTGTGCCAGTGTGTGTGTGCGAGTGTGTGCGAGTGTGTGTATGAGTGTGTGTGTTTGATTGTGCAAGTGTGTTTGTGAGTGTGTGTGCGAGTGTGTGCGTGCGAGTGTGTGCGAGTGTGTGTGAGTGTGTGCGAGTGTGTGTGCGAGTGTGTGCGAGTGTGTGCAAGTGTGTGTGAGTGTGTGCCAGTGTGTGTGTGCGAGTGTGTGTATGAGTGTGTGTGTTCGATTGTGTATAAGTGTGTGCGAGTGTGTGTGTGAGTGTGTGTGCAAGTGTGTGTGCGAGTGTGTTCGATTGTGTGCGAATGTGTGTGTGAGTGTGAGTGAGTGTGTACGAGTGTGTGCGAGTGTGTGCGAGTGTGTGTGCGAGTGTGTGCGAGTGTGTGCGATTGTGTGTGTGAGTGTGTAGGACTGTATGTGTGAGTGTGTGCGAGTGTGTATGAGTGTGTGCGTGAGTGTGTGCAAGTGTGTGTATGCGAGTGTGTGTGCGATTGTGTATGAGTGTGTGCGAGTGTGAGTGAGTTTGTGTGAGTGTGTGCGAGTGTGTGCTAGTGTGCATGAGTGTTTGAGTGTGTGCGAGTGTGCGTGAGTGAATGGGTGCGAGTGTGTGCGAGTGTGTGTGAGTGTGTGCGAGTGAGTGTGTGCGAGTGTGTATGAGTGAGTGTGTGTGAGTGTGTGCGAGTTTGTGTGCGAGTGTGTGCGAGTGAGTGTGTGCGAATGTGTATGAGTGTGTGTGCGAGTGTGTGTGTGTGAGTGTGTGCGAGTGTGTATGAGTGTATGTGCGAGTGTGTGCCAGTGTGTGCGAGTGTGTGTGTGCGAGTGTGTGCAAGTGTGTGCGAGTGAGTGTGTGCGAGTGTGTGCGAGAGTGTGCGAGTGTGTGTGTGCGAGTGTGTGTGTGCGAGTGTGTGTGTGCGAGTGTGTGTGCAATTGTGTATGAGTGTGTTCGAGTGTGTGTGAGTTTGTGCAAGTGTGTGCGTGTGTGCGTGCGAGTGCGTACGAGTGAGTGCGAGTGTGTGCGAGTGTGTGTGAGTGTGTGTATGCGAGTGTGTGTGCGATTGTGTGCGAGTGTGTGTACGAGCGTGTGTGTGCGAATATGTTCGAGTGTGTGCAATTGTGTACGAGTGTGTGTGTGCGAGTGCGAGTCCGTATGAGTGAGTGTGTGAATGTGTGCGATTGTGTGCCAGTGTGTGTGTGCGAGTGTGTGTACGAGTGTGTGCGAGTGTGTGCGTGCGAGTGTGTATGAGTGTATGTGCGAGTGTGTGTGCGAGTGTGTGCGAGTGTGTGTGCGAGTGTGTGTGTTCGAGTGTGTGCAAGTGTGTGCGAGTGTGTGTGCGAGTGCGTACGAATGTGTTCGTGTGTGCACGAGTGTGTGCGTGTGAGTGTGTGCGAGTGTGTGCGTCCGATTGTGTGCGACTGTGCTCGAGTGAGTGGGTGTGAGTGTGTGCGAGTGTGCATGAGTGAGTGTATGTGAGTGTGTGCGTGTGTGCGAGTTTGTGTGCGAGTGTGCTCGAGTGAATGGGTGCGAGTGTGTGTGAGTGTGTGCGAGTGAGTGCAAGTGTGTGCGAGTGTGTGGGTGCGAGTGTGTGCAAGTGTGTGCGAGTGTGTGTGAATGTGTGTTCGAGTGTGTGCGAGTGTGTGCGTGCGAGTATGTGCGAGTGTGCTCGAGTGAATGGGTGCGAGTGTGTGCGAGTGTGTGTGAGTGTGTGCGAGTGAGTGTGTGCGAGTGTGTATGAGTGAGTGTGTGTGAGTGTGTGCGAGTTTGTGTGCGAGTGTGTGCGAGTGAGTGTGTGCGAATGTGTATGAGTGTGTGTGCGAGTGTGTGCAAGTGGGTGCGAGTGTGTGGGTGCGAGTGTGTGCAAGTGTGTGCGAGTATGTGTGAATGTGTGTTTGAGTGTGTGCGAGTGTGTGCCAGTGAGTGTGTGCGAGTGTTTGCGAGTGTGTGTGCGAGTGTGTGTGTGAGTGTGTGCGTGCGAGTGTGTGCGTGCGGGTGTTTGCGAGTGTGTGTGAGTGTGTGTGCGAATGTGTGTGTGTGCGAGTGTGCGTGCGAGTGAGTGTGTGAGTGTGTGTGCAATTGTGTATGAGTGTGTGCGAGTGTGTGTGCGTTTGTGCGAGTGTGTGCGTGTGTGTGTGCGAGTGCGTGTGAGTGAGTGCGAGTTTGTGCAAATGTGTGCGCGAGTGTGCGAGTGTGGGCGTGCGAGTGTGTGCTAGTGTGCGCGAGTGTGTGAGTGTGTGCGAGTGTGCGTGAGTAAGTGTGTGTGAGAGTATGTGCGAGTGTTGCCGAGTGTGTGTGTGAGTGTGTAGGACTGTGTGCACGAGTGTGTGTGCAAGTGTGTGTGTACGAGTGTGTTCGAGTGTGTGCAATTTTGTGCGAGTGAGTGTGTGCGAGTGTGTATGAGTGAGTGTGTGTGAGTGTGTGCGAGTTTGTGTGCGAGTGTGTGCGAGTGAGTGTGTGCGAATGTGTATGAGTGTGTGTGCGAGTGTGTGCAAGTGGGTGCGAGTGTGTGGGTGCGAGTGTGTGCAAGTGTGTGCGAGTATGTGTGAATGTGTGTTTGAGTGTGTGCGAGTGTGTGCCAGTGAGTGTGTGCGAGTGTTTGCGAGTGTGTGTGCGAGTGTGTGTGTGAGTGTGTGCGTGCGAGTGTGTGCGTGCGGGTGTTTGCGAGTGTGTGTGAGTGTGTGTGCGAATGTGTGTGTGTGTGAGTGTGCGTGCGAGTGAGTGTGTGAGTGTGTGTGCAATTGTGTATGAGTGTGTGCGAGTGTGTGTGCGTTTGTGCCAGTGTGTGCGTGTGTGTGTGCGAGTGCGTGTGAGTGAGTGCGAGTTTGTGCAAATGTGTGCGCGAGTGTGCGAGTGTGGGCGTGCGAGTGTGTGCTAGTGTGCGCGAGTGTGTGAGTGTGTGCGAGTGTGCGTGAGTAAGTGTGTGTGAGAGTATGTGCGAGTGTTGCCGAGTGTGTGTGTGAGTGTGTAGGACTGTGTGCACGAGTGTGTGTGCAAGTGTGTGTGTACGAGTGTGTTCGAGTGTGTGCAATTTTGTGCGAGTGTGTGTGTGCGAGTGCATATGAGTAAGTGTGTGCGAATGTGTGCGAGTGTGTGCGAGTGTGTGTGCGAGTGTGTATGAGTGTGTGTGTGCAAGTGTGTGCGTGTGTGTGTGAGTGTGTGTGAGTGTGTGCATGAGTGAGTGTGTGCGAGTGTGTGTGAGTGTGTGTGTGTGAGTGTGTGCGAGTGTGTGTGTGCGTGTTTGTGTGCGAGTGTGTGCGTGTGAGTGTGTGCGAGTGTGTGTGTGTGTGTGATTGTGTATTAGTGAATGTGTGCGAGTGTGCGTGAGTGTGTGCGTGTGAGTGAGTGAGTGTGTGTGTGTGCGAGTGTGTGCGAGTGAGTGTGAGTGAGTGTGTGCGAGTGTGTGCGAGTGTGTGTGTGCGATTGTGCATAAGTGTGTGCGAGTGTGAGTGTGTAGGACTGTGTGTGTGAGTGTGTGTGCGAGTGTGTGCGAGTGTGTGCGAGTGTGTGCGAGTGTGTGTAGGAGTTTGTATTCAATTGTGTGTGTGAGTGTGCAGGACTGTATGTGCGAGTGTGTGCGACTGTGTTCGAGTGTGTGTGTGCGAGTGTGTGAGCATGTGTGAGTGTGTGCAAGTGTGTGCATGCGAGTGTGTGTGTGCGAGTGTGTGTGATTGTGTATGAGTGAGTGTGTGCGAGTGTGTGCGAGTGTGTGTGTGAGTGTGTGCAAGTGTGTTTGAGTGTGTTTGTGCGAGTGTGTATGAGTGTGTGTGTGCGAGTGTGTGCAAGTGTGTTTGTGCGAGTGTGTATGAGTGTGTGTGTGCGAGTGTGTGCAAGTGTGTGTGATTGTGTGTGAGTGTGTGTATGAGTGAGTGTGTGCGAGTGTGTGCATGCGAGTCTGTGTGTGCACGCGAGTGTGTGCGAGTGTGTGAGTGTTTCTGCGAATGTGTGTGTGTGAGTGTGTGCGAGTGTGTATGAGTGTATGTGCGAGTGTGTGCCAGTGTGTGCGAGTGTGTGTGTGCGAGTGTGTGCAAGTGTGTGCGAGAGTGTGCGAGTGTGTGTGTGCGAGTGTGTGTGCGAGTGTGTGTGCAATTGTGTATGAGTGTGTTCGAGTGTGTGTGAGTTTGTGCAAGTGTGTGCGTGTGTGCGTGCGAGTGCGTGCGAGTGAGTGCGAGTGTGCGCGAGTGTGTGCGAGTGTGTGTATGCGAGTGTGTGTGCGATTGTGTATGAGTGTGTGCGAGTGTGTGTGAGTTTGTGCGAGTGTGTGTGTGTGTGCGAGTGTGTGCTAGTGTGCACGAGTGTTTGAGTGTGTGCAAGTGTGCCTGAGTAAGTGTGTGTGTGATTGTCTGCGAGTGTTTCCGAGTGTGTGTTAGTGAGTAGGACTGTATGTGCGAGTGTTTGCGAGTGTGTGTGCGAGCGAGTGTGTGCGAGTGTGTTCGAGGGTGTGCAATTGTGTGCAAGTGTGTGTGTGCGAGTGCGAGTCCATATGAGTGAGTGTGTGAATGTGTGCGAGTGTGTGCCGGTGTGTGTGCGAGTGTGTGTACGAGTGTGTGCGAGTGTGTGCGAGTGTGTATGAGTGTATGTGCGAGTGTGTGTTCGAGTGTGTGCGAGTGTGTGTGCAAGTGTGTGCGAGTGTGTGTGCGAGTGCGTACGAGTGTGTGTGAGTGTGCACGAGTGTGTGAGTGTGAGTGTGTGCGAGTGTGTGTGTGCACGCGAGTGTGTGTGAGTGTGTGTGCGAGTATATGCCAGTGTGTGCGAGTGTGTGTGTGTGAGTGTGTGCAAATGTGTGCGAGTGAGTGTGTGCGAGAGTGTGCACGAGTGTGCTCGAGTGAGTGGGTGCATGTGAGTGTGTGCGTGCAAGTGTTTGCGTGCGAGTGTGTGCGAGTGTGTGCAAGTGTGTGAGTGTGTGCGAGTGTGTGTGTGAGTGTGTCCGAGTGTGTGCAAATGTGCCCGAGTGTGCGCGAGTGTGCACGAGTGAATGGGTGCGAGTGTGTGTGAGTGTGTATGAGTGAGTGTGTGTGAGTTTGTGTGCGAGTGAGAGTGTGCGAATGTGTGCAAGTGTGTTTGTGAGTGTGTGTGCGAGTGTGTGCATGCGAGTGTGTGCGAGTGTGTGCGAGTGTGTGTGAGTGTGTGCGAGTGTGTGCGAGTGTGTGCAAATGTGCCCGAGTGTGCACGAGTGAGTGTGTGCGAGTGTGTGCAAGTGTGTGTGAGTGTGTGTCAGTGTGTGTGTGCGAGTGTGTGCGAGTGTGTGTATGAGTGTGTGTGTTCGATTGTGCAAGTGTGTGTGCGAGTGTGTGCGTGCGAGTGTGTGCGAGTGTGTGTGAGTGTGTGCGAGTGTGTGTGCGAGTGTGTGCGAGTGTGTGCAAATGTGCCCGAGTGTGCACGAGTGTGCACGAGTGAGTGTGTGCGAGTGTGTGCAAGTGTGTGTGAGTGTGTGCCAGTGTGTGTGTGCGAGTGTGTGCGAGTGTGTGTATGAGTGTGTGTGTTCGATTGTGTATAAGTGTGTGTGTGAGTGTGTGTGCAAGTGTGTGTGTGTGAGTGTGTTCGATTGTGTGCAAATTTGTGTGTGAGTGTGAGTGAGTGTGTACGAGTGTGTTCGAGTGTGTGCGATTGTGTGTGAGAGTGTGTAGGACTGTATGTGCGAGTGTATATGAGTGTGTGTGTGAGTGTGTGCAAGTGTGTGCGAGTGAGTGTGTGTGAGTGTGTGTGCAAGTGTGTGTGTGCGTGTGAGTGTGTGCGTGCGAGTGTGTGCGACTGTGTGCGAGTGTGTGCGAGTGTGTGAGTGCGAGTGTGTGCGAATGTGTGCTAGTGTGTGCGTGCGAGTGTGCACGAGTGTGCACGAGTGTGTGCGTGTGAGTGTGTGTGTGCGAGTGTGTGCGAGTGTGCTCGAGTGAATGGGTGCGAGTGTGTGCGAGTGTGTGTGAGTGTGTGCGAGTGAGTGTGTGTGAGAGTGTATTAGTGAGTGTGTGTGAGTGTGTGCGTGTGTGCGAGTTTGTGTGCGAGTGTGTGCGAGTGTGCGAGTGTGTGCGTGCGAGTGTGTACGTGCGAGTGTGTGAGAGTGTGTGTGCGAATGTGAGTGCGAGTGAGTGTGTATGAGTGTGTGTAGGAGTGTGTGCGAGTTTGTGCGATTGTGTGTGTGAGTGTGTAGGACTGTATGTGCAAGTGTGTGCGAGTGTGTTCGAGTGTGAGAGTGTGTGCGAGTGTGTGTGAGTGTGTGTGAGTGTGTGCAAGTGTGTGTGTGCGAGTGTGTGTGTGTGTGTGAGTGTGTGCAAGTGTGTTCGAGTGTGTGTGCGAGTGTGTATGAGTGTGTGTGTGCAAGTGTGTGCGCGTGTGTGTGAGTGTGTGTGAGTGTGTGCATGAGTGAGTGTGTGCGAGTGTGTTTGAGTGTGTGTGTGTGTGCGTGCGAGTGTGTGTGAGTGTGTGTATGCGAGTGTGTGTGCGATTGTGTATGAGTGTGTGCGAGTGTGTGTGAGTTTGTGCGAGTGTGTGTGTGTGTGTGCGAGTGTGTGCTAGTGTGCACGAGTGGTTGAGTGTGTGCGAGTGTGCCTGAGAGTGTGTGTGTGTCATTGTGTGCGAGTGTTTCCGAGTGTGTGTGTGAGTGAGTAGGACTGTGTGTGTGAGTGTTTGCGAGTGTGTGTGCGAGCGAGTGTGTGCGAGTGTGTTCGAGGGTGTGCAATTGTGTGCAAGTGTGTGTGTGCGAGTGCGAGTCCATATGAGTGAGTGTGTGAATGTGTGCGAGTGTGTGCCAGTGTGTGTGTGCGAGTGTGTGTACGAGTGTGTGCGAGTGTGTGCGTGCGAGTGTGTGCGAGTGTGTATGAGTGTATGTGCGAGTGTGTGTGCGAGTGTGTGTTCGAGTGTGTGTGTTCGCGTGTGTTCGCGTGTGTGCAAGTGTGTGCGAGTGTGTGTGCGAGTGCGTACGAGTGTGTGTGAGTGTGCACGAGTGTGTGCGTGTGAGTGTGTGCGAGTGTGTGTGTGCGTGCGAGTGTGTGCGAATGTGTGTGCGTGCGAGTGTGTGCGAGTGTGTGCGAGTGTGTGAGTGCGAGTGTGTGCGAATGTGTGCGAGTGTGTGTGTGCGAGTGTGCACGAGTGTGCACGAGTGTGTGCGTGTAAGTGTGTGCGTGCGAGTGTGTGCGAGTGTGCTCGAGTGAATGGGTGCGAGTGTGTGCGAGTGTGTGTGAGTGTGTGCGAGTGAGTGTGTGTGAGAGTGTATTAGTGAGTGTGTGAGAGTGTGTGCGTGTGTGCGAGTTTGTGTGCGAGTGTGTGCGAGTGTGCGAGTGTGTGCGTGCGAGTGTGTACGTGCGAGTGTGTGAGAGTGTTTGAGTGTGTGTGCGAATATGAGTGCGAGTGAGTGTGTATGAGTGTGTGTAGGAGTGTGTGCGAGTGTGTGCGATTGTGTGTGTGAGTGTGTAGGACTGTATTTGCAAGTGTGTGCGAGTGTGTTCGAGTGTGTGAGTGTGTGCGAGTGTGTGTGAGTGTGTGTGAGTGTGTGCAAGTGTGTGTGTGCGAGTGTGTGTGTGTGTGAGTGTGTGCAAGTGTGTTCGAATGTGTGTGCGAGTGTGTATGAGTGTGTGTGTGCAAGTGTGTGCACGTGTGTGTGAGTGTGTGCATGAGTGAGTGTGTGCGAGTGTGTGTGTGTGTGAGTGCGTGCGAGTGAGTGCGAGTGTGTGTGAGTGTGTGCGAGTGTGTGTATGCGAGTGTGTGTGCGATTGTGTATGAGTGTGTGCGAGTTTGTGTGAGTTTGTGCGAGTGTGTGTGTGTGTGCGAGTGTGTGCTAGTGTGCACGAGTATTTGAGTGTGTGCGAGTGTGCCTGAGTAAGTGTGTGTGTGATTGTGTGCGAGTGTTTCCGAGTGTGTGTGTGAGTGAGTAGGACTGTGTGTGCGATTGTTTGCGAGTGTGTTTGCGAGCGAGTGTGTGCGAGTGTGTTCGAGGGTGTCAAATTGTGTGCAAGTGTGTGTGTACGAGTGCGAGTCCATATGAGTGAGTGTGTGAATGTGTGCGAGTGTGTGCCTTTGTGTGTGTGCGAGTGTGTGTACGAGTGTGTGCGAGTGTGTGCGTGCGAGTGTGTGCGAGTGTGTGCGAGTGAGTGTGTGTGAAAGTGTATTAGTGAGTGTGTGAGAGTGTGTGCGTGTGTGCGAGTTTGTGTGCGAGTGTGTGCGAGTGTGCGAGTGTGTGCGTGCGAGTGTGTACGTGCGAGTGTGTGAGAGTGTGTGAGTGTGTGTGCGAATGTGAGTGCGAGTGAGTGTGTATGAGTGTGTGTAGGAGTGTGTGCGAGTGTGTGCGATTGTGTGTGTGAGTGTGTAGGACTGTATTTGCAAGTGTGTGCGAGTGTGTTCGAGTGTGTAAGTGTGTGCGAGTGTGTGTGAGTGTGTGTGAGTGTGTGCAAGTGTGTGTGTGCGAGTGTGTGTGTGTGTGAGTGTGTGCAAGTGTGTTCGAGTGTGTGTGCGAGTGTGTATGAGTGTGTGTGTGCAAGTGTGTGCGCGTGTGTGTGAGTGTGTGCATGAGTGAGTGTGTGCGAGTGTGTGTGAGTGTGTGTGTGTGAGTGCGTGCGAGTGCGTGCAAGTGTGTGCGAGTGTGTGCGAGTGTGTGTATGCGAGTGTGTGTGCGATTGTGTATGAGTGTGTGCGAGTTTGTGTGAGTTTGTGCGAGTGTGTGTGTGTGTGTGTGTGCGAGTGTGTGCTAGTGTGCACGAGTATTTGAGTGTGTGCGAGTGTGCCTGAGTAAGTGTGTGTGTGATTGTGTGCGAGTGTTTCCGAGTGTGTGTGTGAGTGAGTAGGACTGTGTGTGCGATTGTTTGCGAGTGTGTTTGCGAGCGAGTGTGTGCGAGTGTGTTCGAGGGTGTGCAATTGTGTGCAAGTGTGTGTGTGCGAGTGCGAGTCCATATGAGTGAGTGTGTGAATGTGTGCGAGTGTGTGCCAGTGTGTGTGTGCGAGTGTGTGTACAAGTGTGTGCGAGTGTGTGCGTGCGAGTGTGTATGAGTGTATGTGCGAGTGTGTGTGCGAGTGTGTGAGAGTGTGTGTTCGAGTGTGTGTGTTCGCGTGTGTGCAAGTGTGTGCGAGTGTGTGTGCGAGTGCGTACGAGTGTGTGTGAGTGTGCACGAGTGTGTGCTTGTGAGTGTGTGCGAGTGTGTGTGTGCGCACGAGTGTGTGTGCGAATGTGTGGGCGTGTGAGTGTGTGCGAGTGTGTATGAGTGTATGTGCGAGTATGTGCCAGTGTGTGCGAGTGTGTGTGTGTGAGTGTGTGCAAATGTGTGCGAGTGAGTGTGTGCGAGAGTGTGCACGAGTGTGCTCGAGTGAGTGGGTGCATGTAAGTGTGTGCGTTCGAGTGTGTGCGAATGTGTGCGAGTTTGTGCATGTGAGTGTGTGCGTGCAAGTGTTTGCGTGCGAGTGTGTGCGAGTGTGTGCAAGTGTGTGAGTGTGTGCGAGTGTGTGTGTGAGTGTGTCCGAGTGTGTGCAAATGTGCCCGAGTGTGCGCGAGTGTGCACGAGTGAATGGGTGCGAGTGTGTGTGAGTGTGTATGAGTGAGTGTGTGCGAGTTTGTGTGCGAGTGAGTGTGTGCGAATGTGTGCAAGTGTGTTTGTGAGTGTGTGTGCGAGTGTGTGCATGCGAGTGTGTGTGAGTGTGTGTGAGTGTGTGCGAGTGTGTGCAAATGTGCCCGAGTGTGCACGAGTGTGCACGAGTGAGTGTGTGCGAGTGTGTGCAAGTGTGTGTGAGTGTGTGCCAGTGTGTGTGTGCGAGTGTGTGCGAGTGTGTGTATGAGTGTGTGTGTTCGATTGTGCAAGTGTGTTTGTGAGTGTGTGTGCGAGTGTGTGCGTGCGAGTGTGTGTGAGTGTGTGCGAGTGTGTGTGAGTGTGTGCGAGTGTGTGTGCGAGTGTGTGCGAGTGTGTGCAAATGTGCCCGAGTGTGCACGAGTGAGTGTGTGCAAGTGTGTGCAAGTGTGTGTGAGTGTGTGCCAGTGTGTGTGTGCGAGTGTGTGCGAGTGTGTGTATGAGTGTGTGTGTTCGATTGTGTATAAGTGTGTGCGAGTGTGTGTGTGAGTGTGTGTGCAAGTGTGTGTGTGCGAGTGTGTTCGATTGTGTGCGAATGTGTGTGTGAGTGTGAGTGAGTGTGTACGAGTGTGTGCGAGTGTGTGCGAGTGTGTGTGCGAGTGTGTGCGAGTGTGTGCGATTGTGTGTGTGAGTGTGTAGGACTGTATGTGTGAGTGTGTGCGAGTGTGTATGAGTGTGTGTGTGAGTGTGTGCAAGTGTGTGCGAGTGAGTGTGTGTGAGTGTGTGTGCGAGTGTGTGTGCGAGTGTGTGCGAGTGTGTGCGATTGTGTGTTAGAGTGTGTAGGACTGTATGTGCGAGTGTATATGAGTGTGTGTGTGAGTGTGTGCAAGTGTGTGCGAGTGAGTGTGTGTGAGTGTGTGTGCGAGTGTGTGCATGCGAGTGTTTGCGTGCGAGTGTGTGCGTTCGAGTGTGTGCGATTGTGTGCGAGTGTGTGCGAGTGTGTGAGTGCGAGTGTGTGCGAATGTGTGCGAGTGTGTGCGAGTGTGCACGAGTGTGCACGAGTGTGTGCGTGTAAGTGTGTGCATGCGAGTGTGTGAGAGTGTGCTCGAGTGAATGGGTGCGAGTGTGTGCGAGTGTGTGTGAGTGTGTGCATGAGTGAGTGTGTGCGAGGGTGTGTGAGTGTGTGTGTGTGTGAGTGTCTGCGAGTGTGTGTGTGCGAGTGTGTGTGCGAGTGTGTGTGTGCGAGTGTGTGTGTGCGAGTGTGTGTGTGCGATTGTGTATTAGTGAATGTGTGCGAGTGTGCATGAGTGTGTGCGTGTGAGTGAGTGAGTGTGTGTGTGCGAGTGAGTGAGTGTGTGCGAGTGTGTGTGTGCGATTGTGCATAAGTGTGTGCGAGTGTGAGTGTGTAGGACTGTGTGTGCGAGTGTGTGTGCGAGTGTGTGCGAGTGTGTGTGAGTGTGTGCGAGTGTGTGTAGGAGTGTGTGCGATTGTGTGTGTGAGTGTGTAGGACTGTATGTGCGAGTGTGTGCGACTGTGTTCGAGTGTGTGTGTGCGAGTGTGTGAGCATGTGTGAGTGTGTGCAAGTGTGTGCGTGCGAGTGTGTGTGTGCGAGTGTGTGTGATTGTGTATGAGTGAGTGTGTGCGTGTGTGCAAGTGTGTTTGAGTGTGTTTGTGCGAGTGTGTATGAGTGTGTGTGCGAGTGTGTGCAAGTGTGTTTGTGCGAGTGTGTATGAGTGTGTTTGTGCGAGTGTGTGCAAGTGTGTGTGATTGTGTGTGAGTGTGTGTATGAGTGAGTGTGTGCGAGTGTGTGCGAGTGTGTGTGCGAGTGTATGCGCGAGTGTGTGCGTGCGAGTGTGTGCGTGCGAGTGTGTGTGTGCACACGAGTGTGTGAGTGTGTGTGCGAATGTGTGTGCGTGTGAGTGTGTGTGAGTGTGTATGAGTGTATGTGCGAGTGTGTGCCAGTGTGTGCGAGTGTGTGTGTGCGAGTGTGTGCAAGTGTGTGCGAGTGAGTGTGTGTTAGTGTGTGCGAGAGTGTGCGAGTGTGTGTGTGCGAGTGTGTGTGTGCGAGTGTGTGTGCAATTGTGTATGAGTGTGTGCGAGTGTGTGTGAGTTTGTGCAAGTGTGTGCATGTGTGCGTGCGAGTGCGTGCGAGTGAGTGCGAGTGAGTGCGAGTGAGTGCGAGTGAGTGCGAGTGTGTGCGAGTGTGTGTATGCGAGTTTGTGTGCGATTGTGTATGAGTGTGTGCGAGTGTGTGTGAGTTTGTGCGAGTGTGTGTGTGTGTGTGCGAGTGTGTGCTAGTGTGCATGAGTGTTTGAGTGTGTGCGAGTGTGCCTGAGTAAGTGTGTGTGTGATTGTGTGCGAGTGTTTCCGAGTGTGTGTGTGAGTGAGTAGGACTGTGTGTGCGAGTGTTTGCGAGTGTGTGTGTGAGCGTGTGTGTGCGAGTGTGTTCAAGGGTGTGCAATTGTGTGCAAGTGTGTGTGTGCGAGTGCGAGTCCATATGAGTGAGTGTGTGAATGTGTGCGAGTGTGTGCCAGTGTGTGTGTGCGAGTGTGTGTACGAGTGTGTGCGAGTGTGTGCGTGCGAGTGTGTATGAGTGTATGTGCGAGTGTGTGTTCGAGTGTGTGTGTTCGCGTGTGTGCAAGTGTGTGCGAGTGTGTGTGCGAGTGCGTACGAGTGTGTGTGAGTGTGCACGAGTGTGTGCGTGTGAGTGTGTGCGAGTGTGTGTGTGCACGCGAGTGTGTGTGAGTGTGTGTGCGAATGTGTGTGCGTGTGAGTGTGTGCGAGTGTGTATGAGTGTATGTGCGAGTATGTGCCAGTGTGTGCGAGTGTGTGTGTGTGAGTGTGTGCAAGTGTGTGCGAGTGAGTGTGTGCGAGAGTGTGCGAGTGTGTGTGTGCGAGTGTGTGTGTGCGAGTGTGTGTGTGCGAGTGTGTGTGTGCGAGTGTGTGTGCAATTGTGTATGAGTGTGTGCGAGTGTGTGCGAGTGTGTGCGAGTGTGTGCGAGTGTGTATGAGTGTATGTGCGAGTGTGTGTGCGAGTGTGTGCGAGTGTGTGTTCGAGTGTGTGTGTTCGCGTGTGTGCAAGTGTGTGCGAGTGTGTGTGCGAGTGCGTACGAGTGTGTGTGAGTGTGCACGAGTGTGTGCGTGTGAGTGTGTGCGAGTGTGTGTGTGCGCGCGAGTGTGTGTGAGTGTGTGTGCGAATGTGTGTGCGTGTGAGTGTGTGCGAGTGTGTATGAGTGTATGTGCGAGTATGTGCCAGTGTGTGCGAGTGTGTGTGTGTGAGTGTGTGCAAATGTGTGCGAGTGAGTGTGTGCGAGAGTGTGCACGAGTGTGCTCGAGTGAGTGGGTGCATGTAAGTGTGTGCGTTCGAGTGTGTGCGAATGTGTGCGAGTGTGTGCATGTGAGTGTGTGCGTGCAAGTGTTTGCGTGTGAGTGTGTGCAAGTGTGTGCAAGTGTGTGAGTGTGTGCGAGTGTGCTCGAGTGAGTGGGTGTGAGTGTGTGCGAGTGTGCATGAGTGAGTGTATGTGAGTGTGTGCGAGTGAGTGCAAGTGTGTGCGAGTATGTGGGTGCGAGTGTGTGCAAGTGTGTGCGAGTGTGTGTGAATGTGTGTTCGAGTGTGTGCGAGTGTGTGTGAGTGTGTGTGCGAGTGTGTGCAAGTGTGTGCGAGTGTGTGGGTGCGAGTGTGTGTGAATGTGTGTTCGAGTTTGTGCGAATGTGTGCACACGAGTGTGTGTGTGCACACGAGTGTGTGAGTGTGTGTGCGAATGTGTGTGCGTGTGAGTGTGTGTGAGTGTGTATGAGTGTATGTGCGAGTGTGTGCCAGTGTGTGCGAGTGTGTGTGTGCGAGTGTGTGCAAGTGTGTGCGAGTGAGTGTGTGCGAGTGTGTGCGAGAGTGTGCGAGTGTGTGTGTGCGAGTGTGTGTGTGCGAGTGTGTGTGCAATTGTGTATGAGTGTGTGCGAGTGTGTGTGAGTTTGTGCAAGTGTGTGCATGTGTGCGTGCGAGTGCGTGCGAGTGAGTGCGAGTGAGTGCGAGTGAGTGCGAGTGAGTGCGAGTGTGTGCGAGTGTGTGTATGCGAGTGTGTGTGCGATTGTGTATGAGTGTGTGCGAGTGTGTGTGAGTTTGTGCGAGTGTGTGTGTGTGTGTGCGAGTGTGTGCTAGTGTGCATGAGTGTTTGAGTGTGTGCGAGTGTGCCTGAGTAAGTGTGTGTGTGATTGTGTGCGAGTGTTTCCGAGTGTGTGTGTGAGTGAGTAGGACTGTGTGTGCGAGTGTTTGCGAGTGTGTGTGTGAGCGTGTGTGTGCGAGTGTGTTCAAGGGTGTGCAATTGTGTGCAAGTGTGTGTGTGCGAGTGCGAGTCCATATGAGTGAGTGTGTGAATGTGTGCGAGTGTGTGCCAGTGTGTGTGTGCGAGTGTGTGTACGAGTGTGTGCGAGTGTGTGCGTGCGAGTGTGTATGAGTGTATGTGCGAGTGTGTGTTCGAGTGTGTGTGTTCGCGTGTGTGCAAGTGTGTGCGAGTGTGTGTGCGAGTGCGTACGAGTGTGTGTGAGTGTGCACGAGTGTGTGCGTGTGAGTGTGTGCGAGTGTGTGTGTGCACGCGAGTGTGTGTGAGTGTGTGTGCGAATGTGTGTGCGTGTGAGTGTGTGCGAGTGTGTATGAGTGTATGTGCGAGTATGTGCCAGTGTGTGCGAGTGTGTGTGTGTGAGTGTGTGCAAGTGTGTGCGAGTGAGTGTGTGCGAGAGTGTGCGAGTGTGTGTGTGCGAGTGTGTGTGTGCGAGTGTGTATGTGCGAGTGTGTGTGTGCGAGTGTGTGTGCAATTGTGTATGAGTGTGTGCGAGTGTGTGCGAGTGTGTGCGAGTGTGTGCGAGTGTGTATGAGTGTATGTGCGAGTGTGTGTGCGAGTGTGTGCGAGTGTGTGTTCGAGTGTGTGTGTTTGCGTGTGTGCAAGTGTGTGCGAGTGTGTGTGAGTGTGCACGAGTGTGGGCGTGTGAGTGTGTGCGAGTGTGTGTGTGCGCGCGAGTGTGTGTGAGTGTGTGTGCGAATTTGTGTGCGTGTGAGTGTGTGCGAGTGTGTATGAGTGTATGTGCGAGTATGTGCCAGTGTGTGCGAGTGTGTGTGTGTGAGTGTGTGCAAATGTGTGCGAGTGAGTGTGTGCGAGAGTGTGCACGAGTGTGCTCGAGTGAGTGGGTGCATGTAAGTGTGTGCGTTCGAGTGTGTGCGAATGTGTGCGAGTGTGTGCATGTGAGTGTGTGCGTGCAAGTGTTTGCGTGTGAGTGTGTGCGAGTGTGTGCAAGTGTGTGAGTGTGTGCGAGTGTGCTCGAGTGAGTGGGTGTGAGTGTGTGCGAGTGTGCATGAGTGAGTGTATGTGAGTGTGTGCGAGTGAGTGCAAGTGTGTGCGAGTATGTGGGTGCGAGTGTGTGCAAGTGTGTGCGAGTGTGTGTGAATGTGTGTTTGAGTGTGTGCGAGTGTGTGTGAGTGTTAGTGCGAGTGTGTGCAAGTGTGTGCGAGTGTGTGGGTGCGAGTGTGTGTGAATGTGTGTTCGAGTTTGTGCGAGTGTGTGCGTGCGAGCATGTGTGAGTGTGCTCGAGTGAATGGGTGCGAATGTGTGCGAGTGTGTGTGAGTGTGTGCGAGTGAGTGTGTGCGAGTGTGTATGAGTGAGTGTGTGTGAGTGTGTGCGAGTTTGTGTGCGAGTGTGTGCGAGTGAGTGTGTGCGAATGTGTATAAGTGTGTGTGCGAGTGTGTGCAAGTGGGTGCGAGTGTGTGGGTGCGAGTGTGTGCAAGTGTGTGCGAGTATGTGTGAATGTGTGTTTGAGTGTGTGCGAGTGTGTGCCAGTGAGTGTGTGCGAGTGTTTGTGAGTGTGTGTGTGAGTGTGTGCGTGCTAGTGTGTGCGTGCGGGTGTGTGCGAGTGTGTGTGAGTGTGTGTGTGAATGTGTGTGTGTGCGAGTGTGCGTGCGAGTGAGTGTGTGAGTGTGTGTGCAATTGTGTATGAGTGTGTGCAAGTGTGTGTGCGTTTGTTCGAGTGTGTGCGTGTGTGCGTGCGAGTGCGTGCGAGTGAGTGCGAGTGCGTGCAAATGTGTGCGCGAGTGTGCGAGTGTGGGCGTGCGAGTGTGTGCTAGTGTGCGCGAGTGTGTGAGTGTGTGCGAGTGTGCGTGAGTAAGTGTGTGTGAGAGTATGTGCGAGTGTTGCCGAGTGTGTGTGTGAGTGTGTAGGACTGTGTGCGCGAGTGTGTGTGCAAGTGTGTGTGTACGAGTGTGTTCGAGTGTGTGCAATTTTGTGCGAGTGTGTGTGTGCGAGTGCATATGAGTAAGTGTGTGCGAATGTGTGCGAGTGTGTGTGCGAGTGTGTGTGCGAGTGTGCGTGCGACTGTGTGCGTGCGACTGTGTGCGAGTGTGTGCGAGTGTTTGCGTGTGTGTGCGAGTGTGTGCAAGTGTGTGTGAGTGTGTGTGAGTGTGTGTGTGAGTGTGTGTGAATGTGTGCGAGTCTGTGTGTGCGAGTGTGTGTGTGTGATTGTGTATGAATGTGTGCGAGTATGTGTGTGAGTGTGTGCGAGTGTGTGCGAGTGTGTGCGTGCGAGTGTGTGCAAATGTGTGCGAGAGTGTGCGAGTGTGGGCGTGCGAGTGTGTGCGAGTGTGCGCGAGTGTGTGCGTGTGAGTGAGTGTGTGTGTGAGTGTGAGTGTGTGCTAGTGTGCATGAGTGTGTGAGTGTGTGCGAGTGTGCGCGAGTGTGCGTGTGAGTGAGTGAGTGTGTGCGAGTGTGTGTGCGAGTGTGTGTGAGTGTGTACGAGTGTGTGTAGGAGTTTGTGCGATTGTGTGTGTGAGTGTGTAGGACTGTATGTGCAAGTGTGTGCGAGTGTGTTCGAGTGTGTGAGTGTGTGCGAGTGTGTGTGAGTGTGTGCAAGTGTGTGTGTGCGAGTGTGTGCGAGTGTGTGTGTGAGTGTGTGCAAGTGTGTTTGAGTGTGTGTGCGAGTGTGTATGAGTGTGTGTGTGTGCAAGTGTGTGCGTGTGTGTGTGAGTGTGTGTGAGTGTGTGCATGAGTGAGTGTGTGCGAGTGTGTGTGAGTGTGTGTGTGTGAGTGTGTGTGAGTGTGTGTGCGAGTGTGTGTGCGAGTGTGTGCGTGCGAGTGTGTGCGAGTGTGTGTGTGTGAGTGTGTGCGAGTGTGTGTGTGCGATTGTGTATTAGTGAATGTGTGCGAGTGTGCGTGAGTGTGTGCGTGTGAGTGTGTGTGTGTGCGAGTGTGTGTGAGTGAGTGTGTGCGAGTGTGTGTGTGCGATTGTGCATAAGTGTGTGCGAGTGTGAGTGTGTAGGACTGTGTGTGCGAGTGTGTGTGAGTGTGTGCAAGTGTGTGCGTGCGAGTGTGTGTGTGCGAGTGTGTGTGATTGTGTATGAGTGAGTGTGTGCGAGTGTGTGTGTGAGTGTGTGCAAGTGTGTTTGAGTGTGTTTGTGCGAGTGTGTATGAGTGTGTGTGTGCGAGTGTGTGAAAGTGTGTTTGTGTGAGTGTGTATGAATGTGTGTAAGAGTGTGTGATTGTGTGTGAGTGTGTGTATGAGTGAGTGTGTGCGAGTGTGTGCGTGTGAGTCTGTGTGTGCACGCGAGTGTGTGTGAGTGTGTGAGTGTGTGTGCGAATGTGTGTGTGTGAGTGTGTGCGAGTGTGTATGAGTGTATGTGCGAGTGTGTGCCAGTGTGTGCGAGTGTGTGTGTGCGAGTGTGTGCAAGTGTGTGCGAGTGAGTGTGTGCGAGTGTGTGCGAGAGTGTGCGAGTGTGTGTGTGCGAGTGTGTGTGTGCGAGTGTGTGTATGCGAGTGTGTGTGCAATTGTGTATGAGTGTGTTCGAGTGTGTGTGAGTTTGTGCAAGTGTGTGCGTGTGTGCGTGCGAGTGCGTGCGAGTGAGTGCGAGTGTGTGCGAGTGTGTGCGAGTGTGTGTATGCGAGTGTGTGTGCGATTGTGTATGAGTGTGTGCGAGTGTGTGTGAGTTTGTGCGAGTGTGTGTGTGTGTGTGCGAGTGTGTGCTAGTGTGCACGAGTGTTTGATTGTGTGCGAGTGTGCCTGAGTAAGTGTGTGTGTGATTGTGTGCGAGTGTTTCCGAGTGTGTGTGTGAGTGAGTAGGACTTTGTGTGAGAGTGTTTGCGAGTGTGTGTGCGAGCGAGTGTGTGCGAGTGTGTTCGAGGGTGTGCAATTGTGTGCAAGTGTGTGTGTGCGAGTGCGAGTCCATATGAGTGAGTGTGTGAATGTGTGCGAGTGTGTGCCAGTGTGTGTGTGTGCGAGTGTGTGTGAGTGTGTGTATGACTGTGTGTGTTCGATTGTGTATAAGTGTGTGCGAGTGTGTGTGTGAGTGTGTGTGCAAGTGTGTGTGTGCGAGTGTGTTCGATTGTGTGCGAATGTGTGTGTGAGTGTGAGTGTGTACGAGTGTGTGCGAGTGTGTATGAGTGTATGTGCGAGTATGTGCCAGTGTGTGCGAGTGTGCAATTGTGTATGAGTGTGTTCGAGTGTGTGTGAGTTTGTGCAAGTGTGTGCGTGTGTGCGTGCGAGTGCGTGCGAGTGAGTGCGAGTGTGTGCGAGTGTGTGTATGCGAGTGTGTGTGCGATTGTGTATGAGTGTGTGCGAGTGTGTGTGAGTTTGTGCGAGTGTGTGTGTGTGTGTGTGCGAGTGTGTGCTAGTGTGCACGAGTGTTTGAGTGTGTGCGAGTGCCTGAGTAAGTGTGTGTGTGATTGTGTGCGAGTGTTTCCGAGTGTGTGTGTGAGTGAGTAGGACTTTGTGTGCGAGTGTTTGCGAGTGTGTGTGCGAGCGAGTGTGTGCGAGTGTGTTCGAGGGTGTGCAATTGTGTGCAAGTGTGTGTGTGCGAGTGCGAGTCCATATGAGTGAGTGTATGAATGTGTGCGAGTGTGTGCCAGTGTGTGTGTGCGAGTGTGTGTGAGTGTGTGTATGACTGTGTGTGTTCGATTGTGTATAAGTGTGTGCGAGTGTGTGTGTGAGTGTGTGTGCAAGTGTGTGTGTGCGAGTGTGTTCGATTGTGTGCGAATGTGTGTGTGAGTGTGAGTGAGTGTGTACGAGTGTGTGCGAGTGTGTATGAGTGTATGTGCGAGTATGTGCCAGTGTGTGCGAGTGTGCAATTGTGTATGAGTGTGTGCGAGTGTGTGTGAGTTTGTGCGAGTGTGTGTGTGTGTGCGAGTGTGTGCTAGTGTGCACGAGTGTTTGAGTGTGTGCGAGTGTGCCTGAGTAAGTGTGTGTGTGATTGTGTGCGAGTGTTTCCGAGTGTGTGTGTGAGTGAGTAGGACTGTGTGTGCGAGTGTTTGCGAGTGTGTGTGCGAGCGAGTGTGTGCGAGTGTGTTCGAGGGTGTGCAATTGTGTGCAAGTGTGTGTGTGCGAGTCCATATGAGTGAGTGTGTGAATGTGTGCGAGTGTGTGCCAGTGTGTGTGTGTGTGAGTGTGTGTACGAGTGTGTGCGAGTGTGTGCGTGCGAGTGTGTGAGAGTGTGTATGAGTGTATGTGCGAGTGTGTGTGCGAGTGTGTGCGAGTGTGTGTTCGAGTGTGTGTGTTCGCATGTGTGCAAGTGTGTGCGAGTGTGTGTGCGAGTGCGTACGAGTGTGTGTGCACGAGTGTGTGCGTTTGAGTGTGTGCGAGTGTGTGTGTGCGCGCGAGTGTGTGCGAGTGTGTGAGTGTGTGTGCGAATGTGTGTGAGTGTGTGCGAGTGTGTATGAGTGTATGTGCGAGTATGTGCCAGTGTGTGCGAGTGTGTGTGTGTGAGTGTGTGCAAATGTGTGCGAGTGAGTGTGTGCAAGAGTGTGCACGAGTGTGCTCGAGTGAGTGGGTGCATGTAAGTGTGTGCGTGCGAGTGTGTGCGAATGTGTGCGAGTGTGTGCATGCGAGTGTGTGCGTGCAAGTGTTTGCGTGCGAGTGTGTGCGAGTGTGTGCAAGTGTGTGAGTGTGTGCGAGTGTGTGTGTGAGTGTGTCCGAGTGTGTGCAAATGTGCCCGAGTGTGCGCGAGTGTGCACGAGTGAATGGGTGCGAGTGTGAGTGAGTGTGTATGAGTGAGTGTGTGCGAGTTTGTGTGCGAGTGAGTGTGTGCGAATGTGTGCAAGTGTGTTTGTGAGTGTGTGTGCGAGTGTGTGTGTGCGAGTGTGTGCGAGTGTGTGCGAGTGTGTGTGAGTGTGTGCGAGTGTGTGTGCGAGTGTGTGCGAGTATGTGCAAATGTGCCCGAGTGTGCACGAGTGTGCACGAGTGAGTGTGTGCGAGTGTGTGCAAGTGTGTGTGAGTGTGTGCCAGTGTGTGTGTGCGAGTGTGTGCGAGTGTGTGTATGAGTGTGTGTGTTTGATTGTGCAAGTGTGTTTGTGAGTGTGTGTGCGAGTGTGTGCGTGCGAGTGTGTGCGAGTGTGTGTGAGTGTGTGCGAGTGTGTGTGCGAGTGTGTGCGAGTGTGTGCAAGTGTGTGTGAGTGTGTGCCAGTGTGTGTGTGCGAGTGTGTGTATGAGTGTGTGTGTTCGATTGTGTATAAGTGTGTGCGAGTGTGTGTGTGAGTGTGTGTGCAAGTGTGTGTGCGAGTGTGTTCGATTGTGTGCGAATGTGTGTGTGAGTGTGAGTGAGTGTGTACGAGTGTGTGCGAGTGTGTGCGAGTGTGTGTGCGAGTGTGTGCGAGTGTGTGCGATTGTGTGTGTGAGTGTGTAGGACTGTATGTGTGAGTGTGTGCGAGTGTGTATGAGTGTGTGCGTGAGTGTGTGCAAGTGTGTGTATGCGAGTGTGTGTGCGATTGTGTATGAGTGTGTGCGAGTGTGAGTGAGTTTGTGTGAGTGTGTGCGAGTGTGTGCTAGTGTGCATGAGTGTTTGAGTGTGTGCGAGTGTGCGTGAGTGAATGGGTGCGAGTGTGTGCGAGTGTGTGTGAGTGTGTGCGAGTGAGTGTGTGCGAGTGTGTATGAGTGAGTGTGTGTGAGTGTGTGCGAGTTTGTGTGCGAGTGTGTGCGAGTGAGTGTGTGCGAATGTGTATGAGTGTGTGTGCGAGTGTGTGTGTGTGAGTGTGTGCGAGTGTGTATGAGTGTATGTGCGAGTGTGTGCCAGTGTGTGCGAGTGTGTGTGTGCGAGTGTGTGCAAGTGTGTGCGAGTGAGTGTGTGCGAGTGTGTGCGAGAGTGTGCGAGTGTGTGTGTGCGAGTGTGTGTGTGCGAGTGTGTGTGTGCGAGTGTGTGTGCAATTGTGTATGAGTGTGTTCGAGTGTGTGTGAGTTTGTGCAAGTGTGTGCGTGTGTGCGTGCGAGTGCGTGCGAGTGAGTGCGAGTGTGTGCGAGTGTGTGTGAGTGTGTGTATGCGAGTGTGTGTGCGATTGTGTGCGAGTGTGTGTACGAGCGTGTGTGTGCGAATATGTTCGAGTGTGTGCAATTGTGTACGAGTGTGTGTGTGCGAGTGCGAGTCCGTATGAGTGAGTGTGTGAATGTGTGCGATTGTGTGCCAGTGTGTGTGTGCGAGTGTGTGTACGAGTGTGTGCGAGTGTGTGCGTGCGAGTGTGTATGAGTGTATGTGCGAGTGTGTGTGCGAGTGTGTGCGAGTGTGTGTGCGAGTGTGTGTGTTCGAGTGTGTGCAAGTGTGTGCGAGTGTGTGTGCGAGTGCGTACGAATGTGTTCGTGTGTGCACGAGTGTGTGCGTGTGAGTGTGTGCGAGTGTGTGCGTCCGATTGTGTGCGACTGTGCTCGAGTGAGTGGGTGTGAGTGTGTGCGAGTGTGCATGAGTGAGTGTATGTGAGTGTGTGCGTGTGTGCGAGTTTGTGTGCGAGTGTGCTCGAGTGAATGGGTGCGAGTGTGTGTGAGTGTGTGCGAGTGAGTGCAAGTGTGTGCGAGTGTGTGGGTGCGAGTGTGTGCAAGTGTGTGCGAGTGTGTGTGAATGTGTGTTCGAGTGTGTGCGAGTGTGTGCGTGCGAGTATGTGCGAGTGTGCTCGAGTGAATGGGTGCGAGTGTGTGCGAGTGTGTGTGAGTGTGTGCGAGTGAGTGTGTGCGAGTGTGTATGAGTGAGTGTGTGTGAGTGTGTGCGAGTTTGTGTGCGAGTGTGTGCGAGTGAGTGTGTGCGAATGTGTATGAGTGTGTGTGCGAGTGTGTGCAAGTGGGTGCGAGTGTGTGGGTGCGAGTGTGTGCAAGTGTGTGCGAGTATGTGTGAATGTGTGTTTGAGTGTGTGCGAGTGTGTGCCAGTGAGTGTGTGCGAGTGTTTGCGAGTGTGTGTGCGAGTGTGTGTGTGAGTGTGTGCGTGCGAGTGTGTGCGTGCGGGTGTTTGCGAGTGTGTGTGAGTGTGTGTGCGAATGTGTGTGTGTGCGAGTGTGCGTGCGAGTGAGTGTGTGAGTGTGTGTGCAATTGTGTATGAGTGTGTGCGAGTGTGTGTGCGTTTGTGCGAGTGTGTGCGTGTGTGTGTGCGAGTGCGTGTGAGTGAGTGCGAGTTTGTGCAAATGTGTGCGCGAGTGTGCGAGTGTGGGCGTGCGAGTGTGTGCTAGTGTGCGCGAGTGTGTGAGTGTGTGCGAGTGTGCGTGAGTAAGTGTGTGTGAGAGTATGTGCGAGTGTTGCCGAGTGTGTGTGTGAGTGTGTAGGACTGTGTGCACGAGTGTGTGTGCAAGTGTGTGTGTACGAGTGTGTTCGAGTGTGTGCAATTTTGTGCGAGTGAGTGTGTGCGAGTGTGTATGAGTGAGTGTGTGTGAGTGTGTGCGAGTTTGTGTGCGAGTGTGTGCGAGTGAGTGTGTGCGAATGTGTATGAGTGTGTGTGCGAGTGTGTGCAAGTGGGTGCGAGTGTGTGGGTGCGAGTGTGTGCAAGTGTGTGCGAGTATGTGTGAATGTGTGTTTGAGTGTGTGCGAGTGTGTGCCAGTGAGTGTGTGCGAGTGTTTGCGAGTGTGTGTGCGAGTGTGTGTGTGAGTGTGTGCGTGCGAGTGTGTGCGTGCGGGTGTTTGCGAGTGTGTGTGAGTGTGTGTGCGAATGTGTGTGTGTGCGAGTGTGCGTGCGAGTGAGTGTGTGAGTGTGTGTGCAATTGTGTATGAGTGTGTGCGAGTGTGTGTGCGTTTGTGCCAGTGTGTGCGTGTGTGTGTGCGAGTGCGTGTGAGTGAGTGCGAGTTTGTGCAAATGTGTGCGCGAGTGTGCGAGTTTGGGCGTGCGAGTGTGTGCTAGTGTGCGCGAGTGTGTGAGTGTGTGCGAGTGTGCGTGAGTAAGTGTGTGTGAGAGTATGTGCGAGTGTTGCCGAGTGTGTGTGTGAGTGTGTAGGACTGTGTGCACGAGTGTGTGTGCAAGTGTGTGTGTACGAGTGTGTTCGAGTGTGTGCAATTTTGTGCGAGTGTGTGTGTGCGAGTGCATATGAGTAAGTGTGTGCGAATGTGTGCGAGTGTGTGCGAGTGTGTGTGCGAGTGTGTATGAGTGTGTGTGTGCAAGTGTGTGCGTGTGTGTGTGAGTGTGTGTGAGTGTGTGCATGAGTGAGTGTGTGCGAGTGTGTGTGAGTGTGTGTGTGTGAGTGTGTGCGAGTGTGTGTGTGCGTGTTTGTGTGCGAGTGTGTGCGTGTGAGTGTGTGCGAGTGTGTGTGTGTGTGTGATTGTGTATTAGTGAATGTGTGCGAGTGTGCGTGAGTGTGTGCGTGTGAGTGAGTGAGTGTGTGTGTGTGCGAGTGTGTGCGAGTGAGTGTGAGTGAGTGTGTGCGAGTGTGTGCGAGTGTGTGTGTGCGATTGTGCATAAGTGTGTGCGAGTGTGAGTGTGTAGGACTGTGTGTGTGAGTGTGTGTGCGAGTGTGTGCGAGTGTGTGCGAGTGTGTGCGAGTGTGTGTAGGAGTTTGTATTCAATTGTGTGTGTGAGTGTGCAGGACTGTATGTGCGAGTGTGTGCGACTGTGTTCGAGTGTGTGTGTGCGAGTGTGTGAGCATGTGTGAGTGTGTGCAAGTGTGTGCATGCGAGTGTGTGTGTGCGAGTGTGTGTGATTGTGTATGAGTGAGTGTGTGCGAGTGTGTGCGAGTGTGTGTGTGAGTGTGTGCAAGTGTGTTTGAGTGTGTTTGTGCGAGTGTGTATGAGTGTGTGTGTGCGAGTGTGTGCAAGTGTGTTTGTGCGAGTGTGTATGAGTGTGTGTGTGCGAGTGTGTGCAAGTGTGTGTGATTGTGTGTGAGTGTGTGTATGAGTGAGTGTGTGCGAGTGTGTGCATGCGAGTCTGTGTGTGCACGCGAGTGTGTGCGAGTGTGTGAGTGTTTCTGCGAATGTGTGTGTGTGAGTGTGTGCGAGTGTGTATGAGTGTATGTGCGAGTGTGTGCCAGTGTGTGCGAGTGTGTGTGTGCGAGTGTGTGCAAGTGTGTGCGAGAGTGTGCGAGTGTGTGTGTGCGAGTGTGTGTGCGAGTGTGTGTGCAATTGTGTATGAGTGTGTTCGAGTGTGTGTGAGTTTGTGCAAGTGTGTGCGTGTGTGCGTGCGAGTGCGTGCGAGTGAGTGCGAGTGTGCGCGAGTGTGTGCGAGTGTGTGTATGCGAGTGTGTGTGCGATTGTGTATGAGTGTGTGCGAGTGTGTGTGAGTTTGTGCGAGTGTGTGTGTGTGTGCGAGTGTGTGCTAGTGTGCACGAGTGTTTGAGTGTGTGCAAGTGTGCCTGAGTAAGTGTGTGTGTGATTGTCTGCGAGTGTTTCCGAGTGTGTGTTAGTGAGTAGGACTGTATGTGCGAGTGTTTGCGAGTGTGTGTGCGAGCGAGTGTGTGCGAGTGTGTTCGAGGGTGTGCAATTGTGTGCAAGTGTGTGTGTGCGAGTGCGAGTCCATATGAGTGAGTGTGTGAATGTGTGCGAGTGTGTGCCAGTGTGTGTGTGCGAGTGTGTGTACGAGTGTGTGCGAGTGTGTGCGAGTGTGTATGAGTGTATGTGCGAGTGTGTGTTCGAGTGTGTGCGAGTGTGTGTGCAAGTGTGTGCGAGTGTGTGTGCGAGTGTGTACGAGTGTGTGTGAGTGTGCACGAGTGTGTGAGTGTGAGTGTGTGCGAGTGTGTGTGTGCACGCGAGTGTGTGTGAGTGTGTGTGCGAGTATATGCCAGTGTGTGCGAGTGTGTGTGTGTGAGTGTGTGCAAATGTGTGCGAGTGAGTGTGTGCGAGAGTGTGCACGAGTGTGCTCGAGTGAGTGGGTGCATGTGAGTGTGTGCGTGCAAGTGTTTGCGTGCGAGTGTGTGCGAGTGTGTGCAAGTGTGTGAGTGTGTGCGAGTGTGTGTGTGAGTGTGTCCGAGTGTGTGCAAATGTGCCCGAGTGTGCGCGAGTGTGCACGAGTGAATGGGTGCGAGTGTGTGTGAGTGTGTATGAGTGAGTGTGTGTGAGTTTGTGTGCGAGTGAGAGTGTGCGAATGTGTGCAAGTGTGTTTGTGAGTGTGTGTGCGAGTGTGTGCATGCGAGTGTGTGCGAGTGTGTGCGAGTGTGTGTGAGTGTGTGCGAGTGTGTGCGAGTGTGTGCAAATGTGCCCGAGTGTGCACGAGTGAGTGTGTGCGAGTGTGTGCAAGTGTGTGTGAGTGTGTGTCAGTGTGTGTGTGCGAGTGTGTGCGAGTGTGTGTATGAGTGTGTGTGTTCGATTGTGCAAGTGTGTGTGCGAGTGTGTGCGTGCGAGTGTGTGCGAGTGTGTGTGAGTGTGTGCGAGTGTGTGTGCGAGTGTGTGCGAGTGTGTGCAAATGTGCCCGAGTGTGCACGAGTGTGCACGAGTGAGTGTGTGCGAGTGTGTGCAAGTGTGTGTGAGTGTGTGCCAGTGTGTGTGTGCGAGTGTGTGCGAGTGTGTGTATGAGTGTGTGTGTTCGATTGTGTATAAGTGTGTGTGTGAGTGTGTGTGCAAGTGTGTGTGTGTGAGTGTGTTCGATTGTGTGCAAATTTGTGTGTGAGTGTGAGTGAGTGTGTACGAGTGTGTTCGAGTGTGTGCGATTGTGTGTGAGAGTGTGTAGGACTGTATGTGCGAGTGTATATGAGTGTGTGTGTGAGTGTGTGCAAGTGTGTGCGAGTGAGTGTGTGTGAGTGTGTGTGCAAGTGTGTGTGTGCGTGTGAGTGTGTGCGTGCGAGTGTGTGCGACTGTGTGCGAGTGTGTGCGAGTGTGTGAGTGCGAGTGTGTGCGAATGTGTGCTAGTGTGTGCGTGCGAGTGTGCACGAGTGTGCACGAGTGTGTGCGTGTGAGTGTGTGTGTGCGAGTGTGTGCGAGTGTGCTCGAGTGAATGGGTGCGAGTGTGTGCGAGTGTGTGTGAGTGTGTGCGAGTGAGTGTGTGTGAGAGTGTATTAGTGAGTGTGTGTGAGTGTGTGCGTGTGTGCGAGTTTGTGTGCGAGTGTGTGCGAGTGTGCGAGTGTGTGCGTGCGAGTGTGTACGTGCGAGTGTGTGAGAGTGTGTGTGCGAATGTGAGTGCGAGTGAGTGTGTATGAGTGTGTGTAGGAGTGTGTGCGAGTTTGTGCGATTGTGTGTGTGAGTGTGTAGGACTGTATGTGCAAGTGTGTGCGAGTGTGTTCGAGTGTGAGAGTGTGTGCGAGTGTGTGTGAGTGTGTGTGAGTGTGTGCAAGTGTGTGTGTGCGAGTGTGTGTGTGTGTGTGAGTGTGTGCAAGTGTGTTCGAGTGTGTGTGCGAGTGTGTATGAGTGTGTGTGTGCAAGTGTGTGCGCGTGTGTGTGAGTGTGTGTGAGTGTGTGCATGAGTGAGTGTGTGCGAGTGTGTTTGAGTGTGTGTGTGTGTGCGTGCGAGTGTGTGTGAGTGTGTGTATGCGAGTGTGTGTGCGATTGTGTATGAGTGTGTGCGAGTGTGTGTGAGTTTGTGCGAGTGTGTGTGTGTGTGTGCGAGTGTGTGCTAGTGTGCACGAGTGGTTGAGTGTGTGCGAGTGTGCCTGAGAGTGTGTGTGTGTCATTGTGTGCGAGTGTTTCCGAGTGTGTGTGTGAGTGAGTAGGACTGTGTGTGTGAGTGTTTGCGAGTGTGTGTGCGAGCGAGTGTGTGCGAGTGTGTTCGAGGGTGTGCAATTGTGTGCAAGTGTGTGTGTGCGAGTGCGAGTCCATATGAGTGAGTGTGTGAATGTGTGCGAGTGTGTGCCAGTGTGTGTGTGCGAGTGTGTGTACGAGTGTGTGCGAGTGTGTGCGTGCGAGTGTGTGCGAGTGTGTATGAGTGTATGTGCGAGTGTGTGTGCGAGTGTGTGTTCGAGTGTGTGTGTTCGCGTGTGTTCGCGTGTGTGCAAGTGTGTGCGAGTGTGTGTGCGAGTGCGTACGAGTGTGTGTGAGTGTGCACGAGTGTGTGCGTGTGAGTGTGTGCGAGTGTGTGTGTGCGTGCGAGTGTGTGCGAATGTGTGTGCGTGCGAGTGTGTGCGAGTGTGTGCGAGTGTGTGAGTGCGAGTGTGTGCGAATGTGTGCGAGTGTGTGTGTGCGAGTGTGCACGAGTGTGCACGAGTGTGTGCGTGTAAGTGTGTGCGTGCGAGTGTGTGCGAGTGTGCTCGAGTGAATGGGTGCGAGTGTGTGCGAGTGTGTGTGAGTGTGTGCGAGTGAGTGTGTGTGAGAGTGTATTAGTGAGTGTGTGAGAGTGTGTGCGTGTGTGCGAGTTTGTGTGCGAGTGTGTGCGAGTGTGCGAGTGTGTGCGTGCGAGTGTGTACGTGCGAGTGTGTGAGAGTGTTTGAGTGTGTGTGCGAATATGAGTGCGAGTGAGTGTGTATGAGTGTGTGTAGGAGTGTGTGCGAGTGTGTGCGATTGTGTGTGTGAGTGTGTAGGACTGTATTTGCAAGTGTGTGCGAGTGTGTTCGAGTGTGTGAGTGTGTGCGAGTGTGTGTGAGTGTGTGTGAGTGTGTGCAAGTGTGTGTGTGCGAGTGTGTGTGTGTGTGAGTGTGTGCAAGTGTGTTCGAATGTGTGTGCGAGTGTGTATGAGTGTGTGTGTGCAAGTGTGTGCACGTGTGTGTGAGTGTGTGCATGAGTGAGTGTGTGCGAGTGTGTGTGTGTGTGAGTGCGTGCGAGTGAGTGCGAGTGTGTGTGAGTGTGTGCGAGTGTGTGTATGCGAGTGTGTGTGCGATTGTGTATGAGTGTGTGCGAGTTTGTGTGAGTTTGTGCGAGTGTGTGTGTGTGTGCGAGTGTGTGCTAGTGTGCACGAGTATTTGAGTGTGTGCGAGTGTGCCTGAGTAAGTGTGTGTGTGATTGTGTGCGAGTGTTTCCGAGTGTGTGTGTGAGTGAGTAGGACTGTGTGTGCGATTGTTTGCGAGTGTGTTTGCGAGCGAGTGTGTGCGAGTGTGTTCGAGGGTGTCAAATTGTGTGCAAGTGTGTGTGTACGAGTGCGAGTCCATATGAGTGAGTGTGTGAATGTGTGCGAGTGTGTGCCTTTGTGTGTGTGCGAGTGTGTGTACGAGTGTGTGCGAGTGTGTGCGTGCGAGTGTGTGCGAGTGTGTGCGAGTGAGTGTGTGTGAAAGTGTATTAGTGAGTGTGTGAGAGTGTGTGCGTGTGTGCGAGTTTGTGTGCGAGTGTGTGCGAGTGTGCGAGTGTGTGCGTGCGAGTGTGTACGTGCGAGTGTGTGAGAGTGTGTGAGTGTGTGTGCGAATGTGAGTGCGAGTGAGTGTGTATGAGTGTGTGTAGGAGTGTGTGCGAGTGTGTGCGATTGTGTGTGTGAGTGTGTAGGACTGTATTTGCAAGTGTGTGCGAGTGTGTTCGAGTGTGTAAGTGTGTGCGAGTGTGTGTGAGTGTGTGTGAGTGTGTGCAAGTGTGTGTGTGCGAGTGTGTGTGTGTGTGAGTGTGTGCAAGTGTGTTCGAGTGTGTGTGCGAGTGTGTATGAGTGTGTGTGTGCAAGTGTGTGCGCGTGTGTGTGAGTGTGTGCATGAGTGAGTGTGTGCGAGTGTGTGTGAGTGTGTGTGTGTGAGTGCGTGCGAGTGCGTGCAAGTGTGTGCGAGTGTGTGCGAGTGTGTGTATGCGAGTGTGTGTGCGATTGTGTATGAGTGTGTGCGAGTTTGTGTGAGTTTGTGCGAGTGTGTGTGTGTGTGTGTGTGCGAGTGTGTGCTAGTGTGCACGAGTATTTGAGTGTGTGCGAGTGTGCCTGAGTAAGTGTGTGTGTGATTGTGTGCGAGTGTTTCCGAGTGTGTGTGTGAGTGAGTAGGACTGTGTGTGCGATTGTTTGCGAGTGTGTTTGCGAGCGAGTGTGTGCGAGTGTGTTCGAGGGTGTGCAATTGTGTGCAAGTGTGTGTGTGCGAGTGCGAGTCCATATGAGTGAGTGTGTGAATGTGTGCGAGTGTGTGCCAGTGTGTGTGTGCGAGTGTGTGTACAAGTGTGTGCGAGTGTGTGCGTGCGAGTGTGTATGAGTGTATGTGCGAGTGTGTGTGCGAGTGTGTGAGAGTGTGTGTTCGAGTGTGTGTGTTCGCGTGTGTGCAAGTGTGTGCGAGTGTGTGTGCGAGTGCGTACGAGTGTGTGTGAGTGTGCACGAGTGTGTGCTTGTGAGTGTGTGCGAGTGTGTGTGTGCGCACGAGTGTGTGTGCGAATGTGTGGGCGTGTGAGTGTGTGCGAGTGTGTATGAGTGTATGTGCGAGTATGTGCCAGTGTGTGCGAGTGTGTGTGTGTGAGTGTGTGCAAATGTGTGCGAGTGAGTGTGTGCGAGAGTGTGCACGAGTGTGCTCGAGTGAGTGGGTGCATGTAAGTGTGTGCGTTCGAGTGTGTGCGAATGTGTGCGAGTTTGTGCATGTGAGTGTGTGCGTGCAAGTGTTTGCGTGCGAGTGTGTGCGAGTGTGTGCAAGTGTGTGAGTGTGTGCGAGTGTGTGTGTGAGTGTGTCCGAGTGTGTGCAAATGTGCCCGAGTGTGCGCGAGTGTGCACGAGTGAATGGGTGCGAGTGTGTGTGAGTGTGTATGAGTGAGTGTGTGCGAGTTTGTGTGCGAGTGAGTGTGTGCGAATGTGTGCAAGTGTGTTTGTGAGTGTGTGTGCGAGTGTGTGCATGCGAGTGTGTGTGAGTGTGTGTGAGTGTGTGCGAGTGTGTGCAAATGTGCCCGAGTGTGCACGAGTGTGCACGAGTGAGTGTGTGCGAGTGTGTGCAAGTGTGTGTGAGTGTGTGCCAGTGTGTGTGTGCGAGTGTGTGCGAGTGTGTGTATGAGTGTGTGTGTTCGATTGTGCAAGTGTGTTTGTGAGTGTGTGTGCGAGTGTGTGCGTGCGAGTGTGTGTGAGTGTGTGCGAGTGTGTGTGAGTGTGTGCGAGTGTGTGTGCGAGTGTGTGCGAGTGTGTGCAAATGTGCCCGAGTGTGCACGAGTGAGTGTGTGCAAGTGTGTGCAAGTGTGTGTGAGTGTGTGCCAGTGTGTGTGTGCGAGTGTGTGCGAGTGTGTGTATGAGTGTGTGTGTTCGATTGTGTATAAGTGTGTGCGAGTGTGTGTGTGAGTGTGTGTGCAAGTGTGTGTGTGCGAGTGTGTTCGATTGTGTGCGAATGTGTGTGTGAGTGTGAGTGAGTGTGTACGAGTGTGTGCGAGTGTGTGCGAGTGTGTGTGCGAGTGTGTGCGAGTGTGTGCGATTGTGTGTGTGAGTGTGTAGGACTGTATGTGTGAGTGTGTGCGAGTGTGTATGAGTGTGTGTGTGAGTGTGTGCAAGTGTGTGCGAGTGAGTGTGTGTGAGTGTGTGTGCGAGTGTGTGTGCGAGTGTGTGCGAGTGTGTGCGATTGTGTGTTAGAGTGTGTAGGACTGTATGTGCGAGTGTATATGAGTGTGTGTGTGAGTGTGTGCAAGTGTGTGCGAGTGAGTGTGTGTGAGTGTGTGTGCGAGTGTGTGCATGCGAGTGTTTGCGTGCGAGTGTGTGCGTTCGAGTGTGTGCGATTGTGTGCGAGTGTGTGCGAGTGTGTGAGTGCGAGTGTGTGCGAATGTGTGCGAGTGTGTGCGAGTGTGCACGAGTGTGCACGAGTGTGTGCGTGTAAGTGTGTGCATGCGAGTGTGTGAGAGTGTGCTCGAGTGAATGGGTGCGAGTGTGTGCGAGTGTGTGTGAGTGTGTGCATGAGTGAGTGTGTGCGAGGGTGTGTGAGTGTGTGTGTGTGTGAGTGTCTGCGAGTGTGTGTGTGCGAGTGTGTGTGCGAGTGTGTGTGTGCGAGTGTGTGTGTGCGAGTGTGTGTGTGCGATTGTGTATTAGTGAATGTGTGCGAGTGTGCATGAGTGTGTGCGTGTGAGTGAGTGAGTGTGTGTGTGCGAGTGAGTGAGTGTGTGCGAGTGTGTGTGTGCGATTGTGCATAAGTGTGTGCGAGTGTGAGTGTGTAGGACTGTGTGTGCGAGTGTGTGTGCGAGTGTGTGCGAGTGTGTGTGAGTGTGTGCGAGTGTGTGTAGGAGTGTGTGCGATTGTGTGTGTGAGTGTGTAGGACTGTATGTGCGAGTGTGTGCGACTGTGTTCGAGTGTGTGTGTGCGAGTGTGTGAGCATGTGTGAGTGTGTGCAAGTGTGTGCGTGCGAGTGTGTGTGTGCGAGTGTGTGTGATTGTGTATGAGTGAGTGTGTGCGTGTGTGCAAGTGTGTTTGAGTGTGTTTGTGCGAGTGTGTATGAGTGTGTGTGCGAGTGTGTGCAAGTGTGTTTGTGCGAGTGTGTATGAGTGTGTTTGTGCGAGTGTGTGCAAGTGTGTGTGATTGTGTGTGAGTGTGTGTATGAGTGAGTGTGTGCGAGTGTGTGCGAGTGTGTGTGCGAGTGTATGCGCGAGTGTGTGCGTGCGAGTGTGTGCGTGCGAGTGTGTGTGTGCACACGAGTGTGTGAGTGTGTGTGCGAATGTGTGTGCGTGTGAGTGTGTGTGAGTGTGTATGAGTGTATGTGCGAGTGTGTGCCAGTGTGTGCGAGTGTGTGTGTGCGAGTGTGTGCAAGTGTGTGCGAGTGAGTGTGTGCGAGTGTGTGCGAGAGTGTGCGAGTGTGTGTGTGCGAGTGTGTGTGTGCGAGTGTGTGTGCAATTGTGTATGAGTGTGTGCGAGTGTGTGTGAGTTTGTGCAAGTGTGTGCATGTGTGCGTGCGAGTGCGTGCGAGTGAGTGCGAGTGAGTGCGAGTGAGTGCGAGTGAGTGCGAGTGTGTGCGAGTGTGTGTATGCGAGTTTGTGTGCGATTGTGTATGAGTGTGTGCGAGTGTGTGTGAGTTTGTGCGAGTGTGTGTGTGTGTGTGCGAGTGTGTGCTAGTGTGCATGAGTGTTTGAGTGTGTGCGAGTGTGCCTGAGTAAGTGTGTGTGTGATTGTGTGCGAGTGTTTCCGAGTGTGTGTGTGAGTGAGTAGGACTGTGTGTGCGAGTGTTTGCGAGTGTGTGTGTGAGCGTGTGTGTGCGAGTGTGTTCAAGGGTGTGCAATTGTGTGCAAGTGTGTGTGTGCGAGTGCGAGTCCATATGAGTGAGTGTGTGAATGTGTGCGAGTGTGTGCCAGTGTGTGTGTGCGAGTGTGTGTACGAGTGTGTGCGAGTGTGTGCGTGCGAGTGTGTATGAGTGTATGTGCGAGTGTGTGTTCGAGTGTGTGTGTTCGCGTGTGTGCAAGTGTGTGCGAGTGTGTGTGCGAGTGCGTACGAGTGTGTGTGAGTGTGCACGAGTGTGTGCGTGTGAGTGTGTGCGAGTGTGTGTGTGCACGCGAGTGTGTGTGAGTGTGTGTGCGAATGTGTGTGCGTGTGAGTGTGTGCGAGTGTGTATGAGTGTATGTGCGAGTATGTGCCAGTGTGTGCGAGTGTGTGTGTGTGAGTGTGTGCAAGTGTGTGCGAGTGAGTGTGTGCGAGAGTGTGCGAGTGTGTGTGTGCGAGTGTGTGTGTGCGAGTGTGTGTGTGCGAGTGTGTGTGTGCGAGTGTGTGTGCAATTGTGTATGAGTGTGTGCGAGTGTGTGCGAGTGTGTGCGAGTGTGTGCGAGTGTGTATGAGTGTATGTGCGAGTGTGTGTGCGAGTGTGTGCGAGTGTGTGTTCGAGTGTGTGTGTTCGCGTGTGTGCAAGTGTGTGCGAGTGTGTGTGCGAGTGCGTACGAGTGTGTGTGAGTGTGCACGAGTGTGTGCGTGTGAGTGTGTGCGAGTGTGTGTGTGCGCGCGAGTGTGTGTGAGTGTGTGTGCGAATGTGTGTGCGTGTGAGTGTGTGCGAGTGTGTATGAGTGTATGTGCGAGTATGTGCCAGTGTGTGCGAGTGTGTGTGTGTGAGTGTGTGCAAATGTGTGCGAGTGAGTGTGTGCGAGAGTGTGCACGAGTGTGCTCGAGTGAGTGGGTGCATGTAAGTGTGTGCGTTCGAGTGTGTGCGAATGTGTGCGAGTGTGTGCATGTGAGTGTGTGCGTGCAAGTGTTTGCGTGTGAGTGTGTGCAAGTGTGTGCAAGTGTGTGAGTGTGTGCGAGTGTGCTCGAGTGAGTGGGTGTGAGTGTGTGCGAGTGTGCATGAGTGAGTGTATGTGAGTGTGTGCGAGTGAGTGCAAGTGTGTGCGAGTATGTGGGTGCGAGTGTGTGCAAGTGTGTGCGAGTGTGTGTGAATGTGTGTTCGAGTGTGTGCGAGTGTGTGTGAGTGTGTGTGCGAGTGTGTGCAAGTGTGTGCGAGTGTGTGGGTGCGAGTGTGTGTGAATGTGTGTTCGAGTTTGTGCGAATGTGTGCACACGAGTGTGTGTGTGCACACGAGTGTGTGAGTGTGTGTGCGAATGTGTGTGCGTGTGAGTGTGTGTGAGTGTGTATGAGTGTATGTGCGAGTGTGTGCCAGTGTGTGCGAGTGTGTGTGTGCGAGTGTGTGCAAGTGTGTGCGAGTGAGTGTGTGCGAGTGTGTGCGAGAGTGTGCGAGTGTGTGTGTGCGAGTGTGTGTGTGCGAGTGTGTGTGCAATTGTGTATGAGTGTGTGCGAGTGTGTGTGAGTTTGTGCAAGTGTGTGCATGTGTGCGTGCGAGTGCGTGCGAGTGAGTGCGAGTGAGTGCGAGTGAGTGCGAGTGAGTGCGAGTGTGTGCGAGTGTGTGTATGCGAGTGTGTGTGCGATTGTGTATGAGTGTGTGCGAGTGTGTGTGAGTTTGTGCGAGTGTGTGTGTGTGTGTGCGAGTGTGTGCTAGTGTGCATGAGTGTTTGAGTGTGTGCGAGTGTGCCTGAGTAAGTGTGTGTGTGATTGTGTGCGAGTGTTTCCGAGTGTGTGTGTGAGTGAGTAGGACTGTGTGTGCGAGTGTTTGCGAGTGTGTGTGTGAGCGTGTGTGTGCGAGTGTGTTCAAGGGTGTGCAATTGTGTGCAAGTGTGTGTGTGCGAGTGCGAGTCCATATGAGTGAGTGTGTGAATGTGTGCGAGTGTGTGCCAGTGTGTGTGTGCGAGTGTGTGTACGAGTGTGTGCGAGTGTGTGCGTGCGAGTGTGTATGAGTGTATGTGCGAGTGTGTGTTCGAGTGTGTGTGTTCGCGTGTGTGCAAGTGTGTGCGAGTGTGTGTGCGAGTGCGTACGAGTGTGTGTGAGTGTGCACGAGTGTGTGCGTGTGAGTGTGTGCGAGTGTGTGTGTGCACGCGAGTGTGTGTGAGTGTGTGTGCGAATGTGTGTGCGTGTGAGTGTGTGCGAGTGTGTATGAGTGTATGTGCGAGTATGTGCCAGTGTGTGCGAGTGTGTGTGTGTGAGTGTGTGCAAGTGTGTGCGAGTGAGTGTGTGCGAGAGTGTGCGAGTGTGTGTGTGCGAGTGTGTGTGTGCGAGTGTGTATGTGCGAGTGTGTGTGTGCGAGTGTGTGTGCAATTGTGTATGAGTGTGTGCGAGTGTGTGCGAGTGTGTGCGAGTGTGTGCGAGTGTGTATGAGTGTATGTGCGAGTGTGTGTGCGAGTGTGTGCGAGTGTGTGTTCGAGTGTGTGTGTTTGCGTGTGTGCAAGTGTGTGCGAGTGTGTGTGAGTGTGCACGAGTGTGGGCGTGTGAGTGTGTGCGAGTGTGTGTGTGCGCGCGAGTGTGTGTGAGTGTGTGTGCGAATTTGTGTGCGTGTGAGTGTGTGCGAGTGTGTATGAGTGTATGTGCGAGTATGTGCCAGTGTGTGCGAGTGTGTGTGTGTGAGTGTGTGCAAATGTGTGCGAGTGAGTGTGTGCGAGAGTGTGCACGAGTGTGCTCGAGTGAGTGGGTGCATGTAAGTGTGTGCGTTCGAGTGTGTGCGAATGTGTGCGAGTGTGTGCATGTGAGTGTGTGCGTGCAAGTGTTTGCGTGTGAGTGTGTGCGAGTGTGTGCAAGTGTGTGAGTGTGTGCGAGTGTGCTCGAGTGAGTGGGTGTGAGTGTGTGCGAGTGTGCATGAGTGAGTGTATGTGAGTGTGTGCGAGTGAGTGCAAGTGTGTGCGAGTATGTGGGTGCGAGTGTGTGCAAGTGTGTGCGAGTGTGTGTGAATGTGTGTTTGAGTGTGTGCGAGTGTGTGTGAGTGTTAGTGCGAGTGTGTGCAAGTGTGTGCGAGTGTGTGGGTGCGAGTGTGTGTGAATGTGTGTTCGAGTTTGTGCGAGTGTGTGCGTGCGAGCATGTGTGAGTGTGCTCGAGTGAATGGGTGCGAATGTGTGCGAGTGTGTGTGAGTGTGTGCGAGTGAGTGTGTGCGAGTGTGTATGAGTGAGTGTGTGTGAGTGTGTGCGAGTTTGTGTGCGAGTGTGTGCGAGTGAGTGTGTGCGAATGTGTATAAGTGTGTGTGCGAGTGTGTGCAAGTGGGTGCGAGTGTGTGGGTGCGAGTGTGTGCAAGTGTGTGCGAGTATGTGTGAATGTGTGTTTGAGTGTGTGCGAGTGTGTGCCAGTGAGTGTGTGCGAGTGTTTGTGAGTGTGTGTGTGAGTGTGTGCGTGCTAGTGTGTGCGTGCGGGTGTGTGCGAGTGTGTGTGAGTGTGTGTGTGAATGTGTGTGTGTGCGAGTGTGCGTGCGAGTGAGTGTGTGAGTGTGTGTGCAATTGTGTATGAGTGTGTGCAAGTGTGTGTGCGTTTGTTCGAGTGTGTGCGTGTGTGCGTGCGAGTGCGTGCGAGTGAGTGCGAGTGCGTGCAAATGTGTGCGCGAGTGTGCGAGTGTGGGCGTGCGAGTGTGTGCTAGTGTGCGCGAGTGTGTGAGTGTGTGCGAGTGTGCGTGAGTAAGTGTGTGTGAGAGTATGTGCGAGTGTTGCCGAGTGTGTGTGTGAGTGTGTAGGACTGTGTGCGCGAGTGTGTGTGCAAGTGTGTGTGTACGAGTGTGTTCGAGTGTGTGCAATTTTGTGCGAGTGTGTGTGTGCGAGTGCATATGAGTAAGTGTGTGCGAATGTGTGCGAGTGTGTGTGCGAGTGTGTGTGCGAGTGTGCGTGCGACTGTGTGCGTGCGACTGTGTGCGAGTGTGTGCGAGTGTTTGCGTGTGTGTGCGAGTGTGTGCAAGTGTGTGTGAGTGTGTGTGAGTGTGTGTGTGAGTGTGTGTGAATGTGTGCGAGTCTGTGTGTGCGAGTGTGTGTGTGTGATTGTGTATGAATGTGTGCGAGTATGTGTGTGAGTGTGTGCGAGTGTGTGCGAGTGTGTGCGTGCGAGTGTGTGCAAATGTGTGCGAGAGTGTGCGAGTGTGTGCGAGTGTGCGCGAGTGTGTGCGTGTGAGTGAGTGTGTGTGTGAGTGTGAGTGTGTGCTAGTGTGCATGAGTGTGTGAGTGTGTGCGAGTGTGCGCGAGTGTGCGTGTGAGTGAGTGAGTGTGTGCGAGTGTGTGTGCGAGTGTGTGTGAGTGTGTACGAGTGTGTGTAGGAGTTTGTGCGATTGTGTGTGTGAGTGTGTAGGACTGTATGTGCAAGTGTGTGCGAGTGTGTTCGAGTGTGTGAGTGTGTGCGAGTGTGTGTGAGTGTGTGCAAGTGTGTGTGTGCGAGTGTGTGCGAGTGTGTGTGTGAGTGTGTGCAAGTGTGTTTGAGTGTGTGTGCGAGTGTGTATGAGTGTGTGTGTGTGCAAGTGTGTGCGTGTGTGTGTGAGTGTGTGTGAGTGTGTGCATGAGTGAGTGTGTGCGAGTGTGTGTGAGTGTGTGTGTGTGAGTGTGTGTGAGTGTGTGTGCGAGTGTGTGTGCGAGTGTGTGCGTGCGAGTGTGTGCGAGTGTGTGTGTGTGAGTGTGTGCGAGTGTGTGTGTGCGATTGTGTATTAGTGAATGTGTGCGAGTGTGCGTGAGTGTGTGCGTGTGAGTGTGTGTGTGTGCGAGTGTGTGTGAGTGAGTGTGTGCGAGTGTGTGTGTGCGATTGTGCATAAGTGTGTGCGAGTGTGAGTGTGTAGGACTGTGTGTGCGAGTGTGTGTGAGTGTGTGCAAGTGTGTGCGTGCGAGTGTGTGTGTGCGAGTGTGTGTGATTGTGTATGAGTGAGTGTGTGCGAGTGTGTGTGTGAGTGTGTGCAAGTGTGTTTGAGTGTGTTTGTGCGAGTGTGTATGAGTGTGTGTGTGCGAGTGTGTGAAAGTGTGTTTGTGTGAGTGTGTATGAATGTGTGTAAGAGTGTGTGATTGTGTGTGAGTGTGTGTATGAGTGAGTGTGTGCGAGTGTGTGCGTGTGAGTCTGTGTGTGCACGCGAGTGTGTGTGAGTGTGTGAGTGTGTGTGCGAATGTGTGTGTGTGAGTGTGTGCGAGTGTGTATGAGTGTATGTGCGAGTGTGTGCCAGTGTGTGCGAGTGTGTGTGTGCGAGTGTGTGCAAGTGTGTGCGAGTGAGTGTGTGCGAGTGTGTGCGAGAGTGTGCGAGTGTGTGTGTGCGAGTGTGTGTGTGCGAGTGTGTGTATGCGAGTGTGTGTGCAATTGTGTATGAGTGTGTTCGAGTGTGTGTGAGTTTGTGCAAGTGTGTGCGTGTGTGCGTGCGAGTGCGTGCGAGTGAGTGCGAGTGTGTGCGAGTGTGTGCGAGTGTGTGTATGCGAGTGTGTGTGCGATTGTGTATGAGTGTGTGCGAGTGTGTGTGAGTTTGTGCGAGTGTGTGTGTGTGTGTGCGAGTGTGTGCTAGTGTGCACGAGTGTTTGATTGTGTGCGAGTGTGCCTGAGTAAGTGTGTGTGTGATTGTGTGCGAGTGTTTCCGAGTGTGTGTGTGAGTGAGTAGGACTTTGTGTGAGAGTGTTTGCGAGTGTGTGTGCGAGCGAGTGTGTGCGAGTGTGTTCGAGGGTGTGCAATTGTGTGCAAGTGTGTGTGTGCGAGTGCGAGTCCATATGAGTGAGTGTGTGAATGTGTGCGAGTGTGTGCCAGTGTGTGTGTGTGCGAGTGTGTGTGAGTGTGTGTATGACTGTGTGTGTTCGATTGTGTATAAGTGTGTGCGAGTGTGTGTGTGAGTGTGTGTGCAAGTGTGTGTGTGCGAGTGTGTTCGATTGTGTGCGAATGTGTGTGTGAGTGTGAGTGTGTACGAGTGTGTGCGAGTGTGTATGAGTGTATGTACGAGTATGTGCCAGTGTGTGCGAGTGTGCAATTGTGTATGAGTGTGTTCGAGTGTGTGTGAGTTTGTGCAAGTGTGTGCGTGTGTGCGTGCGAGTGCGTGCGAGTGAGTGCGAGTGTGTGCGAGTGTGTGTATGCGAGTGTGTGTGCGATTGTGTATGAGTGTGTGCGAGTGTGTGTGAGTTTGTGCGAGTGTGTGTGTGTGTGTGTGCGAGTGTGTGCTAGTGTGCACGAGTGTTTGAGTGTGTGCGAGTGTGCCTGAGTAAGTGTGTGTGTGATTGTGTGCGAGTGTTTCCGAGTGTGTGTGTGAATGAGTAGGACTTTGTGTGCGAGTGTTTGCGAGTGTGTGTGCGAGCGAGTGTGTGCGAGTGTGTTCGAGGGTGTGCAATTGTGTGCAAGTGTGTGTGTGCGAGTGCGAGTCCATATGAGTGAGTGTATGAATGTGTGCGAGTGTGTGCCAGTGTGTGTGTGCGAGTGTGTGTGAGTGTGTGTATGACTGTGTGTGTTCGATTGTGTATAAGTGTGTGCGAGTGTGTGTGTGAGTGTGTGTGCAAGTGTGTGTGTGCGAGTGTGTTCGATTGTGTGCGAATGTGTGTGTGAGTGTGAGTGAGTGTGTACGAGTGTGTGCGAGTGTGTATGAGTGTATGTGCGAGTATGTGCCAGTGTGTGCGAGTGTGCAATTGTGTATGAGTGTGTTCGAGTGTGTGTGAGTTTGTGCAAGTGTGTGCGTGTGTGCGTGCGAGTGCGTGCGAGTGAGTGCGAGTGTGTGCGAGTGTGTGCGAGTGTGTGTATGCGAGTGTGTGTGCGATTGTGTATGAGTGTGTGCGAGTGTGTGTGAGTTTGTGCGAGTGTGTGTGTGTGTGTGCGAGTGTGTGCTAGTGTGCACGAGTGTTTGAGTGTGTGCGAGTGTGCCTGAGTAAGTGTGTGTGTGATTGTGTGCGAGTGTTTCCGAGTGTGTGTGTGAGTGAGTAGGACTTTGTGAGCGAGTGTTTGCGAGTGTGTGTGCGAGCGAGTGTGTGCGAGTGTGTTCGAGGGTGTGCAATTGTGTGCAAGTGTGTGTGTGCGAGTGCGAGTCCATATGAGTGAGTGTGTGAATGTGTGCGAGTGTGTGCCAGTGTGTGTGTGTGCGAGTGTGTGTGAGTGTGTGTATGAGTGTGTGTGTGTTCGATTGTGTATAAGTGTGTGCGAGTGTGTGTGTGAGTGTGTGTGCAAGTGTGTGTGTGCGAGTGTGTTCGATTGTGTGCGAATGTGTGTGTGAGTGTGAGTGAGTGTGTACGAGTGTGTGCGAGTGTGTGCGAGTGTGTGTGCGTGTGAGTGTGTGCGAGTGTGTGTGTGCGCATGAGTGTGTGCGAGTGTGTGAGTGTGTGTGAGTGTGCACGAGTGTGTGCGTGTGAGTGTGTGCGAGTGTTTGCGCGCGAGTGTGTGAGTGTGTGTGCGAATGTGTGTGCGTGTGAGTGTGTGCGAGTGTGTATGAGTGTATGTGCGAGTATGTGCCAGTGTGTGCGAGTGTGTGTGTGTGAGTGTGTGCAAGTGTGTGCGAGTGAGTGTGTGCGAGAGTGTGCGAGTGTGTGCGTGCGAGTGTGTGTTCGAGTGTGTGTGTTCGCGTGTGTGCGAGTGTGTGTACGAGTGTGTGTGAGTGTGCACGAGTGTGTGCGTGTGAGTGTGTGCGAGTGTTTGCGCGCGAGTGTGTTAGTGTGTGTGCGAATGTGTGTGCGTGTGAGTGTGTGTATGAGTGTATGTGCGAGTATGTGCCAGTGTGTGCGAGTGTGTGTGTGTGAGTGTGTGCAAGTGTGTGCAAGTGAGTGTGTGCGAGAGTATGCGAGTGTGTGTGTGCGAGTGTGTGTGTGCGAGTGTGTGTGTGCGAGTGTGTGTGCAATTGTGTATGAGTGTGTGCGAGTGTGTGTGAGTTTGTGCAAGTGTGTGCGTGTGTGCGTGCGAGTGCGTGCGAGTGAGTGCGAGTGTGTGCGAGTGTGTGTATGCGAGTGTGTGTGCGATTGTGTATGAGTGTGTGCGAGTGTGAGTGAGTTTGTGCAAGTGTGTGTGTGTGTGTGTGCGAGTGTGTGCTAGTGTGCACGAGTGTTTGAGAGTGTGCGAGTGTGCCTGAGTAAGTGTGTGTGTGATTGTGTGCGAGTGTTTCCGAGTGTGTGTGTGAGTGAGTAGGACTGTGTGTGCGACTGTGTGCGACTGTGTGTGCGAGCGTGTGTGTACGAGTGTGTTCGAGTGTGTGCAATTGTGTGCGAGTGTGTGTGTGTGAGTGCGAGTCCGTATGAGCGAGTGTGTGAATGTGTGCGAGTGTGTGCCAGTGTGTGTGTGCGAGTGTGTGTGCGAGTGTGTGCGTGCGAGTGTGTATGAGTGTATGTGCGTCTGTGTGTGCGAGTGTGTGCGAGTGTGTGTGCGAGTGTGTGTGTTCGAGTGTGTGCAAGTGTGTGCGAATGTGTGTGCGAGTGCGTACGAGTGTGTTCGTGTGTGCACGAGTGTGTGCGTGTGAGTGTGTGCGAGTGTGTGCGTGCGAGTGTGTGCGAGTGTGCTCGAGTGAGTGGGTGTGAGTGTGTGCGAGTGTGCATGAGTGAGTGTATGTGAGTGTGTGCGTGTGTGCGAGTTTGTGTGCGAGTGTGCTCGAGTGAATGGGTGCGAGTTTGTGTGAGTGTGTGCGAGTGAGTGCAAGTGTGTGCGAGTGTGTGGGTGTGAGTGTGTGCAAGTGTGTGCGAGTGTGTGTGAATGTGTGTTCGAGTGTGTGCGAGTGTGTGTGAGTGTGTGTGCGAGTGTGTGCAAGTGTGTGCGAGTGTATGCGTGCGAGTGTGTGTGTTCGAGTGTGTGCGCGCGAGTGTGTGAGTGCGAATGTGTGTGCGTTTGAGTGTGTGCGAGTGTGCATGAGTGTATGTGCGAGTGTGTGCCAGTGTGTGCGAGTGTGTGTGTGCGAGTGTGTGCAAGTGTGTGCGAGTGTGTGCGAGAGTGTGCGAGTGTGTGCGAGTGTGTGTGTGCGAGTGTGTGTGCATTTGTGTATGAGTGTGTACGAGTGTGTATGAGTTTGTGCAAGTGTGTGCGTGTGTTCATGCGAGTGCGTGCGAGTGAGTGCGGGTGTGTGTAAGCGAGTGTGTGTGTGATTGTGTATGAGTGTGTGTGAGTTTGTGCAAGTGTGTGCGTGTGTGTGCGAGTGCGTGCGAATATGCGCAAATGTGTGCGAGTGTGGGTGTGCGAGTGTGTGCTAGTGTGCGCAAGTGTTTGAGTGTGTACGAGTGTGCGTGAGTAAGTGTGTGTGTAAGTGCATGCGAGTGTTTCCGAGTGTGTGTGTGAGTGTGAAGGAGTATGTGTGCGAGTGTGTGAGTACGAGTGTGTTCGAGTGTGTGCAATTGTGTGCGAGTGTGTGTGTGAGTGGGTATGAGTGAGTGTGTGCGAGTGTGTGTTTGAGAGTGTGTGTGCGAGTGTGTGCGAGTGTGTGCGAGTGTGTATGAGTGTATGTGCGAGTGTGTGCGCGAGTGTGTGTTTTAGAGTGTGTGCAATTGTGTGCGTTTGAGTGTGTGCATGAGTGTGTGCGTGCGAGTGTGCACGAGTGTGCTCGAGTGAGTGGGTGCATGTAAGTGTGTGCGTGCGAGTGTGTGCGAATGTGTGCGAGTGTGTGCATGCGAGTGTGTGCGTGCAAGTGTTTGCGTGCGAGTGTGTTCGAGTGTGTGCAAGTGTGTGAGTGTGTGCGAGTGTGTGTGTGAGTGTGTCCGAGTGTGTGCAAATGTGCCCGAGTGTGCGCGAGTGTGCACGAGTGAATGGGTGCGAGTGTTTGTGAGTGTGTATGAGTGAGTGTGTGCGAGTTTGTGTGCGAATGAATGTGTGCGAATGTGTGCAAGTGTGTTTGTGAGTGTGTGTGCGAGTGTGTGCATGCGAGTGTGTGTGAGTGTGTGCGAGTGTGTGTGCGAGTGTGTGCGAGTGTGTGCAAATGTGCCCGAGTGTGCACGAGTGAGTGTGTGCGAGTGTGTGCGAGTGTGGGTGAGTGTTTGCCAGTGTGTGTGTGCGAGTGTGTGTATGAGTGTGTGTGTTCGATTGTGCAAGTGTGTTTGTGAGTGTGTGTGCGAGTGTGTGTGCGAGTGTGTGCGAGTGTGTGTGAGTGTGTGCGAGTGTGTGTGCGAGTGTGTGCGAGTGTGTGCAAATGTGCCCGAGTGTGCCCGAGTGTGCACGAGTGAGTGTGTGCGAGTGTGTGCAAGTGTGTGCGAGTGTGTGCAAATGTGCCCGAGTGTGCCCGAGTGTGCACGAGTGAGTGTGTGCGAGTGTGTGCAAGTGTGTGTGAGTGTGTGCCAGTGTGTGTGTGCGAGTGTGTGTATGTGTGTGTGTGTTCGATTGTGTATAAGTGTGTGCGAGTGTGTGTGTGAGTGTGTGTGCAAGTGTGTGTGTGCGAGTGTGTTCGATTGTGTGCGAATGTGTGTGTGAGTGTGAGTGAGTGTGTACGAGTGTGTGCGAGTGTGTGCGATTGTGTGTGCGAGTGTGTGCGATTGTGTGTGTGAGTGTGTGGGACTGTATGTGCGAGTGTGTGCGAGTGTGTATGAGTGTGTGTGTGAGTGTGTGCAAGTGTGTGTGAGTGAGCGTGTGTGAGTGTGTGTGCGAGTGTGTGTGCGAGTGTGTGCGAGTGTGTGTGATTGTGTGTGAGAGTGTGTAGGACTGTATGTGCGAGTGTGTATGAGTGTGTGTGTGAGTGTGTGCAAGTGTGTGCGAGTGAGTGTGTGTGAGTGTGTGTGCGAGTGTGTGCATGCGAGTGTGTGCGTGCGAGTGTGTGCGACTGTGTGCGAGTGTGTGAGTGCGAGTGTGTGCGAATGTGTGCGAGTGTGTGCGTGCGAGTGTGCACGAGTGTGCACGAGTGTGTGCGTGTAAGTGTGTGCGTGCGAGTGTGTGCGAGTGTGCTCGAGTGAATGGGTGCAAGTGTGTGCGAGTGTGTGTGAGTGTGTGCGAGTGAGTGTGTGTGAGAGTGTATTAGTGAGTGTGTGTGAGTGTGTGCGTGTGTGCGAGTTTCTGTGCGAGTGTGTGCGAGTGTGTGAGTGTGTGCGAGTGTGTGCGTGCGAGTGTGTACGTGCGAGTGTGTGCGAGTGTGTGAGTGTGTGTGCGAATGTGTGTGCGAGTGAGTGTTTAGGAGTGTGTGTAGGAGTGTGTGCGAGTGTGTGCGATTGTGTGTGAGTGTGTAGGACTGTATGTGCAAGTGTGTGCGAGTGTGTTCGAGTGTGTGAGTGTGTGCGAGTGTGTGTGTGCGAGTGTGTGTGCATTTGTGTACGAGTGTGTGCGAGTGTGTGTGAGTTTGTGCAAGTGTGTGCGTGTGTTCATGCGAGTGCGTGCGAGTGAGTGCGGGTGTGTGTAAGCGAGTGTGTGTGCGATTGTGTATGAGTGTGTGTGAGTTTGTGCAAGTGTGTGCTTGTGTGTGCGAGTGCGTGCGAATACACGCAAATGTGTGCGAGTGTGGGCGTGCGAGTGTGTGCTAGTGTGCGCGAGTGTTTGAGTGTGTACGAGTGTGCGTGAGTAAGTGTGTGTGTAAGTGCGTGCGAGTGTTTCCGAGTGTGTGTGTGAGTGTGAAGGAGTGTGTGTGCGAGTGTGTGAGTACGAGTGTGTTCGAGTGTGTGCAATTGTGTGCGAGTGTGTGTGTGAGTGGGTATGAGAGAGTGTGTGCGAGTGTGTGCGAATGTGTGTTTGAGAGTGTGTGTGCGAGTGTGTGCGAGTGTGTATGAGTGTATGTGCGAGTGTGTGCGCGAGTGTGTGTTTTAGAGTGTGTGCAATTGTGTGCGTTTGAGTGTGTGCATGAGTGTGTGCGTGCGAGTGTGCACGAGTGTGCTCGAGTGAGTGGGTGCATGTAAGTGTGTGCGTGCGAGTGTGTGCGAATGTGTGCGAGTGTGTGCATGCGAGTGTGTGCGTGCAAGTGTTTGCGTGCGAGTGTGTGCGAGTGTGTGCAAGTGTGTGAGTGTGTGCGAGTGTGTTTGTGAGTGTGTCCGAGTGTGTGCAAATGTGCCCGAGTGTGCGCGAGTGTGCATGAGTGAATGGGTGCGAGTGTTTGTGAGTGTGTATGAGTGAGTGTGTGCGAGTTTGTGTGCGAGTGAGTGTGTGCGAATGTGTGCAAGTGTGTTTGTGAGTGTGTGTGCGAGTGTGTGCGTGCGAGTGTGTGCGAGTGTGTGCGAGTGTGTGTGAGTGTGTGCGAGTGTGTGTGCGAGTGTGTGCGAGTGTGTGCAAATGTGCCCGAGTGTGCACGAGTGTGCACGAGTGAGTGTGTGCGAGTGTGTGCAAGTGTGTGTGAGTGTGTGCCAGTGTGTGTGTGCGAGTGTGTGCGAGTGTGTGTATGAGTGTGTGTGTTCGATTGCGCAAGTGTGTTTGTGAGTGTGTGTGCGAGTGTGTGCGTGCGAGTGTGTGCGAGTGTGTGCGAGTGTGTGTGAGTTTGTGCGAGTGTGTGTGTGAGTGTGTGCGAGTGTGTGCAAATGTGCCCGAGTGTGTGCGAGTGTGCACGAGTGAGTGTGTGCGAGTGTGTACAAGTGTGTGTGAGTGTGTGCCAGTGTGTGTGTGCGAGTGTGTTTGAGTGTGTGTATGAGTGTGTGTGTGTTCGATTGTGTATAAGTGTGTGCGAGTGTGTGTGTGAGTGTGTGTGCAAGTGTGTGTGTGCGAGTGTGTTTGATTGTGTGCGAATGTGTGTGTGAGTGTGAGTGAGTGTGTACGAGTGTGTGCGAGTGTGTGCGAGTGTGTGTGCGAATGTGTGCGAGTGTGTGCGATTGTGTGTGTGAGTGTGTGGGACTGTATGTGCGAGTGTGTGCGAGTGTGTATGAGTGTGTGTGTGAGTGTGTGCAAGTGTGTGCGAGTGAGTGTGTGTGCGAGTGTGTGTGCGAGTGTGTGCGAGTGTGTGTGATTGTGTGTGAGAGTGTGTAGGACTGTATGTGCGAGTGTGTATGAGTGTGTGTGTGAGTGTGTGCAAGTGTGTGCGAGTGAGTGTGTGTGAGTGTGTGTGCGAGTGTGTGCATGTGAGTGTGTGCGTGCGAGTGTGTGCGACTGTGTGCGAGTGTGTGCGAGTGTGTGAGTGCGAGTGTGTGCGAATGTGTGCGAGTGTGTGTGTGCGAGTGTGCACGAGTGTGCACGAGTGTGTGCGTGTAAGTGTGTGCGTGCGAGTGTGTGCGAGTGTGCTCGAGTGAATGGGTGCGAGTGTGTGCGAGTGTGTGTGAGTGTGTGCGAGTGAGTGTGTGTGAGAGTGTATTAGTGAGTGTGTGCATGTGTGCGAGTTTGTGTGCGAGTGTGTGCGAGTGTGTGAGTGTGTGCGAGTGTGTGCTTGCGAGTGTGTACGTGCGAGTGTGTGCGAGTGTGTGAGTGTGTGTGCGAATGTGTATGTGATTGAGTGTTTAGGATTGTGTGTAGGAGTGTGTGCGAGTGTGTGCGATTGTGTGTGTGAGTGTGTAGGACTGTATGTGCAAGTGTGTGCGAGTGTGTTCGAGTGTGTGAGTGTGTGCGAGTGTGTGTGAGTGTGTGTGAGTGTGTGCAAGTGTGTGTGTGCGAGTGTGTGTGTGTGAGTGTGTGCAAGTGTGTTCGAGTGTGTGTGCGAGTGTGTATGAGTGTGTGTGTGCAAGTGTGTGCGCGTGTGTGTGAGTTTGTGCATGAGTGAGTGTGTGCGAGTGTGTGTGAGTGTGTGTGTGTGTGAGTGTGTGCGAGTGTGTGTGTGCGAGTGTGTGTGCGAGTGTGTGTGTGCGAGTGTGTGTGTGCGAGTGTGTGTGCGATTGTGTATTAGTGAATGTGTGCGAGTGTGCGTGAGTGTGTGCATGTGAGTGAGTGAGTGTGTGTGTGCGAGTGTGTGCCAGTGAGTGTGAGTGAGTGTGTGCGAGTGTGTGCGAGTGTGTGTGTGCGAGTGTGAGTGTGTAGGACTGTGTGTGCGAGTGTGTGTGAGTGTGTGCGAGTGTGTGTAGGAGTGTGTGCGATTGTGTGTGTGAGTGTGTGTGAGTGTGTGCAAGTGTGTGTGCGAGTGTGTGTGTGTGAGTGTGTGCAAGTGTGTTCGAGTGTGTGTGCGAGTGTGTATGAGTGTGTTTGTGCAAGTGTGTTCGAGTGTGTGTGCGAGTGTGTGCGAGTGTGTGCAAATGTGCCCGAGTGTGCACGAGTGTGCACGAGTGAGTGTGTGCGAGTGTGTGTGAGTGTGTGTGAGTGTGTGCCAGTGTGTGTGTGCGAGTGTGTGCGAGTGTGTGTATGAGTGTGTGTGTTCGATTGTGCAAGTGTGTTTGTGAGTGTGTGTGCGAGTGTGTGCGTGCGAGTGTGTGCGAGTGTGTGCGAGTGTGTGTGAGTGTGTGCGAGTGTGTGTGTGAGTGTGTGCGAGTGTGTGCAAATGTGCCCGAGTGTGCCCGAGTGTGCACGAGTGAGTGTGTGCGAGTGTGTACAAGTGTGTGTGAGTGTGTGCCAGTGTGTGTGTGCGAGTGTGTGTGAGTGTGTGTGTGTTCGATTGTGTATAAGTGTGTGCGAGTGTGTGTGTGAGTGTGTGTGCAAGTGTGTGTGTGCGAGTGTGTTTGATTGTGTGCGAATGTGTGTGTGAGTGTGAGTGAGTGTGTACGAGTGTGTGCGAGTGTGTGCGAGTGTGTGTGTGAGTGTGTGCGAGTGTGTGCGATTGTGTGTGTGAGTGTGTGGGACTGTATGTGCGAGTGTGTGCGAGTGTGTATGAGTGTGTGTGTGAGTGTGTGCAAGTGTGTGCGAGTGAGTGTGTGTGCGAGTGTGTGTGCGAGTGTGTGCGAGTGTGTGTGATTGTGTGTGAGAGTGTGTAGGACTGTATGTGCGAGTGTGTATGAGTGTGTGTGTGAGTGTGTGCAAGTGTGTGCGAGTGAGTGTGTGTGAGTGTGTGTGCGAGTGTGTGCATGCGAGTGTGTGCGTGCGAGTGTGTGCTTCTGTGTGCGAGTGTGTGCGAGTGTGTGAGTGCGAGTGTGTGCGAATGTGTGCGAGTGTGTGCGTGCGAGTGTGCACGAGTGTGCACGAGTGTGTGCGTGTAAGTGTGTGCGTGCGAGTGTGTGCGAGTGTGCTCGAGTGAATGGGTGCGAGTGTGTGCGAGTGTGTGTGAGTGTGTGCGAGTGAGTGTGTGTGAGAGTGTATTAGTGAGTGTGTGTGAGTGTGTGCGTGTGTGCGAGTTTGTGTGCGAGTGTGTGAGTGTGTGCGAGTGTGTGCTTGCGAGTGTGTACGTGCGAGTGTGTGCGAGTGTGTGAGTGTGTGTGAGAATGTGCATGTGATTGAGTGTTTAGGATTGTGTGTAGGAGTGTGTGCGAGTGTGTGCGATTGTGTGTGTGAGTGTGTAGGACTGTATGTGCAAGTGTGTGCGAGTGTGTTCGAGTGTGTGAGTGTGTGCGAGTGTGTGTGAGTGTGTGTGAGTGTGTGCAAGTGTGTGTGTGCGAGTGTGTGTGTGTGAGTGTGTGCAAGTGTGTTCGAGTGTGTGTGCGAGTGTGTATGAGTGTGTGTGTGCAAGTGTGTGTGCGTGTGTGTGAGTGTGTGTGAGTGTGTGCATGAGTGAGTGTGTGCGAGTGTGTGTGAGTGTGTGTGTGTGTGAGTGTGTGCGAGTGTGTGTGTGCGAGTGTGTGTGCGAGTGTGTGTGTGCGAGTGTGTGTGTGCGAGTGTGTGTGCGATTGTGTATTAGTGAATGTGTGCGAGTGTGCGTGAGTGTGTGCATGTGAGTGAGTGAGTGTGTGTGTGCGAGTGTGTGCCAGTGAGTGTGAGTGAGTGTGTGCGAGTGTGTGCGAGTGTGTGTGTGCGAGTGTGAGTGTGTAGGACTGTGTGTGCGAGTGTGTGTGAGTGTGTGCGAGTGTGTGTAGGAGTGTGTGCGATTGTGTGTGTGAGTGTGTAGGACTGTATGTGCGAGTGTGTGCGACTGTGTTCGAGTGTGTGTGTGCGAGTGTGTGAGCATGTGTGAGTGTGTGCAAGTGTGTGCGTGCGAGTGTGTGTGTGCGAGTGTGTGTGATTGTGTATGAGTGAGTGTGTGCGTGTGTGCAAGTGTGTTTGAGTGTGTTTGTGCGAGTGTGTATGAGTGTGTGTGCGAGTGTGTGCAAGTGTGTTTGTGCGAGTGTGTATGAGTGTGTGTGTGCGAGTGTGTGCAAGTGTGTGTGATTGTGTGTGAGTGTGTGTATGAGTGAGTGTGTGCGAGTGTGTGCGAGTGTGTGTGCGAGTGTATGCGCGAGTGTGTGCGTGCGAGTGTGTGCGTGCGAGTCTGTGTGAGCACACGAGTGTGTGAGTGTGTGTGCGAATGTGTGTGCGTGTGAGTGTGTGCGAGTGTGTATGAGTGTATGTGCGAGTGTGTGCCAGTGTGTGCGAGTGTGTGTGTGCGAGTGTGTGCAAGTGTGTGTGAGTCAGTGTGTGCGAGTGTGTGCGAGAGTGTGTGAGTGTGTGTGTGCGAGTGTGTGTGTGCGAGTGTGTGTGCAATTGTGTATGAGTGTGTGCGAGTGTGTGTGAGTTTGTGCAAGTGTGTGCGTGCGAGTGCGTGCGAGTGAGTGCGAGTGTGTGTGAGTGTGTTTATGCGAGTGTGTGTGTGATTGTGTATGCGTGTGTGCGACTGTGTGTGAGTTTGTGCGAGTGTGTGTGTGTGTGCGAGTGTGTGCTAGTGTGCACGAGTGTTTGAGTGTGTGCGTGTGTGCGACTGTGTGTGAGTTTGTGCGAGTGTGTGTGTGTGTGCGAGTGTGTGCTAGTGTGCACGAGTGTTTGAGTGTGTGCAAGTGTGCCTGAGTAAGTGTGTGTGTGATTGTGTGCGAGTGTTTCCGAGTGTGTGTGTGAGTGAGTAGGACTGTGTGTGCGAGTGTTTGCGAGTGTGTGTGCGAGCGTGTGTGTGCGAGTGTGTTCAAGGGTGTGCAATTGTGTGCAAGTGTGTGTGTGCGAGTGCGAGTCCATATGAGTGAGTGTGTGCATGTGTGCGAGTTTGTGTGCGAGTGTGTGCGAGTGTGTGAGTGTGTGCGAGTGTGTGCTTGCGAGTGTGTACGTGCGAGTGTGTGCGAGTGTGTGAGTGTGTGTGCGAATGTGTATGTGATTGAGTGTTTAGGATTGTGTGTAGGAGTGTGTGCGAGTGTGTGCGATTGTGTGTGTGAGTGTGTAGGACTGTATGTGCAAGTGTGTGCGAGTGTGTTCGAGTGTGTGAGTGTGTGCGAGTGTGTGTGAGTGTGTGTGAGTGTGTGTGCAAGTGTGTGTGTGCGAGTGTGTGTGTGTGAGTGTGTGCAAGTGTGTTCGAGTGTGTGTGCGAGTGTGTATGAGTGTGTGTGTGCAAGTGTGTGCGCGTGTGTGTGAGTTTGTGCATGAGTGAGTGTGTGCGAGTGTGTGTGAGTGTGTGTGTGTGTGAGTGTGTGCGAGTGTGTGTGTGCGAGTGTGTGTGCGAGTGTGTGTGTGCGAGTGTGTGTGTGCAAGTGTGTGTGCGATTGTGTATTAGTGAATGTGTGCGAGTGTGCGTGAGTGTGTGCATGTGAGTGAGTGAGTGTGTGTGTGCGAGTGTGTGACAGTGAGTGTGAGTGAGTGTGTGCGAGTGTGTGCGAGTGTGTGTGTGCGAGTGTGAGTGTGTAGGACTGTGTGTGCGAGTGTGTGTGAGTGTGTGCGAGTGTGTGTAGGAGTGTGTGCGATTGTGTGTGTGAGTGTGTGTGAGTGTGTGCAAGTGTGTGTGTGCGAGTGTGTGTGTGTGAGTGTGTGCAAGTGTGTTCGAGTGTGTGTGCGAGTGTGTATGAGTGTGTTTGTGCAAGTGTGTTCGAGTGTGTGTGCGAGTGTGTGCGAGTGTGTGCAAATGTGCCCGAGTGTGCACGAGTGTGCACGAGTGAGTGTGTGCGAGTGTGTGTGAGTGTGTGTGAGTGTGTGCCAGTGTGTGTGTGCGAGTGTGTGCGAGTGTGTGTATGAGTGTGTGTGTTCGATTGTGCAAGTGTGTTTGTGAGTGTGTGTGCGAGTGTGTGCGTGCGAGTGTGTGCGAGTGTGTGCGAGTGTGTGTGAGTGTGTGCGAGTGTTAGTGTGAGTGTGTGCGAGTGTGTGCAAATGTGCCCGAGTGTGCCCGAGTGTGCACGAGTGAGTGTGTGCGAGTGTGTACAAGTGTGTGTGAGTGTGTGCCAGTGTGTGTGTGCGAGTGTGTGTGAGTGTGTGTATGAGTGTGTGTGTGTTCGATTGTGTATAAGTGTGTGCGAGTGTGTGTGTGAGTGTGTGTGCAAGTGTGTGTGTGCGAGTGTGTTTGATTGTGTGCGAATGTGTGTGTGAGTGTGAGTGAGTGTGTACGAGTGTGTGCGAGTGTGTGCGAGTGTGTGTGTGAGTGTGTGCGAGTGTGTGCGATTGTGTGTGTGAGTGTGTGGGACTGTATGTGCGAGTGTGTGCGAGTGTGTATGAGTGTGTGTGTGAGTGTGTGCAAGTGTGTGCGAGTGAGTGTGTGTGCGAGTGTGTGTGCGAGTGTGTGCGAGTGTGTGTGATTGTGTGTGAGAGTGTGTAGGACTGTATGTGCGAGTGTGTATGAGTGTGTGTGTGAGTGTGTGCAAGTGTGTGCGAGTGAGTGTGTGTGAGTGTGTGTGCGAGTGTGTGCATGCGAGTGTGTGCGTGCGAGTGTGTGCTTCTGTGTGCGAGTGTGTGCGAGTGTGTGAGTGCGAGTGTGTGCGAATGTGTGCGAGTGTGTGCGTGCGAGTGTGCACGAGTGTGCACGAGTGTGTGCGTGTAAGTGTGTGCGTGCGAGTGTGTGCGAGTGTGCTCGAGTGAATGGGTGCGAGTGTGTGCGAGTGTGTGTGAGTGTGTGCGAGTGAGTGTGTGTGAGAGTGTATTAGTGAGTGTGTGTGAGTGTGTGCGTGTGTGCGAGTTTGTGTGCGAGTGTGTGCGAGTGTGTGAGTGTGTGCGAGTGTGTGCTTGCGAGTGTGTACGTGCGAGTGTGTGCGAGTGTGTGAGTGTGTGTGAGAATGTGCATGTGATTGAGTGTTTAGGATTGTGTGTAGGAGTGTGTGCGAGTGTGTGCGATTGTGTGTGTGAGTGTGTAGGACTGTATGTGCAAGTGTGTGCGAGTGTGTTCGAGTGTGTGAGTGTGTGCGAGTGTGTGTGAGTGTGTGTGAGTGTGTGCAAGTGTGTGTGTGCGAGTGTGTGTGTGTGAGTGTGTGCAAGTGTGTTCGAGTGTGTGTGCGAGTGTGTATGAGTGTGTGTGTGCAAGTGTGTGTGCGTGTGTGTGAGTGTGTGTGAGTGTGTGCATGAGTGTGTGTGAGTGTGTGTGTGTGTGAGTGTGTGCGAGTGTGTGTGTGCGAGTGTGTGTGCGAGTGTGTGTGTGCGAGTGTGTGTGTGCGAGTGTGTGTGCGATTGTGTATTAGTGAATGTGTGCGAGTGTGCGTGAGTGTGTGCATGTGAGTGAGTGAGTGTGTGTGTGCGAGTGTGTGCCAGTGAGTGTGAGTGAGTGTGTGCGAGTGTGTGCGAGTGTGTGTGTGCGAGTGTGAGTGTGTAGGACTGTGTGTGCGAGTGTGTGTGAGTGTGTGCGAGTGTGTGTAGGAGTGTGTGCGATTGTGTGTGTGAGTGTGTAGGACTGTATGTGCGAGTGTGTGCGACTGTGTTCGAGTGTGTGTGCGAGTGTGTGAGCATGTGTGAGTGTGTGCAAGTGTGTGCGTGCGAGTGTGTGTGTGCGAGTGTGTGTGATTGTGTATGAGTGAGTGTGTGCGTGTGTGCAAGTGTGTTTGAGTGTGTTTGTGCGAGTGTGTATGAGTGTGTGTGCGAGTGTGTGCAAGTGTGTTTGTGCGAGTGTGTATGAGTGTGTGTGTGCGAGTGTGTGCAAGTGTGTGTGATTGTGTGTGAGTGTGTGTATGAGTGAGTGTGTGCGAGTGTGTGCGAGTGTGTGTGCGAGTGTATGCGCGAGTGTGTGCGTGCGAGTGTGTGCGTGCGAGTCTGTGTGAGCACACGAGTGTGTGAGTGTGTGTGCGAATGTGTGTGCGTGTGAGTGTGTGCGAGTGTGTATGAGTGTATGTGCGAGTGTGTGCCAGTGTGTGCGAGTGTGTGTGTGCGAGTGTGTGCAAGTGTGTGTGAGTCAGTGTGTGCGAGTGTGTGCGAGAGTGTGCGAGTGTGTGTGTGCGAGTGTGTGTGTGCGAGTGTGTGTGCAATTGTGTATGAGTGTGTGCGAGTGTGTGTGAGTTTGTGCAAGTGTGTGCGTGCGAGTGCGTGTGAGTGAGTGCGAGTGTGTGTGAGTGTGTTTATGCGAGTGTGTGTGTGATTGTGTATGCGTGTGTGCGAGTGTGTGTGAGTTTGTGCGAGTGTGTGTGTGTGTGCAAGTGTGTGCTAGTGTGCACGAGTGTTTGAGTGTGTGCAAGTGTGCCTGAGTAAGTGTGTGTGTGATTGTGTGCGAGTGTTTCCGAGTGTGTGTGTGAGTGAGTAGGACTGTGTGTGCGAGTGTTTGCGAGTGTGTGTGCGAGCGTGTGTGTGCGAGTGTGTTCAAGGGTGTGCAATTGTGTGCAAGTGTGTGTGTGCGAGTGCGAGTCCATATGAGTGAGTGTGTGAATGTGTGCGAGTGTGTGCCAGTGTGTGTGTGCGAGTGTGTGTACGAGTGTGTGCGAGTGTGTGCGTGCGAGTGTGTGCGAGTGTGTATGAGTGTATGTGCGAGTGTGTGTGCGAGTGTGTGTTCGAGTGTGTGTGTTCGCGTGTGTGCAAGTGTGTGCGAGTGCGTACGAGTGTGTGTGAGTGTGCACGAGTGTGTGCGTGTGAGTGTGTGCGAGTGTGTGTGTGCGCATGAGTGTGTGCGAGTGTGTGAGTGTGTGTGCGAATGTGTGTGCGTGTGAGTGTGTGCGAGTGTGTATGAGTGTATGTGCGAGTATGTGCCAGTGTGTGTGAGTGTGTGCGAGTGAGTGTGTGCGAGAGTGTGCGAGTGTGTGTGTGCGAGTATGTGTGTGCGAGTGTGTGTGTGCGAGTGTGTGTGCAATTGTGTATGAGTGTGTGCGAGTGTGTGTGAGTTTGTGCAAGTGTGTGCGTGTGTGCGTGCCAGTGCGTGCGAGTGAGTGCGAGTGTGTGCGAGTGTGTGTATGCGAGTGTGTGTGCGATTGTGTATGAGTGTGTGCGAGTGTGAGTGAGTTTGTGCGAGTGTGTGCGTGTGTGTGCGAGAGTGTGCTAGTGTGCACGAGTGTTTGAGTGTGTGCGAGTGTGCCTGAGTAAGTGTGTGTGTGATTGTGTGCGAGTGTTTCCGAGTGTGTGTGTGAGTGAGTAGGACTGTGTGTGCGAGTGTGTGCGAGTGTGTGTGCCAGCGTGTGTGTGCGAGTGTGTTCGAGTGTGTGCAATTGTGTGCGAGTGTGTGTGTGTGCGAGTCCGTATGAGTGAGTGTGTGAATGTGTGCGAGTGTGTGCCAGTGTGTGTGTGCGAGTGTGTGTACGAGTGTGTGCGAGTGTGTGCGTGCGAGTGTGTATGAGTGTATGTGCGAGTGTGTGCGAGTGTGTGTGTTCGAGTGTGTGCAAGTGTGTGTGAGTGTGTGTGCGAGTGCGTACGAGTGTGTTCGTGTGTGCACGAGTGTGTGCGTGTGAGTGTGTGCGAGTGTGTGCGTCCGAGTGTGTGCGAGTGTGCTCGAGTGAGTGGGTGTGAGTGTGTGCGAGTATGCATGAGTGAGTGTATGTGAGTGTGTGCGTGTGTGCGAGTTTGTGTGCGAGTGTGCTCGAGTGAATGGGTGCGAGTGTGTGTGAATGTGTGCGAGTGAATGCAAGTGTGTGCGAGTGTGTGTGTGCGAGTGTGTGCAAGTGTGTGCGAGTGTGTGTGTATGTGTGTTCGAGTGTGTGCGAGTGTGTGTAAGTGTGTGTGCGAGTGTGTGCAAGTGTGTGCGATTGTGTGGGTGCAAGTGTGTGTGAATGTGTGTTCGAGTTTGTGCGAGTGTGTGCGTGCGAGCATGTGTGAGTGTGCTCGAGTGAATGGGTGCGAATGTGTGCGAGTGTGTGTGAGTGTGTGCGAGTGAGTGTGTGCGAGTGTGTATGAGTGAGTGTGTGTGAGTGTGTGCGAGTTTGTGTGCGAGTGTGTGCGAGTGAGTGTGTGCGAATGTGTATAAGTGTGTGTGCGAGTGTGTGCAAGTGGGTGTGAGTGTGTGGGTGCGAGTGTGTGCAAGTGTGTGCGAGTATGTGTGAATGTGTGTTTGAGTGTGTGCGAGTGTGTGCCAGTGAGTGTGTGCGAGTGTTTGCGAGTGTGTGTGTGAGTGTGTGCGTGCTAGTGTGTGCGTGCGGGTGTGTGCGAGTGTGTGTGAGTGTGTGTGTGAATGTGTGTGTGTGCGAGTGTGCGTGCGAGTGAGTGTGTGAGTGTGTGTGCAATTGTGTATGAGTGTGTGCAAGTGTGTGTGCGTTTGTGCGAGTGTGTGCGTGTGTGCGTGCGAGTGCGTGCGAGTGAGTGCGAGTGTGTGCGAGTGTGTGTATGCGAGTGTGTGTGCGATTGTGTATGAGTGTGTGCGAGTGTGAGTGAGTTTGTGCAAGTGTGTGTGTGTGTGTGTGCGAGTGTGTGCTAGTGTGCACGAGTGTTTGAGAGTGTGCGAGTGTGCCTGAGTAAGTGTGTGTGTGATTGTGTGCGAGTGTTTCCGAGTGTGTGTGTGAGTGAGTAGGACTGTGTGTGCGACTGTGTGCGACTGTGTGTGCGAGCGTGTGTGTACGAGTGTGTTCGAGTGTGTGCAATTGTGTGCGAGTGTGTGTGTGTGAGTGCGAGTCCGTATGAGCGAGTGTGTGAATGTGTGCGAGTGTGTGCCAGTGTGTGTGTGCGAGTGTGTGTGCGAGTGTGTGCGTGCGAGTGTGTATGAGTGTATGTGCGTCTGTGTGTGCGAGTGTGTGCGAGTGTGTGTGCGAGTGTGTGTGTTCGAGTGTGTGCAAGTGTGTGCGAATGTGTGTGCGAGTGCGTACGAGTGTGTTCGTGTGTGCACGAGTGTGTGCGTGTGAGTGTGTGCGAGTGTGTGCGTGCGAGTGTGTGCGAGTGTGCTCGAGTGAGTGGGTGTGAGTGTGTGCGAGTGTGCATGAGTGAGTGTATGTGAGTGTGTGCGTGTGTGCGAGTTTGTGTGCGAGTGTGCTCGAGTGAATGGGTGCGAGTTTGTGTGAGTGTGTGCGAGTGAGTGCAAGTGTGTGCGAGTGTGTGGGTGTGAGTGTGTGCAAGTGTGTGCGAGTGTGTGTGAATGTGTGTTCGAGTGTGTGCGAGTGTGTGTGAGTGTGTGTGCGAGTGTGTGCAAGTGTGTGCGAGTGTATGCGTGCGAGTGTGTGTGTTCGAGTGTGTGCGCGCGAGTGTGTGAGTGCGAATGTGTGTGCGTTTGAGTGTGTGCGAGTGTGCATGAGTGTATGTGCGAGTGTGTGCCAGTGTGTGCGAGTGTGTGTGTGCGAGTGTGTGCAAGTGTGTGCGAGTGTGTGCGAGAGTGTGCGAGTGTGTGCGAGTGTGTGTGTGCGAGTGTGTGTGCATTTGTGTATGAGTGTGTACGAGTGTGTATGAGTTTGTGCAAGTGTGTGCGTGTGTTCATGCGAGTGCGTGCGAGTGAGTGCGGGTGTGTGTAAGCGAGTGTGTGTGTGATTGTGTATGAGTGTGTGTGAGTTTGTGCAAGTGTGTGCGTGTGTGTGCGAGTGCGTGCGAATATGCGCAAATGTGTGCGAGTGTGGGTGTGCGAGTGTGTGCTAGTGTGCGCAAGTGTTTGAGTGTGTACGAGTGTGCGTGAGTAAGTGTGTGTGTAAGTGCATGCGAGTGTTTCCGAGTGTGTGTGTGAGTGTGAAGTAGTATGTGTGCGAGTGTGTGAGTACGAGTGTGTTCGAGTGTGTGCAATTGTGTGCGAGTGTGTGTGTGAGTGGGTATGAGTGAGTGTGTGCGAGTGTGTGTTTGAGAGTGTGTGTGCGAGTGTGTGCGAGTGTGTGCGAGTGTGTATGAGTGTATGTGCGAGTGTGTGCGCGAGTGTGTGTTTTAGAGTGTGTGCAATTGTGTGCGTTTGAGTGTGTGCATGAGTGTGTGCGTGCGAGTGTGCACGAGTGTGCTCGAGTGAGTGGGTGCATGTAAGTGTGTGCGTGCGAGTGTGTGCGAATGTGTGCGAGTGTGTGCATGCGAGTGTGTGCGTGCAAGTGTTTGCGTGCGAGTGTGTTCGAGTGTGTGCAAGTGTGTGAGTGTGTGCGAGTGTGTGTGTGAGTGTGTCCGAGTGTGTGCAAATGTGCCCGAGTGTGCGCGAGTGTGCACGAGTGAATGGGTGCGAGTGTTTGTGAGTGTGTATGAGTGAGTGTGTGCGAGTTTGTGTGCGAATGAATGTGTGCGAATGTGTGCAAGTGTGTTTGTGAGTGTGTGTGCGAGTGTGTGCATGCGAGTGTGTGTGAGTGTGTGCGAGTGTGTGTGCGAGTGTGTGCGAGTGTGTGCAAATGTGCCCGAGTGTGCACGAGTGAGTGTGTGCGAGTGTGTGCGAGTGTGGGTGAGTGTTTGCCAGTGTGTGTGTGCGAGTGTGTGTATGAGTGTGTGTGTTCGATTGTGCAAGTGTGTTTGTGAGTGTGTGTGCGAGTGTGTGTGCGAGTGTGTGCGAGTGTGTGTGAGTGTGTGCGAGTGTGTGTGCGAGTGTGTGCGAGTGTGTGCAAATGTGCCCGAGTGTGCCCGAGTGTGCACGAGTGAGTGTGTGCGAGTGTGTGCAAGTGTGTGCGAGTGTGTGCAAATGTGCCCGAGTGTGCCCGAGTGTGCACGAGTGAGTGTGTGCGAGTGTGTGCAAGTGTGTGTGAGTGTGTGCCAGTGTGTGTGTGCGAGTGTGTGTATGTGTGTGTGTGTTCGATTGTGTATAAGTGTGTGCGAGTGTGTGTGTGAGTGTGTGTGCAAGTGTGTGTGTGCGAGTGTGTTCGATTGTGTGCGAATGTGTGTGTGAGTGTGAGTGAGTGTGTACGAGTGTGTGCGAGTGTGTGCGATTGTGTGTGCGAGTGTGTGCGATTGTGTGTGTGAGTGTGTGGGACTGTATGTGCGAGTGTGTGCGAGTGTGTATGAGTGTGTGTGTGAGTGTGTGCAAGTGTGTGTGAGTGAGCGTGTGTGAGTGTGTGTGCGAGTGTGTGTGCGAGTGTGTGCGAGTGTGTGTGATTGTGTGTGAGAGTGTGTAGGACTGTATGTGCGAGTGTGTATGAGTGTGTGTGTGAGTGTGTGCAAGTGTGTGCGAGTGAGTGTGTGTGAGTGTGTGTGCGAGTGTGTGCATGCGAGTGTGTGCGTGCGAGTGTGTGCGACTGTGTGCGAGTGTGTGAGTGCGAGTGTGTGCGAATGTGTGCGAGTGTGTGCGTGCGAGTGTGCACGAGTGTGCACGAGTGTGTGCGTGTAAGTGTGTGCGTGCGAGTGTGTGCGAGTGTGCTCGAGTGAATGGGTGCAAGTGTGTGCGAGTGTGTGTGAGTGTGTGCGAGTGAGTGTGTGTGAGAGTGTATTAGTGAGTGTGTGTGAGTGTGTGCGTGTGTGCGAGTTTCTGTGCGAGTGTGTGCGAGTGTGTGAGTGTGTGCGAGTGTGTGCGTGCGAGTGTGTACGTGCGAGTGTGTGCGAGTGTGTGAGTGTGTGTGCGAATGTGTGTGCGAGTGAGTGTTTAGGAGTGTGTGTAGGAGTGTGTGCGAGTGTGTGCGATTGTGTGTGAGTGTGTAGGACTGTATGTGCAAGTGTGTGCGAGTGTGTTCGAGTGTGTGAGTGTGTGCGAGTGTGTGTGTGCGAGTGTGTGTGCATTTGTGTACGAGTGTGTGCGAGTGTGTGTGAGTTTGTGCAAGTGTGTGCGTGTGTTCATGCGAGTGCGTGCGAGTGAGTGCGGGTGTGTGTAAGCGAGTGTGTGTGCGATTGTGTATGAGTGTGTGTGAGTTTGTGCAAGTGTGTGCTTGTGTGTGCGAGTGCGTGCGAATACACGCAAATGTGTGCGAGTGTGGGCGTGCGAGTGTGTGCTAGTGTGCGCGAGTGTTTGAGTGTGTACGAGTGTGCGTGAGTAAGTGTGTGTGTAAGTGCGTGCGAGTGTTTCCGAGTGTGTGTGTGAGTGTGAAGGAGTGTGTGTGCGAGTGTGTGAGTACGAGTGTGTTCGAGTGTGTGCAATTGTGTGCGAGTGTGTGTGTGAGTGGGTATGAGAGAGTGTGTGCGAGTGTGTGCGAATGTGTGTTTGAGAGTGTGTGTGCGAGTGTGTGCGAGTGTGTATGAGTGTATGTGCGAGTGTGTGCGCGAGTGTGTGTTTTAGAGTGTGTGCAATTGTGTGCGTTTGAGTGTGTGCATGAGTGTGTGCGTGCGAGTGTGCACGAGTGTGCTCGAGTGAGTGGGTGCATGTAAGTGTGTGCGTGCGAGTGTGTGCGAATGTGTGCGAGTGTGTGCATGCGAGTGTGTGCGTGCAAGTGTTTGCGTGCGAGTGTGTGCGAGTGTGTGCAAGTGTGTGAGTGTGTGCGAGTGTGTTTGTGAGTGTGTCCGAGTGTGTGCAAATGTGCCCGAGTGTGCGCGAGTGTGCATGAGTGAATGGGTGCGAGTGTTTGTGAGTGTGTATGAGTGAGTGTGTGCGAGTTTGTGTGCGAGTGAGTGTGTGCGAATGTGTGCAAGTGTGTTTGTGAGTGTGTGTGCGAGTGTGTGCGTGCGAGTGTGTGCGAGTGTGTGCGAGTGTGTGTGAGTGTGTGCGAGTGTGTGTGCGAGTGTGTGCGAGTGTGTGCAAATGTGCCCGAGTGTGCACGAGTGTGCACGAGTGAGTGTGTGCGAGTGTGTGCAAGTGTGTGTGAGTGTGTGCCAGTGTGTGTGTGCGAGTGTGTGCGAGTGTGTGTATGAGTGTGTGTGTTCGATTGCGCAAGTGTGTTTGTGAGTGTGTGTGCGAGTGTGTGCGTGCGAGTGTGTGCGAGTGTGTGCGAGTGTGTGTGAGTTTGTGCGAGTGTGTGTGTGAGTGTGTGCGAGTGTGTGCAAATGTGCCCGAGTGTGTGCGAGTGTGCACGAGTGAGTGTGTGCGAGTGTGTACAAGTGTGTGTGAGTGTGTGCCAGTGTGTGTGTGCGAGTGTGTTTGAGTGTGTGTATGAGTGTGTGTGTGTTCGATTGTGTATAAGTGTGTGCGAGTGTGTGTGTGAGTGTGTGTGCAAGTGTGTGTGTGCGAGTGTGTTTGATTGTGTGCGAATGTGTGTGTGAGTGTGAGTGAGTGTGTACGAGTGTGTGCGAGTGTGTGCGAGTGTGTGTGCGAATGTGTGCGAGTGTGTGCGATTGTGTGTGTGAGTGTGTGGGACTGTATGTGCGAGTGTGTGCGAGTGTGTATGAGTGTGTGTGTGAGTGTGTGCAAGTGTGTGCGAGTGAGTGTGTGTGCGAGTGTGTGTGCGAGTGTGTGCGAGTGTGTGTGATTGTGTGTGAGAGTGTGTAGGACTGTATGTGCGAGTGTGTATGAGTGTGTGTGTGAGTGTGTGCAAGTGTGTGCGAGTGAGTGTGTGTGAGTGTGTGTGCGAGTGTGTGCATGTGAGTGTGTGCGTGCGAGTGTGTGCGACTGTGTGCGAGTGTGTGCGAGTGTGTGAGTGCGAGTGTGTGCGAATGTGTGCGAGTGTGTGTGTGCGAGTGTGCACGAGTGTGCACGAGTGTGTGCGTGTAAGTGTGTGCGTGCGAGTGTGTGCGAGTGTGCTCGAGTGAATGGGTGCGAGTGTGTGCGAGTGTGTGTGAGTGTGTGCGAGTGAGTGTGTGTGAGAGTGTATTAGTGAGTGTGTGCATGTGTGCGAGTTTGTGTGCGAGTGTGTGCGAGTGTGTGAGTGTGTGCGAGTGTGTGCTTGCGAGTGTGTACGTGCGAGTGTGTGCGAGTGTGTGAGTGTGTGTGCGAATGTGTATGTGATTGAGTGTTTAGGATTGTGTGTAGGAGTGTGTGCGAGTGTGTGCGATTGTGTGTGTGAGTGTGTAGGACTGTATGTGCAAGTGTGTGCGAGTGTGTTCGAGTGTGTGAGTGTGTGCGAGTGTGTGTGAGTGTGTGTGAGTGTGTGCAAGTGTGTGTGTGCGAGTGTGTGTGTGTGAGTGTGTGCAAGTGTGTTCGAGTGTGTGTGCGAGTGTGTATGAGTGTGTGTGTGCAAGTGTGTGCGCGTGTGTGTGAGTTTGTGCATGAGTGAGTGTGTGCGAGTGTGTGTGAGTGTGTGTGTGTGTGAGTGTGTGCGAGTGTGTGTGTGCGAGTGTGTGTGCGAGTGTGTGTGTGCGAGTGTGTGTGTGCGAGTGTGTGTGCGATTGTGTATTAGTGAATGTGTGCGAGTGTGCGTGAGTGTGTGCATGTGAGTGAGTGAGTGTGTGTGTGCGAGTGTGTGCCAGTGAGTGTGAGTGAGTGTGTGCGAGTGTGTGCGAGTGTGTGTGTGCGAGTGTGAGTGTGTAGGACTGTGTGTGCGAGTGTGTGTGAGTGTGTGCGAGTGTGTGTAGGAGTGTGTGCGATTGTGTGTGTGAGTGTGTGTGAGTGTGTGCAAGTGTGTGTGCGAGTGTGTGTGTGTGAGTGTGTGCAAGTGTGTTCGAGTGTGTGTGCGAGTGTGTATGAGTGTGTTTGTGCAAGTGTGTTCGAGTGTGTGTGCGAGTGTGTGCGAGTGTGTGCAAATGTGCCCGAGTGTGCACGAGTGTGCACGAGTGAGTGTGTGCGAGTGTGTGTGAGTGTGTGTGAGTGTGTGCCAGTGTGTGTGTGCGAGTGTGTGCGAGTGTGTGTATGAGTGTGTGTGTTCGATTGTGCAAGTGTGTTTGTGAGTGTGTGTGCGAGTGTGTGCGTGCGAGTGTGTGCGAGTGTGTGCGAGTGTGTGTGAGTGTGTGCGAGTGTGTGTGTGAGTGTGTGCGAGTGTGTGCAAATGTGCCCGAGTGTGCCCGAGTGTGCACGAGTGAGTGTGTGCGAGTGTGTACAAGTGTGTGTGAGTGTGTGCCAGTGTGTGTGTGCGAGTGTGTGTGAGTGTGTGTGTGTTCGATTGTGTATAAGTGTGTGCGAGTGTGTGTGTGAGTGTGTGTGCAAGTGTGTGTGTGCGAGTGTGTTTGATTGTGTGCGAATGTGTGTGTGAGTGTGAGTGAGTGTGTACGAGTGTGTGCGAGTGTGTGCGAGTGTGTGTGTGAGTGTGTGCGAGTGTGTGCGATTGTGTGTGTGAGTGTGTGGGACTGTATGTGCGAGTGTGTGCGAGTGTGTATGAGTGTGTGTGTGAGTGTGTGCAAGTGTGTGCGAGTGAGTGTGTGTGCGAGTGTGTGTGCGAGTGTGTGCGAGTGTGTGTGATTGTGTGTGAGAGTGTGTAGGACTGTATGTGCGAGTGTGTATGAGTGTGTGTGTGAGTGTGTGCAAGTGTGTGCGAGTGAGTGTGTGTGAGTGTGTGTGCGAGTGTGTGCATGCGAGTGTGTGCGTGCGAGTGTGTGCTTCTGTGTGCGAGTGTGTGCGAGTGTGTGAGTGCGAGTGTGTGCGAATGTGTGCGAGTGTGTGCGTGCGAGTGTGCACGAGTGTGCACGAGTGTGTGCGTGTAAGTGTGTGCGTGCGAGTGTGTGCGAGTGTGCTCGAGTGAATGGGTGCGAGTGTGTGCGAGTGTGTGTGAGTGTGTGCGAGTGAGTGTGTGTGAGAGTGTATTAGTGAGTGTGTGTGAGTGTGTGCGTGTGTGCGAGTTTGTGTGCGAGTGTGTGAGTGTGTGCGAGTGTGTGCTTGCGAGTGTGTACGTGCGAGTGTGTGCGAGTGTGTGAGTGTGTGTGAGAATGTGCATGTGATTGAGTGTTTAGGATTGTGTGTAGGAGTGTGTGCGAGTGTGTGCGATTGTGTGTGTGAGTGTGTAGGACTGTATGTGCAAGTGTGTGCGAGTGTGTTCGAGTGTGTGAGTGTGTGCGAGTGTGTGTGAGTGTGTGTGAGTGTGTGCAAGTGTGTGTGTGCGAGTGTGTGTGTGTGAGTGTGTGCAAGTGTGTTCGAGTGTGTGTGCGAGTGTGTATGAGTGTGTGTGTGCAAGTGTGTGTGCGTGTGTGTGAGTGTGTGTGAGTGTGTGCATGAGTGAGTGTGTGCGAGTGTGTGTGAGTGTGTGTGTGTGTGAGTGTGTGCGAGTGTGTGTGTGCGAGTGTGTGTGCGAGTGTGTGTGTGCGAGTGTGTGTGTGCGAGTGTGTGTGCGATTGTGTATTAGTGAATGTGTGCGAGTGTGCGTGAGTGTGTGCATGTGAGTGAGTGAGTGTGTGTGTGCGAGTGTGTGCCAGTGAGTGTGAGTGAGTGTGTGCGAGTGTGTGCGAGTGTGTGTGTGCGAGTGTGAGTGTGTAGGACTGTGTGTGCGAGTGTGTGTGAGTGTGTGCGAGTGTGTGTAGGAGTGTGTGCGATTGTGTGTGTGAGTGTGTAGGACTGTATGTGCGAGTGTGTGCGACTGTGTTCGAGTGTGTGTGTGCGAGTGTGTGAGCATGTGTGAGTGTGTGCAAGTGTGTGCGTGCGAGTGTGTGTGTGCGAGTGTGTGTGATTGTGTATGAGTGAGTGTGTGCGTGTGTGCAAGTGTGTTTGAGTGTGTTTGTGCGAGTGTGTATGAGTGTGTGTGCGAGTGTGTGCAAGTGTGTTTGTGCGAGTGTGTATGAGTGTGTGTGTGCGAGTGTGTGCAAGTGTGTGTGATTGTGTGTGAGTGTGTGTATGAGTGAGTGTGTGCGAGTGTGTGCGAGTGTGTGTGCGAGTGTATGCGCGAGTGTGTGCGTGCGAGTGTGTGCGTGCGAGTCTGTGTGAGCACACGAGTGTGTGAGTGTGTGTGCGAATGTGTGTGCGTGTGAGTGTGTGCGAGTGTGTATGAGTGTATGTGCGAGTGTGTGCCAGTGTGTGCGAGTGTGTGTGTGCGAGTGTGTGCAAGTGTGTGTGAGTCAGTGTGTGCGAGTGTGTGCGAGAGTGTGTGAGTGTGTGTGTGCGAGTGTGTGTGTGCGAGTGTGTGTGCAATTGTGTATGAGTGTGTGCGAGTGTGTGTGAGTTTGTGCAAGTGTGTGCGTGCGAGTGCGTGCGAGTGAGTGCGAGTGTGTGTGAGTGTGTTTATGCGAGTGTGTGTGTGATTGTGTATGCGTGTGTGCGACTGTGTGTGAGTTTGTGCGAGTGTGTGTGTGTGTGCGAGTGTGTGCTAGTGTGCACGAGTGTTTGAGTGTGTGCAAGTGTGCCTGAGTAAGTGTGTGTGTGATTGTGTGCGAGTGTTTCCGAGTGTGTGTGTGAGTGAGTAGGACTGTGTGTGCGAGTGTTTGCGAGTGTGTGTGCGAGCGTGTGTGTGCGAGTGTGTTCAAGGGTGTGCAATTGTGTGCAAGTGTGTGTGTGCGAGTGCGAGTCCATATGAGTGAGTGTGTGCATGTGTGCGAGTTTGTGTGCGAGTGTGTGCGAGTGTGTGAGTGTGTGCGAGTGTGTGCTTGCGAGTGTGTACGTGCGAGTGTGTGCGAGTGTGTGAGTGTGTGTGCGAATGTGTATGTGATTGAGTGTTTAGGATTGTGTGTAGGAGTGTGTGCGAGTGTGTGCGATTGTGTGTGTGAGTGTGTAGGACTGTATGTGCAAGTGTGTGCGAGTGTGTTCGAGTGTGTGAGTGTGTGCGAGTGTGTGTGAGTGTGTGTGAGTGTGTGTGCAAGTGTGTGTGTGCGAGTGTGTGTGTGTGAGTGTGTGCAAGTGTGTTCGAGTGTGTGTGCGAGTGTGTATGAGTGTGTGTGTGCAAGTGTGTGCGCGTGTGTGTGAGTTTGTGCATGAGTGAGTGTGTGCGAGTGTGTGTGAGTGTGTGTGTGTGTGAGTGTGTGCGAGTGTGTGTGTGCGAGTGTGTGTGCGAGTGTGTGTGTGCGAGTGTGTGTGTGCAAGTGTGTGTGCGATTGTGTATTAGTGAATGTGTGCGAGTGTGCGTGAGTGTGTGCATGTGAGTGAGTGAGTGTGTGTGTGCGAGTGTGTGACAGTGAGTGTGAGTGAGTGTGTGCGAGTGTGTGCGAGTGTGTGTGTGCGAGTGTGAGTGTGTAGGACTGTGTGTGCGAGTGTGTGTGAGTGTGTGCGAGTGTGTGTAGGAGTGTGTGCGATTGTGTGTGTGAGTGTGTGTGAGTGTGTGCAAGTGTGTGTGTGCGAGTGTGTGTGTGTGAGTGTGTGCAAGTGTGTTCGAGTGTGTGTGCGAGTGTGTATGAGTGTGTTTGTGCAAGTGTGTTCGAGTGTGTGTGCGAGTGTGTGCGAGTGTGTGCAAATGTGCCCGAGTGTGCACGAGTGTGCACGAGTGAGTGTGTGCGAGTGTGTGTGAGTGTGTGTGAGTGTGTGCCAGTGTGTGTGTGCGAGTGTGTGCGAGTGTGTGTATGAGTGTGTGTGTTCGATTGTGCAAGTGTGTTTGTGAGTGTGTGTGCGAGTGTGTGCGTGCGAGTGTGTGCGAGTGTGTGCGAGTGTGTGTGAGTGTGTGCGAGTGTTAGTGTGAGTGTGTGCGAGTGTGTGCAAATGTGCCCGAGTGTGCCCGAGTGTGCACGAGTGAGTGTGTGCGAGTGTGTACAAGTGTGTGTGAGTGTGTGCCAGTGTGTGTGTGCGAGTGTGTGTGAGTGTGTGTATGAGTGTGTGTGTGTTCGATTGTGTATAAGTGTGTGCGAGTGTGTGTGTGAGTGTGTGTGCAAGTGTGTGTGTGCGAGTGTGTTTGATTGTGTGCGAATGTGTGTGTGAGTGTGAGTGAGTGTGTACGAGTGTGTGCGAGTGTGTGCGAGTGTGTGTGTGAGTGTGTGCGAGTGTGTGCGATTGTGTGTGTGAGTGTGTGGGACTGTATGTGCGAGTGTGTGCGAGTGTGTATGAGTGTGTGTGTGAGTGTGTGCAAGTGTGTGCGAGTGAGTGTGTGTGCGAGTGTGTGTGCGAGTGTGTGCGAGTGTGTGTGATTGTGTGTGAGAGTGTGTAGGACTGTATGTGCGAGTGTGTATGAGTGTGTGTGTGAGTGTGTGCAAGTGTGTGCGAGTGAGTGTGTGTGAGTGTGTGTGCGAGTGTGTGCATGCGAGTGTGTGCGTGCGAGTGTGTGCTTCTGTGTGCGAGTGTGTGCGAGTGTGTGAGTGCGAGTGTGTGCGAATGTGTGCGAGTGTGTGCGTGCGAGTGTGCACGAGTGTGCACGAGTGTGTGCGTGTAAGTGTGTGCGTGCGAGTGTGTGCGAGTGTGCTCGAGTGAATGGGTGCGAGTGTGTGCGAGTGTGTGTGAGTGTGTGCGAGTGAGTGTGTGTGAGAGTGTATTAGTGAGTGTGTGTGAGTGTGTGCGTGTGTGCGAGTTTGTGTGCGAGTGTGTGCGAGTGTGTGAGTGTGTGCGAGTGTGTGCTTGCGAGTGTGTACGTGCGAGTGTGTGCGAGTGTGTGAGTGTGTGTGAGAATGTGCATGTGATTGAGTGTTTAGGATTGTGTGTAGGAGTGTGTGCGAGTGTGTGCGATTGTGTGTGTGAGTGTGTAGGACTGTATGTGCAAGTGTGTGCGAGTGTGTTCGAGTGTGTGAGTGTGTGCGAGTGTGTGTGAGTGTGTGTGAGTGTGTGCAAGTGTGTGTGTGCGAGTGTGTGTGTGTGAGTGTGTGCAAGTGTGTTCGAGTGTGTGTGCGAGTGTGTATGAGTGTGTGTGTGCAAGTGTGTGTGCGTGTGTGTGAGTGTGTGTGAGTGTGTGCATGAGTGTGTGTGAGTGTGTGTGTGTGTGAGTGTGTGCGAGTGTGTGTGTGCGAGTGTGTGTGCGAGTGTGTGTGTGCGAGTGTGTGTGTGCGAGTGTGTGTGCGATTGTGTATTAGTGAATGTGTGCGAGTGTGCGTGAGTGTGTGCATGTGAGTGAGTGAGTGTGTGTGTGCGAGTGTGTGCCAGTGAGTGTGAGTGAGTGTGTGCGAGTGTGTGCGAGTGTGTGTGTGCGAGTGTGAGTGTGTAGGACTGTGTGTGCGAGTGTGTGTGAGTGTGTGCGAGTGTGTGTAGGAGTGTGTGCGATTGTGTGTGTGAGTGTGTAGGACTGTATGTGCGAGTGTGTGCGACTGTGTTCGAGTGTGTGTGCGAGTGTGTGAGCATGTGTGAGTGTGTGCAAGTGTGTGCGTGCGAGTGTGTGTGTGCGAGTGTGTGTGATTGTGTATGAGTGAGTGTGTGCGTGTGTGCAAGTGTGTTTGAGTGTGTTTGTGCGAGTGTGTATGAGTGTGTGTGCGAGTGTGTGCAAGTGTGTTTGTGCGAGTGTGTATGAGTGTGTGTGTGCGAGTGTGTGCAAGTGTGTGTGATTGTGTGTGAGTGTGTGTATGAGTGAGTGTGTGCGAGTGTGTGCGAGTGTGTGTGCGAGTGTATGCGCGAGTGTGTGCGTGCGAGTGTGTGCGTGCGAGTCTGTGTGAGCACACGAGTGTGTGAGTGTGTGTGCGAATGTGTGTGCGTGTGAGTGTGTGCGAGTGTGTATGAGTGTATGTGCGAGTGTGTGCCAGTGTGTGCGAGTGTGTGTGTGCGAGTGTGTGCAAGTGTGTGTGAGTCAGTGTGTGCGAGTGTGTGCGAGAGTGTGCGAGTGTGTGTGTGCGAGTGTGTGTGTGCGAGTGTGTGTGCAATTGTGTATGAGTGTGTGCGAGTGTGTGTGAGTTTGTGCAAGTGTGTGCGTGCGAGTGCGTGTGAGTGAGTGCGAGTGTGTGTGAGTGTGTTTATGCGAGTGTGTGTGTGATTGTGTATGCGTGTGTGCGAGTGTGTGTGAGTTTGTGCGAGTGTGTGTGTGTGTGCAAGTGTGTGCTAGTGTGCACGAGTGTTTGAGTGTGTGCAAGTGTGCCTGAGTAAGTGTGTGTGTGATTGTGTGCGAGTGTTTCCGAGTGTGTGTGTGAGTGAGTAGGACTGTGTGTGCGAGTGTTTGCGAGTGTGTGTGCGAGCGTGTGTGTGCGAGTGTGTTCAAGGGTGTGCAATTGTGTGCAAGTGTGTGTGTGCGAGTGCGAGTCCATATGAGTGAGTGTGTGAATGTGTGCGAGTGTGTGCCAGTGTGTGTGTGCGAGTGTGTGTACGAGTGTGTGCGAGTGTGTGCGTGCGAGTGTGTGCGAGTGTGTATGAGTGTATGTGCGAGTGTGTGTGCGAGTGTGTGTTCGAGTGTGTGTGTTCGCGTGTGTGCAAGTGTGTGCGAGTGCGTACGAGTGTGTGTGAGTGTGCACGAGTGTGTGCGTGTGAGTGTGTGCGAGTGTGTGTGTGCGCATGAGTGTGTGCGAGTGTGTGAGTGTGTGTGCGAATGTGTGTGCGTGTGAGTGTGTGCGAGTGTGTATGAGTGTATGTGCGAGTATGTGCCAGTGTGTGTGAGTGTGTGCGAGTGAGTGTGTGCGAGAGTGTGCGAGTGTGTGTGTGCGAGTATGTGTGTGCGAGTGTGTGTGTGCGAGTGTGTGTGCAATTGTGTATGAGTGTGTGCGAGTGTGTGTGAGTTTGTGCAAGTGTGTGCGTGTGTGCGTGCCAGTGCGTGCGAGTGAGTGCGAGTGTGTGCGAGTGTGTGTATGCGAGTGTGTGTGCGATTGTGTATGAGTGTGTGCGAGTGTGAGTGAGTTTGTGCGAGTGTGTGCGTGTGTGTGCGAGAGTGTGCTAGTGTGCACGAGTGTTTGAGTGTGTGCGAGTGTGCCTGAGTAAGTGTGTGTGTGATTGTGTGCGAGTGTTTCCGAGTGTGTGTGTGAGTGAGTAGGACTGTGTGTGCGAGTGTGTGCGAGTGTGTGTGCCAGCGTGTGTGTGCGAGTGTGTTCGAGTGTGTGCAATTGTGTGCGAGTGTGTGTGTGTGCGAGTCCGTATGAGTGAGTGTGTGAATGTGTGCGAGTGTGTGCCAGTGTGTGTGTGCGAGTGTGTGTACGAGTGTGTGCGAGTGTGTGCGTGCGAGTGTGTATGAGTGTATGTGCGAGTGTGTGCGAGTGTGTGTGTTCGAGTGTGTGCAAGTGTGTGTGAGTGTGTGTGCGAGTGCGTACGAGTGTGTTCGTGTGTGCACGAGTGTGTGCGTGTGAGTGTGTGCGAGTGTGTGCGTCCGAGTGTGTGCGAGTGTGCTCGAGTGAGTGGGTGTGAGTGTGTGCGAGTATGCATGAGTGAGTGTATGTGAGTGTGTGCGTGTGTGCGAGTTTGTGTGCGAGTGTGCTCGAGTGAATGGGTGCGAGTGTGTGTGAATGTGTGCGAGTGAATGCAAGTGTGTGCGAGTGTGTGTGTGCGAGTGTGTGCAAGTGTGTGCGAGTGTGTGTGTATGTGTGTTCGAGTGTGTGCGAGTGTGTGTAAGTGTGTGTGCGAGTGTGTGCAAGTGTGTGCGATTGTGTGGGTGCAAGTGTGTGTGAATGTGTGTTCGAGTTTGTGCGAGTGTGTGCGTGCGAGCATGTGTGAGTGTGCTCGAGTGAATGGGTGCGAATGTGTGCGAGTGTGTGTGAGTGTGTGCGAGTGAGTGTGTGCGAGTGTGTATGAGTGAGTGTGTGTGAGTGTGTGCGAGTTTGTGTGCGAGTGTGTGCGAGTGAGTGTGTGCGAATGTGTATAAGTGTGTGTGCGAGTGTGTGCAAGTGGGTGTGAGTGTGTGGGTGCGAGTGTGTGCAAGTGTGTGCGAGTATGTGTGAATGTGTGTTTGAGTGTGTGCGAGTGTGTGCCAGTGAGTGTGTGCGAGTGTTTGCGAGTGTGTGTGTGAGTGTGTGCGTGCTAGTGTGTGCGTGCGGGTGTGTGCGAGTGTGTGTGAGTGTGTGTGTGAATGTGTGTGTGTGCGAGTGTGCGTGCGAGTGAGTGTGTGAGTGTGTGTGCAATTGTGTATGAGTGTGTGCAAGTGTGTGTGCGTTTGTGCGAGTGTGTGCGTGTGTGCGTGCGAGTGCGTGCGAGTGAGTGCGAGTGTGTGCGAGTGTGTGTATGCGAGTGTGTGTGCGATTGTGTATGAGTGTGTGCGAGTGTGAGTGAGTTTGTGCAAGTGTGTGTGTGTGTGTGTGCGAGTGTGTGCTAGTGTGCACGAGTGTTTGAGAGTGTGCGAGTGTGCCTGAGTAAGTGTGTGTGTGATTGTGTGCGAGTGTTTCCGAGTGTGTGTGTGAGTGAGTAGGACTGTGTGTGCGACTGTGTGCGACTGTGTGTGCGAGCGTGTGTGTACGAGTGTGTTCGAGTGTGTGCAATTGTGTGCGAGTGTGTGTGTGTGAGTGCGAGTCCGTATGAGCGAGTGTGTGAATGTGTGCGAGTGTGTGCCAGTGTGTGTGTGCGAGTGTGTGTGCGAGTGTGTGCGTGCGAGTGTGTATGAGTGTATGTGCGTCTGTGTGTGCGAGTGTGTGCGAGTGTGTGTGCGAGTGTGTGTGTTCGAGTGTGTGCAAGTGTGTGCGAATGTGTGTGCGAGTGCGTACGAGTGTGTTCGTGTGTGCACGAGTGTGTGCGTGTGAGTGTGTGCGAGTGTGTGCGTGCGAGTGTGTGCGAGTGTGCTCGAGTGAGTGGGTGTGAGTGTGTGCGAGTGTGCATGAGTGAGTGTATGTGAGTGTGTGCGTGTGTGCGAGTTTGTGTGCGAGTGTGCTCGAGTGAATGGGTGCGAGTTTGTGTGAGTGTGTGCGAGTGAGTGCAAGTGTGTGCGAGTGTGTGGGTGTGAGTGTGTGCAAGTGTGTGCGAGTGTGTGTGAATGTGTGTTCGAGTGTGTGCGAGTGTGTGTGAGTGTGTGTGCGAGTGTGTGCAAGTGTGTGCGAGTGTATGCGTGCGAGTGTGTGTGTTCGAGTGTGTGCGCGCGAGTGTGTGAGTGCGAATGTGTGTGCGTTTGAGTGTGTGCGAGTGTGCATGAGTGTATGTGCGAGTGTGTGCCAGTGTGTGCGAGTGTGTGTGTGCGAGTGTGTGCAAGTGTGTGCGAGTGTGTGCGAGAGTGTGCGAGTGTGTGCGAGTGTGTGTGTGCGAGTGTGTGTGCATTTGTGTATGAGTGTGTACGAGTGTGTATGAGTTTGTGCAAGTGTGTGCGTGTGTTCATGCGAGTGCGTGCGAGTGAGTGCGGGTGTGTGTAAGCGAGTGTGTGTGTGATTGTGTATGAGTGTGTGTGAGTTTGTGCAAGTGTGTGCGTGTGTGTGCGAGTGCGTGCGAATATGCGCAAATGTGTGCGAGTGTGGGTGTGCGAGTGTGTGCTAGTGTGCGCAAGTGTTTGAGTGTGTACGAGTGTGCGTGAGTAAGTGTGTGTGTAAGTGCATGCGAGTGTTTCCGAGTGTGTGTGTGAGTGTGAAGTAGTATGTGTGCGAGTGTGTGAGTACGAGTGTGTTCGAGTGTGTGCAATTGTGTGCGAGTGTGTGTGTGAGTGGGTATGAGTGAGTGTGTGCGAGTGTGTGTTTGAGAGTGTGTGTGCGAGTGTGTGCGAGTGTGTGCGAGTGTGTATGAGTGTATGTGCGAGTGTGTGCGCGAGTGTGTGTTTTAGAGTGTGTGCAATTGTGTGCGTTTGAGTGTGTGCATGAGTGTGTGCGTGCGAGTGTGCACGAGTGTGCTCGAGTGAGTGGGTGCATGTAAGTGTGTGCGTGCGAGTGTGTGCGAATGTGTGCGAGTGTGTGCATGCGAGTGTGTGCGTGCAAGTGTTTGCGTGCGAGTGTGTTCGAGTGTGTGCAAGTGTGTGAGTGTGTGCGAGTGTGTGTGTGAGTGTGTCCGAGTGTGTGCAAATGTGCCCGAGTGTGCGCGAGTGTGCACGAGTGAATGGGTGCGAGTGTTTGTGAGTGTGTATGAGTGAGTGTGTGCGAGTTTGTGTGCGAATGAATGTGTGCGAATGTGTGCAAGTGTGTTTGTGAGTGTGTGTGCGAGTGTGTGCATGCGAGTGTGTGTGAGTGTGTGCGAGTGTGTGTGCGAGTGTGTGCGAGTGTGTGCAAATGTGCCCGAGTGTGCACGAGTGAGTGTGTGCGAGTGTGTGCGAGTGTGGGTGAGTGTTTGCCAGTGTGTGTGTGCGAGTGTGTGTATGAGTGTGTGTGTTCGATTGTGCAAGTGTGTTTGTGAGTGTGTGTGCGAGTGTGTGTGCGAGTGTGTGCGAGTGTGTGTGAGTGTGTGCGAGTGTGTGTGCGAGTGTGTGCGAGTGTGTGCAAATGTGCCCGAGTGTGCCCGAGTGTGCACGAGTGAGTGTGTGCGAGTGTGTGCAAGTGTGTGCGAGTGTGTGCAAATGTGCCCGAGTGTGCCCGAGTGTGCACGAGTGAGTGTGTGCGAGTGTGTGCAAGTGTGTGTGAGTGTGTGCCAGTGTGTGTGTGCGAGTGTGTGTATGTGTGTGTGTGTTCGATTGTGTATAAGTGTGTGCGAGTGTGTGTGTGAGTGTGTGTGCAAGTGTGTGTGTGCGAGTGTGTTCGATTGTGTGCGAATGTGTGTGTGAGTGTGAGTGAGTGTGTACGAGTGTGTGCGAGTGTGTGCGATTGTGTGTGCGAGTGTGTGCGATTGTGTGTGTGAGTGTGTGGGACTGTATGTGCGAGTGTGTGCGAGTGTGTATGAGTGTGTGTGTGAGTGTGTGCAAGTGTGTGTGAGTGAGCGTGTGTGAGTGTGTGTGCGAGTGTGTGTGCGAGTGTGTGCGAGTGTGTGTGATTGTGTGTGAGAGTGTGTAGGACTGTATGTGCGAGTGTGTATGAGTGTGTGTGTGAGTGTGTGCAAGTGTGTGCGAGTGAGTGTGTGTGAGTGTGTGTGCGAGTGTGTGCATGCGAGTGTGTGCGTGCGAGTGTGTGCGACTGTGTGCGAGTGTGTGAGTGCGAGTGTGTGCGAATGTGTGCGAGTGTGTGCGTGCGAGTGTGCACGAGTGTGCACGAGTGTGTGCGTGTAAGTGTGTGCGTGCGAGTGTGTGCGAGTGTGCTCGAGTGAATGGGTGCAAGTGTGTGCGAGTGTGTGTGAGTGTGTGCGAGTGAGTGTGTGTGAGAGTGTATTAGTGAGTGTGTGTGAGTGTGTGCGTGTGTGCGAGTTTCTGTGCGAGTGTGTGCGAGTGTGTGAGTGTGTGCGAGTGTGTGCGTGCGAGTGTGTACGTGCGAGTGTGTGCGAGTGTGTGAGTGTGTGTGCGAATGTGTGTGCGAGTGAGTGTTTAGGAGTGTGTGTAGGAGTGTGTGCGAGTGTGTGCGATTGTGTGTGAGTGTGTAGGACTGTATGTGCAAGTGTGTGCGAGTGTGTTCGAGTGTGTGAGTGTGTGCGAGTGTGTGTGTGCGAGTGTGTGTGCATTTGTGTACGAGTGTGTGCGAGTGTGTGTGAGTTTGTGCAAGTGTGTGCGTGTGTTCATGCGAGTGCGTGCGAGTGAGTGCGGGTGTGTGTAAGCGAGTGTGTGTGCGATTGTGTATGAGTGTGTGTGAGTTTGTGCAAGTGTGTGCTTGTGTGTGCGAGTGCGTGCGAATACACGCAAATGTGTGCGAGTGTGGGCGTGCGAGTGTGTGCTAGTGTGCGCGAGTGTTTGAGTGTGTACGAGTGTGCGTGAGTAAGTGTGTGTGTAAGTGCGTGCGAGTGTTTCCGAGTGTGTGTGTGAGTGTGAAGGAGTGTGTGTGCGAGTGTGTGAGTACGAGTGTGTTCGAGTGTGTGCAATTGTGTGCGAGTGTGTGTGTGAGTGGGTATGAGAGAGTGTGTGCGAGTGTGTGCGAATGTGTGTTTGAGAGTGTGTGTGCGAGTGTGTGCGAGTGTGTATGAGTGTATGTGCGAGTGTGTGCGCGAGTGTGTGTTTTAGAGTGTGTGCAATTGTGTGCGTTTGAGTGTGTGCATGAGTGTGTGCGTGCGAGTGTGCACGAGTGTGCTCGAGTGAGTGGGTGCATGTAAGTGTGTGCGTGCGAGTGTGTGCGAATGTGTGCGAGTGTGTGCATGCGAGTGTGTGCGTGCAAGTGTTTGCGTGCGAGTGTGTGCGAGTGTGTGCAAGTGTGTGAGTGTGTGCGAGTGTGTTTGTGAGTGTGTCCGAGTGTGTGCAAATGTGCCCGAGTGTGCGCGAGTGTGCATGAGTGAATGGGTGCGAGTGTTTGTGAGTGTGTATGAGTGAGTGTGTGCGAGTTTGTGTGCGAGTGAGTGTGTGCGAATGTGTGCAAGTGTGTTTGTGAGTGTGTGTGCGAGTGTGTGCGTGCGAGTGTGTGCGAGTGTGTGCGAGTGTGTGTGAGTGTGTGCGAGTGTGTGTGCGAGTGTGTGCGAGTGTGTGCAAATGTGCCCGAGTGTGCACGAGTGTGCACGAGTGAGTGTGTGCGAGTGTGTGCAAGTGTGTGTGAGTGTGTGCCAGTGTGTGTGTGCGAGTGTGTGCGAGTGTGTGTATGAGTGTGTGTGTTCGATTGCGCAAGTGTGTTTGTGAGTGTGTGTGCGAGTGTGTGCGTGCGAGTGTGTGCGAGTGTGTGCGAGTGTGTGTGAGTTTGTGCGAGTGTGTGTGTGAGTGTGTGCGAGTGTGTGCAAATGTGCCCGAGTGTGTGCGAGTGTGCACGAGTGAGTGTGTGCGAGTGTGTACAAGTGTGTGTGAGTGTGTGCCAGTGTGTGTGTGCGAGTGTGTTTGAGTGTGTGTATGAGTGTGTGTGTGTTCGATTGTGTATAAGTGTGTGCGAGTGTGTGTGTGAGTGTGTGTGCAAGTGTGTGTGTGCGAGTGTGTTTGATTGTGTGCGAATGTGTGTGTGAGTGTGAGTGAGTGTGTACGAGTGTGTGCGAGTGTGTGCGAGTGTGTGTGCGAATGTGTGCGAGTGTGTGCGATTGTGTGTGTGAGTGTGTGGGACTGTATGTGCGAGTGTGTGCGAGTGTGTATGAGTGTGTGTGTGAGTGTGTGCAAGTGTGTGCGAGTGAGTGTGTGTGCGAGTGTGTGTGCGAGTGTGTGCGAGTGTGTGTGATTGTGTGTGAGAGTGTGTAGGACTGTATGTGCGAGTGTGTATGAGTGTGTGTGTGAGTGTGTGCAAGTGTGTGCGAGTGAGTGTGTGTGAGTGTGTGTGCGAGTGTGTGCATGTGAGTGTGTGCGTGCGAGTGTGTGCGACTGTGTGCGAGTGTGTGCGAGTGTGTGAGTGCGAGTGTGTGCGAATGTGTGCGAGTGTGTGTGTGCGAGTGTGCACGAGTGTGCACGAGTGTGTGCGTGTAAGTGTGTGCGTGCGAGTGTGTGCGAGTGTGCTCGAGTGAATGGGTGCGAGTGTGTGCGAGTGTGTGTGAGTGTGTGCGAGTGAGTGTGTGTGAGAGTGTATTAGTGAGTGTGTGCATGTGTGCGAGTTTGTGTGCGAGTGTGTGCGAGTGTGTGAGTGTGTGCGAGTGTGTGCTTGCGAGTGTGTACGTGCGAGTGTGTGCGAGTGTGTGAGTGTGTGTGCGAATGTGTATGTGATTGAGTGTTTAGGATTGTGTGTAGGAGTGTGTGCGAGTGTGTGCGATTGTGTGTGTGAGTGTGTAGGACTGTATGTGCAAGTGTGTGCGAGTGTGTTCGAGTGTGTGAGTGTGTGCGAGTGTGTGTGAGTGTGTGTGAGTGTGTGCAAGTGTGTGTGTGCGAGTGTGTGTGTGTGAGTGTGTGCAAGTGTGTTCGAGTGTGTGTGCGAGTGTGTATGAGTGTGTGTGTGCAAGTGTGTGCGCGTGTGTGTGAGTTTGTGCATGAGTGAGTGTGTGCGAGTGTGTGTGAGTGTGTGTGTGTGTGAGTGTGTGCGAGTGTGTGTGTGCGAGTGTGTGTGCGAGTGTGTGTGTGCGAGTGTGTGTGTGCGAGTGTGTGTGCGATTGTGTATTAGTGAATGTGTGCGAGTGTGCGTGAGTGTGTGCATGTGAGTGAGTGAGTGTGTGTGTGCGAGTGTGTGCCAGTGAGTGTGAGTGAGTGTGTGCGAGTGTGTGCGAGTGTGTGTGTGCGAGTGTGAGTGTGTAGGACTGTGTGTGCGAGTGTGTGTGAGTGTGTGCGAGTGTGTGTAGGAGTGTGTGCGATTGTGTGTGTGAGTGTGTGTGAGTGTGTGCAAGTGTGTGTGCGAGTGTGTGTGTGTGAGTGTGTGCAAGTGTGTTCGAGTGTGTGTGCGAGTGTGTATGAGTGTGTTTGTGCAAGTGTGTTCGAGTGTGTGTGCGAGTGTGTGCGAGTGTGTGCAAATGTGCCCGAGTGTGCACGAGTGTGCACGAGTGAGTGTGTGCGAGTGTGTGTGAGTGTGTGTGAGTGTGTGCCAGTGTGTGTGTGCGAGTGTGTGCGAGTGTGTGTATGAGTGTGTGTGTTCGATTGTGCAAGTGTGTTTGTGAGTGTGTGTGCGAGTGTGTGCGTGCGAGTGTGTGCGAGTGTGTGCGAGTGTGTGTGAGTGTGTGCGAGTGTGTGTGTGAGTGTGTGCGAGTGTGTGCAAATGTGCCCGAGTGTGCCCGAGTGTGCACGAGTGAGTGTGTGCGAGTGTGTACAAGTGTGTGTGAGTGTGTGCCAGTGTGTGTGTGCGAGTGTGTGTGAGTGTGTGTGTGTTCGATTGTGTATAAGTGTGTGCGAGTGTGTGTGTGAGTGTGTGTGCAAGTGTGTGTGTGCGAGTGTGTTTGATTGTGTGCGAATGTGTGTGTGAGTGTGAGTGAGTGTGTACGAGTGTGTGCGAGTGTGTGCGAGTGTGTGTGTGAGTGTGTGCGAGTGTGTGCGATTGTGTGTGTGAGTGTGTGGGACTGTATGTGCGAGTGTGTGCGAGTGTGTATGAGTGTGTGTGTGAGTGTGTGCAAGTGTGTGCGAGTGAGTGTGTGTGCGAGTGTGTGTGCGAGTGTGTGCGAGTGTGTGTGATTGTGTGTGAGAGTGTGTAGGACTGTATGTGCGAGTGTGTATGAGTGTGTGTGTGAGTGTGTGCAAGTGTGTGCGAGTGAGTGTGTGTGAGTGTGTGTGCGAGTGTGTGCATGCGAGTGTGTGCGTGCGAGTGTGTGCTTCTGTGTGCGAGTGTGTGCGAGTGTGTGAGTGCGAGTGTGTGCGAATGTGTGCGAGTGTGTGCGTGCGAGTGTGCACGAGTGTGCACGAGTGTGTGCGTGTAAGTGTGTGCGTGCGAGTGTGTGCGAGTGTGCTCGAGTGAATGGGTGCGAGTGTGTGCGAGTGTGTGTGAGTGTGTGCGAGTGAGTGTGTGTGAGAGTGTATTAGTGAGTGTGTGTGAGTGTGTGCGTGTGTGCGAGTTTGTGTGCGAGTGTGTGAGTGTGTGCGAGTGTGTGCTTGCGAGTGTGTACGTGCGAGTGTGTGCGAGTGTGTGAGTGTGTGTGAGAATGTGCATGTGATTGAGTGTTTAGGATTGTGTGTAGGAGTGTGTGCGAGTGTGTGCGATTGTGTGTGTGAGTGTGTAGGACTGTATGTGCAAGTGTGTGCGAGTGTGTTCGAGTGTGTGAGTGTGTGCGAGTGTGTGTGAGTGTGTGTGAGTGTGTGCAAGTGTGTGTGTGCGAGTGTGTGTGTGTGAGTGTGTGCAAGTGTGTTCGAGTGTGTGTGCGAGTGTGTATGAGTGTGTGTGTGCAAGTGTGTGTGCGTGTGTGTGAGTGTGTGTGAGTGTGTGCATGAGTGAGTGTGTGCGAGTGTGTGTGAGTGTGTGTGTGTGTGAGTGTGTGCGAGTGTGTGTGTGCGAGTGTGTGTGCGAGTGTGTGTGTGCGAGTGTGTGTGTGCGAGTGTGTGTGCGATTGTGTATTAGTGAATGTGTGCGAGTGTGCGTGAGTGTGTGCATGTGAGTGAGTGAGTGTGTGTGTGCGAGTGTGTGCCAGTGAGTGTGAGTGAGTGTGTGCGAGTGTGTGCGAGTGTGTGTGTGCGAGTGTGAGTGTGTAGGACTGTGTGTGCGAGTGTGTGTGAGTGTGTGCGAGTGTGTGTAGGAGTGTGTGCGATTGTGTGTGTGAGTGTGTAGGACTGTATGTGCGAGTGTGTGCGACTGTGTTCGAGTGTGTGTGTGCGAGTGTGTGAGCATGTGTGAGTGTGTGCAAGTGTGTGCGTGCGAGTGTGTGTGTGCGAGTGTGTGTGATTGTGTATGAGTGAGTGTGTGCGTGTGTGCAAGTGTGTTTGAGTGTGTTTGTGCGAGTGTGTATGAGTGTGTGTGCGAGTGTGTGCAAGTGTGTTTGTGCGAGTGTGTATGAGTGTGTGTGTGCGAGTGTGTGCAAGTGTGTGTGATTGTGTGTGAGTGTGTGTATGAGTGAGTGTGTGCGAGTGTGTGCGAGTGTGTGTGCGAGTGTATGCGCGAGTGTGTGCGTGCGAGTGTGTGCGTGCGAGTCTGTGTGAGCACACGAGTGTGTGAGTGTGTGTGCGAATGTGTGTGCGTGTGAGTGTGTGCGAGTGTGTATGAGTGTATGTGCGAGTGTGTGCCAGTGTGTGCGAGTGTGTGTGTGCGAGTGTGTGCAAGTGTGTGTGAGTCAGTGTGTGCGAGTGTGTGCGAGAGTGTGTGAGTGTGTGTGTGCGAGTGTGTGTGTGCGAGTGTGTGTGCAATTGTGTATGAGTGTGTGCGAGTGTGTGTGAGTTTGTGCAAGTGTGTGCGTGCGAGTGCGTGCGAGTGAGTGCGAGTGTGTGTGAGTGTGTTTATGCGAGTGTGTGTGTGATTGTGTATGCGTGTGTGCGACTGTGTGTGAGTTTGTGCGAGTGTGTGTGTGTGTGCGAGTGTGTGCTAGTGTGCACGAGTGTTTGAGTGTGTGCAAGTGTGCCTGAGTAAGTGTGTGTGTGATTGTGTGCGAGTGTTTCCGAGTGTGTGTGTGAGTGAGTAGGACTGTGTGTGCGAGTGTTTGCGAGTGTGTGTGCGAGCGTGTGTGTGCGAGTGTGTTCAAGGGTGTGCAATTGTGTGCAAGTGTGTGTGTGCGAGTGCGAGTCCATATGAGTGAGTGTGTGCATGTGTGCGAGTTTGTGTGCGAGTGTGTGCGAGTGTGTGAGTGTGTGCGAGTGTGTGCTTGCGAGTGTGTACGTGCGAGTGTGTGCGAGTGTGTGAGTGTGTGTGCGAATGTGTATGTGATTGAGTGTTTAGGATTGTGTGTAGGAGTGTGTGCGAGTGTGTGCGATTGTGTGTGTGAGTGTGTAGGACTGTATGTGCAAGTGTGTGCGAGTGTGTTCGAGTGTGTGAGTGTGTGCGAGTGTGTGTGAGTGTGTGTGAGTGTGTGTGCAAGTGTGTGTGTGCGAGTGTGTGTGTGTGAGTGTGTGCAAGTGTGTTCGAGTGTGTGTGCGAGTGTGTATGAGTGTGTGTGTGCAAGTGTGTGCGCGTGTGTGTGAGTTTGTGCATGAGTGAGTGTGTGCGAGTGTGTGTGAGTGTGTGTGTGTGTGAGTGTGTGCGAGTGTGTGTGTGCGAGTGTGTGTGCGAGTGTGTGTGTGCGAGTGTGTGTGTGCAAGTGTGTGTGCGATTGTGTATTAGTGAATGTGTGCGAGTGTGCGTGAGTGTGTGCATGTGAGTGAGTGAGTGTGTGTGTGCGAGTGTGTGACAGTGAGTGTGAGTGAGTGTGTGCGAGTGTGTGCGAGTGTGTGTGTGCGAGTGTGAGTGTGTAGGACTGTGTGTGCGAGTGTGTGTGAGTGTGTGCGAGTGTGTGTAGGAGTGTGTGCGATTGTGTGTGTGAGTGTGTGTGAGTGTGTGCAAGTGTGTGTGTGCGAGTGTGTGTGTGTGAGTGTGTGCAAGTGTGTTCGAGTGTGTGTGCGAGTGTGTATGAGTGTGTTTGTGCAAGTGTGTTCGAGTGTGTGTGCGAGTGTGTGCGAGTGTGTGCAAATGTGCCCGAGTGTGCACGAGTGTGCACGAGTGAGTGTGTGCGAGTGTGTGTGAGTGTGTGTGAGTGTGTGCCAGTGTGTGTGTGCGAGTGTGTGCGAGTGTGTGTATGAGTGTGTGTGTTCGATTGTGCAAGTGTGTTTGTGAGTGTGTGTGCGAGTGTGTGCGTGCGAGTGTGTGCGAGTGTGTGCGAGTGTGTGTGAGTGTGTGCGAGTGTTAGTGTGAGTGTGTGCGAGTGTGTGCAAATGTGCCCGAGTGTGCCCGAGTGTGCACGAGTGAGTGTGTGCGAGTGTGTACAAGTGTGTGTGAGTGTGTGCCAGTGTGTGTGTGCGAGTGTGTGTGAGTGTGTGTATGAGTGTGTGTGTGTTCGATTGTGTATAAGTGTGTGCGAGTGTGTGTGTGAGTGTGTGTGCAAGTGTGTGTGTGCGAGTGTGTTTGATTGTGTGCGAATGTGTGTGTGAGTGTGAGTGAGTGTGTACGAGTGTGTGCGAGTGTGTGCGAGTGTGTGTGTGAGTGTGTGCGAGTGTGTGCGATTGTGTGTGTGAGTGTGTGGGACTGTATGTGCGAGTGTGTGCGAGTGTGTATGAGTGTGTGTGTGAGTGTGTGCAAGTGTGTGCGAGTGAGTGTGTGTGCGAGTGTGTGTGCGAGTGTGTGCGAGTGTGTGTGATTGTGTGTGAGAGTGTGTAGGACTGTATGTGCGAGTGTGTATGAGTGTGTGTGTGAGTGTGTGCAAGTGTGTGCGAGTGAGTGTGTGTGAGTGTGTGTGCGAGTGTGTGCATGCGAGTGTGTGCGTGCGAGTGTGTGCTTCTGTGTGCGAGTGTGTGCGAGTGTGTGAGTGCGAGTGTGTGCGAATGTGTGCGAGTGTGTGCGTGCGAGTGTGCACGAGTGTGCACGAGTGTGTGCGTGTAAGTGTGTGCGTGCGAGTGTGTGCGAGTGTGCTCGAGTGAATGGGTGCGAGTGTGTGCGAGTGTGTGTGAGTGTGTGCGAGTGAGTGTGTGTGAGAGTGTATTAGTGAGTGTGTGTGAGTGTGTGCGTGTGTGCGAGTTTGTGTGCGAGTGTGTGCGAGTGTGTGAGTGTGTGCGAGTGTGTGCTTGCGAGTGTGTACGTGCGAGTGTGTGCGAGTGTGTGAGTGTGTGTGAGAATGTGCATGTGATTGAGTGTTTAGGATTGTGTGTAGGAGTGTGTGCGAGTGTGTGCGATTGTGTGTGTGAGTGTGTAGGACTGTATGTGCAAGTGTGTGCGAGTGTGTTCGAGTGTGTGAGTGTGTGCGAGTGTGTGTGAGTGTGTGTGAGTGTGTGCAAGTGTGTGTGTGCGAGTGTGTGTGTGTGAGTGTGTGCAAGTGTGTTCGAGTGTGTGTGCGAGTGTGTATGAGTGTGTGTGTGCAAGTGTGTGTGCGTGTGTGTGAGTGTGTGTGAGTGTGTGCATGAGTGTGTGTGAGTGTGTGTGTGTGTGAGTGTGTGCGAGTGTGTGTGTGCGAGTGTGTGTGCGAGTGTGTGTGTGCGAGTGTGTGTGTGCGAGTGTGTGTGCGATTGTGTATTAGTGAATGTGTGCGAGTGTGCGTGAGTGTGTGCATGTGAGTGAGTGAGTGTGTGTGTGCGAGTGTGTGCCAGTGAGTGTGAGTGAGTGTGTGCGAGTGTGTGCGAGTGTGTGTGTGCGAGTGTGAGTGTGTAGGACTGTGTGTGCGAGTGTGTGTGAGTGTGTGCGAGTGTGTGTAGGAGTGTGTGCGATTGTGTGTGTGAGTGTGTAGGACTGTATGTGCGAGTGTGTGCGACTGTGTTCGAGTGTGTGTGCGAGTGTGTGAGCATGTGTGAGTGTGTGCAAGTGTGTGCGTGCGAGTGTGTGTGTGCGAGTGTGTGTGATTGTGTATGAGTGAGTGTGTGCGTGTGTGCAAGTGTGTTTGAGTGTGTTTGTGCGAGTGTGTATGAGTGTGTGTGCGAGTGTGTGCAAGTGTGTTTGTGCGAGTGTGTATGAGTGTGTGTGTGCGAGTGTGTGCAAGTGTGTGTGATTGTGTGTGAGTGTGTGTATGAGTGAGTGTGTGCGAGTGTGTGCGAGTGTGTGTGCGAGTGTATGCGCGAGTGTGTGCGTGCGAGTGTGTGCGTGCGAGTCTGTGTGAGCACACGAGTGTGTGAGTGTGTGTGCGAATGTGTGTGCGTGTGAGTGTGTGCGAGTGTGTATGAGTGTATGTGCGAGTGTGTGCCAGTGTGTGCGAGTGTGTGTGTGCGAGTGTGTGCAAGTGTGTGTGAGTCAGTGTGTGCGAGTGTGTGCGAGAGTGTGCGAGTGTGTGTGTGCGAGTGTGTGTGTGCGAGTGTGTGTGCAATTGTGTATGAGTGTGTGCGAGTGTGTGTGAGTTTGTGCAAGTGTGTGCGTGCGAGTGCGTGTGAGTGAGTGCGAGTGTGTGTGAGTGTGTTTATGCGAGTGTGTGTGTGATTGTGTATGCGTGTGTGCGAGTGTGTGTGAGTTTGTGCGAGTGTGTGTGTGTGTGCAAGTGTGTGCTAGTGTGCACGAGTGTTTGAGTGTGTGCAAGTGTGCCTGAGTAAGTGTGTGTGTGATTGTGTGCGAGTGTTTCCGAGTGTGTGTGTGAGTGAGTAGGACTGTGTGTGCGAGTGTTTGCGAGTGTGTGTGCGAGCGTGTGTGTGCGAGTGTGTTCAAGGGTGTGCAATTGTGTGCAAGTGTGTGTGTGCGAGTGCGAGTCCATATGAGTGAGTGTGTGAATGTGTGCGAGTGTGTGCCAGTGTGTGTGTGCGAGTGTGTGTACGAGTGTGTGCGAGTGTGTGCGTGCGAGTGTGTGCGAGTGTGTATGAGTGTATGTGCGAGTGTGTGTGCGAGTGTGTGTTCGAGTGTGTGTGTTCGCGTGTGTGCAAGTGTGTGCGAGTGCGTACGAGTGTGTGTGAGTGTGCACGAGTGTGTGCGTGTGAGTGTGTGCGAGTGTGTGTGTGCGCATGAGTGTGTGCGAGTGTGTGAGTGTGTGTGCGAATGTGTGTGCGTGTGAGTGTGTGCGAGTGTGTATGAGTGTATGTGCGAGTATGTGCCAGTGTGTGTGAGTGTGTGCGAGTGAGTGTGTGCGAGAGTGTGCGAGTGTGTGTGTGCGAGTATGTGTGTGCGAGTGTGTGTGTGCGAGTGTGTGTGCAATTGTGTATGAGTGTGTGCGAGTGTGTGTGAGTTTGTGCAAGTGTGTGCGTGTGTGCGTGCCAGTGCGTGCGAGTGAGTGCGAGTGTGTGCGAGTGTGTGTATGCGAGTGTGTGTGCGATTGTGTATGAGTGTGTGCGAGTGTGAGTGAGTTTGTGCGAGTGTGTGCGTGTGTGTGCGAGAGTGTGCTAGTGTGCACGAGTGTTTGAGTGTGTGCGAGTGTGCCTGAGTAAGTGTGTGTGTGATTGTGTGCGAGTGTTTCCGAGTGTGTGTGTGAGTGAGTAGGACTGTGTGTGCGAGTGTGTGCGAGTGTGTGTGCCAGCGTGTGTGTGCGAGTGTGTTCGAGTGTGTGCAATTGTGTGCGAGTGTGTGTGTGTGCGAGTCCGTATGAGTGAGTGTGTGAATGTGTGCGAGTGTGTGCCAGTGTGTGTGTGCGAGTGTGTGTACGAGTGTGTGCGAGTGTGTGCGTGCGAGTGTGTATGAGTGTATGTGCGAGTGTGTGCGAGTGTGTGTGTTCGAGTGTGTGCAAGTGTGTGTGAGTGTGTGTGCGAGTGCGTACGAGTGTGTTCGTGTGTGCACGAGTGTGTGCGTGTGAGTGTGTGCGAGTGTGTGCGTCCGAGTGTGTGCGAGTGTGCTCGAGTGAGTGGGTGTGAGTGTGTGCGAGTATGCATGAGTGAGTGTATGTGAGTGTGTGCGTGTGTGCGAGTTTGTGTGCGAGTGTGCTCGAGTGAATGGGTGCGAGTGTGTGTGAATGTGTGCGAGTGAATGCAAGTGTGTGCGAGTGTGTGTGTGCGAGTGTGTGCAAGTGTGTGCGAGTGTGTGTGTATGTGTGTTCGAGTGTGTGCGAGTGTGTGTAAGTGTGTGTGCGAGTGTGTGCAAGTGTGTGCGATTGTGTGGGTGCAAGTGTGTGTGAATGTGTGTTCGAGTTTGTGCGAGTGTGTGCGTGCGAGCATGTGTGAGTGTGCTCGAGTGAATGGGTGCGAATGTGTGCGAGTGTGTGTGAGTGTGTGCGAGTGAGTGTGTGCGAGTGTGTATGAGTGAGTGTGTGTGAGTGTGTGCGAGTTTGTGTGCGAGTGTGTGCGAGTGAGTGTGTGCGAATGTGTATAAGTGTGTGTGCGAGTGTGTGCAAGTGGGTGTGAGTGTGTGGGTGCGAGTGTGTGCAAGTGTGTGCGAGTATGTGTGAATGTGTGTTTGAGTGTGTGCGAGTGTGTGCCAGTGAGTGTGTGCGAGTGTTTGCGAGTGTGTGTGTGAGTGTGTGCGTGCTAGTGTGTGCGTGCGGGTGTGTGCGAGTGTGTGTGAGTGTGTGTGTGAATGTGTGTGTGTGCGAGTGTGCGTGCGAGTGAGTGTGTGAGTGTGTGTGCAATTGTGTATGAGTGTGTGCAAGTGTGTGTGCGTTTGTGCGAGTGTGTGCGTGTGTGCGTGCCAGTGCGTGCGAGTGAGTGCGAGTGCGTGCAAATGTGTGTGCGAGTGTGCGAGTGTGGGCGTGCGAGTGTGTGCTAGTGTGCGCGAGTGTGTGAGTGTGTGCGAGTGTGCGTGAGTAAGTGTGTGTGAGAGTATGTGCGAGTGTTTCCGAGTGTGTGTGTGAGTGTGTAGGACTGTGTGCGCGAGTGTGTGTGCAAGTGTGTGTGTACGAGTGTGTTCGAGTGTGTGCAATTTTGTGCGAGTGTGTGTGTGCGAGTGCATATGAGTAAGTGTGTGCGAATGTGTGCGAGTGTGTGCGAGTGTGTGTGCGAGTGTGTGTGCGAGTGTGTGCAAGCGACTGTGTGCGTGCGACTGTGTGCGAGTGTGTGCGAGTGTTTGCGTGTGTGTGCGAGTGTGTGCAAGTGTGTGTGAGTGTGTGTGAGTGTGTGTGTGAGTGTGTGTGAATGTGTGCGAGTCTGTGTGTGCGAGTGTGTGTGTGCGATTGTGTATGAATGTGTGCGAGTATGTGTGTGAGTGTGTGCGAGTGTGTGCGAGTGTGTGCGTGCGAGTGCGAGTGTGTGCAAATGTGTGCGAGAGTGTGCGAGTGTGGGCGTGCGAGTGTGTGCGAGTGTGCGCGAGTGTGTGCGTGTGAGTGAGTGTGTGTGTGAGTGTGAGTGTGTGCTAGTGTGCATGAGTGTGTGAGTGTGTGCGAGTGTGCGCGAGTGTGCGTGTGAGTGAGTGAGTGTGTGCGAGTGTGTGTGCGAGTGTGTGTGAGTGTGTACGAGTGTGTGTAGGAGTGTGTGCGATTGTGTGTGTGAGTGTGTAGGACTGTATGTGCAAGTGTGTGCGAGTGTGTTCGAGTGTGTGAGTGTGTGCGAGTGTGTGTGAGTGTGTGTGAGTGTGTGCAAGTGTGTGTGTGCGAGTGTGTGTGAGTGTGTGTGTGAGTGTGTGCAAGTGTGTTCGAGTGTGTGTGCGAGTGTGTATGAGTGTGTGTGTGTGCGTGTGTGTGTGAGTGTGTGTGAGTGTGTGCATGAGTGAGTGTGTGCGATTGTGTGTGAGTGTGTGTGTGTGAGTGTGTGCGAGTGTGTGTGCTAGTGTGTGTGCGAGTGTGTGCGTGCGAGTGTGTGCGAGTGTGTGTGTGTGAGTGTGTGCGAGTGTGTGTGTGCGATTGTGTATTAGTGAATGTGTGCGAGTGTGCGTGAGTGTGTGCGTGTGAGAGTGTGTGTGTGCGAGTGTGTGTGAGTGAGTGTGTGCGAGTGTGTGTGTGCGATTGTGCATAAGTGTGTGCGAGTGTGAGTGTGTAGGACTGTGTGTGCGATTGTGTGTGAGTGTGTGCAAGTGTGTGCGTGCGAGTGTGTGTGTGCGAGTGTGTGTGATTGTGTATGAGTGAGTGTGTGCGAGTGTGTGTGTGAGTGTGTGCAAGTGTGTTTGAGTGTGTTTGTGCGAGTGTGTATGAGTGTGTGTGTGCGAGTGTGTGAAAGTGTGTTTGTGTGAGTGTGTATGAATGTGTGTAAGAGTGTGTGATTGTGTGTGAGTGTGTGTATGAGTGAGTGTGTGCGAGTGTGTGCGTGTGAGTCTGTGTGTGCAAGCGAGTGTGTGCGAGTGTGTGAGTGTGTGTGCGAGTGCGTACGAGTGTGTTCGTGTGTGCACGAGTGTGTGCGTGTGAGTGTGTGCGAGTGTGTGCGTCCGAGTGTGTGCGAGTGTGCTCGAGTGAGTGGGTGTGAGTGTGTGCGAGTGTGCATGAGTGAGTGTATGTGAGTGTGTGCGTGCGTGCGAGTTTGTGTGCGAGTGTGCTCGAGTGAATGGGTGCGAGTGTGTGTGAGTGTGTGCGAGTGATTGCAAGTGTGTGCGAGTATGTGGGTGCGAGTGTGTGCAAGTGTGTGCGAGTGTGTGTGAATGTGTGTTCGAGTGTGTGCGAGTGTGTGTGTGCGAGTATGTGCGAGTGTGCTCAAGTGAATGGGTGCGAGTGTGTGCAAGTGTGTGTGAGTGTGTGCGAGTGAGTGTGTGTGAGTGTGTATGAGTGAGTGTGTGTGAGTGTGTGCGAGTTTGTGTGCGAGTGTGTGCGAGTGAGTGTGTGCGAATGTGTATGAGTGTGTGTGCGAGTGTGTGCAAGTGGGTGCGAGTGTGTGGGTGCGAGTGTGTGCAACTGTGTGCGAGTATGTGTGAATGTGTGTTTGAGTGTGTGCGAGTGTGTGATAGTGAGTGTGTGCGAGTGTTTGCGAGTGTGTGTGTGACTGTGTGCATGCGAGTGTGTGCGTGCGGGTGTGTGCGAGTGTGTGTGAGTGTGTGTGTGAATGTGTGTGTGTGCGAGTGTGCGTGCGAGTGAGTGTGTGAGTGTGTGCAATTGTGTATGAGTGTGTGCAAGTGTGTGTGCGTTTGTGCGAATGTGTGCGTGTGTGCATGCGAGTGCGTGCGAGTGAGTGCGAGTGCGTGCAAATGTGTGCGCGAGTGTGCGAGTGTGGGCGTGCGAGTGTGTGCTAGTGTGCGCGAGTGTGTGAGTGTGTGCGAGTGTGCGTGAGTAAGTGTGTGTGAGAGTATGTGCGAGTGTTTCCGAGTGTGTGTGTGAGTGTGTAGGACTGTGTGCGCGAGTGTGTGTGCAAGTGTGTGTGTGCGAGTGTGTTCGAGTGTGTGCAATTTTGTGCGAGTGTGTGTGTGCGAGTGCATATGAGTAAGTGTGCGCATGTGTGCGAGTGTGTGCGAGTGTGTGTGCGAGTGTGTGCGTGCGACTGTGTGCGTGCGACTGTGTGCGAGTGTGTGCGAGTGTTTGCGTGTGTGTGTGAGTGTGTGCAAGTGTGTGTGAGTGTGTGAGTGTGTGTGTGAGTGTGTGTGAATGTGTGCGAGTCTGTGTGTGCGAGTGTGTGTGTGCGATTGTGTATGAATGTGTGCGAGTATGTGTGTGAGTGTGTGAGAGTGTGTGCGAGTGTGTGCGTGCGAGTGCGAGTGTGTGCAAATGTGTGCGAGAGTGTGCGAGTGTGGGCGTGCGAGTGTGTGCGAGTGTGCGCGAGTGTGTGCGTGTGAGTTAGTGTGTGTGTGAGTGTGAGTGTGTGCTAGTGTGCATGAGTGTGTGAGTGTGTGCGAGTGTGCGCGAGTGTGCGTGTGAGTGAGTGAGTGTGTGCGAGTGTGTGCGAGTGTGTGTGAGTGTGTACGAGTGTGTGTAGGAGTGTGTGCGAGTGTGTGCGATTGTGTGTGAGTGTGTAGGACTGTATGTGCAAGTGTGTGCGAGTGTGTTCGAGTGTGTGAGTGTGTGCGAGTGTGTGTGAGTGTGTGCAAGTGTGTGTGTGCGAGTGTGTGTGTGCGAGTGTGTGTGTGAATGTGTGCAAGTGTGTTCGAATGTGTGTGCGAGTGTGTATGAGTGTGTGTGTGTGTGTGCAAGTGTGTGCGTGTGTGTGTGAGTGTGTGTGAGTGTGTGCATGAGTGAGTGTGTGCGAGTGTGTGTGAGTGTGTGTGTGTGAGTGTGTGCGAGTGTGTGTGCGAGTGTGTGTGCGAGTGTGTGCGTGCGAGTGTGTGCGAGTGTGTGTGTGTGAGTGTGTGCGACTGTGTGTGTGCGATTGTGTATTAGTGAATGTGTGCGAGTGTGCGTGAGTGTGTGCGTGTGAGTGTGTGTGTGTGCGAGTGTGTGCGAGTGAGTGTGTGCGAGTGTGTGTTTGCGATTGTGCATAAGTGTGTGCGAGTGTGAGTGTGTAGGACTGTGTGTGCGAGTGTGTGTGAGTGTGTGCAAGTGTGTGCGTGCGAGTGTGTGTGTGTGATTGTGTATGAGTGAGTGTGTGCGAGTGTGTGTGTGAGTGTGTGCAAGTGTGTTTGAGTGTGTTTGTGCGAGTGTGTATGAGTGTGTGTGCGAGTGTGTGCAAGTGTGTTTGTGCGAGTGTGTATGAGTGTGTGTGTGCGAGTGTGTGCAAGTGTGTGTGATTGTGTGTGAGTGTGTGTATGAGTGAGTGTGTGCGAGTGTGTGCGTGTGAGTCTGTGTGTGCACGCGAGTGTGTGCGAGTGTGTGAGTGTGTGTGCGAATGTGTGTGTGTGAGTGTGTGCGAGTGTGTATGAGTGTATGTGCGAGTGTGTGCCAGTGTGTGCGAGTGTGTGTGTGCGAGTGTGAGCAAGTGTGTGCGAGTGAGTGTGTGTGAGTGTGTGCGAGAGTGTGCGAGTGTGTGTGTGCGAGTGTGTGTGCGAGTGTGTGTGTAATTGTGTATGAGTGTGTTCGAGTGTGTGTGAGTTTGTGCAAGTGTGTGCATGTGTGCGTGCGAGTGCGTGCGAGTGAGTGTGAGTGTGTGTGAGTGTGTGTGAGTGTGTGTATGCGAGTGTGTGTGCGATTGTGTATGAGTGTGTGCGAGTGTGTGTGAGTTTGTGCGAGTGTGTGTGTGTGTGTGCGAGTGTGTGCTAGTGTGCACGAGTGTTTGAGTGTGTGCGAGTGTGCCTGAGTAAGTGTGTGTGTGATTGTGTGCGAGTGTTTCCGAGTGTGTGTGTGAGTGAGTAGGACTGTGTGTGCGAGTGTTTGCGAGTGTGTGTGCGAGCGAGTGTGTGCGAGTGTGTTCGAGGGTGTGCAATTGTGTGCAAGTGTGTGTGCGAGTGCGAGTCCATATGAGTGAGTGTGTGAATGTGTGCGAGTGTGTGCCAGTGTGTGTGTGCGAGTGTGTGTACGAGTGTGTGCGAGTGTGTGCGTGCGAGTGTGTTCGAGTGTGTATGAGTGTATGTGCGAGTGTGTGTGCGAGTGTGTGCGAGTGTGTGTTCGAGTGTGTGTGTTCGCATGTGTGCAAGTGTGTGCGAGTGTGTGTGCGAGTGCGTACGAGAGTGTGTGCGTGTGAGTGTGTGCGAGTGTGTGTGTGCGCGCGAGTGTGTGCGAGTGTGTGAGTGTGTGTGCGAATGTGTGTGAGTGTGTGCGAGTGTGTATGAGTGTATGTGCGAGTATGTGCCAGTGTGTGCGAGTGTGTGTGTGTGAGTGTGTGCAAATGTGTGCGAGTGAGTGTGTGCGAGAGTGTGCACGAGTGTGCTCGAGTGAGTGGGTGCATGTAAGTGTGTGCGTGCGAGTGTGTGCGAATGTGTGCGAGTGTGTGCATGCGAGTGTGTGCGTGCAAGTGTTTGCGTGCGAGTGTGTGCGAGTGTGTGCAAGTGTGTGAGTGTGTGCGAGTGTGTGTGTGAGTGTGTCCGAGTGTGTGCAAATGTGCCCGAGTGTGCGCGAGTGTGCACGAGTGAATGGGTGCGAGTGTGTGTGAGTGTGTATGAGTGAGTGTGTGCGAGTTTGTGTGCGAGTGAGTGTGTGCGAATGTGTGCAAGTGTGTTTGTGAGTGTGTGTGCGAGTGTGTGTGTGCGAGTGTGTTCGAGTGTGTGCGAGTGTGTGTGAGTGTGTGCGAGTGTGTGTGCGAGTATGTGCAAATGTGCCCGAGTGTGCACGAGTGTGCACGAGTGAGTGTGTGCGAGTGTGTGCAAGTGTGTGTGAGTGTGTGCCAGTGTGTGTGTGTGAGTGTGTGCGAGTGTGTGTATGAGTGTGTGTGTTTGATTGTGCAAGTGTGTTTGTGAGTGTGTGTGCGAGTGTGTGCGTGCAAGTGTGTGCGAGTGTGTGCGAGTGTGTGTGAGTGTGTGCGAGTGTGTGTGCGAGTGTGTGCGAGTGTGTGCAAATGTGCCCGAGTGTGCACGAGTGTGCACGAGTGAGTGTGTGCGAGTGTGTGCAAGTGTGTGTGAGTGTGTGCCAGTGTGTGTGTGCGAGTGTGTGCGAGTGTGTGTATGAGTGTGTGTGTTCGATTGTGTATAAGTGTGTGCGAGTGTGTGTGTGAGTGTGTGTGCAAGTGTGTGTGTGCGAGTGTGTTCGATTGTGTGCGAATGTGTGTGTGAGTGTGAGTGAGTGTGTACGAGTGTGTGCGAGTGTGTGCGAGTGTGTGTGCGCGAGTGTGTGCGATTGTGTGTGTGAGTGTGTAGGACTGTATGTGCGAGTGTGTGCGAGTGTGTTTGAGTGTGTGTGTGTGAGTGTGTGCAAGTGTGTGCGAGTGAGTGTGTGTGAGTGTGTGTGCGAGTGTGTGCGAGTGTGAGCGATTGTGTGTGAGAGTGTGTAGGTCTGTATGTGCGAGTGTGTATGAGTGTGTGTGTGAGTGTGTGCAAGTGTGTGTGAGTGAGTGTGTGTGAGTGTGTGTGCGAGTGTGTGCATGCGAGTGTGTGCGTGCGAGTGTGTGCGTGCGAGTGTGTGCGACTGTGTGCGAGTGTGTGCGAGTGTGTGAGTGCGAGTGTGTGCGAATGTGTGCGAGTGTGTGCGTGCGAGTGTGCACGATTGTGCACGAGTGTGTGCGTGTAAGTGTGTGCGTGCGAGTGTGTGCGAGTGTGCTCGAGTGAATGGGTGCGAGTGTGTGCGAGTGTGTGTGAGTGTGTGTGAGTGAGTGTGTGTGAGAGTGTATTAGTGAGTGTGTGTGAGTGTGTGCATGTGTGCGAGTTTGTGTGCGAGTTTGTGCGAGTGTGTGAGTGTGTGCGAGTGTGTGCGTGCGAGTGTGTACGTGTGAGTGTGTGCGAGTGTGTGAGTGTGTGTGCGAATGTGTGTGCGAGTGAGTGTGTATGAGTGTGTGTAGGAGTGTGTGCGAGTGTGTGCAATTGTGTGTGTGAGTGTGTAGGACTGTATGTGCAAGTGTGTGCGAGTGTGTTCGAGTGTGTGAGTGTGTGCGAGTGTGTGTGAGTGTGTGTGAGTGTGTGCAAGTGTGTGTGTGCGAGTGTGTGTGTGTGAGTGTGTGCAAGTGTGTTCGAGTGTGTGTGCGAGTGTGTATGAGTGTGTGTGTGCAAGTGTGTGCACGTGTGTGTGAGTGTGTGTGAGTGTGTGCATGAGTGAGTGTGTGCGAGTGTGTGTGAGTGTGTGTGTGTGTGTGAGTGTGTGCGAGTGTGTGTGTGCGAGTGTGTGTGCGAGTGTGTGTGTGCGAGTGTGTGTGTGCGATTGTGTATTAGTGAATGTGTGCGAGTGTGCGTGAGTGTGTGTGTGTGAGTGAGTGACTGTGTGTGTGCGAGTGAGTGCCAGTGAGTGTGAGTGAGTGTGAGTGAGTGTGTGCGAGTGTGTGCGAGTGTGTGTGCGATTGTGCATAAGTGTGTGCGAGTGTGAGTGTGTAGGACTGTGTGTGCGAGTGTGTGTGCGAGTGTGTGTGAGTGTGTGCGAGTGTGTGTAGGAGTGTGTGCGATTGTGTGTGTGAGTGTGTAGGACTGTATGTGCGAGTGTGTGCGACTGTGTTCGAGTGTGTGTGTGCGAGTGTGTGAGCATGTGTGAGTGTGTGCAAGTGTGTGCGTGCGAGTGTGTGTGTGCGAGTGTGTGTGATTGTGTATGAGTGAGTGTGTGCGTGTGTGCAAGTGTGTTTGAGTGTGTTTGTGCGAGTGTCTATGAGTGTGTGTGCGAGTGTGTGCAAGTGTGTTTGTGCGAGTGTGTATGAGTGTGTGTGTGCGAGTGTGTGCAAGTGTGTGTGATTGTGTGTGAGTGTGTGTATGAGTGAGTGTGTGCGAGTGTGTGCGAGTGTGTGTGCGAGTGTATGCGCGAGTGTGTGCGTGCGAGTATGTGCGTGCGAGTCTGTGTGTGCACACGAGTGTGTGAGTGTGTGTGCGAATGTGTTTGCGTGTGAGTGTGTGCGAGTGTGTATGAGTGTATGTGCGAGTGTGTGCCAGTGTGTGCGAGTGTGTGTGTGCGAGTGTGTGCAAGTGTGTGCGAGTGAGTGTGTGCGAGTTTGTGTGCGAGTGTGTGCGAGTGAGTGTGTGCGAATGTGTATGAGTGTGTGTGCGAGTGTGTGCAAGTGGGTGCGAGTGTGTGGGTGCGAGTGTGTGCAAGTGTGTGCGAGTATGTGTGAATGTGTGTTTGAGTGTGTGCGAGTGTGTGCCAGTGAGTGTGTGCGAGTGTTTGCGAGTGTGTGTGTGAGTGTGTGCATGCGAGTGTGTGCGTGCGGGTGTGTGCGAGTGTGTGTGAGTGTGTGTGTGAATGTGTGTGTGTGCGAGTGTGCGTGCGAGTGAGTGTGTGAGTGTGTGTGCAATTGTGTATGAGTGTGTGCAAGTGTGTGTGCGTTTGTGCGAGTGTGTGCGTGTGTGTGTGCGAGTGCGTGTGAGTGAGTGCGAGTGCGTGCAAATGTGTGCGCGAGTGTGCGAGTGTGGGCGTGCGAGTGTGTGCTAGTGTGCGCGAGTGTGTGAGTGTGTGCGAGTGTGCGTGAGTAAGTGTGTGTGAGAGTATGTGCGAGTGTTGCCGAGTGTGTGTGTGAGTGTGTAGGACTGTGTGCGCGAGTGTGTGTGCAAGTGTGTGTGTACGAGTGTGTTCGAGTGTGTGCAATTTTGTGCGAGTGTGTGTGTGCGAGTGCATATGAGTAAGTGTGTGCGAATGTGTGCGAGTGTGTGCGAGTGTGTGTGCGAGTGTGTGCGTGCGACTGTGTGCGTGCGACTGTGTGCGAGTGTGTGCGAGTGTTTGCGTGTGTGTGCGAGTGTGTGCAAGTGTGTGTGAGTGTGTGCGAGTGTGTGTGAGTGTGTGTGAGTGTGTGCAAGTGTGTGTGTGCGAGTGTGTGTGTGCGATTGTGTATGAATGTGTGCGAGTATGTGTGTGAGTGTGTGCGAGTGTGTGCGTGCGAGTGTGTGCAAATGTGTGCGAGAGTGTGCGAGTGTGGGCGTGCGAGTGTGTGCGAGTGTGCGCGAGTGTGTGCGTGTGAGTGAGTGTGTGTGTGAGTGTGAGTGTGTGCTAGTGTGCATGAGTGTGTGAGTGTGTGTGAGTGTGCGCGAGTGTGCGTGTGAGTGAGTGAGTGTGTGCGAGTGTGTGTGAGTGTGTACGAGTGTGTGTAGGAGTGTGTGCGAGTGTGTGCGATTGTGTGTGTGAGTGTGTAGGACTGTATGTGCAAGTGTGTGCGAGTGTGTTCGAGTGTGTGAGTGTGTGCGAGTGTGTGTGAGTGTGTGTGAGTGTGTGCAAGTGTGTGTGTGCGAGTGTGTGTGTGTGTGCGAGTGTGTGTGTGAGTGTGTGCAAGTGTGTTTGAGTGTGTGTGCGAGTGTGTATGAGTGTGTGTGTGTGCAAGTGTGTGCGTGTGTGTGTGAGTGTGTCTGAGTGTGTGCATGAGTGAGTGTGTGCGAGTGTGTGTGTGTGAGTGTGTGCGAGTGTGTGTGCGAGTGTGTGTGCGAGTGTGTGCGTGCGAGTGTGTGCGAGTTTGTGTGTGTGAGTTTGTGCGACTGTGTGTGTGCGATTGTGTATTAGTGAATGTGTGCGAGTGTGCGTGAGTGTGTGCGTGTGAGTGTGTGTGTGTGCGAGTGTGTGTGAGTGAGTGTGTGCGAGTGTGTGTGTGCGATTGTGCATAAGTGTGTGCGAGTGTGAGTGTGTAGGACTGTGTATGCAAGTGTGTGTGAGTGTGTGCAAGTGTGTGCGTGCGAGTGTGTGTGTGCGAGTGTGTGTGATTGTGTATGAGTGAGTGTGTGCGAGTGTGTGTGTGAGTGTGTGCAAGTGTGTTTGAGTGTGTTTGTGCGAGTGTGTATGAGTGTGTGTGTGCGAGTGTGTGCAAGTGTGTTTGTGCAAGTGTGTATGAGTCTGTGTGTGTGCGAGTGTGTGCAAGTGTGTGTGATTGTGTGTGAGTGTGTGTATGAGTGAGTGTGTGCGAGTGTGTGCGTGTGAGTCTGTGTGTGCACGCGAGTGTGTGCGAGTGTGTGAGTGTGTGTGCGAATGTGTGTGTGTGAGTGTGTGCGAGTGTGTATGAGTGTATGTGCGAGTGTGTGCCAGTGTGTGCGAGTGTGTGTGTGCGAGTGTGTGCAAGTGTGTGCGACTGAGTGTGTGCGAGTGTGTGCGAGAGTGTGCAAGTGTGTGTGTGCGAGTGTGTGTGTGCGAGTGTGTGTGTGCGAGTGTGTGTGCAATTGTGTATGAGTGTGTTCGAGTGTGTGTGAGTTTGTGCAAGTGTGTGCATGTGTGCGTGCGAGTGCGTGCGAGTGAGTGCGAGTGTGTGCGAGTGTGTGTGAGTGTGTGTATGCGAGTGTGTGTGCGATTGTGTATGAGTGTGTGCGAGTGTGTGTGAGTTTGTGCGAGTGTGTATGTGTGTGTGTGTGCGAGTGTGTGCTAGTGTGCACGAGTGTTTCAGTGTGTGCGAGTGTGCCTGAGTAAGTGTGTGTGTGATTGTGTGCGAGTGTTTCCGAGTGTGTGTGTGAGTGAGTAGGACTGTGTGTGCGAGTGTTTCCGAGTGTGTGTGCGAGCGAGTGTGTGCGAGTGTGTTCGAGGGTGTGCAATTGTGTGCAAGTGTGTGTGTGCGAGTGCGAGTCCATATGAGTGAGTGTGTGAATGTGTGCGAGTGTGTGCAAGTGTGTGTGAGTGTGTGAGTGTGTGTGTGAGTGTGTGTGAATGTGTGTGAGTCTGTGTGTGCGAGTGTGTGTTTGCGATTGTGTATGAATGTGTGCGAGTATGTGTGTGAGTGTGTGCGAGTGTGTGCGTGCGAGTGCGAGTGTGTGCAAATGTGTGCGAGAGTGTGCGAGTGTGGGCGTGCGAGTGAGTGCGAGTGTGCGCGAGTGTGTGCGTGAGTGAGTGTGTGTGTGAGTGTGAGTGTGTGCTAGTGTGCATGAGTGTGTGAGTGTGTGTGAGTGTGCGCGAGTGTGCGTGTGAGTGAGTGTGTGTGTGCGAGTGTGTGTGCGAGTGTGTGTGAGTGTGTACGAGTGTGTGTAGGAGTGTGTGCGAGTGTGTGCGATTGTGTGTGTGAGTGTGTAGGACTGTATGTGCAAGTGTGTGCGAGTGTGTTCGAGTGTGTGAGTGTGTGCGAGTGTGTGTGAGTGTGTGTGAGTGTGTGCAAGTGTGTGTGTGCGAGTGTGTGTGTGCGAGTGTGTGTGTGAGTGTGTGTGTGTGCGAGTGTGTGCGAGTGAGTGTGTGCGAGTGTGTGTTTGTGATTGTGCATAAGTGTGTGTGAGTGTGAGTGTGTAGGACTGTGTGTGTGAGTGTGTGCAAGTGTGTGCGTGCGAGTGTGTGTGTGTGATTGTGTATGAGTGAGTGTGTGCGAGTGTGTGTGTGAGTGTGTGCAAGTGTGTTTGAGTGTGTTTGTGCGAGTGTGTATGAGTGTGTGTGTGCGAGTGTGTGCAAGTGTGTTTGTGCGAGTGTGTATGAGTGTGTGTGTGCGAGTGTGTGCAAGTGTGTGTGATTGTGTGTGAGTGTGTGTATGAGTGAGTGTGTGCGAGTGTGTGCGTGTGAGTCTGTGTGTGCACGCGAGTGTGTGCGAGTGTGTGAGTGTGTGTGCGAATGTGTGTGTGTGAGTGTGTGTGAGTGTGTATGAGTGTATGTGCGAGTGTGTGCCAGTGTGTGCGAGTGTGTGTGTGCGAGTGTGTGCAAGTGTGTGCGAGTGAGTGTGTGCGAGTGTGTGCGAGAGTGTGCGAGTGTGTGTGTGCGAGTGTGTGTGTGCGAGTGTGTGTGTGCGAGTGTGTGTGCAATTGTGTATGAGTGTGGTCGAGTGTGTGTGAGTTTGTGCAAGTGTGTGCGTGTGTGCGTGCGAGTGCGTGCGAGTGAGTGTGAGTGTGTGCGAGTGTGTGTGAGTGTGTGTATGCGAGTGTGTGTGCGATTGTGTATGAGTGTGTGCGAGTGTGTGTGAGTTTGTGCGAGTGTGTGCGTGTGTGTGTGTGCGAGTGTGTGTTAGTGTGCACGAGTGTTTGAGTGTGTGCGAGTGTGCCTGAGTAAGTGTGTGTGTGATTGTGTGCGAGTGTTTCCGAGTGTGTGTGTGAGTGAGTAGGACTGTGTGTGCGAGTGTTTGCGAGTGTGTGCAAATGTGCCCAACTGTGCACGAGTGTGCACGAGTGAGTGTGTGTGAGTGTGTGCAAGTGTGTGTGAGTGTGTGCGAGTGTGTGTGTGCGAGTGTGTGCGAGTGTGTGTATGAGTGTGTGTTCGATTGTGTATAAGTGTGTGCGAGTGTGTGTGTGAGTGTGAGTGAGTGTGTACAAGTGTGTGCTAGTGTGTGCGATTGTGTGTGTGAGTGTGTAGGACTGTATGTGCAAGTGTGTGCGAGTGTGTGCGATTTTGTGTGAGAGTGTGTAGGACTGTATGTGCGAGTGTGTGCGAGTGTGTATGAGTGTGTGTGAGTGTGTGCAAGTGTGTGCGAGTGAGTGTGTGTGAGTGTGTGTGCGAGTGTGTGCATGTGAGTGTGTGCGTGCGAGTGTGTGCGTGCGAGTGTGTGCGAGTGTGTGCGAGTGTGTGCGACTGTGTGCGAGTGTGTGCGAGTGTGTGAGTGCGAGTGTGTGCGAATGTGTGTAAGTGTGTGTGTGCAAGTGTGCACGAGTGTGCACGAGTGTGTGCGTGTAAGTGTGTGCGTGCGAGTGTGTGCGAGTGTGCTCGAGTGAATGGGTGCGAGTGTGTGCGAGTGTGTGTGAGTGTGTGTGAGTGAGTGTGTGTGAGAGTGTATTAGTGAGTGTGTGTGAGTGTGTGCATGTGTGCGAGTTTGTGTGCGAGTTTGTGCGAGTGTGTGAGTGTGTGCGAGTGTGTGCGTGCGAGTGTGTACGTGTGAGTGTGTGCGAGTGTGTGAGTGTGTGTGCGAATGTGTGTGCGAGTGAGTGTGTATGAGTGTGTGTAGGAGTGTGTGCGAGTGTGTGCAATTGTGTGTGTGAGTGTGTAGGACTGTATGTGCAAGTGTGTGCGAGTGTGTTCGAGTGTGTGAGTGTGTGCGAGTGTGTGTGAGTGTGTGTGAGTGTGTGCAAGTGTGTGTGTGCGAGTGTGTGTGTGTGAGTGTGTGCAAGTGTGTTCGAGTGTGTGTGCGAGTGTGTATGAGTGTGTGTGTGCAAGTGTGTGCACGTGTGTGTGAGTGTGTGTGAGTGTGTGCATGAGTGAGTGTGTGCGAGTGTGTGTGAGTGTGTGTGTGTGTGTGAGTGTGTGCGAGTGTGTGTGTGCGAGTGTGTGTGCGAGTGTGTGTGTGCGAGTGTGTGTGTGCGATTGTGTATTAGTGAATGTGTGCGAGTGTGCGTGAGTGTGTGTGTGTGAGTGAGTGACTGTGTGTGTGCGAGTGAGTGCCAGTGAGTGTGAGTGAGTGTGAGTGAGTGTGTGCGAGTGTGTGCGAGTGTGTGTGCGATTGTGCATAAGTGTGTGCGAGTGTGAGTGTGTAGGACTGTGTGTGCGAGTGTGTGTGCGAGTGTGTGTGAGTGTGTGCGAGTGTGTGTAGGAGTGTGTGCGATTGTGTGTGTGAGTGTGTAGGACTGTATGTGCGAGTGTGTGCGACTGTGTTCGAGTGTGTGTGTGCGAGTGTGTGAGCATGTGTGAGTGTGTGCAAGTGTGTGCGTGCGAGTGTGTGTGTGCGAGTGTGTGTGATTGTGTATGAGTGAGTGTGTGCGTGTGTGCAAGTGTGTTTGAGTGTGTTTGTGCGAGTGTCTATGAGTGTGTGTGCGAGTGTGTGCAAGTGTGTTTGTGCGAGTGTGTATGAGTGTGTGTGTGCGAGTGTGTGCAAGTGTGTGTGATTGTGTGTGAGTGTGTGTATGAGTGAGTGTGTGCGAGTGTGTGCGAGTGTGTGTGCGAGTGTATGCGCGAGTGTGTGCGTGCGAGTATGTGCGTGCGAGTCTGTGTGTGCACACGAGTGTGTGAGTGTGTGTGCGAATGTGTTTGCGTGTGAGTGTGTGCGAGTGTGTATGAGTGTATGTGCGAGTGTGTGCCAGTGTGTGCGAGTGTGTGTGTGCGAGTGTGTGCAAGTGTGTGCGAGTGAGTGTGTGCGAGTTTGTGTGCGAGTGTGTGCGAGTGAGTGTGTGCGAATGTGTATGAGTGTGTGTGCGAGTGTGTGCAAGTGGGTGCGAGTGTGTGGGTGCGAGTGTGTGCAAGTGTGTGCGAGTATGTGTGAATGTGTGTTTGAGTGTGTGCGAGTGTGTGCCAGTGAGTGTGTGCGAGTGTTTGCGAGTGTGTGTGTGAGTGTGTGCATGCGAGTGTGTGCGTGCGGGTGTGTGCGAGTGTGTGTGAGTGTGTGTGTGAATGTGTGTGTGTGCGAGTGTGCGTGCGAGTGAGTGTGTGAGTGTGTGTGCAATTGTGTATGAGTGTGTGCAAGTGTGTGTGCGTTTGTGCGAGTGTGTGCGTGTGTGTGTGCGAGTGCGTGTGAGTGAGTGCGAGTGCGTGCAAATGTGTGCGCGAGTGTGCGAGTGTGGGCGTGCGAGTGTGTGCTAGTGTGCGCGAGTGTGTGAGTGTGTGCGAGTGTGCGTGAGTAAGTGTGTGTGAGAGTATGTGCGAGTGTTGCCGAGTGTGTGTGTGAGTGTGTAGGACTGTGTGCGCGAGTGTGTGTGCAAGTGTGTGTGTACGAGTGTGTTCGAGTGTGTGCAATTTTGTGCGAGTGTGTGTGTGCGAGTGCATATGAGTAAGTGTGTGCGAATGTGTGCGAGTGTGTGCGAGTGTGTGTGCGAGTGTGTGCGTGCGACTGTGTGCGTGCGACTGTGTGCGAGTGTGTGCGAGTGTTTGCGTGTGTGTGCGAGTGTGTGCAAGTGTGTGTGAGTGTGTGCGAGTGTGTGTGAGTGTGTGTGAGTGTGTGCAAGTGTGTGTGTGCGAGTGTGTGTGTGCGATTGTGTATGAATGTGTGCGAGTATGTGTGTGAGTGTGTGCGAGTGTGTGCGTGCGAGTGTGTGCAAATGTGTGCGAGAGTGTGCGAGTGTGGGCGTGCGAGTGTGTGCGAGTGTGCGCGAGTGTGTGCGTGTGAGTGAGTGTGTGTGTGAGTGTGAGTGTGTGCTAGTGTGCATGAGTGTGTGAGTGTGTGTGAGTGTGCGCGAGTGTGCGTGTGAGTGAGTGAGTGTGTGCGAGTGTGTGTGAGTGTGTACGAGTGTGTGTAGGAGTGTGTGCGAGTGTGTGCGATTGTGTGTGAGTGTGTAGGACTGTATGTGCAAGTGTGTGCGAGTGTGTTCGAGTGTGTGAGTGTGTGCGAGTGTGTGTGAGTGTGTGTGAGTGTGTGCAAGTGTGTGTGTGCGAGTGTGTGTGTGTGTGCGAGTGTGTGTGTGAGTGTGTGCAAGTGTGTTTGAGTGTGTGTGCGAGTGTGTATGAGTGTGTGTGTGTGCAAGTGTGTGCGTGTGTGTGTGAGTGTGTCTGAGTGTGTGCATGAGTGAGTGTGTGCGAGTGTGTGTGTGTGAGTGTGTGCGAGTGTGTGTGCGAGTGTGTGTGCGAGTGTGTGCGTGCGAGTGTGTGCGAGTTTGTGTGTGTGAGTTTGTGCGACTGTGTGTGTGCGATTGTGTATTAGTGAATGTGTGCGAGTGTGCGTGAGTGTGTGCGTGTGAGTGTGTGTGTGTGCGAGTGTGTGCGAGTGAGTGTGTGCGAGTGTGTGTGTGCGATTGTGCATAAGTGTGTGCGAGTGTGAGTGTGTAGGACTGTGTATGCAAGTGTGTGTGAGTGTGTGCAAGTGTGTGCGTGCGAGTGTGTGTGTGCGAGTGTGTGTGATTGTGTATGAGTGAGTGTGTGCGAGTGTGTGTGTGAGTGTGTGCAAGTGTGTTTGAGTGTGTTTGTGCGAGTGTGTATGAGTGTGTGTGTGCGAGTGTGTGCAAGTGTGTTTGTGCGAGTGTGTATGAGTCTGTGTGTGTGCGAGTGTGTGCAAGTGTGTGTGATTGTGTGTGAGTGTGTGTATGAGTGAGTGTGTGCGAGTGTGTGCGTGTGAGTCTGTGTGTGCACGCGAGTGTGTGCGAGTGTGTGAGTGTGTGTGCGAATGTGTGTGTGTGAGTGTGTGCGAGTGTGTATGAGTGTATGTGCGAGTGTGTGCCAGTGTGTGCGAGTGTGTGTGTGCGAGTGTGTGCAAGTGTGTGCGACTGAGTGTGTGCGAGTGTGTGCGAGAGTGTGCAAGTGTGTGTGTGCGAGTGTGTGTGTGCGAGTGTGTGTGTGCGAGTGTGTGTGCAATTGTGTATGAGTGTGTTCGAGTGTGTGTGAGTTTGTGCAAGTGTGTGCATGTGTGCGTGCGAGTGCGTGCGAGTGAGTGCGAGTGTGTGCGAGTGTGTGTGAGTGTGTGTATGCGAGTGTGTGTGCGATTGTGTATGAGTGTGTGCGAGTGTGTGTGAGTTTGTGCGAGTGTGTATGTGTGTGTGTGTGCGAGTGTGTGCTAGTGTGCACGAGTGTTTGAGTGTGTGCGAGTGTGCCTGAGTAAGTGTGTGTGTGATTGTGTGCGAGTGTTTCCGAGTGTGTGTGTGAGTGAGTAGGACTGTGTGTGCGAGTGTTTCCAAGTGTGTGTGCGAGCGAGTGTGTGCGAGTGTGTTCGAGGGTGTGCAATTGTGTGCAAGTGTGTGTGTGCGAGTGCGAGTCCATATGAGTGAGTGTGTGAATGTGTGCGAGTGTGTGCAAGTGTGTGTGAGTGTGTGAGTGTGTGTGTGAGTGTGTGTGAATGTGTGTGAGTCTGTGTGTGCGAGTGTGTGTGTGCGATTGTGTATGAATGTGTGCGAGTATGTGTGTGAGTGTGTGCGAGTGTGTGCGTGCGAGTGCGAGTGTGTGCAAATGTGTGCGAGAGTGTGCGAGTGTGGGCGTGCGAGTGAGTGCGAGTGTGCGCGAGTGTGTGCGTGAGTGAGTGTGTGTGTGAGTGTGAGTGTGTGCTAGTGTGCATGAGTGTGTGAGTGTGTGCGAGTGTGCGCGAGTGTGCGTGTGAGTGAGTGAGTGTGTGCGAGTGTGTGTGCGAGTGTGTGTGAGTGTGTACGAGTGTGTGTAGGAGTGTGTGCGAGTGTGTGCGATTGTGTGTGTGAGTGTGTAGGACTGTATGTGCAAGTGTGTGCGAGTGTGTTCGAGTGTGTGAGTGTGTGCGAGTGTGTGTGAGTGTGTGTGAGTGTGTGCAAGTGTGTGTGTGCGAGTGTGTGTGTGCGAGTGTGTGTGTGAGTGTGTGTGTGTGCGAGTGTGTGCGAGTGAGTGTGTGCGAGTGTGTGTTTGTGATTGTGCATAAGTGTGTGTGAGTGTGAGTGTGTAGGACTGTGTGTGTGAGTGTGTGCAAGTGTGTGCGTGCGAGTGTGTGTGTGTGATTGTGTATGAGTGAGTGTGTGCGAGTGTGTGTGTGAGTGTGTGCAAGTGTGTTTGAGTGTGTTTGTGCGAGTGTGTATGAGTGTGTGTGTGCGAGTGTGTGCAAGTGTGTTTGTGCGAGTGTGTATGAGTGTGTGTGTGCGAGTGTGTGCAAGTGTGTGTGATTGTGTGTGAGTGTGTGTATGAGTGAGTGTGTGCGAGTGTGTGCGTGTGAGTCTGTGTGTGCACGCGAGTGTGTGCGAGTGTGTGAGTGTGTGTGCGAATGTGTGTGTGTGAGTGTGTGTGAGTGTGTATGAGTGTATGTGCGAGTGTGTGCCAGTGTGTGCGAGTGTGTGTGTGCGAGTGTGTGCAAGTGTGTGCGAGTGAGTGTGTGCGAGTGTGTGCGAGAGTGTGCGAGTGTGTGTGTGCGAGTGTGTGTGTGCGAGTGTGTGTGTGCGAGTGTGTGTGCAATTGTGTATGAGTGTGGTCGAGTGTGTGTGAGTTTGTGCAAGTGTGTGCGTGTGTGCGTGCGAGTGCGTGTGAGTGAGTGTGAGTGTGTGCGAGTGTGTGTGAGTGTGTGTATGCGAGTGTGTGTGCGATTGTGTATGAGTGTGTGCGAGTGTGTGTGAGTTTGTGTGAGTGTGTGTGTGTGTGTGTGTGAGTGTGTGCTAGTGTGCACGAGTGTTTGAGTGTGTGCGAGTGTGCCTGAGTAAGTGTGTGTGTGATTGTGTGCGAGTGTTTCCGAGTGTGTGTGTGAGTGAGTAGGACTGTGTGTGCGAGTGTTTGCGAGTGTGTGTGCGAGCGAGTGTGTGCGAGTGTGTTCGAGGGTGTGCAATTGTGTGCAAGTGTGTGTGTGCGAGTGCGAGTCCATATGAGTGAGTGTGTGAATGTGTGCGAGTGTGTGCCAGTGTGTGTGTGCGAGTGTGTGTACGAGTGTGTGCGAGTGTGTGCGTGCGAGTGTGTGAGAGTGTGTATGAGTGTATGTGCGAGTGTGTGTGCGAGTGTGTGCAAGTGTGTGTTCGAGTGTGTGTGTTCGCATGTGTGCAAGTGTGTGTGAGTGTGTGTGCGAGTGCGTACGAGAGTGTGTGCGTGTGAGTGTGTGCAAGTGTGTGTGTGCGCGCGAGTGTGTGCGAGTGTGTGAGTGTGTGTGCGAATGTGTGTGAGTGTGTGCGAGTGTGTATGAGTGTATGTGCGAGTATGTGCCAGTGTGTGCGAGTGTGTGTGTGTGAGTGTGTGCAAATGTGTGCGAGTGAGTGTGTGCGAGAGTGTGCACGAGTGTGCTCGAGTGAGTGGGTGCATGTAAGTGTGTGCGTGCGAGTGTGTGCGAATGTGTGCGAGTGTGTGCATGCGAGTGTGTGCGTGCAAGTGTTTGCGTGCGAGTGTGTGCGAGTGTGTGCAAGTGTGTGAGTGTGTGCGAGTGTGTGTGTGAGTGTGTCCGAGTGTGTGCAAATGTGCCCGAGTGTGCGCGAGTGAATGCGTGTGAGTGTGTGTGAGTGTGTATGAGTGAGTGTGTGCGAGTTTGTGTGCGAGTGAGTGTGTGCGAATGTGTGCAAGTGTGTTTGTGAGTGTGTGTGCGAGTGTGTGTGTGCGAGTGTGTGCGAGTGTGTGTGAGTGTGTGCGAGTGTGTGTGCGAGTGTGTGCGAGTATGTGCAAATGTGCCCGAGTGTGCACGAGTGTGCACGAGTGAGTGTGTGCGAGTGTGTGCAAGTGTGTGTGAGTGTGTGCCAGTGTGTGTGTGTGCGAGTGTGTGCGAGTGTGTGTATGAGTGTTTGTGTTTGATTGTGCAAGTGTGTTTGTGAGTGTGTGTGCGAGTGTGTGCGTGCAAGTGTGTGCGAGTGTGTGCGAGTGTGTGTGAGTGTGTGCGAGTGTGTGTGCGAGTGTGTGCGAGTGTGTGCAAATGTGCCCGAGTGTGCACGAGTGTGCACGAGTGAGTGTGTGCGAGTGTGTGCAAGTGTGTGTGAGTGTGTGCCAGTGTGTGTGTGCGAGTGTGTGCGAGTGTGTGTATGAGTGTGTGTGTTCGATTGTGTATAAGTGTGTGCGAGTGTGTGTGTGAGTGTGTGTGCAAGTGTGTGTGTGCGAGTGTGTTCGATTGTGTGCGAATGTGTGTGTGAGTGTGAGTGAGTGTGTACGAGTGTGTGCGAGTGTGTGTGCGAGTGTGTGCGAGTGTGTGTGATTGTGTGTGTGAGTGTGTAGGACTGTATGTGCGAGTGTGTGCGAGTGTGTATGAGTGTGTGTGTGTGAGTGTGTGCAAGTGTGTGCGAGTGAGTGTGTGTGAGTGTGTGTGCGAGTGTGTGTGCGAGTGTGTGCGAGTGTGAGCGATTGTGTGTGAGAGTGTGTAGGTCTGTATGTGCGAGTGTGTATGAGTGTGTGTGTGAGTGTGTGCAAGTGTGTGTGAGTGAGTGTGTGTGAGTGTGTGTGCGAGTGTGTGCATGCGAGTGTGTGCGTGCGAGTGTGTGCGTGCGAGTGTGTGCGACTGTGTGCGAGTGTGTGCGAGTGTGTGAGTGCGAGTGTGTGCAAATGTGTGCGAGTGTGTGCGAGTGTGTGCGAGTGTGTGAGTGCGAGTGTGTGCGAATGTGTGCGAGTGTGTGCGTGCGAGTGTGCACGAGTGTGCACGAGTGTGTGCGTGTAAGTGTGTGCGTGCGAGTGTGTGCGAGTGTGCTCGAGTGAATGGGTGCGAGTGTGTGCGAGTGTGTGTGAGTGTGTGTGAGTGAGTGTGTGTGATAGTGTATTAGTGAGTGTGTGTGAGTGTGTGCATGTGTGCGAGTTTGTGTGCGAGTGTGTGCGAGTGTGTGAGTGTGTGCGAGTGTGTGCGTGAGTGAGTGTGTGTGTGAGTGTGAGTGTGTGCTAGTGTGCATGAGTGTGTGAGTGTGTGCGAGTGTGCGCGAGTGTGCGTGTGAGTGAGTGAGTGTGTGCGAGTGTGTGTGCGAGTGTGTGTGAGTGTGTACGAGTGTGTGTAGGAGTGTGTGCGAGTGTGTGCGATTGTGTGTGTGAGTGTGTAGGACTGTATGTGCAAGTGTGTGCGAGTGTGTTCGAGTGTGTGAGTGTGTGCGAGTGTGTGTGAGTGTGTGTGAGTGTGTGCAAGTGTGTGTGTGCGAGTGTGTGTGTGCGAGTGTGTGTGTGTGAGTGTGTGTGTGTGCGAGTGTGTGCGAGTGAGTGTGTGCGAGTGTGTGTTTGTGATTGTGCATAAGTGTGTGCGAGTGTGAGTGTGTAGGACTGTGTGTGTGAGTGTGTGCAAGTGTGTGCGTGCGAGTGTGTGTGTGTGATTGTGTATGAGTGAGTGTGTGCGAGTGTGTGTGTGAGTGTGTGCAAGTGTGTTTGAGTGTGTTTGTGCGAGTGTGTATGAGTGTGTGTGTGCGAGTGTGTGCAAGTGTGTTTGTGCGAGTGTGTATGAGTGTGTGTGTGCGAGTGTGTGCAAGTGTGTGTGATTGTGTGTGAGTGTGTGTATGAGTGAGTGTGTGCGAGTGTGTGCGTGTGAGTCTGTGTGTGCACGCGAGTGTGTGCGAGTGTGTGAGTGTGTGTGCGAATGTGTGTGTGTGAGTGTGTGCGAGTGTGTATGAGTGTATGTGCGAGTGTGTGCCAGTGTGTGCGAGTGTGTGTGTGCGAGTGTGTGCAAGTGTGTGCGAGTGAGTGTGTGCGAGTGTGTGCGAGAGTGTGCGAGTGTGTGTGTGCGAGTGTGTGTGTGCGAGTGTGTGTGTGCGAGTGTGTGTGCAATTGTGTATGAGTGTGGTCGAGTGTGTGTGAGTTTGTGCAAGTGTGTGCGTGTGTGCGTGCGAGTGCGTGCGAGTGAGTGTGAGTGTGTGCGAGTGTGTGTGAGTGTGTGTATGCGAGTGTGTGTGCGATTGTGTATGAGTGTGTGCGAGTGTGTGTGAGTTTGTGTGAGTGTGTGTGTGTGTGTGTGCGAGTGTGTGCTAGTGTGCACGAGTGTTTGAGTGTGTGCGAGTGTGCCTGAGTAAGTGTGTGTGTGATTGTGTGCGAGTGTTTCCGAGTGTGTGTGTGAGTGAGTAGGACTGTGTGTGCGAGTGTTTGCGAGTGTGTGTGCGAGCGAGTGTGTGCGAGTGTGTTCGAGGGTGTGCAATTGTGTGCAAGTGTGTGTGTGCGAGTGCGAGTCCATATGAGTGAGTGTGTGAATGTGTGCGAGTGTGTGCCAGTGTGTGTGTGCGAGTGTGTGTACGAGTGTGTGCGAGTGTGTGCGTGCGAGTGTGTGAGAGTGTGTATGAGTGTATGTGCGAGTGTGTGTGCGAGTGTGTGCAAGTGTGTGTTCGAGTGTGTGTGTCCGCATGTGTGCAAGTGTGTGCGAGTGTGTGTGCGAGTGCGTACGAGAGTGTGTGCGTGTGAGTGTGTGCAAGTGTGTGTGTGCGCGCGAGTGTGTGCGAGTGTGTGAGTGTGTGTGCGAATGTGTGTGAGTGTGTGCGAGTGTGTATGAGTGTATGTGCGAGTATGTGCCAGTGTGTGCGAGTGTGTGTGTGTGAGTGTGTGCAAATGTGTGCGAGTGAGTGTGTGCGAGAGTGTGCACGAGTGTGCTCGAGTGAGTGGGTGCATGTAAGTGTGTGCGTGCGAGTGTGTGCGAATGTGTGCGAGTGTGTGCATGCGAGTGTGTGCGTGCAAGTGTTTGCGTGCGAGTGTGTGCGAGTGTGTGCAAGTGTGTGAGTGTGTGCGAGTGTGTGTGTGAGTGTGTCTGAGTGTGTGCAAATGTGCCCGAGTGTGCGCGAGTGAATGGGTGCGAGTGTGTGTGAGTGTGTATGAGTGAGTGTGTGCGAGTTTGTGTGCGAGTGAGTGTGTGCGAATGTGTGCAAGTGTGTTTGTGAGTGTGTGTGCGAGTGTGTGTGTGCGAGTGTGTGCGAGTGTGTGTGAGTGTGTGCGAGTGTGTGTGCGAGTGTGTGCGAGTATGTGCAAATGTGCCCGAGTGTGCACGAGTGTGCACGAGTGAGTGTGTGCGAGTGTGTGCAAGTGTGTGTGAGTGTGTGCCAGTGTGTGTGTGCGAGTGTGTGCGAGTGTGTGTATGAGTGTTTGTGTTTGATTGTGCAAGTGTGTTTGTGAGTGTGTGTGCGAGTGTGTGCGTGCAAGTGTGTGCGAGTGTGTGCGAGTGTGTGTGAGTGTGTGCGAGTGTGTGTGCGAGTGTGTGCGAGTGTGTGCAAATGTGCCCGAGTGTGCACGAGTGTGCACGAGTGAGTGTGTGCGAGTGTGTGCAAGTGTGTGTGAGTGTGTGCCAGTGTGTGTGTGCGAGTGTGTGCGAGTGTGTGTATGAGTGTGTGTGTTCGATTGTGTATAAGTGTGTGCGAGTGTGTGTGTGAGTGTGTGTGCAAGTGTGTGTGTGCGAGTGTGTTCGATTGTGTGCGAATGTGTGTGTGAGTGTGAGTGAGTGTGTACGAGTGTGTGCGAGTGTGTGTGCGAGTGTGTGCGAGTGTGTGTGATTGTGTGTGTGAGTGTGTAGGACTGTATGTGCGAGTGTGTGCGAGTGTGTATGAGTGTGTGTGTGTGAGTGTGTGCAAGTGTGTGCGAGTGAGTGTGTGTGAGTGTGTGTGCGAGTGTGTGTGCGAGTGTGTGCGAGTGTGAGCGATTGTGTGTGAGAGTGTGTAGGTCTGTATGTGCGAGTGTGTATGAGTGTGTGTGTGAGTGTGTGCAAGTGTGTGTGAGTGAGTGTGTGTGAGTGTGTGTGCGAGTGTGTGCATGCGAGTGTGTGCGTGCGAGTGTGTGCGTGCGAGTGTGTGCGACTGTGTGCGAGTGTGTGCGAGTGTGTGAGTGCGAGTGTGTGCGAATGTGTGCGAGTGTGTGCGTGCGAGTGTGCACGAGTGTGCACGAGTGTGTGCGTGTAAGTGTGTGCGTGCGAGTGTGTGCGAGTGTGCTCGAGTGAATGGGTGCGAGTGTGTGCGAGTGTGTGTGAGTGTGTGTGAGTGAGTGTGTGTGATAGTGTATTAGTGAGTGTGTGTGAGTGTGTGCATGTGTGCGAGTTTGTGTGCGAGTGTGTGCGAGTGTGTGAGTGTGTGCGAGTGTGTGCGTGCGAGTGTGTACGTGTGAGTGTGTGCGAGTGTGTGAGTGTGTATGAGTGTGTGTAGGAGTGTGTGCGAGTGTGTGCAATTGTGTGTGTGAGTGTGTAGGACTGTATGTGCAAGTGTGTGCGAGTGTGTTCGAGTGTGTGAGTGTGTGCGAGTGTGTGTGAGTGTGTGTGAGTGTGTGCAAGTGTGTGTGTGCGCGTGTGTGTGTGTGTGAGTGTGTGCAAGTGTGTTTGAGTGTTTGTGCGAGTGTGTATGAGTGTGTGTGTGCAAGTGTGTGCGCGTGTGTGTGAGTGTGTGTGAGTGTGTGCATGAGTGAGTGTGTGCGAGTGAGTGTGAGTGTGTGTGTGTGTGTGAGTGTGTGCGAGTGTGTGTGTGCGAGTGTGTGTGCGAGTGTGTGTGTGCGAGTGTGTGTGTGCGAGTGTGTGTGTGCGATTGTGTATTAGTGAATGTGTGCGAGTGTGCGTGAGTGTGTGTGTGTGTGAGTGAGTGACTGTGTGTGTGTGAGTGTGTGCCAGTGAGTGTGAGTGAGTGTGAGTGAGTGTGTGCGAGTGTGTGCGAGTGTGTGTGTGCGATTGTGCATAAGTGTGTGCGAGTGTGAGTGTGTAGGACTGTGTGTGTGAGTGTGTGTGCGAGTGTGTGTGAGTGTGTGCGAGTGTGTGTAGGAGTGTGTGCGATTGTGTGTGTGAGTGTGTAGGACTGTATGTGCGAGTGTGTGGGACTGTGTTTGAGTGTGTGTGTGCGAGTGTGTGAGCATGTGTGAGTGTGTGCAAGTGTGTGCGTGCGAGTGTGTGTGTGCGAGTGTGTGTGATTGTGTATGAGTGAGTGTGTGCGTGTGTGCAAGTGTGTTTGAGTGTGTTTGTGCGAGTGTCTATGAGTGTGTGTGCGAGTGTGTGCAAGTGTGTTTGTGCGAGTGTGTATGAGTGTGTGTGTGCGAGTGTGTGCAAGTGTGTGTGATTGTGTGTGAGTGTGTGTATGAGTGAGTGTGTGCGAGTGTGTGCGAGTGTGTGTGCGAGTGTATGCGCGAGTGTGTGCGTGCGAGTGTGTGCGTGCGAGTGTGTGCGTGCACACGAGTGTGTGAGTGTGTGTGCGAATGTGTGTGCGTGTGAGTGTGTGCGAGTGTGTATGAGTGTATGTGCGAGTGTGTGCCAGTGTGTGCGAGTGTGTGTGTGCGAGTGTGTGCAAGTGTGTGCGAGTGAGTGTGTGCGAGTTTGTGTGCGAGTGTGTGCGAGTGAGTGTGTGCGAATGTGTATGAGTGTGTGTGCGAGTGTGTGCAAGTGGGTGCGAGTGTGTGTGTGCGAGTGTGTGCAAGTGTGTGCGAGTATGTGTGAATGTGTGTTTGAGTGTGTGCGAGTGTGTGCCAGTGAGTGTGTGCGAGTGTTTGCGAGTGTGTGTGTGCGAGTGTGCGTGCGAGTGAGTGTGTGTGCAATTGTGTATGAGTGTGTGCAAGTGTGTGTGCGTTTGTGCGAGTGTGTGCGTGTGTGTGTGCGAGTGCGTGTGAGTGAGTGCGAGTGCGTGCAAATGTGTGTGTGAGTGTGCGAGTGTGGGCGTGCGAGTGTGTGCTAGTGTGCGCGAGTGTGTGAGTGTGTGCGAGTGTGCGTGAGTAAGTGTGTGTGAGAGTATGTGCGAGTGTTGCCGAGTGTGTGTGTGAGTGTGTAGGACTGTGTGCGCGAGTGTGTGTGCAAGTGTGTGTGTACGAGTGTGTTCGAGTGTGTGCAATTTTGTGCGAGTGTGTGTGTGCGAGTGCATATGAGTAAGTGTGTGCGAATGTGTGCGAGTGTGTGCGAGTGTGTGTGCGAGTGTGTGCGTGAGACTGTGTGCGTGCGACTGTGTGCGAGTGTGTGCGAGTGTTTGCGTGTGTGTGCGAGTGTGTGCAAGTGTGTGTGAGTGTGTGCGAGTGTGTGTGAGTGTGTGTGAGTGTGTGCAAGTGTGTGTGTGCGAGTGTGTGTGTGCGATTGTGTATGAATGTGTGCGAGTATGTGTGTGAGTGTGTGCGAGTGTGTGCGAGTGTGTGCGTGCGAGTGCGAGTGTGTGCAAATGTGTGCGAGAGTGTGCGAGTGTGGGCGTGCGAGTGAGTGTGTGTGTGAGTGTGAGTGTGTGCTAGTATGCATGAGTGTGTGAGTGTGTGTGAGTGTGCACGAGTGTGCGTGTGAGTGAGTGAGTGTGTGCGAGTGTGTGTGCGAGTGTGTGTGAGTGTGTACGAGTGTGTGTAGGAGTGTGTGCGAGTGTGTGCGATTGTGTGTGTGAGTGTGTAGGACTGTATGTGCAAGTGTGTGCGAGTGTGTTCGAGTGTGTGAGTGTGTGCGAGTGTGTGTGAGTGTGTGCAAGTGTGTGTGTGCGAGTGTGTACGAGTGTGTGTGTGAGTTTGTGCAAGTGTGTTCGAGTGTGTGTGCGAGTGTGTATGAGTGTGTGTGTGTGTGCAAGTGTGTGCGTGTGTGTGTGAGTGTGTGTGAGTGTGTGCATGAGTGAGTGTGTGCGAGTGTGTGTGAGTGTGTGTGTGTGAGTGTGTGCGAGTGTGTGTGCGAGTGTGTGTGCGAGTGTGTGCGTGCGAGTGTGTGCGAGTGTGTGTGTGTGAGTGTGTGCGACTGTGTGTGTGCGATTGTGTATTAGTGAATGTGTGCGAGTGTGCGTGAGTGTGTGCGTGTGAGTGTGTGTGTGTGCGAGTGTGTGCGAGTGAGTGTGTGCGAGTGTGAGTGTGTAGGACTGTGTGTGTGAGTGTGTGCAAGTGTGTGCGTGCGAGTGGGTGTGTGTGATTGTGTATGAGTGAGTGTGTGCGAGTGTGTGTGTGAGTGTGTGCAAGTGTGTTTGAGTGTGTTTGTGCGAGTGTGTATGAGTGTGTGTGTGCGAGTGTGTGCAAGTGTGTTTGTGCGAGTGTGTATGAGTGTGTGTGTGCGAGTGTGTGCAAGTGTGTGTGATTGTGTGTGAGTGTGTGTATGAGTGAGTGTGTGCGAGTGTGTGCGTGTGAGTCTGTGTGTGCACGCGAGTGTGTGCGAGTGTGTGACTGTGTGTGCGAATGTGTGTGTGTGAGTGTGTGCGAGTGTGTATGAGTGTATGTGCGAGTGTGTGCCAGTGTGTGCGAGTGTGTGTGTGCGAGTGTGTGCAAGTGTGTGCGAGTGAGTGTGTGCGAGTGTGTGCGAGAGTGTGCGAGTGTGTGTGTGTGTGCGAGTTTGTGTGCAATTGTGTATGAGTGTGTTCGAGTGTGTGTGAGTTTGTGCAAGTGTGTGCGTGTGTGCGTGCGAGTGCGTGCGAGTGAGTGTGAGTGTGTGCGAGTGTGTGTGATTGTGTGTGTGAGTGTGTAGGACTGTATGTGCAAGTGTGTGCGAGTGTGTTCGAGTGTGTGAGTGTGTGCGAGTGTGTGTGAGTGTGTGTGAGTGTGTGCAAGTGTGTGTGTGCGAGTGTGTATGAGTGTGTGTGTGAGTTTGTGCAAGTGTGTTCGAGTGTGTGTGCGAGTGTGTATGAGTGTGTGTGTGTGTGCAAGTGTGTGCGTTTGTGTGTGAGTGTGTGTGAGTGTGTGCATGAGTGAGTGTGTGCGAGTGTGTGTGAGTGTGTGTGTTTGAGTGTGTGCGAGTGTGTGTGCGAGTGTGTGTGCGAGTGTGTGCGTGCGAGTGTGTGCGAGTGTGTGTGTGTGAGTGTGTGCGACTGTGTGTGTGCGATTGTGTATTAGTGAATGTGTGCGAGTGTGCGTGAGTGTGTGCGTGTGAGTGTGTGTGTGTGCAAGTGTGTGTGAGTGAGTGTGCGAGTGTGAGTGTGTAGGACTGTGTGTGTGAGTGTGTGCAAGTGTGTGCGTGCGAGTGTGTGTGTGTGATTGTGTATGAGTGAGTGTGTGCGAGTGTGTGTGTGAGTGTGTGCAAGTGTGTTTGAGTGTGTTTGTGCGAGTGTGTATGAGTGTGTGTGTGCGAGTGTGTGCAAGTATGTTTGTGCGAGTGTGTATGAGTGTGTGTGTGCGAGTGTGTGCAAGTGTGTGTGATTGTGTGTGAGTGTGTGTATGAGTGAGTGTGTGCGAGTGTGTGCGTGTGTGTCTGTGTGTGCACGCGAGTGTGTGTGAGTGTGTGAGTGTGTGTGCGAATGTGTGTGTGTGAGTGTGTGCGAGTGTGTATGAGTGTATGTGCGAGTGTGTGCCAGTGTGTGCGAGTGTGTGTGTGCGAGTGTGTGCAAGTGTGTGCGAGTGAGTGTGTGCGAGTGTGTGCGAGAGTGTGCGAGTGTGTGTGTGCGAGTGTGTGTGTGTGTGCGAGTGTGTGTGCAATTGTGTATGAGTGTGTTCGAGTGTGTGTGAGTTTGTGCAAGTGTGTGCGTGTGTGCGTGCGAGTGCGTGCGAGTGAGTGTGAGTGTGTGCGAGTGTGTGTGAGTGTGTGTATGCGAGTGTGTGTGCGATTGTGTATGAGTGTGTGCGAGTGTGTGTGAGTTTGTGCGAGTGTGTGTGTTTGTGTGTGTGTGCGAGTGTGTGCTAGTGTGCATGAGTGTTTGAGTGTGTGCGAGTGTGCCTGAGTAAGTGTGTGTGTGATTGTGTGCGAGTGTTTCCGAGTGTGTGTGTTAGTGAGTAGGACTGTGTGTGCGAGTGTTTGCGAGTGTGTGTGCGAGCGAGTGTGTGCGAGTGTGTTCGAGGGTGTGCAATTGTGTGCAAGTGTGTGGGTGCGAGTGCGAGTCCATATGAGTGAGTGTGTGAATGTGTGCGAGTGTGTGCCAGTGTGTGTGTGCGAGTGTGTGTACGAGTGTGTGCGAGTGTGTGCGTGCGAGTGTGTGAGAGTGTGTATGAGTGTATGTGCGAGTGTGTGTGCGAGTGTGTGCGAGTGTGTGTTCGAGTGTGTGTGTTTGCATGTGTGCAAGTGTGTGCGAGTGTGTGTGCGAGTGCGTACGAGAGTGTGTGCGTGTGAGTGTGTGCGAGTGTGTGTGTGCGCGCAAGTGTGTGCGAGTGTGTGAGTGTGTGTGCGAATGTGTGTGAGTGTGTGCGAGTGTGTATGAGTGTATGTGCGAGTATGTGCCAGTGTGTGCGAGTGTGTGTGTGTGAGTGTGTGCAAATGTGTGCGAGTGAGTGTGTGCGAGAGTGTGCACGAGTGTGCTCGAGTGAGTGGGTGCATGTAAGTGTGTGCGTGTGAGTGTGTGCGAATGTGTGCGAGCGTGTGCATGCGAGTGTGTGCGTGCAAGTGTTTTCGTGCGAGTGTGTGCGAGTGTGTGCAAGTGTGTGAGTGTGTGCGAGTGTGTGTGTGAGTGTGTCCGAGTGTGTGCAAATGTGCCCGAGTGTGCGCGAGTGTGCACGAGTGAATGGGTGCGAGTGTGTGTGAGTGTGTATGAGTGAGTGTGTGCGAGTTTGTGTGCGAGTGAGTGTGTGCGAAAGTGTGCAAGTGTGTTTGTGCGAGTGTGTGCGAGTGTGTGTGTGCGAGTGTGTGCGAGTGTGTGCGAGTGTGTGTGAGTGTGTGCGAGTGTGTGTGCGAGTGTGTGCGAGTATGTGCAAATGTGCCCGAGTGTGCACGAGTATGCACGAGTGAGTGTGTGCGAGTGTGTGCAAGTGTGTGTGAGTGTGTGCCAGTGTGTGTGTGCGAGTGTGTGCGAGTGTGTGTATGAGTGTGTGTGTTTGATTGTGCAAGTGTGTTTGTGAGTGTGTGTGCGAGTGTGTGCGTGCAAGTGTGTGCGAGTGTGTGCGAGTGTGTGTGAGTGTGTGCGAGTGTGTGTGCGAGTGTGTGCGAGTGTGTGCAAATGTGCCCGAGTGTGCACGAGTGTGCACGAGTGAGTGTGTGCGAGTGTGTGCAAGTGTGTGTGAGTGTGTGCCAGTGTGTGTGTGCGAGTGTGTGCGAGTGTGTGTATGAGTGTGTTTGTTCGATTGTGTATAAGTGTGTGCGAGTGTGTGTGTGAGTGTGTGTGCAAGTGTGTGTGTGCGAGTGTGTTCGATTGTGTGCGAATGTGTGTGTGAGTGAGTGTGTACGAGTGTGTGCGAGTGTGTGCGAGTGTGTGTGTGAGTGTGTGCGAGTGTGTGCGATTGTGTGTGTGAGTGTGTAGGACTGTATGTGCGAGTGTGTGCGAGTGTGTATGAGTGTGTGTGTGTGAGTGTGTGCGAGTGTGTGCGAGTGAGTGTGTGTGAGTGTGTGTGCGAGTGTGTGTGCGAGTGTGTGCGAGTGTGAGCGATTGTGTGTGAGAGTGTGTAGGTCTGTATGTGCGAGTGTGTATGAGTGTGTGTGTGAGTGTGTGAAAGTGTGTGTGAGTGAGTGTGTTTCAGTGTGTGTGCGAGTGTGTGCATGCGAGTGTGTGCGTGCGAGTGTGTGCGTGCGAGTGTGTGCGACTGTGTGCGAGTGTGTGAGTGCGAGTGTGTGCGAATGTGTGCGAGTGTGTGCGTGCGAGTGTGCACGAGTGTGCACGAGTGTGTGCGTGTAAGTGTGTGCGTGCGAGTGTGCTCGAGTGAATGGGTGCGAGTGTGTGCGAGTGTGTGTGAGTGTGTGTGAGTGAGTGTGTGTGAGAGTGTATTAGTGAGTGTGTGTGAGTGTGTGCATGTGTGCGAGTTTGTGTGCGAGTGTGTGCGAGTGTGTGAGTGTGTGCGAGTGTTTGCGTGCGAGTGTGTACGTGTGAGTGTGTGCGAGTGTGTGAGTGTGTGTGCGAATGTGTGTGCGAGTGAGTGTGTATGAGTGTGTGTAGGAGTGTGTGCGAGTGTGTGCAATTGTGTGTGTGAGTGTGTAGGACTGTATGTGCAAGTGTGTGCGAGTGTGTTCGACTGTGTGAGTGTGTGCGAGTGTGTGTGAGTGTGTGTGAGTGTGTGCAAGTGTGTGTGTGCGAGTGTGTGTGTGTGTGATTGTGTGCAAGTGTGTTCGAGTGTGTGTGCGAGTGTGTATGAGTGTGTGTGTGCAAGTGTGTGCGCGTGTGTGTGAGTGTGTGCGAGTGTGTGTGCGAGTGTGTGTGTGCGAGTGTGTGTGTGCGAGTGTGTGTGTGCGATTGTGTATTAGTGAATGTGTGCGAGTGTGCGTGAGTGTGTGTGTGTGTGAGTGAGTGACTGTGTGTGTGCGAGTGTGTGCCAGTGAGTGTGAGTGAGTGTGAGTGAGTGTGTGCGAGTGTGTGCGAGTGTGTGTGTGCGATTGTGCATAAGTGTGTGCGAGTGTGAGTGTGTAGGACTGTGTGTGCGAGTGTGTGTGCGAGTGTGTGTGAGTGTGTGTGAGTGTGTGTAGGAGTGTGTGCGATTGTGTGTGTTAGTGTGTAGGACTGTATGTGCGAGTGTGTGCGACTGTGTTCGAGTGTGTGTGTGCGAGTGTGTGAGCATGTGTGAGTGTGTGCAAGTGTGTGCGTGCGAGTGTGTGTGTGCGAGTGTGTGTGATTGTGTATGAGTGAGTGTGTGCGAGTGTGTGCGAGTGTGTGTGCGAGTGTATGCGTGAGTGTGTGCGTGCGAGTCTGTGTGTGCACACGAGTGTGTGAGTGTGTGTGCGAATGTGTGTGCGTGTGAGTGTGTGCGAGTGTGTATGAGTGTATGTGCGAGTGTGTGCCAGTGTGTGCGAGTGTGTGTGTGCGAGTGTGTGCAAGTGTGTGCGAGTGAGTGTGTGCGAGTTTGTGTGCGAGTGTGTGCGAGTGAGTGTGTGCGAATGTGTATGAGTGTGTGTGCGAGTGTGTGCAAGTGGGTGCGAGTGTGTGTGTGCGAGTGTGTGCAAGTGTGTGCGAGTATGTGTGAATGTGTGTTTGAGTGTGTGCGAGTGTGTGCCAGTTAGTGTGTGCGAGTGTTTGCGAGTGTGTGTGTGAGTGTGTGCATGCGAGTGTGTGCGTGCGGGTGTGTGCGAGTGTGTGTGAGTGTGTGTGTGAATGTGTGTGTGTGCGAGTGTGCGTGCGAGTGAGTGTGTGAGTGTGTGTGCAATTGTGTATGAGTGTGTGCAAGTGTGTGTGCGTTTGTGCGAGTGTGTGCGTGTGTGTGTGCGAGTGCGTGTGAGTGAGTGCGAGTGCGTGCAAATGTTTGCGCGAGTGTGCGAGTGTGGGCGTGCGAGTGTGTGCTAGTGTGCGCGAGTGTGTGAGTGTGTGCGAGTGTGTGTGAGTAAGTGTGTGTGAGAGTATGTGCGAGTGTTGCCGAGTGTGTGTGAGTGTGTAGGACTGTCTGCGCGAGTGTGTGTGCAAGTGTGTGTGTACGAGTGTGTTCGAGTGTGTGCAATTTTGTGCGAGTGTGTGTGTGCGAGTGCATATGAGTAAGTGTGTGCGAATGTGTGCGAGTGTGTGCGAGTGTGTGTGCGAGTGTGTGCGTGCGACTGTGTGCGTGCGACTGTGTGCAAGTGTGTGCGAGTGTTTGCGTGTGTGTGCGAGTGTGTGCAAGTGTGTGTGAGTGTGTGCGAGTGTGTGTGAGTGTGTGTGAGTGTGTGCAAGTGTGTGTGTGCGAGTGTGTGTGTGCGATTGTGTATGAATGTGTGCGAGTATGTGTGTGAGTGTGTGCGAGTGTGTGCGAGTGTGTGCGTGCGAGTATGTGCAAATGTGTGCGAGAGTGTGCGAGTGTGGGCGTGCGAGTGTGGGCGAGTGTGCGCGAGTGTGTGCGTGTGAGTGAGTGTGTGTGTGAGTGTGAGTGTGTGCTAGTATGCATGAGTGTGTGAGTGTGTGTGAGTGTGCGCGAGTGTGCGTGTGAGTGAGTGAGTGTGTGTGAGTGTGTGTGCGAGTGTGTGTGAGTGTGTATGAGTGTGTGTAGGAGTGTGTGCGAGTGTGTGCGATTGTGTGTGTGAGTGTGTAGGACTGTATGTGCAAGTGTGTGCGAGTGTGTTCGAGTGTGTGAGTGTGTGCGAGTGTGTGTGAGTGTGTGTGAGTGTGTGCAAGTGTGTGTGTGCAAGTGTGTGTGTGCGAGTGTGTGTGTGAGTGTGTGCAAGTGTGTTTGAGTGTGTGTGCGAGTGTGTATGAGTGTGTGTGTGTGTGTGTGTGCAAGTGTGTGCGTGTGTGTGTGAGTGTGAGTGTGTGCATGAGTGAGTGTGTGCGAGTGTGTGTGAGTGTGTGTGTGTGAGTGTGTGCGAGTGTGTGTGAGAGTGTGTGTGCGAGTGTGTGCGTGCGAGTGTGTGCGAGTGTGTATGTGTGAGTGTGTGCAAGTGTGTGTGTGCGATTGTGTATTAGTGAATGTGTGCGAGTGTGCGTGAGTGTGTGCGTGTGAGTGTGTGTGTGTGCGAGTGTGTGCGAGTGAGTGTGTGCGAGTGTGTGTGTGCGATTGTGCATAAGTGTGTGCGAGTGTGAGTGTGTAGGACTGTGTGTGCGAGTGTGTGTGAGTGTGTGCAAGTGTGTGCGTGCGAGTGTGTGTGTGCGAGTGTGTGTGATTGTGTATGAGTGAGTGTGTGCGAGTGTGTGTGTGAGTGTGTGCAAGTGTGTTTGAGTGTGTTTGTGTGAGTGTGTATGAGTGTGTGTGTGCGAGTGTGTGCAAGTGTGTTTGTGCGAGTGTGTATGAGTGTGTGTGTGCGAGTGTGTGCAAGTGTGTGTGATTGTGTGTGAGTGTGTGTATGAGTGTGTGTGTGCGAGTGTGTGCGTGTGAGTCTGTGTGTGCACGCGAGTGTGTGCGAGTGTGTGAGTGTGTGTGCGAATGTGTGTGTGTGAGTGTGTGCGAGTGTGTATGAGTGTATGTGCGAGTGTGTGCCAGTGTGTGCGAGTGTGTGTGTGCGAGTGTGTGCAAGTGTGTGCGAGTGAGTGTGTGCGAGTGTGTGCAAGAGTGTGCGAGTGTGTGTGTGCGAGTGTGTGTGTGCGAGTGTGTGTGTGCGAGTGTGTGTGCAATTGTGTATGAGTGTGTTCGAGTGTGTGTGAGTTTGTGCAAGTGTGTGCGTGTGTGCGTGCGAGTGCGTGCGAGTGAGTGCGAGTGTGTGCGAGTGTGTGTGAGTGTGTGTATGCGAGTGTGTGTGCGATTGTGTATGAGTGTGTGCGAGTGTGTTTGAGTTTGTGCGAGTGTGTATGTGTGTGTGTGCGAGTGTGTGCTAGTGTGCACGAGTGTTTGAGTGTGTGCGAGTGTGCCTGAGTAAGTGTGTGTGTGATTGTGTGCGAGTGTTTCCGAGTGTGTGTGTGAGTGAGTAGGACTGTGTGTGCGAGTGTTTGCGAGTGTGTGTGCGAGCGAGTGTGTGCGAGTGTGTTCGAGGGTGTGCAATTGTGTGCAAGTGTGTGTGTGCGAGTGCGAGTCCATATGAGTGAGTGTGTGAATGTGTGCGAGTGTGTGCCAGTGTGTGTGTGTGTGAGTGTGTGTACGAGTGTGTGCGAGTGTGTGCGTGCGAGTGTGTGAGAGTGTGTATGAGTGCATGTGCGAGTGTGTGTGCGAGTGTGTGCGAGTGTGTGTTCGAGTGTGTGTGTTCGCATGTGTGCAAGTGTGTGCGAGTGTGTGTGCGAGTGCGTACGAGTGTGTGTGCACGAGTGTGTGCGTGTGAGTGTGTGCGAGTGTGTGTGTGCGCGCGAGTGTGTGCGAGTGTGTGAGTGTGTGTGCGAATGTGTGTGAGTGTGTGCGAGTGTGTATGAGTGTATGTGCGAGTATGTGCCAGTGTGTGCGAGTGTGTGTGTGTGAGTGTGTGCAAATGTGTGCGAGTGAGTGTGTGCGAGAGTGTGCACGAGTGTGCTCGAGTGAGTGGGTGCATGTAAGTGTGTGCGTGCGAGTGTGTGCGAATGTGTGCGAGTGTGTGCATGCGAGTGTGTGCGTGCAAGTGTTTGCGTGCGAGTGTGTGCGAGTGTGTGCAAGTGTGTGAGTGTGTGCGAGTGTGTGTGTGAGTGTGTCCGAGTGTGTGCAAATGTGCCCGAGTGTGCGCGAGTGTGCACGAGTGAATGGGTGCGAGTGTGTGTGAGTGTGTATGAGTGAGTGTGTGCGAGTTTGTGTGCGAGTGACTGTGTGCGAATGTGTGCAAGTGTCTTTGTGAGTGTGTGTGCGAGTGTGTGTGTGCGAGTGTGTGCGAGTGTGTGCGAGTGTGTGTGAGTGTGTGCGAGTGTGTGTGCGAGTGTGTGCGAGTATGTGCAAATGTGCCCGAGTGTGCACGAGTGTGCACGAGTGAGTGTGTGCGAGTGTGTGCAAGTGTGTGTGAGTGTGTGCCAGTGTGTGTGTGCGAGTGTGTGCGAGTGTGTGTATGAGTGTGTGTGTTTGATTGTGCAAGTGTGTTTGTGAGTGTGTGTGCGAGTGTGTGCGTGCGAGTGTGTGCGAGTGTGTCTGAGTGTGTGCGAGTGTGTGTGCGAGTATGTGCGAGTGTGTGCAACTGTGTGTGAGTGTGTGCCAGTGTGTGTGTGCGAGTGTGTGTATGAGTGTGTGTGTTCGATTGTGTATAAGTGTGTGCGAGTGTGTGTGTGAGTGTGTGTGCAAGTGTGTGTGCGAGTGTGTTCGATTGTGTGCGAATGTGTGTGTGAGTGTGAGTGAGTGTGTACGAGTGTGTGCGAGTGTGTGCGAGTGTGTGTGCGAGTGTGTGCGAGTGTGTGCGATTGTGTGTGTGAGTGTGTAGGACTGTATGTGCGAGTGTGTGCGAGTGTGTATGAGTGTGTGTGTGTGCGTGTGTGCAAGTGTGTGCGAGTGAGTGTGTGTGAGTGTGTGTGCGAGTGTGTGTGCGAGTGTGTGCGAGTGTGAGCGATTGTGTGTGAGAGTGTGTAGGTCTGTATGTGCGAGTGTGTATGAGTGTGTGTGAGTGTGTGCAAGTGTGTGTGAGTGTGTGTGAGTGTGTGTGCGAGTGTGTGCATGCGAGTGTGTGCGTGCGAGTGTGTGCGTGCGAGTGTGTGCGACTGTGTGCGAGTGTGTGAGTGCGAGTGTGTGCGAATGTGTGCGAGTGTGTGCGTGCGAGTGTGCACGAGTGTGCACGAGTGTGTGCGTGTAAGTGTGTGCGTGCGAGTGTGTGCGCGTGTGCTCGAGTGAATGGGTGCGAGTGTGTGCGAGTGTGTGTGAGTGTGTGTGAGTGAGTGTGTGTGAGAGTGTATTAGTGAGTGTGTGTGAGTGTGTGCGTGTGTGCGAGTTTGTGTGCGAGTGTGTGCGAGTGTGTGAGTGTGTGCGAGTGTGTGCGTGCGAGTGTGTACGTGTGAGTGTGTGCGAGTGTGTGAGTGTGTGTGCGAATGTGTGTGCGAGTGAGTGTGTATGAGTGTGTGTAGGAGTGTGTGCGAGTGTGTGCAATTCTGTGTGTGAGTGTGTAGGACTGCATGTGCAAGTGTGTGCGAGTGTGTTCGAGTGTGTGAGTGTGTGCGAGTGTGTGTGAGTGTGTGTGAGTGTGTGCAAGTGTGTGTGTGCGAGTGTGTGTGTGTGTGAGTATGTGCAAGTGTGTGCGAGTGTGTATGAGTGTGTGGGTGCAAGTGTGTGCACGTGTGTGTGAGTGTGTGTGAGTGTGTGCATGAGTGAGTGTGTGCGAGTGTGTTTGAGTGTGTGTGTGTGTGAGTGTGTGCGAGTGTGTGTGTGCGAGTGTGTGTGCGAGTGTGTGTGTGCGAGTGTGTGTGTGCGATTGTGTATTAGTGAATGTGTGCGAGTGTGCGTCAGTGTGTGCGTGTGAGTGAGTGAGTGTGTGTGTGCGAGTGTGTGCCAATGAGTGTGAGTGAGTGTGAGTGAGTGTGTGCGAGTGTGTGCGAGTGTGTGTGTGCGATTGTGCCTAAGTGTGTGCGAGTGTGAGTGTGTAGGACTGTGTGTGCGAGTGTGTGTGCGAGTGTGTGTGAGTGTGTGCGAGTGTGTGTAGGAGTGTGTGCGATTGTGTGTGTGAGTGTGTAGGACTGTATGTGCGAGTGTGTGCGACTGTGTTCAAGTGTGTGTGTGCGAGTGTGTGAGCATGTGTGAGTGTGTGCAAGTGTGTGCGTGCGAGTGTGTGTGTGCGAGTGTGTGTGATTGTGTATGAGTGAGTGTGTGCGTGTGTGCAAGTGTGTTTGAGTGTGTTTGTGCGAGTGTTTATGAGTGTGTGTGCGAGTGTGTGCAAGTGTGTTTGTGCGAGTGTGTATGAGTGTGTATGTGCGAGTGTGTGCAAGTGTGTGTGATTGTGTGTGAGTGTGTGTATGAGTGAGTGTGTGCGAGTGTGTGCGAGTGTGTGTGCGAGTGTATGCGCGAGTGTGTGCGTGCGAGTGTGTGCGTGCGAGTCTGTGTGTGCACACGAGTGTGTGAGTGTGTGTGCGAATGTGTGTGCGTGTGAGTGTGTGCGAGTGTGTATGAGTGTATGTGTGAGTGTGTGCCAGTGTGTGCGAGTGTGTGTGTGCGAGTGTGTGCAAGTGTGTGCGAGTGAGTGTGTGCGAGTGTGTGCGAGAGTGTGCGAGTGTGTGTGTGCGAGTGTGTGTGTGCGAGTGTGTGTGCAATTGTGTATGAGTGTGTGCGAGTGTGTGTGAGTTTGTGCAAGTGTGTGCGTGTGTGCGTGCGAGTGCGTGCGAGTGAGTGCGAGTGTGTGTGAGTGTGTGTGAGTGTGTGTATGCGAGTGTGTGTGCGATTGTGTATGAGTGTGTGCGAGTGTGTGTGAGTTTGTGCGAGTGTGTGTGTGTGCGAGTGTGTGCTAGTGTGCACGAGTGTTTGAGTGTGTGCGAGTGTGCCTGAGTAAGTGTGTGTGTGATTGTGTGCGAGTGTTTCCGAGTGTGTGTGTGAGTGAGAAGGACTGTGTGTGCGAGTGTGTTCGAGGGTGTGCAATTGTGTGCAAGTGTGTGTGTGCGAGTGCGAGTCCATATGAGTGAGTGTGTGAATGTGTGCGAGTGTGTGCCAGTGTGTGTGTGCGAGTGTGTGTATGAGTGTGTGCGAGTGTGTGCGTGCGAGTGTGTGCGAGTGTGTATGAGTGTATGTGCGAGTGTGTGTGCGAGTGTGTGTTCGAGTGTGTGTGTTAGCGTGTGTGCAAGTGTGTGCAAGTGCGTACGAGTGTGTGTGAGTGTGCACGAGTGTGTGCGTGTGAGTGTGTGCGAGTGTGTGTGTGCGCGTGAGTGTGTGTGAGTGTGTGAGTGTGTGTGTGAATGTGTGTGTGTGTGAGTGTGTGTGCGAATGTGTGTGCTTGTGAGTGTGTGCGAGTGTGTATGAGTGTATGTGCGAGTATGTGCCAGTGTGTGCGAGTGTGTATGTGTGAGTGTGTGCAAGTGTGTGCGAGTGAGTGTGTCCGAGAGTGTGCGAGTGTGTGTGTGCGAGTATGTGTGTGCGAGTGTGTGTGTGCGAGAGTGTGCGAGTGTGTGTGTGCGAGTGTGTGTGTGCGAGTGTGTGTGCAATTGTGTATGAGTGTGTGCGAGTGTGTGTGAGTTTGTGCAAGTGTGTGCGTGTGTGCGTACGAGTGCGTGCGAGTGAGTGCGAGTGTGTGCGAGTGTGTGTATGCGAGTGTGTGTGCGATTGTGTATGAGTGTGTGCGAGTGTGAGTGAGTTTGTGCGAGTGTGTGCGAGTGTGTGCTAGTGTGCATGAGTGTTTGAGTGTGTGCGAGTGTGCGTGAGTAAGTGTGTGTGTGATTGTGTGCGAGTGTTTCCGAGTGTGTGTGCGAGTGTGTGCGAGTGTGTGTACGAGCGTGTGTGTGCGAATGTGTTCGAGTGTGTGCAATTGTGTACGAGTGTGTGTGTGCGAGTGCGAGTCCGTATGAGTGAGTGTGTGAATGTGTGCGATTGTGTGCCAGTGTGTGTGTGCGAGTGTGTGTACGAGTGTGTGCGAGTGTGTGCGTGCGAGTGTGTATGAGTGTATGTGCGAGTGTGTGTGCGAGTGTGTGCGAGTGTGTGTGCGAGTGTGTGTGTTCGAGTGTGTGCAAGTGTGTGCGAGTGTGTGTGCGAGTGCGTACGAGTGTGTTCGTGTGTGCACGAGTGTGTGCGTGTGAGTGTGTGCGAGTGTGTGCGTCCGATTGTGTGCGAGTGTGCTCGAGTGAGTGGGTGTGAGTGTGTGCGAGTGTGCATGAGTGAGTGTATGTGAGTGTGTGCGTGTGTGCGAGTTTGTGTGCGAGTGTGCTCGAGTGAATGGGTGCGAGTGTGTGTGAGTGTGTGCGAGTGAGTGCAAGTGTGTGCGAGTGTGTGGGTGCGAGTGTGTGCAAGTGTGTGCGAGTGTGTGTGAATGTGTGTTCGAGTGTGTGCGTGCGAGTATGTGCGAGTGTGCTCGAGTGAATGGGTGCGAGTGTGTGCGAGTGTGTGTGAGTGTGTGCGAGTGAGTGTGTGCGAGTGTGTATGAGTGAGTGTGTGTGAGTGTGTGCGAGTTTGTGTGCGAGTGTGTGCGAGTGAGTGTGTGCGAATGTGTATGAGTGTGTGTGCGAGTGTGTGCAAGTGGGTGCGAGTGTGTGGGTGCGAGTGTGTGCAAGTGTGTGCGAGTATGTGTGAATGTGTGTTTGAGTGTGTGCGAGTGTGTGCCAGTGAGTGTGTGCGAGTGTTTGCGAGTGTGTGTGCGAGTGTGTGTGTGAGTGTGTGCGTGCGAGTGTGTGCGTGCGGGTGTTTGCGAGTGTGTGTGAGTGTGTGTGCGAATGTGTGTGTGTGCGAGTGTGCGTGCGAGTGAGTGTGTGAGTGTGTGTGCAATTGTGTATGAGTGTGTGCGAGTGTGTGTGAGTTTGTGCAAGTGTGTGCGTGTGTGCGTGCGAGTGCGTGCGAGTTAGTGCGAGTGTGTGCGAGTGTGTTTGAGTGTGTGTATGCGAGTGTGTGTGCGATTGTGTATGAGTGTGTGCGAGTGTGTGTGAGTTTGTGCGAGTGTGTGTGTGTGCGAGTGTGTGCTAGTGTGCACGAGTGTTTGAGTGTGTGCGAGTGTGCCTGAGTAAGTGTGTGTGTGATTGTGTGCGAGTGTTTCCGAGTGTGTGTGTGAGTGAGTAGGACTGTGTGTGGGAGTGTGTTCGAGGGTGTGCAATTGTGTGCAAGTGTGTGTGTGCGAGTGCGAGTCCATATGAGTGAGTGTGTGAATGTGTGCGAGTGTGTGCCAGTGTGTGTGTGTGAGTGTGTGTATGAGTGTGTGCGAGTGTGTGCATGCGAGTGTGTGCGAGTGTGTATGAGTGTATGTGCGAGTGTGTGTGCGAGTGTGTGTTCGAGTGTGTGTGTTAGCGTGTGTGCAAGTGTGTGCGAGTGCGTACGAGTGTGTGTGAGTGTGCACGAGTGTGTGCGTGTGAGTGTGTGCGAGTGTGTGTGTGCGCGTGAGTGTGTGTGAGTGTGTGAGTGTGTGTGTGAATGTGTGTGTGTGTGAGTGTGTGTGCGAATGTGTGTGCGTGTGAGTGTGTGCGAGTGTGTATGAGTGTATGTGCGAGTATGTGCCAGTGTGTGCGAGTGTGTGTGTGTGAGTGTGTGCAAGTGTGTGCGAGTGAGTGTGTGCGAGAGTGTGCGAGTGTGTGTGTGCGAGTATGTGTGTGCGAGTGTGTGTGTGCGAGAGTGTGCGAGTGTGTGTGTGCGAGTGTGTGTGTGCGAGTGTGTGTGCAATTGTGTATGAGTGTGTGCGAGTGTGTGTGAGTTTGTGCAAGTGTGTGCGTGTGTGCGTACGAGTGCGTGCGAGTGAGTGCGAGTGTGTGCGAGTGTGTGTATGCGAGTGTGTGTGCGATTGTGTATGAGTGTGTGCGAGTGTGAGTGAGTTTGTGCGAGTGTGTGCGAGTGTGTGCTAGTGTGCATGAGTGTTTGAGTGTGTGCGAGTGTGCGTGAGTAAGTGTGTGTGTGATTGTGTGCGAGTGTTTCCGAGTGTGTGTGCGAGTGTGTGCGAGTGTGTGTACGAGCGTGTGTGTGCGAATGTGTTCGAGTGTGTGCAATTGTGTACGAGTGTGTGTGTGCGAGTGCGAGTCCGTATGAGTGAGTGTGTGAATGTGTGCGATTGTGTGCCAGTGTGTGTGTGCGAGTGTGTGTACGAGTGCGTGCGAGTGTGTGCGTGCGAGTGTGTATGAGTGTATGTGCGAGTGTGTGTGCGAGTGTGTGCGAGTGTGTGTGCGAGTGTGTGTGTTCGAGTGTGTGCAAGTGTGTGCGAGTGTGTGTGCGAGTGCGTACGAGTGTGTTCGTGTGTGCACGAGTGTGTGCGTGTGAGTGTGTGCGAGTGTGTGCGTCCGATTGTGTGCGAGTGTGCTCGAGTGAGTGGGTGTGAGTGTGTGCGAGTGTGCATGAGTGAGTGTATGTGAGTGTGTGCGTGTGTGCGAGTTTGTGTGCGAGTGTGCTCGAGTGAATGGGTGCGAGTGTGTGTGAGTGTGTGCGAGTGAGTGCAAGTGTGTGCGAGTGTGTGGGTGTGAGTGTGTGCAAGTGTGTGCGAGTGTGTGTGAATGTGTGTTCGAGTGTGTGCGAGTGTGTGCGTGCGAGTATGTGCGAGTGTGCTCGAGTGAATGGGTGCGAGTGTGTGCGAGTGTGTGTGAGTGTGTGCGAGTGAGTGTGTGCGAGTGTGTATGAGTGAGTGTGTGTGAGTGTGTGCGAGTTTGTGTGCGAGTGTGTGCGAGTGAGTGTGTGCGAATGTGTATGAGTGTGTGTGCGAGTGTGTGCAAGTGGGTGCGAGTGTGTGGGTGCGAGTGTGTGCAAGTGTGTGCGAGTATGTGTGAATGTGTGTTTGAGTGTGTGCGAGTGTGTGCCAGTGAGTGTGTGCGAGTGTTTGCGAGTGTGTGTGCGAGTGTGTGTGTGAGTGTGTGCGTGCGAGTGTGTGCGTGCGGGTGTTTGCGAGTGTGTGTGAGTGTGTGTGCGAATGTGTGTGTGTGCGAGTGTGCGTGCGAGTGAGTGTGTGAGTGTGTGTGCAATTGTGTATGAGTGTGTGCGAGTGTGTGTGCGTTTGTGCGAGTGTGTGCGTGTGTGTGTGCGAGTTCGTGTGAGTGAGTGCGAGTTTGTGCAAATGTGTGCGCGAGTGTGCGAGTGTGGGCGTGCGAGTGTGTGCTAGTGTGCGCGAGTGTGTGAGTGTGTGCGAGTGTGCGTGAGTAAGGGTGTGAGAGTATGTGCGAGTGTTGCCGAGTGTGTGTGTGAGTGTGTAGGACTGTGTGCACGAGTGTGTGTGCAAGTGTGTGTGTACGAGTGTGTTCGAGTGTGTGCAATTTTGTGCGAGTGTGTGTGTGCGAGTGCATATGAGTAAGTGTGTGCGAATGTGTGCGAGTGTGTGCGAGTGTGTGTGCGAGTGTGTATGAGTGTGTGTGTGCAAGTGTGTGCGTGTGTGTGTGAGTGTGTGTGAGTGTGTGCATGAGTGAGTGTGTGCGAGTGTGTGTGAGTGTGTGTGTGTGAGTGTGTGCGAGTCTGTGTGTGCGTGTGTGTGTGCGAGTGTGTGCGTGTGAGTGTGTGCGAGTGTGTGTGTGTGTGATTGTGTATTAGTGAATGTGTGCGAGTGTGCGTGAGTGTGTGCGTGTGAGTGAGTGAGTGTGTGTGTGTGCGAGTGTGTGCGAGTGAGTGTGAGTGAGTGTGTGCGAGTGTGTGCGAGTGTGTGTGTGTGATTGTGCATAAGTGTGTGTGAGTGTGAGAGTGTAGGACTGTGTGTGTGAGTGTGTGTGCGAGTGTGTGCGAGTGTGTGCAAGTGTGTGCGAGTGTGTGTAGGAGTGTGTGTTCAATTGTGTGTGTGAGTGTGCAGGACTGTATGTGCGAGTGTGTGCGACTGTGTTCGAGTGTGTGTGTGCGAGTGTGTGAGCATGTGTGAGTGTGTGCAAGTGTGTGCGTGCGAGTGTGTGTGTGCGAGTGTGTGTGATTGTGTATGAGTGAGTGTGTGCGAGTGTGTGCGAGTGTGTGTGTGAGTGTGTGCAAGTGTGTTTGAGTGTGTTTGTGCGAGTGTGTATGAGTGTGTGTGTGCGAGTGTGTGCAAGTGTGTTTGTGCGAGTGTGTATGAGTGTGTGTGTGCGAGTGTGTGCAAGTGTGTGTGATTGTGTGTGAGTGTGTGTATGAGTGAGTGTGTGCGAGTGTGTGCGTGCGAGTCTGTGTGTGCACGCGAGTGTGTGCGAGTGTGTGAGTGTTTCTGCGAATGTGTGTGTGTGAGTGTGTGCGAGTGTGTATGAGTGTATGTGCGAGTGTGTGCCAGTGTGTGCGAGTGTGTGTGTGCGAGTGTGTGCAAGTGTGTGCGAGAGTGTGCGAGTGTGTGTGTGCGAGTGTGTGTGCGAGTGTGTGTGTGCGAGTGTGTGTGCAATTGTGTATGAGTGTGTTCGAGTGTGTGTGAGTTTGTGCAAGTGTGTGCGTGTGTGCGTGCGAGTGCGTGCGAGTGAGTGCGAGTGTGTGCGAGAGTGTGCGAGTGTGTGTATGCGAGTGTGTGTGCGATTGTGTATGAGTGTGTGCGAGTGTGTGTGAGTTTGTGCGAGTGTGTGTGTGTGTGTGCGAGTGTGTGCTAGTGTGCACGAGTGTTTGAGTGTGTGCAAGTGTGCCTGAGTAAGTGTGTGTGTGATTGTCTGCGAGTGTTTCCGAGTGTGTGTGTGAGTGAGTAGGACTGTATGTGCGAGTGTTTGCGAGTGTGTGTGCGAGCGAGTGTGTGCGAGTGTGTTCGAGGGTGTGCAATTGTGTGCAAGTGTGTGTGTGCGAGTGCGAGTCCATATGAGTGAGTGTGTGAATGTGTGCGAGTGTGTGCCAGTGTGTGTGTGCGAGTGTGTGTACGAGTGTGTGCGAGTGTGTGCGAGTGTGTATGAGTGTATGTGCGAGTGTGTGTGCGAGTGTGTGCGAGTGTGTGTTCGAGTGTGTGTGTTCGCGTGTGTGCAAGTGTGTGCGAGTGTGTGTGCGAGTGCGTACGAGTGTGTGTGAGTGTGCACGAGTGTGTGCGTGTGAGTGTGTGCGAGTGTGTGTGTGCACGCGAGTGTGTGTGAGTGTGTGTGTGAGTATGTGCCAGTGTGTGCGAGTGTGTGTGTGTGAGTGTGTGCAAATGTGTGCGAGTGAGTGTGTGCAAGAGTGTGCACGAGTGTGCTCGAGTGAGTGGGTGCATGTAAGTGTGTGCGTGCGAGTGTGTGCGAATGTGTGCGAGTGTGTGCATGTGAGTGTGTGCGTGCAAGTGTTTGCGTGCGAGTGTGTGCGAGTGTGTGCAAGTGTGTGAGTGTGTGCGAGTGTGTGTGTGAGTGTGTCCGAGTGTGTGTAAATGTGCCCGAGTGTGCGCGAGTGTGCACGAGTGAATGGGTGCGAGTGTGTGTGAGTGTGTATGAGTGAGTGTGTGTGAGTTTGTGTGCGAGTGAGTGTGTGCGAATGTGTGCAAGTGTGTTTGTGAGTGTGTGTGCGAGTGTGTGCATGCGAGTGTGTGCGAGTGTGTGTGAGTGTGTGCGAGTGTGTGCGAGTGTGTGCAAATGTGCCCGAGTGTGCACGAGTGAGTGTGTGCGAGTGTGTGCAAGTGTGTGTGAGTGTGTGTCAGTGTGTGTGTGCGAGTGTGTGCGAGTGTGTGTATGAGTGTGTGTGTTCGATTGTGCAAGTGTGTTTGTGAGTGTGTGTGCGAGTGTGTGTGAGTGTGTGCGAGTGTGTGTGCGAGTGTGTGCGAGTGTGTGCAAATGTGCCCGAGTGTGCACGAGTGTGCACGAGTGAGTGTGTGCGAGTGTGTGCAAGTGTGTGTGAGTGTGTGCCAGTGTGTGTGTGCGAGTGTGTGCGAGTGTGTGTATGAGTGTGTGTGTTCGATTGTGTATAAGTGTGTGTGTGAGTGTGTGTGCAAGTGTGTGTGTGCGAGTGTGTTCGATTGTGTGCGAATGTGTGTGTGAGTGTGAGTGAGTGTGTACGAGTGTGTTCGAGTGTGTGTGCGAGTGTGTGCGATTGTGTGTGTGAGTGTGTAGGACTGTATGTGCAAGTGTGTGCGAGTGTGTATGAGTGTGTGTGTGAGTGTGTGCAAGTGTGTGCGAGTGAGTGTGTGTGAGTGTGTGTGCGAGTGTGTGTGCGAGTGTGTGTGCGAGTGTGTGCGAGTGTGTGCGATTGTGTGTGAGAGTGTGTAGGACTGTATGTGCGAGTGTATATGAGTGTGTGTGTGAGTGTGTGCAAGTGTGTGCGAGTGAGTGTGTGTGAGTGTGTGTGCAAGTGTGTGTGTGCGTGTGAGTGTGTGCGTGCGAGTGTGTGCGACTGTGTGCGAGTGTGTGAGTGCGAGTGTGTGCGAATGTGTGCTAGTGTGTGCGTGCGAGTGTGCACGAGTGTGCATGAGTGTGTGCATGTAAGTGTGTGCGTGCGAGTGTGTGCGAGTGTGCTCGAGTGAATGGGTGCAAGTGTGTGCGAGTGTGTGTGAGTGTGTGCGAGTGAGTGTGTGTGAGAGTGTATTAGTGAGTGTGTGCGTGTGTGCGAGTTTGTGTGCGAGTGTGTGCGAGTGTGTGCGTGCGAGTGTGTACGTGCGAGTGTGTGAGAGTGTGTGTGCGAATGTGAGTGCGAGTGAGTGTGTATGAGTGTGTGTAGGAGTGTGTGCGAGTGTGTGCGATTGTGTGTGTGAGTGTGTAGGACTGTGTGTGCAAGTGTGTGCGAGTGTGTTCGAGTGTGAGAGTGTGTGCGAGTGTGTGTGAGTGTGTGTGAGTGTGTGCAAGTGTGTGTGTGCGAGTGTGTGTGTGTGTGTGAGTGTGTGCAAGTGTGTTCGAGTGTGTGTGCGAGTGTGTATGAGTGTGTGTGTGCAAGTGTGTGCGCGTGTGTGTGAGTGTGTGTGAGTGTGTGCATGAGTGAGTGTGTGCGAGTGTGTGTGAGTGTGTGTGTGTGTGCGTGCGAGTGAGTGCGAGTGTGTGCGAGTGTGTGTATGCGAGTGTGTGTGCGATTGTGTATGAGTGTGTGCGAGTGTGTGTGAGTTTGTGCGAGTGTGTGTGTGTGTGTGCGAGTGTGTGCTAGTGTGCACGAGTGTTTGAGTGTGTGCGAGTGTGCCTGAGAGTGTGTGTGTGTCATTGTGTGCGAGTGTTTCCGAGTGTGTGTGTGAGTGAGTAGGACTGAGTGTGTGAGTGTTTGCGAGTGTGTGTGCGAGCGAGTGTGTGCGAGTGTGTTCGAGGGTGTGCAATTGTGTGCAAGTGTGTGTGTGCGAGTGCGAGTCCATATGAGTGAGTGTGTGAATGTGTGCGAGTGTGTGCCAGTGTGTGTGTGTGAGTGTGTGTACGAGTGTGTGCGAGTGTGTGCGTGCGAGTGTGTGCGAGTGTGTATGAGTGTATGTGCGAGTGTGTGTGCGAGTGTGTGTTCGAGTGTGTGTGTTCGCGTGTGTGCAAGTGTGTGCGAGTGTGTGTGCGAGTGCGTACGAGTGTGTGTGAGTGTGCACGAGTGTGTGCGTGTGAGTGTGTGCGAGTGTGTGTGTGCGCGTGATTGTGTGCGAGTGTGTGCGAGTGTGTGCGAGTGTGTGCGAGTGTGTGAGTGCGAGTGTGTGCGAATGTGTGCGAGTGTGTGCGTGCGAGTGTGCACGAGTGTGCACGAGTGTGTGCGTGTAAGTCTGTGCGTGCGAGTGTGTGCGAGTGTGCTCGAGTGAATGGGTGCGAGTGTGTGCGAGTGTGTGTGAGTGTGTGCGAGTGAGTGTGTGTGAGAGTGTATTAGTGAGTGTGTGAGAGTGTGTGCGTGTGTGCGAGTTTGTGTGCGAGTGTGTGCGAGTGTGCGAGTGTGTGCGTGCGAGTGTGTACGTGCGAGTGTGTGAGAGTGTGTGAGTGTGTGTGCGAATGTAAGTGCGAGTGAGTGTGTATGAGTGTGTGTAGGAGTGTGTGCGAGTGTGTGCGATTGTGTGTGTGAGTGTGTAGGACTGTATTTGCAAGTGTGTGCGAGTGTGTTCGAGTGTGTGAGTGTGTGCGAGTGTGTGTGAGTGTGTGTGAGTGTGTGCAAGTGTGTGTGTGCGAGTGTGTGTGTGTGTGAGTGTGTGCAAGTGTGTTCGAGTGTGTGTGCGAGTGTGTATGAGTGTGTGTGTGCAAGTGTGTGCGCGTGTGTGTGAGTGTTTGCATGAGTGAGTGTGTGCGAGTGTGTGTGTGTGTGAGTGCGTGCGACTGAGTGCGAGTGTGTGTGAGTGTGTGCGATTGTGTGTATGCGAGTGTGTGTGCGATTGTGTATGAGTGTGTGCGAGTTTGTGTGAGTTTGTGCGAGTGTGTGTGTGTGTGTGTGCGAGTGTGTGCTAGTGTGCACGAGTATTTGAGTGTGTGCGAGTGTGCCTGAGTAAGTGTGTGTGTGATTGTGTGCGAGTGTTTCCGAGTGTGTGTGTGAGTGAGTAGGACTGTGTGTGCGATTGTTTGCGAGTGTGTTTGCGAGCGAGTGTGTGCGAGTGTGTTCGAGGGTGTGCAATTGTGTGCAAGTGTGTGTGTGCGAGTGCGAGTCCATATGAGTGAGTGTGTGAATGTGTGCGAGTGTGTGCCAGTGTGTGTGTGCGAGTGTGTGTACGAGTGTGTGCGAGTGTGTGCGTGCGAGTGTGTGCGAGTGTGTGCGAGTGAGTGTGTGTGAAAGTGTATTAGTGAGTGTGTGAGAGTGTGTGCGTGTGTGCGAATTTGTGTGCGAGTGTGTGCGAGTGTGCGAGTGTGTGCATGCGAGTGTGTACGTGCGAGTGTGTGAGAGTGTGTGAGTGTGTGTGCGAATGTGAGTGCGAGTGAGTGTGTATGAGTGTGTGTAGGAGTGTGTGCGAGTGTGTGCGATTGTGTGTGTGAGTGTGTAGGACTGTATTTGCAAGTGTGTGCGAGTGTGTTCGAGTGTGTGAGTGTGTGCGAGTGTGTGTGAGTGTGTGTGAGTGTGTGCAAGTGTGTGTGTGCGAGTGTGTGTGTGTGAGTGTGTGCAAGTGTGTTCGAGTGTGTGTGCGAGTGTGTATGAGTGTGTGTGTGCAAGTGTGTGCGCGTGTGTGTGAGTGTGTGCATGAGTGAGTGTGTGCGAGTGTGTGTGAGTGTGTGTGTGTGAGTGCGTGCGAGTGCGTGCGAGTGTGTGCGAGTGTGTGCGAGTGTGTGTATGCGAGTGTGTGTGCGATTGTGTATGAGTGTGTGCGAGTTTGTGTGAGTTTGTGCGAGTGTGTGTGTGTGTGCGAGTGTGTGCTAGTGTGCACGAGTATTTGAGTGTGTGCGAGTGTGCCTGAGTAAGTGTGTGTGTGATTGTGTGCGAGTGTTTCCGAGTGTGTGTGTGAGTGAGTAGGACTGTGTGTGCGATTGTTTGCGAGTGTGTTTGCGAGCGAGTGTGTGCGAGTGTGTTCGAGGGTGTGCAATTGTGTGCAAGTGTGTGTGTGCGAGTGCGAGTCCATATGAGTGAGTGTGTGAATGTGTGCGAGTGTGTGCCAGTGTGTGTGTACGAGTGTGTGCGAGTGTGTGCGTGCGAGTGTGTATGAGTGTATGTGCGAGTGTGTGTGCGAGTGTGTGCGAGTGTGTGTTCGAGTGTGTGTGTTCGCGTGTGTGCAAGTGTGTGCGAGTGTGTGTGCGAGTGCGTACGAGTGTGTGTGAGTGTGCACGAGTGTGTGCTTGTGAGTGTGTGCGAGTGTGTGTGTGCGCGCGAGTGTGTGTGAGTGTGTGTGCGAATGTGTGGGCGTGTGAGTGTGTGCGAGTGTGTATGAGTGTATGTGCGAGTATGTGCCAGTGTGTGCGAGTGTGTGTGTGTGAGTGTGTGCAAATGTGTGCGAGTGAGTGTGTGCGAGAGTGTGCACGAGTGTGCTCGAGTGAGTGGGTGCATGTAAGTGTGTGCGTTCGAGTGTGTGCGAATGTGTGCGAGTTTGTGCATGTGAGTGTGTGCGTGCAAGTGTTTGCGTGCGAGTGTGTGCAAGTGTGTGAGTGTGTGCGAGTGTGTGTGTGAGTGTGTCCGAGTGTGTGCAAATGTGCCCGAGTGTGCGCGAGTGTGCACGAGTGAATGGGTGCGAGTGTGTGTGAGTGTGTATGAGTGAGTGTGTGCGAGTTTGTGTGCGAGTGAGTGTGTGCGAATGTGTGCAAGTGTGTTTGTGAGTGTGTGTGCGAGTGTGTGCATGCGAGTGCATGCGAGTGTGTGCGAGTGTGTGCGAGTGTGTGTGCGAGTGCGTACGAGTGTGTGTGAGTGTGCACGAGTGTGTGCGTGTGAGTGTGTGCGAGTGTGTGTGTGCACGCGAGTGTGTGTGAGTGTGTGTGTGAGTATGTGCCAGTGTGTGCGAGTGTGTGTGTGTGAGTGTGTGCAAATGTGTGCGAGTGAGTGTGTGCAAGAGTGTGCACGAGTGTGCTCGAGTGAGTGGGTGCATGTAAGTGTGTGCGTGCGAGTGTGTGCGAATGTGTGCGAGTGTGTGCATGTGAGTGTGTGCGTGCAAGTGTTTGCGTGCGAGTGTGTGCGAGTGTGTGCAAGTGTGTGAGTGTGTGCGAGTGTGTGTGTGAGTGTGTCCGAGTGTGTGTAAATGTGCCCGAGTGTGCGCGAGTGTGCACGAGTGAATGGGTGCGAGTGTGTGTGAGTGTGTATGAGTGAGTGTGTGTGAGTTTGTGTGCGAGTGAGTGTGTGCGAATGTGTGCAAGTGTGTTTGTGAGTGTGTGTGCGAGTGTGTGCATGCGAGTGTGTGCGAGTGTGTGCGAGTGTGTGTGAGTGTGTGCGAGTGTGTGCGAGTGTGTGCAAATGTGCCCGAGTGTGCACGAGTGAGTGTGTGCGAGTGTGTGCAAGTGTGTGTGAGTGTGTGTCAGTGTGTGTGTGCGAGTGTGTGCGAGTGTGTGTATGAGTGTGTGTGTTCGATTGTGCAAGTGTGTTTGTGAGTGTGTGTGCGAGTGTGTGTGAGTGTGTGCGAGTGTGTGTGCGAGTGTGTGCGAGTGTGTGCAAATGTGCCCGAGTGTGCACGAGTGTGCACGAGTGAGTGTGTGCGAGTGTGTGCAAGTGTGTGTGAGTGTGTGCCAGTGTGTGTGTGCGAGTGTGTGCGAGTGTGTGTATGAGTGTGTGTGTTCGATTGTGTATAAGTGTGTGTGTGAGTTTGTGTGCAAGTGTGTGTGTGCGAGTGTGTTCGATTGTGTGCGAATGTGTGTGTGAGTGTGAGTGTGAGTGAGTGTGTACGAGTGTGTTCGAGTGTGTGTGCGAGTGTGTGCGATTGTGTGTGTGAGTGTGTAGGACTGTATGTGCAAGTGTGTGCGAGTGTGTATGAGTGTGTGTGTGAGTGTGTGCAAGTGTGTGCGAGTGAGTGTGTGTGAGTGTGTGTGCGAGTGTGTGTGCAAGTGTGTGTGCGAGTGTGTGCGAGTGTGTGCGATTGTGTGTGAGAGTGTGTAGGACTGTATGTGCGAGTGTATATGAGTGTGTGTGTGAGTGTGTGCAAGTGTGTGCGAGTGAGTGTGTGTGAGTGTGTGTGCAAGTGTGTGTGTGCGTGTGAGTGTGTGCGTGCGAGTGTGTGCGACTGTGTGCGAGTGTGTGAGTGCGAGTGTGTGCGAATGTGTGCTAGTGTGTGCGTGCGAGTGTGCACGAGTGTGCATGAGTGTGTGCGTGTAAGTGTGTGCGTGCGAGTGTGTGCGAGTGTGCTCGAGTGAATGGGTGCAAGTGTGTGCGAGTGTGTGTGAGTGTGTGCGAGTGAGTGTGTGTGAGAGTGTATTAGTGAGTGTGTGCGTGTGTGCGAGTTTGTGTGCGAGTGTGTGCGAGTGTGCGAGTGTGTGCGTGCGAGTGTGTACGTGCGAGTGTGTGAGAGTGTGTGTGCGAATGTGAGTGCGAGTGAGTGTGTATGAGTGTGTGTAGGAGTGTGTGCGAGTGTGTGCGATTGTGTGTGTGAGTGTGTAGGACTGTGTGTGCAAGTGTGTGCGAGTGTGTTCGAGTGTGAGAGTGTGTGCGAGTGTGTGTGAGTGTGTGTGAGTGTGTGCAAGTGTGTGTGTGCGAGTGTGTGTGTGTGTGTGAGTGTGTGCAAGTGTGTTCGAGTGTGTGTGCGAGTGTGTATGAGTGTGTGTGTGCAAGTGTGTGCGCGTGTGTGTGAGTGTGTGTGAGTGTGTGCATGAGTGAGTGTGTGCGAGTGTGTGTGAGTGTGTGTGTGTGTGCGTGCGAGTGAGTGCGAGTGTGTGCGAGTGTGTGTATGCGAGTGTGTGTGCGATTGTGTATGAGTGTGTGCGAGTGTGTGTGAGTTTGTGCGAGTGTGTGTGTGTGTGTGCGAGTGTGTGCTAGTGTGCACGAGTGTTTGAGTGTGTGCGAGTGTGCCTGAGAGTGTGTTTGTGTCATTGTGTGCGAGTGTTTCCGAGTGTGTGTGTGAGTGAGTAGGACTGAGTGTGTGAGTGTTTGCGAGTGTGTGTGCGAGCGAGTGTGTGCGAGTGTGTTCGAGGGTGTGCAATTGTGTGCAAGTGTGTGTGTGCGAGTGCGAGTCCATATGAGTGAGTGTGTGAATGTGTGCGAGTGTGTGCCAGTGTGTGTGTGTGAGTGTGTGTACGAGTGTGTGCGAGTGTGTGCGTGCGAGTGTGTGCGAGTGTGTATGAGTGTATGTGCGAGTGTGTGTGCGAGTGTGTGTTCGAGTGTGTGTGTTCGCGTGTGTGCAAGTGTGTGCGAGTGTGTGTGCGAGTGCGTACGAGTGTGTGTGAGTGTGCACGAGTGTGTGCGTGTGAGTGTGTGCGAGTGTGTGTGTGCGCGTGATTGTGTGCGAGTGTGTGCGAGTGTGTGCGAGTGTGTGCGAGTGTGTGAGTGCGAGTGTGTGCGAATGTGTGCGAGTGTGTGCGTGCGAGTGTGCACGAGTGTGCACGAGTGTGTGCGTGTAAGTCTGTGCGTGCGAGTGTGTGCGAGTGTGCTCGAGTGAATGGGTGCGAGTGTGTGCGAGTGTGTGTGAGTGTGTGCGAGTGAGTGTGTGTGAGAGTGTATTAGTGAGTGTGTGAGAGTGTGTGCGTGTGTGCGAGTTTGTGTGCGAGTGTGTGCGAGTGTGCGAGTGTGTGCGTGCGAGTGTGTACGTGCGAGTGTGTGAGAGTGTGTGAGTGTGTGTGCGAATGTGAGTGCGAGTGAGTGTGTATGAGTGTGTGTAGGAGTGTGTGCGAGTGTGTGCGATTGTGTGTGTGAGTGTGTAGGACTGTATTTGCAAGTGTGTGCGAGTGTGTTCGAGTGTGTGAGTGTGTGCGAGTGTGTGTGAGTGTGTGTGAGTGTGTGCAAGTGTGTGTGTGCGAGTGTGTGTGTGTGTGAGTGTGTGCAAGTGTGTTCGAGTGTGTGTGCGAGTGTGTATGAGTGTGTGTGTGCAAGTGTGTGCGCGTGTGTGTGAGTGTTTGCATGAGTGAGTGTGTGCGAGTGTGTGTGTGTGTGAGTGCGTGCGACTGAGTGCGAGTGTGTGTGAGTGTGTGCGAGTGTGTGTATGCGAGTGTGTGTGCGATTGTGTATGAGTGTGTGCGAGTTTGTGTGAGTTTGTGCGAGTGTGTGTGTGTGTGTGCGAGTGTGTGCTAGTGTGCACGAGTATTTGAGTGTGTGCGAGTGTGCCTGAGTAAGTGTGTGTGTGATTGTGTGCGAGTGTTTCCGAGTGTGTGTGTGAGTGAGTAGGACTGTGTGTGCGATTGTTTGCGAGTGTGTTTGCGAGCGAGTGTGTGCGAGTGTGTTCGAGGGTGTGCAATTGTGTGCAAGTGTGTGTGTGCGAGTGCGAGTCCATATGAGTGAGTGTGTGAATGTGTGCGAGTGTGTGCCAGTGTGTGTGTGCGAGTGTGTGTACGAGTGTGTGCGAGTGTGTGCGTGCGAGTGTGTGCGAGTGTGTGCGAGTGAGTGTGTGTGAAAGTGTATTAGTGAGTGTGTGAGAGTGTGTGCGTGTGTGCGAATTTGTGTGCGAGTGTGTGCGAGTGTGCGAGTGTGTGCATGCGAGTGTGTACGTGCGAGTGTGTGAGAGTGTGTGAGTGTGTGTGCGAATGTGAGTGCGAGTGAGTGTGTATGAGTGTGTGTAGGAGTGTGTGCGAGTGTGTGCGATTGTGTGTGTGAGTGTGTAGGACTGTATTTGCAAGTGTGTGCGAGTGTGTTCGAGTGTGTGAGTGTGTGCGAGTGTGTGTGAGTGTGTGTGAGTGTGTGCAAGTGTGTGTGTGCGAGTGTGTGTGTGTGAGTGTGTGCAAGTGTGTTCGAGTGTGTGTGCGAGTGTGTATGAGTGTGTGTGTGCAAGTGTGTGCGCGTGTGTGTGAGTGTGTGCATGAGTGAGTGTGTGCGAGTGTGTGTGAGTGTGTGTGTGTGAGTGCGTGCGAGTGCGTGCGAGTGTGTGCGAGTGTGTGCGAGTGTGTGTATGCGAGTGTGTGTGCGATTGTGTATGAGTGTGTGCGAGTTTGTGTGAGTTTGTGCGAGTGTGTGTGTGTGTGCGAGTGTGTGCTAGTGTGCACGAGTATTTGAGTGTGTGCGAGTGTGCCTGAGTAAGTGTGTGTGTGATTGTGTGCGAGTGTTTCCGAGTGTGTGTGTGAGTGAGTAGGACTGTGTGTGCGATTGTTTGCGAGTGTGTTTGCGAGCGAGTGTGTGCGAGTGTGTTCGAGGGTGTGCAATTGTGTGCAAGTGTGTGTGTGCGAGTGCGAGTCCATATGAGTGAGTGTGTGAATGTGTGCGAGTGTGTGCCAGTGTGTGTGTGCGAGTGTGTGTACGAGTGTGTGCGAGTGTGTGCGTGCGAGTGTGTATGAGTGTATGTGCGAGTGTGTGTGCGAGTGTGTGCGAGTGTGTGTTCGAGTGTGTGTGTTCGCGTGTGTGCAAGTGTGTGCGAGTGTGTGTGCGAGTGCGTACGAGTGTGTGTGAGTGTGCACGAGTGTGTGCTTGTGAGTGTGTGCGAGTGTGTGTGTGCGCGCGAGTGTGTGTGAGTGTGTGTGCGAATGTGTGGGCGTGTGAGTGTGTGCGAGTGTGTATGAGTGTATGTGCGAGTATGTGCCAGTGTGTGCGAGTGTGTGTGTGTGAGTGTGTGCAAATGTGTGCGAGTGAGTGTGTGCGAGAGTGTGCACGAGTGTGCTCGAGTGAGTGGGTGCATGTAAGTGTGTGCGTTCGAGTGTGTGCGAATGTGTGCGAGTTTGTGCATGTGAGTGTGTGCGTGCAAGTGTTTGCGTGCGAGTGTGTGCAAGTGTGTGAGTGTGTGCGAGTGTGTGTGTGAGTGTGTCCGAGTGTGTGCAAATGTGCCCGAGTGTGCGCGAGTGTGCACGAGTGAATGGGTGCGAGTGTGTGTGAGTGTGTATGAGTGAGTGTGTGCGAGTTTGTGTGCGAGTGAGTGTGTGCGAATGTGTGCAAGTGTGTTTGTGAGTGTGTGTGCGAGTGTGTGCATGCGAGTGTGTGTGAGTGTGTGCGAGTGTGTGTGCGAGTGCATACGAGTGTGTGTGAGTGTGCACGAGTGTGTGCGTGTGAGTGTGTGCGAGTGTGTGTGTGCACGCGAGTGTGTGTGAGTGTGTGTGTGAGTATGTGCCAGTGTGTGCGAGTGTGTGTGTGTGAGTGTGTGCAAATGTGTGCGAGTGAGTGTGTGCAAGAGTGTGCACGAGTGTGCTCGAGTGAGTGGGTGCATGTAAGTGTGTGCGTGCGAGTGTGTGCGAATGTGTGCGAGTGTGTGCATGTGAGTGTGTGCGTGCAAGTGTTTGCGTGCGAGTGTGTGCGAGTGTGTGCAAGTGTGTGAGTGTGTGCGAGTGTGTGTGTGAGTGTGTCCGAGTGTGTGTAAATGTGCCCGAGTGTGCGCGAGTGTGCACGAGTGAATGGGTGCGAGTGTGTGTGAGTGTGTATGAGTGAGTGTGTGTGAGTTTGTGTGCGAGTGAGTGTGTGCGAATGTGTGCAAGTGTGTTTGTGAGTGTGTGTGCGAGTGTGTGCATGCGAGTGTGTGCGAGTGTGTGTGAGTGTGTGTGAGTGTGTGCGAGTGTGTGCGAGTGTGTGCAAATGTGCCCGAGTGTGCACGAGTGAGTGTGTGCGAGTGTGTGCAAGTGTGTGTGAGTGTGTGTCAGTGTGTGTGTGCGAGTGTGTGTATGAGTGTGTGTGTTCGATTGTGCAAGTGTGTTTGTGAGTGTGTGTGCGAGTGTGTGTGAGTGTGTGCGAGTGTGTGTGCGAGTGTGTGCGAGTGTGTGCAAATGTGCCCGAGTGTGCACGAGTGTGCACGAGTGAGTGTGTGCGAGTGTGTGCAAGTGTGTGTGAGTGTGTGCCAGTGTGTGTGTGCGAGTGTGTGCGAGTGTGTGTATGAGTGTGTGTGTTCGATTGTGTATAAGTGTGTGTGTGAGTTTGTGTGCAAGTGTGTGTGTGCGAGTGTGTTCGATTGTGTGCGAATGTGTGTGTGAGTGTGAGTGTGAGTGAGTGTGTACGAGTGTGTTCGAGTGTGTGTGCGAGTGTGTGCGATTGTTTGTGTGAGTGTGTAGGACTGTATGTGCAAGTGTGTGCGAGTGTGTATGAGTGTGTGTGTGAGTGTGTGCAAGTGTGTGCGAGTGAGTGTGTGTGAGTGTGTGTGCGAGTGTGTGTGCGAGTGTGTGTGCGAGTGTGTGCGAGTGTGTGCGATTGTGTGTGAGAGTGTGTAGGACTGTATGTGCGAGTGTATATGAGTGTGTGTGTGAGTGTGTGCAAGTGTGTGCGAGTGAGTGTGTGTGAGTGTGTGTGCAAGTGTGTGTGTGCGTGTGAGTGTGTGCGTGCGAGTGTGTGAGTGCGAGTGTGTGCGAATGTGTGCTAGTGTGTGCGTGCGAGTGTGCACGAGTGTGCACGAGTGAGTGTGTGCGAGTGTGTGCAAGTGTGTGTGAGTGTGTGCCAGTGTGTGTGTGCGAGTGTGTGCGAGTGTGTGTATGAGTGTGTGTGTTCGATTGTGTATAAGTGTGTGTGTGAGTTTGTGTGCAAGTGTGTGTGTGCGAGTGTGTTCGATTGTGTGCGAATGTGTGTGTGAGTGTGAGTGTGAGTGAGTGTGTACGAGTGTGTTCGAGTGTGTGTGCGAGTGTGTGCGATTGTTTGTGTGAGTGTGTAGGACTGTATGTGCAAGTGTGTGCGAGTGTGTATGAGTGTGTGTGTGAGTGTGTGCAAGTGTGTGCGAGTGAGTGTGTGTGAGTGTGTGTGCGAGTGTGTGTGCGAGTGTGTGTGCGAGTGTGTGCGAGTGTGTGCGATTGTGTGTGAGAGTGTGTAGGACTGTATGTGCGAGTGTATATGAGTGTGTGTGTGAGTGTGTGCAAGTGTGTGCGAGTGAGTGTGTGTGAGTGTGTGTGCAAGTGTGTGTGTGCGTGTGAGTGTGTGCGTGCGAGTGTGTGAGTGCGAGTGTGTGCGAATGTGTGCTAGTGTGTGCGTGCGAGTGTGCACGAGTGTGCACGAGTGTGTGCGTGTAAGTGTGTGTGTGCGAGTGTGCGCGAGTGTGCTCGAGTGAATGGGTGCGAGTGTGTGCGAGTGTGTGTGAGTGTGTGCGAGTGAGTGTGTGTGAGAGTGTATTAGTGAGTGTGTGTGAGTGTGTGCGTGTGTGCGAGTTTGTGTGCGAGTGTGCGAGTGTGTGCGTGCGAGTGTGTACGTGCGAGTGTGTGACAGTGTGTGTGCGAATGTGAGTGCGAGTGAGTGTGTATGAGTGTGTGTAGGAGTGTGTGCGAGTGTGTGCGATTGTGTGTGTGAGTGTGTAGGACTGTATGTGCAAGTGTGTGCGAGTGTGTTCGAGTGTGAGAGTGTGTGCGAGTGTGTGTGAGTGTGTGTGAGTGTGTGCAAGTGTGTGTGTGCGAGTGTGTGTGTGTGTGTGAGTGTGTGCAAGTGTGTTCGAGTGTGTGTGCGAGTGTGTATGAGTGTGTGTGTGCAAGTGTGTGCGCGTGTGTGTGAGTGTGTGTGTGCGTGCGAGTGAGTGCGAGTGTGTGCGAGTGTGTGTATGCGAGTGTGTGTGCGATTGTGTATGAGTGTGTGCGAGTGTGTGTGAGTTTGTGCGAGTGTGTGTGTGTGTGTGCGAGTGTGTGCTAGTGTGCACAAGTGTTTGAGTGTGTGCGAGTGTGCCTGAGAGTGTGTGTGTGTCATTGTGTGCGAGTGTTTCCGAGTGTGTGTGTGAGTGAGTAGGACTGTGTGTGTGAGTGTTTGCGAGTGTGTGTGCGAGCGAGTGTGTGCGAGTGTGTTCGAGGGTGTGCAATTGTGTGCAAGTGTGTGTGTGCGAGTGCGAGTCCATATGAGTGAGTGTGTGAATGTGTGCGAGTGTGTGCCAGTGTGTGTGTGCGAGTGTGTGTACGAGTGTGTGCGAGTGTGTGCATGCGAGTGTGTGCGAGTGTGTATGAGTGTATGTGCGAGTGTGTGTGCGAGTGTGTGTTCGAGTGTGTGTGTTCGCGTGTGTGCAAGTGTGTGCGAGTGTGTGTGCGAGTGCGTACGAGTGTGTGTGAGTGTGCACGAGTGTGTGCGTGTGAGTGTGTGCGAGTGTGTGTGTGCGCGCGAGTGTGTGTGAGTGTGTGTGCGAATGTGTGTGCGTGCGAGTGTGTGCGAGTGTGTGCGAGTGTGTGAGTGCGAGTGTGTGCGAATGTGTGCGAGTGTGTGCGTGCGAGTGTGCACGAGTGTGCACGAGTGTGTGCGTGTAAGTGTGTGCGTGCGAGTGTGTGCGAGTGTGCTCGAGTGAATGGGTGCGAGTGTGTGCGCGTGTGTGTGAGTGTGTGCGAGTGAGTGTGTGTGAGAGTGTATTAGTGAGTGTGTGAGAGTGTGTGCGTGTGTGCGAGTTTGTGTGCGAGTGTGTGCGAGTGTGCGAGTGTGTGCGTGCGAGTGTGTGCGTGCGAGTGTGTGAGAGTGTGTGAGTGTGTGTGCGAATGTGAGTGCGAGTGAGTGTGTATGAGTGTGTGTAGGAGTGTGTGCGAGTGTGTGCGATTGTGTGTGTGAGTGTGTAGGACTGTATTTGCAAGTGTGTGCGAGTGTGTTCGAGTGTGTGAGTGTGTGCGAGTGTGTGTGAGTGTGTGTGAGTGTGTGCAAGTGTGTGTGTGTGAGTGTGTGTGTGTGTGAGTGTGTGCAAGTGTGTTCGAGTGTGTGTGCGAGTGTGTATGAGTGTGTGTGTGCAAGTGTGTGCGCGTGTGTGTGAGTGTGTGCATGAGTAAGTGTGTGCGAGTGTGTGTGTGTGTGAGTGCGTGCGAGTGAGTGCGAGTGTGTGTGAGTGTGTGCGAGTGTGTGTATGCGAGTGTGTGTGCGATTGTGTATGAGTGTGTGCGAGTTTGTGTGAGTTTGTGCGAGTGTGTGTGTGTGTGTGTGCGAGTGTGTGCTAGTGTGCACGAGTATTTGAGTGTGTGCGAGTGTGCCTGAGTAAGTGTGTGTGTGATTGTGTGCGAGTGTTTCCGAGTGTGTGTGTGAGTGAGTAGGACTGTGTGTGCGATTGTTTGCGAGTGTGTTTGCGAGCGAGTGTGTGCGAGTGTGTTCGAGGGTGTGCAATTGTGTGCAAGTGTGTGTGTGCGAGTGCGAGTCCATATGAGTGAGTGTGTGAATGTGTGCGAGTGTGTGCCAGTGTGTGTGTGCGAGTGTGTGTACGAGTGTGTGCGAGTGTGTGCGTGCGAGTGTGTGCGAGTGTGTGCGAGTGAGTGTGTGTGAAAGTGTATTAGTGAGTGTGTGAGAGTGTGTGCGTGTGTGCGAGTTTGTGTGCGAGTGTGTGCGAGTGTGCGAGTGTGTGCGTGCGAGTGTGTACGTGCGAGTGTGTGAGAGTGTGTGAGTGTGTGTGCGAATGTGAGTGCAAGTGAGTGTGTATGAGTGTGTGTAGGAGTGTGTGCGAGTGTGTGCGATTGTGTGTGTGAGTGTGTAGGACTGTATTTGCAAGTGTGTGCGAGTGTGTTCGAGTGTGTGAGTGTGTGCGAGTGTGTGTGAGTGTGTGTGAGTGTGTGCAAGTGTGTGTGTGCGAGTGTGTGTGTGTGTGAGTGTGTGCAAGTGTGTTCGAGTCTGTGTGCGAGTGTGTATGAGTGTGTGTGTGCAAGTGTGTGCGCGTGTGTGTGAGTGTGTGCATGAGTGAGTGTGTGCGAGTGTGTGTGAGTGTGTGTGTGTGAGTGCGTGCGAGTGCATGCGAGTGTGTGCGAGTGTGTGCGAGTGTGTGTATGCGAGTGTGTGTGCGATTGTGTATGAGTGTGTGCGAGTTTGTGTGAGTTTGTGCGAGTGTGTGTGTGTGTGTGTGCGAGTGTGTGCTAGTGTGCACGAGTATTTGAGTGTGTGCGAGTGTGCCTGAGTAAGTGTGTGTGTGATTGTGTGCGAGTGTTTCCGAGTGTGTGTGTGAGTGAGTAGGACTGTGTGTGCGATTGTTTGCGAGTGTGTTTGCGAGCGAGTGTGTGCGAGTGTGTTCGAGGGTGTGCAATTGTGTGCAAGTGTGTGTGTGCGAGTGCGAGTCCATATGAGTGAGTGTGTGAATGTGTGCGAGTGTGTGCCAGTGTGTGTGTGCGAGTGTGTGTACGAGTGTGTGCGAGTGTGTGCGTGCGAGTGTGTATGAGTGTATGTGCGAGTGTGTGTGCGAGTGTGTGCGAGTGTGTGTTCGAGTGTGTGTGTTCGCGTGTGTGCAAGTGTGTGCGAGTGTGTGTGCGAGTGCGTACGATTGTGTGTGAGTGTGCATGAGTGTGTGCTTGTGAGTGTGTGCGAGTGTGTGTGTGCGCGCGAGTGTGTGTGAGTGTGTGTGCGAATGTGTGGGCGTGTGAGTGTGTGCGAGTGTGTATGAGTGTATGTGCGAGTATGTGCCAGTGTGTGCGAGTGTGTGTGTGTGAGTGTGTGCAAATGTGTGCGAGTGAGTGTGTGCGAGAGTGTGCACGAGTGTGCTCGAGTGAGTGGGTGCATGTAAGAGTGTGTGTTCGAGTGTGTGCGAATGTGTGCGAGTTTGTGCATGTGAGTGTGTGCGTGCAAGTGTTTGCGTGCGAGTGTGTGCGAGTGTGTGCAAGTGTGTGAGTGTGTGCGAGTGTGTGTGTGAGTGTGTCCGAGTGTGTGCAAATGTGCCCGAGTGTGCGCGAGTGTGCACGAGTGAATGGGTGCGAGTGTGTGTGAGTGTGTATGAGTGAGTGTGTGCGAGTTTGTGTGCGAGTGAGTGTGTGCGAATGTGTGCAAGTGTGTTTGTGAGTGTGTGTGCGAGTGTGTGCATGCGAGTGTGTGTGAGTGTGTGTGAGTGTGTGCGAGTGTGTGCGAGTGTGTGCAAATGTGCCCGAGTGTGCACGAGTGTGCACGAGTGAGTGTGTGCGAGTGTGTGTGAGTGTGTGCCAGTGTGTGTGTGCGAGTGTGTGCGAGTGTGTGTATGAGTGTGTGTGTTCGATTGTGCAAGTGTGTTTGTGAGTGTGTGTGCGAGTGTGTGCGTGCGAGTGTGTGTGAGTGTGTGCGAGTGTGTGTGAGTGTGTGCGAGTGTGTGTGCGAGTGTGTGCGAGTGTGTGCAAATGTGCCCGAGTGTGCACGAGTGAGTGTGTGCAAGTGTGTGCAAGTGTGTGTGAGTGTGTGCCAGTGTGTGTGTGCGAGTGTGTGCGAGTGTGTGTATGAGTGTGTGTGTTTGATTGTGTATAAGTGTGTGCGAGTGTGTGTGTGAGTGTGTGTGCAAGTGTGTGTGTGCGAGTGTGTTCGATTGTGTGCGAATGTGTGTGTGAGTGTGAGTGAGTGTGTACGAGTGTGTGCGAGTGTGTGCGAGTGTGTGTGCGAGTGTGTGCGAGTGTGTGCGATTGTGTGTGTGAGTGTGTAGGACTGTATGTGTGAGTGTGTGCGAGTGTGTATGAGTGTGTGTGTGAGTGTGTGCAAGTGTGTGCGAGTGAGTGTGTGTGAGTGTGTGTGCGAGTGTGTGTGCGAGTGTGTGCGAGTGTGTGCGATTGTGTGTTAGAGTGTGTAGGACTGTATGTGCGAGTGTATATGAGTGTGTGTGTGAGTGTGTGCAAGTGTGTGCGAGTGAGTGTGTGTGAGTGTGTGTGCGAGTGTGTGCATGCGAGTGTTTGCGTGCGAGTGTGTGCGTTCGAGTGTGTGCGACTGTGTGCGAGTGTGTGCGAGTGTGTGAGTGCGAGTGTGTGCGAATGTGTGCGAGTGTGTGCGAGTGTGCACGAGTGTGCACGAGTGTGTGCGTGTAAGTGTGTGCATGCGAGTGTGTGAGAGTGTGCTCGAGTGAATGGGTGCGAGTGTGTGCGAGTGTGTGTGAGTGTGTGCGAGTGAGTGTGTGTGAGAGTGTATTAGTGAGTGTGTGTGAGTGTGTGCGTGTGTGCGAGTTTGTGTGCGATTGTGTGCGAGTGTGCGAGTGTGTGCGTGCGAGTGTGTACGTGCGAGTGTGTGCGAGTGTGTGAGTGTGTGTGCGAATGTGAGTGCGAGTGAGTGTGTATGAGTGTGTGTAGGAGTGTGTGCGAGTGTGTGCGATTGTGTGTGTGAGTGTGTAGGACTGTATGTGCAAGTGTGTGCGCGTGTGTGTGAGTGTGTGCATGAGTGAGTGTGTGCGAGTGTGTGTGAGTGTGTGTGTGTGAGTGCGTGCGAGTGCGTGCGAGTGTGTGCGAGTGTGTGCGAGTGTGTGTATGCGAGTGTGTGTGCGATTGTGTATGAGTGTGTGCGAGTTTGTGTGAGTTTGTGCGAGTGTGTGCTAGTGTGCACGAGTATTTGAGTGTGTGCGAGTGTGCCTGAGTAAGTGTGTGTGTGATTGTGTGCGAGTGTTTCCGAGTGTGTGTGTGAGTGAGTAGGACTGTGTGTGCGATTGTTTGCGAGTGTGTTTGCGAGCGAGTGTGTGCGAGTGTGTTCGAGGGTGTGCAATTGTGTGCAAGTGTGTGTGTGCGAGTGAGAGTCCATATGAGTGAGTGTGTGAATGTGTGCGAGTGTGTGCCAGTGTGTGTGTGCGAGTGTGTGTACGAGTGTGTGCGAGTGTGTGCGTGCGAGTGTGTATGAGTGTATGTGCGAGTGTGTGTGCGAGTGTGTGTTCGAGTGTGTGTGTTCGCGTGTGTGCAAGTGTGTGCGAGTGTGTGTGCGAGTGCGTACGAGTGTGTGTGAGTGTGCACGAGTGTGTGCTTGTGAGTGTGTGCGAGTGTGTGTGTGCGCGCGAGTGTGTGTGAGTGTGTGTGCGAATGTGTGGGCGTGTGAGTGTGTGCGAGTGTGTATGAGTGTATGTGCGAGTATGTGCCAGTGTGTGCGAGTGTGTGTGTGTGAGTGTGTGCAAATGTGTGCGAGTGAGTGTGTGCGAGAGTGTGCACGAGTGTGCTCGAGTGAGTGGGTGCATGTACGTGTGTGCGTTCGAGTGTGTGCGAATGTGTGCGAGTTTGTGCATGTGAGTGTGTGCGTGCAAGTGTTTGCGTGCGAGTGTGTGCGAGTGTGTGCAAGTGTGTGAGTGTGTGCGAGTGTGTGTGTGAGTGTGTCCGAGTGTGTGCAAATGTGCCCGAGTGTGCGCGAGTGTGCACGAGTGAATGGGTGCGAGTGTGTGTGAGTGTGTATGAGTGAGTGTGTGCGAGTTTGTGTGCGAGTGAGTGTGTGCGAATGTGTGCAAGTGTGTTTGTGAGTGTGTGTGCGAGTGTGTGCATGCGAGTGTGTGTGAGTGTGTGTGAGTGTGTGCGAGTGTGTGCGAGTGTGTGCAAATGTGCCCGAGTGTGCACGAGTGTGCACGAGTGAGTGTGTGCGAGTGTGTGCAAGTGTGTGTGAGTGTGTGCCAGTGTGTGTGTGCGAGTGTGTGCGAGTGTGTGTATGAGTGTGTGTGTTCGATTGTGCAAGTGTGTTTGTGAGTGTGTGTGCGAGTGTGTGCGTGCGAGTGTGTGTGAGTGTGTGCGAGTGTGTGTGAGTGTGTGCGAGTGTGTGTGCGAGTGTGTGCGAGTGTGTGCAAATGTGCCCGAGTGTGCACGAGTGAGTGTGTGCAAGTGTGTGCAAGTGTGTGTGAGTGTGTGCCAGTGTGTGTGTGCGAGTGTGTGCGAGTGTGTGTATGAGTGTGTGTGTTCGATTGTGTATAAGTGTGTGCGAGTGTGTGTGTGAGTGTGTGTGCAAGTGTGTGTGTGCGAGTGTGTTCGATTGTGTGCGAATGTGTGTGTGAGTGTGAGTGAGTGTGTACGAGTGTGTGCGAGTGTGTGCGAGTGTGTGTGCGAGTGTGTGCGATTGTGTGTGCGATTGTGTGTGTGAGTGTGTAGGACTGTATGTGTGAGTGTGTGCGAGTGTGTATGAGTGTGTGTGTGAGTGTGTGCAAGTGTGTGCGAGTGAGTGTGTGTGAGTGTGTGTGCGAGTGTGTGTGCGAGTGTGTGCGAGTGTGTGCGATTGTGTGTTAGAGTGTGTAGGACTGTATGTGCGAGTGTATATGAGTGTGTGTGTGAGTGTGTGCAAGTGTGTGCGAGTGAGTGTGTGTGAGTGTGTGTGCGAGTGTGTGCATGCGAGTGTTTGCGTGCGAGTGTGTGCGTTCGAGTGTGTGCGACTGTGTGCGAGTGTGTGCGAGTGTGTGAGTGCGAGTGTGTGCGAATGTGTGCGAGTGTGTGCGAGTGTGCACGAGTGTGCACGAGTGTGTGCGTGTAAGTGTGTGCATGCGAGTGTGTGAGAGTGTGCTCGAGTGAATGGGTGCGAGTGTGTGCGAGTGTGTGTGAGTGTGTGCGAGTGAGTGTGTGTGAGAGTGTATTAGTGAGTGTGTGTGAGTGTGTGCGTGTGTGCGAGTTTGTGTGCGATTGTGTGCGAGTGTGCGAGTGTGTGAGTGCGAGTGTGTACGTGCGAGTGTGTGCGAGTGTGTGAGTGTGTGTGCGAATGTGAGTGCGAGTGAGTGTGTATGAGTGTGTGTAGGAGTGTGTGCGAGTGTGTGCGATTGTGTGTGTGAGTGTGTAGGACTGTATGTGCAAGTGTGTGCGAGTGTGTTCGAGTGTGTGAGTGTGTGCGAGTGTGTGTGAGTGTGTGCAAGTGTGTGTGTGCGAGTGTGTGTGTGTGTGTGTGAGTGTGTGCAAGTGTGTTCGAGTGTGTGTGCGAGTGTGTATGAGTGTGTGTGTGCAAGTGTGTGCGCGTGTGTGTGAGTGTGTGTGAGTGTGTGCATGAGTGAGTGTGTGCGAGGGTGTGTGAGTGTGTGTGTGTGTGAGTGTCTGCGAGTGTGTGTGTGCGAGTGTGTGTGCGAGTGTGTGTGTGCGAGTGTGTGTGTGCGAGTGTGTGTGTGCGATTGTGTATTAGTGAATGTGTGCGAGTGTGCATGAGTGTGTGCGTGTGAGTGAGTGAGTGTGTGTGTGCGAGTGAGTGAGTGTGTGCGAGTGTGTGTGTGCGATTGTGCATAAGTGTGTGCGAGTGTGAGTGTGTAGGACTGTGTGTGCGAGTGTGTGTGCGAGTGTGTGCGAGTGTGTGTGAGTGTGTGCGAGTGTGTGTAGGAGTGTGTGCGATTGTGTGTGTGAGTGTGTAGGACTGTATGTGCGAGTGTGTGCGACTGTGTTCGAGTGTGTGTGTGCGAGTGTGTGAGCATGTGTGAGTGTGTGCAAGTGTGTGCGTGCGAGTGTGTGTGTGCGAGTGTGTGTGATTGTGTATGAGTGAGTGTGTGCGTGTGTTTGAGTGTGTTTGAGTGTGTTTGTGCGAGTGTGTATGAGTGTGTGTGCGAATGTGTGCAAGTGTGTTTGTCAGTGTGTGTGCGAGTGTGTGCATGCGAGTGTGTGTGAGTGTGTGTGAGTGTGTGCGAGTGTGTGCGAGTGTGTGCAAATGTGCCCGAGTGTGCACGAGTGTGCACGAGTGAGTGTGTGCGAGTGTGTGCAAGTGTGTGTGAGTGTGTGCCAGTGTGTGTGTGCGAGTGTGTGCGAGTGTGTGTATGAGTGTGTGTGTTCGATTGTGCAAGTGTGTTTGTGAGTGTGTGTGCGAGTGTGTGCGTGCGAGTGTGTGTGAGTGTGTGCGAGTGTGTGTGAGTGTGTGCGAGTGTGTGTGCGAGTGTGTGCGAGTGTGTGCAAATGTGCCCGAGTGTGCACGAGTGAGTGTGTGCAAGTGTGTGCAAGTGTGTGTGAGTGTGTGCCAGTGTGTGTGTGCGAGTGTGTGCGAGTGTGTGTATGAGTGTGTGTGTTCGATTGTGTATAAGTGTGTGCGAGTGTGTGTGTGAGTGTGTGTGCAAGTGTGTGTGTGCGAGTGTGTTCGATTGTGTGCGAATGTGTGTGTGAGTGTGAGTGAGTGTGTACGAGTGTGTGCGAGTGTGTGTGCGAGTGTGTGCGAGTGTGTGCGATTGTGTGTGTGAGTGTGTAGGACTGTATGTGTGAGTGTGTGCGAGTGTGTATGAGTGTGTGTGTGAGTGTGTGCAAGTGTGTGCGAGTGAGTGTGTGTGAGTGTGTGTGCGAGTGTGTGTGCGAGTGTGTGCGAGTGTGTGCGATTGTGTGTTAGAGTGTGTAGGACTGTATGTGCGAGTGTATATGAGTGTGTGTGTGAGTGTGTGCAAGTGTGTGCGAGTGAGTGTGTGTGAGTGTGTGTGCGAGTGTGTGCATGCGAGTGTTTGCGTGCGAGTGTGTGCGACTGTGTGCGAGTGTGTGCGAGTGTGTGAGTGCGAGTGTGTGCGAATGTGTGCGAGTGTGTGCGAGTGTGCACGAGTGTGCACGAGTGTGTGCGTGTAAGTGTGTGCATGCGAGTGTGTGAGAGTGTGCTCGAGTGAATGGGTGCGAGTGTGTGCGAGTGTGTGTGAGTGTGTGCGAGTGAGTGTGTGTGAGAGTGTATTAGTGAGTGTGTGTGAGTGTGTGCGTGTGTGCGAGTTTGTGTGCGATTGTGTGCGAGTGTGCGAGTGTGTGCGTGCGAGTGTGTACGTGCGAGTGTGTGCGAGTGTGTGAGTGTGTGTGCGAATGTGAGTGCGAGTGAGTGTGTATGAGTGTGTGTAGGAGTGTGTGCGAGTGTGTGCGATTGTGTGTGTGAGTGTGTAGGACTGTATGTGCAAGTGTGTGCGAGTGTGTTCGAGTGTGTGAGTGTGTGCGAGTGTGTGCCAGTGTGTGTGTGCGAGTGTGTGTACGAGTGTGTGCGAGTGTGTGCGTGCGAGTGTGTATGAGTGTATGTGCGAGTGTGTGTGCGAGTGTGTGCGAGTGTGTTCGAGTGTGTGTGTTCGCGTGTGTGCAAGTGTGTGCGAGTGTGTGTGCGAGTGCGTACGAGTGTGTGTGAGTGTGCACGAGTGTGTGCTTGTGAGTGTGTGCGAGTGTGTGTGTGCGTGCGAGTGTGTGTGAGTGTGTGTGCGAATGTGTGGGCGTGTGAGTGTGTGCGAGTGTGTATGAGTGTATGTGCGAGTATGTGCCAGTGTGTGCGAGTGTGTGTGTGTGAGTGTGTGCAAATGTGTGCGAGTGAGTGTGTGCGAGAGTGTGCACGAGTGTGCTCGAGTGAGTGGGTGCATGTAAGTGTGTGCGTTCGAGTGTGTGCGAATGTGTGCGAGTATGTGCATGTGAGTGTGTGCGTGCAAGTGTTTGCGTGCGAGTGTGTGCGAGTGTGTGCAAGTGTGTGAGTGTGTGCGAGTGTGTGTGTGAGTGTGTCCGAGTGTGTGCAAATGTACCCGAGTGTGCGCGAGTGTGCACGAGTGAATGGGTGCGAGTGTGTGTGAGTGTGTATGAGTGAGTGTGTGCGAGTTTGTGTGCGAGTGAGTGTGTGCGAATGTGTGCAAGTGTGTTTGTGAGTGTGTGTGCGAGTGAGTGCATGCGAGTGTGTGTGAGTGTGTGTGAGTGTGTGCGAGTGTGTGCGAGTGTGTGCAAATGTGCCCGAGTGTGCACGAGTGTGCACGAGTGAGTGTGTGCGAGTGTGTGCAAGTGTGTGTGAGTGTGTGCCAGTGTGTGTGTGCGAGTGTGTGCGAGTGTGTGTATGAGTGTGTGTGTTCGATTGTGCAAGTGTGTTTGTGAGTGTGTGTGCGAGTGTGTGCGTGCGAGTGTGTGTGAGTGTGTGCGAGTGTGTGTGAGTGTGTGCGAGTGTGTGTGCGAGTGTGTGCGAGTGTGTGCAAATGTGCCCGAATGTGCACGAGTGAGTGTGTGCAAGTGTGTGCAAGTGTGTGTGAGTGTGTGCCAGTGTGTGTGTGCGAGTGTGTGCGAGTGTGTGTATGAGTGTGTGTGTTCGATTGTGTATAAGTGTGTGCGAGTGTGTGTGTGAGTGTGTGTGCAAGTGTGTGTGTGCGAGTGTGTTCGATTGTGTGCGAATGTGTGTGTGAGTGTGAGTGAGTGTGTACGAGTGTGTGCGAGTGTGTGCGAGTGTGTGTGCGAGTGTGTGCGAGTGTGTGCGATTGTGTGTGTGAGTGTGTAGGACTGTATGTGTGAGTGTGTGCGAGTGTGTATGAGTGTGTGTGTGAGTGTGTGCAAGTGTGTGCGAGTGAGTGTGTGTGAGTGTGTGTGCGAGTGTGTGTGCGAGTGTGTGCGATTGTGTGTTAGAGTGTGTAGGACTGTATGTGCGAGTGTATATGAGTGTGTGTGTGAGTGTGTGCAAGTGTGTGCGAGTGAGTGTGTGTGAGTGTGTGTGCGAGTGTGTGCATGCGAGTGTTTGCGTGCGAGTGTGTGCGTTCGAGTGTGTGCGACTGTGTGCGAGTGTGTGCGAGTGTGTGAGTGCGAGTGTGTGCGAATGTGTGCGAGTGTGTGCGAGTGTGCACGAGTGTGCACGAGTGTGCACGAGTGTGTGCATGTAAGTGTGTGCATGCGAGTGTGTGAGAGTGTGCTCGAGTGAATGGGTGCGAGTGTGTGCGAGTGTGTGTGAGTGTGTGCGAGTGAGTGTGTGTGAGAGTGTATTAGTGAGTGTGTGTGAGTGTGTGCGTGTGTGCGAGTTTGTGTGCGATTGTGTGCGAGTGTGCGAGTGTGTGCGTGCGAGTGTGTACGTGCGAGTGTGTGCGAGTGTGTGAGTGTGTGTGCGAATGTGAGTGCGAGTGAGTGTGTATGAGTGTGTGTAGGAGTGTGTGCGAGTGTGTGCGATTGTGTGTGTGAGTGTGTAGGACTGTATGTGCAAGTGTGTGCGAGTGTGTTCGAGTGTGTGAGTGTGTGCGAGTGTGTGTGAGTGTGTGCAAGTGTGTGTGTGCGAGTGTGTGTGTGTGTGTGTGTGAGTGTGTGCAAGTGTGTTCGAGTGTGTGTGCGAGTGTGTATGAGTGTGTGTGTGCAAGTGTGTGCGCGTGTGTGTGAGTGTGTGTGAGTGTGTGCATGAGTGAGTGTGTGCGAGGGTGTGTGAGTGTGTGTGTGTGTGAGTGTCTGCGAGTGTGTGTGTGCGAGTGTGTGTGCGAGTGTGTGTGTGCGAGTGTGTGTGTGCGAGTGTGTGTGTGCGATTGTGTATTAGTGAATGTGTGCGAGTGTGCATGAGTGTGTGCGTGTGAGTGAGTGAGTGTGTGTGTGCGAGTGAGTGAGTGTGTGCGAGTGTGTGTGTGCGATTGTGCATAAGTGTGTGCGAGTGTGAGTGTGTAGGACTGTGTGTGCGAGTGTGTGTGCGAGTGTGTGCGAGTGTGTGCGAGTGTGTGTGAGTGTGTGCGAGTGTGTGTAGGAGTGTGTGCGATTGTGTGTGTGAGTGTGTAGGACTGTATGTGCGAGTGTGTGCGACTGTGTTCGAGTGTGTGTGTGCGAGTGTGTGAGCATGTGTGAGTGTGTGCAAGTGTGTGCGTGCGAGTGTGTGTGTGCGAGTGTGTGTGATTGTGTATGAGTGAGTGTGTGCGTGTGTTTGAGTGTGTTTGAGTGTGTTTGTGCGAGTGTGTATGAGTGTGTGTGCGAATGTGTGCAAGTGTGTTTGTCAGTGTGTGTGCGAGTGTGTGCATGCGAGTGTGTGTGAGTGTGTGTGAGTGTGTGCGAGTGTGTGCGAGTGTGTGCAAATGTGCCCGAGTGTGCATGAGTGTGCACGAGTGAGTGTGTGCGAGTGTGTGCAAGTGTGTGTGAGTGTGTGCCAGTGTGTGTGTGCGAGTGTGTGCGAGTGTGTGTATGAGTGTGTGTGTTCGATTGTGCAAGTGTGTTTGTGAGTGTGTGTGCGAGTGTGTGCGTGCGAGTGTGTGTGAGTGTGTGCGAGTGTGTGTGAGTGTGTGCGAGTGTGTGTGCGAGTGTGTGCGAGTGTGTGCAAATGTGCCCGAGTGTGCACGAGTGAGTGTGTGCACGTGTGTGCAAGTGTGTGTGAGTGTGTGCCAGTGTGTGTGTGTGAGTGTGTGCGAGTGTGTGTATGAGTGTGTGTGTTCGATTGTGTATAAGTGTGTGCGAGTGTGTGTGTGAGTGTGTGTGCAAGTGTGTGTGTGCGAGTGTGTTCGATTGTGTGCGAATGTGTGTGTGAGTGTGAGTGAGTGTGTACGAGTGTGTGCGAGTGTGTGTGCGAGTGTGTGCGATTGTGTGTGTGAGTGTGTAGGACTGTATGTGTGAGTGTGTGCGAGTGTGTATGAGTGTGTGTGTGAGTGTGTGCAAGTGTGTGCGAGTGAGTGTGTGTGAGTGTGTGTGCGAGTGTGTGTGCGAGTGTGTGCGAGTGTGTGCGATTGTGTGTTAGAGTGTGTAGGACTGTATGTGCGAGTGTATATGAGTGTGTGTGTGTGAGTGTGTGCAAGTGTGTGCGAGTGAGTGTGTGTGAGTGTGTGTGCGAGTGTGTGCATGCGAGTGTTTGCGTGCGAGTGTGTGCGTTCGAGTGTGTGCGACTGTGTGCGAGTGTGTGCGAGTGTGTGAGTGCGAGTGTGTGCGAATGTGTGCGAGTGTGTGCGAGTGTGCACGAGTGTGCACGAGTGTGTGCGTGTAAGTGTGTGCATGCGAGTGTGTGAGAGTGTGCTCGAGTGAATGGGTGCGAGTGTGTGCGAGTGTGTGTGTGTGTGTGCGAGTGAGTGTGTGTGAGAGTGTATTAGTGAGTGTGTGTGAGTGTGTGCGTGTGTGCGAGTTTGTGTGCGATTGTGTGCGAGTGTGCGAGTGTGTGCGTGCGAGTGTGTACGTGCGAGTGTGTGCGAGTGTGTGAGTGTGTGTGCGAATGTGAGTGCGAGTGAGTGTGTATGAGTGTGTGTAGGAGTGTGTGCGAGTGTGTGCGATTGTGTGTGTGAGTGTGTAGGACTGTATGTGCAAGTGTGTGCGAGTGTGTTCGAGTGTGTGAGTGTGTGCGAGTGTGTGTGAGTGTGTGCAAGTGTGTGTGTGCGAGTGTGTGTGTGTGTGTGTGAGTGTGTGCAAGTGTGTTCGAGTGTGTGTGCGAGTGTGTATGAGTGTGTGTGTGCAAGTGTGTGCGCGTGTGTGTGAGTGTGTGTGAGTGTGTGCATGAGTGAGTGTGTGCGAGGGTGTGTGAGTGTGTGTGTGTGTGAGTGTCTGCGAGTGTGTGTGTGCGAGTGTGTGTGCGAGTGTGTGTGTGCGAGTGTGTGTGCGAGTGTGTGTGTGCGATTGTGTATTAGTGAATGTGTGCGAGTGTGCATGAGTGTGTGCGTGTGAGTGAGTGAGTGTGTGTGTGCGAGTGAGTGAGTGTGTGCGAGTGTGTGTGTGCGATTGTGCATAAGTGTGTGCGAGTGTGAGTGTGTAGGACTGTGTGTGCGAGTGTGTGTGCGAGTGTGTGCGAGTGTGTGCGAGTGTGTGTGAGTGTGTGCGAGTGTGTGTAGGAGTGTGTGCGATTGTGTTTGTGAGTGTGTAGGACTGTATGTGCGAGTGTGTGCGACTGTGTTCGAGTGTGTGTGTGCGAGTGTGTGAGCATGTGTGAGTGTGTGCAAGTGTGTGCGTGCGAGTGTGTGTGTGCGAGTGTGTGTGATTGTGTATGAGTGAGTGTGTGCGTGTGTTTGAGTGTGTTTGAGTGTGTTTGTGCGAGTGTGTATGAGTGTGTGTGCGAGTGTGTGCAAGTGTGTTTGTGCGAGTGTGTATGAGTGTGTTTGTGCGAGTGTGTGCAAGTGTGTGTGATTGTGTGTGAGTGTGTGTATGAGTGAGTGTGTGCGAGTGTGTGCGAGTGTGTGTGCGAGTGTATGCGCGAGTGTGTGCGTGCGAGTGTGTGCTTGCGAGTGTGTGTGTGCACACGAGTGTGTGAGTGTGTGTGCGAATGTGTGTGCGTGTGAGTGTGTGTGAGTGTGTATGAGTGTATGTGCGAGTGTGTGCCAGTGTGTGCGAGTGTGTGTGTGCGAGTGTGTGCAAGTGTGTGCGAGTGAGTGTGTGCGAGTGTGTGCGAGAGTGTGCGAGTGTGTGTGTGCGAGTGTGTGTGTGCGAGTGTGTGTGCAATTGTGTATGAGTGTGTGCGAGTGTGTGTGAGTTTGTGCAAGTGTGTGCGTGTGTGCGTGCGAGTGCGTGCGAGTGAGTGCGAGTGAGTGCGAGTGAGTGCGAGTGTGTGCGAGTGTGTGTATGCGAGTGTGTGTGCGATTGTGTATGAGTGTGTGCGAGTGTGTGTGAGTTTGTGCGAGTGTGTGTGTGTGTGTGTGTGCGAGTGTGTGCTAGTGTGCATGAGTGTTTGAGTGTGTGCGAGTGTGCCTGAGTAAGTGTGTGTGTGATTGTGTGCGAGTGTTTCCGAGTGTGTGTGTGAGTGAGTAGGACTGTGTGTGCGAGTGTTTGCGAGTGTGTGTGCGAGCGTGTGTGTGCGAGTGTGTTCAAGGGTGTGCAATTGTGTGCAAGTGTGTGTGTGCGAGTGCGAGTCCATATGAGTGAGTGTGTGAATGTGTGCGAGTGTGTGCCAGTGTGTGTGTGTGAGTGTGTGTACGAGTGTGTGCGAGTGTGTGCGTGCGAGTGTGTATGAGTGTATGTGCGAGTGTGTGTTCGAGTGTGTGTGTTCGCGTGTGTGCAAGTGTGTGCGAGTGTGTGTGCGAGTGCGTACGAGTGTGTGTGAGTGTGCACGAGTGTGTGCGTGTGAGTGTGTGCGAGAGTGTGTGTGCACGCGAGTGTGTGTGAGTGTGTGTGCGAATGTGTGTGCGTGTGAGTGTGTGCGAGTGTGTATGAGTGTATGTGCGAGTATGTGCCAGTGTGTGCGAGTGTGTGTGTGTGAGTGTGTGCAAGTGTGTGCAAGTGTGTGCGAGTGTGTGTGTGCGAGTGTGTGTGTGCGAGTGTGTGTGTGCGAGTGTGTGTGCAATTGTGTATGAGTGTGTGCGAGTGTGTGCGAGTGTGTGCGAGTGTGTGCGAGTGTGTATGAGTGTATGTGCGAGTGTGTGTGCGAGTGTGTGCGAGTGTGTGTTCGAGTGTGTGTGTTCGCGTGTGTGCAAGTGTGTGCGAGTGTGTGTGCGAGTGCGTACGAGTGTGTGTGAGTGTGCACGAGTGTGTGCGTGTGAGTGTGTGCGAGTGTGTGTGTGCGCGCGAGTGTGTGTGAGTGTGTGTGCGAATGTGTGTGCGTGTGAGTGTGTACGAGTGTGTATGAGTGTATGTGCGAGTATGTGCCAGTGTGTGCGAGTGTGTGTGTGTGAGTGTGTGCAAATGTGTGCGAGTGAGTGTGTGCGAGAGTGTGCACGAGTGTGCTCGAGTGAGTGGGTGCATGTAAGTGTGTGCGTTCGAGTGTGTGCGAATGTGTGCGAGTGTGTGCATGTGAGTGTGTGCGTGCAAGTGTTTGCGTGTGAGTGTGTGCGAGTGTGTGCAAGTGTGTGAGTGTGTGCGAGTGTGTGTGTGAGTGTGTCCGAGTGTGTGCAAATGTGCCCGAGTGTGCGCGAGTGTGCACGAGTGAATGGGTGCGAGTGTGTGTGAGTGTGTATGAGTGAGTGTGTGCGAGTTTGTGTGCGAGTGAGTGTGTGCGAATGTGTGCAAGTGTGTTTGTGAGTGTGTGTGCGAGTGTGTGCATGCGAGTGTGTGCGAGTGTGTACGAGTGTGTGTGAGTGTGTGCGAGTGTGTGCGAGTGTGTGCAAATGTGCCCGAGTGTGCACGAGTGTGCACGAGTGAGTGTGTGCGAGTGTGTGCAAGTGTGTGTGAGTGTGTGCCAGTGTGTGTGCGAGTGTGTGCGAGTGTGTGTATGAGTGTGTGTGTTCGATTGTGCAAGTGTGTTTGTGAGTGTGTGTGCGAGTGTGTGCGTGCGAGTGTGTGCGAGTGTGTGCGAGAGTGTTTGTGTGTGTGCGAGTGTGTGTGCGAGTGTGTGCGAGTGTGTGCAAATGTGCCTGAGTGTGCATGAGTGTGCACGAGTGAGTGTGTGCGAGTGTGTGCAAGTGTGTGTGAGTGTGTGCCAGTGTGTGTGTGCGAGTGTGTGCGAGTGTGTGTATGAGTGTGTGTGTTCGATTGTGTATAAGTGTGTGCGAGTGTGTGTGTGAGTGTGTGTGCAAGTGTGTGTGTGCGAGTGTGTTCGATTGTGTGCGAATGTGTGTGTGAGTGTGAGTGAGTGTGTACGAGTGTGTGCGAGTGTGTGCGAGTGTGTGTGCGAGTGTGTGCGATTGTGTGTGTGAGTGTGTAGGACTGTATGTGCGAGTGTGTGCGAGTGTGTATGAGTGTGTGTGTGAGTGTGTGCAAGTGTGTGCGAGTGAGTGTGTGTGAGTGTGTGTGCGAGTGTGTGTGCGAGTGTGTGCGATTGTGTGTGAGAGTGTGTAGGACTGTATGTGCGAGTGTATATGAGTGTGTGTGTGAGTGTGTGCAAGTGTGTGCGAGTGAGTGTGTGTGAGTGTGTGTGCGAGTGTGTGCATGCGAGTGTGTGCCTGCGAGTGTGTGCGTGCGAGTGTGTGCGACTGTGTGCGAGTGTGTGCGAGTGTGTGAGTGCGAGTGTGTGCGAATGTGTGCGAGTGTGTGCGTGCGAGTGTGCACGAGTTTGTGCGTGTAAGTGTGTGCATGCGAGTGTGTGAGAGTGTGCTCGAGTGAATGGGTGCGAGTGTGTGCGAGTGTGTGTGAGTGTGTGCGAGTGAGTGTGTGTGAGAGTGTATTAGTGTGTGTGAGTGTGTGCGTGTGTGCGAGTTTGTGTGCTAGTGTGTGCGAGTGTGCGAGTGTGTGCGTGCGAGTGTGTACGTGCGAGTGTGTGCGAGTGTGTAAGTGTGTGTGCGAATGTGAGTGCGAGTGAGTGTGTATGAGTTTGTGTAGGAGTGTGTGCGAGTGTGTGCGTGAGTGAGTGTGTGCGAGTGTGTGTGAGTGTGTGTGTGTGAGTGTGTGCGAGTGTGTGTGTGCGAGTGTGTGTGTGCGAGTGTGTGTGTGCGAGTGTGTGTGTGCGATTGTGTATTAGTGAATGTGTGCGAGTGTGCGTGAGTGTGTGCGTGTGAGTGAGTGTGTGTGTGCGAGTGAGTGTGAGTGAGTGTGTGCAAGTGTGTGCGAGTGTGTGTGTGCGATTGTGCATAAGTGTGTGCGAGTGTGAGTGTGTAGGACTGTGTGTGCGAGTGTGTGTGCGAGTGTGTGCGAGTGTGTGCGAGTGTGTGTGAGTGTGTGCGAGTGTGTGTAGGAGTGTGTGCGATTGTGTTTGTGAGTGTGTAGGACTGTATGTGCGAGTGTGTGCGACTGTGTTCGAGTGTGTGTGTGCGAGTGTGTGAGCATGTGTGAGTGTGTGCAAGTGTGTGCGTGCGAGTGTGTGTGTGCGAGTGTGTGTGATTGTGTATGAGTGAGTGTGTGCGTGTGTGCAAGTGTGTTTGAGTGTGTTTGTGCGAGTGTGTATGAGTGTGTGTGCGATTGTGTGCAAGTGTGTTTGTGAGTGTGTGTGCGAGTGTGTGCATGCGAGTGTGTGCGAGTGTGTGCGAGTGTGTGTGAGTGTGTGCGAGTGTGTGCGAGTGTGTGCAAATGTGCCCGAGTGTGCACAAGTGTGCACGAGTGAGTGTGTGCGAGTGTGTGCAAGTGTGTGTGAGTGTGTGCCAGTGTGTGTGTGCGAGTGTGTGCGAGTGTGTGTGAGTTTGTGCAAGTGTGTGCGTGTGTTCATGCGAGTGCGTGCGAGTGAGTGCGGGTGTGTGTAAGCGAGTGTGTGTGCGATTGTGTATGAGTGTGTGTGAGTTTGTGCAAGTGTGTGCGTGTGTGTGTGAGTGCGTGCGAATACGCGCAAATGTGTGCGAGTGTGGGGGTGCGAGTGTGTGCTAGTGTGCGCGAGTGTTTGAGTGTGCGTGAGTAAGTGTGTGTGTAAGTGCGTGCGAGTGTTTCCGAGTTTGTGTGTGAGTGTGAAGGAGTGTGTGTGCGAGTGTGTGAGTACGAGTGTGTTCGAGTGTGTGCAATTGTGTGCGAGTGTGTGTGTGAGTGGGTATGAGTGAGTGTGTGCGAGTGTGTGCGAATGTGTGTTTGAGAGTGTGTGTGCGAGTGTGTGCGAGTGTGTGCGAGTGTGTATGAGTGTATGTGCGAGTGTGTGCGCGAGTGTGTGTTTTAGAGTGTGTGCAATTGTGTGCGTTTGAGTGTGTGCATGAGTGTGTGCGTGCGAGTGTGCACGAGTGTGCTCGAGTGAGTGGGTGCATGTAAGTGTGTGCGTGCGAGTGTGTGCGAATGTGTGCGAGTGTGTGCATGCGAGTGTGTGCGTGCAAGTGTTTGCGTGCGAGTGTGTGCGAGTGTGTGCAAGTGTGTGCGAGTGTGTGTGTGAGTGTGTCCGAGTGTGTGCAAATGTGCCCGAGTGTGCGCGAGTGTGCATGAGTGAATGGGTGCGAGTGTTTGTGAGTGTGTATGAGTGAGTGTGTGCGAGTTTGTGTGCGAGTGAGTGTGTGCGAATGTGTGCAAGTGTGTTTGTGAGTGTGTGTGCGAGTGTGTGCGTGCGAGTGTGTGCGAGTGTGTGCGAGTGTGTGTGAGTGTGTGCGAGTGTGTGTGCGAGTGTGTGCGAGTGTGTGCAAATGTGCCCGAGTGTGCACGAGTGAGTGTGTGCGAGTGTGTGCAAGTGTGTGTGAGTGTGTGCCAGTGTGTGTGTGCGAGTGTGTGCGAGTGTGTGTATGAGTGTGTGTGTTCGATTGTGCAAGTGTGTTTGTGAGTGTGTGTGCGAGTGTGTGCGTGCGAGTGTGTGCGAGTGTGTGTGAGTGTGTGCGAGTGTGTGTGTGAGTGTGTGCGAGTGTGTGCAAATGTGCCCGATTGAGCCCGAGTGTGCACGAGTGAGTGTGTGCGAGTGTGTACAAGTGTGTGTGAGTGTGTGCCAGTGTGTGTGTGCGAGTGTGTGTGACTGTGTGTATGAGTGTGTGTGTGTTCGATTGTGTATAAGTGTGTGCGAGTGTGTGTGTGAGTGTGTGTGCAAGTGTGTGTGTGCGAGTGTGTTCGATTGTGTGCGAATGTGTGTGAGTGTGAGTGAGTGTGTACGAGTGTGTGCGAGTGTGTGCGAGTGTGTGTGCGAGTGTGTGCGAGTGTGTGCGATTGTGTGTGTGAGTGTGTAGGACTGTATGTGCGAGTGTGTGCGAGTGTGTGCAAGTGTGTGTGTGCGATTGTGCATAAGTGTGTGCGAGTGTGAGTGTGTAGGACTGTGTGTGCGAGTGTGTGTGAGTGTGTGCAAGTGTGTGCGTGCGAGTGTGTGTGTGCGAGTGTGTGTGATTGTGTATGAGTGAGTGTGTGCGAGTGTGTGTGTGAGTGTGTGCAAGTGTGTTTGAGTGTGTTTGTGCGAGTGAGTATGAGTGTGTGTGTGCGAGTGTGTGCAAGTGTGTTTGTGTGAGTGTGTATGAGTGTGTGTAAGAGTGTGTGATTGTGTGTGAGTGTGTGTATGAGTGAGTGTGTGCGAGTGTGTGCGTGTGAGTCTGTGTGTGCACGCGAGTGTGTGCGAGTGTGTGAGCGAATGTGTGTGTGTGAGTGTGTGCGAGTGTGTATGAGTGTATGTGCGAGTGTTTGCCAGTGTGTGCGAGTGTGTGTGTGCGAGTGTGTGCAAGTGTGTGCGAGTGAGTGTGTGCGAGTGTGTGCGAGAGTGTGCGAGTGTGTGTGTGCGAGTGTGTGTGTGCGAGTGTGTGTGCGATTGTGTATGAGTGTGTGCGAGTGTGTGTGAGTTTGTGCGAGTGTGTGTGTGTGTGTGCGAGTGTGTGCTAGTGTGCACGAGTGTTTGAGTGTGTGCGAGTGTGCCTGAGTAAGTGTGTGTGTGATTGTGTGCGAGTGTTTCCGAGTGTGTGTGTGAGTGAGTAGGACTTTGTGTGCGAGTGTTTGCGAGTGTGTGTGCAAGCGAGTGTGTGCGAGTGTGTTCGAGGGTGTGCAATTGTGTGCAAGTGTGTGTGTGCGAGTGCGAGTCCATATGAGTGAGTGTGTGAATTTGTGCGATTGTGTGCCAGTGTGTGTGTGTGCGAGTGTGTGTGAGTGTGTGTATGAGTGTGTGTGTTCGATTGTGTATAAGTGTGTGCGAGTGTGTGTGTGAGTGTGTGTGCAAGTGTGTGTGTGCGAGTGTGTTCGATTGTGTGCGAATGTGTGTGAGTGAGTGTGTGCGAGTGTGTGCGAGTGTGTGTGCGAGTGTGTGCGAGTGTGTGCGATTGTGTGTGTGAGTGTGTAGGACTGTATGTGCGAGTGTGTGCGAGTGTGTATGAGTGTGTGTGTGTGAGTCTGTGCAAGTGTGTGCGAGTGAGTGTGTGTGAGTGTGTGTGCGAGTGTGTGTGCGAGTGTGTGCGAGTGTGAGCGATTGTGTGTGAGAGTGTGTAGGTCTGTATGAGCGAGTGTGTATGAGTGTGTGTGTGAGTGTGTGCAAGTGTGTGTGAGTGAGTGTGTGTGAGTGTGTGTGCGAGTGTGTGCATGCGAGTGTGTGCGTGCGAGTGTGTGCGTGCGAGTGTGTGCGACTGTGTGCGAGTGTGTGCGAGTGTGTGAGTGCGAGTGTGTGCGAATGTGTGCGAGTGTGTGCGTGCGAGTGTGCACGAGTGTGCACGAGTGTGTGCGTGTAAGTGTGTGCGTGCGAGTGTGTGCGAGTGTGCTCGAGTGAATGGGTGCGAGTGTGTGCTAGTGTGTGTGAGTGTGTGTGAGTGAGTGTGTGTGAGAGAGTATTAGTGAGTGTGTGTGAGTGTGTGCATGTGTGCGAGTTTGTGTGCGAGTGTGTGCGAGTGTGTGCGAGTGTGTGCGTGCGAGTGTGTACGTGTGAGTGTGTGCGAGTGTGTGAGTGTGTGTGCGAATGTGTGTGCGAGTGAGTGTGTATGAGTGTGTGTAGGAGTGTGTGCGAGTGTGTGCAATTGTGTGTGTGAGTGTGTAGGACTGTATGTGCAAGTGTGTGCGAGTGTGTTCGAGTGTGTGAGTGTGTGCGAGTGTGTGTGAGTGTGTGTGAGTGTGTGCAAGTGTGTGTGTGCGAGTGTGTGTGTGTGTGTGAGTGTGTGCAAGTGTGTTCGAGTGTGTGTGCGAGTGTGTATGAGTGTGTGTGTGCAAGTGTGTGCGCGTGTGTGTGAGTGTGTGTGAGTGTGTGCATGAGTGAGTGTGTGCGAGTGTGTGAGTGTGTGTGTGTGTGTGAGTGTGTGCGAGTGTGTGTGTGCGAGTGTGTGTGCGAGTGTGTGTGTGCGAGTGTGTGTGTGCGAGTGTGTGTGTGCGATTGTGTATTAGTGAATGTGTGCGAGTGTGCGTGAGTGTGTGTGTGTGTGAGTGAGTGACTGTGTGTGTGCGAGTGTGTGCCAGTGAGTGTGAGTGAGTGTGTGCGAGTGTGTGTGAGTGTGTGTGTGCGATTATGCATAAGTGTGTGCGAGTGTGAGTGTGTAGGACTGTGTGTGCGAGTGTGTGTGCGAGTGTGTGTGAGTGTGTGCGAGTGTGTGTAGGAGTGTGTGCGATTGTGTGTGTGAGTGTGTAGGACTGTATGTGCGAGTGTGTGCGACTGTGTTCGAGTGTGTGTGTGCGAGTGTGTGAGCATGTGTGAGTGTGTGCAAGTGTGTGCGTGCGAGTGTGTGTGTGCGAGTGTGTGTGTGCGAGTGTGTGTGATTGTGTATGAGTGAGTGTGTGCGTGTGTGCAAGTGTGTTTGAGTGTGTTTGTACGAGTGTCTATGAGTGTGTGTGCGAGTGTGTGCAAGTGTGCTTGTGCGAGTGTGTATGAGTGTGTGTGTGCGAGTGTGTGCAAGTGTGTGTGATTGTGTGTGAGTGTGTGTATGAGTGAGTGTGTGCGAGTGTGTGCGAGTGTGTGTGCGAGTGTATGCGCGAGTGTGTGCGTGCGAGTGTGTGCGTGCACACGAGTGTGTGAGTGTGTGTGCGAATGTGTGTGCGTGTGAGTGTGTGAGTGTGTGCGAGTGTGTATGAGTGTATGTGCGAGTGTGTGCCAGTGTGTGCAAGTGTGTGTGTGTGAGTGTGTGCAAGTGTTTGCGAGTGAGTGTGTGCGAGAGTGTGCGAGTGTGTGTGTGCGAGTGTGTGAGCATGTGTGAGTGTGTGCAAGTGTGTGCGTGCAAGTGTATGTGTGCGAGTGTGTGTGATTGTGTATGAGTGAGTGTGTGCGTGTGTGCAAGTGTGTTTGAGTGTGTTTGTGCGAGTGTCTATGAGTGTGTGTGCGAGTGTGTGCAAGTGTATTTGTGCGAGTGTGTATGAGTGTGTGTGTGCGAGTGTGTGCAAGTGTGTGTGATTGTGTGTGAGTGTGTGTATGAGTGAGTGTGTGCGAGTGTGTGCGAGTGTGTGTGCGAGTGTATGCGCGAGTGTGTGCGTGCGAGTGTGTGCGTGCGAGTCTGTGTGTGCACACGAGTGTGTGAGTGTGTGTGCGAATGTGTGTGCGTGTGAGTGTGTGCGAGTGTGTATGAGTGTATGTGCGAGTGTGTGCCAGTGTGTGCGAGTGTGTGTGTGCGAGTGTGTGCAAGTGTGTGCGAGTGAGTGTGTGCGAGTTTGTGTGCGAGTGTGTGTGAGTGAGTGTGTGCGAATGTGTATGAGTGTGTGTGCGAGTGTGTGCAAGTGGGTGCGAGTGTGTGGGTGTGAGTGTGTGCAAGTGTGTGCGAGTATGTGTGAATGTGTGTTTGAGTGTGTGCGAGTGTGTGCCAGTGAGTGTGTGCGAGTGTTTGCGAGTGTGTGTGTGAGTGTGTGCATGCGAGTGTGTGCGTGCGGGTGTGTGCGAGTGTGTGTGAGTGTGTGTGTGAATGTGTGTGTGTGCGAGTGTGCGTGCGAGTGAGTGTGTGAGTGTGTGTGCAATTGTGTATGAGTGTGTGCAAGTGTGTGTGCGTTTGTGCGAGTGTGTGCGTGTGTGTGTGCGAGTGCGTGTGAGTGAGTGCGAGTGCGTGCAAATGTGTGCACGAGTGTGCGAGTGTGGGCGTGCGAGTGTGTGCTAGTGTGCGCGAGTGTGTGAGTGTGTGCGAGTGTGCGTGAGTAAGTGTGTGTGAGAGTATGTGCGAGTGTTGCCGAGTGTGTGTGTGAGTGTGTAGGACTGTGTGCGCGAGTGTGTGTGTACGAGTGTGTTCGAGTGTGTGCAATTTTGTGCGAGTGCATATGAGTAAGTGTGTGCGAATGTGTGCGAGTGTGTGCGAGTGTGTGTGCGACTGTGTGCGTGCGACTGTGTGCGAGTGTGTGCGAGTGTGTGAGTGTGTGCGAGTGCATATGAGTAAGTGTGTGCGAATGTGTGCGAGTGTGTGCGAGTGTGTGTGCGAGTGTGTGCGTGCGACTGTGTGCGTGCGACTGTGTGCGAGTGTGTGCGAGTGTTTGCGTGTGTGTGCGAGTGTGTGCAAGTGTGTGTGAGTGTGTGCGAGTGTGTGTGAGTGTGTGTGAGTGTGTGCAAGTGTGTGTGTGCGAGTGTGTGTGTGCGATTGTGTATGAATGTGTGCGAGTATGTGTGTGAGTGTGTGCGAGTGTGTGCGAGTGTGTGCGTGCGAGTGCGAGTGTGTGCAAATGTGTGCGAGAGTGTGCGAGTGTGGGCGTGCGAGTGTGTGCGAGTGTGCGCGAGTGTGTGCGTGTGAGTGAGTGTGTGTGTGAGTGTGAGTGTGTGCTAGTGTGCATGAGTGTGTGAGTGTGTGCGAGTGTGCGCGAGTGTGCGTGTGAGTGAGTGAGTGTGTGCGAGTGTGTGTGCGAATGTGTGTGAGTGTGTACGAGTGTGTGTAGGAGTGTGTGCGAGTGTGTGCGATTGTCTGTGTGAGTGTGTAGGACTGTATGTGCAAGTGTGTGCGAGTGTGTTCGAGTGTGTGAGTGTGTGCGAGTGTGTGTGAGTGTGTGTGAGTGTGTGCAAGTGTGTGTGTGCGAGTGTGTGTGTGCGAGTGTGTGTGTGAGTGTGTGCAAGTGTGTTTGAGTGTGTGTGCGAGTGTGTATGAGTGTGTGTGTGCAAATGTGTGCGTGTGTGTGTGAGTGTGTGTGAGTGTGTGCATGAGTGAGTGTGTGCGAGTGTGTGTGAGTGTGTGTGTGTGAGTGTGTGCAAGTGTGTGTGCGAGTGTGTGTGCGAGTGTGTGCGTGCGAGTGTGTGTGAGTGTGTGTGTGTGAGTGTGTGCGAGTGTGTGTGTGCGATTGTGTATTAGTGAATGTGTGCGAGTGTGCGTGAGTGTGTGCGTGTGAGTGTGTGTGTGTGCGAGTGTGTGCGAGTGAGTGTGTGCGAGTGTGTGTGTGCGATTGTGCATAAGTGTGTGCGAGTGTGAGTGTGTAGGACTGTGTGTGCGAGTGTGTGTGAGTGTGTGCAAGTGTGTGCGTGCGAGTGTGTGTGTGCGAGTGTGTATGAGTGAGTGTGTGCGAGTGTGTGTGTGAGTGTGTGCAAGTGTGTTTGAGTGTGTTTGTGCGAGTGTGTATGAGTGTGTGTGTGCGAGTGTGTGCAAGTGTGTTTGTGCGAGTGTGTATGAGTGTGTGTGTGCGAGTGTGTGCAAGTGTGTGTGATTGTGTGTGAGTGTGTGTATGAGTGAGTGTGTGCGAGTGTGTGCGTGTGAGTCTGTGTGTGCACGCGAGTGTGTGCGAGTGTGTGAGTGTGTGTGCGAATGTGTGTGTGTGAGTGTGTGCGAGTGTGTATGAGTGTATGTGCGAGTGTGTGCCAGTGTGTGCGAGTGTGTGTGTGCGAGTGTGTGCAAGTGTGTGCGAGTGAGTGTGTGTGAGTGTGTGCGAGAGTGTGCGAGTGTGTGTGTGCGAGTGTGTGTGTGCGAGTGTGTGTGTGCGAGTGTGTGTGTGCGAGTGTGTGTGCAAATGTGTATGAGTGTGTTTGAGTGTGTGTGAGTTTGTGCAAGTGTGTGCGTGTGTGCGTGCGAGTGCGTGCGAGTGAGTGCGAGTGTGTGCGAGTGTGTGTGAGTGTGTGTATGCGAGTGTGTGTGCGATTGTGTATGAGTGTGTGCGAGTGTGTGTGAGTTTGTGCGAGTGTGTATGTGCGTGTGTGTGCGAGTGTGTGCTAGTGTGCACGAGTGTTTGAGTGTGTGCGAGTGTGCCTGAGTAAGTGTGTGTGTGATTGTGTGAGAGTGTTTCCGAGTGTGTGTGTGAGTGAGTAGGACTGTGTGTGCGAGTGTTTGCGAGTGTGTGTGCGAGCGAGTGTGTGCGAGTGTGTTCGAGGGTGTGCAATTGTGTGCAAGTGTGTGTGTGCGAGTGCGAGTCCATATGAGTGAGTTTGTGAATGTGTGCGAGTGTGTGCCAGTGTGTGTGTGTGTGAGTGTGTGTACGAGTGTGTGCGAGTGTGTGCGTGCGAGTGTGTGAGAGTGTGTATGAGTGTATGTGCGAGTGTGTGTGCGAGTGTGTGCGAGTGTGTGTTCGAGTGTGTGTGCTCGCATGTGTGCAAGTGTGTGCGAGTGTGTGTGCGAGTGCGTACGAGTGTGTGTGCACGAGTGTGTGCGTGTGAGTGTGTGCGAGTGTGTGTGTGCGCGCGAGTGTGTGCGAGTGTGTGTGCGAATGTGTGTGAGTGTGTGCGAGTGTGTATGAGTGTATGTGCGAGTATGTGCCAGTGTGTGCGAGTGTGTGTGTGTGAGTGTGTGCAAATGTGTGCGAGTGAGTGTGTGCGAGAGTGTGCACGAGTGTGCTCGAGTGAGTGGGTGCATGTAAGTGTGTGCGTGCGAGTGTGTGCGAATGTGTGCGAGTGTGTGCATGCGAGTGTGTGCGTGCAAGTGTTTGCGTGCGAGTGTGTGTGAGTGTGTGCAAGTGTGTGAGTGTGTGCGAGTGTGTGTGTGAGTGTGTCCGAGTGTGTGCAAATGTGCCCGAGTGTGCGCGAGTGTGCACGAGTGAATGGGTGCGAGTGTGTGTGAGTGTGTATGAGTGAGTGTGTGCGAGTTTGTGTGCGAGTGAGTGTGTGCGAATGTGTGCAAGTGTGTTTGTGAGTGTGTGTGCGAGTGTGTGTGTGTGAGTGTGTGCGAGTGTGTGCGAGTGTGTGTGAGTGTGTGCGAGTGTGTGTGCGAGTGTGTGCGAGTATGTGCAAATGTGCCCGAGTGTGCACGAGTGTGCACGAGTGAGTGTGTGCGAGTGTGTGCAAGTGTGTGTGAGTGTGTGCCAGTGTGTGTGTGCGAGTGTGTGCGAGTGTGTGTATGAGTGTGTGTGTTCGATTGTGTATAAGTGTGTGCGAGTGTGTGTGTGAGTGTGTGTGCAAGTGTGTGTGTGCGAGTGTGTTCGATTGTGTGCGAATGTGTGTGTGAGTGTGAGTGAGTGTGTACGAGTGTGTGCGAGTGTGTACGAGTGTGTGTGCGAGTGTGTGCGAGTGTGTGCGATTGTGTGTGTGAGTGTGTAGGACTGTATGTGCGAGTGTGTATGAGTGTGTGTGCGAGTGTGTGCGAGTGTGTGCGATTGTGTGTGTGAGTGTGTAGGACTGTATGTGCGAGTGTGTGCGAGTGTGTATGAGTGTGTGTGTGTGAGTGTGTGCAAGTGTGTGCGAGTGAGTGTGTGTGAGTGTGTGTGCGAGTGTGTGCGAGTGTGAGCGATTGTGTGTGAGAGTGTGTAGGTCTGTATGTGCGAGTGTGTATGAGTGTGTGTGTGAGTGTGTGCAAGTGTGTGTGAGTGTGTGTGAGTGTGTGTGCGAGTGTGTGCATGCGAGTGTGTGCGTGCAAGTGTGTGCGTGCGAGTGTGTGCGACTGTGTGCGAGTGTGTGAGTGCGAGTGTGTGCGAATGTGTGCGAGTGTGTGCGTGCGAGTGTGCACGAGTGTGCACGAGTGTGTGCGTGTAAGTGTGTGCGTGCGAGTGTGTGCGAGTGTGCTCGAGTGAATGGGTGCGAGTGTGTGCGAGTGTGTGTGAGTGTGTGTGAGTGAGTGTGTGTGAGAGTGTATTAGTGAGTGTGTGTGAGTGTGTGCATGTGTGCGAGTTTGTGTGCGAGTGTGTGAGTGTGTGCGAGTGTGTGCGTGCGAGTGTGTACGTGTGAGTGTGTGCGAGTGTGTGAGTGTGTGTGCGAATGTGTGTGCGAGTGAGTGTGTATGAGTGTGTGTAGGAGTGTGTGCGAGTGTGTGCAATTGTGTGTGTGAGTGTGTAGGACTGTATGTGCAAGTGTGTGCGAGTGTGTTCGAGTGTGTGAGTGTGTGCGAGTGTGTGTGAGTGTGTGTGAGTGTGTGCAAGTGTGTGTGTGCGAGTGTTTGTGTGTGTGAGTGTGTGCAAGTGTGTTCGAGTGTGTGTGCGAGTGTGTATGAGTGTGTGTGTGCAAGTGTGTGCGCGTGTGTGTGAGTGTGTGTGAGTGTGTGCATGAGTGAGTGTGTGCGAGTGTGTGTGAGTGTGTGTGTGTGTGAGTGTGTGCGAGTGTGTACGAGTGTGTGTGCGAGTGTGTGCGAGTGTGTGCGATTGTGTGTGTGAGTGTGTAGGACTGTATGTGCGAGTGTGTGCGAGTGTGTATGAGTGTGTGTGTGTGAGTGTGTGCAAGTGTGTGCGAGTGAGTGTGTGTGAGTGTGTGTGCGAGTGTGTGCGAGTGTGAGCGATTGTGTGTGAGAGTGTGTAGGTCTGTATGTGCGAGTGTGTATGAATGTGTGTGTGAGTGTGTGCAAGTGTGTGTGAGTGTGTGTGAGTGTGTGTGCGAGTGTGTGCATGCGAGTGTGTGCGTGCAAGTGTGTGCGTGCGAGTGTGTGCGACTGTGTGCGAGTGTGTGAGAGTGTGTGAGTGCGAGTGTGTGCGAATGTGTGCGAGTGTGTGCGTGCGAGTGTGCACGAGTGTGCACGAGTGTGTGCGTGTAAGTGTGTGCGTGCGAGTGTGTGCGAGTGTGCTCGAGTGAATGGGTGCGAGTGTGTGCGAGTGTGTGTGAGTGTGTGTGAGTGAGTGTGTGTGAGAGTGTATTAGTGAGTGTGTGTGAGTGTGTGCATGTGTGCGAGTTTGTGTGCGAGTGTGTGCGAGTGTGTGAGTGTGTGCGAGTGTGTGCGTGCGAGTGTGTACGTGTGAGTGTGTGCGAGTGTGTGAGTGTGTGTGCGAATGTGTGTGCGAGTGAGTGTGTATGAGTGTGTGTAGGAGTGTGTGCGAGTGTGTGCAATTGTGTGTGTGAGTGTGTAGGACTGTATGTGCAAGTGTGTGCGAGTGTGTTCGAGTGTGTGAGTGTGTGCGAGTGTGTGTGAGTGTGTGTGAGTGTGTGCAAGTGTGTGTGTGCGAGTGTGTGTGTGTGTGAGTGTGTGCAAGTGTGTTCGAGTGTGTGTGCGAGTGTGTATGAGTGTGTGTGTGCAAGTGTGTGCGCGTGTGTGTGAGTGTGTGTGAGTGTGTGCATGAGTGAGTGTGTGCGAGTGTGTGTGAGTGTGTGTGTGTGTGAGTGTGTGCGAGTGTGTGTGAGCGAGTGTGTGTGCGAGTGTGTGTGTGCGAGTGTGTGTGTGCGAGTGTGTGTGTGCGATTGTGTATTAGTGAATGTGTGCGAGTGTGCGTGAGTGTGTGCGTGTAAGTGAGTGAGTGTGTGTGTGCGAGTGTGTGCCAATGAGTGTGAGTGAGTGTGTGCGAGTGTGTGCGAGTGTGTGTGTGCGATTGTGCATAAGTGTGTGCGAGTGTGAGTGTGTAGGACTGTGTGTGCGAGTGTGTGTGCGAGTGTGTGTGAGTGTGTGCGAGTGTGTGTAGGAGTGTGTGCGATTGTGTGTGTGAGTGTGTAGGACTGTATGTGCGAGTGTGTGCGACTGTGTTCGAGTGTGTGTGTGCGAGTGTGTGAGCATGTGTGAGTGTGTGCAAGTGTGCGTGCGAGTGTGTGTGTGCGACTGTGTGTGATTGTGTATGAGTGAGTGTGTGCGTGTGTGCAAGTGTGTTTGAGTGTGTTTGTGCGAGTGTCTATGAGTGTGTGTGCGAGTGTGTGCAAGTGTATTTGTGCGAGTGTGTATGAGTGTGTGTGTGCGAGTGTGTGCAAGTGTGTGTGAGTGTGTGTATGAGTGAGTGTGTGCGAGTGTCTGCGAGTGTGTGTGCGAGTGTATGCGCGAGTGTGTGCGTGCGAGTGTGTGCGTGCGAGTCTGTGTGTGCACACGAGTGTGTGAGTGTGTGTGCGAATGTGTGTGCGTGTGAGTGTGTGTGAGTGTGTATGAGTGTATGTGTGAGTGTGTGCCAGTGTGTGCGAGTGTGTGTGTGCGAGTGTGTGCAAGTGTGTGCGAGTGAGTGTGTGCGAGAGTGTGCGAGTGTGTGTGTGCGAGTGTGTGTGTGCGAGTGTTTGTGCAATTGTGTATGAGTGTGTGCGAGTGTGTGTGAGTTTGTGCAAGTGTGTGCGTGTGTGCGTGCGAGTGCGTGCGAGTGAGTGCGAGTGTGTGCGAGTGTGTGTGAGTGTGTGTATGCGAGTGTGTGTGCGATTGTGTATGAGTGTGTGCGAGTGTGTGTGAGTTTGTGCGAGTGTGTGTGTGTGTGCGAGTGTGTGCTAGTGTGCACGAGTGTTTGAGTGTGTGCGAGTGTGCCTGAGTAAGTTTGTGTGTGATTGTGTGCGAGTGTTTCCGAGTGTGTGTGTGAGTGAGTAGGACTGTGTGTGCGAGTGTGTTCGAGGGTGTGCAATTGTGTGCAAGTGTGTGTGCGAGTGCGAGTCCATATGAGTGAGTGTGTGAATGTGTGCGAGTGTGTGCCAGTGTGTGTGTGCGAGTGTGTGTACGAGTGTGTGCGAGTGTGTGCGTGCGAGTGTGTACGTGTGAGTGTGTGCGAGTGTGTGAGTGTGTGTGCGAATGTGTGTGCGAGTGCGTGTGTATGAGTGTGTGTAGGAGTGTGTGCGAGTGTGTGCAATTGTGTGTGTGAGTGTGTAGGACTGTATGTGCAAGTGTGTGCGAGTGTGTTCGAGTGTGTGAGTGTGTGCGAGTGTGTGTGAGTGTGTGTGAGTGTGTGCAAGTGTGTGTGTGCGAGTGTGTGTGTGTGTGAGTGTGTGCAAGTGTGTTCGAGTGTGTGTGCGAGTGTGTATGAGTGTGTATGTGCAAGTGTGTGCGCGTGTGTGTGAGTGTGTGTGAGTGTGTGCATGAGTGAGTGTGTGCGAGTGTGTGTGAGTGTGTGTGTGTGTGTGAGTGTGTGCGAGTGTGTGTGTGCGAGTGTGTGTGCGAGTGTGTGTGTGCGAGTGTGTGTGTGCGAGTGTGTGTGTGCGATTGTGTATTAGTGAATGTGTGCGAGTGTGCGTGAGTGTGTGCGTGTAAGTGAGTGAGTGTGTGTGTGCGAGTGTGTGCCAATGAGTGTGAGTGAGTGTGAGTGAGTGTGTGCGAGTGTGTGCGAGTGTGTGTGTGCGATTGTGCATAAGTGTGTGCGAGTGTGAGTGTGTAGGACTGTGTGTGCGAGTGTTTGTGCGAGTGTGTGTGAGTGTGTGCGAGTGTGTGTAGGAGTGTGTGCGATTGTGTGTGTGAGTGTGTAGGACTGTATGTGCGAGTGTGTGCGACTGTGTTCGAGTGTGTGTGTGCGAGTGTGTGAGCATGTGTGAGTGTGTGCAAGTGTGTGCATGCGAGTGTGTGTGTGCGAGTGTGTGTGATTGTGTATGAGTGAGTGTGTGCGTGTGTGCAAGTGTGTTTGAGTGTGTTTGTGCGAGTGTCTATGAGTGTGTGTGCGAGTGTGTGCAAGTGTGTTTGTGCGAGTGTGTATGAGTGTGTGTGTGCGAGTGTGTGCAAGTGTGTGTGATTGTGTGTGAGTGTGTGTATGAGTGAGTGTGTGCGAGTGTGTGCGAGTGTGTGTGCGAGTGTATGCGCGAGTGTGTGCGTGCGAGTGTGTGCGTGCGAGTGTGTGCGTGCACACGAGTGTGTGAGTGTGTGTGCGAATGTGTGTGCGTGTGAGTGTGTGCGAGTGTGTATGAGTGTATGTGCGAGTGTGTGCCAGTGTGTGCAAGTGTGTGTGTGTGAGTGTGTGCAAGTGTTTGCGAGTGAGTGTGTGCGAGAGTGTGCGAGTGTGTGTGTGCGAGTGTGTGTGTGCGAGTGTGTGTGATTGTGTATGAGTGAGTGTGTGCGTGTGTGCAAGTGTGTTTGAGTGTGTTTGTGCGAGTGTCTATGAGTGTGTGTGCGAGTGTGTGCAAGTGTGTTTGTGCGAGTGTGTATGAGTGTGTGTGTGCGAGTGTGTGCAAGTGTGTGTGATTGTGTGTGAGTGTGTGTATGAGTGAGTGTGTGCGAGTGTGTGTGCGAGTGTATGCACGAGTGTGTGCGTGCGAGTCTGTGTGTGCACACGAGTGTGTGAGTGTGTGTGCGAATGTGTGTGCGTGTGAGTGTGTGCGAGTGTGTATGAGTGTATGTGCGAGTGTGTGCCAGTGTGTGCGAGTGTGTGTGTGCGAGTGTGTGCAAGTGTGTGCGAGTGAGTGTGTGCGAGTTTGTGTGCGAGTGTGTGCGAGTGAGTGTGTGCGAATGTGTATGAGTGTGTGTGCGAGTGTGTGCAAGTGGGTGCGAGTGTGTGTGTGCGAGTGTGTGCAAGTGTGTGCGAGTATGTGTGAATGTGTGTTTGAGTGTGTGCGAGTGTGTGCCAGTGAGTGTGTGCGAGTGTTTGCGAGTGTGTGTGTGAGTGTGTGCGTGCGAGTGTGTGCGTGCGGGTGTGTGCGAGTGTGTGTGAGTGTGTGTGTGAATGTGTGTGTGTGCGAGTGTGCGTGCGAGTGAGTGTGTGAGTGTGTGTGCAATTGTGTATGAGTGTGTGCAAGTGTGTGTGCGTTTGTGCGAGTGTGTGCGTGTGTGTGTGCGAGTGCGTGTGAGTGAGTGCGAGTGCGTGCAAATGTGTGTGTGAGTGTGCGAGTGTGGGCGTGCGAGTGTGTGCTAGTGTGCGCGAGTGTGTGAGTGTGTGCGAGTGTGCGTGAGTAAGTGTGTGTGAGAGTATGTGCGAGTGTTGCCGAGTGTGTGTGTGAGTGTGTGGGACTGTGTGCGCGAGTGTGTGTGCAAGTGTGTGTGTACGAGTGTGTTCGAGTGTGTGCAATTTTGTGCGAGTGTGTGTGTGCGAGTGCATATGAGTAAGTGTGTGCGAGTGTGTGCGAGTGTGTGTGCGAGTGTGTGCGTGCGACTGTGTGCGTGCGACTGTGTGCGTGCGACTGTGTGCGAGTGTGTGCGAGTGTTTGCGTGTGTGTGCGAGTGTGTGCAAGTGTGTGTGAGTGTGTGCGAGTGTGTGTGAGTGTGTGTGAGTGTGTGCAAGTGTGTGTGTGCGAGTGTGTGTGTGCGATTGTGTATGAATGTGTGCGAGTATGTGTGTGAGTGTGTGCGAGTGTGTGCGAGTGTGTGCGTGCGAGTGCGAGTGTGTGCAAATGTGTGCGAGAGTGTGCGAGTGTGGGCGTGCGAGTGAGTGTGTGTGTGAGTGTGAGTGTGTGCTAGTATGCATGAGTGTGTGAGTGTGTGTGAGTGTGCGCGAGTGTGCGTGTGAGTGAGTGAGTGTGTGCGAGTGTGTGTGCGAGTGTGTGTGAGTGTGTACGAGTGTGTGTAGGAGTGTGTGCGAGTGTGTGCGATTGTGTGTGTGAGTGTGTAGGACTGTATGTGCAAGTGTGTGCGAGTGTGTTCGAGTGTGTGAGTGTGTGCGAGTGTGTGTGAGTGTGTGTGAGTGTGTGCAAGTGTGTGTGTGCGAGTGTGTACGAGTGTGTGTGTGAGTTTGTACAAGTGTGTTCGAGTGTGTGTGCGAGGGTGTATGAGTGTGTGTGTGTGTGCAAGTGTGTGCGTGTGTGTGTGAGTGTGTGTGAGTGTGTGCATGAGTGAGTGTGTGCGAGTGTGTGTGAGTGTGTGTGTGTGAGTGTGTGCGAGTGTGTGTGCGAGTGTGTGTGCGAGTGTGTGCGTGCGAGTGTGTGCGAGTGTGTGTGTGTGAGTGTGTGCGACTGTGTGTGTGCGATTGTGTATTAGTGAATGTGTGCGAGTGTGCGTGAGTGTGTGCGTGTGAGTGTGTGTGTGTGCGAGTGTGTGCGAGTGAGTGTGTGCGAGTGTGAGTGTGTAGGACTGTGTGTGTGAGTGTGTGCAAGTGTGTGCGTGCGAGTGGGTGTGTGTGATTGTGTATGAGTGAGTGTGTGCGAGTGTGTGTGTGAGTGTGTGCAAGTGTGTTTGAGTGTGTTTGTGCGAGTGTGTATGAGTGTGTGTGTGCGAGTGTGTGCAAGTGTGTTTGTGCGAGTGTGTATGAGTGTGTGTGTGCGAGTGTGTGCAAGTGTGTGTGATTGTGTGTGAGTGTGTGTATGAGTGAGTGTGTGCGAGTGTGTGCGTGTGAGTCTGTGTGTGCACGCGAGTGTGTGCGAGTGTGTGAGTGTGTGTGCGAATGTGTGTGTGTGAGTGTGTGCGAGTGTGTATGAGTGTATGTGCGAGTGTGTGCCAGTGTGTGCGAGTGTGTGTGTGCGAGTGTGTGCAAGTGTGTGCGAGTGAGTGTGTGCGAGTGTGTGCGAGAGTGTGCGAGTGTGTGTGTGCGAGTGTGTGTGTGTGTGCGAGTGTGTGTGCAATTGTGTATGAGTGTGTTCGAGTGTGTGTGAGTTTGTGCAAGTGTGTGCGTGTGTGCGTGCGAGTGCGTGCGAGTGAGTGTGAGTGTGTGCGAGTGTGTGTGATTGTGTGTGTGAGTGTGTAGGACTGTATGTGCAAGTGTGTGCGAGTGTGTTCGAGTGTGTGAGTGTGTGCGAGTGTGTGTGAGTGTGTGTGAGTGTGTGCAAGTGTGTGTGTGCGAGTGTGTACGAGTGTGTGTGTGAGTTTGTGCAAGTGTGTTCGAGTGTGTGTGCGAGTGTGTATGAGTGTGTGTGTGTGTGCAAGTGTGTGCGTGTGTGTGTGAGTGTGTGTGAGTGTGTGCATGAGTGAGTGTGTGCGAGTGTGTGTGAGTGTGTGTGTGTGAGTGTGTGCGAGTGTGTGTGCGAGTGTGTGTGCGAGTGTGTGCGTGCGAGTGTGTGCGAGTGTGTGTGTGTGAGTGTGTGCGACTGTGTGTGTGCGATTGTGTATTAGTGAATGTGTGCGAGTGTGCGTGAGTGTGTGCGTGTGAGTGTGTGTGTGTGCGAGTGTGTGCGAGTGAGTGTGTGCGAGTGTGAGTGTGTAGGACTGTGTGTGTGAGTGTGTGCAAGTGTGTGCGTGCGAGTGTGTGTGTGTGATTGTGTATGAGTGAGTGTGTGCGAGTGTGTGTGTGAGTGTGTGCAAGTGTGTTTGAGTGTGTTTGTGCGAGTGTGTATGAGTGTGTGTGTGCGAGTGTGTGCAAGTGTGTTTGTGCGAGTGTGTATGAGTGTGTGTGTGCGAGTGTGTGCAAGTGTGTGTGATTGTGTGTGAGTGTGTGTATGAGTGAGTGTGTGCGAGTGTGTGCGTGTGAGTCTGTGTGTGCACGCGAGTGTGTGCGAGTGTGTGAGTGTGTGTGCGAATGTGTGTGCGTGTGAGTGTGTGCGAGTGTGTATGAGTGTATGTGCGAGTATGTGCCAGTGTGTGCGAGTGTGTGTGTGTGTGAGTGTGTGCAAGTGTGTGCGAGTGAGTGTGTGCGAGAGTGTGCGAGTGTGTGTGTGCGAGTATGTGTGTGCGAGTGTGTGTGCGAGTGTGTGTGTGCGATTGTGTGTGCAATTGTGTATGAGTGTGTGCGAGTGTGTGTGAGTTTGTGCAAGTGTGTGCGTGTGTGCGTGCCAGTGCGTGCGAGTGAGTGCGAGTGTGTGCGAGTGTGTGCGAGTGTGTGTGAGTGTGTATGTGTGTGTGTGCGAGTGTGTGCCAGTGTGTGCGAGTGTGTGTGTGCGAGTGTGTGCAAGTGTGTGCGAATGAGTGTGTGCGAGTGTGTGCGAGAGTGTGCGAGTGTGTGTGTGCGAGTGTGTGTGTGTGTGCGAGTGTGTGTGCAATTGTGTATGAGTGTGTTCGAGTGTGTGTGAGTTTGTGCAAGTGTGTGCGTGTGTGCGTGCGAGTGCGTGCGAGTGAGTGTGAGTGTGTGCGAGTGTGTGTGAGTGTGTGTATGCGAGTGTGTGTGCGATTGTGTATGAGTGTGTGCGAGTGTGTGTGAGTTTGTGCGAGTGTGTGTGTTTGTGTGTGTGTGCGAGTGTGTGCTAGTGTGCATGAGTGTTTGAGTGTGTGCGAGTGTGCCTGAGTAAGTGTGTGTGTGATTGTGTGCGAGTGTTTCCGAGTGTGTGTGTTAGTGAGTAGGACTGTGTGTGCGAGTGTTTGCGAGTGTGTGTGCGAGCGAGTGTGTGCGAGTGTGTTCGAGGGTGTGCAATTGTGTGCAAGTGTGTGGGTGCGAGTGCGAGTCCATATGAGTGAGTGTGTGAATGTGTGCGAGTGTGTGCCAGTGTGTGTGTGCGAGTGTGTGTACGAGTGTGTGCGAGTGTGTGCGTGCGAGTGTGTGAGAGTGTGTATGAGTGTATGTGCGAGTGTGTGTGCGAGTGTGTGCGAGTGTGTGTTCGAGTGTGTGTGTTCGCATGTGTGCAAGTGTGTGCGAGTGTTTGTGCGAGTGCGTACGAGAGTGTGTGCGTGTGAGTGTGTGCGAGTGTGTGTGTGCGCGCAAGTGTGTGCGAGTGTGTGAGTGTGTGTGCGAATGTGTGTGAGTGTGTGCGAGTGTGTATGAGTGTATGTGCGAGTATGTGCCAGTGTGTGCGAGTGTGTGTGTGTGAGTGTGTGCAAATGTGTGCGAGTGAGTGTGTGCGAGAGTGTGCACGAGTGTGCTCGAGTGAGTGGGTGCATGTAAGTGTGTGCGTGTGAGTGTGTGCGAATGTGTGCGAGCGTGTGCATGCGAGTGTGTGCGTGCAAGTGTTTTCGTGCGAGTGTGTGCGAGTGTGTGCAAGTGTGTGAGTGTGTGCGAGTGTGTGTGTGAGTGTGTCCGAGTGTGTGCAAATGTGCCCGAGTGTGCGCGAGTGTGCACGAGTGAATGGGTGCGAGTGTGTGTGAGTGTGTATGAGTGAGTGTGTGCGAGTTTGTGTGCGAGTGAGTGTGTGCGAAAGTGTGCAAGTGTGTTTGTGAGTGTGTGTGCGAGTGTGTGTGTGCGAGTGTGTGCGAGTGTGTGCGAGTGTGTGTGAGTGTGTGCGAGTGTGTGTGCGAGTGTGTGCGAGTATGTGCAAATGTGCCCGAGTGTGCACGAGTATGCACGAGTGAGTGTGTGCGAGTGTGTGCAAGTGTGTGTGAGTGTGTGTCAGTGTGTGTGTGCGAGTGTGTGCGAGTGTGTGTATGAGTGTGTGTGTTTGATTGTGCAAGTGTGTTTGTGAGTGTGTGTGCGAGTGTGTGCGTGCAAGTGTGTGCGAGTGTGTGCGAGTGTGTGTGAGTGTGTGCGAGTGTGTGTGCGAGTGTGTGCGAGTGTGTGCAAATGTGCCCGAGTGTGCACGAGTGTGCACGAGTGAGTGTGTGCGAGTGTGTGCAAGTGTGTGTGAGTGTGTGCCAGTGTGTGTGTGCGAGTGTGTGCGAGTGTGTGTATGAGTGTGTTTGTTCGATTGTGTATAAGTGTGTGCGAGTGTGTGTGTGAGTGTGTGTGCAAGTGTGTGTGTGCGAGTGTGTTCGATTGTGTGCGAATGTGTGTGTGAGTGTGAGTGAGTGTGTACGAGTGTGTGCGAGTGTGTGCGAGTGTGTGTGTGAGGGTGTGCGAGTGTGTGCGATTGTGTGTGTGAGTGTGTAGGACTGTATGTGCGAGTGTGTGCGAGTGTGTATGAGTGTGTGTGTGTGAGTGTGTGCGAGTGTGTGCGAGTGAGTGTGTGTGAGTGTGTGTGCGAGTGTGTGTGCGAGTGTGTGCGAGTGTGAGCGATTGTGTGTGAGAGTGTGTAGGTCTGTATGTGCGAGTGTGTATGAGTGTGTGTGTGAGTGTGTGCAAGTGTGTGTGAGTGAGTGTGTTTGAGTGTGTGTGCGAGTGTGTGCATGCGAGTGTGTGCGTGCGAGTGTGTGCGTGCGAGTGTGTGCGACTGTGTGCGAGTGTGTGCGAGTGTGTGAGTGCGAGTGTGTGCGAATGTGTGCGAGTGTGTGCGTGCGAGTGTGCACGAGTGTGCACGAGTGTGTGCGTGTAAGTGTGTGCGTGCGAGTGTGCTCGAGTGAATGGGTGCGAGTGTGTGCGAGTGTGTGTGAGTGTGTGTGAGTGAGTGTGTGTGAGAGTGTATTAGTGAGTGTGTGTGAGTGTGTGCATGTGTGCGAGTTTGTGTGCGAGTGTGTGCGAGTGTGTGAGTGTGTGCGAGTGTTTGCGTGCGAGTGTGTACGTGTGAGTGTGTGCGAGTGTGTGAGTGTGTGTGCGAATGTGTGTGCGAGTGAGTGTGTATGAGTGTGTGTAGGAGTGTGTGCGAGTGTGTGCAATTGTGTGTGTGAGTGTGTAGGACTGTATGTGCAAGTGTGTGCGAGTGTGTTCGACTGTGTGAGTGTGTGCGAGTGTGTGTGAGTGTGTGTGAGTGTGTGCAAGTGTGTGTGTGCGAGTGTGTGTGTGTGTGAGTGTGTGCAAGTGTGTTCGAGTGTGTGTGCGAGTGTGTATGAGTGTGTGTGTGCAAGTGTGTGCGCGTGTGTGTGAGTGTGTGCGAGTGTGTGTGCGAGTGTGTGTGTGCGAGTGTGTGTGTGCGAGTGTGTGTGTGCGATTGTGTATTAGTGAATGTGTGCGAGTTTGCGTGAGTGTGTGTGTGTGTGAGTGAGTGACTGTGTGTGTGCGAGTGTGTGCCAGTGAGTGTGAGTGAGTGTGAGTGAGTGTGTGCGAGTGTGTGCGAGTGTGTGTGTGCGATTGTGCATAAGTGTGTGCGAGTGTGAGTGTGTAGGACTGTGTGTGCGAGTGTGTGTGCGAGTGTGTGTGAGTGTGTGTGAGTGTGTGTAGGAGTGTGTGCGATTGTGTGTGTTAGTGTGTAGGACTGTATGTGCGAGTGTGTGCGACTGTGTTCGAGTGTGTGTGTGCGAGTGTGTGAGCATGTGTGAGTGTGTGCAAGTGTGTGCGTGCGAGTGTGTGTGTGCGAGTGTGTGTGATTGTGTATGAGTGAGTGTGTGCGAGTGTGTGCGAGTGTGTGTGCGAGTGTATGCGTGAGTGTGTGCGTGCGAGTCTGTGTGTGCACACGAGTGTGTGAGTGTGTGTGCGAATGTGTGTGCGTGTGAGTGTGTGCGAGTGTGTATGAGTGTATGTGCGAGTGTGTGCCAGTGTGTGCGAGTGTGTGTGTGCGAGTGTGTGCAAGTGTGTGCGAGTGAGTGTGTGCGAGTTTGTGTGCGAGTGTGTGCGAGTGAGTGTGTGCGAATGTGTATGAGTGTGTGTGCGAGTGTGTGCAAGTGGGTGCGAGTGTGTGTGTGCGAGTGTGTGCAAGTGTGTGCGAGTATGTGTGAATGTGTGTTTGAGTGTGTGCGAGTGTGTGCCAGTGAGTGTGTGCGAGTGTTTGCGAGTGTGTGTGTGAGTGTGTGCATGCGAGTGTGTGCGTGCGGGTGTGTGCGAGTGTGTGTGAGTGTGTGTGTGAATGTGTGTGTGTGCGAGTGTGCGTGCGAGTGAGTGTGTGAGTGTGTGTGCAATTGTGTATGAGTGTGTGCAAGTGTGTGTGCGTTTGTGCGAGTGTGTGCGTGTGTGTGTGCGAGTGCGTGTGAGTGAGTGCGAGTGCGTGCAAATGTTTGCGCGAGTGTGCGAGTGTGGGCGTGCGAGTGTGTGCTAGTGTGCGCGAGTGTGTGAGTGTGTGCGAGTGTGCGTGAGTAAGTGTGTGTGAGAGTATGTGCGAGTGTTGCCGAGTGTGTGTGAGTGTGTAGGACTGTGTGCGCGAGTGTGTGTGCAAGTGTGTGTGTACGAGTGTGTTCGAGTGTGTGCAATTTTGTGCGAGTGTGTGTGTGCGAGTGCATATGAGTAAGTGTGTGCGAATGTGTGCGAGTGTGTGCGAGTGTGTGTGCGAGTGTGTGCGTGCAACTGTGTGCGTGCGACTGTGTGCAAGTGTGTGCGAGTGTTTGCGTGTGTGTGCGAGTGTGTGCAAGTGTGTGTGATTGTGTGCGAGTGTGTGTGAGTGTGTGTGAGTGTGTGCAAGTGTGTGTGTGCGAGTGTGTGTGTGCGATTGTGTATGAATGTGTGCGAGTATGTGTGTGAGTGTGTGCGAGTGTGTGCGAGTGTGTGCGTGCGAGTATGTGCAAATGTGTGCGAGAGTGTGCGAGTGTGGGCGTGCGAGTGTGTGCGAGTGTGCGCGAGTGTGTGCGTGTGAGTGAGTGTGTGTGTGAGTGTGAGTGTGTGCTAGTATGCATGAGTGTGTGAGTGTGTGTGAGTGTGCGCGAGTGTGCGTGTGAGTGAGTGAGTGTGTGTGAGTGTGTGTGCGAGTGTGTGTGAGTGTGTATGAGTGTGTGTAGGAGTGTGTGCGAGTGTGTGCGATTGTGTGTGTGAGTGTGTAGGACTGTATGTGCAAGTGTGTGCGAGTGTGTTCGAGTGTGTGAGTGTGTGCGAGTGTGTGTGAGTGTGTGTGAGTGTGTGCAAGTGTGTGTGTGCGAGTGTGTGTGTGCGAGTGTGTGTGTGAGTGTGTGCAAGTGTGTTTGAGTGTGTGTGCGAGTGTGTATGAGTGTGTGTGTGTGTGTGTGCAAGTGTGTGCGTGTGTGTGTGAGTGTGAGTGTGTGCATGAGTGAGTGTGTGCGAGTGTGTGTGAGTGTGTGTTTGTGAGTGTGTGCGAGTGTGTGTGAGAGTGTGTGTGCGAGTGTGTGCGTGCGAGTGTGTGCGAGTGTGTATGTGTGAGTGTGTGCGAGTGTGTGTGTGCGATTGTGTATTAGTGAATGTGTGCGAGTGTGTGTGAGTGTGTGCGTGTGAGTGTGTGTGTGTGCGAGTGTGTGCGAGTGAGTGTGTGCGAGTGTGTGTGTGCGATTGTGCATAAGTGTGTGCGAGTGTGAGTGTGTAGGACTGTGTGTGCGAGTGTGTGTGAGTGTGTGCAAGTGTGTGCGTGCGAGTGTGTGTGTGCGAGTGTGTGTGATTGTGTATGAGTGAGTGTGTGCGAGTGTGTGTGTGAGTGTGTGCAAGTGTGTTTGAGTGTGTTTGTGCGAGTGTGTATGAGTGTGTGTGTGCGAGTGTGTGCAAGTGTGTTTGTGCGAGTGTGTATGAGTGTGTGTGTGCGAGTGTGTGCAAGTGTGTGTGATTGTGTGTGAGTGTGTGTATGAGTGTGTGTGTGCGAGTGTGTGCGTGTACGCGAGTGTGTGCGAGTGTGTGAGTGTGTGTGCGAATGTGTGTGTGTGAGTGTGTGCGAGTGTGTATGAGTGTATGTGCGAGTGTGTGCCAGTGTGTGCGAGTGTGTGTGTGCGAGTGTGTGCAAGTGTGTGCGAGTGAGTGTGTGCGAGTGTGTGCGAGAGTGTGCGAGTGTGTGTGTGCGAGTGTGTGTGTGCGAGTGTGTGTGTGCGAGTGTGTGTGCAATTGTGTATGAGTGTGTTCGAGTGTGTGTGAGTTTGTGCAAGTGTGTGCGTGTGTGCGTGCGAGTGCGTGCGAGTGAGTGCGAGTGTGTGCGAGTGTGTGTGAGTGTGTGTATGCGAGTGTGTGTGCGATTGTGTATGAGTGTGTGCGAGTGTGTTTGAGTTTGTGCGAGTGTGTATGTGTGTGTGTGCGAGTGTGTGCTAGTGTGCACGAGTGTTTGAGTGTGTGCGAGTGTGCCTGAGTAAGTGTGTGTGTGATTGTGTGCGAGTGTTTCCGAGTGTGTGTGTGAGTGAGTAGGACTGTGTGTGCGAGTGTTTGCGAGTGTGTGTGCGAGCGAGTGTGTGCGAGTGTGTTCGAGGGTGTGCAATTGTGTGCAAGTGTGTGTGTGCGAGTGCGAGTCCATATGAGTGAGTGTGTGAATGTGTGCGAGTGTGTGTGTGCGAGTGTGTGTGTGAGTGTGTGCAAGTGTGTTTGAGTGTGTGTGCGAGTGTGTATGAGTGTGTGTGTGTGCAAGTGTGTGCGTGTGTGTGTGAGTGTGCGAGTGTGTATGTGTGAGTGTGTGCGAGTGTGTGTGTGCGATTGTGTATTAGTGAATGTGTGCGAGTGTGCGTGAGTGTGTGCGTGTGAGTGTGTGTGTGTGCGAGTGTGTGCGAGTGAGTGTGTGCGAGTGTGTGTGTGCGATTGTGCATAAGTGTGTGCGAGTGTGAGTGTGTAGGACTGTGTGTGCGAGTGTGTGTGAGTGTGTGCAAGTGTGTGCGTGCGAGTGTGTGTGTGCGAGTGTGTGTGATTGTGTATGAGTGAGTGTGTGCGAGTGTGTGTGTGAGTGTGTGCAAGTGTGTTTGAGTGTGTTTGTGCGAGTGTGTATGAGTGTGTGTGTGCGAGTGTGTGCAAGTGTGTTTGTGCGAGTGTGTATGAGTGTGTGTGTGCGAGTGTGTGCAAGTGTGTGTGATTGTGTGTGAGTGTGTGTATGAGTGTGTGTGTGCGAGTGTGTGCGTGTGAGTCTGTGTGTGCACGCGAGTGTGTGCGAGTGTGTGAGTGTGTGTGCGAATGTGTGTGTGTGAGTGTGTGCGAGTGTGTATGAGTGTATGTGCGAGTGTGTGCCAGTGTGTGCGAGTGTGTGTGTGCGAGTGTGTGCAAGTGTGTGCGAGTGAGTGTGTGCGAGTGTGTGCGAGAGTGTGCGAGTGTGTGTGTGCGAGTGTGTGTGTGCGAGTGTGTGTGTGCGAGTGTGTGTGCAATTGTGTATGAGTGTGTTCGAGTGTGTGTGAGTTTGTGCAAGTGTGTGCGTGTGTGCGTGCGAGTGCGTGCGAGTGAGTGCGAGTGTGTGCGAGTGTGTGTGAGTGTGTGTATGCGAGTGTGTGTGCGATTGTGTATGAGTGTGTGCGAGTGTGTTTGAGTTTGTGCGAGTGTGTATGTGTGTGTGTGCGAGTGTGTGCTAGTGTGCACGAGTGTTTGAGTGTGTGCGAGTGTGCCTGAGTAAGTGTGTGTGTGATTGTGTGCGAGTGTTTCCGAGTGTGTGTGTGAGTGAGTAGGACTGTGTGTGCGAGTGTTTGCGAGTGTGTGTGCGAGCGAGTGTGTGCGAGTGTGTTCGAGGGTGTGCAATTGTGTGCAAGTGTGTGTGTGCGAGTGCGAGTCCATATGAGTGAGTGTGTGAATGTGTGCGAGTGTGTGCCAGTGTGTGTGTGTGTGAGTGTGTGTACGAGTGTGTGCGAGTGTGTGCGTGCGAGTGTGTGAGAGTGTGTATGAGTGCATGTGCGAGTGTGTGTGCGAGTGTGTGCGAGTGTGTGTTCGAGTGTGTGTGTTCGCATGTGTGCAAGTGTGTGCGAGTGTGTGTGCGAGTGCGTACGAGTGTGTGTGCACGAGTGTGTGCGTGTGAGTGTGTGCGAGTGTGGGTGTGCGCGCGAGTGTGTGCGAGTGTGTGAGTGTGTGTGCGAATGTGTGTGAGTGTGTGCGAGTGTGTATGAGTGTATTTGCGAGTATGTGCCAGTGTGTGCGAGTGTGTGTGTGTGAGTGTGTGCAAATGTGTGCGAGTGAGTGTGTGCGAGAGTGTGCACGAGTGTGCTCGAGTGAGTGGGTGCATGTAAGTGTGTGCGTGCGAGTGTGTGCGAATATGTGCGAGTGTGTGCATGCGAGTGTGTGCGTGCAAGTGTTTGCGTGCGAGTGTGTGCGAGTGTGTGCAAGTGTGTGAGTGTGTGCGAGTGTGTGTGTGAGTGTGTCCGAGTGTGTGCAAATGTGCCCGAGTGTGCGCGAGTGTGCACGAGTGAATGGGTGCGAGTGTGTGTGAGTGTGTATGAGTGAGTGTGTGCGAGTTTGTGTGCGAGTGACTGTGTGCGAATGTGTGCAAGTGTCTTTGTGAGTGTGTGTGCGAGTGTGTGTGTGCGAGTGTGTGCGAGTGTGTGCGAGTGTGTGTGAGTGTGTGCGAGTGTGTGTGCGAGTGTGTGCGAGTATGTGCAAATGTGCCCGAGTGTGCACGAGTGTGCACGAGTGAGTGTGTGCGAGTGTGTGCAAGTGTGTGTATGAGTGTGTGTGTTTGATTGTGCAAGTGTGTTTGTGAGTGTGTGTGCGAGTGTGTGCGTGCGAGTGTGTGCGAGTGTGTGTGAGTGTGTGCGAGTGTGTGTGCGAGTGTGTGCGAGTGTGTGCAAGTGTGTGTGAGTGTGTGCCAGTGTGTGTGTGCGAGTGTGTGTATGAGTGTGTGTGTTCGATTGTGTATAAGTGTGTGCGAGTGTGTGTGTGAGTGTGTGTGCAAGTGTGTGTGCGAGTGTGTTCGATTGTGTGCGAATGTGTGTGTGAGTGTGAGTGAGTGTGTACGAGTGTGTGCGAGTGTGTGCGAGTGTGTGTGCGAGTGTGTGCGAGTGTGTACGATTGTGTGTGTGAGTGTGTAGGACTGTATGTGCGAGTGTGTGCGAGTGTGTATGAGTGTGTGTGTGTGCGTGTGTGCAAGTGTGTGCGAGTGAGTGTGTGTGAGTGTGTGTGCGAGTGTGTGTGCGAGTGTGTGTGAGTGTGAGCGATTGTGTGTGAGAGTGTGTAGGTCTGTATGTGCGAGTGTGTATGAGTGTGTGTGAGTGTGTGCAAGTGTGTGTGAGTGTGTGTGAGTGTGTGTGCATGCGAGTGTGTGCGTGCGAGTGTGTGCGACTGTGTGCGAGTGTGTGAGTGCGAGTGTGTGCGAATGTGTGCGAGTGTGTGCGTGCGAGTGTGCACGAGTGTGCACGAGTGTGTGCGTGTAAGTGTGTGCGTGCGAGTGTGTGCGCGTGTGCTCGAGTGAATGGGTGCGAGTGTGTGCGAGTGTGTGTGAGTGTGTGTGAGTGAGTGTGTGTGAGAGTGTATTAGTGAGTGTGTGCATGTGTGCGAGTTTGTGTGCGAGTGTGTGCGAGTGTGTGAGTGTGTGCGAGTGTGTGCGTGCGAGTGTGTACGTGTGAGTGTGTGCGAGTGTGTGAGTGTGTGTGCGAATGTGTGTGCGAGTGAGTGTGTATGAGTGTGTGTAGGAGTGTGTGCGAGTGTGTGCAATTGTGTGTGTGAGTGTGTAGGACTGTATGTGCAAGTGTGTGCGAGTGTGTTCGAGTGTGTGAGTGTGTGCGAGTGTGTGTGAGTGTGTGTGAGTGTGTGCAAGTGTGTGTGTGCGAGTGTGTGTGTGTGAGTATGTGCAAGTGTGTGCGAGTGTGTATGAGTGTGTGGGTGCAAGTGTGTGCACGTGTGTGTGAGTGTGTGTGAGTGTGTGCATGAGTGAGTGTGTGCGAGTGTGTTTGAGTGTGTGTGTGTGTGTGAGTGTGTGCGAGTGTGTGTGTGCGAGTGTGTGTGCGAGTGTGTGTGTGCGATTGTGTGTGTGCGATTGTGTATTAGTGAATGTGTGCGAGTGTGCGTCAGTGTGTGCGTGTGAGTGAGTGAGTGTGTGTGTGCGAGTGTGTGCCAATGAGTGTGAGTGAGTGTGAGTGAGTGTGTGCGAGTGTGTGCGAGTGTGTGTGTGCGATTGTGCCTAAGTGTGTGCGAGTGTGAGTGTGTAGGACTGTGTGTGCGAGTGTGTGTGCGAGTGTGTGTGAGTGTGTGCGAGTGTGTGTAGGAGTGTGTGCGATTGTGTGTGTGAGTGTGTAGGACTGTATGTGCGAGTGTGTGCGACTGTGTTCAAGTGTGTGTGTGCGAGTGTGTGAGCATGTGTGAGTGTGTGCAAGTGTGTGCGTGCGAGTGTGTGTGTGCGAGTGTGTGTGATTGTGTATGAGTGAGTGTGTGCGTGTGTGCAAGTGTGTTTGAGTGTGTTTGTGCGAGTGTTTATGAGTGTGTGTGCGAGTGTGTGCAAGTGTGTTTGTGCGAGTGTGTATGAGTGTGTATGTGCGAGTGTGTGCAAGTGTGTGTGATTGTGTGTGAGTGTGTGTATGAGTGAGTGTGTGCGAGTGTGTGCGAGTGTGTGTGCGAGTGTATGCGCGAGTGTGTGCGTGCGAGTGTGTGCGTGCGAGTCTGTGTGTGCACACGAGTGTGTGAGTGTGTGTGCGAATGTGTGTGCGTGTGAGTGTGTGCGAGTGTGTATGAGTGTATGTGTGAGTGTGTGCCAGTGTGTGCGAGTGTGTGTGTGCGAGTGTGTGCAAGTGTGTGCGAGTGAGTGTGTGCGAGTGTGTGCGAGAGTGTGCGAGTGTGTGTGTGCGAGTGTGTGTGTGCGAGTGTGTGTGCAATTGTGTATGAGTGTGTGCGAGTGTGTGTGAGTTTGTGCAAGTGTGTGCGTGTGTGCGTGCGAGTGCGTGCGAGTGAGTGCGAGTGTGTGTGAGTGTGTGTGAGTGTGTGTATGCGAGTGTGTGTGCGATTGTGTATGAGTGTGTGCGAGTGTGTGTGAGTTTGTGCGAGTGTGTGTGTGTGCGAGTGTGTGCTAGTGTGCACGAGTGTTTGAGTGTGTGCGAGTGTGCCTGAGTAAGTGTGTGTGTGATTGTGTGCGAGTGTTTCCGAGTGTGTGTGTGAGTGAGAAGGACTGTGTGTGCGAGTGTGTTCGAGGGTGTGCAATTGTGTGCAAGTGTGTGTGTGCGAGTGCGAGTCCATATGAGTGAGTGTGTGAATGTGTGCGAGTGTGTGCCAGTGTGTGTGTGCGAGTGTGTGTATGAGTGTGTGCGAGTGTGTGCGTGCGAGTGTGTGCGAGTGTGTATGAGTGTATGTGCGAGTGTGTGTGCGAGTGTGTGTTCGAGTGTGTGTGTTAGCGTGTGTGCAAGTGTGTGCGAGTGCGTACGAGTGTGTGTGAGTGTGCCCGAGTGTGTGCGTGTGAGTGTGTGCGAGTGTGTGTGTGCGCGTGAGTGTGTGTGAGTGTGTGAGTGTGTGTGTGAATGTGTGTGTGTGTGAGTGTGTGTGCGAATGTGTGTGCGTGTGAGTGTGTGCGAGTGTGTATGAGTGTATGTGCGAGTATGTGCCAGTGTGTGCGAGTGTGTATGTGTGAGTGTGTGCAAGTGTGTGCGAGTGAGTGTGTCCGAGAGTGTGCGAGTGTGTGTGTGCGAGTATGTGTGTGCGAGTGTGTGTGTGCGAGAGTGTGCGAGTGTGTGTGCGAGTGTGTGTGTGCGAGTGTGTGTGCAATTGTGTATGAGTGTGTGCGAGTGTGTGTGAGTTTGTGCAAGTGTGTGCGTACGAGTGCGTGCGAGTGAGTGCGAGTGTGTGCGAGTGTGTGTATGCGAGTGTGTGTGCGATTGTGTATGAGTGTGTGCGAGTGTGAGTGAGTTTGTGCGAGTGTGTGCGAGTGTGTGCTAGTGTGCATGAGTGTTTGAGTGTGTGCGAGTGTGCGTGAGTAAGTGTGTGTGTGATTGTGTGCGAGTGTTTCCGAGTGTGTGTGCGAGTGTGTGCGAGTGTGTGTACGAGCGTGTGTGTGCGAATGGGTTCGAGTGTGTGCAATTGTGTACGAGTGTGTGTGTGCGAGTGCGAGTCCGTATGAGTGAGTGTGTGAATGTGTGCGATTGTGTGCCAGTGTGTGTGTGCGAGTGTGTGTACGAGTGTGTGCGAGTGTGTGCGTGCGAGTGTGTATGAGTGTATGTGCGAGTGTGTGTGCGAGTGTGTGCGAGTGTGTGTGCGAGTGTGTGTGTTCGAGTGTGTGCAAGTGTGTGCGAGTGTGTGTGCGAGTGCGTACGAGTGTGTTCGTGTGTGCACGAGTGTGTGCGTGTGAGTGTGTGCGAGTGTGTGCGTCCGATTGTGTGCGAGTGTGCTCGAGTGAGTGGGTGTGAGTGTGTGCGAGTGTGCATGAGTGAGTGTATGTGAGTGTGTGCGTGTGTGCGAGTTTGTGTGCGAGTGTGCTCGAGTGAATGGGTGCGAGTGTGTGTGAGTGTGTGCGAGTGAGTGCAAGTGTGTGCGAGTGTGTGGGTGCGAGTGTGTGCAAGTGTGTGCGAGTGTGTGTGAATGTGTGTTCGAGTGTGTGCGTGCGAGTATGTGCGAGTGTGCTCGAGTGAATGGGTGCGAGTGTGTGCGAGTGTGTGTGAGTGTGTGCGAGTGAGTGTGTGCGAGTGTGTATGAGTGAGTGTGTGTGAGTGTGTGCGAGTTTGTGTGCGAGTGTGTGCGAGTGAGTGTGTGCGAATGTGTATGAGTGTGTGTGCGAGTGTGTGCAAGTGGGTGCGAGTGTGTGGGTGCGAGTGTGTGCAAGTGTGTGCGAGTATGTGTGAATGTGTGTTTGAGTGTGTGCGAGTGTGTGCCAGTGAGTGTGTGCGAGTGTTTGCGAGTGTGTGTGCGAGTGTGTGTGTGAGTGTGTGCGTGCGAGTGTGTGCGTGCGGGTGTTTGCGAGTGTGTGTGAGTGTGTGTGCGAATGTGTGTGTGTGCGAGTGTGCGTGCGAGTGAGTGTGTGAGTGTGTGTGCAATTGTGTATGAGTGTGTGCGAGTGTGTGTGAGTTTGTGCAAGTGTGTGCGTGTGTGCGTGCGAGTGCGTGCGAGTTAGTGCGAGTGTGTGCGAGTGTGTTTGAGTGTGTGTATGCGAGTGTGTGTGCGATTGTGTATGAGTGTGTGCGAGTGTGTGTGAGTTTGTGCGAGTGTGTGTGTGTGCGAGTGTGTGCTAGTGTGCACGAGTGTTTGAGTGTGTGCGAGTGTGCCTGAGTAAGTGTGTGTGTGATTGTGTGCGAGTGTTTCCGAGTGTGTGTGTGAGTGAGTAGGACTGTGTGTGGGAGTGTGTTCGAGGGTGTGCAATTGTGTGCAAGTGTGTGTGTGCGAGTGCGAGTCCATATGAGTGAGTGTGTGAATGTGTGCGAGTGTGTGCCAGTGTGTGTGTGCGAGTGTGTGTATGAGTGTGTGCGAGTGTGTGCGTGCGAGTGTGTGCGAGTGTGTATGAGTGTATGTGCGAGTGTGTGTGCGAGTGTGTGTTCGAGTGTGTGTGTTAGCGTGTGTGCAAGTGTGTGCGAGTGCGTACGAGTGTGTGTGAGTGTGCACGAGTGTGTGCGTGTGAGTGTGTGCGAGTGTGTGTGTGCGCGTGAGTGTGTGAGTGTGTGTGTGAATGTGTGTGTGTGTGAGTGTGTGTGCGAATGTGTGTGCGTGTGAGTGTGTGCGAGTGTGTATGAGTGTATGTGCGAGTATGTGCCAGTGTGTGCGAGTGTGTGTGTGTGAGTGTGTGCAAGTGTGTGCGAGTGAGTGTGTGCGAGAGTGTGCGAGTGTGTGTGTGCGAGTATGTGTGTGCGAGTGTGTGTGTGCGAGAGTGTGCGAGTGTGTGTGTGCGAGTGTGTGTGTGCGAGTGTGTGTGCAATTGTGTATGAGTGTGTGCGAGTGTGTGTGAGTTTGTGCAAGTGTGTGCGTGTGTGCGTACGAGTGCGTGCGAGTGAGTGCGAGTGTGTGCGAGTGTGTGTATGCGAGTGTGTGTGCGATTGTGTATGAGTGTGTGCGAGTGTGAGTGAGTTTGTGCGAGTGTGTGCGAGTGTGTGCTAGTGTGCATGAGTGTTTGAGTGTGTGCGAGTGTGCGTAAGTAAGTGTGTGTGTGATTGTGTGCGAGTGTTTCCGAGTGTGTGTGCGAGTGTGTGCGAGTGTGTGTACGAGCGTGTGTGTGCGAATGTGTTCGAGTGTGTGCAATTGTGTACGAGTGTGTGTGTGCGAGTGCGAGTCCGTATGAGTGAGTGTGTGAATGTGTGCGATTGTGTGCCAGTGTCTGTGTGCGAGTGTGTGTACGAGTGCGTGCGAGTGTGTGCGTGCGAGTGTGTATGAGTGTATGTGCGAGTGTGTGTGCGAGTGTGTGCGAGTGTGTGTGCGAGTGTGTGTGTTCGAGTGTGTGCAAGTGTGTGCGAGTGTGTGTGCGAGTGCGTACGAGTGTGTTCGTGTGTGCACGAGTGTGTGCGTGTGAGTGTGTGCGAGTGTGTGCGTCCGATTGTGTGCGAGTGTGCTCGAGTGAGTGGGTGTGAGTGTGTGCGAGTGTGCATGAGTGAGTGTATGTGAGTGTGTGCGTGTGTGCGAGTTTGTGTGCGAGTGTGCTCGAGTGAATGGGTGCGTGTGTGTGTGAGTGTGTGTGAGTGTGTGCATGAGTGAGTGTGTGCGAGTGTGTGTGAGTGTGTGTGTGTGAGTGTGTGCGAGTGTGTGTGCGAGTGTGTGTGCGAGTGTGTGCGTGCGAGTGTGTGCGAGTGTGTGTGTGTGAGTGTGTGCGACTGTGTGTGTGCGATTGTGTATTAGTGAATGTGTGCGAGTGTGCGTGAGTGTGTGCGTGTGAGTGTGTGTGTGTGCGAGTGTGTGCGAGTGAGTGTGTGCGAGTGTGAGTGTGTAGGACTGTGTGTGTGAGTGTGTGCAAGTGTGTGCGTGCGAGTGTGTGTGTGTGATTGTGTATGAGTGAGTGTGTGCGAGTGTGTGTGTGAGTGTGTGCAAGTGTGTTTGAGTGTGTTTGTGCGAGTGTGTATGAGTGTGTGTGTGCGAGTGTGTGCAAGTGTGTTTGTGCGAGTGTGTATGAGTGTGTGTGTGCGAGTGTGTGCAAGTGTGTGTGATTGTGTGTGAGTGTGTGTATGAGTGAGTGTGTGCGAGTGTGTGCGTGTGAGTCTGTGTGTGCACGCGAGTGTGTGCGAGTGTGTGAGTGTGTGTGCGAATGTGTGTGCGTGTGAGTGTGTGCGAGTGTGTATGAGTGTATGTGCGAGTATGTGCCAGTGTGTGCGAGTGTGTGTGTGTGTGAGTGTGTGCAAGTGTGTGCGAGTGAGTGTGTGCGAGAGTGTGCGAGTGTGTGTGTGCGAGTATGTGTGTGCGAGTGTGTGTGCGAGTGTGTGTGTGCGATTGTGTGTGCAATTGTGTATGAGTGTGTGCGAGTGTGTGTGAGTTTGTGCAAGTGTGTGCGTGTGTGCGTGCCAGTGCGTGCGAGTGAGTGCGAGTGTGTGCGAGTGTGTGCGAGTGTGTGTGAGTGTGTATGTGTGTGTGTGCGAGTGTGTGCCAGTGTGTGCGAGTGTGTGTGTGCGAGTGTGTGCAAGTGTGTGCGAATGAGTGTGTGCGAGTGTGTGCGAGAGTGTGCGAGTGTGTGTGTGCGAGTGTGTGTGTGTGTGCGAGTGTGTGTGCAATTGTGTATGAGTGTGTTCGAGTGTGTGTGAGTTTGTGCAAGTGTGTGCGTGTGTGCGTGCGAGTGCGTGCGAGTGAGTGTGAGTGTGTGCGAGTGTGTGTGAGTGTGTGTATGCGAGTGTGTGTGCGATTGTGTATGAGTGTGTGCGAGTGTGTGTGAGTTTGTGCGAGTGTGTGTGTTTGTGTGTGTGTGCGAGTGTGTGCTAGTGTGCATGAGTGTTTGAGTGTGTGCGAGTGTGCCTGAGTAAGTGTGTGTGTGATTGTGTGCGAGTGTTTCCGAGTGTGTGTGTTAGTGAGTAGGACTGTGTGTGCGAGTGTTTGCGAGTGTGTGTGCGAGCGAGTGTGTGCGAGTGTGTTCGAGGGTGTGCAATTGTGTGCAAGTGTGTGGGTGCGAGTGCGAGTCCATATGAGTGAGTGTGTGAATGTGTGCGAGTGTGTGCCAGTGTGTGTGTGCGAGTGTGTGTACGAGTGTGTGCGAGTGTGTGCGTGCGAGTGTGTGAGAGTGTGTATGAGTGTATGTGCGAGTGTGTGTGCGAGTGTGTGCGAGTGTGTGTTCGAGTGTGTGTGTTCGCATGTGTGCAAGTGTGTGCGAGTGTTTGTGCGAGTGCGTACGAGAGTGTGTGCGTGTGAGTGTGTGCGAGTGTGTGTGTGCGCGCAAGTGTGTGCGAGTGTGTGAGTGTGTGTGCGAATGTGTGTGAGTGTGTGCGAGTGTGTATGAGTGTATGTGCGAGTATGTGCCAGTGTGTGCGAGTGTGTGTGTGTGAGTGTGTGCAAATGTGTGCGAGTGAGTGTGTGCGAGAGTGTGCACGAGTGTGCTCGAGTGAGTGGGTGCATGTAAGTGTGTGCGTGTGAGTGTGTGCGAATGTGTGCGAGCGTGTGCATGCGAGTGTGTGCGTGCAAGTGTTTTCGTGCGAGTGTGTGCGAGTGTGTGCAAGTGTGTGAGTGTGTGCGAGTGTGTGTGTGAGTGTGTCCGAGTGTGTGCAAATGTGCCCGAGTGTGCGCGAGTGTGCACGAGTGAATGGGTGCGAGTGTGTGTGAGTGTGTATGAGTGAGTGTGTGCGAGTTTGTGTGCGAGTGAGTGTGTGCGAAAGTGTGCAAGTGTGTTTGTGAGTGTGTGTGCGAGTGTGTGTGTGCGAGTGTGTGCGAGTGTGTGCGAGTGTGTGTGAGTGTGTGCGAGTGTGTGTGCGAGTGTGTGCGAGTATGTGCAAATGTGCCCGAGTGTGCACGAGTATGCACGAGTGAGTGTGTGCGAGTGTGTGCAAGTGTGTGTGAGTGTGTGTCAGTGTGTGTGTGCGAGTGTGTGCGAGTGTGTGTATGAGTGTGTGTGTTTGATTGTGCAAGTGTGTTTGTGAGTGTGTGTGCGAGTGTGTGCGTGCAAGTGTGTGCGAGTGTGTGCGAGTGTGTGTGAGTGTGTGCGAGTGTGTGTGCGAGTGTGTGCGAGTGTGTGCAAATGTGCCCGAGTGTGCACGAGTGTGCACGAGTGAGTGTGTGCGAGTGTGTGCAAGTGTGTGTGAGTGTGTGCCAGTGTGTGTGTGCGAGTGTGTGCGAGTGTGTGTATGAGTGTGTTTGTTCGATTGTGTATAAGTGTGTGCGAGTGTGTGTGTGAGTGTGTGTGCAAGTGTGTGTGTGCGAGTGTGTTCGATTGTGTGCGAATGTGTGTGTGAGTGTGAGTGAGTGTGTACGAGTGTGTGCGAGTGTGTGCGAGTGTGTGTGTGAGGGTGTGCGAGTGTGTGCGATTGTGTGTGTGAGTGTGTAGGACTGTATGTGCGAGTGTGTGCGAGTGTGTATGAGTGTGTGTGTGTGAGTGTGTGCGAGTGTGTGCGAGTGAGTGTGTGTGAGTGTGTGTGCGAGTGTGTGTGCGAGTGTGTGCGAGTGTGAGCGATTGTGTGTGAGAGTGTGTAGGTCTGTATGTGCGAGTGTGTATGAGTGTGTGTGTGAGTGTGTGCAAGTGTGTGTGAGTGAGTGTGTTTGAGTGTGTGTGCGAGTGTGTGCATGCGAGTGTGTGCGTGCGAGTGTGTGCGTGCGAGTGTGTGCGACTGTGTGCGAGTGTGTGCGAGTGTGTGAGTGCGAGTGTGTGCGAATGTGTGCGAGTGTGTGCGTGCGAGTGTGCACGAGTGTGCACGAGTGTGTGCGTGTAAGTGTGTGCGTGCGAGTGTGCTCGAGTGAATGGGTGCGAGTGTGTGCGAGTGTGTGTGAGTGTGTGTGAGTGAGTGTGTGTGAGAGTGTATTAGTGAGTGTGTGTGAGTGTGTGCATGTGTGCGAGTTTGTGTGCGAGTGTGTGCGAGTGTGTGAGTGTGTGCGAGTGTTTGCGTGCGAGTGTGTACGTGTGAGTGTGTGCGAGTGTGTGAGTGTGTGTGCGAATGTGTGTGCGAGTGAGTGTGTATGAGTGTGTGTAGGAGTGTGTGCGAGTGTGTGCAATTGTGTGTGTGAGTGTGTAGGACTGTATGTGCAAGTGTGTGCGAGTGTGTTCGACTGTGTGAGTGTGTGCGAGTGTGTGTGAGTGTGTGTGAGTGTGTGCAAGTGTGTGTGTGCGAGTGTGTGTGTGTGTGAGTGTGTGCAAGTGTGTTCGAGTGTGTGTGCGAGTGTGTATGAGTGTGTGTGTGCAAGTGTGTGCGCGTGTGTGTGAGTGTGTGCGAGTGTGTGTGCGAGTGTGTGTGTGCGAGTGTGTGTGTGCGAGTGTGTGTGTGCGATTGTGTATTAGTGAATGTGTGCGAGTTTGCGTGAGTGTGTGTGTGTGTGAGTGAGTGACTGTGTGTGTGCGAGTGTGTGCCAGTGAGTGTGAGTGAGTGTGAGTGAGTGTGTGCGAGTGTGTGCGAGTGTGTGTGTGCGATTGTGCATAAGTGTGTGCGAGTGTGAGTGTGTAGGACTGTGTGTGCGAGTGTGTGTGCGAGTGTGTGTGAGTGTGTGTGAGTGTGTGTAGGAGTGTGTGCGATTGTGTGTGTTAGTGTGTAGGACTGTATGTGCGAGTGTGTGCGACTGTGTTCGAGTGTGTGTGTGCGAGTGTGTGAGCATGTGTGAGTGTGTGCAAGTGTGTGCGTGCGAGTGTGTGTGTGCGAGTGTGTGTGATTGTGTATGAGTGAGTGTGTGCGAGTGTGTGCGAGTGTGTGTGCGAGTGTATGCGTGAGTGTGTGCGTGCGAGTCTGTGTGTGCACACGAGTGTGTGAGTGTGTGTGCGAATGTGTGTGCGTGTGAGTGTGTGCGAGTGTGTATGAGTGTATGTGCGAGTGTGTGCCAGTGTGTGCGAGTGTGTGTGTGCGAGTGTGTGCAAGTGTGTGCGAGTGAGTGTGTGCGAGTTTGTGTGCGAGTGTGTGCGAGTGAGTGTGTGCGAATGTGTATGAGTGTGTGTGCGAGTGTGTGCAAGTGGGTGCGAGTGTGTGTGTGCGAGTGTGTGCAAGTGTGTGCGAGTATGTGTGAATGTGTGTTTGAGTGTGTGCGAGTGTGTGCCAGTGAGTGTGTGCGAGTGTTTGCGAGTGTGTGTGTGAGTGTGTGCATGCGAGTGTGTGCGTGCGGGTGTGTGCGAGTGTGTGTGAGTGTGTGTGTGAATGTGTGTGTGTGCGAGTGTGCGTGCGAGTGAGTGTGTGAGTGTGTGTGCAATTGTGTATGAGTGTGTGCAAGTGTGTGTGCGTTTGTGCGAGTGTGTGCGTGTGTGTGTGCGAGTGCGTGTGAGTGAGTGCGAGTGCGTGCAAATGTTTGCGCGAGTGTGCGAGTGTGGGCGTGCGAGTGTGTGCTAGTGTGCGCGAGTGTGTGAGTGTGTGCGAGTGTGCGTGAGTAAGTGTGTGTGAGAGTATGTGCGAGTGTTGCCGAGTGTGTGTGAGTGTGTAGGACTGTGTGCGCGAGTGTGTGTGCAAGTGTGTGTGTACGAGTGTGTTCGAGTGTGTGCAATTTTGTGCGAGTGTGTGTGTGCGAGTGCATATGAGTAAGTGTGTGCGAATGTGTGCGAGTGTGTGCGAGTGTGTGTGCGAGTGTGTGCGTGCAACTGTGTGCGTGCGACTGTGTGCAAGTGTGTGCGAGTGTTTGCGTGTGTGTGCGAGTGTGTGCAAGTGTGTGTGATTGTGTGCGAGTGTGTGTGAGTGTGTGTGAGTGTGTGCAAGTGTGTGTGTGCGAGTGTGTGTGTGCGATTGTGTATGAATGTGTGCGAGTATGTGTGTGAGTGTGTGCGAGTGTGTGCGAGTGTGTGCGTGCGAGTATGTGCAAATGTGTGCGAGAGTGTGCGAGTGTGGGCGTGCGAGTGTGTGCGAGTGTGCGCGAGTGTGTGCGTGTGAGTGAGTGTGTGTGTGAGTGTGAGTGTGTGCTAGTATGCATGAGTGTGTGAGTGTGTGTGAGTGTGCGCGAGTGTGCGTGTGAGTGAGTGAGTGTGTGTGAGTGTGTGTGCGAGTGTGTGTGAGTGTGTATGAGTGTGTGTAGGAGTGTGTGCGAGTGTGTGCGATTGTGTGTGTGAGTGTGTAGGACTGTATGTGCAAGTGTGTGCGAGTGTGTTCGAGTGTGTGAGTGTGTGCGAGTGTGTGTGAGTGTGTGTGAGTGTGTGCAAGTGTGTGTGTGCGAGTGTGTGTGTGCGAGTGTGTGTGTGAGTGTGTGCAAGTGTGTTTGAGTGTGTGTGCGAGTGTGTATGAGTGTGTGTGTGTGTGTGTGCAAGTGTGTGCGTGTGTGTGTGAGTGTGAGTGTGTGCATGAGTGAGTGTGTGCGAGTGTGTGTGAGTGTGTGTTTGTGAGTGTGTGCGAGTGTGTGTGAGAGTGTGTGTGCGAGTGTGTGCGTGCGAGTGTGTGCGAGTGTGTATGTGTGAGTGTGTGCGAGTGTGTGTGTGCGATTGTGTATTAGTGAATGTGTGCGAGTGTGTGTGAGTGTGTGCGTGTGAGTGTGTGTGTGTGCGAGTGTGTGCGAGTGAGTGTGTGCGAGTGTGTGTGTGCGATTGTGCATAAGTGTGTGCGAGTGTGAGTGTGTAGGACTGTGTGTGCGAGTGTGTGTGAGTGTGTGCAAGTGTGTGCGTGCGAGTGTGTGTGTGCGAGTGTGTGTGATTGTGTATGAGTGAGTGTGTGCGAGTGTGTGTGTGAGTGTGTGCAAGTGTGTTTGAGTGTGTTTGTGCGAGTGTGTATGAGTGTGTGTGTGCGAGTGTGTGCAAGTGTGTTTGTGCGAGTGTGTATGAGTGTGTGTGTGCGAGTGTGTGCAAGTGTGTGTGATTGTGTGTGAGTGTGTGTATGAGTGTGTGTGTGCGAGTGTGTGCGTGTACGCGAGTGTGTGCGAGTGTGTGAGTGTGTGTGCGAATGTGTGTGTGTGAGTGTGTGCGAGTGTGTATGAGTGTATGTGCGAGTGTGTGCCAGTGTGTGCGAGTGTGTGTGTGCGAGTGTGTGCAAGTGTGTGCGAGTGAGTGTGTGCGAGTGTGTGCGAGAGTGTGCGAGTGTGTGTGTGCGAGTGTGTGTGTGCGAGTGTGTGTGTGCGAGTGTGTGTGCAATTGTGTATGAGTGTGTTCGAGTGTGTGTGAGTTTGTGCAAGTGTGTGCGTGTGTGCGTGCGAGTGCGTGCGAGTGAGTGCGAGTGTGTGCGAGTGTGTGTGAGTGTGTGTATGCGAGTGTGTGTGCGATTGTGTATGAGTGTGTGCGAGTGTGTTTGAGTTTGTGCGAGTGTGTATGTGTGTGTGTGCGAGTGTGTGCTAGTGTGCACGAGTGTTTGAGTGTGTGCGAGTGTGCCTGAGTAAGTGTGTGTGTGATTGTGTGCGAGTGTTTCCGAGTGTGTGTGTGAGTGAGTAGGACTGTGTGTGCGAGTGTTTGCGAGTGTGTGTGCGAGCGAGTGTGTGCGAGTGTGTTCGAGGGTGTGCAATTGTGTGCAAGTGTGTGTGTGCGAGTGCGAGTCCATATGAGTGAGTGTGTGAATGTGTGCGAGTGTGTGTGTGCGAGTGTGTGTGTGAGTGTGTGCAAGTGTGTTTGAGTGTGTGTGCGAGTGTGTATGAGTGTGTGTGTGTGCAAGTGTGTGCGTGTGTGTGTGAGTGTGCGAGTGTGTATGTGTGAGTGTGTGCGAGTGTGTGTGTGCGATTGTGTATTAGTGAATGTGTGCGAGTGTGCGTGAGTGTGTGCGTGTGAGTGTGTGTGTGTGCGAGTGTGTGCGAGTGAGTGTGTGCGAGTGTGTGTGTGCGATTGTGCATAAGTGTGTGCGAGTGTGAGTGTGTAGGACTGTGTGTGCGAGTGTGTGTGAGTGTGTGCAAGTGTGTGCGTGCGAGTGTGTGTGTGCGAGTGTGTGTGATTGTGTATGAGTGAGTGTGTGCGAGTGTGTGTGTGAGTGTGTGCAAGTGTGTTTGAGTGTGTTTGTGCGAGTGTGTATGAGTGTGTGTGTGCGAGTGTGTGCAAGTGTGTTTGTGCGAGTGTGTATGAGTGTGTGTGTGCGAGTGTGTGCAAGTGTGTGTGATTGTGTGTGAGTGTGTGTATGAGTGTGTGTGTGCGAGTGTGTGCGTGTGAGTCTGTGTGTGCACGCGAGTGTGTGCGAGTGTGTGAGTGTGTGTGCGAATGTGTGTGTGTGAGTGTGTGCGAGTGTGTATGAGTGTATGTGCGAGTGTGTGCCAGTGTGTGCGAGTGTGTGTGTGCGAGTGTGTGCAAGTGTGTGCGAGTGAGTGTGTGCGAGTGTGTGCGAGAGTGTGCGAGTGTGTGTGTGCGAGTGTGTGTGTGCGAGTGTGTGTGTGCGAGTGTGTGTGCAATTGTGTATGAGTGTGTTCGAGTGTGTGTGAGTTTGTGCAAGTGTGTGCGTGTGTGCGTGCGAGTGCGTGCGAGTGAGTGCGAGTGTGTGCGAGTGTGTGTGAGTGTGTGTATGCGAGTGTGTGTGCGATTGTGTATGAGTGTGTGCGAGTGTGTTTGAGTTTGTGCGAGTGTGTATGTGTGTGTGTGCGAGTGTGTGCTAGTGTGCACGAGTGTTTGAGTGTGTGCGAGTGTGCCTGAGTAAGTGTGTGTGTGATTGTGTGCGAGTGTTTCCGAGTGTGTGTGTGAGTGAGTAGGACTGTGTGTGCGAGTGTTTGCGAGTGTGTGTGCGAGCGAGTGTGTGCGAGTGTGTTCGAGGGTGTGCAATTGTGTGCAAGTGTGTGTGTGCGAGTGCGAGTCCATATGAGTGAGTGTGTGAATGTGTGCGAGTGTGTGCCAGTGTGTGTGTGTGTGAGTGTGTGTACGAGTGTGTGCGAGTGTGTGCGTGCGAGTGTGTGAGAGTGTGTATGAGTGCATGTGCGAGTGTGTGTGCGAGTGTGTGCGAGTGTGTGTTCGAGTGTGTGTGTTCGCATGTGTGCAAGTGTGTGCGAGTGTGTGTGCGAGTGCGTACGAGTGTGTGTGCACGAGTGTGTGCGTGTGAGTGTGTGCGAGTGTGGGTGTGCGCGCGAGTGTGTGCGAGTGTGTGAGTGTGTGTGCGAATGTGTGTGAGTGTGTGCGAGTGTGTATGAGTGTATTTGCGAGTATGTGCCAGTGTGTGCGAGTGTGTGTGTGTGAGTGTGTGCAAATGTGTGCGAGTGAGTGTGTGCGAGAGTGTGCACGAGTGTGCTCGAGTGAGTGGGTGCATGTAAGTGTGTGCGTGCGAGTGTGTGCGAATATGTGCGAGTGTGTGCATGCGAGTGTGTGCGTGCAAGTGTTTGCGTGCGAGTGTGTGCGAGTGTGTGCAAGTGTGTGAGTGTGTGCGAGTGTGTGTGTGAGTGTGTCCGAGTGTGTGCAAATGTGCCCGAGTGTGCGCGAGTGTGCACGAGTGAATGGGTGCGAGTGTGTGTGAGTGTGTATGAGTGAGTGTGTGCGAGTTTGTGTGCGAGTGACTGTGTGCGAATGTGTGCAAGTGTCTTTGTGAGTGTGTGTGCGAGTGTGTGTGTGCGAGTGTGTGCGAGTGTGTGCGAGTGTGTGTGAGTGTGTGCGAGTGTGTGTGCGAGTGTGTGCGAGTATGTGCAAATGTGCCCGAGTGTGCACGAGTGTGCACGAGTGAGTGTGTGCGAGTGTGTGCAAGTGTGTGTATGAGTGTGTGTGTTTGATTGTGCAAGTGTGTTTGTGAGTGTGTGTGCGAGTGTGTGCGTGCGAGTGTGTGCGAGTGTGTGTGAGTGTGTGCGAGTGTGTGTGCGAGTGTGTGCGAGTGTGTGCAAGTGTGTGTGAGTGTGTGCCAGTGTGTGTGTGCGAGTGTGTGTATGAGTGTGTGTGTTCGATTGTGTATAAGTGTGTGCGAGTGTGTGTGTGAGTGTGTGTGCAAGTGTGTGTGCGAGTGTGTTCGATTGTGTGCGAATGTGTGTGTGAGTGTGAGTGAGTGTGTACGAGTGTGTGCGAGTGTGTGCGAGTGTGTGTGCGAGTGTGTGCGAGTGTGTACGATTGTGTGTGTGAGTGTGTAGGACTGTATGTGCGAGTGTGTGCGAGTGTGTATGAGTGTGTGTGTGTGCGTGTGTGCAAGTGTGTGCGAGTGAGTGTGTGTGAGTGTGTGTGCGAGTGTGTGTGCGAGTGTGTGTGAGTGTGAGCGATTGTGTGTGAGAGTGTGTAGGTCTGTATGTGCGAGTGTGTATGAGTGTGTGTGAGTGTGTGCAAGTGTGTGTGAGTGTGTGTGAGTGTGTGTGCATGCGAGTGTGTGCGTGCGAGTGTGTGCGACTGTGTGCGAGTGTGTGAGTGCGAGTGTGTGCGAATGTGTGCGAGTGTGTGCGTGCGAGTGTGCACGAGTGTGCACGAGTGTGTGCGTGTAAGTGTGTGCGTGCGAGTGTGTGCGCGTGTGCTCGAGTGAATGGGTGCGAGTGTGTGCGAGTGTGTGTGAGTGTGTGTGAGTGAGTGTGTGTGAGAGTGTATTAGTGAGTGTGTGCATGTGTGCGAGTTTGTGTGCGAGTGTGTGCGAGTGTGTGAGTGTGTGCGAGTGTGTGCGTGCGAGTGTGTACGTGTGAGTGTGTGCGAGTGTGTGAGTGTGTGTGCGAATGTGTGTGCGAGTGAGTGTGTATGAGTGTGTGTAGGAGTGTGTGCGAGTGTGTGCAATTGTGTGTGTGAGTGTGTAGGACTGTATGTGCAAGTGTGTGCGAGTGTGTTCGAGTGTGTGAGTGTGTGCGAGTGTGTGTGAGTGTGTGTGAGTGTGTGCAAGTGTGTGTGTGCGAGTGTGTGTGTGTGTGAGTATGTGCAAGTGTGTGCGAGTGTGTATGAGTGTGTGGGTGCAAGTGTGTGCACGTGTGTGTGAGTGTGTGTGAGTGTGTGCATGAGTGAGTGTGTGCGAGTGTGTTTGAGTGTGTGTGTGTGTGTGAGTGTGTGCGAGTGTGTGTGTGCGAGTGTGTGTGCGAGTGTGTGTGTGCGATTGTGTGTGTGCGATTGTGTATTAGTGAATGTGTGCGAGTGTGCGTCAGTGTGTGCGTGTGAGTGAGTGAGTGTGTGTGTGCGAGTGTGTGCCAATGAGTGTGAGTGAGTGTGAGTGAGTGTGTGCGAGTGTGTGCGAGTGTGTGTGTGCGATTGTGCCTAAGTGTGTGCGAGTGTGAGTGTGTAGGACTGTGTGTGCGAGTGTGTGTGCGAGTGTGTGTGAGTGTGTGCGAGTGTGTGTAGGAGTGTGTGCGATTGTGTGTGTGAGTGTGTAGGACTGTATGTGCGAGTGTGTGCGACTGTGTTCAAGTGTGTGTGTGCGAGTGTGTGAGCATGTGTGAGTGTGTGCAAGTGTGTGCGTGCGAGTGTGTGTGTGCGAGTGTGTGTGATTGTGTATGAGTGAGTGTGTGCGTGTGTGCAAGTGTGTTTGAGTGTGTTTGTGCGAGTGTTTATGAGTGTGTGTGCGAGTGTGTGCAAGTGTGTTTGTGCGAGTGTGTATGAGTGTGTATGTGCGAGTGTGTGCAAGTGTGTGTGATTGTGTGTGAGTGTGTGTATGAGTGAGTGTGTGCGAGTGTGTGCGAGTGTGTGTGCGAGTGTATGCGCGAGTGTGTGCGTGCGAGTGTGTGCGTGCGAGTCTGTGTGTGCACACGAGTGTGTGAGTGTGTGTGCGAATGTGTGTGCGTGTGAGTGTGTGCGAGTGTGTATGAGTGTATGTGTGAGTGTGTGCCAGTGTGTGCGAGTGTGTGTGTGCGAGTGTGTGCAAGTGTGTGCGAGTGAGTGTGTGCGAGTGTGTGCGAGAGTGTGCGAGTGTGTGTGTGCGAGTGTGTGTGTGCGAGTGTGTGTGCAATTGTGTATGAGTGTGTGCGAGTGTGTGTGAGTTTGTGCAAGTGTGTGCGTGTGTGCGTGCGAGTGCGTGCGAGTGAGTGCGAGTGTGTGTGAGTGTGTGTGAGTGTGTGTATGCGAGTGTGTGTGCGATTGTGTATGAGTGTGTGCGAGTGTGTGTGAGTTTGTGCGAGTGTGTGTGTGTGCGAGTGTGTGCTAGTGTGCACGAGTGTTTGAGTGTGTGCGAGTGTGCCTGAGTAAGTGTGTGTGTGATTGTGTGCGAGTGTTTCCGAGTGTGTGTGTGAGTGAGAAGGACTGTGTGTGCGAGTGTGTTCGAGGGTGTGCAATTGTGTGCAAGTGTGTGTGTGCGAGTGCGAGTCCATATGAGTGAGTGTGTGAATGTGTGCGAGTGTGTGCCAGTGTGTGTGTGCGAGTGTGTGTATGAGTGTGTGCGAGTGTGTGCGTGCGAGTGTGTGCGAGTGTGTATGAGTGTATGTGCGAGTGTGTGTGCGAGTGTGTGTTCGAGTGTGTGTGTTAGCGTGTGTGCAAGTGTGTGCGAGTGCGTACGAGTGTGTGTGAGTGTGCCCGAGTGTGTGCGTGTGAGTGTGTGCGAGTGTGTGTGTGCGCGTGAGTGTGTGTGAGTGTGTGAGTGTGTGTGTGAATGTGTGTGTGTGTGAGTGTGTGTGCGAATGTGTGTGCGTGTGAGTGTGTGCGAGTGTGTATGAGTGTATGTGCGAGTATGTGCCAGTGTGTGCGAGTGTGTATGTGTGAGTGTGTGCAAGTGTGTGCGAGTGAGTGTGTCCGAGAGTGTGCGAGTGTGTGTGTGCGAGTATGTGTGTGCGAGTGTGTGTGTGCGAGAGTGTGCGAGTGTGTGTGCGAGTGTGTGTGTGCGAGTGTGTGTGCAATTGTGTATGAGTGTGTGCGAGTGTGTGTGAGTTTGTGCAAGTGTGTGCGTACGAGTGCGTGCGAGTGAGTGCGAGTGTGTGCGAGTGTGTGTATGCGAGTGTGTGTGCGATTGTGTATGAGTGTGTGCGAGTGTGAGTGAGTTTGTGCGAGTGTGTGCGAGTGTGTGCTAGTGTGCATGAGTGTTTGAGTGTGTGCGAGTGTGCGTGAGTAAGTGTGTGTGTGATTGTGTGCGAGTGTTTCCGAGTGTGTGTGCGAGTGTGTGCGAGTGTGTGTACGAGCGTGTGTGTGCGAATGGGTTCGAGTGTGTGCAATTGTGTACGAGTGTGTGTGTGCGAGTGCGAGTCCGTATGAGTGAGTGTGTGAATGTGTGCGATTGTGTGCCAGTGTGTGTGTGCGAGTGTGTGTACGAGTGTGTGCGAGTGTGTGCGTGCGAGTGTGTATGAGTGTATGTGCGAGTGTGTGTGCGAGTGTGTGCGAGTGTGTGTGCGAGTGTGTGTGTTCGAGTGTGTGCAAGTGTGTGCGAGTGTGTGTGCGAGTGCGTACGAGTGTGTTCGTGTGTGCACGAGTGTGTGCGTGTGAGTGTGTGCGAGTGTGTGCGTCCGATTGTGTGCGAGTGTGCTCGAGTGAGTGGGTGTGAGTGTGTGCGAGTGTGCATGAGTGAGTGTATGTGAGTGTGTGCGTGTGTGCGAGTTTGTGTGCGAGTGTGCTCGAGTGAATGGGTGCGAGTGTGTGTGAGTGTGTGCGAGTGAGTGCAAGTGTGTGCGAGTGTGTGGGTGCGAGTGTGTGCAAGTGTGTGCGAGTGTGTGTGAATGTGTGTTCGAGTGTGTGCGTGCGAGTATGTGCGAGTGTGCTCGAGTGAATGGGTGCGAGTGTGTGCGAGTGTGTGTGAGTGTGTGCGAGTGAGTGTGTGCGAGTGTGTATGAGTGAGTGTGTGTGAGTGTGTGCGAGTTTGTGTGCGAGTGTGTGCGAGTGAGTGTGTGCGAATGTGTATGAGTGTGTGTGCGAGTGTGTGCAAGTGGGTGCGAGTGTGTGCAAGTGTGTGCGAGTATGTGTGAATGTGTGTTTGAGTGTGTGCGAGTGTGTGCCAGTGAGTGTGTGCGAGTGTTTGCGAGTGTGTGTGCGAGTGTGTGTGTGAGTGTGTGCGTGCGAGTGTGTGCGTGCGGGTGTTTGCGAGTGTGTGTGAGTGTGTGTGCGAATGTGTGTGTGTGCGAGTGTGCGTGCGAGTGAGTGTGTGAGTGTGTGTGCAATTGTGTATGAGTGTGTGCGAGTGTGTGTGAGTTTGTGCAAGTGTGTGCGTGTGTGCGTGCGAGTGCGTGCGAGTTAGTGCGAGTGTGTGCGAGTGTGTTTGAGTGTGTGTATGCGAGTGTGTGTGCGATTGTGTATGAGTGTGTGCGAGTGTGTGTGAGTTTGTGCGAGTGTGTGTGTGTGCGAGTGTGTGCTAGTGTGCACGAGTGTTTGAGTGTGTGCGAGTGTGCCTGAGTAAGTGTGTGTGTGATTGTGTGCGAGTGTTTCCGAGTGTGTGTGTGAGTGAGTAGGACTGTGTGTGGGAGTGTGTTCGAGGGTGTGCAATTGTGTGCAAGTGTGTGTGTGCGAGTGCGAGTCCATATGAGTGAGTGTGTGAATGTGTGCGAGTGTGTGCCAGTGTGTGTGTGCGAGTGTGTGTATGAGTGTGTGCGAGTGTGTGCGTGCGAGTGTGTGCGAGTGTGTATGAGTGTATGTGCGAGTGTGTGTGCGAGTGTGTGTTCGAGTGTGTGTGTTAGCGTGTGTGCAAGTGTGTGCGAGTGCGTACGAGTGTGTGTGAGTGTGCACGAGTGTGTGCGTGTGAGTGTGTGCGAGTGTGTGTGTGCGCGTGAGTGTGTGAGTGTGTGTGTGAATGTGTGTGTGTGTGAGTGTGTGTGCGAATGTGTGTGCGTGTGAGTGTGTGCGAGTGTGTATGAGTGTATGTGCGAGTATGTGCCAGTGTGTGCGAGTGTGTGTGTGTGAGTGTGTGCAAGTGTGTGCGAGTGAGTGTGTGCGAGAGTGTGCGAGTGTGTGTGTGCGAGTATGTGTGTGCGAGTGTGTGTGTGCGAGAGTGTGCGAGTGTGTGTGTGCGAGTGTGTGTGTGCGAGTGTGTGTGCAATTGTGTATGAGTGTGTGCGAGTGTGTGTGAGTTTGTGCAAGTGTGTGCGTGTGTGCGTACGAGTGCGTGCGAGTGAGTGCGAGTGTGTGCGAGTGTGTGTATGCGAGTGTGTGTGCGATTGTGTATGAGTGTGTGCGAGTGTGAGTGAGTTTGTGCGAGTGTGTGCGAGTGTGTGCTAGTGTGCATGAGTGTTTGAGTGTGTGCGAGTGTGCGTAAGTAAGTGTGTGTGTGATTGTGTGCGAGTGTTTCCGAGTGTGTGTGCGAGTGTGTGCGAGTGTGTGTACGAGCGTGTGTGTGCGAATGTGTTCGAGTGTGTGCAATTGTGTACGAGTGTGTGTGTGCGAGTGCGAGTCCGTATGAGTGAGTGTGTGAATGTGTGCGATTGTGTGCCAGTGTCTGTGTGCGAGTGTGTGTACGAGTGCGTGCGAGTGTGTGCGTGCGAGTGTGTATGAGTGTATGTGCGAGTGTGTGTGCGAGTGTGTGCGAGTGTGTGTGCGAGTGTGTGTGTTCGAGTGTGTGCAAGTGTGTGCGAGTGTGTGTGCGAGTGCGTACGAGTGTGTTCGTGTGTGCACGAGTGTGTGCGTGTGAGTGTGTGCGAGTGTGTGCGTCCGATTGTGTGCGAGTGTGCTCGAGTGAGTGGGTGTGAGTGTGTGCGAGTGTGCATGAGTGAGTGTATGTGAGTGTGTGCGTGTGTGCGAGTTTGTGTGCGAGTGTGCTCGAGTGAATGGGTGCGAGTGTGTGTGAGTGTGTGCGAGTGAGTGCAAGTGTGTGCGAGTGTGTGGGTGCGAGTGTGTGCAAGTGTGTGCAAGTGTGTGTGAATGTGTGTTCGAGTGTGTGCGAGTGTGTGCGTGCGAGTATGTGCGAGTGTGCTCGAGTGAATGGGTGCGAGTGTGTGCGAGTGTGTGTGAGTGTGTGCGAGTGAGTGTGTGCGAGTGTGTATGAGTGAGTGTGTGTGAGTGTGTGCGAGTTTGTGTGCGAGTGTGTGCGAGTGAGTGTGTGCGAATGTGTATGAGTGTGTGTGCGAGTGTGTGCAAGTGGGTGCGAGTGTGTGGGTGCGAGTGTGTGCAAGTGTGTGCGAGTATGTGTGAATGTGTGTTTGAGTGTGTGCGAGTGTGTGCCAGTGAGTGTGTGCGAGTGTTTGCGAGTGTGTGTGCGAGTGTGTGTGTGCGGGTGTTTGCGAGTGTGTGTGAGTGTGTGTGCGAATGTGTGTGTGTGCGAGTGTGCGTGCGAGTGAGTGTGTGAGTGTGTGTGCAATTGTGTATGAGTGTGTGCGAGTGTGTGTGAGTTTGTGCAAGTGTGTGCGTGTGTGCGTGCGAGTGCGTGCGAGTGAGTGCGAGTGTGTGCCAGTGTGTGTGAGTGTGTGTATGCGAGTGTGTGTGCGATTGTGTATGAGTGTGTGCGAGTGTGTGTGAGTTTGTGCGAGTGTGTGTGTGTGCGAGTGTGTGCTAGTGTGCACGAGTGTTTGAGTGTGTGCGAGTGTGCCTGAGTAAGTGTGTGTGTGATTGTGTGCGAGTGTTTCCGAGTGTGTGTGTGAGTGAGTAGGACTGTGTGTGCGAGTGTGTTCGAGGGTGTGCAATTGTGTGCAAGTGTGTGTGTGCGAGTGCGAGTCCATATGAGTGAGTGTGTGAATGTGTGCGAGTGTGTGCCAGTGTGTGTGTGCGAGTGTGTGTATGAGTGTGTGCGAGTGTGTGCGTGCGAGTGTGTGCGAGTGTGTATGAGTGTATGTGCGAGTGTGTGTGCGAGTGTGTGTTCGAGTGTGTGTGTTAGCGTGTGTGCAAGTGTGTGCGAGTGCGTACGAGTGTGTGTGAGTGTGCACGAGTGTGTGCGTGTGAGTGTGTGCGAGTGTGTGTGTGCGCGTGAGTGTGTGTGAGTGTGTGTGTGAATGTGTGTGTGTGTGAGTGTGTGTGCGAATGTGTGTGCGTGTGAGTGTGTGCGAGTGTGTATGAGTGTATGTGCGAGTATGTGCCAGTGTGTGCGAGTGTGTGTGTGTGAGTGTGTGCAAGTGTGTGCGAGTGAGTGTGTGCGAGAGTGTGCGAGTGTGTGTGTGCAAGTATGTGTGTGCGAGTGTGTGTGTGCGAGAGTGTGCGAGTGTGTGTGTGCGAGTGTGTGTGTGCGAGTGTGTGTGCAATTGTGTATGAGTGTGTGCGAGTGTGTTTGAGTTTGTGCAAGTGTGTGCGTGTGTGCGTACGAGTGCGTGCGAGTGAGTGCGAGTGTGTGCGAGTGTGTGTATGCGAGTGTGTGTGCGATTGTGTATGAGTGTGTGCGAGTGTGAGTGAGTTTGTGCGAGTGTGTGCGAGTGTGTGCTAGTGTGCATGAGTGTTTGAGTGTGTGCGAGTGTGCGTGAGTAACTGTGTGTGTGATTGTGTGCGAGTGTTTCCGAGTGTGTGTGCGAGTGTGTGCGAGTGTGTGTACGAGCGTGTGTGTGCGAATGTGTTCGAGTGTGTGCAATTGTGTACGAGTGTGTGTGTGCGAGTGCGAGTCCGTATGAGTGAGTGTGTGAATGTGTGCGATTGTGTGCCAGTGTCTGTGTGCGAGTGTGTGTACGAGTGTGTGCGAGTGTGTGCGTGCGAGTGTGTATGAGTGTATGTGCGAGTGTGTGTGCGAGTGTGTGCGAGTGTGTGTGCGAGTGTGTGTGTTCGAGTGTGTGCAAGTGTGTGCGAGTGTGTGTGCGAGTGCGTACGAGTGTGTTCGTGTGTGCACGAGTGTGTGCGTGTGAGTGTGTGCGAGTGTGTGCGTCCGATTGTGTGCGAGTGTGCTCGAGTGAGTGGGTGTGAGTGTGTGCGAGTGTGCATGAGTGAGTGTATGTGAGTGTGTGCGTGTGTGCGAGTTTGTGTGCGAGTGTGCTCGAGTGAATGGGTGCGAGTGTGTGTGAGTGTGTGCGAGTGAGTGCAAGTGTGTGCGAGTGTGTGGGTGTGAGTGTGTGCAAGTGTGTGCGAGTGTGTGTGAATGTGTGTTCGAGTGTGTGCGAGTGTGTGCGTGCGAGTATGTGCGAGTGTGCTCGAGTGAATGGGTGCGAGTGTGTGCGAGTGTGTGTGAGTGTGTGCGAGTGAGTGTGTGCGAGTGTGTATGAGTGAGTGTGTGTGAGTGTGTGCGAGTTTGTGTGCGAGTGTGTGCGAGTGAGTGTGTGCGAATGTGTATGAGTGTGTGTGCGAGTGTGTGCAAGTGGGTGCGAGTGTGTGGGTGCGAGTGTGTGCAAGTGTGTGCGAGTATGTGTGAATGTGTGTTTGAGTGTGTGCGAGTGTGTGCCAGTGAGTGTGTGCGAGTGTTTGCGAGTGTGTGTGCGAGTGTGTGTGTGAGTGTGTGCGTGCGAGTGTGTGCGTGCGGGTGTTTGCGAGTGTGTGTGAGTGTGTGTGCGAATGTGTGTGTGTGCGAGTGTGCGTGCGAGTGAGTGTGTGAGTGTGTGTGCAATTGTGTGTGAGTGTGTGCGAGTGTGTGTGCGTTTGTGCGAGTGTGTGCGTGTGTGTGTGCGAGTTCGTGTGAGTGAGTGCGAGTTTGTGCAAATGTGTGCGCGAGTGTGCGAGTGTGGGCGTGCGAGTGTGTGCTAGTGTGCGCGAGTGTGTGAGTGTGTGCGAGTGTGCGTGAGTAAGGGTGTGAGAGTATGTGCGAGTGTTGCCGAGTGTGTGTGTGAGTGTGTAGGACTGTGTGCACGAGTGTGTGTGCAAGTGTGTGTGTACGAGTGTGTTCGAGTGTGTGCAATTTTGTGCGAGTGTGTGTGTGCGAGTGCATATGAGTAAGTGTGTGCGAATGTGTGCGAGTGTGTGTGCGAGTGTGTATGAGTGTGTGTGTGCAAGTGTGTGCGTGTGTGTGTGAGTGTGTGTGAGTGTGTGCATGAGTGAGTGTGTGCGAGTGTGTGTGAGTGTGTGTGTGTGAGTGTGTGCGAGTGTGTGTGTGCGTGTGTGTGTGCGAGTGTGTGCGTGTGAGTGTGTGCGAGTGTGTGTGTGTGTGATTGTGTATTAGTGAATGTGTGCGAGTGTGCGTGAGTGTGTGCGTGTGAGTGAGTGAGTGTGTGTGTGTGCGAGTGTGTGCGAGTGAGTGTGAGTGAGTGTGTGCGAGTGTGTGCGAGTGTGTGTGTGCGATTGTGCATAAGTGTGTGCGAGTGTGAGTGTGTAGGACTGTGTGTGTGAGTGTGTGTGCGAGTGTGTGCGAGTGTGTGCGAGTGTGTGCGAGTGTGTGTAGGAGTGTGTGTTCAATTGTGTGTGTGAGTGTGCAGGACTGTATGTGCGAGTGTGTGCGACTGTGTTCGAGTGTGTGTGTGCGAGTGTGTGAGCATGTGTGAGTGTGTGCAAGTGTGTGCGTGCGAGTGTGTGTGTGCGAGTGTGTGTGATTGTGTATGAGTGAGTGTGTGCGAGTGTGTGCGAGTGTGTGTGTGAGTGTGTGCAAGTGTGTTTGAGTGTGTTTGTGCGAGTGTGTATGAGTGTGTGTGTGCGAGTGTGTGCAAGTGTGTTTGTGCGAGTGTGTATGAGTGTGTGTGTGCGAGTGTGTGCAAGTGTGTATGATTGTGTGTGAGTGTGTGTATGAGTGAGTGTGTGCGAGTGTGTGCGTGCGAGTCTGTGTGTGCACGCGAGTGTGTGCGAGTGTGTGAGTGTTTCTGCGAATGTGTGTGTGTGAGTGTGTGCGAGTGTGTATGAGTGTATGTGCGAGTGTGTGCCAGTGTGTGCGAGTGTGTGTGTGCGAGTGTGTGCAAGTGTGTGCGAGAGTGTGCGAGTGTGTGCGAGTGTGTGTGCGAGTGTGTGTGTGCGAGTGTGTGTGCAATTGTGTATGAGTGTGTTCGAGTGTGTGTGAGTTTGTGCAAGTGTGTGCGTGTGTGCGTGCGAGTGCGTGCGAGTGAGTGCGAGTGTGTGCGAGTGTGTGCGAGTGTGTGTATGCGAGTGTGTGTGCGATTGTGTATGAGTGTGTGCGAGTGTGTGTGAGTTTGTGCGAGTGTGTGTGTGTGTGTGCGAGTGTGTGCTAGTGTGCACGAGTGTTTGAGTGTGTGCAAGTGTGCCTGAGTAAGTGTGTGTGTGATTGTCTGCGAGTGTTTCCGAGTGTGTGTGTGAGTGAGTAGGACTGTATGTGCGAGTGTTTGCGAGTGTGTGTGCGAGCGAGTGTGTGCGAGTGTGTTCGAGGGTGTGCAATTGTGTGCAAGTGTGTGTGTGCGAGTGCGAGTCCATATGAGTGAGTGTGTGAATGTGTGCGAGTGTGTGCCAGTGTGTGTGTGCGAGTGTGTGTACGAGTGTGTGCGAGTGTGTGCGAGTGTGTATGAGTGTATGTGCGAGTGTGTGTGCGAGTGTGTGCGAGTGTGTGTTCGAGTGTGTGTGTTCGCGTGTGTGCAAGTGTGTGCGAGTGTGTGTGCGAGTGCGTACGAGTGTGTGTGAGTGTGCACGAGTGTGTGCGTGTGAGTGTGTGCGAGTGTGTGTGTGCACGCGAGTGTGTGTGAGTGTGTGTGTGAGTATGTGCCAGTGTGTGCGAGTGTGTGTGTGTGAGTGTGTGCAAATGTGTGCGAGTGAGTGTGTGCAAGAGTGTGCACGAGTGTGCTCGAGTGAGTGGGTGCATGTAAGTGTGTGCGTGCGAGTGTGTGCGAATGTGTGCGAGTGTGTGCATGTGAGTGTGTGCGTGCAAGTGTTTGCGTGCGAGTGTGTGCGAGTGTGTGCAAGTGTGTGAGTGTGTGCGAGTGTGTGTGTGAGTGTGTCCGAGTGTGTGTAAATGTGCCCGAGTGTGCGCGAGTGTGCACGAGTGAATGGGTGCGAGTGTGTGTGAGTGTGTATGAGTGAGTGTGTGTGAGTTTGTGTGCGAGTGAGTGTGTGCGAATGTGTGCAAGTGTGTTTGTGAGTGTGTGTGCGAGTGTGTGCATGCGAGTGTGTGCGAGTGTGTGTGAGTGTGTGCGAGTGTGTGCGAGTGTGTGCAAATGTGCCCGAGTGTGCACGAGTGAGTGTGTGCGAGTGTGTGCAAGTGTGTGTGAGTGTGTGTCAGTGTGTGTGTGCGAGTGTGTGCGAGTGTGTGTATGAGTGTGTGTGTTCGATTGTGCAAGTGTGTTTGTGAGTGTGTGTGCGAGTGTGTGTGAGTGTGTGCGAGTGTGTGTGCGAGTGTGTGCGAGTGTGTGCAAATGTGCCCGAGTGTGCACGAGTGTGCACGAGTGAGTGTGTGCGAGTGTGTGCAAGTGTGTGTGAGTGTGTGCCAGTGTGTGTGTGCGAGTGTGTGCGAGTGTGTGTATGAGTGTGTGTGTTCGATTGTGTATAAGTGTGTGTGTGAGTGTGTGTGCAAGTGTGTGTGTGCGAGTGTGTTCGATTGTGTGCGAATGTGTGTGTGAGTGTGAGTGAGCGTGTGTGAGTGTGTGTGCGAGTGTGTGTGCGAGTGTGTGCGAGTGTGTGTGATTGTGTGTGAGAGTGTGTAGGACTGTATGTGCGAGTGTATATGAGTGTGTGTGTGAGTGTGTGCAAGTGTGTGCGAGTGAGTGTGTGTGAGTGTGTGTGCAAGTGTGTGTGTGCGTGTGAGTGTGTGCGTGCGAGTGTGTGCGACTGTGTGCGAGTGTGTGAGTGCGAGTGTGTGCGAATGTGTGCTAGTGTGTGCGTGCGAGTGTGCACGAGTGTGCATGAGTGTGTGCGTGTAAGTGTGTGCGTGCGAGTGTGTGCGAGTGTGCTCGAGTGAATGGGTGCAAGTGTGTGCGAGTGTGTGTGAGTGTGTGCGAGTGAGTGTGTGTGAGAGTGTATTAGTGAGTGTGTGCGTGTGTGCGAGTTTGTGTGCGAGTGTGTGCGAGTGTGCGAGTGTGTGCGTGTGAGTGTGTACGTGCGAGTGTGTGAGAGTGTGTGTGCGAATGTGAGTGCGAGTGAGTGTGTATGAGTGTGTGTAGGAGTGTGTGCGAGTGTGTGCGATTGTGTGTGTGAGTGTGTAGGACTGTGTGTGCAAGTGTGTGCGAGTGTGTTCGAGTGTGAGAGTGTGTGCGAGTGTGTGTGAGTGTGTGTGAGTGTGTGCGAGTGTGTGTGTGTGTGTGAGTGTGTGCAAGTGTGTTCGAGTGTGTGTGCGAGTGTGTATGAGTGTGTGTGTGCAAGTGTGTGCGCGTGTGTGTGAGTGTGTGTGAGTGTGTGCATGAGTGAGTGTGTGCGAGTGTGTGTGAGTGTGTGTGTGTGTGTGCGTGCGAGTGAGTGCGAGTGTGTGCGAGTGTGTGTATGCGAGTGTGTGTGCGATTGTGTATGAGTGTGTGCGAGTGTGTGTGAGTTTGTGCGAGTGTGTGTGTGTGTGTGCGAGTGTGTGCTAGTGTGCACGAGTGTTTGAGTGTGTGCGAGTGTGCCTGAGAGTGTGTGTGTGTCATTGTGTGCGAGTGTTTCCGAGTGTGTGTGTGAGTGAGTAGGACTGAGTGTGTGAGTGTTTGCGAGTGTGTGTGCGAGCGAGTGTGTGCGAGTGTGTTCGAGGGTGTGCAATTGTGTGCAAGTGTGTGTGTGCGAGTGCGAGTCCATATGAGTGAGTGTGTGAATGTGTGCGAGTGTGTGCCAGTGTGTGTGTGTGAGTGTGTGTACGAGTGTGTGCGAGTGTGTGCGTGCGAGTGTGTGCGAGTGTGTATGAGTGTATGTGCGAGTGTGTGTGCGAGTGTGTGTTCGAGTGTGTGTGTTCGCGTGTGTGCAAGTGTGTGCGAGTGTGTGTGCGAGTGCGTACGAGTGTGTGTGAGTGTGCACGAGTGTGTGCGTGTGAGTGTGTGCGAGTGTGTGTGTGCGCGTGATTGTGTGCGAGTGTGTGCGAGTGTGTGCGAGTGTGTGCGAGTGTGTGAGTGCGAGTGTGTGCGAATGTGTGCGAGTGTGTGCGTGCGAGTGTGCACGAGTGTGCACGAGTGTGTGCGTGTAAGTCTGTGCGTGCGAGTGTGTGCGAGTGTGCTCGAGTGAATGGGTGCGAGTGTGTGCGAGTGTGTGTGAGTGTGTGCGAGTGAGTGTGTGTGAGAGTGTATTAGTGAGTGTGTGAGAGTGTGTGCGTGTGTGCGAGTTTGTGTGCGAGTGTGTGCGAGTGTGCGAGTGTGTGCGTGCGAGTGTGTACGTGCGAGTGTGTGAGAGTGTGTGAGTGTGTGTGCGAATGTGAGTGCGAGTGAGTGTGTATGAGTGTGTGTAGGAGTGTGTGCGAGTGTGTGCGATTGTGTGTGTGAGTGTGTAGGACTGTATTTGCAAGTGTGTGCGAGTGTGTTCGAGTGTGTGAGTGTGTGCGAGTGTGTGTGAGTGTGTGTGAGTGTGTGCAAGTGTGTGTGTGCGAGTGTGTGTGTGTGTGAGTGTGTGCAAGTGTGTTCGAGTGTGTGTGCGAGTGTGTATGAGTGTGTGTGTGCAAGTGTGTGCGCGTGTGTGTGAGTGTTTGCATGAGTGAGTGTGTGCGAGTGTGTGTGTGTGTGAGTGCGTGCGACTGAGTGCGAGTGTGTGTGAGTGTGTGCGAGTGTGTGTATGCGAGTGTGTGTGCGATTGTGTATGAGTGTGTGCGAGTTTGTGTGAGTTTGTGCGAGTGTGTGTGTGTGTGTGTGCGAGTGTGTGCTAGTGTGCACGAGTATTTGAGTGTGTGCGAGTGTGCCTGAGTAAGTGTGTGTGTGATTGTGTGCGAATGTTTCCGAGTGTGTGTGTGAGTGAGTAGGACTGTGTGTGCGATTGTTTGCGAGTGTGTTTGCGAGCGAGTGTGTGCGAGTGTGTTCGAGGGTGTGCAATTGTGTGCAAGTGTGTGTGTGCGAGTGCGAGTCCATATGAGTGAGTGTGTGAATGTGTGCGAGTGTGTGCCAGTGTGTGTGTGCGAGTGTGTGTACGAGTGTGTGCGAGTGTGTGCGTGCGAGTGTGTGCGAGTGTGTGCGAGTGAGTGTGTGTGAAAGTGTATTAGTGAGTGTGTGAGAGTGTGTGCGTGTGTGCGAATTTGTGTGCGAGTGTGTGCGAGTGTGCGAGTGTGTGCATGCGAGTGTGTACGTGCGAGTGTGTGAGAGTGTGTGAGTGTGTGTGCGAATGTGAGTGCGAGTGATTGTGTATGAGTGTGTGTAGGAGTGTGTGCGAGTGTGTGCGATTGTGTGTGTGAGTGTGTAGGACTGTATGTGCAAGTGTGTGCGAGTGTGTTCGAGTGTGTGAGTGTGTGCGAGTGTGTGTGAGTGTGTGTGAGTGTGTGCAAGTGTGTGTGAGTGTGTGTGTGTGAGTGCGTGCGAGTGCGTGCGAGTGTGTGCGAGTGTGTGCGAGTGTGTGTATGCGAGTGTGTGTGCGATTGTGTATGAGTGTGTGCGAGTTTGTGTGAGTTTGTGCGAGTGTGTGTGTGTGTGCGAGTGTGTGCTAGTGTGCACGAGTATTTGAGTGTGTGCGAGTGTGCCTGAGTAAGTGTGTGTGTGATTGTGTGCGAGTGTTTCCGAGTGTGTGTGTGAGTGAGTAGGACTGTGTGTGCGATTGTTTGCGAGTGTGTTTGCGAGCGAGTGTGTGCGAGTGTGTTCGAGGGTGTGCAATTGTGTGCAAGTGTGTGTGTGCGAGTGCGAGTCCATATGAGTGAGTGTGTGAATGTGTGCGAGTGTGTGCCAGTGTGTGTGTGCGAGTGTGTGTACCAGTGTGTGCGAGTGTGTGCGTGCGAGTGTGTATGAGTGTATGTGCGAGTGTGTGTGCGAGTGTGTGCGAGTGTGTGTTCGAGTGTGTGTGTTCGCGTGTGTGCAAGTGTGTGCGAGTGTGTGTGCGAGTGCGTACGAGTGTGTGTGAGTGTGCACGAGTGTGTGCTTGTGAGTGTGTGCGAGTGTGTGTGTGCGCGCGAGTGTGTGTGAGTGTGTGTGCGAATGTGTGGGCGTGTGAGTGTGTGCGAGTGTGTATGAGTGTATGTGCGAGTATGTGCCAGTGTGTGCGAGTGTGTGTGTGTGAGTGTGTGCAAATGTGTGCGAGTGAGTGTGTGCGAGAGTGTGCACGAGTGTGCTCGAGTGAGTGGGTGCATGTAAGTGTGTGCGTTCGAGTGTGTGCGAATGTGTGCGAGTTTGTGCATGTGAGTGTGTGCGTGCAAGTGTTTGTGTGCGAGTGTGTGCAAGTGTGTGAGTGTGTGCGAGTGTGAGTGTGTCCGAGTGTGTGCAAATGTGCCCGAGTGTGCGCGAGTGTGCACGAGTGAATGGGTGCGAGTGTGTGTGAGTGTGTATGAGTGAGTGTGTGCGAGTTTGTGTGCGAGTGAGTGTGTGCGAATGTGTGTAAGTGTGTTTGTGAGTGTGTGTGCGAGTGTGTGCATGCGAGTGTGTGTGAGTGTGTGCGAGTGTGTGCGAGTGTGTGTGCGAGTGCGTACGAGTGTGTGTGAGTGTGCACGAGTGTGTGCGTGTGAGTGTGTGCGAGTGTGTGTGTGCACGCGAGTGTGTGTGAGTGTGTGTGTGAGTATGTGCCAGTGTGTGCGAGTGTGTGTGTGTGAGTGTGTGCAAATGTGTGCGAGTGAGTGTGTGCAAGAGTGTGCACGAGTGTGCTCGAGTGAGTGGGTGCATGTAAGTGTGTGCGTGCGAGTGTGTGCGAATGTGTGCGAGTGTGTGCATGTGAGTGTGTGCGTGCAAGTGTTTGCGTGCGAGTGTGTGCGAGTGTGTGCAAGTGTGTGAGTGTGTGCGAGTGTGTGTGTGTGAGTGTGTCCGAGTGTGTGTAAATGTGCCCGAGTGTGCGCGAGTGTGCACGAGTGAATGGGTGCGAGTGTGTGTGAGTGTGTATGAGTGAGTGTGTGTGAGTTTGTGTGCGAGTGATTGTGTGCGAATGTGTGCAAGTGTGTTTGTGAGTGTGTGTGCGAGTGTGTGCATGCGAGTGTGTGCGAGTGTGTGCGAGTGTGTGTGAGTGTGTGCGAGTGTGTGCGAGTGTGTGCAAATGTGCCCGAGTGTGCACGAGTGTGCACGAGTGAGTGTGTGCGAGTGTGTGCAAGTGTGTGTGAGTGTGTGCCAGTGTGTGTGTGCGAGTGTGTGCGAGTGTGTGTATGAGTGTGTGTGTTCGATTGTGTATAAGTGTGTGTGTGAGTTTGTGTGCAAGTGTGTGTGTGCGAGTGTGTTCGATTGTGTGCGAATGTGTGTGTGAGTGTGAGTGTGAGTGAGTGTGTACGAGTGTGTTCGAGTGTGTGTGCGAGTGTGTGCGATTGTGTGTGTGAGTGTGTAGGACTGTATGTGCAAGTGTGTGCGAGTGTGTATGAGTGTGTGTGTGAGTGTGTGCAAGTGTGTGCGAGTGAGTGTGTGTGAGTGTGTGTGCGAGTGTGTGTGCGAGTGTGTGTGCGAGTGTGTGCGAGTGTGTGCGATTGTGTGTGAGAGTGTGTAGGACTGTATGTGCGAGTGTATATGAGTGTGTGTGTGAGTGTGTGCAAGTGTGTGCGAGTGAGTGTGTGTGAGTGTGTGTGCAAGTGTGTGTGTGCGTGTGAGTGTGTGCGTGCGAGTGTGTGCGACTGTGTGCGAGTGTGTGAGTGCGAGTGTGTGCGAATGTGTGCTAGTGTGTGCGTGCGAGTGTGCACGAGTGTGCACGAGTGTGTGCGTGTAAGTGTGTGTGTGTGAGTGTGTGCGAGTGTGCTCGAGTGAATGGGTGCGAGTGTGTGCGAGTGTGTGTGAGTGTGTGCGAGTGAGTGTGTGTGAGAGTGTATTAGTGAGTGTGTGTGAGTGTGTGCGTGTGTGCGAGTTTGTGTGCGAGTGTGCGAGTGTGTGCGTGCGAGTGTGTACGTGCGAGTGTGTGAGAGTGTGTGTGCGAATGTGAGTGCGAGTGAGTGTGTATGAGTGTGTGTAGGAGTGTGTGCGAGTGTGTGCGATTGTGTGTGTGAGTGTGTAGGACTGTATGTGCAAGTGTGTGCGAGTGTGTTCGAGTGTGAGAGTGTGTGCGAGTGTGTGTGAGTGTGTGTGAGTGTGTGCAAGTGTGTGTGTGCGAGTGTGTGTGTGTGTGTGAGTGTGTGCAAGTGTGTTCGAGTGTGTGTGTGTGAGTGTGTATGAGTGTGAGTGTGCAAGTGTGTGCGCGTGTGTGTGAGTGTGTGTGAGTGTGTGCATGAGTGAGTGTGTGCGAGTGTGTGTGAGTGTGTGTGTGTGTGCGTGCGAGTGTGTGCGAGTGTGTGTATGCGAGTGTGTGTGCGATTGTGTATGAGTGTGTGCGAGTGTGTGTGAGTTTGTGCGAGTGTGTGTGTGTGTGCGAGTGTGTGCTAGTGTGCACAAGTGTTTGAGTGTGTGCGAGTGTGCCTGAGAGTGTGTGTGTGTCATTGTGTGCGAGTGTTTCCGAGTGTGTGTGTGAGTGAGTAGGACTGTGTGTGTGAGTGTTTGCGAGTGTGTGTGCGAGCGAGTGTGTGCGAGTGTGTTCGAGGGTGTGCAATTGTGTGCAAGTGTGTGTGTGCGAGTCCATATGAGTGAGTGTGTGAATGTGTGCGAGTGTGTGCCAGTGTGTGTGTGCGAGTGTGTGTACGAGTGTGTGCGAGTGTGTGCGTGCGAGTGTGTGCGAGTGTGTATGAGTGTATGTGCGAGTGTGTGTGCGAGTGTGTGTTCGAGTGTGTGTGTTCGCGTGTGTGCAAGTGTGTGCGAGTGTGTGTGCGAGTGCGTACGAGTGTGTGTGAGTGTGCACGAGTGTGTGCGTGTGAGTGTGTGCGAGTGTGTGTGTGCGCGCGAGTGTGTGTGAGTGTGTGTGCGAATGTGTGTGCGTGCGAGTGTGTGCGAGTGTGTGCGAGTGTGTGCGAGTGTGTGAGTGCGAGTGTGTGCGAATGTGTGCGAGTGTGTGCGTGCGAGTGTGCACGAGTGTGCACGAGTGTGTGCGTGTAAGTGTGTGCGTGCGAGTGTGTGCGAGTGTGCTCGAGTGAATGGGTGCGAGTGTGTGCGCGTGTGTGTGAGTGTGTGCGAGTGAGTGTGTGTGAGAGTGTATTAGTGAGTGTGTGAGAGTGTGTGCGTGTGTGCGAGTTTGTGTGCGAGTGTGTGCGAGTGTGCGAGTGTGTGCGTGCGAGTGTGTGCGTGCGAGTGTGTGAGAGTGTGTGAGTGTGTGTGCGAATGTGAGTGCGAGTGAGTGTGTATGAGTGTGTGTAGGAGTGTGTGCGAGTGTGTGCGATTGTGTGTGTGAGTGTGTAGGACTGTATTTGCAAGTGTGTGCGAGTGTGTTCGAGTGTGTGAGTGTGTGCGAGTGTGTGTGAGTGTGTGTGAGTGTGTGCAAGTGTGTGTGTGTGAGTGTGTGTGTGTGTGAGTGTGTGCAAGTGTGTTCGAGTGTGTGTGCGAGTGTGTATGAGTGTGTGTGTGCAAGTGTGTGCGCGTGTGTGTGAGTGTGTGCATGAGTGAGTGTGTGCGAGTGTGTGTGTGTGTGAGTGCGTGCGAGTGAGTGCGAGTGTGTGTGAGTGTGTGCGAGTGTGTGTATGCGAGTGTGTGTGCGATTGTGTATGAGTGTGTGCGAGTTTGTGTGAGTTTGTGCGAGTGTGTGTGTGTGTGTGTGCGAGTGTGTGCTAGTGTGCACGAGTATTTGAGTGTGTGCGAGTGTGCCTGAGTAAGTGTGTGTGTGATTGTGTGCGAGTGTTTCCGAGTGTGTGTGTGAGTGAGTAGGACTGTGTGTGCGATTGTTTGCGAGTGTGTTTGCGAGCGAGAGTGTGCGAGTGTGTTCGAGGGTGTGCAATTGTGTGCAAGTGTGTGTGTGCGAGTGCGAGTCCATATGAGTGAGTGTGTGAATGTGTGCGAGTGTGTGCCAGTGTGTGTGTGCGAGTGTGTGTACGAGTGTGTGCGAGTGTGTGCGTGCGAGTGTGTGCGAGTGTGTGCGAGTGAGTGTGTGTGAAAGTGTATTAGTGAGTGTGTGAGAGTGTGTGCGTGTGTGCGAGTTTGTGTGCGAGTGTGTGCGAGTGTGCAAGTGTGTGTGTGCGAGTGTGTGTGTGTGTGAGTGTGTGCAAGTGTGTTCGAGTCTGTGTGCGAGTGTGTATGAGTGTGTGTGTGCAAGTGTGTGTGCGTGTGTGTGAGTGTGTGCATGAGTGAGTGTGTGCGAGTGTGTGTGAGTGTGTGTGTGTGAGTGCGTGCGAGTGCGTGCGAGTGTGTGCGAGTGTGTGCGAGTGTGTGTATGCGAGTGTGTGTGCGATTGTGTATGAGTGTGTGCGAGTTTGTGTGAGTTTGTGCGAGTGTGTGTGTGTGTGTGTGCGAGTGTGTGCTAGTGTGCACGAGTATTTGAGTGTGTGCGAGTGTGCCTGAGTAAGTGTGTGTGTGATTGTGTGCGAGTGTTTCCGAGTGTGTGTGTGAGTGAGTAGGACTGTGTGTGCGAGTGTTTGCGAGTGTGTTTGCGAGCGAGTGTGTGCGAGTGTGTTCGAGGGTGTGCAATTGTGTGCAAGTGTGTGTGTGCGAGTGCGAGTCCGTATGAGTGAGTGTGTGAATGTGTGCGAGTGTGTGCCAGTGTGTGTGTGCGAGTGTGTGTACGAGTGTGTGCGAGTGTGTGCGTGCGAGTGTGTATGAGTGTATGTGCGAGTGTGTGTGCGAGTGTGTGCGAGTGTGTGTTCGAGTGTGTGTGTTCGCGTGTGTGCAAGTGTGTGCGAGTGTGTGTGCGAGTGCGTACGAGTGTGTGTGAGTGTGCATGAGTGTGTGCTTGTGAGTGTGTGCGAGTGTGTGTGTGCGCGCGAGTGTGTGTGAGTGTGTGTGCGAATGTGTGGGCGTGTGAGTGTGTGCGAGTGTGTATGAGTGTATGTGCGAGTATGTGCCAGTGTGTGCGAGTGTGTGTGTGTGAGTGTGTGCAAATGTGTGCGAGTGAGTGTGTGCGAGAGTGTGCACGAGTGTGCTCGAGTGAGTGGGTGCATGTAAGTGTGTGTGTTCGAGTGTGTGCGAATGTGTGCGAGTTTGTGCATGTGAGTGTGTGCGTGCAAGTGTTTGCGTGCGAGTGTGTGCGAGTGTGTGCAAGTGTGTGAGTGTGTGCGAGTGTGTGTGTGAGTGTGTCCGAGTGTGTGCAAATGTGCCCGAGTGTGCGCGAGTGTGCACGAGTGAATGGGTGCGAGTGTGTGTGAGTGTGTATGAGTGAGTGTGTGCGAGTTTGTGTGCGAGTGAGTGTGTGCGAATGTGTGCAAGTGTGTTTGTGAGTGTGTGTGCGAGTGTGTGCATGCGAGTGTGTGTGAGTGTGTGTGAGTGTGTGCGAGTGTGTGCGAGTGTGTGCAAATGTGCCCGAGTGTGCACGAGTGTGCACGAGTGAGTGTGTGCGAGTGTGTGTGAGTGTGTGCCAGTGTGTGTGTGCGAGTGTGTGCGAGTGTGTGTATGAGTGTGTGTGTTCGATTGTGCAAGTGTGTTTGTGAGTGTGTGTGCGAGTGTGTGCGTGCGAGTGTGTGTGAGTGTGTGCGAGTGTGTGTGAGTGTGTGCGAGTGTGTGTGCGAGTGTGTGCGAGTGTGTGCAAATGTGCCCGAGTGTGCACGAGTGAGTGTGTGCAAGTGTGTGCAAGTGTGTGTGAGTGTGTGCCAGTGTGTGTGTGCGAGTGTGTGCGAGTGTGTGTATGAGTGTGTGTGTTTGATTGTGTATAAGTGTGTGCGAGTGTGTGTGTGAGTGTGTGTGCAAGTGTGTGTGTGCGAGTGTGTTCGATTGTGTGCGAATGTGTGTGTGAGTGTGAGTGAGTGTGTACGAGTGTGTGCGAGTGTGTGCGAGTGTGTGTGCGAGTGTGTGCGAGTGTGTGCGATTGTGTGTGTGAGTGTGTAGGACTGTATGTGTGAGTGTGTGCGAGTGTGTATGAGTGTGTGTGTGAGTGTGTGCAAGTGTGTGCGAGTGAGTGTGTGTGAGTGTGTGTGCGAGTGTGTGTGCGAGTGTGTGCGAGTGTGTGCGATTGTGTGTTAGAGTGTGTAGGACTGTATGTGCGAGTGTATATGAGTGTGTGTGTGAGTGTGTGCAAGTGTGTGCGAGTGAGTGTGTGTGAGTGTGTGTGCGAGTGTGTGCATGTGAGTGTTTGCGTGCGAGTGTGTGCGTTCGAGTGTGTGCGACTGTGTGCGAGTGTGTGCGAGTGTGTGAGTGCGAGTGTGTGCGAATGTGTGTGAGTGTGTGCGAGTGTGCACGAGTGTGCACGAGTGTGTGCGTGTAAGTGTGTGCATGCGAGTGTGTGAGAGTGTGCTCGAGTGAATGGGTGCGAGTGTGTGCGAGTGTGTGTGAGTGTGTGCGAGTGAGTGTGTGTGAGAGTGTATTAGTGAGTGTGTGTGAGTGTGTGCGTGTGTGCGAGTTTGTGTGCGATTGTGTGCGAGTGTGCGAGTGTGTGCGTGCGAGTGTGTACGTGCGAGTGTGTGCGAGTGTGTGAGTGTGTGTGCGAATGTGAGTGCGAGTGAGTGTGTATGAGTGTGTGTAGGAGTGTGTGCGAGTGTGTGCGATTGTGTGTGTGAGTGTGTAGGACTTTATGTGCAAGTGTGTTCGAGTCTGTGTGCGAGTGTGTATGAGTGTGTGTGTGCAAGTGTGTGCGCGTGTGTGTGAGTGTGTGCATGAGTGAGTGTGTGCGAGTGTGTGTGAGTGTGTGTGTGTGAGTGCGTGCGAGTGCGTGCGAGTGTGTGCGAGTGTGTGCGAGTGTGTGTATGCGAGTGTGTGTGCGATTGTGTATGAGTGTGTGCGAGTTTGTGTGAGTTTGTGCGAGTGTGTGCTAGTGTGCACGAGTATTTGAGTGTGTGCGAGTGTGCCTGAGTAAGTGTGTGTGTGATTGTGTGCGAGTGTTTCCGAGTGTGTGTGTGAGTGAGTAGGACTGTGTGTGCGATTGTTTGCGAGTGTGTTTGCGAGCGAGTGTGTGCGAGTGTGTTCGAGGGTGTGCAATTGTGTGCAAGTGTGTGTGTGCGAGTGAGAGTCCATATGAGTGAGTGTGTGAATGTGTGCGAGTGTGTGCCAGTGTGTGTGTGCGAGTGTGTGTACGAGTGTGTGCGAGTGTGTGCGTGCGAGTGTGTAAGAGTGTATGTGCGAGTGTGTGTGCGAGTGTGTGCGAGTGTGTGTTCGAGTGTGTGTGTTCGCGTGTGTGCAAGTGTGTGCGAGTGTGTGTGCGAGTGCGTACGAGTGTGTGTGAGTGTGCACGAGTGTGTGCTTGTGAGTGTGTGCGAGTGTGTGTGTGCGCGCGAGTGTGTGTGAGTGTGTGTGCGAATGTGTGGGCGTGTGAGTGTGTGCGAGTGTGTATGAGTGTATGTGCGAGTATGTGCCAGTGTGTGCGAGTGTGTGTGTGTGAGTGTGTGCAAATGTGTGCGAGTGAGTGTGTGCGAGAGTGTGCACGAGTGTGCTCGAGTGAGTGGGTGCATGTACGTGTGTGCGTTCGAGTGTGTGCGAATGTGTGCGAGTTTGTGCATGTGAGTGTGTGCGTGCAAGTGTTTGCGTGCGAGTGTGTGCGAGTGTGTGCAAGTGTGTGAGTGTGTGCGAGTGTGTGTGTGAGTGTGTCCGAGTGTGTGCAAATGTGCCCGAGTGTGCGCGAGTGTGCACGAGTGAATGGGTGCGAGTGTGTGTGAGTGTGTATGAGTGAGTGTGTGCGAGTTTGTGTGCGAGTGAGTGTGTGCGAATGTGTGCAAGTGTGTTTGTGAGTGTGTGTGCGAGTGTGTGCATGCGAGTGTGTGTGAGTGTGTGTGAGTGTGTGCGAGTGTGTGCGAGTGTGTGCAAATGTGCCCGAGTGTGCACGAGTGTGCACGAGTGAGTGTGTGCGAGTGTGTGCAAGTGTGTGTGAGTGTGTGCCAGTGTGTGTGTGCGAGTGTGTGCGAGTGTGTGTATGAGTGTGTGTGTTCGATTGTGCAAGTGTGTTTGTGAGTGTGTGTGCGAGTGTGTGCGTGCGAGTGTGTGTGAGTGTGTGCGAGTGTGTGTGAGTGTGTGCGAGTGTGTGTGCGAGTGTGTGCGAGTGTGTGCAAATGTGCCCGAGTGTGCACGAGTGAGTGTGTGCAAGTGTGTGCAAGTGTGTGTGAGTGTGTGCCAGTGTGTGTGTGCGAGTGTGTGCGAGTGTGTGTATGAGTGTGTGTGTTCGATTGTGTATAAGTGTGTGCGAGTGTGTGTGTGAGTGTGTGTGCAAGTGTGTGTGTGCGAGTGTGTTCGATTGTGTGCGAATGTGTGTGTGAGTGTGAGTGAGTGTGTACGAGTGTGTGCGAGTGTGTGCGAGTGTGTGTGCGAGTGTGTGCGATTGTGTGTGCGATTGTGTGTGAGTGTGTAGGACTGTATGTGTGAGTGTGTGCGAGTGTGTATGAGTGTGTGTGTGAGTGTGTGCAAGTGTGTGCGAGTGAGTGTGTGTGAGTGTGTGTGCGAGTGTGTGTGCGAGTGTGTGCGAGTGTGTGCGATTGTGTGTTAGAGTGTGTAGGACTGTATGTGCGAGTGTATATGAGTGTGTGTGTGAGTGTGTGCAAGTGTGTGCGAGTGAGTGTGTGTGAGTGTGTGTGCGAGTGTGTGCATGCGAGTGTTTGCGTGCGAGTGTGTGCGTTCGAGTGTGTGCGACTGTGTGCGAGTGTGTGCGAGTGTGTGAGTGCGAGTGTGTGCGAATGTGTGCGAGTGTGTGCGAGTGTGCACGAGTGTGCACGAGTGTGTGCGTGTAAGTGTGTGCATGCGAGTGTGTGAGAGTGTGCTCGAGTGAATGGGTGCGAGTGTGTGCGAGTGTGTGTGAGTGTGTGCGAGTGAGTGTGTGTGAGAGTGTATTAGTGAGTGTGTGTGAGTGTGTGCGTGTGTGCGAGTTTGTGTGCGATTGTGTGCGAGTGTGCGAGTGTGTGAGTGCGAGTGTGTACGTGCGAGTGTGTGCGAGTGTGTGAGTGTGTGTGCGAATGTGAGTGCGAGTGAGTGTGTATGAGTGTGTGTAGGAGTGTGTGCGAGTGTGTGCGATTGTGTGTGTGAGTGTGTAGGACTGTATGTGCAAGTGTGTGCGAGTGTGTTCGAGTGTGTGAGTGTGTGCGAGTGTGTGTGAGTGTGTGCAAGTGTGTGTGTGCGAGTGTGTGTGTGTGTGTGTGAGTGTGTGCAAGTGTGTTCGAGTGTGTGTGCGAGTGTGTATGAGTGTGTGTGTGCAAGTGTGTGCGCGTGTGTGTGAGTGTGTGTGAGTGTGTGCATGAGTGAGTGTGTGCGAGGGTGTGTGAGTGTGTGTGTGTGTGAGTGTCTGCGAGTGTGTGTGTGCGAGTGTGTGTGCGAGTGTGTGTGTGCGAGTGTGTGTGTGCGAGTGTGTGTGTGCGATTGTGTATTAGTGAATGTGTGCGAGTGTGCATGAGTGTGTGCGTGTGAGTGAGTGAGTGTGTGTGTGCGAGTGAGTGAGTGTGTGCGAGTGTGTGTGTGCGATTGTGCATAAGTGTGTGCGAGTGTGAGTGTGTAGGACTGTGTGTGCGAGTGTGTGTGCGAGTGTGTGCGAGTGTGTGCGAGTGTGTGTGAGTGTGTGCGAGTGTGTGTAGGAGTGTGTGCGATTGTGTGTGTGAGTGTGTAGGACTGTATGTGCGAGTGTGTGCGACTGTGTTCGAGTGTGTGTGTGCGAGTGTGTGAGCATGTGTGAGTGTGTGCAAGTGTGTGCGTGCGAGTGTGTGTGTGCGAGTGTGTGTGATTGTGTATGAGTGAGTGTGTGCGTGTGTTTGAGTGTGTTTGAGTGTGTTTGTGCGAGTGTGTATGAGTGTGTGTGCGAATGTGTGCAAGTGTGTTTGTGAGTGTGTGTGCGAGTGTGTGCATGCGAGTGTGTGTGAGTGTGTGTGAGTGTGTGCGAGTGTGTGCGAGTGTGTGCAAATGTGCCCGAGTGTGCACGAGTGTGCACGAGTGAGTGTGTGCGAGTGTGTGCAAGTGTGTGTGAGTGTGTGCCAGTGTGTGTGTGCGAGTGTGTGCGAGTGTGTGTATGAGTGTGTGTGTTCGATTGTGCAAGTGTGTTTGTGAGTGTGTGTGCGAGTGTGTGCGTGCGAGTGTGTGTGAGTGTGTGCGAGTGTGTGTGAGTGTGTGCGAGTGTGTGTGCGAGTGTGTGCGAGTGTGTGCAAATGTGCCCGAGTGTGCACGAGTGAGTGTGTGCAAGTGTGTGCAAGTGTGTGTGAGTGTGTGCCAGTGTGTGTGTGCGAGTGTGTGCGAGTGTGTGTATGAGTGTGTGTGTTCGATTGTGTATAAGTGTGTGCGAGTGTGTGTGTGAGTGTGTGTGCAAGTGTGTGTGTGCGAGTGTGTTCGATTGTGTGCGAATGTGTGTGTGAGTGTGAGTGAGTGTGTACGAGTGTGTGCGAGTGTGTGTGCGAGTGTGTGCGAGTGTGTGCGATTGTGTGTGTGAGTGTGTAGGACTGTATGTGTGAGTGTGTGCGAGTGTGTATGAGTGTGTGTGTGAGTGTGTGCAAGTGTGTGCGAGTGAGTGTGTGTGAGTGTGTGTGCGAGTGTGTGTGCGAGTGTGTGCGAGTGTGTGCGATTGTGTGTTAGAGTGTGTAGGACTGTATGTGCGAGTGTATATGAGTGTGTGTGTGAGTGTGTGCAAGTGTGTGCGAGTGAGTGTGTGTGAGTGTGTGTGCGAGTGTGTGCATGCGAGTGTTTGCGTGCGAGTGTGTGCGTTCGAGTGTGTGCGACTGTGTGCGAGTGTGTGCGAGTGTGTGAGTGCGAGTGTGTGCGAATGTGTGCGAGTGTGTGCGAGTGTGCACGAGTGTGCACGAGTGTGTGCGTGTAAGTGTGTGCATGCGAGTGTGTGAGAGTGTGCTCGAGTGAATGGGTGCGAGTGTGTGCGAGTGTGTGTGAGTGTGTGCGAGTGAGTGTGTGTGAGAGTGTATTAGTGAGTGTGTGTGAGTGTGTGCGTGTGTGCGAGTTTGTGTGCGATTGTGTGCGAGTGTGCGAGTGTGTGCGTGCGAGTGTGTACGTGCGAGTGTGTGCGAGTGTGTGAGTGTGTGTGCGAATGTGAGTGCGAGTGAGTGTGTATGAGTGTGTGTAGGAGTGTGTGCGAGTGTGTGCGATTGTGTGTGTGAGTGTGTAGGACTGTATGTGCAAGTGTGTGCGAGTGTGTTCGAGTGTGTGAGTGTGTGCGAGTGTGTGCCAGTGTGTGTGTGCGAGTGTGTGTACGAGTGTGTGCGAGTGTGTGCGTGCGAGTGTGTATGAGTGTATGTGCGAGTGTGTGTGCGAGTGTGTGCGAGTGTGTGTTCGAGTGTGTGTGTTCGCGTGTGTGCAAGTGTGTGCGAGTGTGTGTGCGAGTGCGTACGAGTGTGTGTGAGTGTGCACGAGTGTGTGCTTGTGAGTGTGTGCGAGTGTGTGTGTGCGCGCGAGTGTGTGTGAGTGTGTGTGCGAATGTGTGGGCGTGTGAGTGTGTGCGAGTGTGTATGAGTGTATGTGCGAGTATGTGCCAGTGTGTGCGAGTGTGTGTGTGTGAGTGTGTGCAAATGTGTGCGAGTGAGTGTGTGCGAGAGTGTGCACGAGTGTGCTCGAGTGAGTGGGTGCATGTAAGTGTGTGCGTTCGAGTGTGTGCGAATGTGTGCGAGTATGTGCATGTGAGTGTGTGCGTGCAAGTGTTTGCGTGCGAGTGTGTGCGAGTGTGTGCAAGTGTGTGAGTGTGTGCGAGTGTGTGTGTGAGTGTGTCCGAGTGTGTGCAAATGTACCCGAGTGTGCGCGAGTGTGCACGAGTGAATGGGTGCGAGTGTGTGTGAGTGTGTATGAGTGAGTGTGTGCGAGTTTGTGTGCGAGTGAGTGTGTGCGAATGTGTGCAAGTGTGTTTGTGAGTGTGTGTGCGAGTGTGTGCATGCGAGTGTGTGTGAGTGTGTGTGAGTGTGTGCGAGTGTGTGCGAGTGTGTGCAAATGTGCCCGAGTGTGCACGAGTGTGCACGAGTGAGTGTGTGCGAGTGTGTGCAAGTGTGTGTGAGTGTGTGCCAGTGTGTGTGTGCGAGTGTGTGCGAGTGTGTGTATGAGTGTGTGTGTTCGATTGTGCAAGTGTGTTTGTGAGTGTGTGTGCGAGTGTGTGCGTGCGAGTGTGTGTGAGTGTGTGCGAGTGTGTGTGAGTGTGTGCGAGTGTGTGTGCGAGTGTGTGCGAGTGTGTGCAAATGTGCCCGAGTGTGCACGAGTGAGTGTGTGCAAGTGTTTGCAAGTGTGTGTGAGTGTGTGCCAGTGTGTGTGTGCGAGTGTGTGCGAGTGTGTGTATGAGTGTGTGTGTGCGATTGTGTATAAGTGTGTGCGAGTGTGTGTGTGAGTGTGTGTGCAAGTGTGTGTGTGCGAGTGTGTTCGATTGTGTGCGAATGTGTGTGTGAGTGTGAGTGAGTGTGTACGAGTGTGTGCGAGTGTGTGCGAGTGTGTGTGCGAGTGTGTGCGAGTGTGTGCGATTGTGTGCGTGAGTGTGTAGGACTGTATGTGTGAGTGTGTGCGAGTGTGTATGAGTGTGTGTGTGAGTGTGTGCAAGTGTGTGCGAGTGAGTGTGTGTGAGTGTGTGTGCGAGTGTGTGTGCGAGTGTGTGCGATTGTGTGTTAGAGTGTGTAGGACTGTATGTGCGAGTGTATATGAGTGTGTGTGTGAGTGTGTGCAAGTGTGTGCGAGTGAGTGTGTGTGAGTGTGTGTGCGAGTGTGTGCATGCGAGTGTTTGCGTGCGAGTGTGTGCGTTCGAGTGTGTGCGACTGTGTGCGAGTGTGTGCGAGTGTGTGAGTGCGAGTGTGTGCGAATGTGTGCGAGTGTGTGCGAGTGTGCACGAGTGTGCACGAGTGTGTGCGTGTAAGTGTGTGCATGCGAGTGTGTGAGAGTGTGCTCGAGTGAATGGGTGCGAGTGTGTGCGAGTGTGTGTGAGTGTGTGCGAGTGAGTGTGTGTGAGAGTGTATTAGTGAGTGTGTGTGAGTGTGTGCGTGTGTGCGAGTTTGTGTGCGATTGTGTGCGAGTGTGCGAGTGTGTGAGTGCGAGTGTGTACGTGCGAGTGTGTGCGAGTGTGTGAGTGTGTGTGCGAATGTGAGTGCGAGTGAGTGTGTATGAGTGTGTGTAGGAGTGTGTGCGAGTGTGTGCGATTGTGTGTGTGAGTGTGTAGGACTGTATGTGCAAGTGTGTGCGAGTGTGTTCGAGTGTGTGAGTGTGTGCGAGTGTGTGTGAGTGTGTGCAAGTGTGTGTGTGCGAGTGTGTGTGTGTGTGTGTGAGTGTGTGCAAGTGTGTTCGAGTGTGTGTGCGAGTGTGTATGAGTGTGTGTGTGCAAGTGTGTGCGCGTGTGTGTGAGTGTGTGTGAGTGTGTGCATGAGTGAGTGTGTGCGAGGGTGTGTGAGTGTGTGTGTGTGTGAGTGTCTGCGAGTGTGTGTGTGCGAGTGTGTGTGCGAGTGTGTGTGTGCGAGTGTGTGTGTGCGAGTGTGTGTGTGCGATTGTGTATTAGTGAATGTGTGCGAGTGTGCATGAGTGTGTGCGTGTGAGTGAGTGAGTGTGTGTGTGCGAGTGAGTGAGTGTGTGCGAGTGTGTGTGTGCGATTGTGCATAAGTGTGTGCGAGTGTGAGTGTGTAGGACTGTGTGTGCGAGTGTGTGTGCGAGTGTGTGCGAGTGTGTGTGAGTGTGTGCGAGTGTGTGTAGGAGTGTGTGCGATTGTGTGTGTGAGTGTGTAGGACTGTATGTGCGAGTGTGTGCGACTGTGTTCGAGTTTGTGTGTGCGAGTGTGTGAGCATGTGTGAGTGTGTGCAAGTGTGTGCGTGCGAGTGTGTGTGTGCGAGTGTGTGTGATTGTGTATGAGTGAGTGTGTGCGTGTGTTTGAGTGTGTTTGAGTGTGTTTGTGCGAGTGTGTATGAGTGTGTGTGCGAATGTGTGCAAGTGTGTTTGTGAGTGTGTGTGCGAGTGTGTGCATGCGAGTGTGTGTGAGTGTGTGTGAGTGTGTGCGAGTGTGTGCGAGTGTGTGCAAATGTGCCCGAGTGTGCACGAGTGTGCACGAGTGAGTGTGTGCGAGTGTGTGCAAGTGTGTGTGAGTGTGTGCCAGTGTGTGTGTGCGAGTGTGTGCGAGTGTGTGTATGAGTGTGTGTGTTCGATTGTGCAAGTGTGTTTGTGAGTGTGTGTGCGAGTGTGTGCGTGCGAGTGTGTGTGAGTGTGTGCGAGTGTGTGTGAGTGTGTGCGAGTGTGTGTGCGAGTGTGTGCGAGTGTGTGCAAATGTGCCCGAGTGTGCACGAGTGAGTGTGTGCAAGTGTGTGCAAGTGTGTGTGAGTGTGTGCCAGTGTGTGTGTGCGAGTGTGTGCGAGTGTGTGTATGAGTGTGTGTGTTCGATTGTGTATAAGTGTGTGCGAGTGTGTGTGTGAGTGTGTGTGCAAGTGTGTGTGTGCGAGTGTGTTCGATTGTGTGCGAATGTGTGTGTGAGTGTGAGTGAGTGTGTACGAGTGTGTGCGAGTGTGTGTGCGAGTGTGTGCGAGTGTGTGCGATTGTGTGTGTGAGTGTGTAGGACTGTATGTGTGAGTGTGTGCGAGTGTGTATGAGTGTGTGTGTGAGTGTGTGCAAGTGTGTGCGAGTGAGTGTGTGTGAGTGTGTGTGCGAGTGTGTGTGCGAGTGTGTGCGAGTGTGTGCGATTGTGTGTTAGAGTGTGTAGGACTGTATGTGCGAGTGTATATGAGTGTGTGTGTGAGTGTGTGCGAGTGTGTGCGAGTGAGTGTGTGTGAGTGTGTGTGCGAGTGTGTGCATGCGAGTGTTTGCGTGCGAGTGTGTGCGTTCGATTGTGTGCGAGTGTGTGCGAGTGTGTGAGTGCGAGTGTGTGCGAATGTGTGCGAGTGTGTGCGAGTGTGCACGAGTGTGCACGAGTGTGTGCGTGTAAGTGTGTGCATGCGAGTGTGTGAGAGTGTGCTCGAGTGAATGGGTGCGAGTGTGTGCGAGTGTGTGTGAGTGTATGCGAGTGAGTGTGTGTGAGAGTGTATTAGTGAGTGTGTGTGAGTGTGTGCGTGTGTGCGAGTTTGTGTGCGATTGTGTGCGAGTGTGCGAGTGTGTGCGTGCGAGTGTGTACGTGCGAGTGTGTGCGAGTGTGTGAGTGTGTGTGCGAATGTGAGTGCGAGTGAGTGTGTATGAGTGTGTGTAGGAGTGTGTGCGAGTGTGTGCGATTGTGTGTGTGAGTGTGTAGGACTGTATGTGCAAGTGTGTGCGAGTGTGTTCGAGTGTGTGAGTGTGTGCGAGTGTGTGCCAGTGTGTGTGTGCGAGTGTGTGTACGAGTGTGTGCGAGTGTGTGCGTGCGAGTGTGTATGAGTGTATGTGCGAGTGTGTGTGCGAGTGTGTGCGAGTGTGTGTTCGAGTGTGTGTGTTCGCGTGTGTGCAAGTGTGTGCGAGTGTGTGTGCGAGTGCGTACGAGTGTGTGTGAGTGTGCACGAGTGTGTGCTTGTGAGTGTGTGCGAGTGTGTGTGTGCGCGCGAGTGTGTGTGAGTGTGTGTGCGAATGTGTGGGCGTGTGAGTGTGTGCGAGTGTGTATGAGTGTATGTGCGAGTATGTGCCAGTGTGTGCGAGTGTGTGTGTGTGAGTGTGTGCAAATGTGTGCGAGTGAGTGTGTGCGAGAGTGTGCTCGAGTGAGTGGGTGCATGTAAGTGTGTGCGTTCGAGTGTGTGCGAATGTGTGCGAGTTTGTGCATGTGAGTGTGTGCGTGCAAGTGTTTGCGTGCGAGTGTGTGCGAGTGTGTGCAAGTGTGTGAGTGTGTGCGAGTGTGTGTGTGAGTGTGTCCGAGTGTGTGCAAATGTACCCGAGTGTGCGCGAGTGTGCACGAGTGAATGGGTGCGAGTGTGTGTGAGTGTGTATGAGTGAGTGTGTGCGAGTTTGTGTGCGAGTGAGTGTGTGCGAATGTGTGCAAGTGTGTTTGTGAGTGTGTGTGCGAGTGTGTGCATGCGAGTGTGTGTGAGTGTGTGTGAGTGTGTGCGAGTGTGTGCGAGTGTGTGCAAATGTGCCCGAGTGTGCACGAGTGTGCACGAGTGAGTGTGTGCGAGTGTGTGCAAGTGTGTGTGAGTGTGTGCCAGTGTGTGTGTGCGAGTGTGTGCGAGTGTGTGTATGAGTGTGTGTGTTCGATTGTGCAAGTGTGTTTGTGAGTGTGTGTGCGAGTGTGTGCGTGCGAGTGTGTGTGAGTGTGTGCGAGTGTGTGTGAGTGTGTGCGAGTGTGTGTGCGAGTGTGTGCGAGTGTGTGCAAATGTGCCCGAGTGTGCACGAGTGAGTGTGTGCAAGTGTGTGCAAGTGTGTGTGAGTGTGTGCCAGTGTGTGTGTGCGAGTGTGTGCGAGTGTGTGTATGAGTGTGTGTGTTCGATTGTGTATAAGTGTGTGCGAGTGTGTGTGTGAGTGTGTGTGCAAGTGTGTGTGTGCGAGTGTGTTCGATTGTGTGCGAATGTGTGTGTGAGTGTGAGTGAGTGTGTACGAGTGTGTGCGAGTGTGTGCGAGTGTGTGTGCGAGTGTGTGCGAGTGTGTGCGATTGTGTGTGTGAGTGTGTAGGACTGTATGTGTGAGTGTGTGCGAGTGTGTATGAGTGTGTGTGTGAGTGTGTGCAAGTGTGTGCGAGTGAGTGTGTGTGAGTGTGTGTGCGAGTGTGTGTGCGAGTGTGTGCGATTGTGTGTTAGAGTGTGTAGGACTGTATGTGCGAGTGTATATGAGTGTGTGTGTGAGTGTGTGCAAGTGTGTGCGAGTGAGTGTGTGTGAGTGTGTGTGCGAGTGTGTGCATGCGAGTGTTTGCGTGCGAGTGTGTGCGTTCGAGTGTGTGCGACTGTGTGCGAGTGTGTGCGAGTGTGTGAGTGCGAGTGTGTGCGAATGTGTGCTAGTGTGTGCGAGTGTGCACGAGTGTGCACGAGTGTGTGCGTGTAAGTGTGTGCATGCGAGTGTGTGAGAGTGTGCTCGAGTGAATGGGTGCGAGTGTGTGCGAGTGTGTGTGAGTGTGTGCGAGTGAGTGTGTGTGAGAGTGTATTAGTGAGTGTGTGTGAGTGTGTGCGTGTGTGCGAGTTTGTGTGCGATTGTGTGCGAGTGTGCGAGTGTGTGCGTGCGAGTGTGTACGTGCGAGTGTGTGCGAGTGTGTGAGTGTGTGTGCGAATGTGAGTGCGAGTGAGTGTGTATGAGTGTGTGTAGGAGTGTGTGCGAGTGTGTGTGATTGTGTGTGTGAGTGTGTAGGACTGTATGTGCAAGTGTGTGCGAGTGTGTTCGAGTGTGTGAGTGTGTGCGAGTGTGTGTGAGTGTGTGCAAGTGTGTGTGTGCGAGTGTGTGTGTGTGTGTGTGAGTGTGTGCAAGTGTGTTCGAGTGTGTGTGCGAGTGTGTATGAGTGTGTGTGTGCAAGTGTGTGCGCGTGTGTGTGAGTGTGTGTGAGTGTGTGCATGAGTGAGTGTGTGCGAGGGTGTGTGAGTGTGTGTGTGTGTGAGTGTCTGCGAGTGTGTGTGTGCGAGTGTGTGTGCGAGTGTGTGTGTGCGAGTGTGTGTGTGCGAGTGTGTGTGTGCGATTGTGTATTAGTGAATGTGTGCGAGTGTGCATGAGTGTGTGCGTGTGAGTGAGTGAGTGTGTGTGTGCGAGTGAGTGAGTGTGTGCGAGTGTGTGTGTGCGATTGTGCATAAGTGTGTGCGAGTGTGAGTGTGTAGGACTGTGTGTGCGAGTGTGTGTGCGAGTGTGTGCGAGTGTGTGCGAGTGTGTGTGAGTGTGTGCGAGTGTGTGTAGGAGTGTGTGCGATTGTGTGTGTGAGTGTGTAGGACTGTATGTGCGAGTGTGTGCGACTGTGTTCGAGTGTGTGTGTGCGAGTGTGTGAGCATGTGTGAGTGTGTGCAAGTGTGTGCGTGCGAGTGTGTGTGTGCGAGTGTGTGTGATTGTGTATGAGTGAGTGTGTGCGTGTGTTTGAGTGTGTTTGAGTGTGTTTGTGCGAGTGTGTATGAGTGTGTGTGCGAATGTGTGCAAGTGTGTTTGTCAGTGTGTGTGCGAGTGTGTGCATGCGAGTGTGTGTGAGTGTGTGTGAGTGTGTGCGAGTGTGTGCGAGTGTGTGCAAATGTGCCCGAGTGTGCACGAGTGTGCACGAGTGAGTGTGTGCGAGTGTGTGCAAGTGTGTGTGAGTGTGTGCCAGTGTGTGTGTGCGAGTGTGTGCGAGTGTGTGTATGAGTGTGTGTGTTCGATTGTGCAAGTGTGTTTGTGAGTGTGTGTGCGAGTGTGTGCGTGCGAGTGTGTGTGAGTGTGTGCGAGTGTGTGTGAGTGTGTGCGAGCGTGTGTGCGAGTGTGTGCGAGTGTGTGCAAATGTGCCCGAGTGTGCACGAGTGAGTGTGTGCACGTGTGTGCAAGTGTGTGTGAGTGTGTGCCAGTGTGTGTGTGCGAGTGTGTGCGAGTGTGTGTATGAGTGTGTGTGTTCGATTGTGTATAAGTGTGTGCGAGTGTGTGTGTGAGTGTGTGTGCAAGTGTGTGTGTGCGAGTGTGTTCGATTGTGTGCGAATGTGTGTGTGAGTGTGAGTGAGTGTGTACGAGTGTGTGCGAGTGTGTGCGAGTGTGTGTGCGAGTGTGTGCGAGTGTGTGCGATTGTGTGTGTGAGTGTGTAGGACTGTATGTGTGAGTGTGTGCGAGTGTGTATGAGTGTGTGTGTGAGTGTGTGCAAGTGTGTGCGAGTGAGTGTGTGTGAGTGTGTGTGCGAGTGTGTGTGCGAGTGTGTGCGAGTGTGTGCGATTGTGTGTTAGAGTGTGTAGGACTGTATGTGCGAGTGTATATGAGTGTGTGTGTGAGTGTGTGCAAGTGTGTGCGAGTGAGTGTGTGTGAGTGTGTGTGCGAGTGTGTGCATGCGAGTGTTTGCGTGCGAGTGTGTGCGTTCGAGTGTGTGCGACTGTGTGCGAGTGTGTGCGAGTGTGTGAGTGCGAGTGTGTGCGAATGTGTGCGAGTGTGTGCGAGTGTGCACGAGTGTGCACGAGTGTGTGCGTGTAAGTGTGTGCATGCGAGTGTGTGAGAGTGTGCTCGAGTGAATGGGTGCGAGTGTGTGCGAGTGTGTGTGTGTGTGTGCGAGTGAGTGTGTGTGAGAGTGTATTAGTGAGTGTGTGTGAGTGTGTGCGTGTGTGCGAGTTTGTGTGCGATTGTGTGCGAGTGTGCGAGTGTGTGCGTGCGAGTGTGTACGTGCGAGTGTGTGCGAGTGTGTGAGTGTGTGTGCGAATGTGAGTGCGAGTGAGTGTGTATGAGTGTGTGTAGGAGTGTGTGCGAGTGTGTGCGATTGTGTGTGTGAGTGTGTAGGACTGTATGTGCAAGTGTGTGCGAGTGTGTTCGAGTGTGTGAGTGTGTGCGAGTGTGTGTGAGTGTGTGCAAGTGTGTGTGTGCGAGTGTGTGTGTGTGTGTGTGAGTGTGTGCAAGTGTGTTCGAGTGTGTGTGCGAGTGTGTATGAGTGTGTGTGTGCAAGTGTGTGCGCGTGTGTGTGAGTGTGTGTGAGTGTGTGCATGAGTGAGTGTGTGCGAGGGTGTGTGAGTGTGTGTGTGTGTGAGTGTCTGCGAGTGTGTGTGTGCGAGTGTGTGTGCGAGTGTGTGTGTGCGAGTGTGTGTGCGAGTGTGTGTGTGCGATTGTGTATTAGTGAATGTGTGCGAGTGTGCATGAGTGTGTGCGTGTGAGTGAGTGAGTGTGTGTGTGCGAGTGAGTGAGTGTGTGCGAGTGTGTGTGTGCGATTGTGCATAAGTGTGTGCGAGTGTGAGTGTGTAGGACTGTGTGTGCGAGTGTGTGTGCAAGTGTGTGTGAGTGTGTGCGAGTGTGTGCGAGTGTGTGTGAGTGTGTGCGAGTGTGTGTAGGAGTGTGTGCGATTGTGTTTGTGAGTGTGTAGGACTGTATGTGCGAGTGTGTGCGACTGTGTTCGAGTGTGTGTGTGCGAGTGTGTGAGCATGTGTGAGTGTGTGCAAGTGTGTGCGTGCGAGTGTGTGTGTGCGAGTGTGTGTGATTGTGTATGAGTGAGTGTGTGCGTGTGTTTGAGTGTGTTTGAGTGTGTTTGTGCGAGTGTGTATGAGTGTGTGTGCGAGTGTGTGCAAGTGTGTTTGTGCGAGTGTGTATGAGTGTGTTTGTGCGAGTGTGTGCAAGTGTGTGTGATTGTGTGTGAGTGTGTGTATGAGTGAGTGTGTGCGAGTGTGTGCGAGTGTGTGTGCGAGTGTATGCGCGAGTGTGTGCGTGCGAGTGTGTGCTTGCGAGTGTGTGTGTGCACACGAGTGTGTGAGTGTGTGTGCGAATGTGTGTGCGTGTGAGTGTGTGTGAGTGTGTATGAGTGTATGTGCGAGTGTGTGCCAGTGTGTGCGAGTGTGTGTGTGCGAGTGTGTGCAAGTGTGTGCGAGTGAGTGTGTGCGAGTGTGTGCGAGAGTGTGCGAGTGTGTGTGTGCGAGTGTGTGTGTGCGAGTGTGTGTGCAATTGTGTATGAGTGTGTGCGAGTGTGTGTGAGTTTGTGCAAGTGTGTGCGTGTGTGCGTGCGAGTGCGTGCGAGTGAGTGCGAGTGAGTGCGAGTGAGTGCGAGTGTGTGCGAGTGTGTGTATGCGAGTGTGTGTGCGATTGTGTATGAGTGTGTGCGAGTGTGTGTGAGTTTGTGCGAGTGTGTGTGTGTGTGTGTGTGTGCGAGTGTGTGCTAGTGTGCATGAGTGTTTGAGTGTGTGCGAGTGTGCCTGAGTAAGTGTGTGTGTGATTGTGTGCGAGTGTTTCCGAGTGTGTGTGTGAGTGAGTAGGACTGTGTGTGCGAGTGTTTGCGAGTGTGTGTGCGAGCGTGTGTGTGCGAGTGTGTTCAAGGGTGTGCAATTGTGTGCAAGTGTGTGTGTGCGAGTGCGAGTCCATATGAGTGAGTGTGTGAATGTGTGCGAGTGTGTGCCAGTGTGTGTGTGTGAGTGTGTGTACGAGTGTGTGCGAGTGTGTGCGTGCGAGTGTGTATGAGTGTATGTGCGAGTGTGTGTTCGAGTGTGTGTGTTCGCGTGTGTGCAAGTGTGTGCGAGTGTGTGTGCGAGTGCGTACGAGTGTGTGTGAGTGTGCACGAGTGTGTGCGTGTGAGTGTGTGCGAGAGTGTGTGTGCACGCGAGTGTGTGTGAGTGTGTGTGCGAATGTGTGTGCGTGTGAGTGTGTGCGAGTGTGTATGAGTGTATGTGCGAGTATGTGCCAGTGTGTGCGAGTGTGTGTGTGTGAGTGTGTGCAAGTGTGTGCGAGTGAGTGTGTGCGAGAGTGTGCGAGTGTGTGTGTGCGAGTGTGTGTGTGCGAGTGTGTGTGTGCGAGTGTGTGTGTGCGAGTGTGTGTGCAATTGTGTATGAGTGTGTGCGAGTGTGTGTGTGCGAGTGTGTGCGAGTGTGTGCGAGTGTGTATGAGTGTATGTGCGAGTGTGTGTGCGAGTGTGTGCGAGTGTGTGTTCGAGTGTATGTGTTCGCGTGTGTGCAAGTGTGTGCGAGTGTGTGTGCGAGTGCGTACGAGTGTGTGTGAGTGTGCACGAGTGTGTGCGTGTGAGTGTGTGCGAGTGTGTGTGTGCGCGCGAGTGTGTGTGAGTGTGTGTGCGAATGTGTGTGCGTGTGAGTGTGTGCGAGTGTGTATGAGTGTATGTGCGAGTATGTGCCAGTGTGTGCGAGTGTGTGTGTGTGAGTGTGTGCAAATGTGTGCGAGTGAGTGTGTGCGAGAGTGTGCACGAGTGTGCTCGAGTGAGTGGGTGCATGTAAGTGTGTGCGTTCGAGTGTGTGCGAATGTGTGCGAGTGTGTGCATGTGAGTGTGTGCGTGCAAGTGTTTGCGTGTGAGTGTGTGCGAGTGTGTGCAAGTGTGTGAGTGTGTGCGAGTGTGTGTGTGAGTGTGTCCGAGTGTGTGCAAATGTGCCCGAGTGTGCGCGAGTGTGCACGAGTGAATGGGTGCGAGTGTGTGTGAGTGTGTATGAGTGAGTGTGTGCGAGTTTGTGTGCGAGTGAGTGTGTGCGAATGTGTGCAAGTGTGTTTGTGAGTGTGTGTGCGAGTGTGTGCATGCGAGTGTGTGCGAGTGTGTACGAGTGTGTGTGAGTGTGTGCGAGTGTGTGCGAGTGTGTGCAAATGTGCCCGAGTGTGCACGAGTGTGCACGAGTGAGTGTGTGCGAGTGTGTGCAAGTGTGTGTGAGTGTGTGCCAGTGTGTGTGCGAGTGTGTGCGAGTGTGTGTATGAGTGTGTGTGTTCGATTGTGCAAGTGTGTTTGTGAGTGTGTGTGCGAGTGTGTGCGTGCGAGTGTGTGCGAGTGTGTGCGAGAGTGTTTGTGTGTGTGCGAGTGTGTGTGCGAGTGTGTGCGAGTGTGTGCAAATGTGCCCGAGTGTGCATGAGTGTGCACGAGTGAGTGTGTGCGAGTGTGTGCAAGTGTGTGTGAGTGTGTGCCAGTGTGTGTGTGCGAGTGTGTGCGAGTGTGTGTATGAGTGTGTGTGTTCGATTGTGTATAAGTGTGTGCGAGTGTGTGTGTGAGTGTGTGTGCAAGTGTGTGTGTGCGAGTGTGTTCGATTGTGTGCGAATGTGTGTGTGAGTGTGAGTGAGTGTGTACGAGTGTGTGCGAGTGTGTGCGAGTGTGTGTGCGAGTGTGTGCGATTGTGTGTGTGAGTGTGTAGGACTGTATGTGCGAGTGTGTGCGAGTGTGTATGAGTGTGTGTGTGAGTGTGTGCAAGTGTGTGCGAGTGAGTGTGTGTGAGTGTGTGTGCGAGTGTGTGTGCGAGTGTGTGCGATTGTGTGTGAGAGTGTGTAGGACTGTATGTGCGAGTGTATATGAGTGTGTGTGTGAGTGTGTGCAAGTGTGTGCGAGTGAGTGTGTGTGAGTGTGTGTGCGAGTGTGTGCATGCGAGTGTGTGCGTGCGAGTGTGTGCGTGCGAGTGTGTGCGACTGTGTGCGAGTGTGTGCGAGTGTGTGAGTGCGAGTGTGTGCGAATGTGTGCGAGTGTGTGCGTGCGAGTGTGCACGAGTGTGCACGAGTTTGTGCGTGTAAGTGTGTGCATGCGAGTGTGTGAGAGTGTGCTCGAGTGAATGGGTGCGAGTGTGTGCGAGTGTGTGTGAGTGTGTGCGAGTGAGTGTGTGTGAGAGTGTATTAGTGTGTGTGAGTGTGTGCGTGTGTGCGAGTTTGTGTGCTAGTGTGTGCGAGTGTGCGAGTGTGTGCGAGCGAGTGTGTCCGTGCGAGTGTGTGCGAGTGTGTAAGTGTGTGTGCGAATGTGAGTGCGAGTGAGTGTGTATGAGTTTGTGTAGGAGTGTGTGCGAGTGTGTGCGTGAGTGAGTGTGTGCGAGTGTGTGTGAGTGTGTGTGTGTGAGTGTGTGCGAGTGTGTGTGTGCGAGTGTGTGTGCGAGTGTGTGTGTGCGAGTGTGTGTGTGCGAGTGTGTGTGTGCGATTGTGTATTAGTGAATGTGTGCGAGTGTGCGTGAGTGTGTGCGTGTGAGTGAGTGTGTGTGTGCGAGTGTGTGCGAGTGAGTGTGAGTGAGTGTGTGCAAGTGTGTGCGAGTGTGTGTGTGCGATTGTGCATAAGTGTGTGCGAGTGTGAGTGTGTAGGACTGTGTGTGCGAGTGTGTGTGCGAGTGTGTGCGAGTGTGTGCGAGTGTGTGTGAGTGTGTGCGAGTGTGTGTAGGAGTGTGTGCGATTGTGTTTGTGAGTGTGTAGGACTGTATGTGCGAGTGTGTGCCACTGTGTTCGAGTGTGTGTGTGCGAGTGTGTGAGCATGTGTGAGTGTGTGCAAGTGTGTGCGTGCGAGTGTGTGTGTGCGAGTGTGTGTGATTGTGTATGAGTGAGTGTGTGCGTGTGTGCAAGTGTGTTTGAGTGTGTTTGTGCGAGTGTGTATGAGTGTGTGTGCGATTGTGTGCAAGTGTGTTTGTGAGTGTGTGTGCGAGTGTGTGCATGCGAGTGTGTGCGAGTGTGTGCGAGTGTGTGTGAGTGTGTGCGAGTGTGTGCGAGTGTGTGCAAATGTGCCCGAGTGTGCACGAGTGAGTGTGTGCGAGTGTGTGCAAGTGTGTGTGAGTGTGTGCCAGTGTGTGTGTGCGAGTGTGTGCGAGTGTGTGTATGAGTGTGTGTGTTCGATTGTGCAAGTGTGTTTGTGAGTGTGTGTGCGAGTGTGTGCGTGCGAGTGTGTGCGAGTGTGTGCGAGTGTGTGTGCGAGTGTGTGCGAGTGTGTGCAAATGTGCCCGAGTGTGCACGAGTGAGTGTGTGCGAGTGTGTGCAAGTGTGTGTGAGTGTGTGCCAGTGTGTGTGTGCGAGTGTGTGCGAGTGTGTGTATGAGTGTGTGTGTTCGATTGTGTATAAGTGTGTGCGAGTGTGTGTGCAAGTGTGTGTGTGCGAGTGTGTTCGATTGTGTGCGAATGTGTGTGTGAGTGTGAGTGAGTGTGTACGAGTGTGTGCGAGTGTGTGTGCGAGTGTGTGCGATTGTGTGTGAGTGTGTAGGACTGTATGTGCGAGTGTGTGCGAATGTGTGCGAGTGTGTGCGTGCGAGTGTGCACGAGTGTGCACGAGTGTGTGTGTGTATGTGTGTGCATGCGAGTGTGTGAGAGTGTGCTCGAGTGAATGGGTGCGAATGTGTGCGAGTGTGTGTGAGTGTGTGCGAGTGAGTGTGTGTGAGAGTGTATTAGTGAGTGTGTGTGAGTGTGTGCGTGTGTGCGAGTTTGTGTGCGAGTGTGTGCGAGTGTGTGCGTGCGAGTGTGTACGTGCGAGTGTGTGCGAGTGTGTGAGTGTGTGTGCGAATGTGAGTGCGAGTGAGTGTGTATGAGTGTGTGTAGGAGTGTGTGCGAGTGTGTGCGATTGTGTGTGTGAGTGTGTAGGACTGTATGTGCAAGTGTGTGCGAGTGTGTTCGAGTTTGTGAGTGTGTGCGAGTGTGTGTGAGTGTGTGCAAGTGTGTGTTTGCGAGTATGTGTGTGTGTGTGTGAGTGTGTGCAAGTGTGTTCGAGTGTGTGTGCGAGTGTGTATGAGTGTGTGTGTGCGCGTGTGTGCGCGTGTGTGTGAGTGTGTGTGAGTGTGTGCATGAGTGAGTGTGTGCGAGTGTGTGTGAGTGTGTGTGTGTGTGAGTGTGTGTGAGTGTGTGTGTGCGAGTGTGTGTGCGAGTGTGTGTGTGCGAGTGTGTGTGTGCGATTGTGTATTAGTGAATGTGTGCGAGTGTGCGTGAGTGTGTGCGTGTGAGTGAGTGAGTGTGTGTGTGCGAGTGTGTGCGAGTGAGTGTGAGTGAGTGTGTGCAAGTGTGTGCGAGTGTGTGTGTGCGATTGTGCATAAGTGTGTGCGAGTGTGAGTGTGTAGGACTGTGTGTGCGAGTGTGTGTGCGAGTCTGTGCGAGTGTGTGCGAGTGTGTGTGAGTGTGTGCGAGTGTGTGTAGGAGTGTGTGCGATTGTGTTTGTGAGTGTGTAGTACTGTATGTGCGAGTGTGTGCGACTGTGTTCGAGTGTGTGTGTGCGAGTGTGTGAGCATGTGTGAGTGTGTGCAAGTGTGTGCGTGCGAGTGTGTGTGTGCGAGTGTGTGTGATTGTGTATGAGTGAGTGTGTGCGTGTGTGCAAGTGTGTTTGAGTGTGTTTGTGCGAGTGTGAATGAGTGTGTGTGCGAGTGTGTGCAAGTGTGTTTGTGCGAGTGTGTATGAGTGTGTTTGTGCGAGTGTGTGCAAGTGTGTGTGATTGTGTGTGAGTGTGTGTATGAGTGAGTGTGTGCGAGTGTGTGCGAGTGTGTGTGCGAGTGTATGCGCGAGTGTGTGCGTGCGAGTGTGTGCGTGCGAGTGTGTGTGTGCACACGAGTGTGTGAGTGTGTGTGCGAATGTGTGTGCATTTGAGTGTGTGCGAGTGTGTATGAGTGTATGTGCGAGTGTGTGCCAGTGTGTGCGAGTGTGTGTGTGCGAGTGTGTGCAAGTGTGTGCGAGTGAGTGTGTGCGAGAGTGTGCGAGTGTGTGTGTGCGAGTGTGTGTGTGCGAGTGTGTGTGCAATTGTGTATGAGTGTGTGCGAGTGTGTGTGAGTTTGTGCAAGTGTGTGCGTGTGTGCGTGCGAGTGCGTGCGAGTGAGTGCGAGTGAGTGCGAGTGTGTGCGAGTGTGTGTATGCGAGTGTGTGTGCGATTGTGTATGAGTGTGTGCGAGTGTGTGTGAGTTTGTGCGAGTGTGTGTGTGTGTGTGTGCGAGTGTGTGCTAGTGTGCATGAGTGTTTGAGTGTGTGCGAGTGTGCCTGAGTAAGTGTGTGTGTGATTGTGTGCGAGTGTTTCCGAGTGTGTGTGTGAGTGAGTAGGACTTTGTGTGCGAGTGTTTGCGAGTGTGTGTGCGAGTGTGTGTGTGCGAGTGTGTTCGAGGGTGTGCAATTGTGTGCAAGTGTGTGTGTGCGAGTGCGAGTCCATATGAGTGAGTGTGTGAATGTGTGCGAGTGTGTGCCAGTGTGTGTGTGCGAGTGTGTGTACGAGTGTGTGCGAGTGTGTGCGTGCGAGTGTGTATGAGTGTATGTGCGAGTGTGTGTTCGAGTGTGTGTGTTCGCGTGTGTGCAAGTGTGTGCGAGTGTGTGTGCGAGTGGGTACGAGTGTGTGTGAGTGTGCACGAGTGTGTGCGTGTGAGTGTGTGCGAGTGTGTGTGTGCACGCGAGTGTGTGTGAGTGTGTGTGCGAATGTGTGTGCGTGTGAGTGTGTGCGAGTGTGTATGAGTGTATGTGCGAGTATGTGCCAGTGTGTGCGAGTGTGTGTGTGAGTGTGTGCAAGTGTGTGCGAGTGAGTGTGTGCGAGAGTGTGCGAGTGTGTGTGTGCGAGTGTGTGTGTGCGAGTGTGTGTGTGCGAGTGTGTGTGCAATTGTGTATGAGTGTGTGCGAGTGTGTGTGAGTTTGTGAAAGTTTGTGCGTGTGTGCGTGCGAGTGCGTGCAAGTGAGTGCGAGTGTGTGCGAGTGTGTGTATGCGAGTGTGTGTGCGATTGTGTATGAGTGTGTGCGAGTGTGAGTGAGTTTGTGCGAGTGTGTGCGTGTGTGTGCGAGTGTGTGCTAGTGTGCACGAGTGTTTGAGTGTGTGCGAGTGTGCCTGAGTAAGTGTGTGTGTGATTGTGTGCGAGTGTTTCCGAGTGTGTGTGTGAGTGAGTAGGACTGTGTGTGCGAGTGTGTGCGAGTGTGTGTGTGCGAGTGTGTGTGTGAGTGTGTGCAAGTGTGTTCGAGTGTGTGTGCGAGTGTGTATGAGTGTGTGTGTGCAAGTGTGTGCGCGTGTGTGTGAGTGTGTGCATGAGTGAGTGTGTGCGAGTGTGTTTGAGTGTGTGTGTGTGTGAGTGCGTGCGAGTGAGTGCGAGTGTGTGCGAGTGTGTGCGAGTGTGTGTATGCGAGTGTGTGTGCGATTGTGTATGAGTGTGTGCGAGTTTGTGTGAGTTTGTGCGAGTGTGTGTGTGTGTGTGTGAGTGTGTGCTAGTGTGCACGAGTATTTGAGTGTGTGCGAGTGTGCCTGAGTAAGTGTGTGTGTGATTGTGTGCGAGTGTTTCCGAGTGTGTGTGTGAGTGAGTAGGACTGTGTGTGTGAGTGTTTGCGAGTGTGTGTGCGAGCGTGTGTGTGCGAGTGTGTTCGAGGGTGTGCAATTGTGTGCAAGTGTGTGTGTGCGAGTGCGAGTCCATATGAGTGAGTGTGTGAATGTGTGCGAGTGTGTGCCAGTGTGTGTGTGCGAGTGTGTGTACGAGTGTGTGCGAGTGTGTGCGTGCGAGTGTGTGCGAGTGTGCATGAGTGAGTGTATGTGAGTGTGTGCGTGTGTGCGAGTTTGTGTGCGAGTGTGCTCGAGTGAATGGGTGCGAGTGTGTGTGAGTGTGTGCGAGTGAGTGCAAGTGTTCGCGAGTGTGTGGGTGTGAGTGTGTGCAAGTGTGTGCGAGTGTGTGTGAATGTGTGTTCGAGTGTGTGCGATTGTGTGTGAGTGTGTGTGCGAGTGTGTGCAAGTGTGTGCGAGTGTGTGGGTGTGAGTGTGTGCAAGTGTGTGTGAGTGTGTGTGAATGTGAGTATGTGCGAGTGTGCTCGAGTGAATGGGTGCGAGTGTGTGTGAGTGTGTGTGAGTGTGTGCGAGTGAGTGTGTGCGAGTGTGTATGAGTGAGTGTGTTTGAGTGTGTGCGAGTTGGTGTGCGAGTGTGTGCGAGTTAGTGTGTGCGAATGTGTATGAGTGTGTGTGCGAGTGTGTGCAAGTGGGTGCGTGTGTGTGGGTGCGAGTGTGTGCGAGTGTGTGCGAGTGTGTGTGAAAGTGTGTTTGAGTGTGTGTGAGTGTGTGCCAGTGAGTGTGTGCGAGTGTTTGCGAGTGTGTGTGCGAGTGTGTGTGTGAGTGTGTGCGTGCGAGTGTGTGCGTGCGGGTGTGTGCGAGTGTGTGTGAGTGTGTGTGTGTGTGTGTGCGAGTGTGCATGCGAGTGTGTGTGTGAGTGTGTGTGCAATTGTGCATGAGTGTGTGCGAGTGTGTGTGCGTTTGTGCGAGTGTGTGCATGTGTGTGTGTGAGTGCGTGTGAGTGAGTGCGAGTTTGTGCAAATGTGTGCGAGTGTGGGCGTGCGAGTGTGTGCTAGTGTGCGCGAGTGTGTGAGTGTGTGCGAGTGTGCATGAGTAAGTGTGTGTGAGAGTGTGTGCGAGTGTTGCCGAGTGTGTGTGTGAGTGTGTAGGACTGTGTGCGCGAGTGTGTGTGCAAGTGTGTGTGTACGAGTGTGTTCGAGTGTGTGCAATTTTGTGCGAGTGTGTGTGTGCGAGTGCATATGAGTAAGTGTGTGCGAATGTGTGCGAGTGTGTGTGCGAGTGTGTGCGTGCGACTGTGTGCGTGCGACTGTGTGCGAGTGTGTGCGAGTGTTTGCGTGTGTGTGCGAGTGTGTGCAAGTGTGTGTGAGTGTGTGTGAGTGTGTGTGAATGTGTGAGAGTCTGTGTGTGCGAGTGTATGTGTGCGATTGTGTATGAATGTGTGCGAGTATGAGTGTGAGTGTGTGCGAGTGTGTGCGTGCGAGTGCGTGTGAGTGAGTGCGAGTGTGTGCAAATGTGTGCGAGAGTGTGCGAGTGTGGGCGTGCGAGTGTGCGCGAGTGTGTGCGTGTGAGTGAGTGTGTGTGTGAGTGTGAGTGTGTGCTAGTGTGCATGAGTGTGTGAGTGTGTGCGAGTGTGCGCGAGTGTGCGTGTGAGTGAGTGAGTGTGTGTGCGAGTGTGTGTGCGAGTGTGTGTGAGTGTGTACGAGTGTGTGTAGGAGTGTGTGCGATTGTGTGTGTGAGTGTGTAGGACTGTATGTGCAAGTGTGTGCGAGTGTGTTCGAGTGCGTGAGTGTGTGCGAGTGTGTGTGAGTGTTTGCAAGTGTGTGTGTGTGCGAGTGTGTGTGTGTGAGTGTGTGTGTGAGTGTGTCCAAGTGTGTTCAAGTGTGTTTGCGAGTGTGTATTAGTGTGTGTGTGTGCAAGTGTGTGCGCGTGTGTGTGAGTGTGTGTGAGTGTGTGCATGAGTGAGTGTGTGCGAGTGTATGTGAGTGTGTGTGTGTGAGTGTGTGCGAGTGAGTGTGTGCGAGTGTGTGTGTGCGAGTGTGTGCGTGCGAGTGTGTGCGAGTGTGTGTGTGTGAGAGTGTGTGTGTGCGATTGTGTATTAGTGAATGTGTGCGAGTGTGCGAGAGTGTGTGCGTGTGAGTGAGTGAGTGTGTGTGTGTGCGAGTGTGTGCGAGTGAGTGTGAGTGAGTGTGTGCGAGTGTGTGTGTGCGATTGTGCATAAGTGTGTACGAGTGTGAGTGTGTAGGACTGTGTGTGCGAGTGTGTGTGCGAGTGTGTGTGAGTGTGTGCGAGTGTGTGTAGGAGTGTGTGCAATTGTGTGTGAGTGTGTAGGACTGTATGTGTGAGCATGTGTGAGTGTGTGCAAGTGTGTTTGTGCGAGTGTGTATGAGTGTGTGTGTGCGAGTGTATGCAAGTGTGTTTGTGCGAGTGTGTATGAGTGTGTGTGTGCAAGTGTGTGTGATTGTGTGTGAGTGTGTGTATGAGTGAGTGTGTGCGAGTGTGTGCGTGCGAGTCTGTGTGTGCACGCGAGTGTGTGCGAGTGTGTGAGTGTGTGTGCGAATGTGTGTGCGTGTGAGTGTGTGCAAGTGTGTATGAGTGTATGTGCGAGTGTGTGCCAGTGTGTGCAAGTGTGTGTGTGCGAGTGTGTGCAAGTGTGTGCGAATGAGTGTGTGCGAGTGTGTGTGTGCGAGTGTGAGTGTGCGAGTGTGTGTGTGCGAGTGTGTGTGCAATTGTGTATGAGTGTGTGCGAGTGTGTGTGAGTTTGTGCAAGTGTGTGCATGTGTGCGTGCGAGTGCGTGCGAGTGAGTGCGAGTGTTTGCGAGTGTGTGTATGCGAGTGTGTGTGCGATTGTGTATGAGTGTGTGCGAGTGTGTGTGAGTTTGTGCGAGTGTGTGTGTGCGAGTGTGTGCTAGTGTGCACGAGTGTATGAGTGTGTGCGAGTGTGCCTGAGTAAGTGTGTGTGATTGTGTGCGAGTGTTTCCGAGTGTGTGTGTGAGTGAGTAGGACTGTGTGTGTGAGTATTTGCGAGTGTGTGTGCGAGCGTGTGTGTGCGAGTGTGTTCGAGGGTGTGCAATTGTGCGCAAGTGTGTGTGTGCGAGTGCGAGTCCATATGAGTGAGTGTGTGAATGTGTGCGAGTGTGTGCCAGTGTGTTTGTGCGAGTATGTGTACGAGTGTGTGCAATTGTGTGTGTGAGTGTGTAGGACTGTATGTGTGAGCATGTGTGAGTGTGTGCAAGTGTGTGCGTGCGAGTGTGTGTGCGAGTGTGTGTGATTGTGTATGAGTGAGTGTGTGCGAGTGTGTGCGAGTGTGTGTGTGAGTGTGTGCAAGTGTGTTTGAGTGTGTTTGTGCGAGTGTGTATGAGTGTGTGTGTGCGAGTGTATGCAAGTGTGTTTGTGCGAGTGTGTATGAGTGTGTGTGTGCAAGTGTGTGTGATTGTGTGTGAGTGTGTGTATGAGTGAGTGTGTGCGAGTGTGTGCGTGCGAGTCTGTGTGTGCACGCGAGTGTGTGCGAGTGTGTGTGCGAATGTGTGTGCGTGTGAGTGTGTGCGAGTGTGTATGAGTGTATGTGCGAGTGTGTGCCAGTGTGTGCAAGTGTGTGTGTGCGATTGTGTGCAAGTGTGTGCGAGTGAGTGTGTGCGAGTGTGTGCGAGAGTGTGCGAGTGTGTGTGTGCGAGTGTGAGTGTGCGAGTGTGTGTGTGCGAGTGTGTGTGCAATTGTGCAAGTGTGTGCGAGTGTGTGTGAGTTTGTGCAAGTGTGTGCATGTGTGCGTGCGATTGCGTGCGAGTGAGTGCGAGTGTTTGCGAGTGTGTGTATGCGAGTGTGTGTGCGATTGTGTATGAGTGTGTGCGAGTGTGTGTGAGTTTGTGCGAGTGTGTGTGTGCGAGTGTGTGCTAGTGTGCACGAGTGTATGAGTGTGTGCGAGTGTGCCTGAGTAAGTGTGTGTGATTGTGTGCGAGTGTTTCTGAGTGTGTGTGTGAGTGAGTAGGACTGTGTGTGCGAGTATTTGCGAGTGTGTGTGCGAGCGTGTGTGTGCGAGTGTGTTCGAGGGTGTGCAATTGTGCGCAAGTGTGTGTGTGCGAGTGCGAGTCCATATGAGTGAGTGTGTGAATGTGTGCGAGTGTGTGTCAGTGTGTTTGTGCGAGTGTGTGTACGAGTGTGTGCGAGTGTGTGCGTGCGAGTGTGTGTGTGTGTATGAGTGTATGTGCGAGTGTGTGTGCGAGTCCGTACGAGTGTGTGCAAGTGTGTGCGAGTGTGTGTGCGAGTGCGTACGAATGTGTTCGTGTGTGCACGAGTGTGTGCGTGTGAGTGTGTGCGAGTGTGTGCGTCCGAGTGTGTGCGAGTGTGCTCGAGTGAGTGGGTGTGAGTGTGTGCGAGTGTGCATGAGTGAGTGTATGTGAGTGTGTGCGTGTGTGCGAGTGAGTGTGCGAGTGTGCTCGAGTGAATGGGTGCGAGTGTGTGTGAGTGTGTGCGAGTGAGTGCAAGTGTGTGCGAGTGTGTGGGTGTGAGTGTGTGCAAGTGTGTGCGAGTGTGTGTGAATGTGTGTTCGAGTGTGTGCGATTGTGTGTGAGTGTGTGTGTGAGTGTGTGCAAGTGTGTGCGAGTGTCTGGGTGTGAGTGTGTGCAAGTGTGTGCGAGTGTGTGTGAATGTGTGTTCGAGTGTGTGCGAGTGTGTGCGTGCGAGTATGTGCGAGTGTGCTCGAGTGAATGGGTGCGAGTGTGTGCGAGTGTGTGTGAGTGTGTGCGAGTGAGTGTGTGCGAGTGTGTATGAGTGAGTGTGTGTGAGTGTGTGCGAGTTTGTGTGCGAGTGTGTGCGAGTGAGTGTGTGCGAATGTGTATGAGTGTGTGTGCGAGTGTGTGCAAGTGGGTGCGTTTGTGTGGGTGCGAGTGTGTGCAAGTGTGTGCGAGTGTGTGTGAAAGTGTGTTTGAGTGTGTGTGAGTGTGTGCCAGTGAGTGTGTGTGAGTGTTTGCGAGTGTGTGTGCGAGTGTGTGTGTGAGTGTGTGCGTGCGAGTGTGTGTGTGCGGGTGTGTGCGAGTGTGTGTGAGTGTGTGTGTGTGCGAGTGTGCGTGCGAGTGTGTGTGTGAGTGTGTGTGCAATTGTGTATGAGTGTGTGCGAGTGTGTGTGCGTATGTGCGAGTGTGTGTGCGAGTGCGTGTGAGTGAGTGCGAGTTTGTGCAAATGTGTGCGTGAGTGTGCGAGTGTGGGCGTGCGATTGTGTGCTAGTGTGCGCGAGTGTGTGAGTGTGTGCGAGTGTGCGTGAGTAAGTGTGTGTGAGAGTGTGTGCGAGTGTTGCCGAGTGTGTGTGTGAGTGTGTAGGACTGTGTGCGCGAGTGTGTGTGCAAGTGTGTTCGAGTGTGTGCAATTTTGTGCGAGTGTGTGTGTGCGAGTGCATATGAGTAAGTGTGTGCGAATGTGTGCGAGTGTGTGCGAGTGTGTGTGCGAGTGTGTGTGCGAGTGTGTGCGTGCGACTGTGTGCGTGCGACTGTGTGCGAGTGTGTGCGAGTGTTTGCGTGTGTGTGCGAGTGTGTGCAAGTGTGTGTGAGTGTGTGTGTGAGTGTGTGTGAATGTGTGAGAGTCTGTGTGTGCGAGTGTGTGTGTGCGATTGTGTATGAATGTGTGCGAGTATGAGTGTGAGTGTGTGCGAGTGTGTGCGTGCGAGTGCGTGCGAGTGAGTGCGAGTGTGTGCAAATGTGTGCGAGAGTGTGCGAGTGTGGGCGTGCGAGTGTGTGCGAGTGTGCGCGAGTGTGTGCGTGTGAGTGAGTGTGTGTGTGAGTGTGAGTGTGTGCTAGTGTGCATGAGTGTGTGAGTGTGTGCGAGTGTGCGCGAGTGTGCGTGTGAGTGAGTGAGTGTGTGTGCGAGTGTGTGTGCGAGTGTGTGTGAGTGTGTACGAGTGTGTGTAGGAGTGTGTGCGAGTGTGTGCGATTGTGTGTGTGAGTGTGTAGGACTGTATGTGCAAGTGTGTGCGAGTGTGTTCGAGTGTGTGAGTGTGTGCGAGTGTGTGTGAGTGTGTGCAAGTGTGTGTGTGCGAGTGTGTGTGTGTGAGTGTGTGTGTGAGTGTGTGCAAGTGTGTTCAAGTGTGTTTGCGAGTGTGTATTAGTGTGTGTGTGTGCAAGTGTGTGCGCGTGTGTGTGAGTGTGTGTGAGTGTGTGCATGAGTGAGTGTGTGCGAGTGTGTGTGAGTGTGTGTGAGTGTGTGCGAGTGAGTGTGTGCGAGTGTGTTTGTGCGAGTGTGTGCGTGCGAGTGTGTGCGAGTGTGTGTGTGTGAGAGTGTGTGTGTGCGATTGTGTATTAGTGAATGTGTGCGAGTGTGCGAGAGTGTGTGCGTGTGAGTGAGTGAGTGTGTGTGTGTGCGAGTGTGTGCGAGTGAGTGTGAGTGAGTGTGTGCGAGTGTGTGCGAGTGTGTGTGTGCGATTGTGCATAAGTGTGTGCGAGTGTGAGTGTGTAGGACTGTGTGTGCGAGTGTGTGTGCGAGTTTGTGCGAGTGTGTGTGAGTGTGTGCGAGTGTGTGTAGGAGTGTGTGCAATTGTGTGTGTGAGTGTGTAGGACTGTATGTGTGAGCATGTGTGAGTGTGTGCAAGTGTGTGCGTGCGAGTGTGTGTGCGAGTGTGTGTGATTGTGTATGAGTGAGTGTGTGCGAGTGTGTGCGAGTGTGTGTGTGAGTGTGTGCAAGTGTGTTTGTGCGAGTGTGTATGAGTGTGTATGTGCAAGTGTATGCAAGTGTGTTTGTGCGAGTGTGTATGAGTGTGTGTGTGCAAGTGTGTGTGATTGTGTGTGAGTGTGTGTATGAGTGAGTGTGTGCGAGTGTGTGCGTGCGAGTCTGTGTGTGCACGCGAGTGTGTGCGAGTGTGTGAGTGTGTGCGAATGTGTGTGCGTGTGAGTGTGTGCGAGTGTGTATGAGTGTATGTGCGATTGTGTGCCAGTGTGTGCAAGTGTGTGTGTGCGAGTGTGTGCAAGTGTGTGCGAGTGAGTGTGTGCGAGTGTGTGTGTGCGAGTGTGAGTGTGCGAGTGTGTGTGTGCGAGTGTGTGTGCAATTGTGTATGAGTGTGTGCGAGTGTGTGTGAGTTTGTGCAAGTGTGTGCATGTGTGCGTGCAAGTGCGTGCGAGTGAGTGCGAGTGTTTGCGAGTGTGTGTATGCGAGTGTGTGTGCGATTGTGTATGAGTGTGTGCGAGTGTGTGTGAGTTTGTGCGAGTGTGTGTGTGTGTGTGCGAGTGTGTGCTAGTGTGCACGAGTGTATGAGTGTGTGCGAGTGTGCCTGAGTAAGTGTGTGTGATTGTGTGTGAGTGTTTCCGAGTGTGTGTGTGAGTGAGTAGGACTGTGTGTGCGAGTATTTGCGAGTGTGTGTGCGAGCGTGTGTGTGCCAGTGTGTTCGAGGGTGTGCAGTTGTGCGCAAGTGTGTGTGTGCGAGTGCGAGTCCATATGAGTGAGTGTGTGAATGTGTGCGAGTGTGTGCCAGTGTGTTTGTGCGAGTGTGTGTACGAGTGTGTGCAATTGTGTGTGTGAGTGTGTAGGACTGTATGTGTGAGCATGTGTGAGTGTGTGCAAGTGTGTGCGTGCGAGTGTGTGTGATTGTGTATGAGTGAGTGTGTGCGAGTGTGTGCGAGTGTGTGTGTGAGTGTGTGCAAGTGTGTTTGAGTGTGTTTGTGCGAGTGTGTATGAGTGTGTGTGTGCGAGTGTATGCAAGTGTGTTTGTGCGAGTGTGTATGAGTGTGTGTGTGCAAGTGTGTGTGATTGTGTGTGAGTGTGTGTATGAGTGAGTGTGTGCGAGTGTGTGCGTGCGAGTCTGAGTGTGCACGCGAGTGTGTGAGTGTGTGTGCGAATGTGTGTGCGTGTGAGTGTGTGCGAGTGTGTATGAGTGTATGTGCGAGTGTGTGCCAGTGTGTGCAAGTGTGTGTGTGCGATTGTGTGCAAGTGTGTGCGAGTGAGTGTGTGCGAGTGTGTGCGAGAGTGTGCGAGTGTGTGTGTGCGAGTGTGAGTGTGCGAGTGTGTGTGTGCGAGTGTGTGTGCAATTGTGTATGAGTGTGTGCGAGTGTGTGTGAGTTTGTGCAAGTGTGTGCATGTGTGCGTGCGAGTGCGTGCGAGTGAGTGCGAGTCTTTGCGAGTGTGTATGCGAGTGTGTGTGCGATTGTGTATGTGTGTGTGCGAGTGTGTGTGAGTTTGTGCGTGTGTGTGCGAGTGTGTGCTAGTGTGCACGAGTGTATGAGTGTGTGCGAGTGTGCCTGTGTAAGTGTGTGTGATTGTGTGCGAGTGTTTCCGAGTGTGTGTGTGAGTGAGTAGGACTGTGTGTGCGAGTATTTGCGAGTGTGTGTGCGAGCGTGTGTGTGCGAGTGTGTTCGAGGGTGTGCAATTGTGCGCATGTGTGTGTGTGCGAGTGCGAGTCCATATGAGTGAGTGTGTGAATGTGTGCAAGTGTGTGCCAGTGTGTTTGTGCGAGTGTGTGTACGAGTGTGTGCGAGTGTGTGCGTGCGAGTGTGTGTTCGAGTGTGTGTGTTCGCGTGTGTGCGAGTGTGTGTGCGAGTGCGTACGAGTGTGTGTGAGTGTGCACGAGTGTGTGCGTGTGAGTGTGTGCGAGTGTTTGCGCGCGAGTGTGTGAGTGTGTGTGCGAATGTGTGTGCGTGTGAGTGTGTGCGAGTGTGTATGAGTGTATGTGCGAGTATGTGCCAGTGTGTGCGAGTGTGTGTGTGTGAGTGTGTGCAAGTGTGTGCGAGTGAGTGTGTGCGAGAGTGTGCGAGTGTGTGTGTGCGAGTGTGTGTGTGCGAGTGTGTGTGTGCGAGTGTGTGTGCAATTGTGTATGAGTGTGTGCGAGTGTGTGTGAGTTTGTGCAAGTGTGTGTGTGTGCGTGCGAGTGCGTGCGAGTGAGTGCGAGTGTGTGCGAGTGTGTGTATGCGAGTGTGTGTGTGATTGTGTATGAGTGTGTGCGAGTGTGAGTGAGTTTGTGCAAGTGTGTGTGTGTGCGAGTGTGTGCTAGTGTGCACGAGTGTTTGAGAGTGTGCGAGTGTGCCTGAGTAAGTGTGTGTGTGATTGTGTGCGAGTGTTTCCGAGTGTGTGTGTGAGTGAGTAGGACTGTGTGTGCGACTGTGTGCGACTGTGTGTGCGAGCGTGTGTGTACGAGTGTGTTCGAGTGTGTGCAATTGTGTGCGAGTGTGTGTGTGTGAGTGCGAGTCCGTATGAGCGAGTGTGTGAATGTGTGCGAGTGTGTGCCAGTGTGCGTGTGCGAGTGTGTGTGCGAGTGTGTGCGTGCGAGTGTGTATGAGTGTATGTGCGTCTGTGTGTGCGAGTGTGTGCGAGTGTGTGTGCGAGTGTGTGTGTTCGAGTGTGTGCAAGTGTGTGCGAATGTGTGTGCGAGTGCGTACGAGTGTGTTCGTGTGTGCACGAGTGTGTGCGAGTGTGTGTGTGAGTGGGTATGAGTGAGTGTGTGCGAGTGTGTGCGAGTGTGTGTTTGAGAGTGTGTGTGCGAGTGTGTGCGAGTGTGTGCGAGTGTGTATGAGTGTATGTGCGAGTGTGTGCGCGAGTGTGTGTTTTAGAGTGTGTGCAATTGTGTGCGTTTGAGTGTGTGCATGAGTGTGTGCGTGCGAGTGTGCACGAGTGTGCTCGAGTGAGTGGGTGCATGTAAGTGTGTGCGTGCGAGTGTGTGCGAATGTGTGCGAGTGTGTGCATGCGAGTGTGTGCGTGCAAGTGTTTGCGTGCGAGTGTGTTCGAGTGTGTGCAAGTGTGTGAGTGTGTGCGAGTGTGTTTGTGAGTGTGTCCGAGTGTGTGCAAATGTGCCCGAGTGTGCGCGAGTGTGCACAAGTGAATGGGTGCGAGTGTTTGTGAGTGTGTATGAGTGAGTGTGTGCGAGTTTGTGTGCGAATGAGTGTGTGCGAATGTGTGCAAGTGTGTTTGTGAGTGTGTGTGCGAGTGTGTGCGAGTGTGTGTGAGTGTGTGCGAGTGTGTGTGCGAGTGTGTGCGAGTGTGTGCAAATGTGCCCGAGTGTGCACGAGTGTGCACGAGTGAGTGTGTGCGAGTGTGTGCGAGTGTGTGTGAGTGTGTGCCAGTGTGTGTGTGCGAGTGTGTGTGCGATTGTGTATGTGTGTGTGCGAGTGTGTGTGAGTTTGTGCGTGTGTGTGCGAGTGTGTGCTAGTGTGCACGAGTGTATGAGTGTGTGCGAGTGTGCCTGAGTAAGTGTGTGTGATTGTGTGCGAGTGTTTCCGAGTGTGTGTGTGAGTGAGTAGGACTGTGTGTGCGAGTATTTGCGAGTGTGTGTGCGAGCGTGTGTGTGCGAGTGTGTTCGAGGGTGTGCAATTGTGCGCAAGTGTGTGTGTGCGAGTGCGAGTCCATATGAGTGAGTGTGTGAATGTGTGCAAGTGTGTGCCAGTGTGTTTGTGCGAGTGTGTGTACGAGTGTGTGCGAGTGTGTGCGTGCGAGTGTGTGTTCGAGTGTGTGTGTTCGCGTGTGTGCGAGTGTGTGTGCGAGTGCGTACGAGTGTGTGTGAGTGTGCACGAGTGTGTGCGTGTGAGTGTGTGCGAGTGTTTGCGCGCGAGTGTGTGAGTGTGTGTGCGAATGTGTGTGCGTGTGAGTGTGTGCGAGTGTGCATGAGTGTATGTGCGAGTATGTGCCAGTGTGTGCGAGTGTGTGTGTGTGAGTGTGTGCAAGTGTGTGCGAGTGAGTGTGTGCGAGAGTGTGCGAGTGTGTGTGTGCGAGTGTGTGTGTGCGAGTGTGTGTGCAATTGTGTATGAGTGTGTGCGAGTGTGTGTGAGTTTGTGCAAGTGTGTGTGTGTGCGTGCGAGTGCGTGCGAGTGAGTGCGAGTGTGTGCGAGTGTGTGTATGCGAGTGTGTGTGTGATTGTGTATGAGTGTGTGCGAGTGTGAGTGAGTTTGTGCAAGTGTGTGTGTGTGTGCGAGTGTGTGCTAGTGTGCACGAGTGTTTGAGAGTGTGCGAGTGTGCCTGAGTGTGTGTGTGATTGTGTGCGAGTGTTTCCGAGTGTGTGTGTGAGTGAGTAGGACTGTGTGTGCGACTGTGTGCGACTGTGTGTGCGAGCGTGTGTGTACGAGTGTGTTCGAGTGTGTGCAATTGTGTGCGAGTGTGTGTGTGTGAGTGCGAGTCCGTATGAGCGAGTGTGTGAATGTGTGCGAGTGTGTGCCAGTGTGTGTGTGCGAGTGTGTGTGCGAGTGTGTGCGTGCGAGTGTGTATGAGTGTATGTGCGTCTGTGTGTGCGAGTGTGTGCGAGTGTGTGTGCGAGTGTGTGTGTTCGAGTGTGTGCAAGTGTGTGCGAATGTGTGTGCGAGTGCGTACGAGTGTGTTCGTGTGTGCACGAGTGTGTGCGAGTGTGTGTGTGAGTGGGTATGAGTGAGTGTGTGCGAGTGTGTGCGAGTGTGTGTTTGAGAGTGTGTGTGCGAGTGTGTGCGAGTGTGTATGAGTGTATGTGCGAGTGTGTGCGCGAGTGTGTGTTTTAGAGTGTGTGCAATTGTGTGCGTTTGAGTGTGTGCATGAGTGTGTGCGTGCGAGTGTGCACGAGTGTGCTCGAGTGAGTGTGTGCATGTAAGTGTGTGCGTGCGAGTGTGTGCGAATGTGTGCGAGTGTGTGCATGCGAGTGTGTGCGTGCAAGTGTTTGCGTGCGAGTGTGTTCGAGTGTGTGCAAGTGTGTGAGTGTGTGCGAGTGTGTTTGTGAGTGTGTCCGAGTGTGTGCAAATGTGCCCGAGTGTGCGCGAGTGTGCACAAGTGAATGGGTGCGAGTGTTTGTGAGTGTGTATGAGTGAGTGTGTGCGAGTTTGTGTGCGAATGAGTGTGTGCGAATGTGTGCAAGTGTGTTTGTGAGTGTGTGTGCGAGTGTGTGCGAGTGTGTGTGAGTGTGTGCGAGTGTGTGTGCGAGTGTGTGCGAGTGTGTGCAAATGTGCCCGAGTGTGCACGAGTGAGTGTGTGCGAGTGTGTGCGAGTGTGTGTGAGTGTGTGCCAGTGTGTGTGTGCGAGTGTGTGCGAGTGTGTGTATGAGTGTGTGTGTTCGATTGTGCAAGTGTGTTTGTGAGTGTGTGTGCGAGTGTGTGCATGTGAGTGTGTGCGAGTGTGTTTGAGTGTGTGCGAGTGTGTGTGCGAGTGTGTGCGAGTGTGTGCAAATGTGCCCGAGTGTGCCCGAGTGTGCACGAGTGAGTGTGTGCGAGTGTGTGCAAGTGTGTGTGAGTGTGTGCCAGTGTGTGTGTGCGAGTGTGTGCGAGTGTGTGTATGAGTGTGTGTGTGTTCGATTGTGTATAAGTGTGTGCGAGTGTGTGTGTGAGTGTGTGTGCAAGTGTGTGTGTGCGAGTGTGTTTGATTGTGTGCGAATGTGTGTGTGAGAGTGAGTGAGTGTGTACGAGTGTGTGCGAGTGTGTGCGATTGTGTGTGCGAGTGTGTGCGATTGTGTGTGTGAGTGTGTGGGACTGTATGTGCGAGTGTGTGCGAGTGTGTATGAGTGTGTGTGTGAGTGTGTGCAAGTGTGTGTGAGTGAGCATGTGTGAGTGTGTGTGCGAGTGTGTGTGCGAGTGTGTGCGAGTGTGTGTGATTGTGTGTGAGAGTGTGTAGGACTGTATGTGCGAGTGTGTATGAGTGTGTGTGTGAGTGTGTGCAAGTGTGTGCGAGTGAGTGTGTGTGAGTGTGTGTGCGAGTGTGTGCATGCGAGTGTGTGCGTGCGAGTGTGTGCGAGTGTGTGAGTGCGAGTGTGTGCGAATTTGTGCGAGTGTGTGCGTGCGAGTGTGCACGAGTGTGCATGAGTGTGTGCGTGTAAGTGTGTGCGTGCGAGTGTGTGCGAGTGTGCTCGAGTGAATGGGTGCAAGTGTGTGCGAGTGTGTGTGAGTGTGTGCGAGTGAGTGTGTGTGAGAGTGTATTAGTGAGTGTGTGTGAGTGTGTGCGTGTGTGCGAGTTTGTGTGCGAGTGTGTGCGAGTGTGTGAGTGTGTGCGAGTGTGTGCATGCGAGTGTGTACGTGCGAGTGTGTGCGAGTGTGTGAGTGTGTGTGCGAATGTGTGTGCGAGTGAGTGTTTAGGAGTGTGTGTAGGAGTGTGTGCGAGTGTGTGCGATTGTGTGTGTGAGTGTGTAGGACTGTATGTGCAAGTGTGTGCGAGTGTGTTCGAGTGTGTGAGTGTGTGCGAGTGTGTTTGTGCGAGTGTGTGTGCATTTGTGTACGAGTGTGTGCGAGTGTGTGTGAGTTTGTGCAAGTGTGTGCGTGTGTTCATGCGAGTGCGTGCGAGTGAGTGCGGGTGTGTGTAATCGAGTGTGTGTGCGATTGTGTATGAGTGTGTGTGAGTTTGTGCAAGTGTGTGCGTGTGTGTGTGAGTGCGTGCGAATACGGGCAAATGTGAGCGAGTGTGGGGGTGCGAGTGTGTGCTAGTGTGCGCGAGTGTTTGAGTGTGCGTGAGTAAGTGTGTGTGTAAGTGCGTGCGAGTGTTTCCGAGTGTGTGTGTGAGTGTGAAGGAGTGTGTGTGCGAGTGTGTGAGTACGAGTGTGTTCGAGTGTGTGCAATTGTGTGCGAGTGTGTGTGTGAGTGGGTATGAGTGAGTGTGTGCGAGTGTGTGCGAATGTGTGTTTGAGAGTGTGTGTGCGAGTGTGTGCGAGTGTGTGCGAGTGTGTATGAGTGTATGTGCGAGTGTGTGCGCGAGTGTGTGTTTTAGAGTGTGTGCAATTGTGTGCGTTTGAGTGTGTGCATGAGTGTGTGCGTGCGAGTGTGCACGAGTGTGCTCGAGTGAGTGGGTGCATGTAAGTGTGTGCGTGCGAGTGTGTGCGAATGTGTGCGAGTGTGTGCATGCGAGTGTGTGCATGCAAGTGTTTGCGTGCGAGTGTGTGCGAGTGTGTGCAAGTGTGTGCGAGTGTGTGTGTGAGTGTGTCCGAGTGTGTGCAAATGTGCCCGAGTGTGCGCGAGTGTGCATGAGTGAATGGGTGCGAGTGTTTGTGAGTGTGTATGAGTGAGTGTGTGCGAGTTTGTGTGCGAGTGAGTGTGTGCGAATGTGTGCAAGTGTGTTTGTGAGTGTGTGTGCGAGTGTGTGCGTGCGAGTGTGTGCGAGTGTGTGCGAGTGTGTGTGAGTGTGTGCGAGTGTGTGTGCGAGTGTGTGCGAGTGTGTGCAAATGTGCCCGAGTGTGCACGAGTGAGTGTGTGCGAGTGTGTGCAAGTGTGTGTGAGTGTGTGCCAGTGTGTGTGTGCGAGTGTGTGCGAGTGTGTGTATGAGTGTGTGTGTTCGATTGTGCAAGTGTGTTTGTGAGTGTGTGTGCGAGTGTGTGCGTGCGAGTGTGTGCGAGTGTGTGTGAGTGTGTGCGAGTGTGTGTGTGAGTGTGTGCGAGTGTGTGCAAATGTGCCCGATTGTGCCCGAGTGTGCACGAGTGAGTGTGTGCGAGTGTGTACAAGTGTGTGTGAGTGTGTGCCAGTGTGTGTGTGCGAGTGTGTGTGACTGTGTGTATGAGTGTGTGTGTGTTCGATTGTGTATAAGTGTGTGCGAGTGTGTGTGTGAGTGTGTGTGCAAGTGTGTGTGTGCGAGTGTGTTCGATTGTGTGCGAATGTGTGTGAGTGTGAGTGAGTGTGTATGAGTGTGTGCGAGTGTGTGCGAGTGTGTGTGCGAGTGTGTGCGAGTGTGTGCGATTGTGTGTGTGAGTGTGTAGGACTGTATGTGCGAGTGTGTGCGAGTGTGTGCAAGTGTGTGTGTGCGATTGTGCATAAGTGTGTGCGAGTGTGAGTGTGTAGGACTGTGTGTGCGAGTGTGTGTGAGTGTGTGCAAGTGTGTGCGTGCGAGTGTGTGTGTGCGAGTGTGTGTGATTGTGTATGAGTGAGTGTGTGCGAGTGTGTGTGTGACTGTGTGCAAGTGTGTTTGAGTGTGTTTGTGCGAGTGAGTATGAGTGTGTGTGTGCGAGTGTGTGCAAGTGTGTTTGTGTGAGTGTGTATGAGTGTGTGTAAGAGTGTGTGATTGTGTGTGAGTGTGTGTATGAGTGAGTGTGTGCGAGTGTGTGCGTGTGAGTCTGTGTGTGCACGCGAGTGTGTGCGAGTGTGTGAGCGAATGTGTGTGTGTGAGTGTGTGCGAGTGTGTATGAGTGTATGTGCGAGTGTTTGCCAGTGTGTGCGAGTGTGTGTGTGCGAGTGTGTGCAAGTGTGTGCGAGTGAGTGTGTGCGAGTGTGTGCGAGAGTGTGCGAGTGTGTGTGTGCGAGTGTGTGTGTGCGAGTGTGTGTGTGCGAGTGTGTGTGCAATTGTGTATGAGTGTGTTCGAGTGTGTGTGAGTTTGTGCAAGTGTGTGCGTGTGTGCGTGCGAGTGCGTGCGAGTGAGTGCGAGTGTGTGCGAGTGTGTGCGAGTGTGTGTATGCGAGTGTGTGTGCGATTGTGTATGAGTGTGTGCGAGTGTGTGTGAGTTTGTGCGAGTGTGTGTGTGTGTGTGCGAGTGTGTGCTAGTGTGCACGAGTGTTTGAGTGTGTGCGAGTGTGCCTGAGTAAGTGTGTGTGTGATTGTGTGCGAGTGTTTCCGAGTGTGTGTGTGAGTGAGTAGGACTTTGTGTGCGAGTGTTTGCGAGTGTGTGTGCAAGCGAGTGTGTGCGAGTGTGTTCGAGGGTGTGCAATTGTGTGCAAGTGTGTGTGTGCGAGTGCGAGTCCATATGAGTGAGTGTGTGAATTTGTGCGATTGTGTGCCAGTGTGTGTGTGTGCGAGTGTGTGTGAGTGTGTGTATGAGTGTGTGTGTTCGATTGTGTATAAGTGTGTGCGAGTGTGTGTGTGAGTGTGTGTGCAAGTGTGTGTGTGCGAGTGTGTTCGATTGTGTGCGAATGTGTGTGTGTACGAGTGTGTGCGAGTGTGTGCGAGTGTGTGTGCGAGTGTGTGCGAGTGTGTGCGATTGTGTGTGTGAGTGTGTAGGACTGTATGTGCGAGTGTGTGCGAGTGTGTATGAGTGTGTGTGTGTGAGTCTGTGCAAGTGTGTGCGAGTGAGTGTGTGTGAGTTTGTGTGCGAGTGTGTGTGCGAGTGTGTGCGAGTGTGAGCGATTGTGTGTGAGAGTGTGTAGGTCTGTATGAGCGAGTGTGTATGAGTGTGTGTGTGAGTGTGTGCAAGTGTGTGTGAGTGAGTGTGTGTGAGTGTGTGTGCGAGTGTGTGCATGCGAGTGTGTGCGTGCGAGTGTGTGCGACTGGGTGCGAGTGTGTGCGAGTGTGTGAGTGCGAGTGTGTGCGAATGTGTGCGAGTGTGTGCGTGCGAGTGTGCACGAGTGTGCACGAGTGTGTGCGTGTAAGTGTGTGCGTGCGAGTGTGTGCGAGTGTGCTCGAGTGAATGGGTGCGAGTGTGTGCTAGTGTGTGTGAGTGTGTGTGAGTGAGTGTGTGTGAGAGTGTATTAGTGAGTGTGTGTGAGTGTGTGCATGTGTGCGAGTTTGTGTGCGAGTGTGTGCGAGTGTGTGCGAGTGTGTGCGTGCGAGTGTGTACGTGTGAGTGTGTGCGAGTGTGTGAGTGTGTGTGCGAATGTGTGTGCGAGTGAGTGTGTATGAGTGTGTGTAGGAGTGTGTGCGAGTGTGTGCAATTGTGTGTGTGAGTGTGTAGGACTGTATGTGCAAGTGTGTGCGATTGTGTTCGAGTGTGTGAGTGTGTGCGAGTGTGTGTGAGTGTGTGTGAGTGTGTGCAAGTGTGTGTGTGCGAGTGTGTGTGTGTGTGTGAGTGTGTGCAAGTGTGTTCGAGTGTGTGTGCAAGTGTGTATGAGTGTGTGTGTGCAAGTGTGTGCGCGTGTGTGTGAGTGTGTGTGAGTGTGTGCATGAGTGAGTGTGTGCGAGTGTGTGAGTGTGTGTGTGTGTGTGAGTGTGTGCGAGTGTGTGTGTGCGAGTGTGTGTGCGAGTGTGTGTGTGCGAGTGTGTGTGTGCGAGTGTGTGTGTGCGATTGTGTATTAGTGAATGTGTGCGAGTGTGCGTGAGTGTGTGTGTGTGTGAGTGAGTGGCTGTGTGTGTGCGAGTGTGTGCCAGTGAGTGTGAGTGAGTGTGTGCGAGTGTGTGTGAGTGTGTGTGTGCGATTATGCATAAGTGTGTGCGAGTGTGAGTGTGTAGGACTGTGTGTGCGAGTGTGTGTGCGAGTGTGTGTGAGTGTGTGCGAGTGTGTGTAGGAGTGTGTGCGATTGTGTGTGTGAGTGTGTAGGACTGTATGTGCGAGTGTGTGCGACTGTGTTCGAGTGTGTGTGTGCGAGTGTGTGAGCATGTGTGAGTGTGTGCAAGTGTGTGCGTGCGAGTGTGTGTGTGCGAGTGTGTGTGTGCGAGTGTGTGTGATTGTGTATGAGTGAGTGTGTGCGTGTGTGCAAGTGTGTTTGAGTGTGTTTGTACGAGTGTCTATGAGTGTGTGTGCGAGTGTGTGCAAGTGTGTTTGTGCGAGTGTGTATGAGTGTGTGTGTGCGAGTGTGTGCAAGTGTGTGTGATTGTGTGTGAGTGTGTGTATGAGTGAGTGTGTGCGAGTGTGTGCGAGTGTGTGTGCGAGTGTATGCGCGAGTGTGTGCGTGCGAGTGTGTGCGTGCGAGTGTGTGCGTGCACACGAGTGTGTGAGTGTGTGTGCGAATGTGTGTGCGTGTGAGTGTGTGCGAGTGTGTATGAGTGTATGTGCGAGTGTGTGCCAGTGTGTGCAAGTGTGTGTGTGTGAGTGTGTGCAAGTGTTTGCGAGTGAGTGTGTGCGAGAGTGTGCGAGTGTGTGTGTGCGAGTGTGTGAGCATGTGTGAGTGTGTGCAAGTGTGTGCGTGCAAGTGTATGTGTGCGAGTGTGTGTGATTGTGTATGAGTGAGTGTGTGCGTGTGTGCAAGTGTGTTTGAGTGTGTTTGTGCGAGTGTCTATGAGTGTGTGTGCGAGTGTGTGCAAGTGTATTTGTGCGAGTGTGTATGTGTGTGTGTGTGCGAGTGTGTGCAAGTGTGTGTGATTGTGTGTGAGTGTGTGTATGAGTGAGTGTGTGCGAGTGTGTGCGAGTGTGTGTGCGAGTGTATGCGCGAGTGTGTGCGTGCGAGTGTGTGCGTGCGAGTCTGTGTGTGCACACGAGTGTGTGAGTGTGTGTGCGAATGTGTGTGCGTGTGAGTGTGTGCGAGTGTGTATGAGTGTATGTGCGAGTGTGTGCCAGTGTGTGCGAGTGTGTGTGTGCGAGTGTGTGCAAGTGTGTGCGAGTGAGTGTGTGCGAGTTTGTGTGCGAGTGTGTGTGAGTGAGTGTGTGCGAATGTGTATGAGTGTGTGTGCGAGTGTGTGCAAGTGGGTGCGAGTGTGTGGGTGTGAGTGTGTGCAAGTGTGTGCGAGTATGTGTGAATGTGTGTTTGAGTGTGTGCGAGTGTGTGCCAGTGAGTGTGTGCGAGTGTTTGCGAGTGTGTGTGTGAGTGTGTGCATGCGAGTGTGTGCGTGCGGGTGTGTGCGAGTGTGTGTGAGTGTGTGTGTGAATGTGTGTGTGTGCGAGTGTGCGTGCGAGTGAGTGTGTGAGTGTGTGTGCAATTGTGTATGAGTGTGTGCAAGTGTGTGTGCGTTTGTGCGAGTGTGTGCGTGTGTGTGTGCGAGTGCGTGTGAGTGATTGCGAGTGCGTGCAAATGTGTGCACGAGTGTGCGAGTGTGGGCGTGCGAGTGTGTGCTAGTGTGCGCGAGTGTGTGAGTGTGTGCGAGTGTGCGTGAGTAAGTGTGTGTGAGAGTATGTGCGAGTGTTGCCGAGTGTGTGTGTGAGTGTGTAGGACTGTGTGCGCGAGTGTGTGTGTACGAGTGTGTTCGAGTGTGTGCAATTTTGTGCGAGTGCATATGAGTAAGTGTGTGCGAATGTGTGCGAGTGTGTGCGAGTGTGTGTGCGACTGTGTGCGTGCGACTGTGTGCGAGTGTGTGCGAGTGTGTGAGTGTGTGCGAGTGCATATGAGTAAGTGTGTGCGAATGTGTGCGAGTGTGTGCGAGTGTGTGTGCGAGTGTGTGCGTGCGACTGTGTGCGTGCGACTGTGTGCGAGTGTGTGCGAGTGTTTGCGTGTGTGTGCGAGTGTGTGCAAGTGTGTGTGAGTGTGTGCGAGTGTGTGTGAGTGTGTGTGAGTGTGTGCAAGTGTGTGTGTGCGAGTGTGTGTGTGCGATTGTGTATGAATGTGTGCGAGTATGTGTGTGAGTGTGTGCGAGTGTGTGCGAGTGTGTGCGTGCGAGTGCGAGTGTGTGCAAATGTGTGTGAGAGTGTGCGAGTGTGGGCGTGCGAGTGTGTGCGAGTGTGCGCGAGTGTGTGCGTGTGAGTGAGTGTGTGTGTGAGTGTGAGTGTGTGCTAGTGTGCATGAGTGTGTGAGTGTGTGCGAGTGTGCGCGAGTGTGCGTGTGAGTGAGTGAGTGTGTGCGAGTGTGTGTGCGAATGTGTGTGAGTGTGTACGAGTGTGTGTAGGAGTGTGTGCGAGTGTGTGCGATTGTCTGTGTGAGTGTGTAGGACTGTATGTGCAAGTGTGTGCGAGTGTGTTCGAGTGTGTGAGTGTGTGCGAGTGTGTGTGAGTGTGTGTGAGTGTGTGCAAGTGTGTGTGTGCGAGTGTGTGTGTGCGAGTGTGTGTGTGAGTGTGTGCAAGTGTGTTTGAGTGTGTGTGCGAGTGTGTATGAGTGTGTGTGTGCAAATGTGTGCGTGTGTGTGTGAGTGTGTGTGAGTGTGTGCATGAGTGAGTGTGTGCGAGTGTGTGTGAGTGTGTGTGTGTGAGTGTGTGCAAGTGTGTGTGCGAGTGTGTGTGCGAGTGTGTGCGTGCGAGTGTGTGTGAGTGTGTGTGTGTGAGTGTGTGCGAGTGTGTGTGTGCGATTGTGTATTAGTGAATGTGTGCGAGTGTGCGTGAGTGTGTGCGTGTGAGTGTGTGTGTGTGCGAGTGTGTGCGAGTGAGTGTGTGCGAGTGTGTGTGTGCGATTGTGCATAAGTGTGTGCGAGTGTGAGTGTGTAGGACTGTGTGTGCGAGTGTGTGTGAGTGTGTGCAAGTGTGTGCGTGCGAGTGTGTGTGTGCGAGTGTGTATGAGTGAGTGTGTGTGTGAGTGTGTGCAAGTGTGTTTGAGTGTGTTTGTGCGAGTGTGTATGAGTGTGTGTGTGCGAGTGTGTGCAAGTGTGTTTGTGCGAGTGTGTATGAGTGTGTGTGTGCGAGTGTGTGCAAGTGTGTGTGATTGTGTGTGAGTGTGTGTATGAGTGAGTGTGTGCGAGTGTGTGCGTGTGAGTCTGTGTGTGCACGCGAGTGTGTGCGAGTGTGTGAGTGTGTGTGCGAATGTGTGTGTGTGAGTGTGTGCGAGTGTGTATGAGTGTATGTGCGAGTGTGTGCCAGTGTGTGCGAGTGTGTGTGTGCGAGTGTGTGCAAGTGTGTGCGAGTGAGTGTGTGTGAGTGTGTGCGAGAGTGTGCGAGTGTGTGTGTGCGAGTGTGTGTGTGCGAGTGTGTGTGTGCGAGTGTGTGTGCAAATGTGTATGAGTGTGTTTGAGTGTGTGTGAGTTTGTGCAAGTGTGTGCGTGTGTGCGTGCGAGTGCGTGCGAGTGAGTGCGAGTGTGTGCGAGTGTGTGTGAGTGTGTGTATGCGAGTGTGTGTGCGATTGTGTATGAGTGTGTGCGAGTGTGTGTGAGTTTGTGCGAGTGTGTATGTGTGTGTGTGTGCGAGTGTGTGCTAGTGTGCACGAGTGTTTGAGTGTGTGCGAGTGTGCCTGAGTAAGTGTGTGTGTGATTGTGTGAGAGTGTTTCCGAGTGTGTGTGTGAGTGAGTAGGACTGTGTGTGCGAGTGTTTGCGAGTGTGTGTGCGAGCGAGTGTGTGCGAGTGTGTTCGAGGGTGTGCAATTGTGTGCAAGTGTGTGTGTGCGAGTGCGAGTCCATATGAGTGAGTTTGTGAATGTGTGCGAGTGTGTGCCAGTGTGTGTGTGTGAGTGTGTGTACGAGTGTGTGCGAGTGTGTGCGTGCGAGTGTGTGAGAGTGTGTATGAGTGTATGTGCGAGTGTGTGTGCGAGTGTGTGCGAGTGTGTGTTCGAGTGTGTGTGCTCGCATGTGTGCAAGTGTGTGCGAGTGTGTGTGCGAGTGCGTACGAGTGTGTGTGCATGAGTGTGTGCGTGTGAGTGTGTGCGAGTGTGTGTGTGCGCGCGAGTGTGTGCGAGTGTGTGTGCGAATGTGTGTGAGTGTGTGCGAGTGTGTATGAGTGTATGTGCGAGTATGTGCCAGTGTGTGCGAGTGTGTGTGTGTGAGTGTGTGCAAATGTGTGCGAGTGAGTGTGTGCGAGAGTGTGCACGAGTGTGCTCGAGTGAGTGGGTGCATGTAAGTGTGTGCGTGCGAGTTTGTGCGAATGTGTGCGAGTGTGTGCATGCGAGTGTGTGCGTGCAAGTGTTTGCGTGCGAGTGTGTGTGAGTGTGTGCAAGTGTGTGAGTGTGTGCGAGTGTGTGTGTGAGTGTGTCCGAGTGTGTGCAAATGTGCCCGAGTGTGCGCGAGTGTGCACGAGTGAATGGGTGCGAGTGTGTGTGAGTGTGTATGAGTGAGTGTGTGCGAGTTTGTGTGCGAGTGAGTGTGTGCGAATGTGTGCAAGTGTGTTTGTGAGTGTGTGTGCGAGTGTGTGTGTGTGAGTGTGTGCGAGTGTGTGCGAGTGTGTGTGAGTGTGTGCGAGTGTGTGTGCGAGTGTGTGCGAGTATGTGCAAATGTGCCCGAGTGTGCACGAGTGTGCACGAGTGAGTGTGTGCGAGTGTGTGCAAGTGTGTGTGAGTGTGTGCCAGTGTGTGTGTGCGAGTGTGTGCGAGTGTGTGTATGAGTGTGTGTGTTCGATTGTGTATAAGTGTGTGCGAGTGTGTGTGTGAGTGTGTGTGCAAGTGTGTGTGTGCGAGTGTGTTCGATTCTGTGCGAATGTGTGTGTGAGTGTGAGTGAGTGTGTACGAGTGTGTGCGAGTGTGTACGAGTGTGTGTGCGAGTGTGTGCGAGTGTGTGCGATTGTGTGTGTGAGTGTGTAGGACTGTATGTGCGAGTGTGTGCGAGTGTGTATGAGTGTGTGTGTGTGAGTGTGTGCAAGTGTGTGCGAGTGAGTGTGTGTGAGTGTGTGTGCGAGTGTGTGCGAGTGTGAGCGATTGTGTGTGAGAGTGTGTAGGTCTGTATGTGCGAGTGTGTATGAGTGTGTGTGTGAGTGTGTGCAAGTGTGTGTGAGTGTGTGTGAGTGTGTGTGCGAGTGTGTGCATGCGAGTGTGTGCGTGCAAGTGTGTGCGTGCGAGTGTGTGCGACTGTGTGCGAGTGTGTGCGAGTGTGTGAGTGCGAGTGTGTGCGAATGTGTGCGAGTGTGTGCGTGCGAGTGTGCACGAGTGTGCACGAGTGTGTGCGTGTAAGTGTGTGCGTGCGAGTGTGTGCGAGTGTGCTCGAGTGAATGGGTGCGAGTGTGTGCGAGTGTGTGTGAGTGTGTGTGAGTGAGTGTGTGTGAGAGTGTATTAGTGAGTGTGTGTGAGTGTGTGCATGTGTGCGAGTTTGTGTGCGAGTGTGTGCGAGTGTGTGAGTGTGTGCGAGTGTGTGCGTGCGAGTGTGTACGTGTGAGTGTGTGCGAGTGTGTGAGTGTGTGTGCGAATGTGTGTGCGAGTGAGTGTGTATGAGTGTGTGTAGGAGTGTGTGCGAGTGTGTGCAATTGTGTGTGTGAGTGTGTAGGACTGTATGTGCAAGTGTGTGCGAGTGTGTTCGAGTGTGTGAGTGTGTGCGAGTGTGTGTGAGTGTGTGTGAGTGTGTTCAAGTGTGTGTGTGCGAGTGTGTGTGTGTGTGAGTGTGTGCAAGTGTGTTCGAGTGTGTGTGCGAGTGTGTATGAGTGTGTGTGTGCAAGTGTGTGCGCGTGTGTGTGAGTGTGTGTGAGTGTGTGCATGAGTGAGTGTGTGCGAGTGTGTGTGAGTGTGTGTGTGTGTGAGTGTGTGCGAGTGTGTACGAGTGTGTGTGCGAGTGTGTGCGAGTGTGTGCGATTGTGTGTGTGAGTGTGTAGGACTGTATGTGCAAGTGTGTGCGAGTGTGTTCGAGTGTGTGAGTGTGTGCGAGTGTGTGTGAGTGTGTGTGAGTGTGTTCAAGTGTGTGTGTGCGAGTGTGTGTGTGTGTGAGTGTGTGCAAGTGTGTTCGAGTGTGTGTGCGAGTGTGTATGAGTGTGTGTGTGCAAGTGTGTGCGCGTGTGTGTGAGTGTGTGTGAGTGTGTGCATGAGTGAGTGTGTGCGAGTGTGTGTGAGTGTGTGTGTGTGTGAGTGTGTGCGAGTGTGTACGAGTGTGTGTGCGAGTGTGTGCGAGTGTGTGCGATTGTGTGTGAGAGTGTGTAGGTCTGTATGTGCGAGTGTGTATGAGTGTGTGTGTGAGTGTGTGCAAGTGTGTGTGAGTGTGTGTGAGTGTGTGTGCGAGTGTGTGCATGCGAGTGTGTGCGTGCAAGTGTGTGCGTGTGAGTGTGTGCGACTGTGTGCGAGTGTGTGAGAGTGTGTGAGTGCGAGTGTGTGCGAATGTGTGCGAGTGTGTGCGTGCGAGTGTGCACGAGTGTGCACGAGTGTGTGCGTGTAAGTGTGTGCGTGCGAGTGTGTGTGTGTGTGAGTGTGTGCAAGTGTGTTCGAGTGTGTGTGCGAGTGTGTATGAGTGTGTGTGTGCAAGTGTGTGCGCGTGTGTGTGAGTGTGTGTGAGTGTGTGCATGAGTGAGTGTGTGCGAGTGTGTGTGAGTGTGTGTGTGTGTGAGTGTGTGCGAGTGTGTGTGTGCGAGTGTGTGTGCGAGTGTGTGTGTGCGAGTGTGTGTGTGCGAGTGTGTGTGTGCGATTGTGTATTAGTGAATGTGTGTGAGTGTGCGTGAGTGTGTGCGTGTAAGTGAGTGAGTGTGTGTGTGCGAGTGTGTGCCAATGAGTGTGAGTGAGTGTGTGCGAGTGTGTGCGAGTGTGTGTGTGCGATTGTGCATAAGTGTGTGCGAGTGTGAGTGTGTAGGACTGTGTGTGCGAGTGTGTGTGCGAGTGTGTGTGAGTGTGTGCGAGTGTGTGTAGGAGTGTGTGCGATTGTGTGTGTGAGTGTGTAGGACTGTATGTGCGAGTGTGTGCGACTGTGTTCGAGTGTGTGTGTGCGAGTGTGTGAGCATGTGTGAGTGTGTGCAAGTGTGTGCGTGCGAGTGTGTGTGTGCGAGTGTGTGTGATTGTGTATGAGTGAGTGTGTGCGTGTGTGCAAGTGTGTTTGAGTGTGTTTGTGCGAGTGTCTATGAGTGTGTGTGCGAGTGTGTGCAAGTGTATTTGTGCGAGTGTGTATGAGTGTGTGTGTGCGAGTGTGTGCAAGTGTGTGTGAGTGTGTGTATGAGTGAGTGTGTGCGAGTGTCTGCGAGTGTGTGTGCGAGTGTATGCGCGAGTGTGTGCGTGCGAGTGTGTGCGTGCGAGTCTGTGTGTGCACACGAGTGTGTGAGTGTGTGTGCGAATGTGTTTGCGTGTGAGTGTGTGTGAGTGTGTATGAGTGTATGTGTGAGTGTGTGCCAGTGTGTGCGAGTGTGTGTGTGCGAGTGTGTGCAAGTGTGTGCGAGTGAGTGTGTGCGAGTGTGTGCGAGAGTGTGCAAGTGTGTGTGTGCGAGTGTGTGTGTGCGAGTGTTTGTGCAATTGTGTATGAGTGTGTGCGAGTGTGTGTGAGTTTGTGCAAGTGTGTGCGTGTGTGCGTGCGAGTGCGTGCGAGTGAGTGCGAGTGTGTGCGAGTGTGTGTGAGTGTGTGTATGCGAGTGTGTGTGCGATTGTGTATGAGTGTGTGCGAGTGTGTGTGAGTTTGTGCGAGTGTGTGTGTGTGTGCGAGTGTGTGCTAGTGTGCACGAGTGTTTGAGTGTGTGCGAGTGTGCCTGAGTAAGTGTGTGTGTGATTGTGTGCGAGTGTTTCCGAGTGTGTGTGTGAGTGAGTAGGACTGTGTGTGCGAGTGTGTTCGAGGGTGTGCAATTGTGTGCAAGTGTGTGTGCGAGTGCGAGTCCATATGAGTGAGTGTGTGAATGTGTGAGTGTGTGTGCGAGTGCGTGTGTATGAGTGTGTGTAGGAGTGTGTGCGAGTGTGTGCAATTGTGTGTGTGAGTGTGTAGGACTGTATGTGCGAGTGTGTTCGAGTGTGTGAGTGTGTGCGAGTGTGTGTGAGTGTGTGTGAGTGTGTGCAAGTGTGTGTGTGCGAGTGTGTGTGTGTGTGAGTGTGTGCAAGTGTGTTCGAGTGTGTGTGCGAGTGTGTATGAGTGTGTATGTGCAAGTGTGTGCGCGTGTGTGTGAGTGTGTGTGAGTGTGTGCATGAGTGAGTGTGTGTGAGTGTGTGTGAGTGTGTGTGTGTGTGTGAGTGTGTGCGAGTGTGTGTGTGCGAGTGTGTGTGCGAGTGTGTGTGCGAGTGTGTGTGTGCGAGTGTGTGTGCAATTGTGTATGAGTGTGTTCGAGTGTGTGTGAGTTTGTGCAAGTGTGTGCGTGTGTGCGTGCGAGTGCGTGCGAGTGAGTGCGAGTGTGTGCGAGTGTGTGCGAGTGTGTGTATGCGAGTGTGTGTGCGATTGTGTAAGAGTGTGTGCGAGTGTGTGTGAGTTTGTGCGAGTGTGTGTGTGTGCGAGTGTGTGCTAGTGTGCACGAGTGTTTGAGTGTGTGCAAGTGTGCCTGAGTAAGTGTGTGTGTGATTGTCTGCGAGTGTTTCCGAGTGTGTGTGTGAGTGAGTAGGACTGTGTGTGCGAGTGTTTGCGAGTGTGTGTGCGAGCGAGTGTGTGCGAGTGTGTTCGAGGGTGTGCAATTGTGTGCAAGTGTGTGTGTGCGAGTCCATATGAGTGAGTGTGTGAATGTGTGCGAGTGTGTGCCAGTGTGTGCGCGAGTGTGTGTACGAGTGTGTGCGAGTGTGTGCGAGTGTGTATGAGTGTATGTGCGAGTGTGTGTGCGAGTGTGTGCGAGTGTGTGTTCGAGTGTGTGTGTTCGCGTGTGTGCAAGTGTGTGCGAGTGTGTGTGCGAGTGCGTACGAGTGTGTGTGAGTGTGCATGAGTGTGTGCGTGTGAGTGTGTGCGAGTGTGTGTGTGCGCACGATTGTGTGTGAGTGTGTGTGCGAATGTGTGTGCGTGTGAGGGTGTGCGAGTGTGTATGAGTGTATGTGCGAGTATGTGCCAGTGTGTGCGAGTGTGTGTGTGTGAGTGTGTGCAAATGTGTGCGAGTGAGTGTGTGCGAGAGTGTGCACGAGTGTGCTCGAGTGAGTGGGTGCATGTAAGTGTGTGCGTGCGAGTGTGTGCGAATGTGTGCGAGTGTGTGCATGTGAGTGTGTGCGTGCAAGTGTTTGCGTGCGAGTGTGTGCGAGTGTGTGCAAGTGTGTGAGTGTGTGCGAGTGTGTGTGTGAGTGTGTCCGAGTGTGTGCAAATGTGCCCGAGTGTGCGCGAGTGTGCACGAGTGAATGGGTGCGAGTGTGTGTGAGTGTGTATGAGTGAGTGTGTGCGAGTTTGTGTGCGAGTGAGTGTGTGCGAATGTGTGCAAGTGTGTTTGTGAGTGTGTGTGCGTGTGTGTGCATGCGAGTGTGTGCGAGTGTGTGCGAGTGTGTGTGAGTGTGTGCGAGTGTGTGCAAATGTGCCCGAGTGAGTGTGTGCGAGTGTGTGCAAGTGTGTGTGAGTGTGTGTCAGTGTGTGTGTGCGAGTGTGTGCGAGTGTGTGTATGAGTGTGTGTGTTCGATTGTGCAAGTGTGTTTGTGAGTGTGTGTGCGAGTGTGTGCGTGCGAGTGTGTGCGAGTGTGTGCGAGTGTGTGTGAGTGTGTGCGAGTGTGTGTGCGAGTGTGTGCGAGTGTGTGCAAATGTGCCCGAGTGTGCACGAGTGTGCACGAGTGAGTGTGTGCGAGTGTGTGCAAGTGTGTGTGAGTGTGTGCCAGTGTGTGTGTGTGAGTGTGTGCGAGTGTGTGTATGAGTGTGTGTGTTCGATTGTGTATAAGTGTGTGTGTGAGTGTGTGTGCAAGTGTGTGTGTGCGAGTGTGTTCGATTGTGTGCGAATGTGTGTGTGAGTGTGAGTGAGTGTGTACGAGTGTGTTCGAGTGTGTGTGCGAGTGTGTGCGATTGTGTGTGTGAGTGTGTAGGACTGTATGTGCAAGTGTGTGCGAGTGTGTATGAGTGTGTGTGTGAGTGTGTGCAAGTGTGTGCGAGTGAGTGTGTGTGAGTGTGTGTGTGAGTGTGTGTGCGAGTGTGTGTGCGAGTGTGTGCGAGTGTGTGCGATTGTGTGTGAGAGTGTGTAGGACTGTATGTGCGAGTGTATATGAGTGTGTGTGTGAGTGTGTGCAAGTGTGTGCGAGTGAGTGTGTGTGAGTGTGTGTGCAAGTGTGTGCATGCGAGTGTGTGCGTGTGAGTGTGTGCGTGCGAGTGTGTGCGACTGTGTGCAAGTGTGTGCGAGTGTGTGAGTGCGAGTGTGTGCGAATGTGTGCGAGTGTGTGCGTGCGAGTGTGCACGAGTGTGCACGAGTGTGTGCGTGTAAGTGTGTGTGTGTGAGTGTGTGCGAGTGTGCTCGAGTGAATGGGTGTGAGTGTGTGCGAGTGTGTGTGAGTGTGTGCGAGTGAGTGTGCGAGTGTGTGCGAGTGTGCGAGTGTGTGCGTGCGAGTGTGTACGTGCGAGTGTGTGAGAGTGTGTGAGTGTGTGCGTGCGAGTGTGTACGTGCGAGTGTGTGAGAGTGTGTGAGTGTGTGTGCGAATGTGAGTGCGAGTGAGTGTGTATGAGTGTGTGTAGGAGTGTGTGCGAGTGTGTGCGATTGTGTGTGTGAGTGTGTAGGACTGTATGTGCAAGTGTGTGCGAGTGTGTTCGAGTGTGAGAGTGTGTGCGAGTGTGTGTGAGTGTGTGCAAGTGTGTGTGTGCGAGTGTGTGTGTGTGTGAGTGTGTGCAAGTGTGTTCGAGTGTGTGTGCGAGTGTGTATGAGTGTGTGTGTGCAAGTGTGTGCGCGTGTGTGTGAGTGTGTGTGAGTGTGTGCATGAGTGAGTGTGTGCGAGTGTGTGTGAGTGTGTGTGTGTGTGCGTGCGAGTGAGTGCGAGTGTGTGCGAGTGTGTGTATGCGAGTGTGTGTGCGATTGTGTATGAGTGTGTGCGAGTGTGTGTGAGTTTGTGCGAGTGTGTGTGTGTGCGAGTGTGTGCTAGTGTGCACGAGTGTTTGAGTGTGTGCGAGTGTGCCTGAGAGTGTGTGTGTGTCATTGTGTGCGAGTGTTTCCGAGTGTGTGTGTGAGTGAGTAGGACTGTGTGTGTGAGTGTTTGCGAGTGTGTGTGCGAGCGAGTGTGTGCGAGTGTGTTCGAGGGTGTGCAATTGTGTGCAAGTGTGTGTGTGCGAGTGCGAGTCCATATGAGTGAGTGTGTGAATGTGTGCGAGTGTGTGCCAGTGTGTGTGTGCGAGTGTGTGTACAAGTGTGTGCGAGTGTGTGCGTGTGAGTGTGTGTGAGTGTGTATGAGTGTATGTGCGAGTGTGTGTGCGAGTGTGTGTTCGAGTGTTTGTGTTCGCGTGTGTGCAAGTGTGTGCGTGTGTGTGTGCGAGTGCGTACGAGTGTGTGTGAGTGTGCACGAGTGTGTGCCTGTGAGTGTGTGCGAGTGTGTGTGTGCACGCGAGTGTGTGTGAGTGTGTGTGCGAATGTGTGTGCGTGCGAGTGTGTGCGAGTGTGTGCGAGTGTGTGAGTGCGAGTGTGTGCGAATGTGTGCGAGTTTGTGCGTTCGAGTGTGCAGGAGTGTGCACGAGTGTGTGCGTGTAAGTGTGTGCGTGCGAGTGTGTGCGAGTGTGCTCGAGTGAATGGGTGCGAGTGTGTGCGAGTGTGTGTGAGTGTGTGCGAGTGAGTGTGTGTGAGAGTGTATTAGTGAGTGTGTGAGAGTGTGTGCGTGTGTGCGAGTTTGTGTGCGAGTGTGTGCGAGTGTGCGAGTGTGTGCGTGCGAGTGTGTACGTGCGAGTGTGTGAGAGTGTGTGAGTGTGTGTGCAAATGTGAGTGCGAGTGAGTGTGTATGAGTGTGTGTAGGAGTGTGTGCGAGTGTGTGCGATTGTGTGTGTGAGTGTGTAGGACTGTATTTGCAAGTGTGTGTGAGTGTGTTCGAGTGTGTGAGTGTGTGCGAGTGTGTGTGAGTGTGTGTGAGTGTGTGCAAGTGTGTGTGTGTGCGAGTGTGTGTGTGTGTGAGTGTGTGCAAGTGTGTTCGAGTGTGTGTGCGAGTGTGTATGAGTGTGTGTGTGCAAGTGTGTGCGTGTGTGTGAGTTTGTGCATGAGTGAGTGTGTGCGAGTGTGTGTGAGTGTGTGTGTGTGTGAGTGCGTGCGAGTGAGTGCGAGTGTGTGCGAGTGTGTGCGAGTGTGTGTATGCGAGTGTGTGTGCGATTGTGTATGAGTGTGTGCGAGTTTGTGTGAGTTTGTGCGAGTGTGTGTGTGTGTGTGCGAGTGTGTGCTAGTGTGCACGAGTATTTGAGTGTGTGCGAGTGTGCCTGAGTAAGTGTGTGTATGATTGTGTGCGAGTGTTTCCGAGTGTGTGTGTGAGTGAGTAGGACTGTGTGTGTGAGTGTTTGCGAGTGTGTGTGCGAGCGTGTGTGTGCGAGTGTGTTCGAGGGTGTGCAATTGTGTGCAAGTGTGTGTGTGCGAGTGCGAGTCCATATGAGTGAGTGTGTGAATGTGTGCGAGTGTGTGCCAGTGTGTGTGTGCGAGTGTGTGTACGAGTGTGTGCGAGTGTGTGCATGCGAGTGTGTGCGAGTGTGTATGAGTGTATGTGCGAGTGTGTGTGCGAGTGTGTGTTTGAGTGTGTGTGTTCGCGTGTGTGCAAGTGGGTGCAAGTGTGTTTGCGAGTGCGTACGAGTGTGTGTGAGTGTGCACGAGTGTGTGCGTGTGAGTGTGTGCGAGTGTGTGTGTGCGCGTGATTGTGTGCGAGTGTGTGAGTGTGTGTGCGAATGTGTGTGCGTGTGAGTGTGTGCGAGTGTGTATGAGTGTATGTGCGAGTATGTGCAATTGTGTGCGAGTGTGTGTGTGCGAGTGCGAGTCCGTATGAGTGAGTGTGTGAATGTGTGCGAGTGTGTGCCAGTGTGTGTGTGCGAGTGTGTGTACGAGTGTGTGCGAGTGTGTGCGTGCGAGTGTGTATGAGTGTATGTGCGAGTGTGTATGCGAGTGTGTGCGAGTGTGTGTGCGAGTGTGTGTGTTCGAGTGTGTGCAAGTGTGTGCGAGTGTGTGTGCGAGTGCGTACGAATGTGTTCGTGTGTGCACGAGTGTGTGCGTGTGAGTGTGTGCGAGTGTGTGCGTCCGAGTGTGTGCGAGTGTGCTCGAGTGAGTGGGTGTGAGTGTGTGCGAGTGTGCATGAGTGAGTGTATGTGAGTGTATGTGAGTGTGTGCGTGTGTGCGAGTTTGTGTGCGAGTGTGCTCGAGTGAATGGGTGCGAGTGTGTGTGAGTGTGTGCGAGTGAGTGCAAGTGTGCGCGAGTGTGTGGGTGTGAGTGTGTGCAAGTGTGTGCGAGTGTGTGTGAATGTGTGTTCGAGTGTGTGCGATTGTGTGTGAGTGTGTGTGCGAGTGTGTGCAAGTGTGTGCGAGTGTGTGGGTGTGAGTGCGTGAATGTGTGTTCGAGTGTGTGCGAGTGTGTGCGTGCGAGTATGTGCGAGTGTGCTCGAGTGAATGGGTGCGAGTGTGTGCGAGTGTGTGTGAGTGTGTGCGAGTGAGTGTGTGCGAGTGTGTATGAGTGAGTGTGTTTGAGTGTGTGCGAGTTTGTGTGCGAGTGTGTGCGAGTGAGTGTGTGCGAATGTGAATGAGTGTGTGTGCGAGTGTGTGCAAGTGGGTGCGTGTGTGTGGGTGCGAGTGTGTGCAAGTGTGTGCGAGTGTGTGTGAAAGTGTGTTTGAGTGTGTGTGAGTGTGTGCCAGTGAGTGTGTGTGAGTGTTTGCGAGTGTGTGTGCGAGTGTGTGTGTGAGTGTGTGCGTGCGAGTGTGTGCGTGCGGGTGTGTGCGAGTGTGTGTGAGTGTGTGTGTGTGTGCGAGTGTGCGTGCGAGTGTGTGTGTGAGTGTGTGTGCAATTGTGTATGAGTGTGTGCGAGTGTGTGTGCGTTTGTGCGAGTGTGTGCGTGTGTGTGTGTGAGTGCGTGTGAGTGAGTGCGAGTTTGTGCAAATGTGTGCGCGAGTGTGCGAGTGTGGGCGTGCGAGTGTGTGCTAGTGTGCGCGAGTGTGTGAGTGTGTGCGAGTGTGCGTGAGTAAGTGTGTGTGAGAGTGTGTGCGAGTGTTGCCGAGTGTGTGTGTGAGTGTGTAGGACTGTGTGCGCGAGTGTGTGTGCAAGTGTGTGTGTACGAGTGTGTTCGAGTGTGTGCAATTTTGTGCGAGTGTGTGTGTGCGAGTGCATATGAGTAAGTGTGTGCGAATGTGTGCGAGTGTGTGCGAGTGTGTGTGCGAGTGTGTGTGCGAGTGTGTGCGTGCGACTGTGTGCGTGCGACTGTGTGCGAGTGTGTGCGAGTGTTTGCGTGTGTGTGCAAGTGTGTGTGAGTGTGTGTGAGTGTGTGTGAGTGTGTGTGAATGTGTGAGAGTCTGTGTGTGCGAGTGTGTGTGTGCGATTGTGTATGAATGTGTGCGAGTATGAGTGTGAGTGTGTGCGAGTGTGTGCGTGTGAGTGCGTGCGAGTGAGTGCGAGTGTGTGCAAATGTGTGCGAGAGTGTGCGAGTGTGGGCGTGCGAGTGTGCGCGAGTGTGTGCGTGTGAGTGAGTGTGAGTGTGAGTGTGAGTGTGTGCTAGTGTGCATGAGTGTGTGAGTGTGTGCGAGTGTGCGCGAGTGTGCGTGAGAGTGAGTGAGTGTGTGTGCGAGTGTGTGTGCGAGTGTGTGTGAGTGTGTACGAGTGTGTGTAGGAGTGTGTGCGATTGTGTGTGTGAGTGTGTAGGACTGTATGTGCAAGTGTGTGCGAGTGTGTTCGAGTGCGTGAGTGTGTGCGAGTGTGTGTGAGTGTTTGCAAGTGTGTGTGTGCGAGTGTGTGTGTGTGAGTGTGTGTGTGAGTGTGTGCAAGTGTGTTCAAGTGTGTTTGCGAGTGTGTATTAGTGTGTGTGTGTGCAAGTGTGTGCGCGTGTGTGTGAGTGTGTGTGAGTGTGTGCATGAGTGAGTGTGTGCGAGTGTATGTGAGTGTGTGTGTGTGAGTGTGTGCGAGTGAGTGTGTGCGAGTGTGTGTGTGCGAGTGTGTGCGTGCGAGTGTGTGCGAGTGTGTGTGTGTGAGAGTGTGTGTGTGCGATTGTGTATTAGTGAATGTGTGCGAGTGTGCGAGAGTGTGTGCGTGTGAGTGAGTGAGTGTGTGTGTGTGCGAGTGTGTGCGAGTGAGTGTGAGTGAGTGTGTGCGAGTGTGTGCGAGTGTGTGTGTGCGATTGTGCATAAGTGTGTACGAGTGTGAGTGTGTAGGACTGTGTGTGCGAGTGTGTGTGCGAGTGTGTGTGAGTGTGCGCGAGTGTGTGTAGGAGTGTGTGCAATTGTGTGTGAGTGTGTAGGACTGTATGTGTGAGCATGTGTGAGTGTGTGCAAGTGTGTGCGTGCGAGTGTGTGTGCGAGTGTGAGTGATTGTGTATGAGTGAGTGTGTGCGAGTGTGTGCGAGTGTGTGTGTGAGTGTGTGCAAGTGTGTTTGTGCGAGTGTGTATGAGTGTGTGTGTGCGAGTGTATGCAAGTGTGTTTGTGCGAGTGTGTATGAGTGTGTGTGTGCAAGTGTGTGTGATTGTGTGTGAGTGTGTGTATGAGTGAGTGTGTGCGAGTGTGTGCGTGCGAGTCTGTGTGTGCACGCGAGTGTGTGCGAGTGTGTGTGCGAATGTGTGTGAGTGTGTGCGAGTGTGTATGAGTGTATGTGCGAGTGTGTGCCAGTGTGTGCAAGTGTGTGTGTGCGATTGTGTGCAAGTGTGTGCGAGTGAGTGTGTGCGAGTGTGTGCGAGAGTGTGCGAGTGTGTGTGTGCGAGTGTGAGTGTGCGAGTGTGTGTGTGCGAGTGTGTGTGCAATTGTGCAAGTGTGTGCGAGTGTGTGTGAGTTTGTGCAAGTGTGTGCATGTGTGCGTGCGAGTCCGTGCGAGTGAGTGCGAGTGTTTGCGAGTGTGTGTATGCGAGTGTGTGTGCGATTGTGTATGAGTGTGTGCGAGTGTGTGTGAGTTTGTGCGAGTGTGTGTGTGTTCGAGTGTGTGCTAGTGTGCACGAGTGTATGAGTGTGTGCGAGTGTGCCTGAGTAAGTGTGTGTGATTGTGTGCGAGTGTTTCCGAGTGTGTGTGTGAGTGAGTAGGACTGTGTGTGCGAGTATTTGCGAGTGTGTGTGCGAGCGTGTGTGTGCGAGTGTGTTCGAGGGTGTGCAATTGTGCGCAAGTGTGTGTGTGCGAGTGCGAGTCCATATGAGTGAGTGTGTGAATGTGTGCGAGTGTGTGCCAGTGTGTTTGTGCGAGTGTGTGTACGAGTGTGTGCGAGTGTGTGCGTGCGAGTGTGTGCGAGTGTGTATGAGTGTATGTGCGAGTGTGTGTGCGAGTGTGTGCGAGTGTGTGTTCGAGTGTGTGTGTTCGCGTCTGTGCGAGTGTGTGTGCGAGTGCGTACGAGTGTGTGCAAGTGTGTGCGAGTGTGTGTGCGAGTGCGTACGAATGTGTTCGTGTGTGCACGAGTGTGTGCGTGTGAGTGTGTGCGAGTGTGTGCGTCCGAGTGTGTGCGAGTGTGCTCGAGTGAGTGGGTGTGAGTGTGTGCGAGTGTGCATGAGTGAGTGTATGTGAGTGTGTGCGTGTGTGCGAGTGAGTGTGCGAGTGTGCTCGAGTGAATGGGTGCGAGTGTGTGTGAGTGAGTGCAAGTGTGTGCGAGTGTGTGGGTGTGAGTGTGTGCAAGTGTGTGCGAGTGTGTGTGAATGTGTTTTCGAGTGTGTGCGATTGTGTGTGAGTGTGTGTGTGAGTGTGTGCAAGTGTGTGCGAGTGTCTGGGTGTGAGTGTGTGCGAGTGTGTGTGAATGTGTGTTCGAGTGTGTGCGAGTGTGTGCGTGCGAGTATGTGCAAGTGTGCTCGAGTGAATGGGTGCGAGTGTGTGCGAGTGTGTGTGAGTGTGTGCGAGTGAGTGTGTGCGAGTGTGTATGAGTGAGTGTGTGTGAGTGTGTGCGAGTTTGTGTGCGAGTGTGTGCGAGTGAGTGTGTGCGAATGTGTATGAGTGTGTGTGCGAGTGTGTGCAAGTGGGTGCGTGTGTGTGGGTGCGAGTGTGTGCAAGTGTGTGCGAGTGTGTGTGAAAGTGTGTTTGAGTGTGTGTGAGTGTGTGCCAGTGAGTGTGTGTGAGTGTTTGCGAGTGTGTGTGCGAGTGTGTGTGTGAGTGTGTGCGTGCGAGTGTGTGCGTGCGGGTGTGTGCGAGTGTGTGTGAGTGTGTGTGTGTGCGAGTGTGCGTGCGAGTGTGTGTGTGAGTGTGTGTGCAATTGTGTATGAGTGTGTGCGAGTGTGTGTGCGTATGTGCGAGTGTGTGCGTGTGTGTGTGCGAGTGCGTGTGAGTGAGTGCGAGTTTGTGCAAATGTGTGCGTGAGTGTGCGAGTGTGGGCGTGCGATTGTGTGCTAGTGTGCGCGAGTGTGTGAGTGTGTGCGAGTGTGCGTGAGTAAGTGTGTGTGAGAGTGTGTTCGAGTGTTGCCGAGTGTGTGTGTGAGTGTGTAGGACTGTGTGCGCGAGTGTGTGTGCAAGTGTGTGTGTACGAGTGTGTTCGAGTGTGTGCAATTTTGTGCGAGTGTGTGTGTGCGAGTGCATATGAGTAAGTGTGTGCGAATTTGTGCGAGTGTGTGCGAGTGTGTGTGCGAGTGTGTGTGCGAGTGTGTGCGTGCGACTGTGTGCGTGCGACTGTGTGCGAGTGTGTGCGAGTGTTTGCGTGTGTGTGCGAGTGTGTGCAAGTGTGTGTGAGTGTGTGTGTGAGTGTGTGTGAATGTGTGAGAGTCTGTGTGTGCGAGTGTGTGTGTGCGATTGTGTATGAATGTGTGCGAGTATGAGTGTGAGTGTGTGCGAGTGTGTGCGTGCGAGTGCGTGCGAGTGAGTGCGAGTGTGTGCAAATGTGTGCGAGAGTGTGCGAGTGTGGGCGTGCGAGTGTGTGCGAGTGTGCGCGAGTGTGTGCGTGTGAGTGAGTGTGTGTGTGAGTGTGAGTGTGTGCTAGTGTGCATGAGTGTGTGAGTGTGTGCGAGTGTGCGCGAGTGTGCGTGTGAGTGAGTGAGTGTGTGTGCGAGTGTGTGTGCGAGTGTGTGTGAGTGTGTACGAGTGTGTGTAGGAGTGTGTGCGAGTGTGTGCGATTGTGTGTGTGAGTGTGTAGGACTGTATGTGCAAGTGTGTGCGAGTGTGTTCGAGTGTGTGAGTGTGTGCGAGTGTGTGTGAGTGTGTGCAAGTGTGTGTGTGCGAGTGTGTGTGTGTGAGTGTGTGTGTGAGTGTGTGCAAGTGTGTTCAAGTGTGTTTGCGAGTGTGTATTAGTGTGTGTGTGTGCAAGTGTGTGCGCGTGTGTGTGAGTGTGTGTGAGTGTGTGCATGAGTGAGTGTGTGCGAGTGTGTGTGAGTGTGTGTGAGTGTGTGCGAGTGAGTGTGTGCGAGTGTGTGTGTGCGAGTGTGTGCGTGCGAGTGTGTGCGAGTGTGTGTGTGTGAGAGTGTGTGTGTGCGATTGTGTATTAGTGAATGTGTGCGAGTGTGCGAGAGTGTGTGCGTGTGAGTGAGTGAGTGTGTGTGTGTGCGAGTGTGTGCGAGTGAGTGTGAGTGAGTGTGTGCGAGTGTGTGCGAGTGTGTGTGTGCGATTGTGCATAAGTGTGTGCGAGTGTGAGTGTGTAGGACTGTGTGTGCGTGTGTGTGTGCGAGTGTGTGCGAGTGTGTGTGAGTGTGTGCGAGTGTGTGTAGGAGTGTGTGCAATTGTGTGTGTGAGTGTGTAGGACTGTATGTGTGAGCATGTGTGAGTGTGTGCAAGTGTGTGCGTGCGAGTGTGTGTGCGAGTGTGTGTGATTGTGTATGAGTGAGTGTGTGCGAGTGTGTGCGAGTGTGTGTGTAAGTGTGTGCAAGTGTGTTTGTGCGAGTGTGTATGAGTGTGTGTGTGCGAGTGTATGCAAGTGTGTTTGTGCGAGTGTGTATGAGTGTGTGTGTGCAAGTGTGTGTGATTGTGTGTGAGTGTGTGTATGAGTGAGTGTGTGCGAGTGTGTGCGTGCGAGTCTGTGTGTGCACGTGAGTGTGTGCGAGTGTGTGAGTGTGTGTGCGAATGTGTGTGCGTGTGAGTGTGTGCAAGTGTGTATGAGTGTATGTGCGAGTGTGTGCCAGTGTGTGCAAGTGTGTGTGTGCGAGTGTGTGCAAGTGTGTGCGAGTGAGTGTGTGCAAGTGTGTGTGTGCGAGTGTGAGTGTGCGAGTGTGTGTGTGCGAGTGTGTGTGCAATTGTGTATGAGTGTGTGCGAGTGTGTGTGAGTTTGTACAAGTGTGTGCATGTGTGCGTGCGAGTGCGTGCGAGTGAGTGCGAGTGTTTGCGAGTGTGTGTATGCGAGTGTGTGTGCGATTGTGTATGAGTGTGTGCGAGTGTGTGTGAGTTTGTGCGAGTGTGTGCTAGTGTGCACGAGTGTATGAGTGTGTGCGAGTGTGCCTGAGTAAGTGTGTGTGATTGTGTGCGAGTGTTTCCGAGTGTGTGTGTGAGTGAGTAGGACTGTGTGTGTGAGTATTTGCGAGTGTGTGTGCGAGCGTGTGTGTGCGAGTGTGTTCGAGGGTGTGCAATTGTGCGCAAGTGTGTGTGTGCGAGTGCGAGTCCATATGAGTGAGTGTGTGAATGTGTGCGAGTGTGTGCCAGTGTGTTTGTGCGAGTATGTGTACGAGTGTGTGCAATTGTGTGTGTGAGTGTGTAGGACTGTATGTGTGAGCATGTGTGAGTGTGTGCAAGTGTGTGCGTGCGAGTGTGTGTGCGAGTGTGTGTGATTGTGTATGAGTGAGTGTGTGCGAGTGTGTGCGAGTGTGTGCGTGAGTGTGTGCAAGTGTGTTTGAGTGTGTTTGTGCGAGTGTGTATGAGTGTGTGTGTGCGAGTGTATGCAAGTGTGTTTGTGCGAGTGTGTATGAGTGTGTGTGTGCAAGTGTGTGTGATTGTGTGTGAGTGTGTGTATGAGTGAGTGTGTGCGAGTGTGTGCGTGCGAGTCTGTGTGTGCACGCGAGTGTGTGCGAGTGTGTGAGTGTGTGTGCGAATGTGTGTGCGTGTGAGTGTGTGCGAGTGTGTATGAGTGTATGTGCGAGTGTGTGCCAGTGTGTGCAAGTGTGTGTGTGCGAGTGTGTGCAAGTGTGTGCGAGTGAGTGTGTGCGAGTGTGTGCGAGTGTGTGTGTGCGAGTGTGAGTGTGCGAGTGTGTGTGTGCGAGTGTGTGTGCAATTGTGTATGAGTGTGTGCGAGTGTGTGTGAGTTTGTGCAAGTGTGTGCATGTGTGCGTGCGAGTGCGTGCGAGTGAGTGCGAGTGTTTGCGAGTGTGTGTATGCGAGTGTGTGTGCGATTGTGTATGAGTGTGTGCGAGTGTGTGTGAGTTTGTGCGTGTGTGTGTGTGTGTGTGCGAGTGTGTGCTAGTGTGCACGAGTGTATGAGTGTGTGCGAGTGTGCCTGAGTAAGTGTGTGTGATTGTGTGCGAGTGTTTCCGAGTGTGTGTGTGAGTGAGTAGGACTGTGTGTGCGAGTATTTGCGAGTGTGTGTGCGAGCGTGTGTGTGCGAGTGTGTTCGAGGGTGTGCAATTGTGCGCAAGTGTGTGTGTGCGAGTGCGAGTCCATATGAGTGAGTGTGTGAATGTGTGCGAGTGTGTGCCAGTGTGTTTTTGCGAGTGTGTGTACGAGTGTGTGAGAGTGTGTGCGTGCGAGTGTGTGTTCGAGTGTGTGTGTTCGCGTGTGTGCGAGTGTGTGTGCGAGTGCGTACGAGTGTGCGTGAGTGTGCACGAGTGTGTGCGTGTGAGTGTGTGCGAGTGTTTGCGCGCGAGTGTGTGAGTGTGTGTGCGAATGTGTGTGCGTGTGAGTGTGTGCGAGTGTGTATGAGTGTATGTGCGAGTGTGTGCCAGTGTGTGCGAGTGTGTGTGTGCGAGTGTGTGCAAGTGTGTGCGAGTGAGTGTGTGCGAGTGTGTGCGAGAGTGTGCGAGTGTGTGTGTGCGAGTGTGTGTGTGCGAGTGTGTGTGCAATTGTGTATGAGTGTGTGCGAGTGTGTGTGAGTTTGTGCAAGTGTGTGCGTGTGTGCTTGCGAGTGCGTGCGAGTGAGTGCGAGTGTGTGCGAGTGTGTGTATGCGAGTGTGTATGTGATTGTGTATGAGTGTGTGCGAGTGTGAGTGAGTTTGTGCGAGTGTGTGTGTGTGTGTGCGAGTGTGTGCTAGTGTGCACGAGTGTTTGAGAGTGTGCGAGTGTGCCTGAGTAAGTGTGTGTGTGATTGTGTGCGATTATTTCCGAGTGTGTGTGTGAGTGAGTAGGACTGTGTGTGCGACTGTGTGCGACTGTGTGTGCGAGCGTGTGTGTACGAGTGTGTTCGAGTGTGTGCAATTGTGTGCGAGTGTGTGTGTGAGTGCGAGTCCGTATGAGCGAGTGTGTGAATGTGTGCGAGTGTGTGCCAGTGTGTGTGTGCGAGTGTGTGTGCGAGTGTGTGCGTGCAAGTGTGTATGAGTGTATGTGCGTCTGTGTGTGCGAGTGTGTGCGAGTGTGTGTGCGAGTGTGTGTGTTCGAGTGTGTGCAAGTGTGTGCGAATGTGTGTGCGAGTGCGTACGAGTGTGTTCGTGTGTGCACGAGTGTGTGCGAGTGTGTGTGTGAGTGGGTATGAGTGAGTGTGTGCGAGTGTGTGCGAGTGTGTGTTTGAGAGTGTGTGTGCGAGTGTGTGCGAGTGTGTGCGAGTGTGTATGAGTGTATGTGCGAGTGTGTGCGCGAGTGTGTCTTTTAGAGTGTGTGCAATTGTGTGCGTTTGAGTGTGTGCATGAGTGTGTGCGTGCGAGTGTGCACGAGTGTGCTCGAGTGAGTGGGTGCATGTAAGTGTGTGCGTGCGAGTGTGTGCGAATGTGTGTGAGTGTGTGCATGCGAGTGTGTGCGTGCAAGTGTTTGCGTGCGAGTGTGTTCGAGTGTGTGCAAGTGTGTGAGTGTGTGTGTGAGTGTGTCCGAGTGTGTGCAAATGTGCCCGAGTGTGCGCGAGTGTGCACGAGTGAATGGGTGCAAGTGTTTGTGAGTGTGTATGAGTGAGTTTGTGCGAGTTTGTGTGCGAATGAGTGTGTGCGAATGTGTGCAAGTGTGTTTGTGAGTGTGTGTGCGAGTGTGTGCGTGCGAGTGTGTGCGAGTGTGTGCGAGTGTGTGTGAGTGTGTGCGAGTGTGTGTGCGAGTGTGTGCGAGTGTGTGCAAATGTGCCCGAGTGTGCACGAGTGTGCACGAGTGAGTGTGTGCGAGTGTGTGCGAGTGTGTGTGAGTGTGTGCCAGTGTGTGTGTGCGAGTGTGTGCGAGTGTGTGTATGAGTGTGTGTGTTCGATTGTGCAAGTGTGTTTGTGAGTGTGTGTGCGAGTGTGTGCATGTGAGTGTGTGCGAGTGTGTGTGAGTGTGTGCGAGTGTGTGTGCGAGTGTGTGCGAGTGTGTGCAAATGTGCCCGAGTGTGCCCGAGTGTGCACGAGTGAGTGTGTGCGAGTGTGTGCAAGTGTGTGTGAGTGTGTGCCAGTGTGTGTGTGCGAGTGTGTGCGAGTGGGTGTATGAGTGTGTGTGTGTTCGATTGTGTATAAGTGTGTGCGAGTGTGTGTGTGAGTGTGTGTGCAAGTGTGTGTGTGCGAGTGTGTTCGATTGTGTGCGAATGTGTGTGTGAGTGTGAGTGAGTGTGTACGAGTGTGTGCGAGTGTGTGCGATTGTGTGTGCGAGTGTGTGCGATTGTGTGTGTGAGTGTGTGGGACTGTATGTGCGAGTGTGTGCGAGTGTGTATGAGTGTGTGTGTGAGTGTGTGCAAGTGTGTGTGAGTGAGCGTGTGTGAGTGTGTGTGCGAGTGTGTGTGCGAGTGTGTGCGAGTGTGTGTGATTGTGTGTGAGAGTGTGTAGGACTGTATGTGCGAGTGTGTATGAGTGTGTGTGTGAGTGTGTGCAAGTGTGTGCGAGTGAGTGTGTGTGAGTGTGTGTGCGAGTGTGTGCATGCGAGTGTGTGCGTGCGAGTGTGTGCGACTGTGTGCGAGTGTGTGAGTGCGAGTGTGTGCGAATGTGTGCGAGTGTGTGCGTGCGAGTGTACACGAGTGTGCACGAGTGTGTGCGTGTAAGTGTGTGCGTGCGAGTGTGTGCGAGTGTGCTCGAGTGAATGGGTGCAAGTGTGTGCGAGTGTGTGTGAGTGTGTGCGAGTGAGTGTGTGTGAGAGTGTATTAGTGAGTGTGTGTGAGTGTGTGCGTGTGTGCGAGTTTGTGTGCGAGTGTGTGCGAGTGTGTGAGTGTGTGCGAGTGTGTGCGTGCGAGTGTGTACGTGCGAGTGTGTGCGAGTGTGTGAGTGTGTGTGCGAATGTGTGTGCGAGTGAGTGTTTAGGAGTGTGTGTAGGAGTGTGTGCGAGTGTGTGCGATTGTGTGTGTGAGTGTGTAGGACTGTATGTGCAAGTGTGTGCGAGTGTGTTCGAGTGTGTGAGTGTGTGCGAGTGTGTGTGTGCGAGTGTGTGTGCATTTGTGTACGAGTGTGTGCGAGTGTGTGTGAGTTTGTGCAAGTGTGTGCGTGTGTTCATGCGAGTGCGTGCGAGTGAGTGCGGGTGTGTGTAAGCGAGTGTGTGTGCGATTGTGTATGAGTGTGTGTGAGTTTGTGCAAGTGTGTGCGTGTGTGTGTGAGTGCGTGTGAATACGCGCAAATGTGTGCGAGTGTGGGCGTGCGAGTGTGTGCTAGTGTGCGCGAGTGTTTGAGTGTGCGTGAGTAAGTGTGTGTGTAAGTGCGTGCGAGTGTTTCCGAGTGTGTGTGTGAGTGTGAAGCAGTGTGTGTGCGAGTGTGTGAGTACGAGTGTGTTCGAGTGTGTGCAATTGTGTGCGAGTGTGTGTGAGTGGGTATGAGTGAGTGTGTGCGAGTGTGTGCGAATGTGTGTTTGAGAGTGTGTGTGCGAGTGTGTGCGAGTGTGTGCGAGTGTGTATGATTGTATGTGCGAGTGTGTGCGCGAGTGTGTGTTTTAGAGAGTGTGCAATTGTGTGCGTTTGAGTGTGTGCATGAGTGTGTGCGTGCGAGTGTGCACGAGTGTGCTCGAGTGAGTGGGTGCATGTAAGTGTGTGCGTGCGAGTGTGTGCGAATGTGTGCGAGTGTGTGCATGCGAGTGTGTGCGTGCAAGTTTTTGCGTGCGAGTGTGTGCGAGTGTGTGCAATTGTGTGAGTGTGTGCGAGTGTGTGTGTGAGTGTGTCCGAGTGTGTGCAAATGTGCCCGAGTGTGCGCGAGTGTGCATGAGTGAATGGGTGCGAGTGTTTGTGAGTGTGTATGAGTGAGTGTGTGCGAGTTTGTGTGCGAGTGAGTGTGTGCGAATGTGTGCAAGTGTGTTTGTGAGTGTGTGTGCGAGTGTGTGCGTGTGAGTGTGTGCGAGTGTGTGCGAGTGTGTGTGAGTGTGTGCGAGTGTGTGTGCGAGTGTGTGCGAGTGTGTGCAAATGTGCCCGAGTGTGCACGAGTGAGTGTGTGCGAGTGTGTGCAAGTGTGTGTGAGTGTGTGCCAGTGTGTGTGTGCGAGTGTGTGTGAGTGTGTGTATGAGTGTGTGTGTTCGATTGTGCAAGTGTGTTTGTGAGTGTGTGTGCGAGTGTGTGCGTGCGAGTGTGTGCGAGTGTGTGCGAGTGTGTGTGAGTGTGTGCGAGTGTGTGTGTGAGTGTGTGCGAGTGTGTGCAAATGTGCCCGAGTGTGCACGAGTGAGTGTGTGCGAGTGTGTACAAGTGTGTGTGAGTGTGTGCCAGTGTGTGTGTGCGAGTGTGTGTGAGTGTGAGTATGAGTGTGTGTGTGTTCGATTGTGTATAAGTGTGTGCGAGTGTGTGTGTGAATGTGTGTGCAAGTGTGTGTGTGCGAGTGTGTTCGATTGTGTGCGAATGTGTGTGTGAGTGTGAGTGAGTGTGTACGAGTGTGTGCGAGTGTGTGTGTGCGAGTATGTGTGTGCGAGTGTGTGCGAGTGTGTGCGATTGTGTGTGTGAGTGTGTGGGACTGTATGTGCGAGTGTGTGCGAGTGTGTATGAGTGTGTGTGTGAGTGTGTGCAAGTGTGTGCGAGTGAGTGTGTGTGCGAGTGTGTGTGCGAGTGTGTGCGAGTGTGTGTGATTGTGTGTGAGAGTGTGTAGGACTGTATGTGCGAGTGTGTATGAGTGTGTGTGTGAGTGTGTGCAAGTGTGTGCGAGTGTGTGTGAGTGTGTGTGCGAGTGTGTGCATGCGAGTGTGTGCGAGCGAGTGTGTGCGACTGTGTGCGAGTGTGTGCGAGTGTGTGAGTGCGAGTGTGTGCGAATGTGTGCGAGTGTGTGCGTGCGAGTGTGCACGAGTGTGCACGAGTGTGTGCGTGTAAGTGTTTGCGTGCGAGTGTGTGCGAGTGTGCTCGAGTGAATGGGTGCGAGTGTGTGCGAGTGTGTGTGAGTGTGTGCGAGTGAGTGTGTGTGAGAGTGTATTAGTGAGTGTGTGTGAGTGTGTGCGTGTGTGCGAGTTTGTGTGCGAGTGTGTGCGAGTGTGTGAGTGTGTGCGAGTGTGTGCTTGCGAGTGTGTACGTGCGAGTGTGTGCGAGTGTGTGAGTGTGTGTGCGAATGTGTATGCGATTGAGTGTTTAGGAGTGTGTGTAGGAGTGTGTGCGAGTGTGTGCGATTGTGTGTGTGAGTGTGTAGGACTGTATGTGCAAGTGTGTGCGAGTGTGTTCGAGTGTGTGAGTGTGTGCGAGTGTGTGTGAGTGTGTGTGAGTGTGTGCAAGTGTGTGTGTGCGAGTGTGTGTGTGTGAGTGTGTGCAAGTGTGTTCGAGTGTGTGTGCGAGTGTGTATGAGTGTGTGTGTGCAAGAGTGTGCGCGTGTGTGTGTGTGTGAGTGTGTGCATGAGTGAGTGTGTGCGAGTGTGTGTGAGTGTGTGTGTGTGAGTGTGTGCGAGAGTGTGTGCGTGCGAGTGTGCACGAGTGTGCTCGAGTGAGTGGGTGCATGTAAGTGTGTGTGTGCGAGTGTGTGCGAATGTGTGCGAGTGTGTGCATGCGAGTGTGTGCGTGCAAGTGTTTGCGTGCGAGTGTGTGCAAGTGTGTGAGTGTGTGCGAGTGTGTGTGTGAGTGTGTCCGAGTGTGTGCAAATGTGCCCGAGTGTGCGCGAGTGTGCATGAGTGAATGGGTGCGAGTGTTTGTGAGTGTGTATGAGTGAGTGTGTGCGAGTTTGTGTGCGAGTGAGTGTGTGCGAATGTGTGCAAGTGTGTTTGTGAGTGTGTGTGCGAGTGTGTGCGTGCGAGTGTGTGCGAGTGTGTGCGTGCGAGTGTGTGCGAGTGTGTGCGAGTGTGTGTGAGTGTGTGCGAGTGTGTGTGCGAGTGTGTGCGAGTGTGTGCAAATGTGCCCGAGTGTGCACGAGTGAGTGTGTGCGAGTGTGTGCAAGTGTGTGTGAGTGTGTGCCAGTGTGTGTGTGCGAGTGTGTGCGAGTGTGTGTATGAGTGTGTGTGTTCGATTGTGCAAGTGTGTTTGTGAGTGTGTGTGCGAGTGTGTGCGTGCGAGTGTGTGCGAGTCTGTGCGAGTGTGTGTGAGTGTGTGCGAGTGTGTGTGTGAGTGTGTGCGAGTGTGTGCAAATGTGGCCGAGTGTGCCCGAGTGTGCACGAGTGAGTGTGTGCGAGTGTGTACAAGTGTGTGTGAGTGTGTGCCAGTGTGTGTGTGCGAGTGTGTGTGAGTGTGTGTATGAGTGTGTGTGTGTTCGATTGTGTATAAGTGTGTGCGAGTGTGTGTGTGAGTGTGTGTGCAAGTGTGTGTGTGCGAGTGTGTTCGATTGTGTGCGAATGTGTGTGTGAGTGTGAGTGTGTACGAGTGTGTGCGAGTGTGTGTGAGTGTGTGTGCGAGTGTGTGCGAGTGTGTGCGATTGTGTGTGTGAGTGTGTGGGACTGTATGTGCGAGTGTGTGCGAGTGTGTGTGAGAGTGTGTGCAAGTGTGTGCGAGTGAGTGTGTGTGCGAGTGTGTGTGCGAGTGTGTGCGAGTGTGTGTGATTGTGTGTGAGAGTGTGTAGGACTGTATGTGCGAGTGTGTATGAGTGTGTGTGTGAGTGTGTGCAAGTGTGTGCGAGTGAGTGTGTGTGAGTGTGTGTGCGAGTGTGTGCATGCGAGTGTGTGCGTGCGAGTGTGTGCGACTGTGTGCGAGTGTGTGCGAGTGTGTGAGTGCGAGTGTGTGCGAATGTGTGCGAGTGTGTGCGTGCGAGTGTGCACGAGTGTGTGCGTGTAAGTGTGTGCGTGTAAGTGTGTGCCTGCGAGTGTGTGCGAGTGTGCTCGAGTGAATGGGTGCGAGTGTGTGCGAGTGTGTGTGAGTGTGTGCGAGTGAGTGTGTGTGAGAGTGTATTAGTGAGTGTGTGTGAGTGTGTGCGTGTGTGCGAGTTTGTGTGCGAGTGTGTGAGTGTGTGCGAGTGTGTGCTTGCGAGTGTGTACGTGCGAGTGTGTGCGAGTGTGTGAGTGTGTGTGCGAATGTGTATGCGATTGAGTGTTTAGGAGTGTGTGTAGGAGTGTGTGCGAGTGTGTGCGATTGTGTGTGTGAGTGTGTAGGACTGTATGTGCAAGTGTGTGCGAGTGAGTTCGAGTGTGTGAGTGTGTGCGAGTGTGTGTGAGTGTGTGTGAGTGTGTGCAAGTGTGTGTGTGCGAGTGTGTGTGTGTGAGTGTGTGCAAGTGTGTTCGAGTGTGTGTGCGAGTGTGTATGAGTGTGTGTGTGCAAGTGTGTGCGCGTGTGTGTGAGTGTGTGTGAGTGTGTGCATGAGTGAGTGTGTGCGAGTGTGTGTGAGTGTGTGTGTGTGTGAGTGTGTGCGAGTGTGTGTGTGCGAGTGTGTGTGCGAGTGTGTGTGTGCGAGTGTGTGTGTGCGAGTGTGTGTGCGATTGTGTATTAGTGAATGTGTGCGAGTGTGCGTGAGTGTGTGCATGTGAGTGAGTGAGTGTGTGTGTGCGAGTGTGTGCCAGTGAGTGTGAGTGAGTGTGTGCGAGTGTGTGCGAGTGTGTGTGCGAGTGTGAGTGTGTAGGACTGTGTGTGCGAGTGTGTGTGAGTGTGTGCGAGTGTGTGTAGGAGTGTGTGCGATTGTGTGTGTGAGTGTGTAGGACTGTATGTGCGAGTGTGTGCGACTGTGTTCGAGTGTGTGTGTGCGAGTGTGTGAGCATGTGTGAGTGTGTGCAAGTGTGTGCGTGCGAGTGTGTGTGTGCGAGTGTGTGTGATTGTGTATGAGTGAGTGTGTGCGTGTGTGCAAGTGTGTTTGAGTGTGTTTGTGCGAGTGTGTATGAGTGTGTGTGTGCGAGTGTGTGCAAGTGTGTGTGATTGTGTGTGAGTGTGTGTATGAGTGAGTGTGTGCGAGTGTGTGCGAGTGTGTGTGCGAGTGTATGCGCGAGTGTGTGCGTGCGAGTGTGTGCGTGCGAGTCTGTGTGAGCGCACGAGTGTGTGAGTGTGTGTGCGAATGTGTGTGCGTGTGAGTGTGTGCGAGTGTGTATGAGTGTATGTGCGAGTGTGTGCCAGTGTGTGCGAGTGTGTGTGTGCGAGTGTGTGCAAGTGTGTGTGAGTGAGTGTGTGCGAGTGTGTGCGAGAGTGTGCGAGTGTGTGTGTGCGAGTGTGTGTGTGCGAGTGTGTGTGCAATTGTGTATGAGTGTGTGCGAGTGTGTGTGAGTTTGTGCAAGTGTGTGCGTGCGATTGCGTGCGAGTGAGTGCGAGTGTGTGTGAGTGTGTGTATGTGAGTGTGTGTGCGATTGTGTATTAGTGTGTGCGAGTGTGTGTGAGTTTGTGCGAGTGTGTGTGTGTGCGAGTGTGTGCTAGTGTGCACGAGTGTTTGAGTGTGTGCGAGTGTGCCTGAGTAAGTGTGTGTGTGATTGTGTGCGAGTGTTTCCGAGTGTGTGTGTGAGTGAGTAGGACTGTGTGTGCGAGTGTTTGCGAGTCTGTGTGCGAGCGTGTGTGTGCGAGTGTGTTTGAGGGTGTGCAATTGTGTGCAAGTGTGTGTGTGCGAGTGCGAGTCCATATGAGTGAGTGTGTGAATGTGTGCGAGTGTGTGCCAGTGTGTGTGTGCGAGTGTGTGTACGAGTGTGTGCGAGTGTGTGAGTGCGAGTGTGTGCGAGTGTGTATGAGTGTATGTGCGAGTGTGTGTGCGAGTGTGTGTTCGAATGTGTGTGTTCGCGTGTGTGCAAGTGTGTGCGAGTGCGTACGAGAGTGTGTGAGTGTGCACTAGTGTGTGCATGTGAGTGTGTGCGAGTGTGTGTGTGCGCATGAGTGTGTGCGAGTGTGTGAGTGTGTGTGCGAATGTGTGTGCGTGTGAGTGTGTGCGAGTGTGTATGAGTGTATGTGCGAGTATGTGCCAGTGTGTGCGAGTGTGTGTGTGTGTGAGTGTGTGCGAGTGAGTGTGTGCGAGAGTGTGCGAGTGTGTGTGTGCGAGTATGTGTGTGCGAGTGTGTGTGCGAGTGTGTGTGTGCGAGTGTGTGTGCAATTGTGTATGAGTGTGTGTGAGTGTGTGTGAGTTTGTGCAAGTGTGTGCGTGTGTGCATGCCAGTGCGTGCGAGTGAGTGCGAGTGTGTGCGAGTGTGTGTATGCGAGTGTGTGTGCGATTGTGTATGAGTGTGTGCGAGTGTGAGTGAGTTTGTGCGAGTGTGTGCGAGTGTGTGCGAGTGTGTGCTAATGTGCACGAGTGTTTGAGTGTGTGCGAGTGTGCCTGAGTAAGTGTGTGTGTGATTGTGTGCGAGTGTTTCCGAGTGTGTGTGTGAGTGAGTAGGACTGTGTGTGCGAGTGTGTGCGAGTGTGTGTGCGAGCGTGTGTGTGCGAGTGTGTTCGAGTGTGTGCAATTGTGTGCAAGTGTGTGTGTGCGAGTGCGAGTCCGTATGAGTGAGTGTGTGAATGTGTGCGAGTGTGTGCCAGTGTGTGTGTGCGAGTGTGTGTATGAGTGTGTGCGAGTGTGTGCGTGCGAGTGTGTATGAGTGTATGTGCGAGTGTGTGCGAGTTTGTGTGCGAGTGTGTGTGTTCGAGTGTGTGCAAGTGTGTGTGAGTGTGTGTGCGAGTGCGTACGAGTGTGTTCGTGTGTGCACGAGTGTGTGCGTGTGAGTGTGTGCGAGTGTGTGCGTCCGAGTGTGTGCGAGTGTGCTCGAGTGAGTGGGTGTGAGTGTGTGCGAGTGTGCATGAGTGAGTGTATGTGAGTGTGTACGAGTGTGTGCGAGTGTGTGCGAGTGTGTGCGAGTGTGTGCGATTGTGTGTGTGAGTGTGTGGGACTGTATGTGCGAGTGTGTGCGAGTGTGTATGAGTGTGTGTGTGAGTGTGTGCAAGTGTGTGCGAGTGAGTGTGTGTGCGAGTGTGTGTGCGAGTGTGTGCGAGTGTGTGTGATTGTGTGTGAGAGTGTGTAGGACTGTATGTGCGAGTGTGTATGAGTGTGTGTGTGAGTGTGTGCAAGTGTGTGCGAGTGTGTGTGAGTGTGTGTGCGAGTGTGTGCATGCGAGTGTGTGCGAGCGAGTGTGTGCGACTGTGTGCGAGTGTGTGCGAGTGTGTGAGTGCGAGTGTGTGCGAATGTGTGCGAGTGTGTGCGTGCGAGTGTGCACGAGTGTGCACGAGTGTGTGCGTGTAAGTGTTTGCGTGCGAGTGTGTGCGAGTGTGCTCGAGTGAATGGGTGCGAGTGTGTGCGAGTGTGTGTGAGTGTGTGCGAGTGAGTGTGTGTGAGAGTGTATTAGTGAGTGTGTGTGAGTGTGTGCGTGTGTGCGAGTTTGTGTGCGAGTGTGTGCGAGTGTGTGAGTGTGTGCGAGTGTGTGCTTGCGAGTGTGTACGTGCGAGTGTGTGCGAGTGTGTGAGTGTGTGTGCGAATGTGTATGCGATTGAGTGTTTAGGAGTGTGTGTAGGAGTGTGTGCGAGTGTGTGCGATTGTGTGTGTGAGTGTGTAGGACTGTATGTGCAAGTGTGTGCGAGTGTGTTCGAGTGTGTGAGTGTGTGCGAGTGTGTGTGAGTGTGTGTGAGTGTGTGCAAGTGTGTGTGTGCGAGTGTGTGTGTGTGAGTGTGTGCAAGTGTGTTCGAGTGTGTGTGCGAGTGTGTATGAGTGTGTGTGTGCAAGAGTGTGCGCGTGTGTGTGAGTGTGTGTGAGTGTGTGCATGAGTGAGTGTGTGCGAGTGTGTGTGAGTGTGTGTGTGTGAGTGTGTGCGAGAGTGTGTGCGTGCGAGTGTGCACGAGTGTGCTCGAGTGAGTGGGTGCATGTAAGTGTGTGTGTGCGAGTGTGTGCGAATGTGTGCGAGTGTGTGCATGCGAGTGTGTGCGTGCAAGTGTTTGCGTGCGAGTGTGTGCAAGTGTGTGAGTGTGTGCGAGTGTGTGTGTGAGTGTGTCCGAGTGTGTGCAAATGTGCCCGAGTGTGCGCGAGTGTGCATGAGTGAATGGGTGCGAGTGTTTGTGAGTGTGTATGAGTGAGTGTGTGCGAGTTTGTGTGCGAGTGAGTGTGTGCGAATGTGTGCAAGTGTGTTTGTGAGTGTGTGTGCGAGTGTGTGCGTGCGAGTGTGTGCGAGTGTGTGCGTGCGAGTGTGTGCGAGTGTGTGCGAGTGTGTGTGAGTGTGTGCGAGTGTGTGTGCGAGTGTGTGCGAGTGTGTGCAAATGTGCCCGAGTGTGCACGAGTGAGTGTGTGCGAGTGTGTGCAAGTGTGTGTGAGTGTGTGCCAGTGTGTGTGTGCGAGTGTGTGCGAGTGTGTGTATGAGTGTGTGTGTTCGATTGTGCAAGTGTGTTTGTGAGTGTGTGTGCGAGTGTGTGCGTGCGAGTGTGTGCGAGTCTGTGCGAGTGTGTGTGAGTGTGTGCGAGTGTGTGTGTGAGTGTGTGCGAGTGTGTGCAAATGTGGCCGAGTGTGCCCGAGTGTGCACGAGTGAGTGTGTGCGAGTGTGTACAAGTGTGTGTGAGTGTGTGCCAGTGTGTGTGTGCGAGTGTGTGTGAGTGTGTGTATGAGTGTGTGTGTGTTCGATTGTGTATAAGTGTGTGCGAGTGTGTGTGTGAGTGTGTGTGCAAGTGTGTGTGTGCGAGTGTGTTCGATTGTGTGCGAATGTGTGTGTGAGTGTGAGTGTGTACGAGTGTGTGCGAGTGTGTGTGAGTGTGTGTGCGAGTGTGTGCGAGTGTGTGCGATTGTGTGTGTGAGTGTGTGGGACTGTATGTGCGAGTGTGTGCGAGTGTGTATGAGTGTGTGTGAGAGTGTGTGCAAGTGTGTGCGAGTGAGTGTGTGTGCGAGTGTGTGTGCGAGTGTGTGCGAGTGTGTGTGATTGTGTGTGAGAGTGTGTAGGACTGTATGTGCGAGTGTGTATGAGTGTGTGTGTGAGTGTGTGCAAGTGTGTGCGAGTGAGTGTGTGTGAGTGTGTGTGCGAGTGTGTGCATGCGAGTGTGTGCGTGCGAGTGTGTGCGACTGTGTGCGAGTGTGTGCGAGTGTGTGAGTGCGAGTGTGTGCGAATGTGTGCGAGTGTGTGCGTGCGAGTGTGCACGAGTGTGTGCGTGTAAGTGTGTGCGTGTAAGTGTGTGCCTGCGAGTGTGTGCGAGTGTGCTCGAGTGAATGGGTGCGAGTGTGTGCGAGTGTGTGTGAGTGTGTGCGAGTGAGTGTGTGTGAGAGTGTATTAGTGAGTGTGTGTGAGTGTGTGCGTGTGTGCGAGTTTGTGTGCGAGTGTGTGAGTGTGTGCGAGTGTGTGCTTGCGAGTGTGTACGTGCGAGTGTGTGCGAGTGTGTGAGTGTGTGTGCGAATGTGTATGCGATTGAGTGTTTAGGAGTGTGTGTAGGAGTGTGTGCGAGTGTGTGCGATTGTGTGTGTGAGTGTGTAGGACTGTATGTGCAAGTGTGTGCGAGTGAGTTCGAGTGTGTGAGTGTGTGCGAGTGTGTGTGAGTGTGTGTGAGTGTGTGCAAGTGTGTGTGTGCGAGTGTGTGTGTGTGAGTGTGTGCAAGTGTGTTCGAGTGTGTGTGCGAGTGTGTATGAGTGTGTGTGTGCAAGTGTGTGCGCGTGTGTGTGAGTGTGTGTGAGTGTGTGCATGAGTGAGTGTGTGCGAGTGTGTGTGAGTGTGTGTGTGTGTGAGTGTGTGCGAGTGTGTGTGTGCGAGTGTGTGTGCGAGTGTGTGTGTGCGAGTGTGTGTGTGCGAGTGTGTGTGCGATTGTGTATTAGTGAATGTGTGCGAGTGTGCGTGAGTGTGTGCATGTGAGTGAGTGAGTGTGTGTGTGCGAGTGTGTGCCAGTGAGTGTGAGTGAGTGTGTGCGAGTGTGTGCGAGTGTGTGTGCGAGTGTGAGTGTGTAGGACTGTGTGTGCGAGTGTGTGTGAGTGTGTGCGAGTGTGTGTAGGAGTGTGTGCGATTGTGTGTGTGAGTGTGTAGGACTGTATGTGCGAGTGTGTGCGACTGTGTTCGAGTGTGTGTGTGCGAGTGTGTGAGCATGTGTGAGTGTGTGCAAGTGTGTGCGTGCGAGTGTGTGTGTGCGAGTGTGTGTGATTGTGTATGAGTGAGTGTGTGCGTGTGTGCAAGTGTGTTTGAGTGTGTTTGTGCGAGTGTGTATGAGTGTGTGTGTGCGAGTGTGTGCAAGTGTGTGTGATTGTGTGTGAGTGTGTGTATGAGTGAGTGTGTGCGAGTGTGTGCGAGTGTGTGTGCGAGTGTATGCGCGAGTGTGTGCGTGCGAGTGTGTGCGTGCGAGTCTGTGTGAGCGCACGAGTGTGTGAGTGTGTGTGCGAATGTGTGTGCGTGTGAGTGTGTGCGAGTGTGTATGAGTGTATGTGCGAGTGTGTGCCAGTGTGTGCGAGTGTGTGTGTGCGAGTGTGTGCAAGTGTGTGTGAGTGAGTGTGTGCGAGTGTGTGCGAGAGTGTGCGAGTGTGTGTGTGCGAGTGTGTGTGTGCGAGTGTGTGTGCAATTGTGTATGAGTGTGTGCGAGTGTGTGTGAGTTTGTGCAAGTGTGTGCGTGCGATTGCGTGCGAGTGAGTGCGAGTGTGTGTGAGTGTGTGTATGTGAGTGTGTGTGCGATTGTGTATGAGTGTGTGCGAGTGTGTGTGAGTTTGTGCGAGTGTGTGTGTGTGCGAGTGTGTGCTAGTGTGCACGAGTGTTTGAGTGTGTGCGAGTGTGCCTGAGTAAGTGTGTGTGTGATTGTGTGCGAGTGTTTCCGAGTGTGTGTGTGAGTGAGTAGGACTGTGTGTGCGAGTGTTTGCGAGTCTGTGTGCGAGCGTGTGTGTGCGAGTGTGTTTGAGGGTGTGCAATTGTGTGCAAGTGTGTGTGTGCGAGTGCGAGTCCATATGAGTGAGTGTGTGAATGTGTGCGAGTGTGTGCCAGTGTGTGTGTGCGAGTGTGTGTACGAGTGTGTGCGAGTGTGTGAGTGCGAGTGTGTGCGAGTGTGTATGAGTGTATGTGCGAGTGTGTGTGCGAGTGTGTGTTCGAATGTGTGTGTTCGCGTGTGTGCAAGTGTGTGCGAGTGCGTACGAGAGTGTGTGAGTGTGCACTAGTGTGTGCATGTGAGTGTGTGCGAGTGTGTGTGTGCGCATGAGTGTGTGCGAGTGTGTGAGTGTGTGTGCGAATGTGTGTGCGTGTGAGTGTGTGCGAGTGTGTATGAGTGTATGTGCGAGTATGTGCCAGTGTGTGCGAGTGTGTGTGTGTGTGAGTGTGTGCGAGTGAGTGTGTGCGAGAGTGTGCGAGTGTGTGTGTGCGAGTATGTGTGTGCGAGTGTGTGTGCGAGTGTGTGTGTGCGAGTGTGTGTGCAATTGTGTATGAGTGTGTGTGAGTGTGTGTGAGTTTGTGCAAGTGTGTGCGTGTGTGCATGCCAGTGCGTGCGAGTGAGTGCGAGTGTGTGCGAGTGTGTGTATGCGAGTGTGTGTGCGATTGTGTATGAGTGTGTGCGAGTGTGAGTGAGTTTGTGCGAGTGTGTGCGAGTGTGTGCGAGTGTGTGCTAATGTGCACGAGTGTTTGAGTGTGTGCGAGTGTGCCTGAGTAAGTGTGTGTGTGATTGTGTGCGAGTGTTTCCGAGTGTGTGTGTGAGTGAGTAGGACTGTGTGTGCGAGTGTGTGCGAGTGTGTGTGCGAGCGTGTGTGTGCGAGTGTGTTCGAGTGTGTGCAATTGTGTGCAAGTGTGTGTGTGCGAGTGCGAGTCCGTATGAGTGAGTGTGTGAATGTGTGCGAGTGTGTGCCAGTGTGTGTGTGCGAGTGTGTGTATGAGTGTGTGCGAGTGTGTGCGTGCGAGTGTGTATGAGTGTATGTGCGAGTGTGTGCGAGTTTGTGTGCGAGTGTGTGTGTTCGAGTGTGTGCAAGTGTGTGTGAGTGTGTGTGCGAGTGCGTACGAGTGTGTTCGTGTGTGCACGAGTGTGTGCGTGTGAGTGTGTGCGAGTGTGTGCGTCCGAGTGTGTGCGAGTGTGCTCGAGTGAGTGGGTGTGAGTGTGTGCGAGTGTGCATGAGTGAGTGTATGTGAGTGTGTGCGTGTGTGTGAGTTTGTGTGCGAGTGTGCTCGAGTGAATGGGTGCGAGTGTGTGTGAGTGTGTGCGAGTGAGTGCAAGTGTGTGCGAGTATGTGGGTGCGAGTGTGTGCAAGTGTGTGCGAGTGTGTGTGAATGTGTGTTCGAGTGTGTGCGAGTGTGTGTGAGTGTGTGTGCGAGTGTGTGCAAGTGTGTGCGAGTGTGTGGGTGCGAGTGTGTGTGAATGTGTGTTCGAGTTTGTGCGAGTGTGTGCGTGCGAGCATGTGTGAGTGTGCTCGAGTGAATGGGTGCGAATGTGTGCGAGTGTGTGTGAGTGTGTGCGAGTGAGTGTGTGCGAGTGTGTATGAGTGAGTGTGTGTGAGTGTGTGCGAGTTTGTGTGCGAGTGTGTGCGAGTGAGTGTGTGCGAATGTGTATAAGTGTGTGTGCGAGTGTGTGCAAGTGGGTGCGAGTGTGTGGGTGCGAGTGTGTGCAAGTGTGTGCGAGTATGTGTGAATGTGTGTTTGAGTGTGTGCGAGTGTGTGCCAGTGAGTGTGTGCGAGTGTTTGCGAGTGTGTGTGTGAGTGTGTGCATGCGAGTGTGTGCGTGCGGGTGTGTGCGAGTGTGTGTGAGTGTGTGTGTGAATGTGTGTGTGTGCGAGTGTGCGTGCGAGTGAGTGTGTGAGTGTGTGTATGACTGTGTGTGTTCGATTGTGTATAAGTGTGTGCGAGTGTGTGTGTGAGTGTGTGTGCAAGTGTGTGTGTGCGAGTGTGTTCGATTGTGTGCGAATGTGTGTGTGAGTGTGAGTGAGTGTGTACGAGTGTGTGCGAGTGTGTATGAGTGTATGTGCGAGTATGTGCCAGTGTGTGCGAGTGTGCAATTGTGTATGAGTGTGTTCGAGTGTGCAATTGTGTATGAGTGTGTTCGAGTGTGTGTGAGTTTGTGCAAGTGTGTGCGTGTGTGCGTGCGAGTGCGTGCGAGTGAGTGCGAGTGTGTGCGAGTGTGTGTATGCGAGTGTGTGTGCGATTGTGTATGAGTGTGTGCGAGTGTGTGTGTGCGAGTGTGTTCGATTGTGTGCGAATGTGTGTGTGAGTGTGAGTGAGTGTGTACGAGTGTGTGCGAGTGTGTATGAGTGTATGTGCGAGTATGTGCCAGTGTGTGCGAGTGTGCAATTGTGTATGAGTGTGTTCGAGTGTGTGTGAGTTTGTGCAAGTGTGTGCGTGTGTGCGTGCGAGTGCGTGCGAGTGAGTGCGAGTGTGTGCGAGTGTGTGCGAGTGTGTGTATGCGAGTGTGTGTGCGATTGTGTATGAGTGTGTGCGAGTGTGTGTGAGTTTGTGCGAGTGTGTGTGTGTGTGTGTGTGCGAGTGTGTGCTAGTGTGCACGAGTGTTTGAGTGTGTGCGAGTGTGCCTGAGTAAGTGTGTGTGTGATTGTGTGTGAGTGTTTCCGAGTGTGTGTGTGAGTGAGTAGGACTTTGTGTGCGAGTGTTTGCGAGTGTGTGTGCGAGCGAGTGTGTGCGAGTGTGTTCGAGGGTGTGCAATTGTGTGCAAGTGTGTGTGTGCGAGTGCGAGTCCATATGAGTGAGTGTGTGAATGTGTGCGAGTGTGTGCCAGTGTGTGTGTGTGCGAGTGTGTGTGAGTGTGTGTATGAGTGTGTGTGTTCGATTGTGTATAAGTGTGTGCGAGTGTGTGTGTGAGTGTGTGTGCAAGTGTGTGTGTGCGAGTGTGTTCGATTGTGTGCGAATGTGTGTGTGAGTGTGAGTGAGTGTGTACGAGTGTGTGCGAGTGTGTGCGAGTGTGTGTGCGTGTGAGTGTGTGCGAGTGTGTGTGTGCGCATGAGTGTGTGCGAGTGTGTGAGTGTGTGTGAGTGTGTGCGAATGTGTGTGCGTGTGAGTGTGTGCGAGTGTGTATGAGTGTATGTGCGAGTATGTGCCAGTGTGTGCGAGTGTGTGTGTGTGAGTGTGTGCAAGTGTGTGCGAGTGAGTGTGTGCGAGAGTGTGCGAGTGTGTGCGTGCGAGTGTGTGTTCGAGTGTGTGTGTTCGCGTGTGTGCGAGTGTGTGTGCGAGTGCGTACGAGTGTGTGTGAGTGTGCACGAGTGTGTGCGTGTGTGCGAGTGTTTGCGCGCGAGTGTGTGAGTGTGTGTGCGAATGTGTGTGCGTGTGAGTGTGTGTATGAGTGTATGTGCGAGTATGTGCCAGTGTGTGCGAGTGTGTGTGTGTGAGTGTGTGCAAGTGTGTGCGAGTGAGTGTGTGCAAGAGTGTGCGTGTGTGTGTGTGCGAGTGTGTGTGTGCGAGTGTGTGTGTGCGAGTGTGTGTGCAATTGTGTATGAGTGTGTGCGAGAGTGTGTGAGTTTGTGCAAGTGTGTGCGTGTGTGCGTGCGAGTGAGTGCGAGTGTGTGCGAGTGTGTGTATGCGAGTGTGTGTGCGATTGTGTATGAGTGTGTGCGAGTGTGTGTGAGTTTGTGCAAGTGTGTGCGTGTGTGCGTGCGAGTGCGTGCGAGTGAGTGCGAGTGTGTGCGAGTGTGTGTATGCGAGTGTGTGTGCGATTGTGTATGAGTGTGTGCGAGTGTGAGTGAGTTTGTGCGAGTGTGTGTGTGTGTGTGTGCGAGTGTGTGCTAGTGTGCACGAGTGTTTGAGAGTGTGCGAGTGTGCCTGAGTAAGTGTGTGTGTGATTGTGTGCGAGTGTTTCCGAGTGTGTGTGCGAGTGAGTAGGACTGTGTGTGCGACTGTGTGCGACTGTGTGTGCGAGCGTGTGTGTGCGAGTGTGTTCGAGTGTGTGCAATTGTGTGCGAGTGTGTGTGTGTGAGTGCGAGTCCCTATGAGCGAGTGTGTGAATGTGTGCGAGTGTGTGCCAGTGTGTGTGTGCGAGTGTGTGCGTGCGAGTGTGTATGAGTGTATGTGCATCTGTGTGTGCGAGTGTGTGCGAGTGTGTGTGCGAGTGTGTGTGTTCGAGTGTGTGCAAGTGTGTGCGAATGTGTGTGCGAGTGCGTACGAGTGTGTTCGTGTGTGCACGAGTGTGTGCGTGTGAGTGTGTGCGAGTGTGTGAGTGTGTGTGAGTGTGTGCGAATGTGTGTGCGTGTGAGTGTGTGCGAGTGTGTATGAGTGTATGTGCGAGTATGTGCCAGTGTGTGCGAGTGTGTGTGTGTGAGTGTGTGCAAGTGTGTGCGAGTGAGTGTGTGCGAGAGTGTGCGAGTGTGTGCGTGCGAGTGTGTGTTCGAGTGTGTGTGTTCGCGTGTGTGCGAGTGTGTGTGCGAGTGCGTACGAGTGTGTGTGAGTGTGCACGAGTGTGTGCGTGTGTGCGAGTGTTTGCGCGCGAGTGTGTGAGTGTGTGTGCGAATGTGTGTGCGTGTGAGTGTGTGTATGAGTGTATGTGCGAGTATGTGCCAGTGTGTGCGAGTGTGTGTGTGTGAGTGTGTGCAAGTGTGTGCGAGTGAGTGTGTGCAAGAGTGTGCGAGTGTGTGTGTGCGAGTGTGTGTGTGCGAGTGTGTGTGTGCGAGTGTGTGTGCAATTGTGTATGAGTGTGTGCGAGTGTGTGTGAGTTTGTGCAAGTGTGTGCGTGTGTGCGTGCGAGTGCGTGCGAGTGAGTGCGAGTGTGTGCGAGTGTGTGTATGCGAGTGTGTGTGCGATTGTGTATGAGTGTGTGCGAGTGTGTGTGAGTTTGTGCAAGTGTGTGCGTGTGTGCGTGCGAGTGCGTGCGAGTGAGTGCGAGTGTGTGCGAGTGTGTGTATGCGAGTGTGTGTGCGATTGTGTATGAGTGTGTGCGAGTGTGAGTGAGTTTGTGCGAGTGTGTGTGTGTGTGTGCGAGTGTGTGCTAGTGTGCACGAGTGTTTGAGAGTGTGCGAGTGTGCCTGAGTAAGTGTGTGTGTGATTGTGTGCGAGTGTTTCCGAGTGTGTGTGCGAGTGAGTAGGACTGTGTGTGCGACTGTGTGCGACTGTGTGTGCGAGCGTGTGTGTGCGAGTGTGTTCGAGTGTGTGCAATTGTGTGCGAGTGTGTGTGTGTGAGTGCGAGTCCCTATGAGCGAGTGTGTGAATGTGTGCGAGTGTGTGCCAGTGTGTGTGTGCGAGTGTGTGCGTGCGAGTGTGTATGAGTGTATGTGCGTCTGTGTGTGCGAGTGTGTGCGAGTGTGTGTGCGAGTGTGTGTGTTCGAGTGTGTGCAAGTGTGTGCGAATGTGTGTGCGAGTGCGTACGAGTGTGTTCGTGTGTGCACGAGTGTGTGCGTGTGAGTGTGTGCGAGTGTGCGCGAGTGTGTGCGTGTGAGTGAGTGTGTGTGTGAGTGTGAGTGTGTGCTAGTGTGCATGAGTGTGTGAGTGTGTGCGAGTGTGCGTGAGTGTGCGTGTGAGTGAGTGAGTGTGTGCGAGTGTGTGTGCGAGTGTGTGTGAGTGTGTACGAGTGTGTGTAGGAGTGTGTGCGATTGTGTGTGTGAGTGTGTAGGACTGTATGTGCAAGTGTGTGCGAGTGTGTTCGAGTGTGTGAGTGTGTGCGAGTGTGTGTGAGTGTGTGCAAGTGTGTGTGTGCGAGTGTGTGCGAGTGTGTGTGTGAGTGTGTGCAAGTGTGTTCGAGTGTGTGTGCGAGTGTGTATGAGTGTGTGTGTGTGTGCAAGTGTGTGCGTGTGTGTGTGAGTGTGTGTGAGTGTGTGCATGAGTGAGTGTGTGCGAGTGTGTGTGAGTGTGTGTGTGTGAGTGTGTGTGAGTGTGTGTGCGAGTGTGTGTGCGAGTGTGTGCGTGCGAGTGTGTGCGAGTGTGTGTGTGTGAGTGTGTGCGAGTGTGTGTGTGCGATTGTGTATTAGTGAATGTGTGCGAGTGTGCGTGAGTGTGTGCGTGTGAGTGTGTGTGTGCGAGTGTGTGTGAGTGAGTGTGTGCGAGTGTGTGTGTGTGATTGTGCATAAGTGTGTGCGAGTGTGAGTGTGTAGGACTGTGTGTGCGAGTGTGTGCGTGCGAGTGTGTGTGTGCGAGTGTGTGTGATTGTGTATGAGTGAGTGTGTGCGAGTGTGTGTGTGAGTGTGTGCAAGTGTGTTTGAGTGTGTTTGTGCGAGTGTGTATGAGTGTGTGTGTGCGAGTGTGTGAAAGTGTGTTTGTGTGAGTGTGTATGAATGTGTGTAAGAGTGTGTGATTGTGTGTGAGTGTGTGTATGAGTGAGTGTGTGCGAGTGTGTGCGTGTGAGTCTGTGTGTGCACGCGAGTGTGTGCGAGTGTGTGAGTGTGTGTGCGAATGTGTGTGTGTGAGTGTGTGCGAGTGTGTATGAGTGTATGTGCGAGTGTGTGCCAGTGTGTGCGAGTGTGTGTGTGCGAGTGTGTGCAAGTGTGTGCGAGTGAGTGTGTGCGAGTGTGTGCGAGAGTGTGCGAGTGTGTATGTGCGAGTGTGTGTGTGCGAGTGTGTGTATGCGAGTGTGTGTGCAATTGTGTATGAGTGTGTTCGAGTGTGTGTCAGTTTGTGCAAGTGTGTGCGTGTGTGCGTGCGAGTGCGTGCGAGTGAGTGCGAGTGTGTGTGAGTGTGTGCGAGTGTGTGTATGCGAGTGTGTGTGCGATTGTGTATGAGTGTGTGCGAGTGTGTGTGAGTTTGTGCGAGTGTGTGTGTGTGTGTGTGCGAGTGTGTGCTATTGTGCACGAGTGTTTGATTGTGTGCGAGTGTGCCTGAGTAAGTGTGTGTGTGATTGTGTGCGAGTGTTTCCGAGTGTGTGTGTGAGTGAGTAGGACTTTGTGTGCGAGTGTTTGCGAGTGTGTGTGCGAGCGAGTGTGTGCGAGTGTGTTCGAGGGTGTGCAATTGTGTGCAAGTGTGTGTGTGCGAGTGCGAGTCCATATGAGTGAGTGTGTGAATGTGTGCGAGTGTGTGCCAGTGTGTGTGTGTGCGAGTGTGTGTGGGTGTGTGTATGACTGTGTGTGTTCGATTGTGTATAAGTGTGTGCGAGTGTGTGTGTGAGTGTGTGTGCAAGTGTGTGTGTGCGAGTGTGTTCGATTGTGTGCGAATGTGTGTGTGAGTGTGAGTGAGTGTGTACGAGTGTGTGCGAGTGTGTATGAGTGTATGTGCGAGTATGTGCCAGTGTGTGCGAGTGTGCAATTGTGTATGAGTGTGTTCGAGTGTGTGTGAGTTTGTGCAAGTGTGTGCGTGTGTGCGTGCGAGTGCGTGCGAGTGAGTGCGAGTGTGTGCGAGTGTGTGCGAGTGTGTGTATGCGAGTGTGTGTGCGATTGTGTATGAGTGTGTGCGAGTGTGTGTGAGTTTGTGCGAGTGTGTGTGTGCGAGTGTGTGCTAGTTTGCACGAGTGTTTGAGTGTGTGCGAGTGTGCCTGAGTAAGTGTGTGTGTGATTGTGTGCGAGTGTTTCCGAGTGTGTGTGTGAGTGAGTAGGACTTTGTGTGCGAGTGTTTGCGAGTGTGTGTGCGAGCGAGTGTGTGCGAGTGTGTTCGAGGGTGTGCAATTGTGTTCAAGTGTGTGTGTGCGAGTGCGAGTCCATATGAGTGAGTGTGTGAATGTGTGCGAGTGTGTGCCAGTGTGTGTGTGTGCGAGTGTGTGTGAGTGTGTGTATGACTGTGTGTGTTCGATTGTGTATAAGTGTGTGCGAGTGTGTGTGAGTGTGTGTGCAAGTGTGTGTGTGCGAGTGTGTTCGATTGTGTGCGAATGTGTGTGTGAGTGTGAGTGAGTGTGTACGAGTGTGTGCGAGTGTGTATGAGTGTATGTGCGAGTATGTGCCAGTGTGTGCGAGTGTGCAATTGTGTATGAGTGTGTTCGAGTGTGTGTGAGTTTGTGCAAGTGTGTGCGTGTGTGCGTGCGAGTGCGTGCGAGTGAGTGCGAGTGTGTGCGAGTGTGTGCGAGTGTGTGTATGCGAGTGTGTGTGCGATTGTGTATGAGTGTGTGCGAGTGTGTGTGAGTTTGTGCGAGTGTGTGTGTGTGTGTGTGCGAGTGTGTGCTAGTGTGCACGAGTGTTTGAGTGTGTGCGAGTGTGCCTGAGTAAGTGTGTGTGTGATTGTGTGCGAGTGTTTCCGAGTGTGTGTGTGAGTGAGTAGGACTTTGTGTGCGAGTGTTTGCGAGTGTGTGTGCGAGCGAGTGTGTGCGAGTGTGTTCGAGGGTGTGCAATTGTGTGCAAGTGTGTGTGTGCGAGTGCGAGTCCATATGAGTGAGTGTGTGAATGTGTGCGAGTGTGTGCCAGTGTGTGTGTGTGCGAGTGTGTGTGAGTGTGTGTATGAGTGTGTGTGTTCGATTGTGTATAAGTGTGTGCGAGTGTGTGTGTGAGTGTGTGTGCAAGTGTGTGTGTGCGAGTGTGTTCGATTGTGTGCGAATGTGTGTGAGTGTGAGTGAGTGTGTACGAGTGTGTGCGAGTGTGTGCGAGTGTGTGTGCGTGTGAGTGTGTGCGAGTGTGTGTGTGCGCATGAGTGTGTGCGAGTGTGTGAGTGTGTGTGAGTGTGTGCGAATGTGTGTGCGTGTGAGTGTGTGCGAGTGTGTATGAGTGTATGTGCGAGTATGTGCCAGTGTGTGCGAGTGTGTGTGTGTGAGTGTGTGCAAGTGTGTGCGAGTGAGTGTGTGCGAGAGTGTGCGAGTGTGTGCGTGCGAGTGTGTGTTCGAGTGTGTGTGTTCGCGTGTGTGCGAGTGTGTGTGCGAGTGCGTACGAGTGTGTGTGAGTGTGCACGAGTGTGTGCGTGTGTGCGAGTGTTTGCGCGCGAGTGTGTGAGTGTGTGTGCGAATGTGTGTGCGTGTGAGTGTGTGTATGAGTGTATGTGCGAGTATGTGCCAGTGTGTGCGAGTGTGTGTGTGTGAGTGTGTGCAAGTGTGTGCGAGTGAGTGTGTGCAAGAGTGTGCGAGTGTGTGTGTGCGAGTGTGTGTGTGCGAGTGTGTGTGTGCGAGTGTGTGTGCAATTGTGTATGAGTGTGTGCGAGTGTGTGTGAGTTTGTGCAAGTGTGTGCGTGTGTGCGTGCGAGTGCGTGCGAGTGAGTGCGAGTGTGTGCGAGTGTGTGTATGCGAGTGTGTGTGCGATTGTGTATGAGTGTGTGCGAGTGTGTGTGAGTTTGTGCAAGTGTGTGCGTGTGTGCGTGCGAGTGCGTGCGAGTGAGTGCGAGTGTGTGCGAGTGTGTGTATGCGAGTGTGTGTGCGATTGTGTATGAGTGTGTGCGAGTGTGAGTGAGTTTGTGCGAGTGTGTGTGTGTGTGTGTGTGCGAGTGTGTGCTAGTGTGCACGAGTGTTTGAGAGTGTGCGAGTGTGCCTGAGTAAGTGTGTGTGTGATTGTGTGCGAGTGTTTCCGAGTGTGTGTGCGAGTGAGTAGGACTGTGTGTGCGACTGTGTGCGACTGTGTGTGCGAGCGTGTGTGTGCGAGTGTGTTCGAGTGTGTGCAATTGTGTGCGAGTGTGTGTGTGTGAGTGCGAGTCCCTATGAGCGAGTGTGTGAATGTGTGCGAGTGTGTGCCAGTGTGTGTGTGCGAGTTTGTGCGTGCGAGTGTGTATGAGTGTATGTGCGTCTGTGTGTGCGAGTGTGTGCGAGTGTGTGTGCGATTGTGTGTGTTCGATTGTGTATAAGTGTGTGCGAGTGTGTGTGTGAGTGTGTGTGCAAGTGTGTGTGTGCGAGTGTGTTCGATTGTGTGCGAATGTGTGTGTGAGTGTGAGTGAGTGTGTACGAGTGTGTGCGAGTGTGTATGAGTGTATGTGCGAGTATGTGCCAGTGTGTGCGAGTGTGCAATTGTGTATGAGTGTGTTCGAGTGTGTGTGAGTTTGTGCAAGTGTGTGTGTGTGTGCGTGCGAGTGCGTGCGAGTGAGTGCGAGTGTGTGCGAGTGTGTGCGAGTGTGTGTATGCGAGTGTGTGTGCGATTGTGTATGAGTGTGTGCGAGTGTGTGTGAGTTTGTGCGAGTGTGTGTGTGCGAGTGTGTGCTAGTTTGCACGAGTGTTTGAGTGTGTGCGAGTGTGCCTGAGTAAGTGTGTGTGTGATTGTGTGCGAGTGTTTCCGAGTGTGTGTGTGAGTGAGTAGGACTTTGTGTGCGAGTGTTTGCGAGTGTGTGTGCGAGCGAGTGTGTGCGAGTGTGTTCGAGGGTGTGCAATTGTGTTCAAGTGTGTGTGTGCGAGTGCGAGTCCATATGAGTGAGTGTGTGAATGTGTGCGAGTGTGTGCCAGTGTGTGTGTGTGCGAGTGTGTGTGAGTGTGTGTATGACTGTGTGTGTTCGATTGTGTATAAGTGTGTGCGAGTGTGTGTGTGAGTGTGTGTGCAAGTGTGTGTGTGCGAGTGTGTTCGATTGTGTGTGAATGTGTGTGAGTGTGAGTGAGTGTGTACGAGTGTGTGCGAGTGTGTGCGAGTGTGTGTGCGTGTGAGTGTGTGCGAGTGTGTGTGTGCGCATGAGTGTGTGCGAGTGTGTGAGTGTGTGTGAGTGTGTGCGAATGTGTGTGCGTGTGAGTGTGTGCGAGTGTGTATGAGTGTATGTGCGAGTATGTGCCAGTGTGTGCGAGTGTGTGTGTGTGAGTGTGTGCAAGTGTGTGCGAGTGAGTGTGTGCGAGAGTGTGCGAGTGTGTGCGTGCGAGTGTGTGTTCGAGTGTGTGTGTTCGCGTGTGTGCGAGTGTGTGTGCGAGTGCGTACGAGTGTGTGTGAGTGTGCACGAGTGTGTGCGTGTGTGCGAGTGTTTGCGCGCGAGTGTGTGAGTGTGTGTGCGAATGTGTGTGCGTGTGAGTGTGTGTATGAGTGTATGTGCGAGTATGTGCCAGTGTGTGCGAGTGTGTGTGTGTGAGTGTGTGCAAGTGTGTGCGAGTGAGTGTGTGCAAGAGTGTGCGAGTGTGTGTGTGCGAGTGTGTGTGTGCGAGTGTGTGTGTGCGAGTGTGTGTGCAATTGTGTATGAGTGTGTGCGAGTGTGTGTGAGTTTGTGCAAGTGTGTGCGTGTGTGCGTGCGAGTGCGTGCGAGTGAGTGCGAGTGTGTGCGAGTGTGTGTATGCGAGTGTGTGTGCGATTGTGTATGAGTGTGTGCGAGTGTGTGTGAGTTTGTGCAAGTGTGTGCGTGTGTGCGTGCGAGTGCGTGCGAGTGAGTGCGAGTGTGTGCGAGTGTGTGTATGCGAGTGTGTGTGCGATTGTGTATGAGTGTGTGCGAGTGTGAGTGAGTTTGTGCGAGTGTGTGTGTGTGTGTGCGAGTGTGTGCTAGTGTGCACGAGTGTTTGAGAGTGTGCGAGTGTGCCTGAGTAAGTGTGTGTGTGATTGTGTGCGAGTGTTTCCGAGTGTGTGTGCGAGTGAGTAGGACTGTGTGTGCGACTGTGTGCGACTGTGTGTGCGAGCGTGTGTGTGCGAGTGTGTTCGAGTGTGTGCAATTGTGTGCGAGTGTGTGTGTGTGAGTGCGAGTCCCTATGAGCGAGTGTGTGAATGTGTGCGAGTGTGTGCCAGTGTGTGTGTGCGAGTTTGTGCGTGCGAGTGTGTATGAGTGTATGTGCGTCTGTGTGTGCGAGTGTGTGCGAGTGTGTGTGCGAGTGTGTGTGTTCGATTGTGTATAAGTGTGTGCGAGTGTGTGTGTGAGTGTGTGTGCAAGTGTGTGTGTGCGAGTGTGTTCGATTGTGTGCGAATGTGTGTGTGAGTGTGAGTGAGTGTGTACGAGTGTGTGCGAGTGTGTATGAGTGTATGTGCGAGTATGTGCCAGTGTGTGCGAGTGTGCAATTGTGTATGAGTGTGTTCGAGTGTGTGTGAGTTTGTGCAAGTGTGTGTGTGTGTGCGTGCGAGTGCGTGCGAGTGAGTGCGAGTGTGTGCGAGTGTGTGCGAGTGTGTGTATGCGAGTGTGTGTGCGATTGTGTATGAGTGTGTGCGAGTGTGTGTGAGTTTGTGCGAGTGTGTGTGTGCGAGTGTGTGCTAGTTTGCACGAGTGTTTGAGTGTGTGCGAGTGTGCCTGAGTAAGTGTGTGTGTGATTGTGTGCGAGTGTTTCCGAGTGTGTGTGTGAGTGAGTAGGACTTTGTGTGCGAGTGTTTGCGAGTGTGTGTGCGAGCGAGTGTGTGCGAGTGTGTTCGAGGGTGTGCAATTGTGTTCAAGTGTGTGTGTGCGAGTGCGAGTCCATATGAGTGAGTGTGTGAATGTGTGCGAGTGTGTGCCAGTGTGTGTGTGTGCGAGTGTGTGTGAGTGTGTGTATGACTGTGTGTGTTCGATTGTGTATAAGTGTGTGCGAGTGTGTGTGTGAGTGTGTGTGCAAGTGTGTGTGTGCGAGTGTGTTCGATTGTGTGCGAATGTGTGTGTGAGTGTGAGTGAGTGTGTACGAGTGAGTGCGAGTGTGTATGAGTGTATGTGCGAGTATGTGCCAGTGTGTGCGAGTGTGCAATTGTGTATGAGTGTGTTCGAGTGTGTGTGAGTTTGTGCAAGTGTGTGCGTGTGTGCGTGCGAGTGAGTGCGAGTGTGTGCGAGTGTGTGCGAGTGTGTGTATGCGAGTGTGTGTGCGATTGTGTATGAGTGTGTGCGAGTGTGTGTGAGTTTGTGCGAGTGTGTGTGTGTGTGTGCGAGTGTGTGCTAGTGTGCACGAGTGTTTGAGTGTGTGCGAGTGTGCCTGAGTAAGTGTGTGTGTGATTGTGTGCGAGTGTTTCCGAGTGTGTGTGTGAGTGAGTAGGACTTTGTGTGCGAGTGTTTGCGAGTGTGTGTGCGAGCGAGTGTGTGCGAGTGTGTTCGAGGGTGTGCAATTGTGTGCAAGTGTGTGTGTGCGAGTGCGAGTCCATATGAGTGAGTGTGTGAATGTGTGCGAGTGTGTGCCAGTGTGTGTGTGTGCGAGTGTGTGTGAGTGTGTGTATGAGTGTGTGTGTTCGATTGTGTATAAGTGTGTGCGAGTGTGTGTGTGAGTGTGTGTGCAAGTGTGTGTGTGCGAGTGTGTTCGATTGTGTGCGAATGTGTGTGAGTGTGAGTGAGTGTGTACGAGTGTGTGCGAGTGTGTGCGAGTGTGTGTGTGTGTGAGTGTGTGCGAGTGTGTGTGTGCGCATGAGTGTGTGCGAGTGTGTGAGTGTGTGTGAGTGTGTGCGAATGTGTGTGCGTGTGAGTGTGTGCGAGTGTGTATGAGTGTATGTGCGAGTATGTGCCAGTGTGTGCGAGTGTGTGTGTGTGAGTGTGTGCAAGTGTGTGCGAGTGAGTGTGTGCGAGAGTGTGTGAGTGTGTGCGTGCGAGTGTGTGTTCGAGTGTGTGTGTTCGCGTGTGTGCGAGTGTGTGTGCGAGTGCGTACGAGTGTGTGTGAGTGTGCACGAGTGTGTGCGTGTGTGCGAGTGTTTGCACGCGAGTGTGTGAGTGTGTGTGCGAATGTGTGTGCGTGTGAGTGTGTGTATGAGTGTATGTGCGAGTATGTGCCAGTGTGTGCGAGTGTGTGTGTGTGAGTGTGTGCAAGTGTGTGCGAGTGAGTGTGTGCAAGAGTGTGCGAGTGTGTGTGTGTGAGTGTGTGTGTGCGAGTGTGTGTGTGCGAGTGTGTGTGCAATTGTGTATGAGTGTGTGCGAGTGTGTGTGAGTTTGTGCAAGTGTGTGCGTGTGTGCGTGCGAGTGCGTGCGAGTGAGTGCGAGTGTGTGCGAGTGTGTGTATGCGAGTGTGTGTGCGATTGTGTATGAGTGTGTGCGAGTGTGTGTGAGTTTGTGCAAGTGTGTGCGTGTGTGCGTGCGAGTGCGTGCGAGTGAGTGTGAGTGTGTGCGAGTGTGTGTATGCGAGTGTGTGTGCGATTGTGTATGAGTGTGTGCGAGTGTGAGTGAGTTTGTGCGAGTGTGTGTGTGTGTGAGTGTGTGCTAGTGTGCACGAGTGTTTGAGAGTGTGCGAGTGTGCCTGAGTAAGTGTGTGTGTGATTGTGTGCGAGTGTTTCCGAGTGTGTGTGCGAGTGAGTAGGACTGTGTGTGCGACTGTGTGCGACTGTGTGTGCGAGCGTGTGTGTGCGAGTGTGTTCGAGTGTGTGCAATTGTGTGCGAGTGTGTGTGTGTGAGTGCGAGTCCCTATGAGCGAGTGTGTGAATGTGTGCGAGTGTGTGCCAGTGTGTGTGTGCGAGTTTGTGCGTGCGAGTGTGTATGAGTGTATGTGCGTCTGTGTGTGCGAGTGTGTGCGAGTGTGTGTGCGAGTGTGTGTGTTCGAGTGTGTGCAAGTGTGTGCGAATGTGTGTGCGAGTGCGTACGAGTGTGTTCGTGTGTGCACGAGTGTGTGTGTGCGAGTGTGTGCGAGTGTGTGCGTGCGAGTGTGTGCGAGTGTGCTCGAGTGAGTGGGTGTGAGTGTGTGCGAGTGTGCATGAGTGAGTGTATGTGAGTGTGTGCGTGTGTGCGAGTTTGTGTGCGAGTGTGCTCGAGTGAATGGGTGCGAGTGTGTGTGAGTGTGTGCGAGTGAGTGCAAGTGTGTGCGAGTGTGTGGGTGTGAGTGTGTGCAAGTGTGTGCGAGTGTGTGTGAATGTGTGTTCGAGTATGTGCGAGTGTGTGTGAGTGTTTGTGCGAGTGTGTGCAAGTGTGTGCGAGTGTATGCGTGCGAGTGTGTGTGTTCGAGTGTGTGCGCGCGAGTGTGTGAGTGCGAATGTGTGTGCGTTTGAGTGTGTGCGAGTGTGCATGAGTGTATGTGCGAGTGTGTGCCAGTGTGTGCGAGTGTGTGTGTGCGAGTGTGTGCAAGTGTGTGCGAGTGTGTGTGAGAGTGTGCGAGTGTGTGCGAGTGTGTGTGTGCGAGTGTGTGTGCATTTGTGTATGAGTGTGTACGAGTGTGTATGAGTTTGTGCAAGTGTGTGCGTGTGTTCATGCGAGTGCGTGCGAGTGAGTGCGGGTGTGTGTAAGCGAGTGTGTGTGTGATTGTGTATGAGTGTGTGTGAGTTTGTGCAAGTGTGTGCGTGTGTGTGCGAGTGCGTGCGAATATGCGCAAATGTGTGCGAGTGTGGGTGTGCGAGTGTGTGCTAGTGTGCGCGAGTGTTTGAGTGTGTACGAGTGTGCGTGAGTAAGTGTGTGTGTAAGTGCGTGCGAGTGTTTCCGAGTGTGTGTGTGAGTGTGAAGGAGTATGTGTGCGAGTGTGTTAGTACGAGTGTGTTCGAGTGTGTGCAATTGTGTGCGAGTGTGTGTTTGAGTGGGTATGAGTGAGTGTGTGCGAGTGTGTGTTTGAGAGTGTGTGTGCGAGTGTGTGCGAGTGTGTGCGAGTGTTTATGAGTGTATGTGCGAGTGTGTGCGCGAGTGTGTGTTTTAGAGTGTGTGCAATTGTGTGCGTTTGAGTGTGTGCATGAGTGTGTGCGTGCGAGTGTGCACGAGTGTGCTCGAGTGAGTGGGTGCATGTAAGTGTGTGCGTGCGAGTGTGTGCGAATGTGTGCGAGTGTGTGCATGCGAGTGTGTGCGTGCAAGTGTTTGCGTGCGAGTGTGTTCGAGTGTGTGCAAGTGTGTGAGTGTGTGCGAGTGTGTGTGTGTGAGTGTGTCCGAGTGTGTGCAAATGTGCCCGAGTGTGCGCGAGTGTGCACGAGTGAATGGGTGCGAGTGTTTGTGAGTGTGTATGAGTGAGTGTGTGCGAGTTTGTGTGCGAATGAGTGTGTGCGAATGTGTGCAAGTGTGTTTGTGAGTGTGTGTGCGAGTGTGTGCATGCGAGTGTGTGCGAGTGTGTGTGAGTGTGTGCGAGTGTGTGTGCGAGTGTGTGCGAGTGTGTGCAAATGTGCCCGAGTGTGCACGAGTGTGCACGAGTGAGTGTGTGCGAGTGTGTGCGAGTGTGGGTGAGTGTGTGCCAGTGTGTGTGTGCGAGTGTGTGCGAGTGTGTGTATGAGTGTGTGTGTTCGATTGTGCAAGTGTGTTTGTGAGTGTGTGTGCGAGTGTGTGCGTGCGAGTGTGTGCGAGTGTGTGTGAGTGTGTGCGAGTGTGTGTGCGAGTGTGTGCGAGTGTGTGCAAATGTGCCCGAGTGTGCCCGAGTGTGCACGAGTGAGTGTGTGCGAGTGTGTGCAAGTGTGTGTGAGTGTGTGCCAGTGTGTGTGTGCGAGTGTGTGCGAGTGTGTGTATGAGTGTGTGTGTGTTCGATTGTGTATAAGTGTGTGCGAGTGTGTGTGTGAGTGTGTGTGCAAGTGTGTGTGTGCGAGTGTGTTCGATTGTGTGCGAATGTGTGTGTGAGTGTGAGTGAGTGTGTACGAGTGTGTGCGAGTGTGTGCGATTGTGTGTGCGAGTGTGTGCGATTGTGTGTGTGAGTGTGTGGGACTGTATGTGCGAGTGTGTGCGAGTGTGTATGAGTGTGTGTGTGAGTGTGTGCAAGTGTGTGTGAGTGAGCGTGTGTGAGTGTGTGTGCGAGTGTGTGCGAGTGTGTGTGATTGTGTGTGAGAGTGTGTAGGACTGTACGTGCGAGTGTGTATGAGTGTGTGTGTGAGTGTGTGCAAGTGTGTGCGAGTGAGTGTGTGTGAGTGTGTGTGCGAGTGTGTGCATGCGAGTGTGTGCGTGCGAGTGTGTGCGACTGTGTGCGAGTGTGTGAGTGCGAGTGTGTGCGAATGTGTGCGAGTGTGTGCGTGCGAGTGTGCACGAGTGTGCACGAGTGTGTGCGTGTAAGTGTGTGCGTGCGAGTGTGTGCGAGTGTGCTCGAGTGAATGGGTGCAAGTGTGTGCGAGTGTGTGTGAGTGTGTGCGAGTGAGTGTGTGTGAGAGTGTATTAGTGAGTGTGTGTGAGTGTGTGCGTGTGTGCGAGTTTCTGTGCGAGTGATTGCGAGTGTGTGTATGCGAGTGTGTGTGCGATTGTGTATGAGTGTGTGCGAGTGTGAGTGAGTTTGTGTGCGAGTGTGTGTGTTCAAGTGTGTGCAAGTGTGTGCGAATGTGTGTGCGAGTGCGTACGAGTGTGTTCGTGTGTGCACGAGTGTGTGCGTGTGAGTGTGTGCGAGTGTGTGCGTGCGAGTGTGTGCGAGTGTGCTCGAGTGAGTGGGTGTGAGTGTGTGCGAGTGTGCATGAGTGAGTGTATGTGAGTGTGTGCGTGTGTGCGAGTTTGTGTGCGAGTGTACTCGAGTGAATGGGTGCGAGTGTGTGTGAGTGTGTGCGAGTGAGTGCAAGTGTGTGCGAGTGTGTGGGTGTGAGTGTGTGCAAGTGTGTGCGAGTGTGTGTGAATGTGTGTTCGAGTGTGTGCGAGTGTGTGTGAGTGTGTGTGCGAGTGTGTGCAAGTGGGTGCGAGAGTATGCGTGCGAGTGTGTGTGTTCGAGTGTGTGCGCGCGAGTGTGTGAGTGCGAATGTGTGTGCGTTTGAGTGTGTGCGAGTGTGCATGAGTGTATGTGCGAGTGTGTGCCAGTGTGTGCGAGTGTGTGTGTGCGAGTGTGTGCAAGTGTGTGCGAGTGTGTGCGAGAGTGTGCGAGTGTGTGCGAGTGTGTGTGTGCGAGTGTGTGTGCATTTGTGTATGAGTGTGTACGAGTGTGTATGAGTTTGTGCAAGTGTGTGCGTGTGTTCATGCGAGTGCGTGCGAGTGAGTGCGGGTGTGTGTAAGCGAGTGTGTGTGTGATTGTGTATGAGTGTGTGTGAGTTTGTGCAAGTGTGTGCGTGTGTGTGCGAGTGCGTGCGAATATGCGCAAATGTGTGCGAGTGTGGGTGTGCGAGTGTGTGCTAGTGTGCGCGAGTGTTTGAGTGTGTACGAGTGTGCGTGAGTAAGTGTGTGTGTAAGTGCGTGCGAGTGTTTCTGAGTGTGTGTGTGAGTGTGAAGGAGTATGTGTGCGAGTGTGTGAGTACGAGTGTGTTCGAGTGTGTGCAATTGTGTGCGAGTGTGTATTTGAGTGGGTATGAGTGAGTGTGTGCGAGTGTGTGTTTGAGAGTGTGTGTGCGAGTGTGTGCGAGTGTGTGCGAGTGTTTATGAGTGTATGTGCGAGTGTGTGCGCGAGTGTGTGTTTTAGAGTGTGTGCAATTGTGTGCGTTTGAGTGTGTGCATGAGTGTGTGCGTGCGAGTGTGCACGAGTGTGCTCGAGTGAGTGGGTGCATGTAAGTGTGTGCGTGCGAGTGTGTGCGAATGTGTGCGAGTGTGTGCATGCGAGTGTGTGCGTGCAAGTGTTTGCGTGCGAGTGTGTTTGAGTGTGTGCAAGTGTGTGAGTGTGTGCGAGTGTGTGTGTGAGTGTGTCCGAGTGTGTGCAAATGTGCCCGAGTGTGCGCGAGTGTGCACGAGTGAATGGGTGCGAGTGTTTGTGAGTGTGTATGAGTGAGTGTGTGCGAGTTTGTGTGCGAATGAGTGTGTGCGAATGTGTGCAAGTGTGTTTGTGAGTGTGTGTGCGAGTGTGTGCATGCGAGTGTGTGCGAGTGTGTGTGAGTGTGTGCGAGTGTGTGTGCGAGTGTGTGCGAGTGTGTGCAAATGTGCCCGAGTGTGCACGAGTGTGCACAAGTGAGTGTGTGCGAGTGTGTGCGAGTGTGGGTGAGTGTGTGCCAGTGTGTGTGTGCGAGTGTGTGCGAGTGTGTGTATGAGTGTGTGTGTTCGATTGTGCAAGTGTGTTTGTGAGTGTGTGTGCGAGTGTGTGCGTGTGAGTGTGTGCGAGTGTGTGTGAGTGTGTGCGAGTGTGTGTGCGAGTGTGTGCGAGTGTGTGCAAATGTGCCCGAGTGTGCCCGAGTGTGCACGAGTGAGTGTGTGCGAGTGTGTGCAAGTGTGTGTGAGTGTGTGCCAGTGTGTGTGTGCGAGTGTGTGCGAGTGTGTGTATGAGTGTGTGTGTGTTTGATTGTGTATAAGTGTGTGCGAGTGTGTGTGTGAGTGTGTGTGCAAGTGTGTGTGTGCGAGTGTGTTCGATTGTGTGCGAATGTGTGTGTGAGTGTGAGTGAGTGTGTACGAGTGTGTGCGAGTGTGTGCGATTGTGTGTGCGAGTGTGTGCGATTGTGTGTGTGAGTGTGTGGGACTGTATGTGCGAGTGTGTGCGAGTGTGTATGAGTGTGTGTGTGAGTGTGTGCAAGTGTGTGTGAGTGAGCGTGTGTGAGTGTGTGTGCGAGTGTGTGTGCGAGTGTGTGCGAGTGTGTGTGATTGTGTGTGAGAGTGTGTAGGACTGTACGTGCGAGTGTGTATGAGTGTGTGTGTGAGTGTGTGCAACTGTGTGCGAGTGAGTGTGTGTGAGTGTGTGTGCGAGTGTGTGCATGCGAGTGTGTGCGTGCAAGTGTGTGCGACTGTGTGCGAGTGTGTGAGTGCGAGTGTGTGCGAATGTGTGCGAGTGTGTGCGTGCGAGTGTGCAAGAGTGTGCACGAGTGTGTGCGTGTAAGTGTGTGCGTGCGAGTGTGTGCGAGTGTGCTCGAGTGAATGGGTGCAAGTGTGTGCGAGTGTGTGTGAGTGTGTGCGAGTGAGTGTGTGTGAGGGTGTATTAGTGAGTGTGTGTGAGTGTGTGCGTGTGTGCGAGTTTCTGTGCGAGTGTGTGCGAGTGTGTGAGTGTGTGCGAGTGTGTGCGTGCGAGTGTGTACGTGCGAGTGTGTGCGAGTGTGTGAGTGTGTGTGCGAATGTGTGTGCGAGTGAGTGTTTAGGAGTGTGTGTAGGAGTGTGTGCGAGTGTGTGCGATTGTGTGTGAGTGTGTAGGACTGTATGTGCAAGTGTGTGCGAGTGTGTTCGAGTGTGTGAGTGTGTGCGAGTGTGTGTGTGCGAGTGTGTGTGCATTTGTGTACGAGTGTGTGCGAGTGTGTGTGAGTTTGTGCAAGTGTGTGCGTGTGTTCATGCGAGTGCGTGCGAGTGAGTGCGGGTGTGTGTAAGCGAGTGTGTGTGCGATTGTGTATGAGTGTGTGTGAGTTTGTGCAAGTGTGTGCGTGTGTGTGCGAGTGCGTGCGAATACACGCAAATGTGTGCGAGTGTGGGCGTGCGAGTGTGTGCTAGTGTGCGCGAGTGTTTGAGTGTGTACGAGTGTGCGTGAGTAAGTGTGTGTGTAAGTGCGTGCGAGTGTTTCCGAGTGTGTGTGTGAGTGTGAAGGAGTGTGTGTGCGAGTGTGTGAGTACGAGTGTGTTCGAGTGTGTGCAATTGTGTGCGAGTGTGTGTGTGAGTGGGTATGAGAGAGTGTGTGCGAGTATGTGCGAATGTGTGTTTGAGAGTGTGTGTGCGAGTGTGTGCGAGTGTGTATGAGTGTATGTGCGAGTGTGTGCGCGAGTGTGTGTTTTAGAGTGTGTGCAATTGTGTGCGTTTGAGTGTGTGCATGAGGGTGTGCGTGCGAGTGTGCACGAGTGTGCTCGAATGAGTGGGTGCATGTAAGTGTGTGCGTGCGAGTGTGTGCGAATGTGTGCGAGTGTGTGCATGCGAGTGTGTGCGTGCAAGTGTTTGCGTGCGAGTGTGTGCGAGTGTGTGCAAGTGTGTGAGTGTGTGCGAGTGTGTGTGTGAGTGTGTCCGAGTGTGTGCAAATGTGCCCGAGTGTGCGCGAGTGTGCATGAGTGAATGGGTGCGAGTGTTTGTGAGTGTGTATGAGTGAGTGTGTGCGAGTTTGTGTGCGAGTGAGTGTGTGCGAATGTGTGCAAGTGTGTTTGTGAGTGTGTGTGCGAGTGTGTGCGTGCGAGTGTGTGTGAGTGTTTGCGAGTGTGTGTGCGAGTGTGTGCGAGTGTGTGCAAATGTGCCCGAGTGTGCACGAGTGTGCACGAGTGAGTGTGTGCGAGTGTGTGTGTGCGAGTGTGTGCGAGTGTGTGTATGAGTGTGTGTGTTCGATTGTGCAAGTGTGTTTGTGAGTGTGTGTGCGAGTGTGTGCGTGCGAGTGTGTGCGAGTGTGTGCGAGTGTGTGTGAGTGTGTGCGAGTGTGTGTGTGAGTGTGTGCGAGTGTGTGCAAATGTGCCCGAGTGTGCCCGAGTGTGCACGAGTGAGTGTGTGCGAGTGTGTACAAGTGTGTGTGAGTGTGTGCCAGTGTGTGTGTGCGAGTGTGTGTGAGTGTGTGTATGAGTGTGTGTGTGTTCGATTGTGTATAAGTGTGTGCGAGTGTGTGTGTGAGTGTGTGTGCAAGTGTGTGTGTGCGAGTGTGTTTGATTGTGTGCGAATGTGTGTGTGAGTGTGAGTGAGTGTGTACGAGTGTGTGCGAGTGTGTGCGAGTGAGTGTGCGAGTGTGTGCGAGTGTGTGCGATTGTGTGTGTGAGTGTGTGGGACTGTATGTGCGAGTGTGTGCGAGTGTGTATGAGTGTGTGTGTGAGTGTGTGCAAGTGTGTGCGAGTGAGTGTGTGTGAGTGTGTGTGCGAGTGTGTGCATGCGAGTGTGTGCGTGCGAGTGTGTGCGAGTGTGTGCGAGTGTGTGCGAGTGTGTGAGTGCGAGTGTGTGCGAATGTGTGCGAGTGTGTGCGTGTGAGTGTGCACGAGTGTGCACGAGTGTGTGCGTGTAAGTGTGTGCGTGCGAGTGTGTGCGAGTGTGCTCGAGTGAATGGGTGCGAGTGTGTGCGAGTGTGTGTGAGTGTGTGCGAGTGAGTGTGTGTGAGAGTGTATTAGTGAGTGTGTGTGAGTGTGTGCGTGTGTGCGAGTTTGTGTGCGAGTGTGTGCGAGTGTGTGAGTGTGTGCGAGTGTGTGCTTGCGAGTGTGTACGTGTGAGTGTGTGCGAGTGTGTGAGTGTGTGTGCGAATGTGTATGTGATTGAGTGTTTAGGATTGTGTGTAGGAGTGTGTGCGAGTGTGTGCGATTGTGTGTGTGAGTGTGTAGGACTGTATGTGCAAGTGTGTGCGAGTGTGTTCGAGTGTGTGAGTGTGTGCGAGTGTGTGTGAGTGTGTGTGAGTGTGTGCAAGTGTGTGTGTGCGAGTGTGTGTGTGTGAGTGTGTGCAAGTGTGTTCGAGTGTGTGTGCGAGTGTGTATGAGTGTGTGTGTGCAAGTGTGTGCGCGTGTGTGTGAGTGTGTGTGAGTGTGTGCATGAGTGAGTGTGTGCGAGTGTGTGTGAGTGTGTGTGTGTGTGAGTGTGTGCGAGTGTGTGTGTGCGAGTGTGTGTGCGAGTGTGTGTGTGCGAGTGTGTGTGTGCGAGTGTGTGTGCGATTGTGTATTAGTGAATGTGTGCGAGTGTGCGTGAGTGTGTGTGTGTGTGAGTGAGTGGCTGTGTGTGTGCGAGTGTGTGCCAGTGAGTGTGAGTGAGTGTGTGCGAGTGTGTGTGAGTGTGTGTGTGCGATTATGCATAAGTGTGTGCGAGTGTGAGTGTGTAGGACTGTGTGTGCGAGTGTGTGTGCGAGTGTGTGTGAGTGTGTGCGAGTGTGTGTAGGAGTGTGTGCAATTGTGTGTGAGTGTGTAGGACTGTATGTGTGAGCATGTGTGAGTGTGTGCAAGTGTGTGCGTGCGAGTGTGTGTGTGCGAGTGTGTGTGATTGTGTATGAGTGAGTGTGTGCGTGTGTGCAAGTGTGTTTGAGTGTGTTTGTGCGAGTGTGTATGAGTGTGTGTGCGAGTGTGTGCAAGTGTGTTTGTGCGAGTGTGTATGAGTGTGTGTGTGCGAGTGTGTGCAAGTGTGTGTGATTGTGTGTGAGTGTGTGTATGAGTGAGTGTGTGCGAGTGTGTGCGAGTGTGTGTGCGAGTGTATGCGCGAGTGTGTGCGTGCGAGTGTGTGCGTGCGAGTCTGTGTGAGCACACGAGTGTGTGAGTGTGTGTGCGAATGTGTGTGCGTGTGAGTGTGTGCGAGTGTGTATGAGTGTATGTGCGAGTGTGTGCCAGTGTGTGCGAGTGTGTGTGTGCGAGTGTGTGCAAGTGTGTGTGAGTCAGTGTGTGCGAGTGTGTGCGAGAGTGTGCGAGTGTGTGTGTGCGAGTGTGTGTGTGCGAGTGTGTGTGCAATTGTGTATGAGTGTGTGCGAGTGTGTGTGAGTTTGTGCAAGTGTGTGCATGCGAGTGCGTGCGAGTGAGTGCGAGTGTGTGTGAGTGTGTGTATGCGAGTGTGTGTGTGATTGTGTATGCGTGTGTGCGAGTGTGTGTGAGTTTGTGCGAGTGTGTGTGTGTGTGTGCGAGTGTGTGCTAGTGTGCATGAGTGTTTGAGTGTGTGCGAGTGTGCCTGAGTAAGTGTGTGTGTGATTGTGTGCGAGTGTTTCCGAGTGTGTGTGTGAGTGAGTAGGACTGTGTGTGCGAGTGTTTGCGAGTGTGTGTGCGAGCGTGTGTGTGCGAGTGTGTTCAAGGGTGTGCAATTGTGTGCAAGTGTGTGTGTGCGAGTGCGAGTCCATATGAGTGAGTGTGTGAATGTGTGCGAGTGTGTGCCAGTGTGTGTGTGCGAGTGTGTGTACGAGTGTGTGCGAGTGTGTGCGTGCGAGTGTGTGCGAGTGTGTATGAGTGTATGTGCGAGTGTGTGTGCGAGTGTGTGTTCGAGTGTGTGTGTTCGCGTGTGTGCAAGTGTGTGCGAGTGCGTACGAGTGTGTGTGAGTGTGCACGAGTGTGTGCGTGTGAGTGTGTGCGAGTGTGTGTGTGCGCATGAGTGTGTGCGAGTGTGTGAGTGTGTGTGCGAATGTGTGTGCGTGTGAGTGTGTGCGAGTGTGTATGAGTGTATGTGCCAGTATGTGCCAGTGTGTGCGAGTGTGTGTGTGTGTGTGAGTGTGTGCGAGTGAGTGTGTGCGAGAGTGTGCGAATGTGTGTGTGCGAGTATGTGTGTGCGAGTGTGTGTGCGAGTGTGTGTGTGCGAGTGTGTGTGCGAGTGTGTGTGTGCGAGTGTGTGTGCAATTGTGTATGAGTGTGTGCGAGTGTGTGTGAGTTTGTGCAAGTGTGTGCGTGTGTGCGTGCCAGTGCGTGCGAGTGAGTGCGAGTGTGTGCGAGTGTGTGTATGCGAGTGTGTGTGCGATTGTGTATGAGTGTGTGCGAGTGTGAGTGAGTTTGTGCGAGTGTGTGCGTGTGTGTGCGAGTGTGTGCTAGTGTGCACGAGTGTTTGAGTGTGTGCGAGTGTGCCTGAGTAAGTGTGTGTGTGATTGTGTGCGAGTGTTTCCGAGTGTGTGTGTGAGTGAGTAGGACTGTGTGTGCGAGTGTGTGCGAGTGTGTGTGCCAGCGTGTGTGTGCGAGTGTGTTCGAGTGTGTGCAATTGTGTGCGAGTGTGTGTGTGCGAGTGCGAGTCCGTATGAGTGAGTGTGTGAATGTGTGCGAGTGTGTGCCAGTGTGTGTGTGCGAGTGTGTGTACGAGTGTGTGCGAGTGTGTGCGTGCGAGTGTGTATGAGTGTATGTGCGAGTGTGTGCGAGTGTGTGTGTTCGAGTGTGTGCAAGTGTGTGTGAGTGTGTGTGCGAGTGCGTACGAGTGTGTTCGTGTGTGCACGAGTGTGTGCGTGTGAGTGTGTGCGAGTGTGTGCGTCCGAGTGTGTGCGAGTGTGCTCGAGTGAGTGGGTGTGAGTGTGTGCGAGTATGCATGAGTGAGTGTATGTGAGTGTGTGCGTGTGTGCGAGTTTGTGTGCGAGTGTGCTCGAGTGAATGGGTGCGAGTGTGTGTGAGTGTGTGCGAGTGAATGCAAGTGTGTGCGAGTATGTGGGTGCGAGTGTGTGCAAGTGTGTGCGAGTGTGTGTGAATGTGTGTTCGAGTGTGTGCGAGTGTGTGTGAGTGTGTGTGCGAGTGTGTGCAAGTGTGTGCGATTGTGTGGGTGCGAGTGTGTGTGAATGTGTGTTCGAGTTTGTGCGAGTGTGTGCGTGCGAGCATGTGTGAGTGTGCTCGAGTGAATGGGTGCGAATGTGTGCGAGTGTGTGTGAGTGTGTGCGAGTGAGTGTGTGCGAGTGTGTATGAGTGAGTGTGTGTGAGTGTGTGCGAGTGAGTGTGTGCGAATGTGTATAAGTGTGTGTGCGAGTGTGTGAAAGTGGGTGCGAGTGTGTGGGTGCGAGTGTGTGCAAGTGTGTGCGAGTATGTGTGAATGTGTGTTTGAGTGTGTGCGAGTGTGTGCCAGTGAGTGTGTGCGAGTGTTTGCGAGTGTGTGTGTGAGTGTGTGCGTGCTAGTGTGTGCGTGCGGGTGTGTGCGAGTGTGTGTGAGTGTGTGTGTGAATGTGTGTGTGTGCGAGTGTGCGTGCGAGTGAGTGTGTGAGTGTGTGTGCAATTGTGTATGAGTGTGTGCAAGTGTGTGTGCGTTTGTGCGAGTGTGTGCGTGTGTGCGTGCGAGTGCGTGCGAGTGAGTGCGAGTGCGTGCAAATGTGTGCGCGAGTGTGCGAGTGTGGGCGTGCGAGTGTGTGCTAGTGTGTGTGAGTGTGTGCGAGTGTGCGTGAGTAAGTGTGTGTGAGAGTATGTGCGAGTGTTGCCGAGTGTGTGTGTGAGTGTGTAGGACTGTGTGCGTGAGTGTGTGTGCAAGTGTGTGTGTACGAGTGTGTTCGAGTGTGTGCAATTTTGTGCGAGTGTGTGTGTGCGAGTGCATATGAGTAAGTGTGTGCGAATGTGTGCGAGTGTGTGCGAGTGTGTGTGCGAGTGTGTGTGCGAGTGTGTGCAAGCGACTGTGTGCGTGCGACTGTGTGCGAGTGTGTGCGAGTGTTTGCGTGTGTGTGCGAGTGTGTGCAAGTGTGTGTGAGTGTGTGTGAGTGTGTGTGTGAGTGTGTGTGAATGTGTGCGAGTCTGTGTGTGCGAGTGTGTGTGTGCGATTGTGTATGAATGTGTGCGAGTATGTGTGTGAGTGTGTGCGAGTGTGTGCGAGTGTGTGCGTGCGAGTGCGAGTGTGTGCAAATGTGTGCGAGAGTGTGCGAGTGTGGGCGTGCGAGTGTGTGCGAGTGTGCGAGAGTGTGTGCGTGTGAGTGAGTGTGTGTGTGAGTGTGAGTGTGTGCTAGTGTGCATGAGTGTGTGAGTGTGTGCGAGTGTGCGCGAGTGTGTGTGTGAGTGAGTGAGTGTGTGCGAGTGTGTGTGCGAGTGTGTGTGAGTGTGTACGAGTGTGTGTAGGAGTGTGTGCGATTGTGTGTGTGAGTGTGTAGGACTGTATGTGCAAGTGTGTGCGAGTGTGTTCGAGTGTGTGAGTGTGTGCGAGTGTGTGTGAGTGTGTGTGTGTGTGTGCGAGTGTGTGTGAGTGTGTGTGTGAGTGTGTGCAAGTGTGTTCGAGTGTGTGTGCGAGTGTGTATGAGTGTGTGTGTGTGTGTGCGTGTGTGTGTGAGTGTGTGTGAGTGTGTGCATGAGTGAGTGTGTGCGAGTGTGTGTGAGTGTGTGTGTGTGAGTGTGTGCGAGTGTGTGTGCGAGTGTGTGTGCGAGTGTGTGCGTGCGAGTGTGTGCGAGTGTGTGTGTGTGAGTGTGTGCGAGTGTGTGTTTGCGATTGTGTATTAGTGAATGTGTGCGAGTGTGCGTGAGTGTGTGCGTGTGAGTGTGTGTGTGTGCGAGTGTGTGTGAGTGAGTGTGTGCGAGTGTGTGTGTGCGATTGTGCATAAGTGTGTGCGAGTGTGAGTGTGTAGGACTGTGTGTGCGATTGTGTGTGAGTGTGTGCAAGTGTGTGCGTGCGAGTGTGTGTGTGCGAGTGTGTGTGATTGTGTATGAGTGAGTGTGTGCGAGTGTGTGTGTGAGTGTGTGCAAGTGTGTTTGAGTGTGTTTGTGCGAGTGTGTATGAGTGTGTGTGTGCGAGTGTGTGAAAGTGTGTTTGTGTGAGTGTGTATGAATGTGTGTAAGAGTGTGTGATTGTGTGTGAGTGTGTGTATGAGTGAGTGTGTGCGAGTGTGTGCGTGTGAGTCTGTGTGTGCAAGCGAGTGTGTGCGAGTGTGTGAGTGTGTGTGCGAGTGCGTACGAGTGTGTTCGTGTGTGCACGAGTGTGTGCGTGTGAGTGTGTGCGAGTGTGTGCGTCCGAGTGTGTGCGAGTGTGCTCGAGTGAGTGGGTGTGAGTGTGTGCGAGTGTGCATGAGTGAGTGTATGTGAGTGTGTGCGTGCGTGCGAGTTTGTGTGTGAGTGTGCTCGAGTGAATGGGTGCGAGTGTGTGTGAGTGTGTGCGAGTGATTGCAAGTGTGTGCGAGTATGTGGGTGCGAGTGTGTGCAAGTGTGTGCGAGTGTGTGTGAATGTGTGTTCGAGTGTGTGCGAGTGTGTGTGTGCGAGTATGTGCGAGTGTGCTCAAGTGAATGGGTGCGAGTGTGTGCAAGTGTGTGTGAGTGTGTGCGAGTGAGTGTGTGTGAGTGTGTATGAGTGAGTGTGTGTGAGTGTGTGCGAGTTTGTGTGCGAGTGTGTGCGAGTGAGTGTGTGCGAATGTGTATGAGTGTGTGTGCGAGTGTGTGCAAGTGGGTGCGAGTGTGTGGGTGCGAGTGTGTGCAAGTGTGTGCGAGTATGTGTGAATGTGTGTTTGAGTGTGTGCGAGTGTGTGATAGTGAGTGTGTGCGAGTGTTTGCGAGTGTGTGTGTGACTGTGTGCATGCGAGTGTGTGCGTGCGGGTGTGTGCGAGTGTGTGTGAGTGTGTGTGTGAATGTGTGTGTGTGCGAGTGTGCGTGCGAGTGAGTGTGTGAGTGTGTGCAATTGTGTATGAGTGTGTGCAAGTGTGTGTGCGTTTGTGCGAGTGTGTGCGTGTGTGCGTGCGAGTGCGTGCGAGTGAGTGCGAGTGCGTGCAAATGTGTGCGCGAGTGTGCGAGTGTGGGCGTGCGAGTGTGTGCTAGTGTGCGCGAGTGTGTGAGTGTGTGCGAGTGTGCGTGAGTAAGTGTGTGTGAGAGTATGTGCGAGTGTTTCCGAGTGTGTGTGTGAGTGTGTAGGACTGTGTGCGCGAGTGTGTGTGCAAGTGTGTGTGTGCGAGTGTGTTCGAGTGTGTGCAATTTTGTGCGATTGTGTGTGTGCGAGTGCATATGAGTAAGTGTGTGCGAATGTTTGTGCGAGTGTGTGCGTGCGACTGTGTGCGTGCGACTGTGTGCGAGTGTGTGCGAGTGTTTGCGTGTGTGTGCGAGTGTGTGCAAGTGTGTGTGAGTGTGTGAGTGTGTGTGAATGTGTGCGAGTCTGTGTGTGCGAGTGTGTGTGTGCGAGTGCGAGTGTGTGCAAATGTGTGCGAGAGTGTGCGAGTGTGGGCGTGCGAGTGTGTGCGTGCGAGTGTGCGCGAGTGTGTGCGTGTGAGTTAGTGTGTGTGTGAGTGTGAGTGTGTGCTAGTGTGCATGAGTGTGTGAGTGTGTGCGAGTGTGCGCGAGTGTGCGTGTGAGTGAGTGAGTGTGTGCGAGTGTGTGTGCGAGTGTGTGTGAGTGTGTACGAGTGTGTGTAGGAGTGTGTGCGAGTGTGTGCGATTGTGTGTGAGTGTGTAGGACTGTATGTGCAAGTGTGTGCGAGTGTGTTCGAGTGTGTGAGTGTGTGTGAGTGTGTGCAAGTGTGTGTGTGCGAGTTTGTGTGTGCGAGTGTGTGTGTGAGTGTGTGCAAGTGTGTTCGAATGTGTGTGCGAGTGTGTATGAGTGTGTGTGTGTGTGCAAGTGTGTGCGTGTGTGTGTGAGTGTGTGTGAGTGTGTGCATGAGTGAGTGTGTGCGAGTGTGTGTGAGTGTGTGTGTGTGAGTGTGTGCGAGTGTGTGTGCGAGTGTGTGTGCGAGTGTGTGCGTGCGAGTGTGTGCGAGTGTGTGTGTGTGAGTGTGTGCGACTGTGTGTGTGCGATTGTGTATTAGTGAATGTGTGCGAGTGTGCGTGAGTGTGTGCGTGTGCGTGTGTGTGTGTGCGAGTGTGTGCGAGTGAGTGTGTGCGAGTGTGTGTTTGCGATTGTGCATAAGTGTGTGCGAGTGTGAGTGTGTAGGACTGTGTGTGCGAGTGTGTGTGAGTGTGTGCAAGTGTGTGCGTGCGAGTGTGTGTGTGTGATTGTGTATGAGTGAGTATGTGCGAGTGTGTGTGTGAGTGTGTGCAAGTGTGTTTGAGTGTGTTTGTGCGAGTGTGTATGAGTGTGTGTGTGCGAGTGTGTGCAAGTGTGTTTGTGCGAGTGTGTATGAGTGTGTGTGTGCGAGTGTGTGCAAGTGTGTGTGATTGTGTGTGAGTGTGTGTATGAGTGAGTGTGTGCGAGTGTGCGCGTGTGAGTCTGTGTGTGCACGCGAGTGTGTGCGAGTGTGTGAGTGTGTGTGCGAATGTGTGTGTGTGAGTGTGTGCGAGTGTGTATGAGTGTATGTGCGAGTGTGTGCCAGTGTGTGCGAGTGTGTGTGTGCGAGTGTGTGCAAGTGTGTGCGAGTGAGTGTGTGCGAGTGTGTGCGAGAGTGTGCGAGTGTGTGTGTGCGAGTGTGTGTGCGAGTGTGTGTGTGCGAGTGTGTGTGCAATTGTGTATGAGTGTGTTCGAGTGTGTGTGAGTTTGTGCAAGTGTGTGCATGTGTGCGTGCGAGTGCGTGCGAGTGAGTGTGAGTGTGTGCGAGTGTGTGTGAGTGTGTGTATGCGAGTGTGTGTGCGATTGTGTATGAGTGTGTGCGAGTGTGTGTGAGTTTGTGCGAGTGTGTGTGTGTGTGTGTGTGCGAGTGTGTGCTAGTGTGCACGAGTGTTTGAGTGTGTGCGAGTGTGCCTGAGTAAGTGTGTGTGTGATTGTGTGCGAGTGTTTCCGAGTGTGTGTGAGTGAGTAGGACTGTGTGTGCGAGTGTTTGCGAGTGTGTGTGCGAGCGAGTGTGTGCGAGTGTGTTCGAGGGTGTGCAATTGTGTGCAAGTGTGTGTGCGAGTGCGAGTCCATATGAGTGAGTGTGTGAATGTGTGCGAGTGTGTGCCAGTGTGTGTGTGCGAGTGTGTGTACGAGTGTGTGCGAGTGTGTGCGTGCGAGTGTGTGAGAGTGTGTATGAGTGTATGTGCGAGTGTGTGTGCGAGTGTGTGCGAGTGTGTGTTCGAGTGTGTGTGTTCGCATGTGTGCAAGTGTGTGCAAGTGTGTGTGCGAGTGCGTACGAGAGTGTGTGCGTGTGAGTGTGTGCGAGTGTGTGTGTGCGCGCGAGTGTGTGCGAGTGTGTGAGTGTGTGTGCGAATGTGTGTGAGTGTGTGCGATTTTGTATGAGTGTATGTGCGAGTATGTGCCAGTGTGTGCGAGTGTGTGTGTGTGAGTGTGTGCAAATGTGTGCGAGTGAGTGTGTGCGAGAGTGTGCACGAGTGTGCTCGAGTGAGTGGGTGCATGTAAGTGTGTGCGTGCGAGTGTGTGCGAATGTGTGCGAGTGTGTGCATGCGAGTGTGTGCGTGCAAGTGTTTGCGTGCGAGTGTGTGCGAGTGTGTGCAAGTGTGTGAGTGTGTGCGAGTGTGTGTGTGAGTGTGTCCGAGTGTGTGCAAATGTGCCCGAGTGTGCGCGAGTGTGCACGAGTGAATGGGTGCGAGTGTGTGTGAGTGTGTATGAGTGAGTGTGTGCGAGTTTGTGTGCGAGTGAGTGTGTGCGAATGTGTGCAAGTGTGTTTGTGAGTGTGTGTGCGAGTGTGTGTGTGCGAGTGTGTTCGAGTGTGTGCGAGTTTGTGTGAGTGTGTGCGAGTGTGTGTGCGAGTGTGTGCGAGTATGTGCAAATGTGCCCGAGTGTGCACGAGTGTGCACGAGTGAGTGTGTGCGAGTGTGTGCAAGTGTGTGTGAGTGTGTGCCAGTGTGTGTGTGCGAGTGTGTGCGAGTGTGTGTATGAGTGTGTGTGTTTGATTGTGCAAGTGTGTTTGTGAGTGTGTGTGCGAGTGTGTGCGTGCAAGTGTGTGCGAGTGTGTGCGAGTGTGTGTGAGTGTGTGCGAGTGTGTGTGCGAGTGTGTGCGAGTGTGTGCAAATGTGCCCGAGTGTGCACGAGTGTGCACGAGTGAGTGTGTGCGAGTGTGTGCAAGTGTGTGTGAGTGTGTGCCAGTGTGTGTGTGCGAGTGTGTGCGAGTGTGTGTATGAGTGTGTGTGTTTGATTGTGTATAAGTGTGTGCGAGTGTGTGTGTGAGTGTGTGTGCAAGTGTGTGTGTGCGAGTGTGTTCGATTGTGTGCGAATGTGTGTGTGAGTGTGAGTGAGTGTGTACTAGTGTGTGCGAGTGTGTGTGCGAGTGTGTGCGATTGTGTGTGTGAGTGTGTAGGACTGTATGTGCGAGTGTGTGCGAGTGTGTTTGAGTGTGTGTGTGTGAGTGTGTGCAAGTGTGTGCGAGTGAGTGTGTGTGAGTGTGTGTGCGAGTGTGTGCGAGTGTGAGCGATTGTGTGTGAGAGTGTGTAGGTCTGTATGTGCGAGTGTGTATGAGTGTGTGTGTGAGTGTGTGCAAGTGTGTGTGAGTGAGTGTGTGTGAGTGTGTGTGCGAGTGTGTGCATGCGAGTGTGTGCGTGCGAGTGTGTGCGTGCGAGTGTGTGCGACTGTGTGCGAGTGTGTGCGAGTGTGTGAGTGCGAGTGTGTGCGAATGTGTGCGAGTGTGTGCGTGCGAGTGTGCATGAGTGTGCACGAGTGTGTGCGTGTAAGTGTGTGCGTGCGAGTGTGTGCGAGTGTGCTCGAGTGAATGGGTGCGAGTGTGTGCGAGTGTGTGTGAGTGTGTGTGAGTGAGTGTGTGTGAGAGTGTATTAGTGAGTGTGTGTGAGTGTGTGCATGTGTGCGAGTTTGTGTGCGAGTTTGTGCGAGTGTGTGAGTGTGTGCGAGTGTTTGCGTGCGAGTGTGTACGTGTGAGTGTGTGCGAGTGTGTGAGTGTGTGTGCGAATGTGTGTGCGAGTGAGTGTGTATGAGTGTGTGTAGGAGTGTGTGCGAGTGTGTGCAATTGTGTGTGTGAGTGTGTAGGACTGTATGTGCAAGTGTGTGCGAGTGTTTTCGAGTGTGTGAGTGTGTGCGAGTGTGTGTGAGTGTGTGTGAGTGTGTGCAAGTGTGTGTGTGCGAGTGTGTGTGTGTGAGTGTGTGCAAGTGTGTTCGAGTGTGTGTGCGAGTGTGTATGAGTGTGTGTGTGCAAGTGTGTGCACATGTGTGTGAGTGTGTGTGAGTGTGTGCATGAGTGAGTGTGTGCGAGTGTGTGTGAGTGTGTGTGTGTGTGAGTGTGTGCGAGTGTGTGTGTGCGAGTGTGTGTGCGAGTGTGTGTGTGCGAGTGTGTGTGTGCGAGTGTGTGTGTGCGATTGTGTATTAGTGAATGTGTGCGAGTGTGCGTGAGTGTGTGTGTGTGTGAGTGAGTGACTGTGTGTGTGCGAGTGAGTGCCAGTGAGTGTGAGTGAGTGTGAGTGAGTGTGTGCGAGTGTGTGCGAGTGTGTGTGTGCGATTGTGCATAAGTGTGTGCGAGTATGAGTGTGTAGGACTGTGTGTGCGAGTGTGTGTGCGAGTGTGTGTGAGTGTGTGCGAGTGTGTGTAGGAGTGTGTGCGATTGTGTGTGTGAGTATGTAGGACTGTATGTGCGAGTGTGTGCGACTGTGTTCGAGTGTGTGTGTGCGAGTGTGTGAGCATGTGTGAGTGTGTGCAAGTGTGTGCGTGCGAGTGTGTGTGTGCGAGTGTGTGTGATTGTGTATGAGTGAGTGTGTGCGTGTGTGCAAGTGTGTTTGAGTGTGTTTGTGCGAGTGTCTATGAGTGTGTGTGCGAGTGTGTGCAAGTGTGTTTGTGCGAGTGTGTATGAGTGTGTGTGTGCGAGTGTGTGCAAGTGTGTGTGATTGTGTGTGAGTGTGTGTATGAGTGAGTGTGTGCGAGTGTGTGTGCGAGTGTATGCGCGAGTGTGTGCGTGCGAGTGTGTGCGTGCGAGTGTGTGCGTGCACACGAGTGTGTGAGTGTGTGTGCGAATGTGTGTGCGTGTGAGTGTGTGCGAGTGTGTATGAGTGTATGTGCGAGTGTGTGCCAGTGTGTGCAAGTGTGTGTGTGTGTGAGTGTGTGCAAGTGTTTGCGAGTGAGTGTGTGCGAGAGTGTGCGAGTGTGTGTGTGCGAGTGTGTGAGCATGTGTGAGTGTGTGCAAGTGTGTGCGTGCGAGTGTGTGTGTGCGAGTGTGTGTGATTGTGTATGAGTGAGTGTGTGCGTGTGTGCAAGTGTGTTTGAGTGTGTTTGTGCGAGTGTCTATGAGTGTGTGTGCGAGTGTGTGCAAGTGTGTTTGTGCGAGTGTGTATGAGTGTGTGTGTGCGAGTGTGTGCAAGTGTGTGTGATTGTGTGTGAGTGTGTGTATGAGTGAGTGTGTGCGAGTGTGTGCGAGTGTGTGTGCGAGTGTATGCGCGAGTGTGTGCGTGCGAGTATGTGCGTGCGAGTCTGTGTGTGCACACGAGTGTGTGAGTGTGTGTGCGAATGTGTTTGCGTGTGAGTGTGTGCGAGTGTGTATGAGTGTATGTGCGAGTGTGTGCCAGTGTGTGCGAGTGTGTGTGTGCGAGTGTGTGCAAGTGTGTGCGAGTGAGTGTGTGCGAGTTTGTGTGCGAGTGTGTGCGAGTGAGTGTGTGCGAATGTGTATGAGTGTGTGTGCGAGTGTGTGCAAGTGGGTGCGAGTGTGTGGGTGCGAGTGTGTGCAAGTGTGTGCGAGTATTTGTGAATGTGTGTTTGAGTGTGTGCGAGTGTGTGCCAGTGAGTGTGTGCGAGTGTTTGCGAGTGTGTGTGTGAGTGTGTGCATGCGAGTGTGTGCGTGCGGGTGTGTGCGAGTGTGTGTGAGTGTGTGTGTGAATGTGTGTGTGTGCGAGTGTGCGTGCGAGTGAGTGTGTGAGTGTGTGTGCAATTGTGTATGAGTGTGTGCAAGTGTGTGTGCGTTTGTGCGAGTGTGTGCATGTGTGTGTGCGAGTGCGTGTGAGTGAGTGTGAGTGCGTGCAAATGTGTGCGCGAGTGTGCGAGTGTGGGCGTGCGAGTGTGTGCTAGTGTGCGCGAGTGTGTGAGTGTGTGCGAGTGTGCGTGAGTAAGTGTGTGTGAGAGTATGTGCGAGTGTTGCCGAGTGTGTGTGTGAGTGTGTAGGACTGTGTGCGCGAGTGTGTGTGCAAGTGTGTGTGTACGAGTGTGTTCGAGTGTGTGCAATTTTGTGCGAGTGTGTGTGTGCGAGTGCATATGAGTAAGTGTGTGCGAATGTGTGCGAGTGTGTGCGAGTGTGTGTGCGAGTGTGTGCGTGCGACTGTGTGCGTGCGACTGTGTGCGAGTGTGTGCGAGTGTTTGCGTGTGTGTGCGAGTGTGTGCAAGTGTGTGTGAGTGTGTGCGAGTGTGTGTGAGTGTGTGTGAGTGTGTGCAAGTGTGTGTGTGCGAGTGTGTGTGTGCGATTGTGTATGAATGTGTGCGAGTATGTGTGTGAGTGTGTGCGAGTGTGTGCGTGCGAGTGCGAGTGTGTGCAAATGTGTGTGAGAGTGTGCGAGTGTGGGCGTGCGAGTGTGTGCGAGTGTGCGCGAGTGTGTGCGTGTGAGTGAGTGTGTGTGTGAGTGTGAGTGTGTGCTAGTGTGCATGAGTGTGTGAGTGTGTGTGAGTGTGCGCGAGTGTGCGTGTGAGTGAGTGAGTGTGTGCGAGTGTGTGTGAGTGTGTACGAGTGTGTGTAGGAGTGTGTGCGAGTGTGTGCGATTGTGTGTGTGAGTGTGTAGGACTGTATGTGCAAGTGTGTGCGAGTGTGTTCGAGTGTGTGAGTGTGTGCGAGTGTGTGTGAGTGTGTGTGAGTGTGTGCAAGTGTGTGTGTGCGAGTGTGTGTGTGTGTGCGAGTGTGTGTGTGAGTGTGTGCAAGTGTGTTTGAGTGTGTGTGCGAGTGTGTATGAGTGTGTGTGTGTGCAAGTGTGTGCGTGTGTGTGTGAGTGTGTCTGAGTGTGTGCATGAGTGAGTGTGTGCGAGTGTGTGTGTGTGAGTGTGTGCGAGTGTGTGTGCGAGTGTGTGTGCGAGTGTGTGCGAGTGTGTGTGTGTGAGTGTGTGCGACTGTGTGTGTGCGATTGTGTATTAGTGAATGTGTGCGAGTGTGTGCGTGCGAGTGTGTACGTGTGAGTGTGTGCGAGTGTGTGAGTGTGTGTGCGAATGTGTGTGCGAGTGAGTGTGTATGAGTGTGTGTAGGAGTGTGTGCGAGTGTGTGCAATTGTGTGTGTGAGTGTGTAGGACTGTATGTGCGAGTGTTTTCGAGTGTGTGAGTGTGTGCGAGTGTGTGTGAGTGTGTGTGAGTGTGTGCAAGTGTGTGTGTGCGAGTGTGTGTGTGTGAGTGTGTGCAAGTGTGTTCGAGTGTGTGTGCGAGTGTGTATGAGTGTGTGTGTGCAAGTGTGTGCACATGTGGGTGAGTGTGTGTGAGTGTGTGCATGAGTGAGTGTGTGCGAGTGTGTGTGAGTGTGTGTGTGTGTGTGAGTGTGTGCGAGTGTGTGTGTGCGAGTGTGTGTGCGAGTGTGTGTGTGCGAGTGTGTGTGTGCGAGTGTGTGTGTGCGATTGTGTATTAGTGAATGTGTGCGAGTGTGCGTGAGTGTGTGTGTGTGTGAGTGAGTGACTGTGTGTGTGCGAGTGAGTGCCAGTGAGTGTGAGTGAGTGTGAGTGAGTGTGTGCGAGTGTGTGCGAGTGTGTGTGTGCGATTGTGCATAAGTGTGTGCGAGTATGAGTGTGTAGGACTGTGTGTGCGAGTGTGTGTGCGAGTGTGTGTGAGTGTGTGCGAGTGTGTGTAGGAGTGTGTGCGATTGTGTGTGTGAGTGTGTAGGACTGTATGTGCGAGTGTGTGCGACTGTGTTCGAGTGTGTGTGTGCGAGTGTGTGAGCATGTGTGAGTGTGTGCAAGTGTGTGCGTGCGAGTGTGTGTGTGCGAGTGTGTGTGATTGTGTATGAGTGAGTGTGTGCGTGTGTGCAAGTGTGTTTGAGTGTGTTTGTGCGAGTGTCTATGAGTGTGTGTGCGAGTGTGTGCAAGTGTGTTTGTGCGAGTGTGTATGAGTGTGTGTGTGCGAGTGTGTGCAAGTGTGTGTGATTGTGTGTGAGTGTGTGTATGAGTGAGTGTGTGCGAGTGTGTGTGCGAGTGTATGCGCGAGTGTGTGCGTGCGAGTGTGTGCGTGCGAGTGTGTGCGTGCACACGAGTGTGTGAGTGTGTGTGCGAATGTGTGTGCGTGTGAGTGTGTGCGAGTGTGTATGAGTGTATGTGCGAGTGTGTGCCAGTGTGTGCAAGTGTGTGTGTGTGTGAGTGTGTGCAAGTGTTTGCGAGTGAGTGTGTGCGAGAGTGTGCGAGTGTGTGTGTGCGAGTGTGTGAGCATGTGTGAGTGTGTGCAAGTGTGTGCGTGCGAGTGTGTGTGTGCGAGTGTGTGTGATTGTGTATGAGTGAGTGTGTGCGTGTGTGCAAGTGTGTTTGAGTGTGTTTGTGCGAGTGTCTATGAGTGTGTGTGCGAGTGTGTGCAAGTGTGTTTGTGCGAGTGTGTATGAGTGTGTGTGTGCGAGTGTGTGCAAGTGTGTGTGATTGTGTGTGAGTGTGTGTATGAGTGAGTGTGTGCGAGTGTGTGCGAGTGTGTGTGCGAGTGTATGCGCGAGTGTGTGCGTGCGAGTATGTGCGTGCGAGTCTGTGTGTGCACACGAGTGTGTGAGTGTGTGTGCGAATGTGTTTGCGTGTGAGTGTGTGCGAGTGTGTATGAGTGTATGTGCGAGTGTGTGCCAGTGTGTGCGAGTGTGTGTGTGCGAGTGTGTGCAAGTGTGTGCGAGTGAGTGTGTGCGAGTTTGTGTGCGAGTGTGTGCGAGTGAGTGTGTGCGAATGTGTATGAGTGTGTGTGCGAGTGTGTGCAAGTGGGTGCGAGTGTGTTGGTGCGAGTGTGTGCAAGTGTGTGCGAGTATGTGTGAATGTGTGTTTGAGTGTGTGCGAGTGTGTGCCAGTGAGTGTGTGCGAGTGTTTGCGAGTGTGTGTGTGAGTGTGTGCATGCGAGTGTGTGCGTGCGGGTGTGTGCGAGTGTGTGTGAGTGTGTGTGTGAATGTGTGTGTGTGCGAGTGTGCGTGCGAGTGAGTGTGTGAGTGTGTGTGCAATTGTGTATGAGTGTGTGCAAGTGTGTGTGCGTTTGTGCGAGTGTGTGCATGTGTGTGTGCGAGTGCGTGTGAGTGAGTGTGAGTGAGTGCAAATGTGTGCGCGAGTGTGCGAGTGTGGGCGTGCGAGTGTGTGCTAGTGTGCGCGAGTGTGTGAGTGTGTGCGAGTGTGCGTGAGTAAGTGTGTGTGAGAGTATGTGCGAGTGTTGCCGAGTGTGTGTGTGAGTGTGTAGGACTGTGTGCGCGAGTGTGTGTGCAAGTGTGTGTGTACGAGTGTGTTCGAGTGTGTGCAATTTTGTGCGAGTGTGTGTGTGCGAGTGCATATGAGTAAGTGTGTGCGAATGTGTGCGAGTGTGTGCGAGTGTGTGCGTGCGACTGTGTGCGTGCGACTGTGTGCGAGTGTGTGCGAGTGTTTGCGTGTGTGTGCGAGTGTGTGCAAGTGTGTGTGAGTGTGTGCGAGTGTGTGTGAGTGTGTGTGAGTGTGTGCAAGTGTGTGTGTGCGAGTGTGTGTGTGCGATTGTGTATGAATGTGTGCGAGTATGTGTGTGAGTGTGTGCGAGTGTGTGCGTGCGAGTGCGAGTGTGTGCAAATGTGTGTGAGAGTGTGCGAGTGTGGGCGTGCGAGTGTGTGCGAGTGTGCGCGAGTGTGTGCGTGTGAGTGAGTGTGTGTGTGAGTGTGAGTGTGTGCTAGTGTGCATGAGTGTGTGAGTGTGTGTGAGTGTGCGCGAGTGTGCGTGTGAGTGAGTAAGTGTGTGCGAGTGTGTGTGAGTGTGTACGAGTGTGTGTAGGAGTGTGTGCGAGTGTGTGCGATTGTGTGTGTGAGTGTGTAGGACTGTATGTGCAAGTGTGTGCGAGTGTGTTCGAGTGTGTGAGTGTGTGCGAGTGTGTGTGAGTGTGTGTGAGTGTGTGCAAGTGTGCGTGTGCGAGTGTGTGTGTGTGCGAGTGTGTGTGTGTGTGTGCAAGTGTGTTTGAGTGTGTGTGCGAGTGTGTATGAGTGTGTGTGTGTGCAAGTGTGTGCGTGTGTGTGTGAGTGTGTCTGAGTGTGTGCATGAGTGAGTGTGTGCGAGTGTGTGTGTGTGAGTGTGTGCGAGTGTGTGTGCGAGTGTGTGTGCGAGTGTGTGCGAGTGTGTGTGTGTGAGTGTGTGCGACTGTGTGTGTGCGATTGTGTATTAGTGAATGTGTGCGAGTGTGCGTGAGTGTGTGCGTGTGAGTGTGTGTGTGTGCGAGTGTGTGCGAGTGAGTGTGTGCGAGTGTGTGTTTGCGATTGTGCATAAGTGTGTGCGAGTGTGAGTGTGTGGGACTGTGTGTGCGAGTGTGTGTGAGTGTGTGCAAGTGTGTGCGTGCGAGTGTGTGTGTGTGATTGTGTATGAGTGAGTGTGTGCGAGTGTGTGTGTGAGTGTGTGCAAGTGTGTTTGAGTGTGTTTGTGCGAGTGTGTATGAGTGTGTGTGTGCGAGTGTGTGCAAGTGTGTTTGTGCGAGTGTGTATGAGTGTGTGTGTGCGAGTGTGTGCAAGTGTGTGTGATTGTGTGTGAGTGTGTGTATGAGTGAGTGTGTGCGAGTGTGTGCGTGTGAGTCTGTGTGTGCACGCGAGTGTGTGCGAGTGTGTGAGTGTGTGTGCGAATGTGTGTGTGTGAGTGTGTGCGAGTGTGTATGAGTGTATGTGCGAGTGTGTGCCAGTGTGTGCGAGTGTGTGTGTGCGAGTGTGTGCAAGTGTGTGCGAGTGAGTGTGTGCGAGTGTGTGCGAGAGTGTGCGAGTGTGTGTGTGCGAGTGTGTGTGCGAGTGTGTGTGTGCGAGTGTGTGTGCAATTGTGTATGAGTGTGTTCGAGTGTGTGTGAGTTTGTGCAAGTGTGTGCATGTGTGCGTGCGAGTGCGTGCGAGTGAGTGTGAGTGTGTGCGAGTGTGTGTGAGTGTGTGTATGCGAGTGTGTGTGCGATTGTGTATGAGTGTGTGCGAGTGTGTGTGAGTTTGTGCGAGTGTGTGTGTGTGTGTGTGTGTGCGAGTGTGTGCTAGTGTGCACGAGTGTTTGAGTGTGTGCGAGTGTGCCTGAGTAAGTGTGTGTGTGATTGTGTGCGAGTGTTTCCGAGTGTGTGTGTGAGTGAGTAGGACTGTGTGTGCGAGTGTTTGCGAGTGTGTGTGCGAGCGAGTGTGTGCGAGTGTGTTCGAGGGTGTGCAATTGTGTGCAAGTGTATGTGCGAGTGCGAGTCCATATGAGTGAGTGTGTGAATGTGTGCGAGTGTGTGCCAGTGTGTGTGTGCGAGTGTGTGTACGAGTGTGTGCGAGTGTGTGCGTGCGAGTGTGTGAGAGTGTGTATGAGTGTATGTGCGAGTGTGTGTGCGAGTGTGTGCGAGTGTGTGTTCGAGTGTGTGTGTTCGCATGTGTGCAAGTGTGTGCAAGTGTGTGTGCGAGTGCGTACGAGAGTGTGTGCGTGTGAGTGTGTGCGAGTGTGTGTGTGCGCGCGAGTGTGTGCGAGTGTGTGAGTGTGTGTGCGAATGTGTGTGAGTGTGTGCGAGTGTGTATGAGTGTATGTGCGAGTATGTGCCAGTGTGTGCGAGTGTGTGTGTGTGAGTGTGTGCAAATGTGTGCGAGTGAGTGTGTGCGAGAGTGTGCACGAGTGTGCTCGAGTGAGTGGGTGCATGTAAGTGTGTGCGTGCGAGTGTGTGCGAATGTGTGCGAGTGTGTGCATGCGAGTGTGTGCGTGCAAGTGTTTGCGTGCGAGTGTGTGCGAGTGTGTGCAAGTGTGTGAGTGTGTGTGAGTGTGTGTGTGAGTGTGTCCGAGTGTGTGCAAATGTGCCCGAGTGTGCGCGAGTGTGCACGAGTGAATGGGTGCGAGTGTGTGTGAGTGTGTATGAGTGAGTGTGTGCGAGTTTGTGTGCGAGTGAGTGTGTGCGAATGTGTGCAAGTGTGTTTGTGAGTGTGTGTGCGAGTGTGTGTGTGCGAGTGTGTTCGAGTGTGTGCGAGTGTGTGTGAGTGTGTGCGAGTGTGTGTGCGAGTGTGTGCGAGTATGTGCAAATGTGCCCGAGTGTGTGCGAGTGTGTGCAAGTGTGTGTGAGTGTGTGCCAGTGTGTGTGTGTGAGTGTGTGCGAGTGTGTGTATGAGTGTGTGTGTTTGATTGTGCAAGTGTGTTTGTGAGTGTGTGTGCGAGTGTGTGCGTGCAAGTGTGTGCGAGTGTGTGCGAGTGTGTGTGAGTGTGTGCGAGTGTGTGTGCGAGTTTGTGCGAGTGTGTGCAAATGTGCCCGAGTGTGCACGAGTGTGCACGAGTGAGTGTGTGCGAGTGTGTGCAAGTGTGTGTGAGTGTGTGCCAGTGTGTGTGTGCGAGTGTGTGCGAGTGTGTGTATGAGTGTGTGTGTTCGATTGTGTATAAGTGTGTGCGAGTGTGTGTGTGAGTGTGTGTGCAAGTGTGTGTGTGCGAGTGTGTTCGATTGTGTGCGAATGTGTGTGTGAGTGTGAGTGAGTGTGTACGAGTGTGTGCGAGTGTGTGTGCGAGTGTGTGCGATTGTGTGTGTGAGTGTGTAGGACTGTATGTGCGAGTGTGTGCGAGTGTGTTTGAGTGTGTGTGTGTGAGTGTGTGCAAGTGTGTGCGAGTGAGTGTGTGTGAGTGTGTGTGCGAGTGTGTGCGAGTGTGAGCGATTGTGTGTGAGAGTGTGTAGGTCTGTATGTGCGAGTGTGTATGAGTGTGTGTGTGAGTGTGTGCAAGTGTGTGTGAGTGAGTGTGTGTGAGTGTGTGTGCGAGTGTGTGCATGCGAGTGTGTGCGTGCGAGTGTGTGCGTGCGAGTGTGTGCGACTGTGTGCGAGTGTGTGCGAGTGTGTGAGTGCGAGTGTGTGCGAATGTGTGCGAGTGTGTGCGTGCGAGTGTGCATGAGTATGCACGAGTGTGTGCGTGTAAGTGTGTGCGTGCGAGTGTGTGCGAGTGTGCTCGAGTGAATGGGTGCGAGTGTGTGCGAGTGTGTGTGAGTGTGTGTGAGTGAGTGTGTGTGAGAGTGTATTAGTGAGTGTGTGTGAGTGTGTGCATGTGTGCGAGTTTGTGTGCGAGTTTGTGCGACTGTGTGAGTGTGTGCGAGTGTGTGCGTGCGAGTGTGTACGTGTGAGTGTGTGCGAGTGTGTGAGTGTGTGTGCGAATGTGTGTGCGAGTGAGTGTGTATGAGTGTGTGTAGGAGTGTGTGCGAGTGTGTGCAATTGTGTGTGTGAGTGTGTAGGACTGTATGTGCAAGTGTGTGCGAGTGTTTTCGAGTGTGTGAGTGTGTGCGAGTGTGTGTGAGTGTGTGTGAGTGTGTGCAAGTGTGTGTGTGCGAGTGTGTGTGTGTGAGTGTGTGCAAGTGTGTTCGAGTGTGTGTGCGAGTGTGTATGAGTGTGTGTGTGCAAGTGTGTGCACATGTGTGTGAGTGTGTGTGAGTGTGTGCATGAGTGAGTGTGTGCGAGTGTGTGTGAGTGTGTGTGTGTGTGTGAGTGTGTGCGAGTGTGTGTGTGCGAGTGTGTGTGCGAGTGTGTGTGTGCGAGTGTGTGTGTGCGAGTGTGTGTGTGCGATTGTGTATTAGTGAATGTGTGCGAGTGTGCGTGAGTGTGTGTGTGTGTGAGTGAGTGACTGTGTGTGTGCGAGTGAGTGCCAGTGAGTGTGAGTGAGTGTGAGTGAGTGTGTGCGAGTGTGTGCGAGTGTGTGTGTGCGATTGTGCATAAGTGTGTGCGAGTATGAGTGTGTAGGACTGTGTGTGCGAGTGTGTGTGCGAGTGTGTGTGAGTGTGTGCGAGTGTGTGTAGGAGTGTGTGCGATTGTGTGTGTGAGTGTGTAGGACTGTATGTGCGAGTGTGTGCGACTGTGTTCGAGTGTGTGTGTGCGAGTGTGTGAGCATGTGTGAGTGTGTGCAAGTGTGTGCGTGCGAGTGTGTGTGTGTGAGTGTGTGTGATTGTGTATGAGTGAGTGTGTGCGAGTGTGTGTGTGAGTGTGTGCAAGTGTGTTTGAGTGTGTTTGTGCGAGTGTCTATGAGTGTGTGTGCGAGTGTGTGCAAGTGTGTTTGTGCGAGTGTGTATGAGTGTGTGTGTGCGAGTGTGTGCAAGTGTGTGTGATTGTGTGTGAGTGTGTGTATGAGTGAGTGTGTGCGAGTGTGTGCGAGTGTGTGTGCGAGTGTATGCGCGAGTGTGTGTGTGCGAGTGTGTGCGTGCGAGTGTGTGCGTGCACACGAGTGTGTGAGTGTGTGTGCGAATGTGTGTGCATGTGAGTGTGTGCGAGTGTGTATGAGTGTATGTGCGAGTGTGTGCCAGTGTGTGCAAGTGTGTGTGTGTGTGAGTGTGTGCAAGTGTTTGCGAGTGAGTGTGTGCGAGAGTGTGCGAGTGTGTGTGTGCGAGTGTGTGAGCATGTGTGAGTGTGTGCAAGTGTGTGCGTGCGAGTGTGTGTGTGCGAGTGTGTGTGATTGTGTATGAGTGAGTGTGTGCGTGTGTGCAAGTGTGTTTGAGTGTGTTTGTGCGAGTGTCTATGAGTGTGTGTGCGAGTGTGTGCAAGTGTGTTTGTGCGAGTGTGTATGAGTGTGTGTGTGCGAGTGTGTGCAAGTGTGTGTGATTGTGTGTGAGTGTGTGTATGAGTGAGTGTGTGCAAGTGTGTGCGAGTGTGTGTGCGAGTGTATGCGCGAGTGTGTGCGTGCGAGTATGTGCGTGCGAGTCTGTGTGTGCACACGAGTGTGTGAGTGTGTGTGCGTATGTGTTTGCGTGTGAGTGTGTGCGAGTGTGTATGAGTGTATGTGCGAGTGTGTGCCAGTGTGTGCGAGTGTGTGTGTGCGAGTGTGTGCAAGTGTGTGCGAGTGAGTGTGTGCGAGTTTGTGTGCGAGTGTGTGCGAGTGAGTGTGTGCGAATGTGTATGAGTGTGTGTGCGAGTGTGTGCAAGTGGGTGCGAGTGTGTGGGTGCGAGTGTGTGCAAGTGTGTGCGAGTATGTGTGAGTGTGTGTTTGAGTGTGTGCGAGTGTGTGCCAGTGAGTGTGTGCGAGTGTTTGCGAGTGTGTGTGTGAGTGTGTGCATGCGAGTGTGTGCGTGCGGGTGTGTGCGAGTGTGTGTGAGTGTGTGTGTGAATGTGTGTGTGTGCGAGTGTGCGTGCGAGTGAGTGTGTGAGTGTGTGTGCAATTGTGTATGAGTGTGTGCAAGTGTGTGTGCGTTTGTGCGAGTGTGTGCGTGTGTGTGTGCGAGTGCGTGTGAGTGAGTGTGAGTGCGTGCAAATGTGTGCGCGAGTGTGCGAGTGTGGGCGTGCGAGTGTGTGCTAGTGTGCGCGAGTGTGTGAGTGTGTGCGAGTGTGCGTGAGTAAGTGTGTGTGAGAGTATGTGCGAGTGTTGCCGAGTGTGTGTGTGAGTGTGTAGGACTGTGTGCGCGAGTGTGTGTGCAAGTGTGTGTGTACGAGTGTGTTCGAGTGTGTGCAATTTTGTGCGAGTGTGTGTGTGCGAGTGCATATGAGTAAGTGTGTGCGAATGTGTGCGAGTGTGTGCGAGTGTGTGTGCGAGTGTGTGCGTGCGACTGTGTGCGTGCGACTGTGTGCGAGTGTGTGCGAGTGTTTGCGTGTGTGTGCGAGTGTGTGCAAGTGTGTGTGAGTGTGTGCGAGTGTGTGTGAGTGTGTGTGAGTGTGTGCAGGTGTGTGTGTGCGAGTGTGTGTGTGTGTGCGAGTGTGTGTGTGAGTGTGTGCAAGTGTGTTTGAGTGTGTGTGCGAGTGTGTATGAGTGTGTGTGTGTGCAAGTGTGTGCGTGTGTGTGTGAGTGTGTCTGAGTGTGTGCATGAGTGAGTGTGTGCGAGTGTGTGTGTGTGAGTGTGTGCGAGTGTGTGTGCGAGTGTGTGTGCGAGTGTGTGCGAGTGTGTGTGTGTGAGTGTGTGCGACTGTGTGTGTGCGATTGTGTATTAGTGAATGTGTGCGAGTGTGTGCGTGCGAGTGTGTACGTGTGAGTGTGTGCGAGTGTGTGTGAGTGTGTGTGCGAATGTGTGTGCGAGTGAGTGTGTATGAGTGTGTGTAGGAGTGTGTGCGAGTGTGTGCAATTGTGTGTGTGAGTGTGTAGGACTGTATGTGCGAGTGTTTTCGAGTGTGTGAGTGTGTGCGAGTGTGTGTGAGTGTGTGTGAGTGTGTGCAAGTGTGTGTGTGCGAGTGTGTGTGTGTGAGTGTGTGCAAGTGTGTTCGAGTGTGTGTGCGAGTGTGTATGAGTGTGTGTGTGCAAGTGTGTGCACATGTGGGTGAGTGTGTGTGAGTGTGTGCATGAGTGAGTGTGTGCGAGTGTGTGTGAGTGTGTGTGTGTGTGTGAGTGTGTGCGAGTGTGTGTGTGCGAGTGTGTGTGCGAGTGTGTGTGTGCGAGTGTGTGTGTGCGAGTGTGTGTGTGCGATTGTGTATTAGTGAATGTGTGCGAGTGTGCGTGAGTGTGTGTGTGTGTGAGTGAGTGACTGTGTGTGTGCGAGTGAGTGCCAGTGAGTGTGAGTGAGTGTGAGTGAGTGTGTGCGAGTGTGTGCGAGTGTGTGTGTGCGATTGTGCATAAGTGTGTGCGAGTATGAGTGTGTAGGACTGTGTGTGCGAGTGTGTGTGCGAGTGTGTGTGAGTGTGTGCGAGTGTGTGTAGGAGTGTGTGCGATTGTGTGTGTGAGTGTGTAGGACTGTATGTGCGAGTGTGTGCGACTGTGTTCGAGTGTGTGTGTGCGAGTGTGTGAGCATGTGTGAGTGTGTGCAAGTGTGTGCGTGCGAGTGTGTGTGTGCGAGTGTGTGTGATTGTGTATGAGTGAGTGTGTGCGTGTGTGCAAGTGTGTTTGAGTGTGTTTGTGCGAGTGTCTATGAGTGTGTGTGCGAGTGTGTGCAAGTGTGTTTGTGCGAGTGTGTATGAGTGTGTGTGTGCGAGTGTGTGCAAGTGTGTGTGATTGTGTGTGAGTGTGTGTATGAGTGAGTGTGTGCGAGTGTGTGTGCGAGTGTATGCGCGAGTGTGTGCGTGCGAGTGTGTGCGTGCGAGTGTGTGCGTGCACACGAGTGTGTGAGTGTGTGTGCGAATGTGTGTGCGTGTGAGTGTGTGCGAGTGTGTATGAGTGTATGTGCGAGTGTGTGCCAGTGTGTGCAAGTGTGTGTGTGTGTGAGTGTGTGCAAGTGTTTGCGAGTGAGTGTGTGCGAGAGTGTGCGAGTGTGTGTGTGCGAGTGTGTGAGCATGTGTGAGTGTGTGCAAGTGTGTGCGTGCGAGTGTGTGTGTGCGAGTGTGTGTGATTGTGTATGAGTGAGTGTGTGCGTGTGTGCAAGTGTGTTTGAGTGTGTTTGTGCGAGTGTCTATGAGTGTGTGTGCGAGTGTGTGCAAGTGTGTTTGTGCGAGTGTGTATGAGTGTGTGTGTGCGAGTGTGTGCAAGTGTGTGTGATTGTGTGTGAGTGTGTGTATGAGTGAGTGTGTGCGAGTGTGTGCGAGTGTGTGTGCGAGTGTATGCGCGAGTGTGTGCGTGCGAGTATGTGCGTGCGAGTCTGTGTGTGCACACGAGTGTGTGAGTGTGTGTGCGAATGTGTTTGCGTGTGAGTGTGTGCGAGTGTGTATGAGTGTATGTGCGAGTGTGTGCCAGTGTGTGCGAGTGTGTGTGTGCGAGTGTGTGCAAGTGTGTGCGAGTGAGTGTGTGCGAGTTTGTGTGCGAGTGTGTGCGAGTGAGTGTGTGCGAATGTGTATGAGTGTGTGTGCGAGTGTGTGCAAGTGGGTGCGAGTGTGTGGGTGCGAGTGTGTGCAAGTGTGTGCGAGTATGTGTGAATGTGTGTTTGAGTGTGTGCGAGTGTGTGCCAGTGAGTGTGTGCGAGTGTTTGCGAGTGTGTGTGTGAGTGTGTGCATGCGAGTGTGTGCGTGCGGGTGTGTGCGAGTGTGTGTGAGTGTGTGTGTGAATGTGTGTGTGTGCGAGTGTGCGTGCGAGTGAGTGTGTGAGTGTGTGTGCAATTGTGTATGAGTGTGTGCAAGTGTGTGTGCGTTTGTGCGAGTGTGTGCATGTGTGTGTGCGAGTGCGTGTGAGTGAGTGTGAGTGAGTGCAAATGTGTGCGCGAGTGTGCGAGTGTGGGCGTGCGAGTGTGTGCTAGTGTGCGCGAGTGTGTGAGTGTGTGCGAGTGTGCGTGAGTAAGTGTGTGTGAGAGTATGTGCGAGTGTTGCCGAGTGTGTGTGTGAGTGTGTAGGACTGTGTGCGCGAGTGTGTGTGCAAGTGTGTGTGTACGAGTGTGTTCGAGTGTGTGCAATTTTGTGCGAGTGTGTGTGTGCGAGTGCATATGAGTAAGTGTGTGCGAATGTGTGCGAGTGTGTGCGAGTGTGTGCGTGCGACTGTGTGCGTGCGACTGTGTGCGAGTGTGTGCGAGTGTTTGCGTGTGTGTGCGAGTGTGTGCAAGTGTGTGTGAGTGTGTGCGAGTGTGTGTGAGTGTGTGTGAGTGTGTGCAAGTGTGTGTGTGCGAGTGTGTGTGTGCGATTGTGTATGAATGTGTGCGAGTATGTGTGTGAGTGTGTGCGAGTGTGTGCGTGCGAGTGCGAGTGTGTGCAAATGTGTGTGAGAGTGTGCGAGTGTGGGCGTGCGAGTGTGTGCGAGTGTGCGCGAGTGTGTGCGTGTGAGTGAGTGTGTGTGTGAGTGTGAGTGTGTGCTAGTGTGCATGAGTGTGTGAGTGTGTGTGAGTGTGCGCGAGTGTGCGTGTGAGTGAGTAAGTGTGTGCGAGTGTGTGTGAGTGTGTACGAGTGTGTGTAGGAGTGTGTGCGAGTGTGTGCGATTGTGTGTGTGAGTGTGTAGGACTGTATGTGCAAGTGTGTGCGAGTGTGTTCGAGTGTGTGAGTGTGTGCGAGTGTGTGTGAGTGTGTGTGAGTGTGTGCAAGTGTGCGTGTGCGAGTGTGTGTGTGTGCGAGTGTGTGTGTGTGTGTGCAAGTGTGTTTGAGTGTGTGTGCGAGTGTGTATGAGTGTGTGTGTGTGCAAGTGTGTGCGTGTGTGTGTGAGTGTGTCTGAGTGTGTGCATGAGTGAGTGTGTGCGAGTGTGTGTGTGTGAGTGTGTGCGAGTGTGTGTGCGAGTGTGTGTGCGAGTGTGTGCGAGTGTGTGTGTGTGAGTGTGTGCGACTGTGTGTGTGCGATTGTGTATTAGTGAATGTGTGCGAGTGTGCGTGAGTGTGTGCGTGTGAGTGTGTGTGTGTGCGAGTGTGTGCGAGTGAGTGTGTGCGAGTGTGTGTTTGCGATTGTGCATAAGTGTGTGCGAGTGTGAGTGTGTGGGACTGTGTGTGCGAGTGTGTGTGAGTGTGTGCAAGTGTGTGCGTGCGAGTGTGTGTGTGTGATTGTGTATGAGTGAGTGTGTGCGAGTGTGTGTGTGAGTGTGTGCAAGTGTGTTTGAGTGTGTTTGTGCGAGTGTGTATGAGTGTGTGTGTGCGAGTGTGTGCAAGTGTGTTTGTGCGAGTGTGTATGAGTGTGTGTGTGCGAGTGTGTGCAATTGTGTGTGATTGTGTGTGAGTGTGTGTATGAGTGAGTGTGTGCGAGTGTGTGCGTGTGAGTCTGTGTGTGCACGCGAGTGTGTGCGAGTGTGTGAGTGTGTGTGCGAATGTGTGTGTGTGAGTGTGTGCGAGTGTGTATGAGTGTATGTGCGAGTGTGTGCCAGTGTGTGCGAGTGTGTGTGTGCGAGTGTGTGCAAGTGTGTGCGAGTGAGTGTGTGCGAGTGTGTGCGAGAGTGTGCGAGTGTGTGTGTGCGAGTGTGTGTGCGAGTGTGTGTGTGCGAGTGTGTGTGCAATTGTGTATGAGTGTGTTCGAGTGTGTGTGAGTTTGTGCAAGTGTGTGCATGTGTGCGTGCGAGTGCGTGCGAGTGAGTGTGAGTGTGTGCGAGTGTGTGTGAGTGTGTGTATGCGAGTGTGTGTGCGATTGTGTATGAGTGTGTGCGAGTGTGTGTGAGTTTGTGCGAGTGTGTGTGTGTGTGTGTGTGTGCGAGTGTGTGCTAGTGTGCACGAGTGTTTGAGTGTGTGCGAGTGTGCCTGAGTAAGTGTGTGTGTGATTGTGTGCGAGTGTTTCCGAGTGTGTGTGTGAGTGAGTAGGACTGTGTGTGCGAGTGTTTGCGAGTGTGTGTGCGAGCGAGTGTGTGCGAGTGTGTTCGAGGGTGTGCAATTGTGTGCAAGTGTATGTGCGAGTGCGAGTCCATATGAGTGAGTGTGTGAATGTGTGCGAGTGTGTGCCAGTGTGTGTGTGCGAGTGTGTGTACGAGTGTGTGCGAGTGTGTGCGTGCGAGTGTGTGAGAGTGTGTATGAGTGTATGTGCGAGTGTGTGTGCGAGTGTGTGCGAGTGTGTGTTCGAGTGTGTGTGTTCGCATGTGTGCAAGTGTGTGCAAGTGTGTGTGCGAGTGCGTACGAGAGTGTGTGCGTGTGAGTGTGTGCGAGTGTGTGTGTGCGCGCGAGTGTGTGCGAGTGTGTGAGTGTGTGTGCGAATGTGTGTGAGTGTGTGCGAGTGTGTATGAGTGTATGTGCGAGTATGTGCCAGTGTGTGCGAGTGTGTGTGTGTGAGTGTGTGCAAATGTGTGCGAGTGAGTGTGTGCGAGAGTGTGCACGAGTGTGCTCGAGTGAGTGGGTGCATGTAAGTGTGTGCGTGCGAGTGTGTGCGAATGTGTGCGAGTGTGTGCATGCGAGTGTGTGCGTGCAAGTGTTTGCGTGCGAGTGTGTGCGAGTGTGTGCAAGTGTGTGAGTGTGTGTGAGTGTGTGTGTGAGTGTGTCCGAGTGTGTGCAAATGTGCCCGAGTGTGCGCGAGTGTGCACGAGTGAATGGGTGCGAGTGTGTGTGAGTGTGTATGAGTGAGTGTGTGCGAGTTTGTGTGCGAGTGAGTGTGTGCGAATGTGTGCAAGTGTGTTTGTGAGTGTGTGTGCGAGTGTGTGTGTGCGAGTGTGTTCGAGTGTGTGCGAGTGTGTGTGAGTGTGTGCGAGTGTGTGTGCGAGTGTGTGCGAGTATGTGCAAATGTGCCCGAGTGTGTGCGAGTGTGTGCAAGTGTGTGTGAGTGTGTGCCAGTGTGTGTGTGTGAGTGTGTGCGAGTGTGTGTATGAGTGTGTGTGTTTGATTGTGCAAGTGTGTTTGTGAGTGTGTGTGCGAGTGTGTGCGTGCAAGTGTGTGCGAGTGTGTGCGAGTGTGTGTGAGTGTGTGCGAGTGTGTGTGCGAGTGTGTGCGAGTGTGTGCAAATGTGCCCGAGTGTGCACGAGTGTGCACGAGTGAGTGTGTGCGAGTGTGTGCAAGTGTGTGTGAGTGTGTGCCAGTGTGTGTGTGCGAGTGTGTGCGAGTGTGTGTATGAGTGTGTGTGTTCGATTGTGTATAAGTGTGTGCGAGTGTGTGTGTGAGTGTGTGTGCAAGTGTGTGTGTGCGAGTGTGTTCGATTGTGTGCGAATGTGTGTGTGAGTGTGAGTGAGTGTGTACGAGTGTGTGCGAGTGTGTGTGCGAGTGTGTGCGATTGTGTGTGTGAGTGTGTAGGACTGTATGTGCGAGTGTGTGCGAGTGTGTTTGAGTGTGTGTGTGTGAGTGTGTGCAAGTGTGTGCGAGTGAGTGTGTGTGAGTGTGTGTGCGAGTGTGTGCGAGTGTGAGCGATTGTGTGTGAGAGTGTGTAGGTCTGTATGTGCGAGTGTGAATGAGTGTGTGTGTGAGTGTGTGCAAGTGTGTGTGAGTGAGTGTGTGTGAGTGTGTGTGCGAGTGTGTGCATGCGAGTGTGTGCGTGCGAGTGTGTGCGTGCGAGTGTGTGCGACTGTGTGCGAGTGTGTGCGAGTGTGTGAGTGCGAGTGTGTGCGAATGTGTGCGAGTGTGTGCGTGCGAGTGTGCATGAGTATGCACGAGTGTGTGCGTGTAAGTGTGTGCGTGCGAGTGTGTGCGAGTGTGCTCGAGTGAATGGGTGCGAGTGTGTGCGAGTGTGTGTGAGTGTGTGTGAGTGAGTGTGTGTGAGAGTGTATTAGTGAGTGTGTGTGAGTGTGTGCATGTGTGCGAGTTTGTGTGCGAGTTTGTGCGACTGTGTGAGTGTGTGCGAGTGTGTGCGTGCGAGTGTGTACGTGTGAGTGTGTGCGAGTGTGTGAGTGTGTGTGCGAATGTGTGTGCGAGTGAGTGTGTATGAGTGTGTGTAGGAGTGTGTGCGAGTGTGTGCAATTGTGTGTGTGAGTGTGTAGGACTGTATGTGCAAGTGTGTGCGAGTGTTTTCGAGTGTGTGAGTGTGTGCGAGTGTGTGTGAGTGTGTGTGAGTGTGTGCAAGTGTGTGTGTGCGAGTGTGTGTGTGTGAGTGTGTGCAAGTGTGTTCGAGTGTGTGTGCGAGTGTGTATGAGTGTGTGTGTGCAAGTGTGTGCACATGTGTGTGAGTGTGTGTGAGTGTGTGCATGAGTGAGTGTGTGCGAGTGTGTGTGAGTGTGTGTGTGTGTGTGAGTGTGTGCGAGTGTGTGTGTGCGAGTGTGTGTGCGAGTGTGTGTGTGCGAGTGTGTGTGTGCGAGTGTGTGTGTGCGATTGTGTATTAGTGAATGTGTGCGAGTGTGCGTGAGTGTGTGTGTGTGTGAGTGAGTGACTGTGTGTGTGCGAGTGAGTGCCAGTGAGTGTGAGTGAGTGTGAGTGAGTGTGTGCGAGTGTGTGCGAGTGTGTGTGTGCGATTGTGCATAAGTGTGTGCGAGTATGAGTGTGTAGGACTGTGTGTGCGAGTGTGTGTGCGAGTGTGTGTGAGTGTGTGCGAGTGTGTGTAGGAGTGTGTGCGATTGTGTGTGTGAGTGTGTAGGACTGTATGTGCGAGTGTGTGCGACTGTGTTCGAGTGTGTGTGTGCGAGTGTGTGAGCATGTGTGAGTGTGTGCAAGTGTGTGCGTGCGAGTGTGTGTGTGTGAGTGTGTGTGATTGTGTATGAGTGAGTGTGTGCGAGTGTGTGTGTGAGTGTGTGCAAGTGTGTTTGAGTGTGTTTGTGCGAGTGTCTATGAGTGTGTGTGCGAGTGTGTGCAAGTGTGTTTGTGCGAGTGTGTATGAGTGTGTGTGTGCGAGTGTGTGCAAGTGTGTGTGATTGTGTGTGAGTGTGTGTATGAGTGAGTGTGTGCGAGTGTGTGCGAGTGTGTGTGCGAGTGTATGCGCGAGTGTGTGTGTGCGAGTGTGTGCGTGCGAGTGTGTGCGTGCACACGAGTGTGTGAGTGTGTGTGCGAATGTGTGTGCATGTGAGTGTGTGCGAGTGTGTATGAGTGTATGTGCGAGTGTGTGCCAGTGTGTGCAAGTGTGTGTGTGTGTGAGTGTGTGCAAGTGTTTGCGAGTGAGTGTGTGCGAGAGTGTGCGAGTGTGTGTGTGCGAGTGTGTGAGCATGTGTGAGTGTGTGCAAGTGTGTGCGTGCGAGTGTGTGTGTGCGAGTGTGTGTGATTGTGTATGAGTGAGTGTGTGCGTGTGTGCAAGTGTGTTTGAGTGTGTTTGTGCGAGTGTCTATGAGTGTGTGTGCGAGTGTGTGCAAGTGTGTTTGTGCGAGTGTGTATGAGTGTGTGTGTGCGAGTGTGTGCAAGTGTGTGTGATTGTGTGTGAGTGTGTGTATGAGTGAGTGTGTGCAAGTGTGTGCGAGTGTGTGTGCGAGTGTATGCGCGAGTGTGTGCGTGCGAGTATGTGCGTGCGAGTCTGTGTGTGCACACGAGTGTGTGAGTGTGTGTGCGTATGTGTTTGCGTGTGAGTGTGTGCGAGTGTGTATGAGTGTATGTGCGAGTGTGTGCCAGTGTGTGCGAGTGTGTGTGTGCGAGTGTGTGCAAGTGTGTGCGAGTGAGTGTGTGCGAGTTTGTGTGCGAGTGTGTGCGAGTGAGTGTGTGCGAATGTGTATGAGTGTGTGTGCGAGTGTGTGCAAGTGGGTGCGAGTGTGTGGGTGCGAGTGTGTGCAAGTGTGTGCGAGTATGTGTGAGTGTGTGTTTGAGTGTGTGCGAGTGTGTGCCAGTGAGTGTGTGCGAGTGTTTGCGAGTGTGTGTGTGAGTGTGTGCATGCGAGTGTGTGCGTGCGGGTGTGTGCGAGTGTGTGTGAGTGTGTGTGTGAATGTGTGTGTGTGCGAGTGTGCGTGCGAGTGAGTGTGTGAGTGTGTGTGCAATTGTGTATGAGTGTGTGCAAGTGTGTGTGCGTTTGTGCGAGTGTGTGCGTGTGTGTGTGCGAGTGCGTGTGAGTGAGTGTGAGTGCGTGCAAATGTGTGCGCGAGTGTGCGAGTGTGGGCGTGCGAGTGTGTGCTAGTGTGCGCGAGTGTGTGAGTGTGTGCGAGTGTGCGTGAGTAAGTGTGTGTGAGAGTATGTGCGAGTGTTGCCGAGTGTGTGTGTGAGTGTGTAGGACTGTGTGCGCGAGTGTGTGTGCAAGTGTGTGTGTACGAGTGTGTTCGAGTGTGTGCAATTTTGTGCGAGTGTGTGTGTGCGAGTGCATATGAGTAAGTGTGTGCGAATGTGTGCGAGTGTGTGCGAGTGTGTGTGCGAGTGTGTGCGTGCGACTGTGTGCGTGCGACTGTGTGCGAGTGTGTGCGAGTGTTTGCGTGTGTGTGCGAGTGTGTGCAAGTGTGTGTGAGTGTGTGCGAGTGTGTGTGAGTGTGTGTGAGTGTGTGCAGGTGTGTGTGTGCGAGTGTGTGTGTGTGTGTGCGAGTGTGTGTGTGAGTGTGTGCAAGTGTGTTTGAGTGTGTGTGCGAGTGTGTATGAGTGTGTGTGTGTGCAAGTGTGTGCGTGTGTGTGTGAGTGTGTCTGAGTGTGTGCATGAGTGAGTGTGTGCGAGTGTGTGTGTGTGAGTGTGTGCGAGTGTGTGTGCGAGTGTGTGTGCGAGTGTGTGCGAGTGTGTGTGTGTGAGTGTGTGCGACTGTGTGTGTGCGATTGTGTATTAGTGAATGTGTGCGAGTGTGTGCGTGCGAGTGTGTACGTGTGAGTGTGTGCGAGTGTGTGTGAGTGTGTGTGCGAATGTGTGTGCGAGTGAGTGTGTATGAGTGTGTGTAGGAGTGTGTGCGAGTGTGTGCAATTGTGTGTGTGAGTGTGTAGGACTGTATGTGCGAGTGTTTTCGAGTGTGTGAGTGTGTGCGAGTGTGTGTGAGTGTGTGTGAGTGTGTGCAAGTGTGTGTGTGCGAGTGTGTGTGTGTGAGTGTGTGCAAGTGTGTTCGAGTGTGTGTGCGAGTGTGTATGAGTGTGTGTGTGCAAGTGTGTGCACATGTGGGTGAGTGTGTGTGAGTGTGTGCATGAGTGAGTGTGTGCGAGTGTGTGTGAGTGTGTGTGTGTGTGTGAGTGTGTGCGAGTGTGTGTGTGCGAGTGTGTGTGCGAGTGTGTGTGTGCGAGTGTGTGTGTGCGAGTGTGTGTGTGCGATTGTGTATTAGTGAATGTGTGCGAGTGTGCGTGAGTGTGTGTGTGTGTGAGTGAGTGACTGTGTGTGTGCGAGTGAGTGCCAGTGAGTGTGAGTGAGTGTGAGTGAGTGTGTGCGAGTGTGTGCGAGTGTGTGTGTGCGATTGTGCATAAGTGTGTGCGAGTATGAGTGTGTAGGACTGTGTGTGCGAGTGTGTGTGCGAGTGTGTGTGAGTGTGTGCGAGTGTGTGTAGGAGTGTGTGCGATTGTGTGTGTGAGTGTGTAGGACTGTATGTGCGAGTGTGTGCGACTGTGTTCGAGTGTGTGTGTGCGAGTGTGTGAGCATGTGTGAGTGTGTGCAAGTGTGTGCGTGCGAGTGTGTGTGTGCGAGTGTGTGTGATTGTGTATGAGTGAGTGTGTGCGTGTGTGCAAGTGTGTTTGAGTGTGTTTGTGCGAGTGTCTATGAGTGTGTGTGCGAGTGTGTGCAAGTGTGTTTGTGCGAGTGTGTATGAGTGTGTGTGTGCGAGTGTGTGCAAGTGTGTGTGATTGTGTGTGAGTGTGTGTATGAGTGAGTGTGTGCGAGTGTGTGTGCGAGTGTATGCGCGAGTGTGTGCGTGCGAGTGTGTGCGTGCGAGTGTGTGCGTGCACACGAGTGTGTGAGTGTGTGTGCGAATGTGTGTGCGTGTGAGTGTGTGCGAGTGTGTATGAGTGTATGTGCGAGTGTGTGCCAGTGTGTGCAAGTGTGTGTGTGTGTGAGTGTGTGCAAGTGTTTGCGAGTGAGTGTGTGCGAGAGTGTGCGAGTGTGTGTGTGCGAGTGTGTGAGCATGTGTGAGTGTGTGCAAGTGTGTGCGTGCGAGTGTGTGTGTGCGAGTGTGTGTGATTGTGTATGAGTGAGTGTGTGCGTGTGTGCAAGTGTGTTTGAGTGTGTTTGTGCGAGTGTCTATGAGTGTGTGTGCGAGTGTGTGCAAGTGTGTTTGTGCGAGTGTGTATGAGTGTGTGTGTGCGAGTGTGTGCAAGTGTGTGTGATTGTGTGTGAGTGTGTGTATGAGTGAGTGTGTGCGAGTGTGTGCGAGTGTGTGTGCGAGTGTATGCGCGAGTGTGTGCGTGCGAGTATGTGCGTGCGAGTCTGTGTGTGCACACGAGTGTGTGAGTGTGTGTGCGAATGTGTTTGCGTGTGAGTGTGTGCGAGTGTGTATGAGTGTATGTGCGAGTGTGTGCCAGTGTGTGCGAGTGTGTGTGTGCGAGTGTGTGCAAGTGTGTGCGAGTGAGTGTGTGCGAGTTTGTGTGCGAGTGTGTGCGAGTGAGTGTGTGCGAATGTGTATGAGTGTGTGTGCGAGTGTGTGCAAGTGGGTGCGAGTGTGTGGGTGCGAGTGTGTGCAAGTGTGTGCGAGTATGTGTGAATGTGTGTTTGAGTGTGTGCGAGTGTGTGCCAGTGAGTGTGTGCGAGTGTTTGCGAGTGTGTGTGTGAGTGTGTGCATGCGAGTGTGTGCGTGCGGGTGTGTGCGAGTGTGTGTGAGTGTGTGTGTGAATGTGTGTGTGTGCGAGTGTGCGTGCGAGTGAGTGTGTGAGTGTGTGTGCAATTGTGTATGAGTGTGTGCAAGTGTGTGTGCGTTTGTGCGAGTGTGTGCATGTGTGTGTGCGAGTGCGTGTGAGTGAGTGTGAGTGCGTGCAAATGTGTGCGCGAGTGTGCGAGTGTGGGCGTGCGAGTGTGTGCTAGTGTGCGCGAGTGTGTGAGTGTGTGCGAGTGTGCGTGAGTAAGTGTGTGTGAGAGTATGTGCGAGTGTTGCCGAGTGTGTGTGTGAGTGTGTAGGACTGTGTGCGCGAGTGTGTGTGCAAGTGTGTGTGTACGAGTGTGTTCGAGTGTGTGCAATTTTGTGCGAGTGTGTGTGTGCGAGTGCATATGAGTAAGTGTGTGCGAATGTGTGCGAGTGTGTGCGAGTGTGTGTGCGAGTGTGTGCGTGCGACTGTGTGCGTGCGACTGTGTGCGAGTGTGTGCGAGTGTTTGCGTGTGTGTGCGAGTGTGTGCAAGTGTGTGTGAGTGTGTGCGAGTGTGTGTGAGTGTGTGTGAGTGTGTGCAAGTGTGTGTGTGCGAGTGTGTGTGTGCGATTGTGTATGAATGTGTGCGAGTATGTGTGTGAGTGTGTGCGAGTGTGTGCGTGCGAGTGCGAGTGTGTGCAAATGTGTGTGAGAGTGTGCGAGTGTGGGCGTGCGAGTGTGTGCGAGTGTGCGCGAGTGTGTGCGTGTGAGTGAGTGTGTGTGTGAGTGTGAGTGTGTGCTAGTGTGCATGAGTGTGTGAGTGTGTGTGAGTGTGCGCGAGTGTGCGTGTGAGTGAGTAAGTGTGTGCGAGTGTGTGTGAGTGTGTACGAGTGTGTGTAGGAGTGTGTGCGAGTGTGTGCGATTGTGTGTGTGAGTGTGTAGGACTGTATGTGCAAGTGTGTGCGAGTGTGTTCGAGTGTGTGAGTGTGTGCGAGTGTGTGTGAGTGTGTGTGAGTGTGTGCAAGTGTGCGTGTGCGAGTGTGTGTGTGTGTGTGCGAGTGTGTGTGTGTGTGTGCAAGTGTGTTTGAGTGTGTGTGCGAGTGTGTATGAGTGTGTGTGTGTGCAAGTGTGTGCGTGTGTGTGTGAGTGTGTCTGAGTGTGTGCATGAGTGAGTGTGTGCGAGTGTGTGTGTGTGAGTGTGTGCGAGTGTGTGTGCGAGTGTGTGTGCGAGTGTGTGCGAGTGTGTGTGTGTGAGTGTGTGCGACTGTGTGTGTGCGATTGTGTATTAGTGAATGTGTGCGAGTGTGCGTGAGTGTGTGCGTGTGAGTGTGTGTGTGTGCGAGTGTGTGCGAGTGAGTGTGTGCGAGTGTGTGTTTGCGATTGTGCATAAGTGTGTGCGAGTGTGAGTGTGTGGGACTCTGTGTGCGAGTGTGTGTGAGTGTGTGCAAGTGTGTGCGTGCGAGTGTGTGTGTGTGATTGTGTATGAGTGAGTGTGTGCGAGTGTGTGTGTGAGTGTGTGCAAGTGTGTTTGAGTGTGTTTGTGCGAGTGTGTATGAGTGTGTGTGTGCGAGTGTGTGCAAGTGTGTTTGTGCGAGTGTGTATGAGTGTGTGTGTGCGAGTGTGTGCAAGTGTGTGTGATTGTGTGTGAGTGTGTGTATGAGTGAGTGTGTGCGAGTGTGTGCGTGTGAGTCTGTGTGTGCACGCGAGTGTGTGCGAGTGTGTGAGTGTGTGTGCGAATGTGTGTGTGTGAGTGTGTGCGAGTGTGTATGAGTGTATGTGCGAGTGTGTGCCAGTGTGTGCGAGTGTGTGTGTGCGAGTGTGTGCAAGTGTGTGCGAGTGAGTGTGTGCGAGTGTGTGCGAGAGTGTGCGAGTGTGTGTGTGCGAGTGTGTGTGCGAGTGTGTGTGTGCGAGTGTGTGTGCAATTGTGTATGAGTGTGTTCGAGTGTGTGTGAGTTTGTGCAAGTGTGTGCATGTGTGCGTGCGAGTGCGTGCGAGTGAGTGTGAGTGTGTGCGAGTGTGTGTGAGTGTGTGTATGCGAGTGTGTGTGCGATTGTGTATGAGTGTGTGCGAGTGTGTGTGAGTTTGTGCGAGTGTGTGTGTGTGTGTGTGTGTGCGAGTGTGTGCTAGTGTGCACGAGTGTTTGAGTGTGTGCGAGTGTGCCTGAGTAAGTGTGTGTGTGATTGTGTGCGAGTGTTTCCGAGTGTGTGTGTGAGTGAGTAGGACTGTGTGTGCGAGTGTTTGCGAGTGTGTGTGCGAGCGAGTGTGTGCGAGTGTGTTCGAGGGTGTGCAATTGTGTGCAAGTGTATGTGCGAGTGCGAGTCCATATGAGTGAGTGTGTGAATGTGTGCGAGTGTGTGCCAGTGTGTGTGTGCGAGTGTGTGTACGAGTGTGTGCGAGTGTGTGCGTGCGAGTGTGTGAGAGTGTGTATGAGTGTATGTGCGAGTGTGTGTGCGAGTGTGTGCGAGTGTGTGTTCGAGTGTGTGTGTTCGCATGTGTGCAAGTGTGTGCAAGTGTGTGTGCGAGTGCGTACGAGAGTGTGTGCGTGTGAGTGTGTGCGAGTGTGTGTGTGCGCGCGAGTGTGTGCGAGTGTGTGAGTGTGTGTGCGAATGTGTGTGAGTGTGTGCGAGTGTGTATGAGTGTATGTGCGAGTATGTGCCAGTGTGTGCGAGTGTGTGTGTGTGAGTGTGTGCAAATGTGTGCGAGTGAGTGTGTGCGAGAGTGTGCACGAGTGTGCTCGAGTGAGTGGGTGCATGTAAGTGTGTGCGTGCGAGTGTGTGCGAATGTGTGCGAGTGTGTGCATGCGAGTGTGTGCGTGCAAGTGTTTGCGTGCGAGTGTGTGCGAGTGTGTGCAAGTGTGTGAGTGTGTGTGAGTGTGTGTGTGAGTGTGTCCGAGTGTGTGCAAATGTGCCCGAGTGTGCGCGAGTGTGCACGAGTGAATGGGTGCGAGTGTGTGTGAGTGTGTATGAGTGAGTGTGTGCGAGTTTGTGTGCGAGTGAGTGTGTGCGAATGTGTGCAAGTGTGTTTGTGAGTGTGTGTGCGAGTGTGTGTGTGCGAGTGTGTTCGAGTGTGTGCGAGTGTGTGTGAGTGTGTGCGAGTGTGTGTGCGAGTGTGTGCGAGTATGTGCAAATGTGCCCGAGTGTGTGCGAGTGTGTGCAAGTGTGTGTGAGTGTGTGCCAGTGTGTGTGTGCGAGTGTGTGCGAGTGTGTGTATGAGTGTGTGTGTTTGATTGTGCAAGTGTGTTTGTGAGTGTGTGTGCGAGTGTGTGCGTGCAAGTGTGTGCGAGTGTGTGCGAGTGTGTGTGAGTGTGTGCGAGTGTGTGTGCGAGTGTGTGCGAGTGTGTGCAAATGTGCCCGAGTGTGCACGAGTGTGCACGAGTGAGTGTGTGCGAGTGTGTGCAAGTGTGTGTGAGTGTGTGCCAGTGTGTGTGTGCGAGTGTGTGCGAGTGTGTGTATGAGTGTGTGTGTTCGATTGTGTATAAGTGTGTGCGAGTGTGTGTGTGAGTGTGTGTGCAAGTGTGTGTGTGCGAGTGTGTTCGATTGTGTGCGAATGTGTGTGTGAGTGTGAGTGAGTGTGTACGAGTGTGTGCGAGTGTGTGTGCGAGTGTGTGCGATTGTGTGTGTGAGTGTGTAGGACTGTATGTGCGAGTGTGTGCGAGTGTGTTTGAGTGTGTGTGTGTGAGTGTGTGCAAGTGTGTGCGAGTGAGTGTGTGTGAGTGTGTGTGCGAGTGTGTGCGAGTGTGAGCGATTGTGTGTGAGAGTGTGTAGGTCTGTATGTGCGAGTGTGTATGAGTGTGTGTGTGAGTGTGTGCAAGTGTGTGTGAGTGAGTGTGTGTGAGTGTGTGTGCGAGTGTGTGCATGCGAGTGTGTGCGTGCGAGTGTGTGCGTGCGAGTGTGTGCGACTGTGTGCGAGTGTGTGCGAGTGTGTGAGTGCGAGTGTGTGCGAATGTGTGCGAGTGTGTGCGTGCGAGTGTGCATGAGTGTGCACGAGTGTGTGCGTGTAAGTGTGTGCGTGCGAGTGTGTGCGAGTGTGCTCGAGTGAATGGGTGCGAGTGTGTGCGAGTGTGTGTGAGTGTGTGTGAGTGAGTGTGTGTGAGAGTGTATTAGTGAGTGTGTGTGAGTGTGTGCATGTGTGCGAGTTTGTGTGCGAGTTTGTGCGACTGTGTGAGTGTGTGCGAGTGTGTGCATGCGAGTGTGTACGTGTGAGTGTGTGCGAGTGTGTGAGTGTGTGTGCGAATGTGTGTGCGAGTGAGTGTGTATGAGTGTGTGTAGGAGTGTGTGCGAGTGTGTGCAATTGTGTGTGTGAGTGTGTAGGACTGTATGTGCAAGTGTGTGCGAGTGTTTTCGAGTGTGTGAGTGTGTGCGAGTGTGTGTGAGTGTGTGTGAGTGTGTGCAAGTGTGTGTGTGCGAGTGTGTGTGTGTGAGTGTGTGCAAGTGTGTTCGAGTGTGTGTGCGAGTGTGTATGAGTGTGTGTGTGCAAGTGTGTGCACATGTGTGTGAGTGTGTGTGAGTGTGTGCATGAGTGAGTGTGTGCGAGTGTGTGTGAGTGTGTGTGTGTGTGTGAGTGTGTGCGAGTGTGTGTGTGCGAGTGTGTGTGCGAGTGTGTGTGTGCGAGTGTGTGTGTGCGAGTGTGTGTGTGCGATTGTGTATTAGTGAATGTGTGCGAGTGTGCGTGAGTGTGTGTGTGTGTGAGTGAGTGACTGTGTGTGTGCGAGTGAGTGCCAGTGAGTGTGAGTGAGTGTGAGTGAGTGTGTGCGAGTGTGTGCGAGTGTGTGTGTGCGATTGTGCATAAGTGTGTGCGAGTGTGAGTGTGTAGGACTGTGTGTGCGAGTGTGTGTGCGAGTGTGTGTGAGTGTGTGCGAGTGTGTGTAGGAGTGTGTGCGATTGTGTGTGTGAGTGTGTAGGACTGTATGTGCGAGTGTGTGCGACTGTGTTCGAGTGTGTGTGTGCGAGTGTGTGAGCATGTGTGAGTGTGTGCAAGTGTGTGCGTGCGAGTGTGTGTGTGCGAGTGTGTGTGATTGTGTATGAGTGAGTGTGTGCGTGTGTGCAAGTGTGTTTGAGTGTGTTTGTGCGAGTGTCTATGAGTGTGTGTGCGAGTGTGTGCAAGTGTGTTTGTGCGAGTGTGTATGAGTGTGTGTGTGCGAGTGTGTGCAAGTGTGTGTGATTGTGTGTGAGTGTGTGTATGAGTGAGTGTGTGCGAGTGTGTGCGAGTGTGTGTGCGAGTGTATGCGCGAGTGTGTGTGTGCGAGTGTGTGCGTGCGAGTGTGTGCGTGCACACGAGTGTGTGAGTGTGTGTGCGAATGTGTGTGCATGTGAGTGTGTGCGAGTGTGTATGAGTGTATGTGCGAGTGTGTGCCAGTGTGTGCAAGTGTGTGTGTGTGTGAGTGTGTGCAAGTGTTTGCGAGTGAGTGTGTGCGAGAGTGTGCGAGTGTGTGTGTGCGAGTGTGTGAGCATGTGTGAGTGTGTGCAAGTGTGTGCGTGCGAGTGTGTGTGTGCGAGTGTGTGTGATTGTGTATGAGTGAGTGTGTGCGTGTGTGCAAGTGTGTTTGAGTGTGTTTGTGCGAGTGTCTATGAGTGTGTGTGCGAGTGTGTGCAAGTGTGTTTGTGCGAGTGTGTATGAGTGTGTGTGTGCGAGTGTGTGCAAGTGTGTGTGATTGTGTGTGAGTGTGTGTATGAGTGAGTGTGTGCAAGTGTGTGCGAGTGTGTGTGCGAGTGTATGCGCGAGTGTGTGCGTGCGAGTATGTGCGTGCGAGTCTGTGTGTGCACACGAGTGTGTGAGTGTGTGTGCGAATGTGTTTGCGTGTGAGTGTGTGCGAGTGTGTATGAGTGTATGTGCGAGTGTGTGCCAGTGTGTGCGAGTGTGTGTGTGCGAGTGTGTGCAAGTGTGTGCGAGTGAGTGTGTGCGAGTTTGTGTGCGAGTGTGTGCGAGTGAGTGTGTGCGAATGTGTATGAGTGTGTGTGCGAGTGTGTGCAAGTGGGTGCGAGTGTGTGGGTGCGAGTGTGTGCAAGTGTGTGCGAGTATGTGTGAATGTGTGTTTGAGTGTGTGCGAGTGTGTGCCAGTGAGTGTGTGCGAGTGTTTGCGAGTGTGTGTGTGAGTGTGTGCATGCGAGTGTGTGCGTGCGGGTGTGTGCGAGTGTGTGTGAGTGTGTGTGTGAATGTGTGTGTGTGCGAGTGTGCGTGCGAGTGAGTGTGTGAGTGTGTGTGCAATTGTGTATGAGTGTGTGCAAGTGTGTGTGCGTTTGTGCGAGTGTGTGCGTGTGTGTGTGCGAGTGCGTGTGAGTGAGTGTGAGTGCGTGCAAATGTGTGCGCGAGTGTGCGAGTGTGGGCGTGCGAGTGTGTGCTAGTGTGCGCGAGTGTGTGAGTGTGTGCGAGTGTGCGTGAGTAAGTGTGTGTGAGAGTATGTGCGAGTGTTGCCGAGTGTGTGTGTGAGTGTGTAGGACTGTGTGCGCGAGTGTGTGTGCAAGTGTGTGTGTACGAGTGTGTTCGAGTGTGTGCAATTTTGTGCGAGTGTGTGTGTGCGAGTGCATATGAGTAAGTGTGTGCGAATGTGTGCGAGTGTGTGCGAGTGTGTGTGCGAGTGTGTGCGTGCGACTGTGTGCGTGCGACTGTGTGCGAGTGTGTGCGAGTGTTTGCGTGTGTGTGCGAGTGTGTGCAAGTGTGTGTGAGTGTGTGCGAGTGTGTGTGAGTGTGTGTGAGTGTGTGCAAGTGTGTGTGTGCGAGTGTGTGTGTGCGATTGTGTATGAATGTGTGCGAGTATGTGTGTGAGTGTGTGCGAGTGTGTGCGTGCGAGTGCGAGTGTGTGCAAATGTGTGTGAGAGTGTGCGAGTGTGGGCGTGCGAGTGTGTGCGAGTGTGCGCGAGTGTGTGCGTGTGAGTGAGTGTGTGTGTGAGTGTGAGTGTGTGCTAGTGTGCATGAGTGTGTGAGTGTGTGTGAGTGTGCGCGAGTGTGCGTGTGAGTGAGTGAGTGTGTGCGAGTGTGTGTGAGTGTGTACGAGTGTGTGTAGGAGTGTGTGCGAGTGTGTGCGATTGTGTGTGTGAGTGTGTAGGACTGTATGTGCAAGTGTGTGCGAGTGTGTTCGAGTGTGTGAGTGTGTGCGAGTGTGTGTGAGTGTGTGTGAGTGTGTGCAAGTGTGTGTGTGCGAGTGTGTGTGTGTGTGTGCGAGTGTGTGTGTGAGTGTGTGCAAGTGTGTTTGAGTGTGTGTGCGAGCGTGTATGAGTGTGTGTGTGTGCAAGTGTGTGCGTGTGTGTGTGAGTGTGTCTGAGTGTGTGCATGAGTGAGTGTGTGCGAGTGTGTGTGTGTGAGTGTGTGCGAGTGTGTGTGCGAGTGTGTGTGCGAGTGTGTGCGTGCGAGTGTGTGCGAGTGTGTGTGTGTGAGTGTGTGCGACTGTGTGTGTGCGATTGTGTATTAGTGAATGTGTGCGAGTGTGCGTGAGTGTGTGCGTGTGAGTGTGTGTGTGTGCGAGTGTGTGCGAGTGAGTGTGTGCGAGTGTGTGTGTGCGATTGTGCATAAGTGTGTGCGAGTGTGAGTGTGTAGGACTGTGTATGCAAGTGTGTGTGAGTGTGTGCAAGTGTGTGCGTGCGAGTGTGTGTGTGCGAGTGTGTGTGATTGTGTATGAGTGAGTGTGTGCGAGTGTGTGTGTGAGTGTGTGCAAGTGTGTTTGAGTGTGTTTGTGCGAGTGTGTATGAGTGTGTGTGTGAGAGTGTGTGCAAGTGTGTTTGTGCGAGTGTGTATGAGTCTGTGTGTGTGCGAGTGTGTGCAAGTGTGTGTGATTGTGTGTGAGTGTGTGTATGAGTGAGTGTGTGCGAGTGTGTGCGTGTGAGTCTGTGTGTGCACGCGAGTGTGTGCGAGTGTGTGAGTGTGTGTGCGAATGTGTGTGTGTGAGTATGTGCGAGTGTGTGCCAGTGTGTGCGAGTGTGTGTGTGCGAGTGTGTGCAAGTGTGTGCGAGTGAGTGTGTGCGAGTGTGTGCGAGAGTGTGCAAGTGTGTGTGTGCGAGTGTGTGTGTGCGAGTGTGTGTGTGCGAGTGTGTGTGCAATTGTGTATGAGTGTGTTCGAGTGTGTGTGAGTTTGTGCAAGTGTGTGCATGTGTGCGTGCGAGTGCGTGCGAGTGAGTGCGAGTGTGTGCGAGTGTGTGTGAGTGTGTGTATGCGAGTGTGTGTGCGATTGTGTATGAGTGTGTGCGAGTGTGTGTGAGTTTGTGCGAGTGTGTATGTGTGTGTTTGCGAGTGTGTGCTAGTGTGCACGAGTGTTTGAGTGTGTGCGAGTGTGCCTGAGTAAGTGTGTGTGTGATTGTGTGCGAGTGTTTCCGAGTGTGTGTGTGAGTGAGTAGGACTGTGTGTGCGAGTGTTTCCGAGTGTGTGTGCGAGCGAGTGTGTGCGAGTGTGTTCAAGGGTGTGCAATTGTGTGCAAGTGTGTGTGTGCGAGTGCGAGTCCATATGAGTGAGTGTGTGAATGTGTGCGAGTGTGTGCCAGTGTGTGTGTGTGTGAGTGTGTGTACGAGTGTGTGCGAGTGTGTGCGTGCGAGTGTGTGAGAGTGTGTATGAGTGTATGTGCGAGTGTGTGTGCGAGTGTGTGCGAGTGTGTGTTCGAGTGTGTGTGTTCGCATGTGTGCAAGTGTGTGCGAGTGTGTGTGCGAGTGCGTACGAGTGTGTGTGCACGAGTGTGTGCGTGTGAGTGTGTGCGAGTGTGTGCGATTGTGTGTGTGAGTGTGTAGGACTGTATGTGCAAGTGTGTGCGAGTGTGTTCGAGTGTGTGAGTGTGTGCGAGTGTGTGTGAGTGTGTGTGAGTGTGTGCAAGTGTGTGTGTGCGAGTGTGTGTGTGCGAGTGTGTGTGTGAGTGTGTGTGTGTGCGAGTGTGTGCGAGTGAGTGTGTGCGAGTGTGTGTTTGTGATTGTGCATAAGTGTGTGCGAGTGTGAGTGTGTAGGACTGTGTGTGTGAGTGTGTGCAAGTGTGTGCGTGCGAGTGTGTGTGTGTGATTGTGTATGAGTGAGTGTGTGCGAGTGTGTGTGTGAGTGTGTGCAAGTGTGTTTGAGTGTGTTTGTGTGAGTGTGTATGAGTGTGTGTGTGCGAGTGTGTGCAAGTGTGTTTGTGCGAGTGTGTATGAGTGTGTGTGTGCGAGTGTGTGCAAGTGTGTGTGATTGTGTGTGAGTGTGTGTATGAGTGAGTGTGTGCGAGTGTGTGCGTGTGAGTCTGTGTGTGCACGCGAGTGTGTGCGAGTGTGTGAGTGTGTGTGCGAGTGTGTGCGTGCGAGTGCGAGTGTGTGCAAATGTGTGTGAGAGTGTGCGAGTGTGGGCGTGCGAGTGTGTGCGAGTGTGCGCGAGTGTGTGCGTGTGAGTGAGTGTGTGTGTGAGTGTGAGTGTGTGCTAGTGTGCATGAGTGTGTGAGTGTGTGTGAGTGTGCACGAGTGTGCGTGTGAGTGAGTGAGTGTGTGCGAGTGTGTGTGAGTGTGTACGAGTGTGTGTAGGAGTGTGTGCGAGTGTGTGCGATTGTGTGTGTGAGTGTGTAGGACTGTATGTGCAAGTGTGTGCGAGTGTGTTCGAGTGTGTGAGTGTGTGCGAGTGTGTGTGAGTGTGTGTGAGTGTGTGCAAGTGTGTGTGTGCGAGTGTGTGTGTGTGTGTGCGAGTGTGTGTGTGAGTGTGTGCAAGTGTGTTTGAGTGTGTGTGCGAGTGTGTATGAGTGTGTGTGTGTGCAAGTGTGTGCGTGTGTGTGTGAGTGTGTCTGAGTGTGTGCATGAGTGAGTGTGTGCGAGTGTGTGTGTGTGAGTGTGTGCGAGTGTGTGTGCGAGTGTGTGTGCGAGTGTGTGCGAGTGTGTGTGTGTGAGTGTGTGCGACTGTGTGTGTGCGATTGTGTATTAGTGAATGTGTGCGAGTGTGCGTGAGTGTGTGCGTGTGAGTGTGTGTGTGTGCGAGTGTGTGCGAGTGTGTGTTTGCGATTGTGCATAAGTGTGTGCGAGTGTGAGTGTGTGGGACTGTGTGTGCGAGTGTGTGTGAGTGTGTGCAAGTGTGTGCGTGCGAGTGTGTGTGTGTGATTGTGTATGAGTGAGTGTGTGCGAGTGTGTGTGTGAGTGTGTGCAAGTGTGTTTGAGTGTGTTTGTGCGAGTGTGTATGAGTGTGTGTGTGCGAGTGTGTGCAAGTGTGTTTGTGCGAGTGTGTATGAGTGTGTGTGTGCGAGTGTGTGCAAGTGTGTGTGATTGTGTGTGAGTGTGTGTATGAGTGAGTGTGTGCGAGTGTGTGCGTGTGAGTCTGTGTGTGCACGCGAGTGTGTGCGAGTGTGTGAGTGTGTGTGCGAATGTGTGTGTGTGAGTGTGTGCGAGTGTGTATGAGTGTATGTGCGAGTGTGTGCCAGTGTGTGCGAGTGTGTGTGTGCGAGTGTGTGCAAGTGTGTGCGAGTGAGTGTGTGCGAGTGTGTGCGAGATTGTGCGAGTGTGTGTCTGCGAGTGTGTGTGCGAGTGTGTGTGTGCGAGTGTGTGTGCAATTGTGTATGAGTGTGTTCGAGTGTGTGTGAGTTTGTGCAAGTGTGTGCATGTGTGCGTGCGAGTGCGTGCGAGTGAGTGTGAGTGTGTGCGAGTGTGTGTGAGTGTGTGTATGCGAGTGTGTGTGCGATTGTGTATGAGTGTGTGCGAGTGTGTGTGAGTTTGTGCGAGTGTGTGTGTGTGTGTGTGTGTGCGAGTGTGTGCTAGTGTGCACGAGTGTTTGAGTGTGTGCGAGTGTGCCTGAGTAAGTGTGTGTGTGATTGTGTGCGAGTGTTTCCGAGTGTGTGTGTGAGTGAGTAGGACTGTGTGTGCGAGTGTTTGCGAGTGTGTGTGCGAGCGAGTGTGTGCGAGTGTGTTCGAGGGTGTGCAATTGTGTGCAAGTGTGTGTGCGAGTGCGAGTCCATATGAGTGAGTGTGTGAATGTGTGCGAGTGTGTGCCAGTGTGTGTGTGCGAGTGTGTGTACGAGTGTGTGCGAGTGTGTGCGTGCGAGTGTGTGAGAGTGTGTATGAGTGTATGTGCGAGTGTGTGTTCGAGTGTGTGTGTTCGCATGTGTGCAAGTGTGTGCAAGTGTGTGTGCGAGTGCGTACGAGAGTGTGTGCGTGTGAGTGTGTGCGAGTGTGTGTGTGCGCGCGAGTGTGTGCGAGTGTGTGAGTGTGTGTGCGAATGTGTGTGAGTGTGTGCGAGTGTGTATGAGTGTATGTGCGAGTATGTGCCAGTGTGTGCGAGTGTGTGTGTGTGAGTGTGTGCAAATGTGTGCGAGTGAGTGTGTGCGAGAGTGTGCACGAGTGTGCTCGAGTGAGTGGGTGCATGTAAGTGTGTGCGTGCGAGTGTGTGCGAATGTGTGCGAGTGTGTGCATGCGAGTGTGTGCGTGCAAGTGTTTGCGTGCGAGTGTGTGCGAGTGTGTGCAAGTGTGTGAGTGTGTGCGAGTGTGTGTGTGAGTGTGTCCGAGTGTGTGCAAATGTGCCCGAGTGTGCGCGAGTGTGCACGAGTGAATGGGTGCGAGTGTGTGTGAATGTGTATGAGTGAGTGTGTGCGAGTTTGTGTGCAAGTGAGTGTGTGCGAATGTGTGCAAGTGTGTTTGTGAGTGTGTGTGCGAGTGTGTGTGTGCGAGTGTGTTCGAGTGTGTGCGAGTGTGTGTGAGTGTGTGCGAGTGTGTGTGCGAGTGTGTGCGAGTATGTGCAAATGTGCCCGAGTGGGCACGAGTGTGCACGAGTGAGTGTGTGCGAGTGTGTGCAAGTGTGTGTGAGTGTGTGCCAGTGTGTGTGTGCGAGTGTGTGCGAGTGTGTGTATGAGTGTGTGTGTTTGATTGTGCAAGTGTGTTTGTGAGTGTGTGTGCGAGTGTGTGCGAGTGTGTGTGAGTGTGTGCGAGTGTGTGTGCGAGTGTGTGCGAGTGTGTGCAAATGTGCCCGAGTGTGCACGAGTGTGCACGAGTGAGTGTGTGCGAGTGTGTGCAAGTGTGTGTGAGTGTGTGCCAGTGTGTGTGTGCGAGTGTGTGCGAGTGTGTGTATGAGTGTGTGTGTTCGATTGTGTATAAGTGTGTGCGAGTGTGTGTGTGAGTGTGTGTGCAAGTGTGTGTGTGCGAGTGTGTTCGATTGTGTGCGAATGTGTGTGTGAGTGTGAGTGAGTGTGTACGAGTGTGTGCGAGTGTGTGTGCGAGTGTGTGCGATTGTGTGTGTGAGTGTGTAGGACTGTATGTGCGAGTGTGTGCGAGTGTGTTTGAGTGTGTGTGTGTGAGTGTGTGCAAGTGTGTGCGAGTGAGTGTGTGTGAGTGTGTGTGCGAGTGTGTGCGAGTGTGAGCGATTGTGTGTGAGAGTGTGTAGGTCTGTATGTGCGAGTGTGTATGAGTGTGTGTGTGAGTGTGTGCAAGTGTGTGTGAGTGAGTGTGTGTGAGTGTGTGTGCGAGTGTGTGCATGCGAGTGTGTGCGTGCGAGTGTGTGCGTGCGAGTGTGTGCGACTGTGTGCGAGTGTGTGCGAGTGTGTGAGTGCGAGTGTGTGCGAATGTGTGCGAGTGTGTGCGTGCGAGTGTGCATGAGTGTGCACGAGTGTGTGCGTGTAAGTGTGTGCGTGCGAGTGTGTGCGAGTGTGCTCGAGTGAATGGGTGCGAGTGTGTGCGAGTGTGTGTGAGTGTGTGTGAGTGAGTGTGTGTGAGAGTGTATTAGTGAGTGTGTGTGAGTGTGTGCATGTGTGCGAGTTTGTGTGCGAGTTTGTGCGAGTGTGTGAGTGTGTGCGAGTGTGTGCGTGCGAGTGTGTACGTGTGAGTGTGTGCGAGTGTGTGAGTGTGTGTGCGAATGTGTGTGCGAGTGAGTGTGTATGAGTGTGTGTAGGAGTGTGTGCGAGTGTGTGCAATTGTGTGTGTGAGTGTGTAGGACTGTATGTGCAAGTGTGTGCGAGTGTTTTCGAGTGTGTGAGTGTGTGCGAGTGTGTGTGAGTGTGTGTGAGTGTGTGCAAGTGTGTGTGTGCGAGTGTGTGTGTGTGAGTGTGTGCAAGTGTGTTCGAGTGTGTGTGTGAGTGTGTATGAGTGTGTGTGTGCAAGTGTGTGCACATGTGTGTGAGTGTGTGTGAGTGTGTGCATGAGTGAGTGTGTGCGAGTGTGTGTGAGTGTGTGTGTGTGTGTGAGTGTGTGCGAGTGTGTGTGTGCGAGTGTGTGTGCGAGTGTGTGTGTGCGAGTGTGTGTGTGCGATTGTGTATTAGTGAATGTGTGCGAGTGTGCGTGAGTGTGTGTGTGTGTGAGTGAGTGACTGTGTGTGTGTGAGTGAGTGCCAGTGAGTGTGAGTGAGTGTGAGTGAGTGTGTGCGAGTGTGTGCGAGTGTGTGTGTGCGATTGTGCATAAGTGTGTGCGAGTGTGAGTGTGTAGGACTGTGTGTGCGAGTGTGTGTGCGAGTGTGTGTGAGTGTGTGCGAGTGTGTGTAGGAGTGTGTGCGATTGTGTGTGTGAGTGTGTAGGACTGTATGTGCGAGTGTGTGCGACTGTGTTCGAGTGTGTGTGTGCGAGTGTGTGAGCATGTGTGAGTGTGTGCAAGTGTGTGCGTGCGAGTGTGTGTGTGCGAGTGTGTGTGATTGTGTATGAGTGAGTGTGTGCGTGTGTGCAAGTGTGTTTGAGTGTGTTTGTGCGAGTGTCTATGAGTGTGTGTGCGAGTGTGTGCAAGTGTGTTTGTGTGTGAGTGTGTGTACGAGTGTGTGCGAGTGTGTGCGTGCGAGTGTGTGAGAGTGTGTTCGAGGGTGTGCAATTGTGTGCAAGTGTGTGTGTGCGTGTGCGAGTCCATATGAGTGAGTGTGTGAATGTGTGCGAGTGTGTGCCAGTGTGTGTGTGTGTGAGTGTGTGTACGAGTGTGTGCGAGTGTGTGCGTGCGAGTGTGTGAGAGTGTGTATGAGTGTATGTGCGAGTGTGTGTGCGAGTGTGTGCGAGTGTGTGTTCGAGTGTGTGTGTTCGCATGTGTGCAAGTGTGTGCGAGTGTGTGTGCGAGTGCGTACGAGTGTGTGTGCACGAGTGTGTGCGTGTGAGTGTGTGCGAGTGTGTGCGATTGTGTGTGTGAGTGTGTAGGACTGTATGTGCAAGTGTGTGCGAGTGTGTTCGAGTGTGTGAGTGTGTGCGAGTGTGTGTGAGTGTGTGTGAGTGTGTGCAAGTGTGTGTGTGCGAGTGTGTGCAAGTGTGTGTGATTGTGTGTGAGTGTGTGTATGAGTGAGTGTGTGCGAGTGTGTGCGTGTGAGTCTGTGTGTGCACGCGAGTGTGTGCGAGTGTGTGAGTGTGTGTGCGAGTGTGTGCGTGCGAGTGCGAGTGTGTGCAAATGTGTGTGAGAGTGTGCGAGTGTGGGCGTGCGAGTGTGTGCGAGTGTGCGCGAGTGTGTGCGTGTGAGTGAGTGTGTGTGTGAGTGTGAGTGTGTGCTAGTGTGCATGAGTGTGTGAGTGTGTGTGAGTGTGCGCGAGTGTGCGTGTGAGTGAGTGAGTGTGTGCGAGTGTGTGTGAGTGTGTACGAGTGTGTGTAGGAGTGTGTGCGAGTGTGTGCGATTGTGTGTGTGAGTGTGTAGGACTGTATGTGCAAGTGTGTGCGAGTGTGTTCGAGTGTGTGAGTGTGTGCGAGTGTGTGTGAGTGTGTGTGAGTGTGTGCAAGTGTGTGTGTGCGAGTGTGTGTGTGTGTGTGCGAGTGTGTGTGTGAGTGTGTGCAAGTGTGTTTGAGTGTGTGTGCGAGTGTGTATGAGTGTGTGTGTGTGCAAGTGTGTGCGTGTGTGTGTGAGTGTGTCTGAGTGTGTGCATGAGTGAGTGTGTGCGAGTGTGTGTGTGTGAGTGTGTGCGAGTGTGTGTGCGAGTGTGTGTGCGAGTGTGTGCGAGTGTGTGTGTGTGAGTGTGTGCGACTGTGTGTGTGCGATTGTGTATTAGTGAATGTGTGCGAGTGTGCGTGAGTGTGTGCGTGTGAGTGTGTGTGTGTGCGAGTGTGTGCGAGTGAGTGTGTGCGAGTGTGTGTTTGCGATTGTGCATAAGTGTGTGCGAGTGTGAGTGTGTGGGACTGTGTGTGCGAGTGTGTGTGAGTGTGTGCAAGTGTGTGCGTGCGAGTGTGTGTGTGTGATTGTGTATGAGTGAGTGTGTGCGAGTGTGTGTGTGAGTGTGTGCAAGTGTGTTTGAGTGTGTTTGTGCGAGTGTGTATGAGTGTGTGTGTGCGAGTGTGTGCAAGTGTGTTTGTGCGAGTGTGTATGAGTGTGTGTGTGCGAGTGTGTGCAAGTGTGTGTGATTGTGTGTGAGTGTGTGTATGAGTGAGTGTGTGCGAGTGTGTGCGTGTGAGTCTGTGTGTGCACGCGAGTGTGTGCGAGTGTGTGAGTGTGTGTGCGAATGTGTGTGTGTGAGTGTGTGCGAGTGTGTATGAGTGTATGTGCGAGTGTGTGCCAGTGTGTGCGAGTGTGTGTGTGCGAGTGTGTGCAAGTGTGTGCGAGTGAGTGTGTGCGAGTGTGTGCGAGATTGTGCGAGTGTGTGTCTGCGAGTGTGTGTGCGAGTGTGTGTGTGCGAGTGTGTGTGCAATTGTGTATGAGTGTGTTCGAGTGTGTGTGAGTTTGTGCAAGTGTGTGCATGTGTGCGTGCGAGTGCGTGCGAGTGAGTGTGAGTGTGTGCGAGTGTGTGTGAGTGTGTGTATGCGAGTGTGTGTGCGATTGTGTATGAGTGTGTGCGAGTGTGTGTGAGTTTGTGCGAGTGTGTGTGTGTGTGTGTGTGTGTGTGCGAGTGTGTGCTAGTGTGCACGAGTGTTTGAGTGTGTGCGAGTGTGCCTGAGTAAGTGTGTGTGTGATTGTGTGCGAGTGTTTCCGAGTGTGTGTGTGAGTGAGTAGGACTGTGTGTGCGAGTGTTTGCGAGTGTGTGTGCGAGCGAGTGTGTGCGAGTGTGTTCGAGGGTGTGCAATTGTGTGCAAGTGTGTGTGCGAGTGCGAGTCCATATGAGTGAGTGTGTGAATGTGTGCGAGTGTGTGCCAGTGTGTGTGTGCGAGTGTGTGTACGAGTGTGTGCGAGTGTGTGCGTGCGAGTGTGTGAGAGTGTGTATGAGTGTATGTGCGAGTGTGTGTTCGAGTGTGTGTGTTCGCATGTGTGCAAGTGTGTGCAAGTGTGTGTGCGAGTGCGTACGAGAGTGTGTGCGTGTGAGTGTGTGCGAGTGTGTGTGTGCGCGCGAGTGTGTGCGAGTGTGTGAGTGTGTGTGCGAATGTGTGTGAGTGTGTGCGAGTGTGTATGAGTGTATGTGCGAGTATGTGCCAGTGTGTGCGAGTGTGTGTGTGTGAGTGTGTGCAAATGTGTGCGAGTGAGTGTGTGCGAGAGTGTGCACGAGTGTGCTCGAGTGAGTGGGTGCATGTAAGTGTGTGCGTGCGAGTGTGTGCGAATGTGTGCGAGTGTGTGCATGCGAGTGTGTGCGTGCAAGTGTTTGCGTGCGAGTGTGTGCGAGTGTGTGCAAGTGTGTGAGTGTGTGCGAGTGTGTGTGTGAGTGTGTCCGAGTGTGTGCAAATGTGCCCGAGTGTGCGCGAGTGTGCACGAGTGAATGGGTGCGAGTGTGTGTGAATGTGTATGAGTGAGTGTGTGCGAGTTTGTGTGCAAGTGAGTGTGTGCGAATGTGTGCAAGTGTGTTTGTGAGTGTGTGTGCGAGTGTGTGTGTGCGAGTGTGTTCGAGTGTGTGCGAGTGTGTGTGAGTGTGTGCGAGTGTGTGTGCGAATGTGCCCGAGTGTGCACGAGTGTGCACGAGTGAGTGTGTGCGAGTGTGTGCAAGTGTGTGTGAGTGTGTGCCAGTGTGTGTGTGCGAGTGTGTGCGAGTGTGTGTATGAGTGTGTGTGTTTGATTGTGCAAGTGTGTTTGTGAGTGTGTGTGCGAGTGTGTGCGAGTGTGTGTGAGTGTGTGCGAGTGTGTGTGCGAGTGTGTGCGAGTGTGTGCAAATGTGCCCGAGTGTGCACGAGTGTGCACGAGTGAGTGTGTGCGAGTGTGTGCAAGTGTGTGTGAGTGTGTGCCAGTGTGTGTGTGCGAGTGTGTGCGAGTGTGTGTATGAGTGTGTGTGTTCGATTGTGTATAAGTGTGTGCGAGTGTGTGTGTGAGTGTGTGTGCAAGTGTGTGTGTGCGAGTGTGTTCGATTGTGTGCGAATGTGTGTGTGAGTGTGAGTGAGTGTGTACGAGTGTGTGCGAGTGTGTGTGCGAGTGTGTGCGATTGTGTGTGTGAGTGTGTAGGACTGTATGTGCGAGTGTGTGCGAGTGTGTTTGAGTGTGTGTGTGTGAGTGTGTGCAAGTGTGTGCGAGTGAGTGTGTGTGAGTGTGTGTGCGAGTGTGTGCGAGTGTGAGCGATTGTGTGTGAGAGTGTGTAGGTCTGTATGTGCGAGTGTGTATGAGTGTGTGTGTGAGTGTGTGCAAGTGTGTGTGAGTGAGTGTGTGTGAGTGTGTGTGCGAGTGTGTGCATGCGAGTGTGTGCGTGCGAGTGTGTGCGTGCGAGTGTGTGCGACTGTGTGCGAGTGTGTGCGAGTGTGTGAGTGCGAGTGTGTGCGAATGTGTGCGAGTGTGTGCGTGCGAGTGTGCATGAGTGTGCACGAGTGTGTGCGTGTAAGTGTGTGCGTGCGAGTGTGTGCGAGTGTGCTCGAGTGAATGGGTGCGAGTGTGTGCGAGTGTGTGTGAGTGTGTGTGAGTGAGTGTGTGTGAGAGTGTATTAGTGAGTGTGTGTGAGTGTGTGCATGTGTGCGAGTTTGTGTGCGAGTTTGTGCGAGTGTGTGAGTGTGTGCGAGTGTGTGCGTGCGAGTGTGTACGTGTGAGTGTGTGCGAGTGTGTGAGTGTGTGTGCGAATGTGTGTGCGAGTGAGTGTGTATGAGTGTGTGTAGGAGTGTGTGCGAGTGTGTGCAATTGTGTGTGTGAGTGTGTAGGACTGTATGTGCAAGTGTGTGCGAGTGTTTTCGAGTGTGTGAGTGTGTGCGAGTGTGTGTGAGTGTGTGTGAGTGTGTGCAAGTGTGTGTGTGCGAGTGTGTGTGTGTGAGTGTGTGCAAGTGTGTTCGAGTGTGTGTGTGAGTGTGTATGAGTGTGTGTGTGCAAGTGTGTGCACATGTGTGTGAGTGTGTGTGAGTGTGTGCATGAGTGAGTGTGTGCGAGTGTGTGTGAGTGTGTGTGTGTGTGTGAGTGTGTGCGAGTGTGTGTGTGCGAGTGTGTGTGCGAGTGTGTGTGTGCGAGTGTGTGTGTGCGATTGTGTATTAGTGAATGTGTGCGAGTGTGCGTGAGTGTGTGTGTGTGTGAGTGAGTGACTGTGTGTGTGTGAGTGAGTGCCAGTGAGTGTGAGTGAGTGTGAGTGAGTGTGTGCGAGTGTGTGCGAGTGTGTGTGTGCGATTGTGCATAAGTGTGTGCGAGTGTGAGTGTGTAGGACTGTGTGTGCGAGTGTGTGTGCGAGTGTGTGTGAGTGTGTGCGAGTGTGTGTAGGAGTGTGTGCGATTGTGTGTGTGAGTGTGTAGGACTGTATGTGCGAGTGTGTGCGACTGTGTTCGAGTGTGTGTGTGCGAGTGTGTGAGCATGTGTGAGTGTGTGCAAGTGTGTGCGTGCGAGTGTGTGTGTGCGAGTGTGTGTGATTGTGTATGAGTGAGTGTGTGCGTGTGTGCAAGTGTGTTTGAGTGTGTTTGTGCGAGTGTCTATGAGTGTGTGTGCGAGTGTGTGCAAGTGTGTTTGTGCGAGTGTGTATGAGTGTGTGTGTGCGAGTGTGTGCAAGTGTGTGTGATTGTGTGTGAGTGTGTGTATGAGTGAGTGTGTGCGAGTGTGTGCGAGTGTGTGTGCGAGTGTATGCGCGAGTGTGTGCGTGCGAGTGTGTGCGTGCGAGTGTGTGCGTGCACACGAGTGTGTGAGTGTGTGTGCGAATGTGTGTGCGTGTGAGTGTGTGCGAGTGTGTATGAGTGTATGTGCGAGTGTGTGCCAGTGTGTGCAAGTGTGTGTGTGTGTGAGTGTGTGCAAGTGTTTGCGAGTGAGTGTGTGCGAGAGTGTGCGAGTGTGTGTGTGCGAGTGTGTGAGCATGTGTGAGTGTGTGCAAGTGTGTGCGTGCGAGTGTGTGTGTGCGAGTGTGTGTGATTGTGTATGAGTGAGTGTGTGCGTGTGTGCAAGTGTGTTTGAGTGTGTTTGTGCGAGTGTCTATGAGTGTGTGTGCGAGTGTGTGCAAGTGTGTTTGTGCGAGTGTGTATGAGTGTGTGTGTGCGAGTGTGTGCAAGTGTGTGTGATTGTGTGTGAGTGTGTGTATGAGTGAGTGTGTGCGAGTGTGTGCGAGTGTGTGTGCGAGTGTATGCGCGAGTGTGTGCGTGCGAGTATGTGCGTGCGAGTCTGTGTGTGCACACGAGTGTGTGAGTGTGTGTGCGAATGTGTTTGCGTGTGAGTGTGTGCGAGTGTGTATGAGTGTATGTGCGAGTGTGTGCCAGTGTGTGCGAGTGTGTGTGTGCGAGTGTGTGCAAGTGTGTGCGAGTGAGTGTGTGCGAGTTTGTGTGCGAGTGTGTGCGAGTGAGTGTGTGCGAATGTGTATGAGTGTGTGTGCGAGTGTGTGCAAGTGGGTGCGAGTGTGTGGGTGCGAGTGTGTGCAAGTGTGTGCGAGTATGTGTGAATGTGTGTTTGAGTGTGTGCGAGTGTGTGCCAGTGAGTGTGTGCGAGTGTTTGCGAGTGTGTGTGTGAGTGTGTGCATGCGAGTGTGTGCGTGCGGGTGTGTGCGAGTGTGTGTGAGTGTGTGTGTGAATGTGTGTGTGTGCGAGTGTGCGTGCGAGTGAGTGTGTGAGTGTGTGTGCAATTGTGTATGAGTGTGTGCAAGTGTGTGTGCGTTTGTGCGAGTGTGTGCGTGTGTGTGTGCGAGTGCGTGTGAGTGAGTGTGAGTGCGTGCAAATGTGTGCGCGAGTGTGCGAGTGTGGGCGTGCGAGTGTGTGCTAGTGTGCGCGAGTGTGTGAGTGTGTGCGAGTGTGCGTGAGTAAGTGTGTGTGAGAGTATGTGCGAGTGTTGCCGAGTGTGTGTGTGAGTGTGTAGGACTGTGTGCGCGAGTGTGTGTGCAAGTGTGTGTGTACGAGTGTGTTCGAGTGTGTGCAATTTTGTGCGAGTGTGTGTGTGCGAGTGCATATGAGTAAGTGTGTGCGAATGTGTGCGAGTGTGTGCGAGTGTGTGTGCGAGTGTGTGCGTGCGACTGTGTGCGTGCGACTGTGTGCGAGTGTGTGCGAGTGTTTGCGTGTGTGTGCGAGTGTGTGCAAGTGTGTGTGAGTGTGTGCGAGTGTGTGTGAGTGTGTGTGAGTGTGTGCAAGTGTGTGTGTGCGAGTGTGTGTGTGCGATTGTGTATGAATGTGTGCGAGTATGTGTGTGAGTGTGTGCGAGTGTGTGCGTGCGAGTGCGAGTGTGTGCAAATGTGTGTGAGAGTGTGCGAGTGTGGGCGTGCGAGTGTGTGCGAGTGTGCGCGAGTGTGTGCGTGTGAGTGAGTGTGTGTGTGAGTGTGAGTGTGTGCTAGTGTGCATGAGTGTGTGAGTGTGTGTGAGTGTGCGCGAGTGTGCGTGTGAGTGAGTGAGTGTGTGCGAGTGTGTGTGAGTGTGTACGAGTGTGTGTAGGAGTGTGTGCGAGTGTGTGCGATTGTGTGTGTGAGTGTGTAGGACTGTATGTGCAAGTGTGTGCGAGTGTGTTCGAGTGTGTGAGTGTGTGCGAGTGTGTGTGAGTGTGTGTGAGTGTGTGCAAGTGTGTGTGTGCGAGTGTGTGTGTGTGTGTGCGAGTGTGTGTGTGAGTGTGTGCAAGTGTGTTTGAGTGTGTGTGCGAGTGTGTATGAGTGTGTGTGTGTGCAAGTGTGTGCGTGTGTGTGTGAGTGTGTCTGAGTGTGTGCATGAGTGAGTGTGTGCGAGTGTGTGTGTGTGAGTGTGTGCGAGTGTGTGTGCGAGTGTGTGTGCGAGTGTGTGCGTGCGAGTGTGTGCGAGTGTGTGTGTGTGAGTGTGTGCGACTGTGTGTGTGCGATTGTGTATTAGTGAATGTGTGCGAGTGTGCGTGAGTGTGTGCGTGTGAGTGTGTGTGTGTGCGAGTGTGTGCGAGTGAGTGTGTGCGAGTGTGTGTGTGCGATTGTGCATAAGTGTGTGCGAGTGTGAGTGTGTAGGACTGTGTATGCAAGTGTGTGTGAGTGTGTGCAAGTGTGTGCGTGCGAGTGTGTGTGTGCGAGTGTGTGTGATTGTGTATGAGTGAGTGTGTGCGAGTGTGTGTGTGAGTGTGTGCAAGTGTGTTTGAGTGTGTTTGTGCGAGTGTGTATGAGTGTGTGTGTGAGAGTGTGTGCAAGTGTGTTTGTGCGAGTGTGTATGAGTCTGTGTGTGTGCGAGTGTGTGCAAGTGTGTGTGATTGTGTGTGAGTGTGTGTATGAGTGAGTGTGTGCGAGTGTGTGCGTGTGAGTCTGTGTGTGCACGCGAGTGTGTGCGAGTGTGTGAGTGTGTGTGCGAATGTGTGTGTGTGAGTATGTGCGAGTGTGTGCCAGTGTGTGCGAGTGTGTGTGTGCGAGTGTGTGCAAGTGTGTGCGAGTGAGTGTGTGCGAGTGTGTGCAAGAGTGTGCAAGTGTGTGTGTGCGAGTGTGTGTGTGCGAGTGTGTGTGTGCGAGTGTGTGTGCAATTGTGTATGAGTGTGTTCGAGTGTGTGTGAGTTTGTGCAAGTGTGTGCATGTGTGCGTGCGAGTGCGTGCGAGTGAGTGCGAGTGTGTGCGAGTGTGTGTGAGTGTGTGTATGCGAGTGTGTGTGCGATTGTGTATGAGTGTGTGCGAGTGTGTGTGAGTTTGTGCGAGTGTGTATGTGTGTGTGTGTGCGAGTGTGTGCTAGTGTGCACGAGTGTTTGAGTGTGTGCGAGTGTGCCTGAGTAAGTGTGTGTGTGATTGTGTGCGAGTGTTTCCGAGTGTGTGTGTGAGTGAGTAGGACTGTGTGTGCGAGTGTTTCCGAGTGTGTGTGCGAGCGAGTGTGTGCGAGTGTGTTCAAGGGTGTGCAATTGTGTGCAAGTGTGTGTGTGCGAGTGCGAGTCCATATGAGTGAGTGTGTGAATGTGTGCGAGTGTGTGCAAGTGTGTGTGAGTGTGTGAGTGTGTGTGTGAGTGTGTGTGAATGTGTGTGAGTCTGTGTGTGCGAGTGTGTGTGTGCGATTGTGTATGAATGTGTGCGAGTATGTGTGTGAGTGTGTGCGAGTGTGTGCGAGTGTGTGCGTGCGAGTGTGAGTGTGTGCAAATGTGTGCGAGAGTGTGCGAGTGTGGGCGTGCGAGTGTGTGCGAGTGTGCGCGAGGGTGTGCGTGTGAGTGAGTGTGTGTGTGAGTGTGAGTGTGTGCTAGTGTGCATGAGTGTGTGAGTGTGTGCGAGTGTGCGCGAGTGTGCGTGTGAGTGAGTGAGTGTGTGCGAGTGTGTGTGCGAGTGTGTGTGAGTGTGTACGAGTGTGTGTAGGAGTGTGTGCGAGTGTGTGCGATTGTGTGTGTGAGTGTGTAGGACTGTATGTGCAAGTGTGTGCGAGTGTGTTCGAGTGTGTGAGTGTGTGCGAGTGTGTGTGAGTGTGTGTGAGTGTGTGCAAGTGTGTGTGTGCGAGTGTGTGTGTGCGAGTGTGTGTGTGAGTGTGTGTGTGTGCGAGTGTGTGCGAGTGAGTGTGTGCGAGTGTGTGTTTGTGATTGTGCATAAGTGTGTGCGAGTGTGAGTGTGTAGGACTGTGTGTGTGAGTGTGTGCAAGTGTGTGCGTGCGAGTGTGTGTGTGTGATTGTGTATGAGTGAGTGTGTGCGAGTGTGTGTGTGAGTGTGTGCAAGTGTGTTTGAGTGTGTTTGTGCGAGTGTGTATGAGTGTGTGTGTGCGAGTGTGTGCAAGTGTGTTTGTGCGAGTGTGTATGAGTGTGTGTGTGCGAGTGTGTGCAAGTGTGTGTGATTGTGTGTGAGTGTGTGTATGAGTGAGTGTGTGCGAGTGTGTGCGTGTGAGTCTGTGTGTGCACGCGAGTGTGTGCGAGTGTGTGAGTGTGTGTGCGAATGTGTGTGTGTGAGTGTGTGCGATTGTGTATGAGTGAATGTGTGAGTGTGTGCCAGTGTGTGCGAGTGTGTGTGTGCGAGTGTGTGCAAGTGTGTGCGAGTGAGTGTGTGCGAGTGTGTGCGAGAGTGTGCGAGTGTGTGTGTGCGAGTGTGTGTGTGCGAGTGTGTGTGTGCGAGTGTGTATGAGTGTGTTCGAGTGTGTGTGAGTTTGTGCAAGTGTGTGCGTGTGTGCGTGCGAGTGCGTGCGAGTGAGTGCGAGTGTGTGCGAGTGTGTGTATGCGAGTGTGTGCGTGTGAGTCTGTGTGTGCACGCGAGTGTGTGCGAGTGTGTGAGTGTGTGTGCGAATGTGTGTGTGTGAGTGTGTGCGATTGTGTATGAGTGTATGTGTGAGTGTGTGCCAGTGTGTGCGAGTGTGTGTGTGCGAGTGTGTGCAAGTGTGTGCGAGTGAGTGTGTGCGAGTGTGTGCGAGAGTGTGCGAGTGTGTGTGTGCGAGTGTGTGTGTGCGAGTGTGTGTGTGCGAGTGTGTGTGCAATTGTGTATGAGTGTGTTCGAGTGTGTGTGAGTTTGTGCAAGTGTGTGCGTGTGTGCGTGCGAGTGCGTGCGAGTGAGTGTGAGTGTGTGCGAGTGTGTGTGAGTGTGTGTATGCGAGTGTGTGTGCGATTGTGTATGAGTGTGTGCGAGTGTGTGTGAGTTTGTGTGAGTGTGTGTGTGTGTGTGCGAGTGTGTGCTAGTGTGCACGAGTGTTTGAGTGTGTGCGAGTGTGCCTGAGTAAGTGTGTGTGTGATTGTGTGCGAGTGTTTCCGAGTGTGTGTGTGAGTGAGTAGGACTGTGTGTGCGAGTGTTTGCGAGTGTGTGTGCGAGCGAGTGTGTGCGAGTGTGTTCGAGGGTGTGCAATTGTGTGCAAGTGTGTGTGTGCGAGTGCGAGTCCATATGAGTGAGTGTGTGAATGTGTGCGAGTGTGTGCCAGTGTGTGTGTGCGAGTGTGTGTACGAGTGTGTGCGAGTGTGTGCGTGCGAGTGTGTGAGAGTGTGTATGAGTGTATGTGCGAGTGTGTGTGCGAGTGTGTGCAAGTGTGTGTTCGAGTGTGTGTGTTCGCATGTGTGCAAGTGTGTGCGAGTGTGTGTGCGAGTGCGTACGAGAGTGTGTGCGTGTGAGTGTGTGCAAGTGTGTGTGTGCGCGCGAGTGTGTGCGAGTGTGTGAGTGTGTGTGCGAATGTGTGTGAGTGTGTGCGAGTGTGTATGAGTGTATGTGCGAGTATGTGCCAGTGTGTGCGAGTGTGTGTGTGTGAGTGTGTGCAAATGTGTGCGAGTGAGTGTGTGCGAGAGTGTGCACGAGTGTGCTCGAGTGAGTGGGTGCATGTAAGTGTGTGCGTGCGAGTGTGTGCGAATGTGTGCGAGTGTGTGCATGCGAGTGTGTGCGTGCAAGTGTTTGCGTGCGAGTGTGTGCGAGTGTGTGCAAGTGTGTGAGTGTGTGCGAGTGTGTGTGTGAGTGTGTCCGAGTGTGTGCAAATGTGCCCGAGTGTGCGCGAGTGTGCACGAGTGAATGGGTGCGAGTGTGTGTGAGTGTGTATGAGTGAGTGTGTGCGAGTTTGTGTGCGAGTGAGTGTGTGCGAATGTGTGCAAGTGTGTTTGTGAGTGTGTGTGCGAGTGTGTGTGTGCGAGTGTGTGCGAGTGTGTGCGAGTGTGTGTGAGTGTGTGCGAGTGTGTGTGCGAGTGTGTGCGAGTATGTGCAAATGTGCCCGAGTGTGCACGAGTGTGCACGAGTGAGTGTGTGCGAGTGTGTGCAAGTGTGTGTGAGTGTGTGCCAGTGTGTGTGTGCGAGTGTTTGCGAGTGTGTGTATGAGTGTTTGTGTTTGATTGTGCAAGTGTGTTTGTGAGTGTGTGTGCGAGTGTGTGCGTGCAAGTGTGTGCGAGTGTGTGCGAGTGTGTGTGAGTGTGTGCGAGTGTGTGTGCGAGTGTATGCGAGTGTGTGCAAATGTGCCCGAGTGTGCACGAGTGTGCACGAGTGAGTGTGTGCGAGTGTGTGCAAGTGTGTGTGAGTGTGTGCCAGTGTGTGTGTGCGAGTGTGTGCGAGTGTGTGTATGAGTGTGTGTGTTCGATTGTGTATAAGTGTGTGCGAGTGTGTGTGTGAGTGTGTGTGCAAGTGTGTGTGTGCGAGTGTGTTCGATTGTGTGTGAATGTGTGTGTGAGTGTGAGTGAGTGTGTACGAGTGTGTGCGAGTGTGTGTGCGAGTGTGTGCGAGTGTGTGCGATTGTGTGTGTGAGTGTGTAGGACTGTATGTGCGAGTGTGTGCGAGTGTGTATGAGTGTGTGTGTGTGAGTGTGTGCAAGTGTGTGCGAGTGAGTGTGTGTGAGTGTGTGTGCGAGTGTGTGTGCGAGTGTGTGCGAGTGTGAGCGATTGTGTGTGAGAGTGTGTAGGTCTGTATGTGCGAGTGTGTATGAGTGTGTGTGTGAGTGTGTGCAAGTGTGTGTGAGTGAGTGTGTGTGAGTGTGTGAGCGAGTGTGTGCATGCGAGTGTGTGCGTGCGAGTGTGTGCGGGCGAGTGTGTGCGACTGTGTGCGAGTGTGTGCGAGTGTGTGAGTGCGAGTGTGTGCGAATGTGTGTGAGTGTGTGCGTGCGAGTGTGCACGAGTGTGCACGAGTGTGTGCGTGTAAGTGTGTGCGTGCGAGTGTGTGCGAGTGTGCTCGAGTGAATGGGTGCGAGTGTGTGCGAGTGTGTGTGAGTGTGTGTGAGTGAGTGTGTGTGATAGTGTATTAGTGAGTGTGTGTGAGTATGTGCATGTGTGCGAGTTTGTGTGCGAGTGTGTGCGAGTGTGTGCGAGTGTGTGAGTGTGTGCGAGTGTGTGCGTGCGAGTGTGTACGTGTGAGTGTGTGCGAGTGTGTGAGTGTGTGTGCGAATGTGTGTGCGAGTGAGTGTGTATGAGTGTGTGTAGGAGTGTGTGCGAGTGTGTGCAATTGTGTGTATGAGTGTGTAGGACTGTATGTGCAAGTGTGTGCGAGTGTGTTCGAGTGTGTGAGTGTGTGCGAGTGTGTGTGAGTGTGTGTGAGTGTGTGCAAGTGTGTGTGTGCGAGTGTGTGTGTGTGAGTGTGTGCAAGTGTGTTCGAGTGTGTGTGCGAGTGTGTATGAGTGTGTGTGTGCAAGTGTGTGCGCGTGTGTGTGAGTGTGTGTGAGTGTGTGCATGAGTGAGTGTGTGCGAGTGTGTGTGAGTGTGTGTGTGTGTGAGTGTGTGCGAGTGTGTGTGTGCGAGTGTGTGTGCGAGTGTGTGTGTGCGAGTGTGTGTGTGCGAGTGTGTGTGTGCGATTGTGTATTAGTGAATGTGTGCGAGTGTGCGTGAGTGTGTGTGTGTGTGAGTGAGTGACTGTGTGTGTGTGAGTGTGTGCCAGTGAGTGTGAGTGAGTGTGAGTGAGTGTGTGCGAGTGTGTGCGAGTGTGTGTGTGCGATTGTGCATAAGTGTGTGCGAGTGTGAGTGTGTAGGACTGTGTGTGTGAGTGTGTGTGCGAGTGTGTGTGAGTGTGTGCGAGTGTGTGTAGGAGTGTGTGCGATTGTGTGTGTGAGTGTGTAGGACTGTATGTGCGAGTGTGTGGGACTGTGTTCGAGTGTGTGTGTGCGAGTGTGTGAGCATGTGTGAGTGTGTGCAAGTGTGTGCGTGCGAGTGTGTGTGTGCGAGTGTGTGTGATTGTGTATGAGTGAGTGTGTGCGTGTGTGCAAGTGTGTTTGAGTGTGTTTGTGCGAGTGTCTATGAGTGTGTGTGCGAGTGTGTGCAAGTGTGTTTGTGCGAGTGTGTATGAGTGTGTGTGTGCGAGTGTGTGCAAGTGTGTGTGATTGTGTGTGAGTGTGTGTATGAGTGAGTGTGTGCGAGTGTGTGCGAGTGTGTTTGCGAGTGTATGCGCGAGTGTGTGCGTGCGAGTGTGTGCGTGCGAGTGTGTGCGTGCACACGAGTGTGTGAGTGTGTGTGCGAATGTGTGTGCATGTGAGTGTGTGCGAGTGTGTATGAGTGTATGTGCGAGTGTGTGCCAGTGTGTGCAAGTGTGTGTGAGTGTGTGCAAGTGTTTGCGAGTGAGTGTGTGCGAGAGTGTGCGAGTGTGTGTGTGCGAGTGTGTGAGCATGTGTGAGTGTGTGCAAGTGTGTGCGTGCGAGTGTGTGTGTGCGAGTGTGTGTGATTGTGTATGAGTGAGTGTGTGCGTGTGTGCAAGTGTGTTTGAGTGTGTTTGTGCGAGTGTCTATGAGTGTGTGTGCGAGTGTGTGCAAGTGTGTTTGTGCGAGTGTGTATGAGTGTGTGTGTGCGAGTGTGTGCAAGTGTGTGTGATTGTGTGTGAGTGTGTGTATGAGTGAGTGTGTGCGAGTGTGTGCGAGTGTGTGTGCGAGTGTATGCGCGAGTGTGTGCGTGCGAGTCTGTGTGTGCACACGAGTGTGTGAGTGTGTGTGCGAATGTGTGTGCGTGTGAGTGTGTGCGAGTGTGTATGAGTGTATGTGCGAGTGTGTGCCAGTGTGTGCGAGTGTGTGTGTGCGAGTGTGTGCAAGTGTGTGCGAGTGAGTGTGTGCGAGTTTGTGTGCGAGTGTGTGCGAGTGAGTGTGTGCGAATGTGTATGAGTGTGTGTGCGAGTGTGTGCAAGTGGGTGCGAGTGTGTGGGTGCGAGTGTGTGCAAGTGTGTGCGAGTATGTGTGAATGTGTGTTTGAGTGTGTGCGAGTGTGTGCCAGTGAGTGTGTGCGAGTGTTTGCGAGTGTGTGTGTGAGTGTGTGCATGCGAGTGTGTGCGTGCGGGTGTGTGCGAGTGTGTGTGAGTGTGTGTGTGAATGTGTGTGTGTGCGAGTGTGCGTGCGAGTGAGTGTGTGAGTGTGTGTGCAATTGTGTATGAGTGTGTGCAAGTGTGTGTGCGTTTGTGCGAGTGTGTGCGTGTGTGTGTGCGAGTGCGTGTGAGTGAGAGCGAGTGCGTGCAAATGTGTGCGCGAGTGTGCGAGTGTGGGCGTGCGAGTGTGTGCTAGTGTGCGCGAGTGTGTGAGTGTGTGCGAGTGTGCATGAGTAAGTGTGTGTGAGAGTATGTGCGAGTGTTGCCGAGTGTGTGTGTGAGTGTGTAGGACTGTGTGCGCGAGTGTGTGTGCAAGTGTGTGTGTACGAGTGTGTTCGAGTGTGTGCAATTTTGTGCGAGTGTGTGTGCGAGTGCATATGAGTAAGTGTGTGCGAATGTGTGCGAGTGTGTGCGAGTGTGTTCGAGTGTGTGAGTGTGTGCGAGTGTGTGTGAGTGTGTGTGAGTGTGTGCAAGTGTGTGTGTGCGAGTGTGTGTGTGCGATTGTGTATGAATGTGTGCGAGTATGTGTGTGAGTGTGTGCGAGTGTGTGCGAGTGTGTGCGTGCGAGTGTGTGCAAATGTGTGCGAGAGTGTGCAAGTGTGGGCGTGCGAGTGAGTGTGTGTGTGAGTGTGAGTGTGTGCTAGTATGCATGAGTGTGTGAGTGTGTGTGAGTGTGAGCGAGTGTGCGTGTGAGTGAGTGAGTGTGTGCGAGTGTGTGAGCGAGTGTGTGTGAGTGTGTACGAGTGTGTGTAGGAGTGTGTGCGAGTGTGTGCGATTGTGTGTGTGAGTGTGTAGGACTGTATGTGCAAGTGTGTGTGAGTGTGTTCGTGTGTGTGAGTGTGTGCGAGTGTGTGTGAGTGTGTGTGAGTGTGTGCAAGTGTGTGTGTGCGAGTGTGTACGAGTGTGTGTGTGAGTTTGTGCAAGTGTGTTCGAGTGTGTGTGCGAGTGTGTATGAGTGTGTGTGTGTGTGCAAGTGTGTGCGTGTGTGTGTGAGTGTGTGTGAGTGTGTGCATGAGTGAGTGTGTGCGAGTGTGTGCGAGTGTGTGTGCGAGTGTGTGTGCGAGTGTGTGCGTGCGAGTGTGTGCGAGTGAATGTGTGCGACTGTGTGTGTGCGATTGTGTATTAGTGAATGTGTGCGAGTGTGCGTGAGTGTGTGCGTGTGAGTGTGTGTGTGTGCGAGTGTGTGCGAGTGAGTGTGTGCGAGTGTGTGTTTGCGATTGTGCATAAGTGTGTGCGAGTGTGAGTGTGTAGGACTGTGTGTGTGAGTGTGTGCAAGTGTGTGCGTGCGAGTGTGTGTGTGTGATTGTGTATGAGTGAGTGTGTGCGAGTGTGTGTGTGAGTGTGTGCAAGTGTGTTTGAGTGTGTTTGTGCGAGTGTGTATGAGTGTGTGTGTGCGAGTGTGTGCAAGTGTGTTTGTGCGAGTGTGTATGAGTGTGTGTGTGCGAGTGTGTGCAAGTGTGTGTGAGTGTGTGTATGAGTGAGTGTGTGCGAGTGTGTGCGTGTGAGTCTGTGTGTGCACGCGAGTGTGTGCGAGTGTGTGAGTGTGTGTGCGAATGTGTGTGTGTGAGTGTGTGCGAGTGTGTATGAGTGTATGTGCGAGTGTGTGCCAGTGTGTGCGAGTGTGTGTGTGCGAGTGTGTGCAAGTGTGTGCGAGTGAGTGTGTGCGAGTGTGTGCGAGAGTGTGCGAGTGTGTGTGTGCGAGTGTGTGTGTGTGTGCGAGTGTGTGTGCAATTGTGTATGAGTGTGTTCGAGTGTGTGTGAGTTTGTGCAAGTGTGTGCGTGTGTGCGTGCGAGTGCGTGCGAGTGAGTGTGAGTGTGTGCGAGTGTGTGTGAGTGTGTGTATGCGAGTGTGTGTGCGATTGTGTATGAGTGTGTGCGAGTGTGTGTGAGTTTGTGCGAGTGTGTGTGTGTGTGTGCGAGTGTGTGCTAGTGTGCATGAGTGTTTGAGTGTGTGCGAGTGTGCCTGAGTAAGTGTGTGTGTGATTGTGTGCGAGTGTTTCCGAGTGTGTGTGTTAGTGAGTAGGACTGTGTGTGCGAGTGTTTGCGAGTGTGTGTGCGAGCGAGTGTGTGCGAGTGTGTTCGAGGGTGTGCAATTGTGTGCAAGTGTGTGGGTGCGAGTGCGAGTCCATATGAGTGAGTGTGTGAATGTGTGCGAGTGTGTGCCAGTGTGTGTGTGCGAGTGTGTGTACGAGTGTGTGCGAGTGTGTGCGTGCGAGTGTGTGAGAGTGTGTATGAGTGTATGTGCGAGTGTGTGTGCGAGTGTGTGCTAGTGTGTGTTCGAGTGTGTGTGTTCGCATGTGTGCAAGTGTGTGCGAGTGTGTGTGCGAGTGCGTACGAGAGTGTGTGCGTGTGAGTGTGTGCGAGTGTGTGTGGGCGCGCAAGTGTGTGCGAGTGTGTGAGTGTGTGTGCGAATGTGTGTGAGTGTGTGCGAGTGTGTATGAGTGTATGTGCGAGTATGTGCCAGTGTGTGCGAGTGTGTGTGTGTGAGTGTGTGCAAATGTGTGCGAGTGAGTGTGTGCGAGAGTGTGCACGAGTGTGCTCGAGTGAGTGGGTGCATGTAAGTGTGTGCGTGCGAGTGTGTGCGAATGTGTGCGAGCGTGTGCATGCGAGTGTGTGCGTGCAAGTGTTTTCGTGCGAGTGTGTGTGAGTGTGTGCAAGTGTGTGAGTGTGTGCGAGTGTGTGTGTGAGTGTGTCCGAGTGTGTGCAAATGTGCCCGAGTGTGCGCGAGTGTGCACGAGTGAATGGGTGCGAGTGTGTGTGAGTGTGTATGAGTGAGTGTGTGCGAGTTTGTGTGCGAGTGAGTGTGTGCGAATGTGTGCAAGTGTGTTTGTGAGTGTGTGTGCGAGTGTGTGTGTGCGAGTGTGTGCGAGTGTGTGTGAGTGTGTGCGAGTGTGTGTGCGAGTGTGTGCGAGTATGTGCAAATGTGCCCGAGTGTGCACGAGTGTGCACGAGTGAGTGTGTGCGAGTGTGTGCAAGTGTGTGTGAGTGTGTGCCAGTGTGTGTGTGCGAGTGTGTGCGAGTGTGTGTATGAGTGTGTGTGTTTGATTGTGCAAGTGTGTTTGTGAGTGTGTGTGCGAGTGTGTGCGTGCAAGTGTGTGCGAGTGTGTGCGAGTGTGTGTGAGTGTGTGCGAGTGTGTGTGCGAGTGTGTGCGAGTGTGTGCAAATGTGCCCGAGTGTGCACGAGTGTGCACGAGTGAGTGTGTGCGAGTGTGTGCAAGTGTGTGTGAGTGTGTGCCAGTGTGTGTGTGCGAGTGTGTGCGAGTGTGTGTATGAGTGTGTGTGTTCGATTGTGTATAAGTGTGTGCGAGTGTGTGTGTGAGTGTGTGTGCAAGTGTGTGTGTGCGAGTGTGTTCGATTGTGTGCGAATGTGTGTGTGAGTGCGAGTGAGTGTGTACGAGTGTGTGCGAGTGTGTGCGAGTGTGTGTGCGAGTGTGTGCGAGTGTGTGCGATTGTGTGTGTGAGTGTGTAGGACTGTATGTGCGAGTGTGTGCGAGTGTGTATGAGTGTGTGTGTGTGAGTGTGTGCGAGTGTGTGCGAGTGAGTGTGTGTGAGTGTGTGTGCGAGTGTGTGTGCGAGTGTGTGCGAGTGTGAGCGATTGTGTGTGAGAGTGTGTAGGTCTGTATGTGCGAGTGTGTATGAGTGTGTGTGTGAGTGTGTGCAAGTGTGTGTGAGTGAGTGTGTGTGAGTGTGCGTGCGAGTGTGTGCATGCGAGTGTGTGCGTGCGAGTGTGAGCGTGCGAGTGTGTGCGACTGTGTGCGAGTGTGTGCGAGTGTGTGAGTGCGAGTGTGTGCGAATGTGTGCGAGTGTGTGCGTGCGAGTGTGCACGAGTGTGCACGAGTGTGTGCGTGTAAGTGTGTGCGTGCGAGTGTGCTCGAGTGAATGGGTGCGAGTGTGTGCGAGTGTGTGTGAGTGTGTGTGAGTGAGTGTGTGTGAGAGTGTATTAGTGAGTGTGTGTGAGTGTGTGCATGTGTGCGAGTTTGTGTGCGAGTGTGTGCGAGTGTGTGAGTGTGTGCGAGTGTGTGCGTGCGAGTGTGTACGTGTGAGTGTGTGCGAGTGTGTGAGTGTGTGTGCGAATGTGTAAGCGAGTGAGTGTGTATGAGTGTGTGTAGGAGTGTGTGCGAGTGTGTGCAATTGTGTGTGTGAGTGTGTAGGACTGTATGTGCAAGTGTGTGCGAGTGTGTTCGAGTGTGTGAGTGTGTGCGAGTGTGTGTGAGTGTGTGTGAGTGTGTGCAAGTGTGTGTGTGCGAGTGTGTGTGTGTGTGAGTGTGTGCAAGTGTGTTCGAGTGTGTGTGCGAGTGTGTATGAGTGTGTGTGTGCAAGTGTGTGCGCGTGTGTGTGAGTGTGTGTGAGTGTGTGCATGAGTGAGTGTGTGCGAGTGTGTGTGAGTGTGTGTGTGTGTGTGAGTGTGTGCGAGTGTGTGTGTGCGAGTGTGTGTGCGAGTGTGTGTGTGCGAGTGTGTGTGTGCGAGTGTGTGTGTGCGATTGTGTATTAGTGAATGTGTGCGAGTGTGCGTGAGTGTGTGTGTGTGTGAGTGAGTGACTGTGTGTGTGCGAGTGTGTGCCAGTGAGTGTGAGTGAGTGTGAGGGAGTGTGTGCGAGTGTGTGCGAGTGTGTGTGTGCGATTGTGCATAAGTGTGTGCGAGTGTGAGTGTGTAGGACTGTGTGTGCGAGTGTGTGTGCGAGTGTGTGTGAGTGTGTGTGAGTGTGTGTAGGAGTGTGTGCGATTGTGTGTGTTAGTGTGTAGGACTGTATGTGCGAGTGTGTGCGACTGTGTTCGAGTGTGTGTGTGCGAGTGTGTGAGCATGTGTGAGTGTGTGCAAGTGTGTGCGTGCGCGTGTGTGTGCGAGTGTGTGTGATTGTGTATGAGTGAGTGTGTGCGAGTGTGTGCGAGTGTGTGTGCGAGTGTATGCGCGAGTGTGTGCGTGCGAGTCTGTGTGTGCAGACGAGTGTGTGAGTGTGTGTGCGAATGTGTGTGCGTGTGAGTGTGTGCGAGTGTGTATGAGTGTATGTGCGAGTGTGTGCCAGTGTGTGCGAGTGTGTGTGTGCGAGTGTGTGCAAGTGTGTGCGAGTGAGTGTGTGCGAGTGTGTGCGAGTGAGTGTGTGCGAATGTGTATGAGTGTGTGTGCGAGTGTGTGCAAGTGGGTGCGAGTGTGTGTGTGCGAGTGTGTGCAAGTGTGTGCGAGTATGTGTGAATGTGTGTTTGAGTGTGTGCGAGTGTGTGCCAGTGAGTGTGTGCGAGTGTTTGCGAGTGTGTGTGTGAGTGTGTGCATGCGAGTGTGTGCGTGCGGGTGTGTGCGAGTGTGTGTGAGTGTGTGTGTGAATGTGTGTGTGTGCGAGTGTGCGTGCGAGTGAGTGTGTGAGTGTGTGTGCAATTGTGTATGAGTGTGTGCAAGTGTGTGTGCGTTTGTGCGAGTGTGTGCGTGTGTGTGTGCGAGTGCGTGTGAGTGAGTGCGAGTGCGTGCAAATGTTTGCGCGAGTGTGCGAGTGTGGGCGTGCGAGTGTGTGCTAGTGTGCGCGAGTGTGTGAGTGTGTGCGAGTGTGCATGAGTAAGTGTGTGTGAGAGTATGTGCGAGTGTTGCCGAGTGTGTGTGAGTGTGTAGGACTGTGTGCGCGAGTGTGTGTGCAAGTGTGTGTGTACGAGTGTGTTCGAGTGTGTGCAATTTTGTGCGAGTGTGTGTGCGAGTGCATATGAGTAAGTGTGTGCGAATGTGTGCGAGTGTGTGCGAGTGTGTGTGCGAGTGTGTGCGTGCGACTGTGTGCGTGCGACTGTGTGCGAGTGTGTGCGAGTGTTTGCGTGTGTGTGCGAGTGTGTGCAAGTGTGTGTGAGTGTGTGCGAGTGTGTGTGAGTGTGTGTGAGTGTGTGCAAGTGTGTGTGTGCGAGTGTGTGTGTGCGATTGTGTATGAATGTGTGCGAGTATGTGTGTGAGTGTGTGCGAGTGTGTGCGAGTGTGTGCGTGCGAGTGTGTGCAAATGTGTGCGAGAGTGTGCAAGTGTGGGCGTGCGAGTGAGTGTGTGTGTGAGTGTGAGTGTGTGCTAGTATGCATGAGTGTGTGAGTGTGTGTGAGTGTGAGCGAGTGTGCGTGTGAGTGAGTGAGTGTGTGCGAGTGTGTGAGCGAGTGTGTGTGAGTGTGTACGAGTGTGTGTAGGAGTGTGTGCGAGTGTGTGCGATTGTGTGTGTGAGTGTGTAGGACTGTATGTGCAAGTGTGTGTGAGTGTGTTCGAGTGTGTGAGTGTGTGCGAGTGTGTGTGAGTGTGTGTGAGTGTGTGCAAGTGTGTGTGTGCGAGTGTGTACGAGTGTGTGTGTGAGTTTGTGCAAGTGTGTTCGAGTGTGTGTGCGAGTGTGTATGAGTGTGTGTGTGTGTGCAAGTGTGTGCGTGTGTGTGTGAGTGTGTGTGAGTGTGTGCATGAGTGAGTGTGTGCGAGTGTGTGCGAGTGTGTGTGCGAGTGTGTGTGCGAGTGTGTGCGTGCGAGTGTGTGCGAGTGAATGTGTGCGACTGTGTGTGTGCGATTGTGTATTAGTGAATGTGTGCGAGTGTGCGTGAGTGTGTGCGTGTGAGTGTGTGTGTGTGCGAGTGTGTGCGAGTGAGTGTGTGCGAGTGTGTGTTTGCGATTGTGCATAAGTGTGTGCGAGTGTGAGTGTGTAGGACTGTGTGTGTGAGTGTGTGCAAGTGTGTGCGTGCGAGTGTGTGTGTGTGATTGTGTATGAGTGAGTGTGTGCGAGTGTGTGTGTGAGTGTGTGCAAGTGTGTTTGAGTGTGTTTGTGCGAGTGTGTATGAGTGTGTGTGTGCGAGTGTGTGCAAGTGTGTTTGTGCGAGTGTGTATGAGTGTGTGTGTGCGAGTGTGTGCAAGTGTGTGTGAGTGTGTGTATGAGTGAGTGTGTGCGAGTGTGTGCGTGTGAGTCTGTGTGTGCACGCGAGTGTGTGCGAGTGTGTGAGTGTGTGTGCGAATGTGTGTGTGTGAGTGTGTGCGAGTGTGTATGAGTGTATGTGCGAGTGTGTGCCAGTGTGTGCGAGTGTGTGTGTGCGAGTGTGTGCAAGTGTGTGCGAGTGAGTGTGTGCGAGTGTGTGCGAGAGTGTGCGAGTGTGTGTGTGCGAGTGTGTGTGTGTGTGCGAGTGTGTGTGCAATTGTGTATGAGTGTGTTCGAGTGTGTGTGAGTTTGTGCAAGTGTGTGCGTGTGTGCGTGCGAGTGCGTGCGAGTGAGTGTGAGTGTGTGCGAGTGTGTGTGAGTGTGTGTATGCGAGTGTGTGTGCGATTGTGTATGAGTGTGTGCGAGTGTGTGTGAGTTTGTGCGAGTGTGTGTGTGTGTGTGTGTGCGAGTGTGTGCTAGTGTGCATGAGTGTTTGAGTGTGTGCGAGTGTGCCTGAGTAAGTGTGTGTGTGATTGTGTGCGAGTGTTTCCGAGTGTGTGTGTTAGTGAGTAGGACTGTGTGTGCGAGTGTTTGCGAGTGTGTGTGCGAGCGAGTGTGTGCGAGTGTGTTCGAGGGTGTGCAATTGTGTGCAAGTGTGTGGGTGCGAGTGCGAGTCCATATGAGTGAGTGTGTGAATGTGTGCGAGTGTGTGCCAGTGTGTGTGTGCGAGTGTGTGTACGAGTGTGTGCGAGTGTGTGCGTGCGAGTGTGTGAGAGTGTGTATGAGTGTATGTGCGAGTGTGTGTGCGAGTGTGTGCTAGTGTGTGTTCGAGTGTGTGTGTTCGCATGTGTGCAAGTGTGTGCGAGTGTGTGTGCGAGTGCGTACGAGAGTGTGTGCGTGTGAGTGTGTGCGAGTGTGTGTGGGCGCGCAAGTGTGTGCGAGTGTGTGAGTGTGTGTGCGAATGTGTGTGAGTGTGTGCGAGTGTGTATGAGTGTATGTGCGAGTATGTGCCAGTGTGTGCGAGTGTGTGTGTGTGAGTGTGTGCAAATGTGTGCGAGTGAGTGTGTGCGAGAGTGTGCACGAGTGTGCTCGAGTGAGTGGGTGCATGTAAGTGTGTGCGTGCGAGTGTGTGCGAATGTGTGCGAGCGTGTGCATGCGAGTGTGTGCGTGCAAGTGTTTTCGTGCGAGTGTGTGTGAGTGTGTGAAAGTGTGTGAGTGTGTGCGAGTGTGTGTGTGAGTGTGTCCGAGTGTGTGCAAATGTGCCCGAGTGTGCGCGAGTGTGCACGAGTGAATGGGTGCGAGTGTGTGTGAGTGTGTATGAGTGAGTGTGTGCGAGTTTGTGTGCGAGTGAGTGTGTGCGAATGTGTGCAAGTGTGTTTGTGAGTGTGTGTGCGAGTGTGTGTGTGCGAGTGTGTGCGAGTGTGTGTGAGTGTGTGCGAGTGTGTGTGCGAGTGTGTGCGAGTATGTGCAAATGTGCCCGAGTGTGCACGAGTGTGCACGAGTGAGTGTGTGCGAGTGTGTGCAAGTGTGTGTGAGTGTGTGCCAGTGTGTGTGTGCGAGTGTGTGCGAGTGTGTGTATGAGTGTGTGTGTTTGATTGTGCAAGTGTGTTTGTGAGTGTGTGTGCGAGTGTGTGCGTGCAAGTGTGTGCGAGTGTGTGCGAGTGTGTGTGAGTGTGTGCGAGTGTGTGTGCGAGTGTGTGCGAGTGTGTGCAAATGTGCCCGAGTGTGCACGAGTGTGCACGAGTGAGTGTGTGCGAGTGTGTGCAAGTGTGTGTGAGTGTGTGCCAGTGTGTGTGTGCGAGTGTGTGCGAGTGTGTGTATGAGTGTGTGTGTTCGATTGTGTATAAGTGTGTGCGAGTGTGTGTGTGAGTGTGTGTGCAAGTGTGTGTGTGCGAGTGTGTTCGATTGTGTGCGAATGTGTGTGTGAGTGCGAGTGAGTGTGTACGAGTGTGTGCGAGTGTGTGCGAGTGTGTGTGCGAGTGTGTGCGAGTGTGTGCGATTGTGTGTGTGAGTGTGTAGGACTGTATGTGCGAGTGTGTGCGAGTGTGTATGAGTGTGTGTGTGTGAGTGTGTGCGAGTGTGTGCGAGTGAGTGTGTGTGAGTGTGTGTGCGAGTGTGTGTGCGAGTGTGTGCGAGTGTGAGCGATTGTGTGTGAGAGTGTGTAGGTCTGTATGTGCGAGTGTGTATGAGTGTGTGTGTGAGTGTGTGCAAGTGTGTGTGAGTGAGTGTGTGTGAGTGTGCGTGCGAGTGTGTGCATGCGAGTGTGTGCGTGCGAGTGTGAGCGTGCGAGTGTGTGCGACTGTGTGCGAGTGTGTGCGAGTGTGTGAGTGCGAGTGTGTGCGAATGTGTGCGAGTGTGTGCGTGCGAGTGTGCACGAGTGTGCACGAGTGTGTGCGTGTAAGTGTGTGCGTGCGAGTGTGCTCGAGTGAATGGGTGCGAGTGTGTGCGAGTGTGTGTGAGTGTGTGTGAGTGAGTGTGTGTGAGAGTGTATTAGTGAGTGTGTGTGAGTGTGTGCATGTGTGCGAGTTTGTGTGCGAGTGTGTGCGAGTGTGTGAGTGTGTGCGAGTGTGTGCGTGCGAGTGTGTACGTGTGAGTGTGTGCGAGTGTGTGAGTGTGTGTGCGAATGTGTAAGCGAGTGAGTGTGTATGAGTGTGTGTAGGAGTGTGTGCGAGTGTGTGCAATTGTGTGTGTGAGTGTGTAGGACTGTATGTGCAAGTGTGTGCGAGTGTGTTCGAGTGTGTGAGTGTGTGCGAGTGTGTGTGAGTGTGTGTGAGTGTGTGCAAGTGTGTGTGTGCGAGTGTGTGTGTGTGTGAGTGTGTGCAAGTGTGTTCGAGTGTGTGTGCGAGTGTGTATGAGTGTGTGTGTGCAAGTGTGTGCGCGTGTGTGTGAGTGTGTGTGAGTGTGTGCATGAGTGAGTGTGTGCGAGTGTGTGTGAGTGTGTGTGTGTGTGTGAGTGTGTGCGAGTGTGTGTGTGCGAGTGTGTGTGCGAGTGTGTGTGTGCGAGTGTGTGTGTGCGAGTGTGTGTGTGCGATTGTGTATTAGTGAATGTGTGCGAGTGTGCGTGAGTGTGTGTGTGTGTGAGTGAGTGACTGTGTGTGTGCGAGTGTGTGCCAGTGAGTGTGAGTGAGTGTGAGGGAGTGTGTGCGAGTGTGTGCGAGTGTGTGTGTGCGATTGTGCATAAGTGTGTGCGAGTGTGAGTGTGTAGGACTGTGTGTGCGAGTGTGTGTGCGAGTGTGTGTGAGTGTGTGTGAGTGTGTGTAGGAGTGTGTGCGATTGTGTGTGTTAGTGTGTAGGACTGTATGTGCGAGTGTGTGCGACTGTGTTCGAGTGTGTGTGTGCGAGTGTGTGTGCGAGTGTGTGTGTGCGAGTGTGTGCGTGCGCGTGTGTGTGCGAGTGTGTGTGATTGTGTATGAGTGAGTGTGTGCGAGTGTGTGCGAGTGTGTGTGCGAGTGTATGCGCGAGTGTGTGCGTGCGAGTCTGTGTGTGCAGACGAGTGTGTGAGTGTGTGTGCGAATGTGTGTGCGTGTGAGTGTGTGCGAGTGTGTATGAGTGTATGTGCGAGTGTGTGCCAGTGTGTGCGAGTGTGTGTGTGCGAGTGTGTGCAAGTGTGTGCGAGTGAGTGTGTGCGAGTGTGTGCGAGTGAGTGTGTGCGAATGTGTATGAGTGTGTGTGCGAGTGTGTGCAAGTGGGTGCGAGTGTGTGTGTGCGAGTGTGTGCAAGTGTGTGCGAGTATGTGTGAATGTGTGTTTGAGTGTGTGCGAGTGTGTGCCAGTGAGTGTGTGCGAGTGTTTGCGAGTGTGTGTGTGAGTGTGTGCATGCGAGTGTGTGCGTGCGGGTGTGTGCGAGTGTGTGTGAGTGTGTGTGTGAATGTGTGTGTGTGCGAGTGTGCGTGCGAGTGAGTGTGTGAGTGTGTGTGCAATTGTGTATGAGTGTGTGCAAGTGTGTGTGCGTTTGTGCGAGTGTGTGCGTGTGTGTGTGCGAGTGCGTGTGAGTGAGTGCGAGTGCGTGCAAATGTTTGCGCGAGTGTGCGAGTGTGGGCGTGCGAGTGTGTGCTAGTGTGCGCGAGTGTGTGAGTGTGTGCGAGTGTGCGTGAGTAAGTGTGTGTGAGAGTATGTGCGAGTGTTGCCGAGTGTGTGTGAGTGTGTAGGACTGTGTGCGCGAGTGTGTGTGCAAGTGTGTGTGTACGAGTGTGTTCGAGTGTGTGCAATTTTGTGCGAGTGTGTGTGTGCGAGTGCATATGAGTAAGTGTGTGCGAATGTGTGCGAGTGTGTGCGAGTGTGTGTGCGAGTGTGTGCGTGCAACTGTGTGCGTGCGACTGTGTGCAAGTGTGTGCGAGTGTTTGCGTGTGTGTGCGAGTGTGTGCAAGTGTGTGTGATTGTGTGCGAGTGTGTGTGAGTGTGTGTGAGTGTGTGCAAGTGTGTGTGTGCGAGTGTGTGTGTGCGATTGTGTATGAATGTGTGCGAGTATGTGTGTGAGTGTGTGCGAGTGTGTGCGAGTGTGTGCGTGCGAGTATGTGCAAATGTGTGCGAGAGTGTGCGAGTGTGGGCGTGCGAGTGTGTGCGAGTGTGCGCGAGTGTGTGCGTGTGAGTGAGTGTGTGTGTGAGTGTGAGTGTGTGCTAGTATGCATGAGTGTGTGAGTGTGTGTGAGTGTGCGCGAGTGTGCGTGTGAGTGAGTGAGTGTGTGTGAGTGTGTGTGCGAGTGTGTGTGAGTGTGTATGAGTGTGTGTAGGAGTGTGTGCGAGTGTGTGCGATTGTGTGTGTGAGTGTGTAGGACTGTATGTGCAAGTGTGTGCGAGTGTGTTCGAGTGTGTGAGTGTGTGCGAGTGTGTGTGAGTGTGTGTGAGTGTGTGCAAGTGTGTGTGTGCGAGTGTGTGTGTGCGAGTGTGTGTGTGAGTGTGTGCAAGTGTGTTTGAGTGTGTGTGCGAGTGTGTATGAGTGTGTGTGTGTGTGTGTGCAAGTGTGTGCGTGTGTGTGTGAGTGTGAGTGTGTGCATGAGTGAGTGTGTGCGAGTGTGTGTGAGTGTGTGTTTGTGAGTGTGTGCGAGTGTGTGTGAGAGTGTGTGTGCGAGTGTGTGCGTGCGAGTGTGTGCGAGTGTGTATGTGTGAGTGTGTGCGAGTGTGTGTGTGCGATTGTGTATTAGTGAATGTGTGCGAGTGTGTGTGAGTGTGTGCGTGTGAGTGTGTGTGTGTGCGAGTGTGTGCGAGTGAGTGTGTGCGAGTGTGTGTGTGCGATTGTGCATAAGTGTGTGCGAGTGTGAGTGTGTAGGACTGTGTGTGCGAGTGTGTGTGAGTGTGTGCAAGTGTGTGCGTGCGAGTGTGTGTGTGCGAGTGTGTGTGATTGTGTATGAGTGAGTGTGTGCGAGTGTGTGTGTGAGTGTGTGCAAGTGTGTTTGAGTGTGTTTGTGCGAGTGTGTATGAGTGTGTGTGTGCGAGTGTGTGCAAGTGTGTTTGTGCGAGTGTGTATGAGTGTGTGTGTGCGAGTGTGTGCAAGTGTGTGTGATTGTGTGTGAGTGTGTGTATGAGTGTGTGTGTGCGAGTGTGTGCGTGTACGCGAGTGTGTGCGAGTGTGTGAGTGTGTGTGCGAATGTGTGTGTGTGAGTGTGTGCGAGTGTGTATGAGTGTATGTGCGAGTGTGTGCCAGTGTGTGCGTGCGAGTATGTGCAAATGTGTGCGAGAGTGTGCGAGTGTGGGCGTGCGAGTGTGTGCGAGTGTGCGCGAGTGTGTGCGTGTGAGTGAGTGTGTGTGTGAGTGTGAGTGTGTGCTAGTATGCATGAGTGTGTGAGTGTGTGTGAGTGTGCGCGAGTGTGCGTGTGAGTGAGTGAGTGTGTGTGAGTGTGTGTGCGAGTGTGTGTGAGTGTGTACGAGTGTGTGTAGGAGTGTGTGCGAGTGTGTGCGATTGTGTGTGTGAGTGTGTAGGACTGTATGTGCAAGTGTGTGCGAGTGTGTTCGAGTGTGTGAGTGTGTGCGAGTGTGTTTGAGTGTGTGTGAGTGTGTGCAAGTGTGTGTGTGCGAGTGTGTGTGTGCGAGTGTGTGTGTGAGTGTGTGCAAGTGTGTTTGAGTGTGTGTGCGAGTGTGTATGAGTGTGTGTGTGTGTGCAAGTGTGTGCGTGTGTGTGTGAGTGTGAGTGTGTGTGTGTGAGTGTGTGCGAGTGTGTGTGCGAGTGTGTGTGCGAGTGTGTGCGTGCGAGTGTGTGCGAGTGTGTGTGTGTGAGTGTGTGCGAGTGTGTGTGTGCGATTGTGTATTAGTGAATGTGTGCGAGTGTGCGTGAGTGTGTGCGTGTGAGTGTGTGTGTGTGCGAGTGTGTGCGAGTGAGTGTGTGCGAGTGTGTGTGTGCGATTGTGCATAAGTGTGTGCGAGTGTGAGTGTGTAGGACTGTGTGTGCGAGTGTGTGTGAGTGTGTGCAAGTGTGTGCGTGCGAGTGTGTGTGTGCGAGTGTGTGTGATTGTGTATGAGTGAGTGTGTGCGAGTGTGTGTGTGAGTGTGTGCAAGTGTGTTTGAGTGTGTTTGTGCGAGTGTGTATGAGTGTGTGTGTGCGAGTGTGTGCAAGTGTGTTTGTGCGAGTGTGTATGAGTGTGTGTGTGCGAGTGTGTGCAAGTGTGTGTGATTGTGTGTGAGTGTGTGTATGAGTGTGTGTGTGCGAGTGTGTGCGTGTTAGTCTGTGTGTGCACGCGAGTGTGTGCGAGTGTGTGAGTGTGTGTGCGAATGTGTGTGTGTGAGTGTGTGCGAGTGTGTATGAGTGTATGTGCGAGTGTGTGCCAGTGTGTGCGAGTGTGTGTGTGCGAGTGTGTGCAAGTGTGTGCGAGTGAGTGTGTGCGAGTGTGTGCGAGAGTGTGCGAGTGTGTGTGTGCGAGTGTGTGTGTGCGAGTGTGTGTGTGCGAGTGTGTGTGCAATTGTGTATGAGTGTGTTCGAGTGTGTGTGAGTTTGTGCAAGTGTGTGCGTGTGTGCGTGCGAGTGCGTGCGAGTGAGTGCGAGTGTGTGCGAGTGTGTGTGAGTGTGTGTATGCGAGTGTGTGTGCGATTGTGTATGAGTGTGTGCGAGTGTGTTTGAGTTTGTGCGAGTGTGTATGTGTGTGTGTGCGAGTGTGTGCTAGTGTGCACGAGTGTTTGATTGTGTGCGAGTGTGCCTGAGTAAGTGTGTGTGTGATTGTGTGCGAGTGTTTCCGAGTGTGTGTGTGAGTGAGTAGGACTGTGTGTGCGAGTGTTTGCGAGTGTGTGTGCGAGCGAGTGTGTGCGAGTGTGTTCAAGGGTGTGCAATTGTGTGCAAGTGTGTGTGTGCGAGTGCGAGTCCATATGAGTGAGTGTGTGAATGTGTGCGAGTGTGTGCCAGTGTGTGTGTGTGAGTGTGTGTACGAGTGTGTGCGAGTGTGTGCGTGCGAGTGTGTGAGAGTGTGTATGAGTGTATGTGCGAGTGTGTGTGCGAGTGTGTGCGAGTGTGTGTTCGAGTGTGTGTGTTCGCATGTGTGCAAGTGTGTGCGAGTGTGTGTGCGAGTGCGTACGAGTGTGTGTGCACGAGTGTGTGCGTGTGAGTGTGTGCGAGTGTGTGTGTGCGCGCGAGTGTGTGCGAGTGTGTGAGTGTGTGTGCGAATGTGTGTGAGTGTGTGCGAGTGTGTATGAGTGTATGTGCGCGTATGTGCCAGTGTGTGCGAGTGTGTGTGTGTGAGTGTGTGCAAATGTGTGCGAGTGAGTGTGTGCGAGAGTGTGCACGAGTGTGCTCGAGTGAGTGGGTGCATGTAAGTGTGTGCGTGCGAGTGTGTGCGAATGTGTGCGAGTGTGTGCATGCGAGTGTGTGCGTGCAAGTGTTTGCGTGCGAGTGTGTGCGAGTGTGTGCAAGTGTGTGAGTGTGTGCGAGTGTGTGTGTGAGTGTGTCCGAGTGTGTGCAAATGTGCCCGAGTGTGCGCGAGTGTGCACGAGTGAATGGGTGCGAGTGTGAGTGAGTGTGTATGAGTGAGTGTGTGCGAGTTTGTGTGCGAGTGAGTGTGTGCGAATGTGTGCAAGTGTGTTTGTGAGTGTGTGTGCGAGTGTGTGTGTGCGAGTGTGTGCGAGTGTGTGCGAGTGTGTGTGAGTGTGTGCGAGTGTGTGTGCGAGTGTGTGCGAGTATGTGCAAATGTGCCCGAGTGTGCACGAGTGTGCACGAGTGAGTGTGTGCGAGTGTGTGCAAGTGTGTGTGAGTGTGTGCCAGTGTGTGTGTGCGAGTGTGTGCGAGTGTGTGTATGAGTGTGTGTGTTTGATTGTGCAAGTGTGTTTGTGAGTGTGTGTGCGAGTGTGTGCGTGCGAGTGTGTGCGAGTGTGTGTGAGTGTGTGCGAGTGTGTGTGCGAGTGTGTGCGAGTGTGTGCAAGTGTGTGTGAGTGTGTGCCAGTGTGTGTGTGCGAGTGTGTGTATGAGTGTGTGTGTTCGATTGTGTATAAGTGTGTGCGAGTGTGTGTGTGAGTGTGTGTGCAAGTGTGTGTGCGAGTGTGTTCGATTGTGTGCGAATGTGTGTGTGAGTGTGAGTGAGTGTGTACGAGTGTGTGCGAGTGTGTGCGAGTGTGTGTGCGAGTGTGTGCGAGTGTGTGCGATTGTGTGTGTGAGTGTGTAGGACTGTATGTGCGAGTGTGTGCGAGTGTGTATGAGTGTGTGTGTGTGCGTGTGTGCAAGTGTGTGCGAGTGAGTGTGTGTGAGTGTGTGTGCGAGTGTGTGTGCGAGTGTGTGCGAGTGTGAGCGATTGTGTGTGAGAGTGTGTAGGACTGTATGTGCGAGTGTGTATGAGTGTGTGTGTGAGTGTGTGCAAGTGTGTGTGAGTGTGTGTGAGTGTGTGTGTGAGTGTGTGCATGCGAGTGTGTGCGTGCGAGTGTGTGCGTGCGAGTGTGTGCGACTGTGTGCGAGTGTGTGCGAGTGTGTGAGTGCGAGTGTGTGCGAATGTGTGCGAGTGTGTGCGTGCGAGTGTGCACGAGTGTGCACAAGTGTGTGCGTGTAAGTGTGTGCGTGCGAGTGTGTGCGCGTGTGCTCGAGTGAATGGGTGCGAGTGTGTGCGAGTGTGTGTGAGTGTGTGTGAGTGAGTGTGTGTGAGAGTGTATTAGTGAGTGTGTGTGAGTGTGTGCGTGTGTGCGAGTTTGTGTGCGAGTGTGTGCGAGTGTGTGAGTGTGTGCGAGTGTGTGCGTGCGAGTGTGTACGTGTGAGTGTGTGCGAGTGTGTGAGTGTGTGTGCGAATGTGTGTGCGAGTGAGTGTGTATGAGTGTGTGTAGGAGTGTGTGCGAGTGTGTGCGAGTGTGTGTATGAGTGTGTGTGTTTGATTGTGCAAGTGTGTTTGTGAGTGTGTGTGCGAGTGTGTGCGTGCGAGTGTGTGCGAGTGTGTGTGAGTGTGTGCGAGTGTGTGTGCGAGTGTGTGCGAGTGTGTGCAAGTGTGTGTGAGTGTGTGCCAGTGTGTGTGTGCGAGTGTGTGTATGAGTGTGTGTGTTCGAATGTGTATAAGTGTGTGCGAGTGTGTGTGTGAGTGTGTGTGCAAGTGTGTGTGCGAGTGTGTTCGATTGTGTGCGAATGTGTGTGTGAGTGTGAGTGAGTGTGTACGAGTGTGTGCGAGTGTGTGCGAGTGTGTGTGCGAGTGTGTGCGAGTGTGTGCGATTGTGTGTGTGTGTGTAGGACTGTATGTGCGAGTGTGTGCGAGTGTGTATGAGTGTGTGTGTGTGCGTGTGTGCAAGTGTGTGCGAGTGAGTGTGTGTGAGTGTGTGTGCGAGTGTGTGTGCGAGTGTGTGCGAGTGTGAGCGATTGTGTTTGAGAGTGTGTAGGACTGTATGTGCGAGTGTGTATGAGTGTGTGTGTGAGTGTGTGCAAGTGTGTGTGAGTGTGTGTGAGTGTGTGTGTGAGTGTGTGCATGCGAGTGTGTGCGTGCGAGTGTGTGCGTGCGAGTGTGTGCGACTGTGTGCGAGTGTGTGCGAGTGTGTGAGTGCGAGTGTGTGCGAATGTGTGCGAGTGTGTGCGTGCGAGTGTGCACGAGTGTGCACAAGTGTGTGCGTGTAAGTGTGTGTGTGCGAGTGTGTGCGCGTGTGCTCGAGTGAATGGGTGCGAGTGTGTGCGAGTGTGTGTGAGTGTGTGTGAGTGAGTGTGTGTGAGAGTGTATTAGTGAGTGTGTGTGAGTGTGTGCGTGTGTGCGAGTTTGTGTGCGAGTGTGTGCGAGTGTGTGAGTGTGTGCGAGTGTGTGCGTGCGAGTGTGTACGTGTGAGTGTGTGCGAGTGTGTGAGTGTATGTGCGAATGTGTGTGCGAGTGAGTGTGTATGAGTGTGTGTAGGAGTGTGTGCGAGTGTGTGCAATTGTGTGTGTGAGTGTGTAGGACTGTATGTGCAAGTGTGTGCGAGTGTGTTCGAGTGTGTGAGTGTGTGCGAGTGTGTGTGAGTGTGAGTGAGTGTGTGCAAGTGTGTGTGTGCGAGTGTGTGTGTGTGTGTGAGTGTGTGCAAGTGTGTGCGAGTGTGTATGAGTGTGTGGGTGCAAGTGTGTGCACGTGTGTGTGAGTGTGTGTGAGTGTGTGCATGAGTGAGTGTGTGCGAGTGTGTGTGAGTGTGTGTGTGTGTGTGAGTGTGTGCGAGTGTGTGTGTGCGGGTGTGTGTGCGAGTGTGTGTGTGCGAGTGTGTGTGTGCGATTGTGTATTAGTGAATGTGTGCGAGTGTGCGTCAGTGTGTGCGTGTGAGTGAGTGAGTGTGTGTGTGCGAGTGTGTGCCAATGAGTGTGAGTGAGTGTGAGTGAGTGTGTGCGAGTGTGTGCGAGTGTGTGTGTGCGATTGTGCCTAAGTGTGTGCGAGTGTGAGTGTGTAGGACTGTGTGTGCGAGTGTGTGTGCGAGTGTGTGTGAGTGTGTGCGAGTGTGTGTAGGAGTGTGTGCGATTGTGTGTGTGAGTGTGTAGGACTGTATGTGCAAGTGTGTGCGACTGTGTTCAAGTGTGTGTGTGCGAGTGTGTGAGCATGTGTGAGTGTGTGCAAGTGTGTGCGTGCGAGTGTGTGTGTGCGAGTGTGTGTGATTGTGTATGAGTGAGTGTGTGCGTGTGTGCAAGTGTGTTTGAGTGTGTTTGTGCGAGTGTTTTTGAGTGTGTGTGCGAGTGTGTGCAAGTGTGTTTGTGCGAGTGTGTATGAGTGTGTATGTGCGAGTGTGTGCAAGTGTGTGTGATTGTGTGTGAGTGTGTGTATGAGTGAGTGTGTGCGAGTGTGTGCGAGTGTTTGTGCGAGTGTATGCGCGAGTGTGTGCGTGCGAGTGTGTGCGTGCGAGTCTGTGTGTGCACACGAGTGTGTGAGTGTGTGTGCGAATGTGTGTGCGTGTGAGTGTGTGCGAGTGTGTATGAGTGTATGTGTGAGTGTGTGCCAGTGTGTGCGAGTGTGTGTGTGCGAGTGTGTGCAAGTGTGTGCGAGTGAGTGTGTGCGAGTGTGTGCGAGAGTGTGCGAGTGTGTGTGTGCGAGTGTGTGTGTGCGAGTGTGTGTGCAATTGTGTATGAGTGTGTGCGAGTGTGTGTAAGTTTGTGCAAGTGTGTGCGTGTGTGCGTGCGAGTGCGTGCGAGTGAGTGCGAGTGTGTGCGAGTGTGTGTGAGTGTGTGTATGCGAGTGTGTGTGCGATTGTGTATGAGTGTGTGCGAGTGTGTGTGAGTTTGTGCGAGTGTGTGTGTGTGCGAGTGTGTGCTAGTGTGCACGAGTGTTTGAGTGTGTGCTAGTGTGCCTGAGTAAGTGTGTGTGTGTGATTGTGTGCGAGTGTTTCCGAGTGTGTGTGTGAGTGAGTAGGACTGTGTGTGCGAGTGTGTTCGAGGGTGTGCAATTGTGTGCAAGTGTGTGTGTGCGAGTGCGAGTCCATATGAGTGAGTTTGTGAATGTGTGCGAGTGTGTGCCAGTGTGTGTGTGCGAGTGTGTGTATGAGTGTGTGCGAGTGTGTGCAAGTGTGTATGAGTGTATGTGCGAGTGTGTGTGCGAGTGTGTGTTTGAGTGTGTGTGTTAGCGTGTGTGCAAGTGTGTGCGAGTGCGTACGAGTGTGTGTGAGTGTGCACGAGTGTGTGCGTGTGAGTGTGTGCGAGTGTGTGTGTGCGCGTGAGTGTGTGTGAGTGTGTGAGTGTGTGTGTGAATGTGTGTGTGTGAGTGTGTGTGCGAATGTGTGTGCGTGTGAGTGTGTGCGAGTGTGTATGAGTGTATGTGCGAGTATGTGCCAGTGTGTGCGAGTGTGTATGTGTGAGTGTGTGCAAGTGTGTTCGAGTGAGCGTGTCCGAGAGTGTGCGAGTGTGTGTGTGCGAGTATGTGTGTGCGAGTGTGTGTGTGCGAGAGTGTGCGAGTGTGTGTGTGCGAGTGTGTGTGCAATTGTGTATGAGTGTGTGCGAGTGTGTGTGAGTTTGTGCAAGTGTGTGCGTGTGTGCGTACGAGTGCGTGCGAGTGAGTGCGAGTGTGTGCGAGTGTGTGTATGCGAGTGTGTGTGCGATTGTGTATGAGTGTGTGCGAGTGTGAGTGAGTTTGTGCGAGTGTGTGCGAGTGTGAGCTAGTGTGCATGAGTGTTTGAGTGTGTGCGAGTGTGCGTGAGTAAGTGTGTGTGTGATTGTGTGCGAGTGTTTCCGAGTGTGTGTGCGAGTGTGTGCGAGTGTGTGTACGAGCGTGTGTGTGCGAATGTGTTTGAGTGTGTGCAATTGTGTACGAGTGTGTGTGTGCGAGTGCGAGTCCGTATGAGTGAGTGTGTGAATGTGTGCGATTGTGTGCCAGTGTGTGTGTGCGAGTGTGTGTACGAGTGTGTGCGAGTGTGTGCGTGCGAGTGTGTATGAGTGTATGGGCGAGTGCGTGTGCGAGTGTGTGCGAGTGTGTGTGTGAGTGTGTGTGTTCGAGTGTGTGCAAGTGTGTGCGAGTGTGTGTGCGAGTGCGTACGAGTGTGTTCGTGTGTGCACGAGTGTGTGCGTGTGAGTGTGTGCGAGTGTGTGCATCCGATTGTGTGCGAGTGTGCTCGAGTGAGTGGGTGTGAGTGTGTGCGAGTGTGCATGAGTGAGTGTATGTGAGTGTGTGCGTGTGTGCGAGTTTGTGTGCGAGTGTGCTCGAGTGAATGGGTGCGAGTGTGTGTGAGTGTGTGCGAGTGAGTGCAAGTGTGTGCGAGTGTGTGGGTGCGAGTGTGTGCAAGTGTGTGCGAGTGTGTGTGAATGTGTGTTCGAGTGTGTGCGAGTGTGTGCGTGCGAGTATGTGCGAGTGTGCTCGAGTGAATGGGTGCGAGTGTGTGCGAGTGTGTGTGAGTGTGTGCGAGTGAGTGTGTGCGAGTGTGTATGAGTGAGTGTGTGTGAGTGTGTGCAAGTGGGTGCGAGTGTGTGGGTGCGAGTGTGTGCAAGTGTGTGCGAGTATGTGTGAATGTGTGTTTGAGTGTGTGCGAGTGTGTGCCAGTGAGTGTGTGCGAGTGTTTGCGAGTGTGTGTGCGAGTGTGTGTGTGAGTGTGTGCGTGCGAGTGTGTGCGTGCGGGTGTTTGCGAGTGTGTGTGAGTGTGTGTGCGAATGTGTGTGTGCGCGAGTGTGCGTGCGAGTGAGTGTGTGTGCAATTGTGTATGAGTGTGTGCGAGTGTGTGTGAGTTTGTGCAAGTGTGTGCGTGTGTGCGTGCGAGTGCGTGCGAGTGAGTGCGAGTGTGTGCGAGTGTGTGTGAGTGTGTGTATGCGAGTGTGTGTGCGATTGTGTATGAGTGTGTGCGAGTGTGTGTGAGTTTGTGCGAGTGTGTGTGTGTGTGCGAGTGTGTGCTAGTGTGCACGAGTGTTTGAGTGTGTGCGAGTGTGCCTGAGTAAGTGTGTGTGTGATTGTGTGCGAGTGTTTCCGAGTGTGTGTGTGAGTGAGTAGGACTGTGTGTGCGAGTGTGTTCGAGGGTGTGCAATTGTGTGCAAGTGTGTGTGTGCGAGTGCGAGTCCATATGAGTGAGTGTGTGAATGTGTGCGAGTGTGTGCCAGTGTGTGTGTGCGAGTGTGTGTATGAGTGTGTGCGAGTGTGTGCGTGCGAGTGTGTGCGAGTGTGTATGAGTGTATGTGCGAGTGTGTGTGCGAGTGTGTGTTCGAGTGTGTGTGTTAGCGTGTGTGCAAGTGTGTGCGAGTGCGTACGAGTGTGTGTGAGTGTGCACGAGTGTGTGCGTGTGAGTGTGTGTGAGTGTGTGTGTGCGCGTGAGTGTGTGTGAGTGTGTGAGTGTGTGTGTGAATGTGTGTGTGTGAGTGTGTGTGCGAATGTGTGTGCGTGTGAGTGTGTGCGAGTGTGTATGAGTGTATGTGCGAGTATGTGCCAGTGTGTGCGAGTGTGTGTGTGAGTGTGTGCAAGTGTGTGCGAGTGAGTGTGTGCGAGTGTGTGTGTGCGAGTATGTGTGTGCGAGTGTGTGTGTGCGAGAGTGTGCGAGTGTGTGTGTGTGAGTGTGTGTGTGCGAGTGTGTGTGCAATTGTGTATGAGTGTGTGCGAGTGTGTGTGAGTTTGTGCAAGTGTGTGCGTGTGTGCGTACGAGTGCGTGCGAGTGAGTGCGAGTGTGTGCGAGTGTGTGTATGCGAGTGTGTGTGCGATTGTGTATGAGTGTGTGCGAGTGTGAGTGAGTTTGTGTGAGTGTGTGCGAGTGTGTGCTAGTGTGCATGAGTGTTTGAGTGTGTGCGAGTGTGCGTGAGTAAATGTGTGTGTGATTGTGTGCGAGTGTTTCCGAGTGTGTGTGCGAGTGTGTGCGAGTGTGTGTACGAGCGTATGTGTGCGAATGTGTTCAAGTGTGTGCAATTGTGTACGAGTGTGTGTGTGCGAGTGCGAGTCCGTATGAGTGAGTGTGTGAATGTGTGCGATTGTGTGCCAGTGTGTGTGTGCGAGTGTGTGTACGAGTGTGTGCGAGTGTGTGCGTGCGAGTGTGTATGAGTGTATGTGCGAGTGTGTGTGCGAGTGTGTGCGAGTGTGTGTGCGAGTGTGTGTGTTCGAGTGTGTGCAAGTGTGTGCGAGTGTGTGTGCGAGTGCGTACGAGTGTGTTCGTGTGTGCACGAGTGTGTGCGTGTGAGTGTGTGCGAGTGTGTGCGTCCGATTGTGTGCGACTGTGCTCGAGTGAGTGGGTGTGAGTGTGTGCGAGTGTGCATGAGTGAGTGTATGTGAGTGTGTGCGTGTGTGCGAGTTTGTGTGCGAGTGTGCTCGAGTGAATGGGTGCGAGTGTGTGTGAGTGTGTGCGAGTGAGTGCAAGTGTGTGCGAGTGTGTGGGTGCGAGTGTGTGCAAGTGTGTGCGAGTGTGTGTGAATGTGTGTTCGAGTGTGTGCGAGTGTGTGCGTGCGAGTATGTGCGAGTGTGCTCGAGTGAATGGGTGCGAGTGTGTGCGAGTGTGTGTGAGTGTGTGCGAGTGAGTGTGTGCGAGTGTGTATGAGTGAGTGTGTGTGAGTGTGTGCGAGTTTGTGTGCGAGTGTGTGCGAGTGAGTGTGTGCGAATGTGTATGAGTGTGTGTGCGAGTGTGTGCAAGTGGGTGCGAGTGTGTGGGTGCGAGTGTGTGCAAATGTGTGCGAGTATGTGTGAATGTGTGTTTGAGTGTGTGCGAGTGTGTGCCAGTGAGTGTGTGCGAGTGTTTGCGAGTGTGTGTGCGAGTGTGTGTGTGAGTGTGTGCGTGCGAGTGTGTGCGTGCGGGTGTTTGCGAGTGTGTGTGAGTGTGTGTGCGAATGTGTGTGTGTGCGAGTGTGCGTGCGAGTGAGTGTGTGAGTGTGTGTGCAATTGTGTATGAGTGTGTGCGAGTGTGTGTGCGTTTGTGCGAGTGTGTGCGTGTGTGTGTGCGAGTGCGTGTGAGTGAGTGCGAGTTTGTGCAAATGTGTGCGCGAGTGTGCGAGTGTGGGCGTGCGAGTGTGTGCTAGTGTGCGCGAGTGTGTGAGTGTGTGCGAGTGTGCGTGAGTAAGTGTGTGTGAGAGTATGTGCGAGTGTTGCCGAGTGTGTGTGTGAGTGTGTAGGACTGTGTGCACGAGTGTGTGTGCAAGTGTGTGTGTACGAGTGTGTTCGAGTGTGTGCAATTTTGTGCGAGTGAGTGTGTGCGAGTGTGTATGAGTGAGTGTGTGTGAGTGTGTGCGAGTTTGTGTGCGAGTGTGTGCGAGTGAGTGTGTGCGAATGTGTATGAGTGTGTGTGCGAGTGTGTGCAAGTGGGTGCGAGTGTGTGGGTGCGAGTGTGTGCAAGTGTGTGCGAGTATGTGTGAATGTGTGTTTGAGTGTGTGCGAGTGTGTGCCAGTGAGTGTGTGCGAGTGTTTGCGAGTGTGTGTGCGAGTGTGTGTGTGAGTGTGTGCGTGCGAGTGTGTGCGTGCGGGTGTTTGCGAGTGTGTGTGAGTGTGTGTGCGAATGTGTGTGTGTGCGAGTGTGCGTGCGAGTGAGTGTGTGAGTGTGTGTGCAATTGTGTATGAATGTGTGCGAGTGTGTGTGCGTTTGTGCGAGTGTGTGCGTGTGTGTGTGCGAGTGCGTGTGAGTGAGTGCGAGTTTGTGCAAATGTGTGCGCGAGTGTGCGAGTGTGGGCGTGCGAGTGTGTGCTAGTGTGCGCGAGTGTGTGAGTGTGTGCGAGTGTGTGTGAGTAAGTGTGTGTGAGAGTATGTGCGAGTGTTGCCGAGTGTGTGTGTGAGTGTGTAGGACTGTGTGCACGAGTGTGTGTGCAAGTGTGTGTGTACGAGTGTGTTCGAGTGTGTGCAATTTTGTGCGAGTGTGTGTGTGCGAGTGCATATGAGTAAGTGTGTGCGAATGTGTGCAAGTGTGTGCGAGTGTGTGTGCGAGTGTGTATGAGTGTGTGTGTGCAAGTGTGTGCGTGTGTGTGTGAGTGTGTGTGAGTGTGTGCATGAGTGAGTGTGTGCGAGTGTGTGTGAGTGTGTGTGTGTGAGTGTGTGCGAGTGTGTGTGTGCGTGTTTGTGTGTGAGTGTGTGCGTGTGAGTGTGTGCGAGTGTGTGTGTGTGTGATTGTGTATTAGTGAATGTGTGCGAGTGTGCGTGAGTGTGTGCGTGTGAGTGAGTGAGTGTGTGTGTGTGCGAGTGTGTGCGAGTGAGTGTGAGTGAGTGTGTGCGAGTGTGTGTGTGCGATTGTGCATAAGTGTGTGCGAGTGTGAGTGTGTAGGACTGTGTGTGTGAGTGTGTGTGCGAGTGTGTGCGAGTGTGTGCGAGTGTGTGCGAGTGTGTGTAGGAGTGTGTATTCAATTGTGTGTGTGAGTGTGCAGGACTGTATGTGCGAGTGTGTGCGACTGTGTTCGAGTGTGTGTGTGCGAGTGTGTGAGCATGTGTGAGTGTGTGCAAGTGTGTGCGTGCGAGTGTGTGTGTGCGAGTGTGTGTGATTGTGTATGAGTGAGTGTGTGCGAGTGTGTGCGAGTGTGTGTGTGAGTGTGTGCAAGTGTGTTTGAGTGTGTTTGTGCGAGTGTGTATGAGTGTGTGTGTGCGAGTGTGTGCAAGTGTGTTTGTGCAATTGTGTATGAGTGTGTGTGTGCGAGTGTGTGCAAGTGTGTGTGATTGTGTGTGAGTGTGTGTATGAGTGAGTGTGTGCGAGTGTGTGCATGCGAGTCTGTGTGTGCACGCGAGTGTGTGCGAGTGTGTGAGTGTTTCTGCGAATGTGTGTGTGTGAGTGTGTGCGAGTGTGTATGAGTGTATGTGCGAGTGTGTGCCAGTGTGTGCGAGTGTGTGTGTGCGAGTGTGTGCAAGTGTGTGCGAGAGTGTGCGAGTGTGTGTGTGCGAGTGTGTGTGCGAGTGTGTGTGTGCGAGTGTGTGTGCAATTGTGTATGAGTGTGTTCGAGTGTGTGTGAGTTTGTGCAAGTGTGTGCGTGTGTGCGTGCGAGTGCGTGCGAGTGAGTGCGAGTGTGCGCGAGTGTGTGCGAGTGTGTGTATGCGAGTGTGTGTGCGATTGTGTATGAGTGTGTGCGAGTGTGTGTGAGTTTGTGCGAGTGTGTGTGTGTGTGCGAGTGTGTGCTAGTGTGCACGAGTGTTTGAGTGTGTGCAAGTGTGCCTGAGTAAGTGTGTGTGTGATTGTCTGCGAGTGTTTCCGAGTGTGTGTGTGAGTGAGTAGGACTGTATGTGCGAGTGTTTGCGAGTGTGTGTGCGAGCGAGTGTGTGCGAGTGTGTTCGAGGGTGTGCAATTGTGTGCAAGTGTGTGTGTGCGAGTGCGAGTCCATATGAGTGAGTGTGTGAATGTGTGCGATTGTGTGCCAGTGTGTGTGTGCGAGTGTGTGTATGAGTGTGTGCGAGTGTGTGCGTGCGAGTGTGTGCGAGTGTGTATGAGTGTATGTGCGAGTGTGTGTGCGAGTGTTTGCGTGCGAGTGTGTGCGAGTGTGTGCAAGTGTGTGAGTGTGTGCGAGTGTGTGTGTGAGTGTGTCCGAGTGTGTGCAAATGTGCCCGAGTGTGCGCGAGTGTGCACGAGTGAATGGGTGCGAGTGTGTGTGAGTGTGTATGAGTGAGTGTGTGTGAGTTTGTGTGCGAGTGAGTGTGTGCGAATGTGTGCAAGTGTGTTTGTGAGTGTGTGTGCGAGTGTGTGCATGCGAGTGTGTGCGAGTGTGTGCGAGTGTGTGTGAGTGTGTGCGAGTGTGTGCGAGTGTGTGCAAATGTGCCCGAGTGTGCACGAGTGAGTGTGTGCGAGTGTGTGCAAGTGTGTGTGAGTGTGTGTCAGTGTGTGTGTGCGAGTGTGTGCGAGTGTGTGTATGAGTGTGTGTGTTCGATTGTGCAAGTGTGTGTGCGAGTGTGTGCGTGCGAGTGTGTGCGAGTGTGTGTGAGTGTGTGCGAGTGTGTGTGCGAGTGTGTGCGAGTGTGTGCAAATGTGCCCGAGTGTGCACGAGTGTGCACGAGTGAGTGTGTGCGAGTGTGTGCAAGTGTGTGTGAGTGTGTGCCAGTGTGTGTGTGCGAGTGTGTGCGAGTGTGTGTATGAGTGTGTGTGTTCGATTGTGTATAAGTGTGTGTGTGAGTGTGTGTGCAAGTGTGTGTGTGCGAGTGTGTTCGATTGTGTGCAAATGTGTGTGTGAGTGTGAGTGAGTGTGTACGAGTGTGTTCGAGTGTGTGCGATTGTGTGTGAGAGTGTGTAGGACTGTATGTGCGAGTGTATATGAGTGTGTGTGTGAGTGTGTGCAAGTGTGTGCGAATGAGTGTGTGTGAGTGTGTGCAAGTGTGTGTGTGCGTGTGAGTGTGTGCGTGCGAGTGTGTGCGACTGTGTGCGAGTGTGTGCGAGTGTGTGCGAGTGTGTGCGAATGTGTGCTAGTGTGTGCGTGCGAGTGTGCACGAGTGTGCACGAGTGTGTGCGTGTGAGTGTGTGTGTGCGAGTGTGTGCGAGTGTGCTCGAGTGAATGGGTGCGAGTGTGTGCGAGTGTGTGTGAGTGTGTGCGAGTGAGTGTGTGTGAGAGTGTATTAGTGAGTGTGTGTGAGTGTGTGCGTGTGTGCGAGTTTGTGTGCGAGTGTGTGCGAGTGTGCGAGTGTGTGCGTGCGAGTGTGTACGTGCGAGTGTGTGAGAGTGTGTGTGCGAATGTGAGTGCGAGTGAGTGTGTATGAGTGTGTGTAGGAGTGTGTGCGAGTTTGTGCGATTGTGTGTGTGAGTGTGTAGGACTGTATGTGCAATTGTGTGCGAGTGTGTTCGAGTGTGAGAGTGTGTGCGAGTGTGTGTGAGTGTGTGTGAGTGTGTGCAAGTGTGTGTGTGCGAGTGTGTGTGTGTGTGTGAGTGTGTGCAAGTGTGTTCGAGTGTGTGTGCGAGTGTGTATGAGTGTGTGTGTGCAAGTGTGTGCGCGTGTGTGTGAGTGTGTGTGAATGTGTGCATGAGTGAGTGTGTGCGAGTGTGTTTGAGTGTGTGTGTGTGTGTGCGTGCGAGTGTGTGTGAGTGTGTGTATGCGAGTGTGTGTGCGATTGTGTATGAGTGTGTGCGAGTGTGTGTGAGTTTGTGCGAGTGTGTGTGTGTGTGTGCGAGTGTGTGCTAGTGTGCACGAGTGGTTGAGTGTGTGCGAGTGTGCCTGAGAGTGTGTGTGTGTCATTGTGTGCGAGTGTTTCCGAGTGTGTGTGTGAGTGGGTAGGACTGTGTGTGTGAGTGTTTGCGAGTGTGTGTGCGAGCGAGTGTGTGCGAGTGTGTTCGAGGGTGTGCAATTGTGTGCAAGTGTGTGTGTGCGAGTGCGAGTCCATATGAGTGAGTGTGTGAATGTGTGCGAGTGTGTGCCAGTGTGTGTGTGCGAGTGTGTGTACGAGTGTGTGCGAGTGTGTGCGTGCGAGTGTGTGCGAGTGTGTATGAGTGTATGTGCGAGTGTGTGTGCGAGTGTGTGTTCGAGTGTGTGTGTTCGCGTGTGTGCAAGTGTGTGCGAGTGTGTGTGCGAGTGCGTACGAGTGTGTGTGAGTGTGCACGAGTGTGTGCGTGTGAGTGTGTGCGAGTGTGTGTGTGCGCGCGAGTGTGTGTGAGTGTGTGTGCGAATGTGTGTGCGTGCGAGTGTGTGCGAGTGTGTGCGAGTGTGTGAGTGCGAGTGTGTGCGAATGTGTGCGAGTGTGTGTGTGCGAGTGTGCACGAGTGTGCACGAGTGTGTGCGTGTAAGTGTGTGCGTGCGAGTGTGTGCGAGTGTGCTCGAGTGAATGGGTGCGAGTGTGTGCGAGCGTGTGTGAGTGTGTGCGAGTGAGTGTGTGTGAGAGTGTATTAGTGAGTGTGTGAGAGTGTGTGCGTGTGTGCGAGTTTGTGTGCGAGTGTGTGCGAGTGTGCGAGTGTGTGCGTGCGAGTGTGTACGTGCGAGTGTGTGAGAGTGTTTGAGTGTGTGTGCGAATGTGAGTGCGAGTGAGTGTGTATGAGTGTGTGTAGGAGTGTGTGCGAGTGTGTGCGATTGTGTGTGTGAGTGTGTAGGACTGTATTTGCAAGTGTGTGCGAGTGTGTTCGAGTGTGTGAGTGTGTGCGAGTGTGTGTGAGTGTGTGTGAGTGTGTGCAAGTGTGTGTGTGCGAGTGTGTGTGTGTGTGAGTGTGTGCAAGTGTGTTCGAATGTGTGTGCGAGTGTGTATGAGTGTGTGTGTGCAAGTGTGTGCGCGTGTGTGTGAGTGTGTGCATGAGTGAGTGTGTGCGAGTGTGTGTGTGTGTGAGTGCGTGCGAGTGAGTGCGAGTGTGTGTGAGTGTGTGCGAGTGTGTGTGCGATTGTGTATGAGTGTGTGCGAGTTTGTGTGAGTTTGTGCGAGTGTGTGTGTGTGTACGAGTGTGTGCTAGTGTGCACGAGTATTTGAGTGTGTGCGAGTGTGCCTGAGTAAGTGTGTGTGTGATTGTGTGCGAGTGTTTCCGAGTGTGTGTGTGAGTGAGTAGGACTGTGTGTGCGATTGTTTGCGAGTGTGTTTGCGAGCGAGTGTGTGCGAGTGTGTTCGAGGGTGTCAAATTGTGTGCAAGTGTGTGTGTGCGAGTGCGAGTCCATATGAGTGAGTGTGTGAATGTGTGCGAGTGTGTGCCAGTGTGTGTGTGCGAGTGTGTGTACGAGTGTGTGCGAGTGTGTGCGTGCGAGTGTGTGCGAGTGTGTGCGAGTGAGTGTGTGTGAAAGTGTATTAGTGAGTGTGTGAGAGTGTGTGCGTGTGTGCGAGTTTGTGTGCGAGTGTGTGCGAGTGTGCGAGTGTGTGCGTGCGAGTGTGTACGTGCGAGTGTGTGAGAGTGTGTGAGTGTGTGTGCGAATGTGAGTGCGAGTGAGTGTGTATGAGTGTGTGTAGGAGTGTGTGCGAGTGTGTGCGATTGTGTGTGTGAGTGTGTAGGACTGTATTTGCAAGTGTGTGCGAGTGTGTTCGAGTGTGTAAGTGTGTGCGAGTGTGTGTGAGTGTGTGTGAGTGTGTGCAAGTGTGTGTGTGCGAGTGTGTGTGTGTGTGAGTGTGTGCAAGTGTGTTCGAGTGTGTGTGCGAGTGTGTATGAGTGTGTGTGTGCAAGTGTGTGCGCGTGTGTGTGAGTGTGTGCATGAGTGAGTGTGTGCGAGTGTGTGTGAGTGTGTGTGTGTGAGTGCGTGCGAGTGCGTGCAAGTGTGTGCGAGTGTGTGCGAGTGTGTGTATGCGAGTGTGTGTGCGATTGTGTATGAGTGTGTGCGAGTTTGTGTGAGTTTGTGCGAGTGTGTGTGTGTGTGTGTGCGAGTGTGTGCTAGTGTGCACGAGTATTTGAGTGTGTGCGAGTGTGCCTGAGTAAGTGTGTGTGTGATTGTGTGCGAGTGTTTCCGAGTGTGTGTGTGAGTGAGTAGGACTGTGTGTGCGATTGTTTGCGAGTGTGTTTGCGAGTGAGTGTGTGCGAGTGTGTTCGAGGGTGTGCAATTGTGTGCAAGTGTGTGTGTGCGAGTGCGAGTCCATATGAGTGAGTGTGTGAATGTGTGCGAGTGTGTGCCAGTGTGTGTGTGCGAGTGTGTGTACGAGTGTGTGCGAGTGTGTGCGTGCGAGTGTGTATGAGTGTATGTGCGAGTGTGTGTGCGAGTGTGTGCGAGTGTGTGTTCGAGTGTGTGTGTTCGCGTGTGTGCAAGTGTGTGCGAGTGTGTGTGCGAGTGCGTACGAGTGTGTGTGAGTGTGCACGAGTGTGTGCTTGTGAGTGTGTGCGAGTGTGTGTGTGCGCGCGAGTGTGTGTGCGAATGTGTGGGCGTGTGAGTGTGTGCGAGTGTGTATGAGTGTATGTGCGAGTATGTGCCAGTGTGTGCGAGTGTGTGTGTGTGAGTGTGTGCAAATGTGTGCGAGTGAGTGTGTGCGAGAGTGTGCACGAGTGTGCTCGAGTGAGTGGGTGCATGTAAGTGTGTGCGTTCGAGTGTGTGCGAATGTGTGCGAGTTTGTGCATGTGAGTGTGTGCGTGCAAGTGTTTGCGTGCGAGTGTGTGCGAGTGTGTGCAAGTGTGTGAGTGTGTGCGAGTGTGTGTGTGAGTGTGTCCGAGTGTGTGCAAATGTGCCCGAGTGTGCGCGAGTGTGCACGAGTGAATGGGTGCGAGTGTGTGTGAGTGTGTGCGAGTGTGTGTGTGCGAGTGTGTGCAAGTGTGTGCGAGTGAGTGTGTGCGAGTGTGTGCGAGAGTGTGCGAGTGTGTGTGTGCGAGTGTGTGTGTGCGAGTGTGTGTGCAATTGTGTATGAGTGTGTGCGAGTGTGTGTGAGTTTGTGCAAGTGTGTGCATGTGTGCTTGCGAGTGCGTGCGAGTGAGTGCGAGTGAGTGCGAGTGAGTGCGAGTGAGTGCGAGTGTGTGCGAGTGTGTGTATGCGAGTGTGTGTGCGATTGTGTATGAGTGTGTGCGAGTGTGTGTGAGTTTGTGCGAGTGTGTGTGTGTGTGCGAGTGTGTGCTAGTGTGCATGAGTGTTTGAGTGTGTGCGAGTGTGCCAGAGTAAGTGTGTGTGTGATTGTGTGCGAGTGTTTCCGAGTGTGTGTGTGAGTGAGTAGGACTGTGTGTGCGAGTGTTTGCGAGTGTGTGTGTGAGCGTGTGTGTGCGAGTGTGTTCAAGGGTGTGCAATTGTGTGCAAGTGTGTGTGTGCGAGTGCGAGTCCATATGAGTGAGTGTGTGAATGTGTGCGAGTGTGTGCCAGTGTGTTTGTGCGAGTGTGTGTACGAGTGTGTGCGAGTGTGTGCGTGCGAGTGTGTATGAGTGTATGTGCGAGTGTGTGTTCGAGTGTGTGTGTTCGCGTGTGTGCAAGTGTGTGCGAGTGTGTGTGCGAGTGCGTACGAGTGTGTGTGAGTGTGCACGAGTGTGTGCGTGTGAGTGTGTGCGAGTGTGTGTGTGCACGCGAGTGTGTGTGAGTGTGTGTGCGAATGTGTGTGCGTGTGAGTGTGTGCGAGTGTGTATGAGTGTATGTGCGAGTATGTGCCAGTGTGTGCGAGTGTGTGTGTGTGAGTGTGTGCAAGTGTGTGCGAGTGAGTGTGTGCGAGAGTGTGCGAGTGTGTGTGTGCGAGTGTGTGTGTGCGAGTGTGTGTGTGCGAGTGTGTGTGTGCGAGTGTGTGTGCAATTGTGTATGAGTGTGTGCGAGTGTGTGCAAGTGTGTGCGAGTGTGTGCGAGTGTGTGTATGCGAGTGTGCGTGCGAGTGCGTGCAAGTGTGTGCGAGTGTGTGCGAGTGTGTGTATGCGAGTGTGTGTGCGATTGTGTATGAGTGTGTGCGAGTTTGTGTGAGTTTGTGCGAGTGTGTGTGTGTGTGTGCGAGTGTGTGCTAGTGTGCACGAGTATTTGAGTGTGTGCGAGTGTGCCTGAGTAAGTGTGTGTGTGATTGTGTGCGAGTGTTTCCGAGTGTGTTTGTGAGTGAGTAGGACTGTGTGTGCGATTGTTTGCGAGTGTGTTTGCGAGCGAGTGTGTGCGAGTGTGTTCGAGGGTGTGCAATTGTGTGCAAGTGTGTGTGTGCGAGTGCGAGTCCATATGAGTGAGTGTGTGAATGTGTGCGAGTGTGTGCCAGTGTGTGTGTGCGAGGGTGTGTACGAGTGTGTGCGAGTGTGTGCGTGCGAGTGTGTATGAGTGTATGTGCGAGTGTGTGTGCGAGTGTGTGCGAGTGTGTGTTCGAGTGTGTGTGTTCGCGTGTGTGCAAGTGTGTGCGAGTGTGTGTGCGAGTGCGTACGAGTGTGTGTGAGTGTGCACGAGTGTGTGCTTGTGAGTGTGTGCGAGTGTGTGTGTGCGCGCGAGTGTGTGTGCGAATGTGTGGGCGTGTGAGTGTGTGCGAGTGTGTATGAGTGTATGTGCGAGTATGTGCCAGTGTGTGCGAGTGTGTGTGTGTGAGTGTGTGCAAATGTGTGTGAGTGAGTGTGTGCGAGAGTGTGCACGAGTGTGCTCGAGTGAGTGGGTGCATGTAAGTGTGTGCGAATGTGTGCGAGTTTGTGCATGTGAGTGTGTGCGTGCAAGTGTTTGCGTGCGAGTGTGTGCGAGTGTGTGCAAGTGTGTGAGTGTGTGCGAGTGTGTGTGTGAGTGTGTCCGAGTGTGTGCAAATGTGCCCGAGTGTGCGCGAGTGTGCACGAGTGAATGGGTGCGAGTGTGTGTGAGTGTGTGCGAGTGTGTGTGTGCGAGTGTGTGCAAGTGTGTGCGAGTGAGTGTGTGCGAGTGTGTGCGAGAGTGTGCGAGTGTGTGTGTGCGAGTGTGTGTGTGCGAGTGTGTGTGCAATTGTGTATGAGTGTGTGCGAGTGTGTGTGAGTTTGTGCAAGTGTGTGCATGTGTGCGTGCGAGTGCGTGCGAGTGAGTGCGAGTGAGTGCGAGTGAGTGCGAGTGTGTGCGAGTGTGTGTATGCGAGTGTGTGTGCGATTGTGTATGAGTGTGTGCGAGTGTGTGTGAGTTTGTGCGAGTGTGTGTGTGCGAGTGTGTGCTAGTGTGCATGAGTGTTTGAGTGTGTGCGAGTGTGCCTGAGTAAGTGTGTGTGTGATTGTGTGCGAGTGTTTCCGAGTGTGTGTGTGAGTGAGTAGGACTGTGTGTGCGAGTGTTTGCGAGTGTGTGTGTGAGCGTGTGTGTGCGAGTGTGTTCAAGGGTGTGCAATTGTGTGCAAGTGTGTGTGTGCGAGTGCGAGTCCATATGAGTGAGTGTGTGAATGTGTGCGAGTGTGTGCCAGTGTGTGTGTGCGAGTGTGTGTACGAGTGTGTGCGAGTGTGTGCGTGCGAGTGTGTATGAGTGTATGTGCGAGTGTGTGTTCGAGTGTGTGTGTTCGCGTGTGTGCAAGTGTGTGCGAGTGTGTGTGCGAGTGCGTACGAGTGTGTGTGAGTGTGCACGAGTGTGTGCGTGTGAGTGTGTGCGAGTGTGTGTGTGCACGCGAGTGTGTGTGCGAATGTGTGTGCGTGTGAGTGTGTGCGAGTGTGTATGAGTGTATGTGCGAGTATGTGCCAGTGTGTGCGAGTGTGTGTGTGTGAGTGTGTGCAAGTGTGTGCGAGTGAGTGTGTGCGAGAGTGTGCGAGTGTGTGTGTGCGAGTGTGTGTGTGCGAGTGTGTGTGTGCGAGTGTGTGTGTGCGAGTGTGTGTGCAATTGTGTATGAGTGTGTGCGAGTGTGTGCGAGTGTGTGCGAGTGTGTATGAGTGTATGTGCGAGTGTGTGTGCGAGTGTGTGCGAGTGTGTGTTCGAGTGTGTGTGTTCTCGTGTGTGCAAGTGTGTGCGAGTGTGTGTGCGAGTGCGTACGAGTGTGTGTGAGTGTGCACGAGTGTGTGCGTGTGAGTGTGTGCGATTGTGTGTGTGCGCGCGAGTGTGTGTGAGTGTGTGTGCGAATGTGTGTGCGTGTGAGTGTGTGCGAGTGTGTATGAGTGTATGTGCGAGTATGTGCCAGTGTGTGCGAGTGTGTGTGTGTGAGTGTGTGCAAATGTGTGCGAGTGAGTGTGTGCGAGAGTGTGCACGAGTGTGCTCGAGTGAGTGGGTGCATGTAAGTGTGTGCGTTCGAGTGTGTGCGAATGTGTGCGAGTGTGTGCATGTGAGTGTGTGCGTGCAAGTGTTTGCGTGTGAGTGTGTGCGAGTGTGTGCAAGTGTGTGAGTGTGTGCGAGTGTGCTCGAGTGAGTGGGTGTGAGTGTGTGCGAGTGTGCATGAGTGAGTGTATGTGAGTGTGTGCGAGTGAGTGCAAGTGTGTGCGAGTATGTGGGTGCGAGTGTGTGCAAGTGTGTGCGAGTGTGTGTGAATGTGTGTTCGAGTGTGTGCGAGTGTGTGTGAGTGTGTGTGCGAGTGTGTGCAAGTGTGTGCGAGTGTGTGGGTGCGAGTGTGTGTGAATGTGTGTTCGAGTTTGTGCGAGTGTGTGCGTGCGAGCATGTGTGAGTGTGCTCGAGTGAATGGGTGCGAATGTGTGCGAGTGTGTGTGAGTGTGTGCGAGTGAGTGTGTGCGAGTGTGTATGAGTGAGTGTGTGTGAGTGTGTGCGAGTTTGTGTGCGAGTGTGTGCGAGTGAGTGTGTGCGAATGTGTATAAGTGTGTGTGCGAGTGTGTGCAAGTGGGTGCGAGTGTGTGGGTGCGAGTGTGTGCAAGTGTGTGCGAGTATGTGTGAATGTGTGTTTGAGTGTGTGCGAGTGTGTGCCAGTGAGTGTGTGCGAGTGTTTGTGAGTGTGTGTGTGAGTGTGTGCGTGCTAGTGTGTGCGTGCGGGTGTGTGCGAGTGTGTGTGAGTGTGTGTGTGAATGTGTGTGTGTGCGAGTGTGCGTGCGAGTGAGTGTGTGAGTGTGTGTGCAATTGTGTATGAGTGTGTGCAAGTGTGTGTGCGTTTGTTCGAGTGTGTGCGTGTGTGCGTGCGAGTGCGTGCGAGTGAGTGCGAGTGCGTGCAAATGTGTGCGCGAGTGTGCGAGTGTGGGCGTGCGAGTGTGTGCTAGTGTGCGCGAGTGTGTGAGTGTGTGCGAGTGTGCGTGAGTAAGTGTGTGTGAGAGTATGTGCGAGTGTTGCCGAGTGTGTGTGTGAGTGTGTAGGACTGTGTGCGCGAGTGTGTGTGCAAGTGTGTGTGTACGAGTGTGTTCGAGTGTGTGCAATTTTGTGCGAGTGTGTGTGTGCGAGTGCATATGAGTAAGTGTGTGCGAATGTGTGCGAGTGTGTGTGCGAGTGTGTGTGCGAGTGTGTGCGTGCGACTGTGTGCGTGCGACTGTGTGCGAGTGTGTGCGAGTGTTTGCGTGTGTGTGCGAGTGTGTGCAAGTGTGTGTGAGTGTGTGTGAGTTTGTGTGTGAGTGTGTGTGAATGTGTGCGAGTCTGTGTGTGCGAGTGTGTGTGTGTGATTGTGTATGAATGTGTGCGAGTATGTGTGTGAGTGTGTGCGAGTGTGTGCGAGTGTGTGCGTGCGAGTGCGAGTGTGTGCAAATGTGTGCGAGAGTGTGCGAGTGTGGGCGTGCGAGTGTGTGCGAGTGTGCGCGAGTGTGTGCGTGTGAGTGAGTGTGTGTGTGAGTGTGAGTGTGTGCTAGTGTGCATGAGTGTGTGAGTGTGTGCGAGTGTGCGCGAGTGTGCGTGTGAGTGAGTGAGTGTGTGCGAGTGTGTGTGCGAGTGTGTGTGAGTGTGTACGAGTGTGTGTAGGAGTGTGTGCGATTGTGTGTGTGAGTGTGTAGGACTGTATGTGCAAGTGTGTGCGAGTGTGTTCGAGTGTGTGAGTGTGTGCGAGTGTGTGTGAGTGTGTGCAAGTGTGTGTGTGCGAGTGTGTGCGAGTGTGTGTGTGAGTGTGTGCAAGTGTGTTTGAGTGTGTGTGCGAGTGTGTATGAGTGTGTGTGTGTGTGCAAGTTTGTGCGTGTGTGTGTGAGTGTGTGTGAGTGTGTGCATGAGTGAGTGTGTGCGAGTGTGTGTGTGTGAGTGTGTGTGAGTGTGTGTGCGAGTGTGAGTGCGAGTGTGTGCGTGCGAGTGTGTGCGAGTGTGTGTGTGTGAGTGTGTGCGAGTGTGTGTGTGCGATTGTGTATTAGTGAATGTGTGCGAGTGTGCGTGAGTGTGTGCGTGTGAGTGTGTGTGTGTGCGAGTGTGTGTGAGTGAGTGTGTGCGAGTGTGTGTGTGCGATTGTGCATAAGTGTGTGCGAGTGTGAGTGTGTAGGACTGTGTGTGCGAGTGTGTGTGAGTGTGTGCAAGTGTGTGCGTGCGAGTGTGTGTGTGCGAGTGTGTGTGATTGTGTATGAGTGAGTGTGTGCGAGTGTGTGTGAGTGTGTGCAAGTGTGTTTGAGTGTGTTTGTGCGAGTGTGTATGAGTGTGTGTGTGCGAGTGTGTGAAAGTGTGTTTGTGTGAGTGTGTATGAATGTGTGTAAGAGTGTGTGATTGTGTGTGAGTGTGTGTATGAGTGAGTGTGTGCGAGTGTGTGCGTGTGAGTCTGTGTGTGCACGCGAGTGTGTGTGAGTGTGTGAGTGTGTGTGCGAATGTGTGTGTGTGAGTGTGTGCGAGTGTGTATGAGTGTATGTGCGAGTGTGTGCCAGTGTGTGCGAGTGTGTGTGTGCGAGTGTGTGCAAGTGTGTGCGAGTGAGTGTGTGCGAGTGTGTGCGAGAGTGTGCGAGTGTGTGTGTGCGAGTGTGTGTGTGCGAGTGTGTGTATGCGAGTGTGTGTGCAATTGTGTATGAGTGTGTTCGAGTGTGTGTGAGTTTGTGCAAGTGTGTGCGTGTGTGCGTGCGAGTGAGTGCGAGTGTGTGCGAGTGTGTGCGAGTGTGTGTATGCGAGTGTGTGTGCGATTGTGTATGAGTGTGTGCGAGTGTGTGTGAGTTTGTGCGAGTGTGTGTGTGTGTGTGCGAGTGTGTGCTAGTGTGCACGAGTGTTTGATTGTGTGCGAGTGTGCCTGAGTAAGTGTGTGTGTGATTGTGTGCGAGTGTTTCCGAGTGTGTGTGTGAGTGAGTAGGACTTTGTGTGAGAGTGTTTGCGAGTGTGTGTGCGAGCGAGTGTGTGCGAGTGTGTTCGAGGGTGTGCAATTGTGTGCAAGTGTGTGTGTGCGAGTGCGAGTCCATATGAGTGAGTGTGTGAATGTGTGCGAGTGTGTGCCAGTGTGTGTGTGTGCGAGTGTGTGTGAGTGTGTGTATGACTGTGTGTGTTCGATTGTGTATAAGTGTGTGCGAGTGTTTGTGTGAGTGTGTGTGCAAGTGTGTGTGTGCGAGTGTGTTCGATTGTGTGCGAATGTGTGTGTGAGTGTGAGTGAGTGTGTACGAGTGTGTGCGAGTGTGTATGAGTGTATGTGCGAGTATGTGCCAGTGTGTGCGAGTGTGCAATTGTGTATGAGTGTGTTCGAGTGTGTGTGAGTTTGTGCAAGTGTGTGCGTGTGTGCGTGCGAGTGCGTGCGAGTGAGTGCGAGTGTGTGCGAGTGTGTGTATGCGAGTGTGTTTGCGATTGTGTATGAGTGTGTGCGAGTGTGTGTGAGTTTGTGCGAGTGTGTGTGTGTGTGTGCGAGTGTGTGCTAGTGTGCACGAGTGTTTGAGTGTGTGCGAGTGTGCCTGAGTAAGTGTGTGTGTGATTGTGTGCGAGTGTTTCCGAGTGTGTGTGTGAGTGAGTAGGACTTTGTGTGCGAGTGTTTGCGAGTGTGTGTGCGAGCGAGTGTGTGCGAGTGTGTTCGAGGGTGTGCAATTGTGTGCAAGTGTGTGTGTGCGAGTGCGAGTCCATATGAGTGAGTGTGTGAATGTGTGCGAGTGTGTGCCAGTGTGTGTGTGTGCGAGTGTGTGTGAGTGTGTGTATGACTGTGTGTGTTCGATTGTGTATAAGTGTGTGCGAGTGTGTGTGTGAGTGTGTGTGCAAGTGTGTGTGTGCGAGTGTGTTCGATTGTGTGCGAATGTGTGTGTGAGTGTGAGTGAGTGTGTACGAGTGTGTGCGAGTGTGTATGAGTGTATGTGCGAGTATGTGCCAGTGTGTGCGAGTGTGCAATTGTGTATGAGTGTGTTCGAGTGTGTGTGAGTTTGTGCAAGTGTGTGCGTGTGTGCGTGCGAGTGCGTGCGAGTGAGTGCGAGTGTGTGCGATTGTGTGCGAGTGTGTGTATGCGAGTGTGTGTGCGATTGTGTATGAGTGTGTGCGAGTGTGTGTGAGTTTGTGCGAGTGTGTGTGTGTGTGTGCGAGTGTGTGCTAGTGTGCACGAGTGTTTGAGTGTGTGCGAGTGTGCCTGAGTAAGTGTGTGTGTGATTGTGTGCGAGTGTTTCCGAGTGTGTGTGTGAGTGAGTAGGACTTTGTGAGCGAGTGTTTGCGAGTGTGTGTGCGAGCGAGTGTGTGCGAGTGTGTTCGAGGGTGTGCAATTGTGTGCAAGTGTGTGTGTGCGAGTGCGAGTCCATATGAGTGAGTGTGTGAATGTGTGCGAGTGTGTGCCAGTGTGTGTGTGTGCGAGTGTGTGTGAGTGTGTGTATGAGTGTGTGTGTGTTCGATTGTGTATAAGTGTGTGCGAGTGTGTGTGTGAGTGTGTGTGCAAGTGTGTGTGTGCGAGTGTGTTCGATTGTGTGCGAATGTGTGTGTGAGTGTGAGTGAGTGTGTACGAGTGTGTGCGAGTGTGTGCGAGTGTGTGTGCGTGTGAGTGTGTGCGAGTGTGTGTGTGCGCATGAGTGTGTGCGAGTGTGTGAGTGTGTGTGAGTGTGCACGAGTGTGTGCGTGTGAGTGTGTGCGAGTGTTTGCGCGCGAGTGTGTGTGCGAATGTGTGTGCGTGTGAGTGTGTGCGAGTGTGTATGAGTGTATGTGCGAGTATGTGCCAGTGTGTGCGAGTGTGTGTGTGTGAGTGTGTGCAAGTGTGTGCGAGTGAGTGTGTGCGAGAGTGTGCGAGTGTGTGCGTGCGAGTGTGTGTTCGAGTGTGTGTGTTCGCGTGTGTGCGAGTGTGTGTACGAGTGTGTGTGAGTGTGCACGAGTGTGTGCGTGTGAGTGTGTGCGAGTGTTTGCGCGCGAGTGTGTGAGTGTGTGTGCGAATGTGTGTGCGTGTGAGTGTGTGTATGAGTGTATGTGCGAGTATGTGCCAGTGTGTGCGAGTGTGTGTGTGTGAGTGTGTGCAAGTGTGTGCAAGTGAGTGTGTGCGAGAGTGTGCGAGTGTGTGTGTGCGAGTGTGTGTGTGCGAGTGTGTGTGTGCGAGTGTGTGTGCAATTGTGTATGAGTGTGTGCGAGTGTGTGTGAGTTTGTGCAAGTGTGTGCGTGTGTGCGTGCGAGTGCGTGCGAGTGAGTGCGAGTGTGTGCGAGTGTGTGTATGCGAGTGTGTGTGCGATTGTGTATGAGTGTGTGCGAGTGTGAGTGAGTGTGTGCGAGTGTGTGTGTGTGTGTGTGCGAGTGTGTGCTAGTGTGCACGAGTGTTTGAGAGTGTGCGAGTGTGCCTGAGTAAGTGTGTGTGTGATTGTGTGCGAGTGTTTCCGAGTGTGTGTGTGAGTGAGTAGGAATGTGTGTGCGACTGTGTGCGACTGTGTGTGCGAGCGTGTGTGTGCGAGTGTGTTCGAGTGTGTGCAATTGTGTGCGAGTGTGTGTGTGTGAGTGCGAGTCCGTATGAGCGAGTGTGTGAATGTGTGCGAGTGTGTGCCAGTGTGTGTGTGCGAGTGTGTGTGCGAGTGTGTGCGTGCGAGTGTGTATGAGTGTATGTGCGTCTGTGTGTGCGAGTGTGTGCGAGTGTGTGTGCGAGTGTGTGTGTTCGAGTGTGTGCAAGTGTGTGCGAATGTGTGTGCGAGTGCGTACGAGTGTGTTCGTGTGTGCACGAGTGTGTGCGTGTGAGTGTGTGCGAGTGTGTGCGTGCGAGTGTGTGCGAGTGTGCTCGAGTGAGTGGGTGTGAGTGTGTGCGAGTGTGCATGAGTGAGTGTATGTGAGTGTGTGCGTGTGTGCGAGTTTGTGTGCGAGTGTGCTCGAGTGAATGGGTGCGAGTTTGTGTGAGTGTGTGCGAGTGAGTGCAAGTGTGTGCGAGTGTGTGGGTGTGAGTGTGTGCAAGTGTGTGCGAGTGTGTGTGAATGTGTGTTCGAGTGTGTGCGAGTGTGTGTGAGTGTGTGTGCGAGTGTGTGCAAGTGTGTGCGAGTGTATGCGTGCGAGTGTGTGCGCGCGAGTGTGTGAGTGCGAATGTGTGTGCGTTTGAGTGTGTGCGAGTGTGCATGAGTGTATGTGCGAGTGTGTGCCAGTGTGTGCGAGTGAGTGTGTGCAAGTGTGTGCGAGTGTGTGCGAGAGTGTGCGAGTGTGTGCGAGTGTGTGTGTGCGAGTGTGTGTGCATTTGTGTATGAGTGTGTACGAGTGTGTATGAGTTTGTGCAAGTGTGTGCGTGTGTTCATGCGAGTGCGTGCGAGTGAGTGCGGGTGTGTGTAAGCGAGTGTGTGTGTGATTGTGTATGAGTGTGTGTGAGTTTGTGCAAGTGTGTGCGTGTGTGTGCGAGTGCGTGCGAATATGCGCAAATGTGTGCGAGTGTGGGTGTGCGAGTGTGTGCTAGTGTGCGCGAGTGTTTGAGTGTGTACGAGTGTGCGTGAGTAAGTGTGTGTGTAAGTGCATGCGAGTGTTTCCGAGTGTGTGTGTGAGTGTGAAGGAGTATGTGTGCGAGTGTGTGAGTACGAGTGTGTTCGAGTGTGTGCAATTGTGTGCGAGTGTGTGTGTGAGTGGGTATGAGTGAGTGTGTGCGAGTGTGTGTTTGAGAGTGTGTGTGCGAGTGTGTGCGAGTGTGTGCGAGTGTGTATGAGTGTATGTGCGAGTGTGTGCGCGAGTGTGTGTTTTAGAGTGTGTGCAATTGTGTGCGTTTGAGTGTGTGCATGAGTGTGTGCGTGCGAGTGTGCACGAGTGTGCTCGAGTGAGTGGGTGCATGTAAGTGTGTGCGTGCGAGTGTGTGCGAATGTGTGCGAGTGTGTGCATGCGAGTGTGTGCGTGCAAGTGTTTGCGTGCGAGTGTGTTCGAGTGTGTGCAAGTGTGTGAGTGTGTGCGAGTGTGTGTGTGAGTGTGTCCGAGTGTGTGCAAATGTGCCCGAGTGTGCGCGAGTGTGCACGAGTGAATGGGTGCGAGTGTTTGTGAGTGTGTATGAGTGAGTGTGTGCGAGTTTGTGTGCGAATGAGTGTGTGCGAATGTGTGCAAGTGTGTTTGTGAGTGTGTGTGCGAGTGTGTGCATGCGAGTGTGTGCGAGTGTGTGTGAGTGTGTGCGAGTGTGTGTGCGAGTGTGTGCGAGTGTGTGCAAATGTGCCCGAGTGTGCACGAGTGTGCACGAGTGAGTGTGTGCGAGTGTGTGCGAGTGTGGGTGAGTGTGTGCCAGTGTGTGTGTGCGAGTGTGTGTATGAGTGTGTGTGTTCGATTGTGCAAGTGTGTTTGTGAGTGTGTGTGCGAGTGTGTGCGTGCGAGTGTGTGCGAGTGTGTGTGAGTGTGTGCGAGTGTGTGTGCGAGTGTGTGCGAGTGTGTGCAAATGTGCCCGAGTGTGCCCGAGTGTGCACGAGTGAGTGTGTGCGAGTGTGTGCAAGTGTGTGCGAGTGTGTGCAAATGTGCCCGAGTGTGCCCGAGTGTGCACGAGTGAGTGTGTGCGAGTGTGTGCAAGTGTGTGTGAGTGTGTGCCAGTGTGTGTGTGCGAGTGTGTGCGAGTGTGTGTATGAGTGTGTGTGTGTTCGATTGTGTATAAGTGTGTGCGAGTGTGTGTGTGAGTGTGTGTGCAAGTGTGTGTGTGCGAGTGTGTTCGATTGTGTGCGAATGTGTGTGTGAGTGTGAGTGAGTGTGTACGAGTGTGTGCGAGTGTGTGCGATTGTGTGTGCGAGTGTGTGCGATTGTGTGTGTGAGTGTGTGGGACTGTATGTGCGAGTGTGTGCGAGTGTGTATGAGTGTGTGTGTGAGTGTGTGCAAGTGTGTGTGAGTGAGCGTGTGTGAGTGTGTGTGCGAGTGTGTGTGCGAGTGTGTGCGAGTGTGTGTGATTGTGTGTGAGAGTGTGTAGGACTGTATGTGCGAGTGTGTATGAGTGTGTGTGTGAGTGTGTGCAAGTGTGTGCGAGTGAGTGTGTGTGAGTGTGTGTGCGAGTGTGTGCATGCGAGTGTGTGCGTGCGAGTGTGTGCGACTGTGTGCGAGTGTGTGAGTGCGAGTGTGTGCGAATGTGTGCGAGTGTGTGCGTGCGAGTGTGCACGAGTGTGCACGAGTGTGTGCGTGTAAGTTTGTGCGTGCGAGTGTGTGCGAGTGTGCTCGAGTGAATGGGTGCAAGTGTGTGCGAGTGTGTGTGAGTGTGTGCGAGTGAGTGTGTGTGAGAGTGTATTAGTGAGTGTGTGTGAGTGTGTGCGTGTGTGCGAGTTTCTGTGCGAGTGTGTGCGAGTGTGTGAGTGTGTGCGAGTGTGTGCGTGCGAGTGTGTACGTGCGAGTGTGTGCGAGTGTGTGAGTGTGTGTGCGAATGTGTGTGCGAGTGAGTGTTTAGGAGTGTGTGTAGGAGTGTGTGCGAGTGTGTGCGATTGTGTGTGAGTGTGTAGGACTGTATGTGCAAGTGTGTGCGAGTGTGTTCGAGTGTGTGAGTGTGTGCGAGTGTGTGTGTGCGAGTGTGTGTGCATTTGTGTACGAGTGTGTGCGAGTGTGTGTGAGTTTGTGCAAGTGTGTGCGTGTGTTCATGCGAGTGCGTGCGAGTGAGTGCGGGTGTGTGTAAGCGAGTGTGTGTGCGATTGTGTATGAGTGTGTGTGAGTTTGTGCAAGTGTGTGCTTGTGTGTGCGAGTGCGTGCGAATACACGCAAATGTGTGCGAGTGTGGGCGTGCGAGTGTGTGCTAGTGTGCGCGAGTGTTTGAGTGTGTACGAGTGTGCGTGAGTAAGTGTGTGTGTAAGTGCGTGCGAGTGTTTCCGAGTGTGTGTGTGAGTGTGAAGGAGTGTGTGTGCGAGTGTGTGAGTACGAGTGTGTTCGAGTGTGTGCAATTGTGTGCGAGTGTGTGTGTGAGTGGGTATGAGAGAGTGTGTGCGAGTGTGTGCGAATGTGTGTTTGAGAGTGTGTGTGCGAGTGTGTGCGAGTGTGTATGAGTGTATGTGCGAGTGTGTGCGCGAGTGTGTGTTTTAGAGTGTGTGCAATTGTGTGCGTTTGAGTGTGTGCATGAGTGTGTGCGTGCGAGTGTGCACGAGTGTGCTCGAGTGAGTGGGTGCATGTAAGTGTGTGCGTGCGAGTGTGTGCGAATGTGTGCGAGTGTGTGCATGCGAGTGTGTGCGTGCAAGTGTTTGCGTGCGAGTGTGTGCGAGTGTGTGCAAGTGTGTGAGTGTGTGCGAGTGTGTTTGTGAGTGTGTCCGAGTGTGTGCAAATGTGCCCGAGTGTGCGCGAGTGTGCATGAGTGAATGGGTGCGAGTGTTTGTGAGTGTGTATGAGTGAGTGTGTGCGAGTTTGTGTGCGAGTGAGTGTGTGCGAATGTGTGCAAGTGTGTTTGTGAGTGTGTGTGCGAGTGTGTGCGTGCGAGTGTGTGCGAGTGTGTGCGAGTGTGTGTGAGTGTGTGCGAGTGTGTGTTCGAGTGTGTGCGAGTGTGTGCAAATGTGCCCGAGTGTGCACGAGTGTGCACGAGTGAGTGTGTGCGAGTGTGTGCAAGTGTGTGTGAGTGTGTGCCAGTGTGTGTGTGCGAGTGTGTGCGAGTGTGTGTATGACTGTGTGTGTTCGATTGTGCAAGTGTGTTTGTGAGTGTGTGTGCGAGTGTGTGCGTGCGAGTGTGTGCGAGTGTGTGCGAGTGTGTGTGAGTGTGTGCGAGTGTGTGTGTGAGTGTGTGCGAGTGTGTGCAAATGTGCCCGAGTGTGTGCGAGTGTGCACGAGTGAGTGTGTGCGAGTGTGTACAAGTGTGTGTGAGTGTGTGCCAGTGTGTGTGTGCGAGTGTGTGTGAGTGTGTGTATGAGTGTGTGTGTGTTCGATTGTGTATAAGTGTGTGCGAGTGTGTGTGTGAGTGTGTGTGCAAGTGTGTGTGTGCGAGTGTGTTTGATTGTGTGCGAATGTGTGTGTGAGTGTGAGTGAGTGTGTACGAGTGTGTGCGAGTGTGTGCGAGTGTGTGTGCGAGTGTGTGCGAGTGTGTGCGATTGTGTGTGTGAGTGTGTGGGACTGTATGTGCGAGTGTGTGCGAGTGTGTATGAGTGTGTGTGTGAGTGTGTGCAAGTGTGTGCGAGTGAGTGTGTGTGCGAGTGTGTGTGCGAGTGTGTGCGAGTGTGTGTGATTGTGTGTGAGAGTGTGTAGGACTGTATGTGCGAGTGTGTATGAGTGTGTGTGTGAGTGTGTGCAAGTGTGTGCATGTGAGTGTGTGCGTGCGAGTGTGTGCGACTGTGTGCGAGTGTGTGCGAGTGTGTGAGTGCGAGTGTGTGCGAATGTGTGCGAGTGTGTGTGTGCGAGTGTGCACGAGTGTGCACGAGTGTGTGCGTGTAAGTGTGTGCGTGCGAGTGTGTGCGAGTGTGCTCGAGTGAATGGGTGCGAGTGTGTGCGAGTGTGTGTGAGTGTGTGCGAGTGAGTGTGTGTGAGAGTGTATTAGTGAGTGTGTGCATGTGTGCGAGTTTGTGTGCGAGTGTGTGCGAGTGTGTGAGTGTGTGCGAGTGTGTGCTTGCGAGTGTGTACGTGCGAGTGTGTGCGAGTGTGTGAGTGTGTGTGCAAATGTGTATGTGATTGAGTGTTTAGGATTGTGTGTAGGAGTGTGTGCGAGTGTGTGCGATTGTGTGTGTGAGTGTGTAGGACTGTATGTGCAAGTGTGTGCGAGTGTGTTCGAGTGTGTGAGTGTGTGCGAGTGTGTGTGAGTGTGTGTGAGTGTGTGCAAGTGTGTGTGTGCGAGTGTGTGTGTGTGAGTGTGTGCAAGTGTGTTCGAGTGTGTGTGCGAGTGTGTATGAGTGTGTGTGTGCAAGTGTGTGCGCGTGTGTGTGAGTGTGTGCATGAGTGAGTGTGTGCGAGTGTGTGTGAGTGTGTGTGTGTGTGTGAGTGTGTGCGAGTGTGTGTGTGCGAGTGTGTGTGCGAGTGTGTGTGTGCGAGTGTGTGTGTGCGAGTGTGTGTGCGATTGTGTATTAGTGAATGTGTGCGAGTGTGCGTGAGTGTGTGCATGTGAGTGAGTGAGTGTGTGTGTGCGAGTGTGTGCCAGTGAGTGTGAGTGAGTGTGTGCGAGTGTGTGCGAGTGTGTGTGTGCGAGTGTGAGTGTGTAGGACTGTGTGTGCGAGTGTGTGTGAGTGTGTGCGAGTGTGTGTAGGAGTGTGTGCGATTGTGTGTGTGAGTGTGTGTGAGTGTGTGCAAGTGTGTGTGTGCGAGTGTGTGTGTGTGAGTGTGTGCAAGTGTGTTCGAGTGTGTGTGCGAGTGTGTATGAGTGTGTTTGTGCAAGTGTGTTCGAGTGTGTGTGCGAGTGTGTGCGAGTGTGTGCAAATGTGCCCGAGTGTGCACGAGTGTGCACGAGTGAGTGTGTGCGAGTGTGTGCAAGTGTGTGTGAGTGTGTGCCAGTGTGTGTGTGCGAGTGTGTGCGAGTGTGTGTATGAGTGTGTGTGTTCGATTGTGCAAGTGTGTTTGTGAGTGTGTTTGCGAGTGTGTACGTGCGAGTGTGTGCGAGTGTGTGCGAGTGTGTGTGAGTGTGTGCGAGTGTGTGTGTGAGTGTGTGCGAGTGTGTGCAAATGTGCCCGAGTGTGCCCGAGTGTGCACGAGTGAGTGTGTGCGAGTGTGTACAAGTGTGTGTGAGTGTGTGCCAGTGTGTGTGTGCGAGTGTGTGTGAGTGTGTGTATGAGTGTGTGTGTGTTCGATTGTGTATAAGTGTGTGCGAGTGTGTGTGTGAGTGTGTGTGCAAGTGTGTGTGTGCGAGTGTGTTTGATTGTGTGCGAATGTGTGTGTGAGTGTGAGTGAGTGTGTACGAGTGTGTGCGAGTGTGTGCGAGTGTGTGTGCGAGTGTGTGCGAGTGTGTGCGATTGTGTGTGTGAGTGTGTGGGACTGTATGTGCGAGTGTGTGCGAGTGTGTATGAGTGTGTGTGTGAGTGTGTGCAAGTGTGTGCGAGTGAGTGTGTGTGCGAGTGTGTGTGCGAGTGTGTGCGAGTGTGTGTGATTGTGTGTGAGAGTGTGTAGGACTGTATGTGCGAGTGTGTATGAGTGTGTGTTAGTGTGTGCAAGTGTGTGCGAGTGAGTGTGTGTGAGTGTGTGTGCGAGTGTGTGCATGCGAGTGTGTGCGTGCGAGTGTGTGCTTCTGTGTGCGAGTGTGTGCGAGTGTGTGAGTGCGAGTGTGTGCGAATGTGTGCGAGTGTGTGCGTGCGAGTGTGCACGAGTGTGCACGAGTGTGTGCGTGTAAGTGTGTGCGTGCGAGTGTGTGCGAGTGTGCTCGAGTGAATGGGTGCGAGTGTGTGCGAGTGTGTGTGAGTGTGTGCGAGTGAGTGTGTGTGAGAGTGTATTAGTGAGTGTGTGTGAGTGTGTGCGTGTGTGCGAGTTAGTGTGCGAGTGTGTGCGAGTGTGTGAGTGTGTGCGAGTGTGTGCTTGCGAGTGTGTACGTGCGAGTGTGTGCGAGTGTGTGAGTGTGTGTGAGAATGTGCATGTGATTGAGTGTTTAGGATTGTGTGTAGGAGTGTGTGCGAGTGTGTGCGATTGTGTGTGTGAGTGTGTAGGACTGTATGTGCAAGTGTGTGCGAGTGTGTTCGAGTGTGTGAGTGTGTGCGAGTGTGTGTGAGTGTGTGTGAGTGTGTGCAAGTGTGTGTGTGCGAGTGTGTGTGTGTGAGTGTGTGCAAGTGTGTTCGAGTGTGTGTGCGAGTGTGTATGAGTGTGTGTGTGCAAGTGTGTGCGCGTGTGTGTGAGTGTGTGTGAGTGTGTGCATGAGTGAGTGTGTGCGAGTGTGTGTGAGTGTGTGTGTGTGTGAGTGTGTGCGAGTGTGTGTGTGCGAGTGTGTGTGCGAGTGTGTGTGTGCGAGTGTGTGTGTGCGAGTGTGTGTGCGATTGTGTATTAGTGAATGTGTGCGAGTGTGCGTGAGTGTGTGCATGTGAGTGAGTGAGTGTGTGTGTGCGAGTGTGTGCCAGTGAGTGTGAGTGAGTGTGTGCGAGTGTGTGCGAGTGTGTGTGTGCGAGTGTGAGTGTGTAGGACTGTGTGTGCGAGTGTGTGTGAGTGTGTGCGAGTGTGTGTAGGAGTGTGTGCGATTGTGTGTGTGAGTGTGTAGGACTGTATGTGCGAGTGTGTGCGACTGTGTTCGAGTGTGTGTGTGCGAGTGTGTGAGCATGTGTGAGTGTGTGCAAGTGTGTGCGTGCGAGTGTGTGTGTGCGAGTGTGTGTGATTGTGTATGAGTGAGTGTGTGCGTGTGTGCAAGTGTGTTTGAGTGTGTTTGTGCGAGTGTGTATGAGTGTGTGTGCGAGTGTGTGCAAGTGTGTTTGTGCGAGTGTGTATGAGTGTGTGTGTGCGAGTGTGTGCAAGTGTGTGTGATTGTGTGTGAGTGTGTGTATGAGTGAGTGTGTGCGAGTGTGTGCGAGTGTGTGTGCGAGTGTATGCGCGAGTGTGTGCGTGCGAGTGTGTGCGTGCGAGTCTGTGTGAGCACACGAGTGTGTGAGTGTGTGTGCGAATGTGTGTGCGTGTGAGTGTGTGCGAGTGTGTATGAGTGTATGTGCGAGTGTGTGCCAGTGTGTGCGAGTGTGTGTGTGCGAGTGTGTGCAAGTGTGTGTGAGTCAGTGTGTGTGAGTGTGTGCGAGAGTGTGCGAGTGTGTGTGTGCGAGTGTGTGTGTGCGAGTGTGTGTGCAATTGTGTATGAGTGTGTGCGAGTGTGTGTGAGTTTGTGCAAGTGTGTGCGTGCGAGTGCGTGCGAGTGAGTGCGAGTGTGTGTGAGTGTGTTTATGCGAGTGTGTGTGTGATTGTGTATGCGTGTGTGCGAGTGTGTGTGAGTTTGTGCGAGTGTGTGTGTGTGTGCGAGTGTGTGCTAGTGTGCACGAGTGTTTGAGTGTGTGCAAGTGTGCCTGAGTAAGTGTGTGTGTGATTGTGTGCGAGTGTTTCCGAGTGTGTGTGTGAGTGAGTAGGACTGTGTGTGCGAGTGTTTGCGAGTGTGTGTGCGAGCGTGTGTGTGCGAGTGTGTTCAAGGGTGTGCAATTGTGTGCAAGTGTGTGTGTGCGAGTGCGAGTCCATATGAGTGAGTGTGTGAATGTGTGCGAGTGTGTGCCAGTGTGTGTGTGCGAGTGTATGTACGAGTGTGTGCGAGTGTGTGCGTGCGAGTGTGTGCGAGTGTGTATGAGTGTATGTGCGAGTGTGTGTGCGAGTGTGTGTTCGAGTGTGTGTGTTCGCTTGTGTGCAAGTGTGTGCGAGTGCGTACGAGTGTGTGTGAGTGTGCACGAGTGTGTGCGTGTGAGTGTGTGCGAGTGTGTGTGTGCGCATGAGTGTGTGCGAGTGTGTGAGTGTGTGTGCGAATGTGTGTGCGTGTGAGTGTGTGCGAGTGTGTATGAGTGTATGTGCGAGTATGTGCCAGTGTGTGCGAGTGTGTGTGTGTGTGTGAGTGTGTGCGAGTGAGTGTGTGCGAGAGTGTGCGAGTGTGTGTGTGCGAGTATGTGTGTGCGAGTGTGTGTGCGAGTGTGTGTGTGCGAGTGTGTGTGCAATTGTGTATGAGTGTGTGCGAGTGTGTGTGAGTTTGTGCAAGTGTGTGCGTGTGTGCGTGCCAGTGCGTGCGAGTGAGTGCGAGTGTGTGCGAGTGTGTGTATGCGAGTGTGTGTGCGATTGTGTATGAGTGTGTGCGAGTGTGAGTGAGTTTGTGCGAGTGTGTGCGTGTGTGTGCGAGTGTGTGCTAGTGTGCACGATTGTTTGAGTGTGTGCGAGTGTGCCTGAGTAAGTGTGTGTGTGATTGTGTGCGAGTGTTTCCGAGTGTGTGTGTGAGTGAGTAGGACTGTGTGTGCGAGTGTGTGCGAGTGTGTGTGCCAGCGTGTGTGTGCGAGTGTGTTCGAGTGTGTGCAATTGTGTGCGAGTGTGTGTGTGTGCGAGTCCGTATGAGTGAGTGTGTGAATGTGTGCGAGTGTGTGTGCGAGTGTGTGTACGAGTGTGGGCGAGTGAGTGCGTGCGAGTGTGTGCGAGTGTGTGTGTTCGAGTGTGTGCAAGTGTGTGTGAGTGTGTGTGCGAGTGCGTACGAGTGTGTTCGTGTGTGCACGAGTGTGTGCGTGTGAGTGTGTGCGAGTGTGTGCGTCCGAGTGTGTGCGAGTGTGCTCGAGTGAGTGGGTGTGAGTGTGTGCGAGTATGCATGAGTGAGTGTATGTGAGTGTGTGCGTGTGTGCGAGTTTGTGTGCGAGTGTGCTCGAGTGAATGGGTGCGAGTGTGTGTGAGTGTGTGCGAGTGAATGCAAGTGTGTGCGAGTATGTGGGTGCGAGTGTGTGCAAGTGTGTGCGAGTGTGTGTGTATGTGTGTTCGAGTGTGTGCGAGTGTGTGTAAGTGTGTGTGCGAGTGTGTGCAAGTGTGTGCGATTGTGTGGGTGCGAGTGTGTGTGAATGTGTGTTCGAGTTTGTGCAAGTGTGTGCGTGCGAGCATGTGTGAGTGTGCTCGAGTGAATGGGTGTGAATGTGTGCGAGTGTGTGTGAGTGTGTGCGAGTGAGTGTGTGCGAGTGTGTATGAGTGAGTGTGTGTGAGTGTGTGCGAGTTTGTGTGCGAGTGTGTGCGAGTGAGTGTGTGCGAATGTGTATAAGTGTGTGTGCGAGTGTGTGCAAGTGGGTGTGAGTGTGTGGGTGCGAGTGTGTGCAAGTGTGTGCGAGTATGTGTGAATGTGTGTTTGAGTGTGTGCGAGTGTGTGCCAGTGAGTGTGTGCGAGTGTTTGCGAGTGTGTGTGTGAGTGTGTGCGTGCTAGTGTGTGCGTGCGGGTGTGTGCGAGTGTGTGTGAGTGTGTGTGTGAATGTGTGTGTGTGCGAGTGTGCGTGCGAGTGAGTGTGTGAGTGTGTGTGCAATTGTGTATGAGTGTGTGCAAGTGTGTGTGCGTTTGTGCGAGTGTGTGCGTGTGTGCGTGCGAGTGCGTGCGAGTGAGTGCGAGTGCGTGCAAATGTGTGCGCGAGTGTGCGAGTGTGGGCGTGCGAGTGTGTGCTAGTGTGCGCGAGTGTGTGAGTGTGTGCGAGTGTGCGTGAGTAAGTGTGTGTGAGAGTATGTGCGAGTGTTGCCGAGTGTGTGTGTGAGTGTGTAGGACTGTGTGCGCGAGTGTGTGTGCAAGTGTGTGTGTACGAGTGTGTTCGAGTGTGTGCAATTTTGTGCGAGTGTGTGTGTGCGAGTGCATATGAGTAAGTGTGTGCGAATGTGTGCGAGTGTGTGCGAGTGTGTGTGCGAGTGTGTGTGCGAGTGTGTGCAAGCGACTGTGTGCGTGCGACTGTGTGCGAGTGTGTGCGAGTGTTTGCGTGTGTGTGCGAGTGTGTTCAAGTGTGTGTGAGTGTGTGTGAGTGTGTGTGTGAGTGTGTGTGAATGTGTGCGAGTCTGTGTGTGCGAGTGTGTGTGTGCGATTGTGTATGAATGTGTGCGAGTATGTGTGTGAGTGTGTGCGAGTGTGTGCGAGTGTGTGCGTGCGAGTGCGAGTGTGTGCAAATGTGTGCGAGAGTGTGCGAGTGTGGGCGTGCGAGTGTGTGCGAGTGTGCGCGAGTGTGTGCGTGTGAGTGAGTGTGTGTGTGAGTGTGAGTGTGTGCTAGTGTGCATGAGTGTGTGAGTGTGTGCGAGTGTGCGCGAGTGTGCGTGTGAGTGAGTGAGTGTGTGCGAGTGTGTGTGCGAGTGTGTGTGAGTGTGTACGAGTGTGTGTAGGAGTGTGTGCGATTGTGTGTGTGAGTGTGTAGGACTGTATGTGCAAGTGTGTGCGAGTGTGTTCGAGTGTGTGAGTGTGTGCGAGTGTGTGTGAGTGTGTGTGAGTGTGTGCAAGTGTGTGTGTGCGAGTGTGTGTGAGTGTGTGTGTGAGTGTGTGCAAGTGTGTTCGAGTGTGTGTGCGAGTGTGTATGAGTGTGTGTGTGTGTGTGCGTGTGTGTGTGAGTGTGTGTGAGTGTGTGCATGAGTGAGTGTGTGCGAGTGTGTGTGAGTGTGTGTGTGTGAGTGTGTGCGAGTGTGTGTGCGAGTGTGTGTGCGAGTGTGTGCGTGCGAGTGTGTGCGAGTGTGTGTGTGTGAGTGTGTGCGAGTGTGTGTGTGCGATTGTGTATTAGTGAATGTGTGCGAGTGTGCGTGAGTGTGTGCGTGTGAGAGTGTGTGTGTGCGAGTGTGTGTGAGTGAGTGTGTGCGAGTGTGTGTGTGCGATTGTGCATAAGTGTGTGCGAGTGTGAGTGTGTAGGACTGTGTGTGCGATTGTGTGTGAGTGTGTGCAAGTGTGTGCGTGCGAGTGTGTGTGTGCGAGTGTGTGTGATTGTGTATGAGTGAGTGTGTGCGAGTGTGTGTGTGAGTGTGTGCAAGTGTGTTTGAGTGTGTTTGTGCGAGTGTGTATGAGTGTGTGTGTGCGAGTGTGTGAAAGTGTGTTTGTGTGAGTGTGTATGAATGTGTGTAAGAGTGTGTGATTGTGTGTGAGTGTGTGTATGAGTGAGTGTGTGCGAGTGTGTGCGTGTGAGTCTGTGTGTGCAAGCGAGTGTGTGCGAGTGTGTGAGTGTGTGTGCGAGTGCGTACGAGTGTGTTCGTGTGTGCACGAGTGTGTGCGTGTGAGTGTGTGCGAGTGTGTGCGTCCGAGTGTGTGCGAGTGTGCTCGAGTGAGTGGGTGTGAGTGTGTGCGAGTGTGCATGAGTGAGTGTATGTGAGTGTGTGCGTGCGTGCGAGTTTGTGTGCGAGTGTGCTCGAGTGAATGGGTGCGAGTGTGTGTGAGTGTGTGCGAGTGATTGCAAGTGTGTGCGAGTATGTGGGTGCGAGTGTGTGCAAGTGTGTGCGAGTGTGTGTGAATGTGTGTTCGAGTGTGTGCGAGTGTGTGTGTGCGAGTATGTGCGAGTGTGCTCAAGTGAATGGGTGCGAGTGTGTGCAAGTGTGTGTGAGTGTGTGCGAGTGAGTGTGTGTGAGTGTGTATGAGTGAGTGTGTGTGAGTGTGTGCGAGTTTGTGTGCGAGTGTGTGCGAGTGAGTGTGTGCGAATGTGTATGAGTGTGTGTGCGAGTGTGTGCAAGTGGGTGCGAGTGTGTGGGTGCGAGTGTGTGCAAGTGTGTGCGAGTATATGTGAATGTGTGTTTGAGTGTGTGCGAGTGTGTGATAGTGAGTGTGTGCGAGTGTTTGCGAGTGTGTGTGTGACTGTGTGCATGCGAGTGTGTGCGTGCGGGTGTGTGCGAGTGTGTGTGAGTGTGTGTGTGAATGTGTGTGTGTGCGAGTGTGCGTGCGAGTGAGTGTGTGAGTGTGTGCAATTGTGTATGAGTGTGTGCAAGTGTGTGTGCGTTTGTGCGAGTGTGTGCGTGTGTGCATGCGAGTGCGTGCGAGTGAGTGCGAGTGCGTGCAAATGTGTGCGCGAGTGTGCGAGTGTGGGCGTGCGAGTGTGTGCTAGTGTGCGCGAGTGTGTGAGTGTGTGCGAGTGTGCGTGAGTAAGTGTGTGTGAGAGTATGTGCGAGTGTTTCCGAGTGTGTGTGTGAGTGTGTAGGACTGTGTGCGCGAGTGTGTGTGCAAGTGTGTGTGTGCGAGTGTGTTCGAGTGTGTGCAATTTTGTGCGAGTGTGTGTGTGCGAGTGCATATGAGTAAGTGTGCGCATGTGTGCGAGTGTGTGCGAGTGTGTGTGCGAGTGTGTGCGTGCGACTGTGTGCGTGCGACTGTGTGCGAGTGTGTGCGAGTGTTTGCGTGTGTGTGTGAGTGTGTGCAAGTGTGTGTGAGTGTGTGAGTGTGTGTGTGAGTGTGTGTGAATGTGTGCGAGTCTGTGTGTGCGAGTGTGTGTGTGCGATTGTGTATGAATGTGTGCGAGTATGTGTGTGAGTGTGTGAGAGTGTGTGCGAGTGTGTGCGTGCGAGTGCGAGTGTGTGCAAATGTGTGCGAGAGTGTGCGAGTGTGGGCGTGCGAGTGTGTGCGAGTGTGCGCGAGTGTGTGCGTGTGAGTTAGTGTGTGTGTGAGTGTGAGTGTGTGCTAGTGTGCATGAGTGTGTGAGTGTGTGCGAGTGTGCGCGAGTGTGCGTGTGAGTGAGTGAGTGTGTGCGAGTGTGTGCGAGTGTGTGTGAGTGTGTACGAGTGTGTGTAGGAGTGTGTGCGAGTGTGTGCGATTGTGTGTGAGTGTGTAGGACTGTATGTGCAAGTGTGTGCGAGTGTGTTCGAGTGTGTGAGTGTGTGCGAGTGTGTGTGAGTGTGTGCAAGTGTGTGTGTGCGAGTGTGTGTGTGCGAGTGTGTGTGTGAGTGTGTGCAAGTGTGTTCGAATGTGTGTGCGAGTGTGTATGAGTGTGTGTGTGTGTGTGCAAGTGTGTGCGTGTGTGTGTGAGTGTGTGTGAGTGTGTGCATGAGTGAGTGTGTGCGAGTGTGTGTGAGTGTGTGTGTGTGAGTGTGTGAGTGTGTGTGCGAGTGTGTGTGCGAGTGTGTGCGTGCGAGTGTGTGCGAGTGTGTGTGTGTGAGTGTGTGCGACTGTGTGTGTGCGATTGTGTATTAGTGAATGTGTGCGAGTGTGCGTGAGTGTGTGCGTGTGAGTGTGTGTGTGTGCGAGTGTGTGCGAGTGAGTGTGTGCGAGTGTGTGTTTGCGATTGTGCATAAGTGTGTGCGAGTGTGAGTGTGTAGGACTGTGTGTGCGAGTGTGTGTGAGTGTGTGCAAGTGTGTGCGTGCGAGTGTGTGTGTGTGATTGTGTATGAGTGAGTGTGTGCGAGTGTGTGTGTGAGTGTGTGCAAGTGTGTTTGAGTGTGTTTGTGCGAGTGTGTATGAGTGTGTGTGTGCGAGTGTGTGCAAGTATGTTTGTGCGAGTGTGTATGAGTGTGTGTGTGCGAGTGTGTGCAAGTGTGTGTGATTGTGTGTGAGTGTGTGTATGAGTGAGTGTGTGCGAGTGTGTGCGTGTGAGTCTGTGTGTGCACGCGAGTGTGTGCGAGTGTGTGAGTGTGTGTGCGAATGTGTGTGTGTGAGTGTGTGCGAGTGTGTATGAGTGTATGTGCGAGTGTGTGCCAGTGTGTGCGAGTGTGTGTGTGCGAGTGTGTGCAAGTGTGTGCGAGTGAGTGTGTGCGAGTGTGTGCGAGAGTGTGCGAGTGTGTGTGTGCGAGTGTGTGTGCGAGTGTGTGTGTGCGAGTGTGTGTGCAATTGTGTATGAGTGTGTTCGAGTGTGTGTGAGTTTGTGCAAGTGTGTGCATGTGTGCGTGCGAGTGCGTGCGAGTGAGTGTGAGTGTGTGTGAGTGTGTGTGAGTGTGTGTATGCGAGTGTGTGTGCGATTGTGTATGAGTGTGTGCGAGTGTGTGTGAGTTTGTGCGAGTGTGTGTGTGTGTGTGTGTGCGAGTGTGTGCTAGTGTGCACGAGTGTTTGAGTGTGTGCGAGTGTGCCTGAGTAAGTGTGTGTGTGATTGTGTGCGAGTGTTTCCGAGTGTGTGTGTGAGTGAGTAGGACTGTGTGTGCGAGTGTTTGCGAGTGTGTGTGCGAGCGAGTGTGTGCGAGTGTGTTCGAGGGTGTGCAATTGTGTGCAAGTGTGTGTGCGAGTGCGAGTCCATATGAGTGAGTGTGTGAATGTGTGCGAGTGTGTGCCAGTGTGTGTGTGCGAGTGTGTGTACGAGTGTGTGCGAGTGTGTGCGTGCGAGTGTGTGAGAGTGTGTATGAGTGTATGTGCGAGTGTGTGTGCGAGTGTGTGCGAGTGTGTGTTCGAGTGTGTGTGTTCGCATGTGTGCAAGTGTGTGCGAGTGTGTGTGCGAGTGCGTACGAGAGTGTGTGCGTGTGAGTGTGTGCGAGTGTGTGTGTGCGCGCGAGTGTGTGCGAGTGTGTGAGTGTGTGTGCGAATGTGTGTGAGTGTGTGCGAGTGTGTATGAGTGTATGTGCGAGTATGTGCCAGTGTGTGCGAGTGTGTGTGTGTGAGTGTGTGCAAATGTGTGCGAGTGAGTGTGTGCGAGAGTGTGCACGAGTGTGCTCGAGTGAGTGGGTGCATGTAAGTGTGTGCGTGCGAGTGTGTGCGAATGTGTGCGAGTGTGTGCATGCGAGTGTGTGCGTGCAAGTGTTTGCGTGCGAGTGTGTGCGAGTGTGTGCAAGTGTGTGAGTGTGTGCGAGTGTGTGTGTGAGTGTGTCCGAGTGTGTGCAAATGTGCCCGAGTGTGCGCGAGTGTGCACGAGTGAATGGGTGCGAGTGTGTGTGAGTGTGTATGAGTGAGTGTGTGCGAGTTTGTGTGCGAGTGAGTGTGTGCGAATGTGTGCAAGTGTGTTTGTGAGTGTGTGTGCGAGTGTGTGTGTGCGAGTGTGTTCGAGTGTGTGCGAGTGTGTGTGAGTGTGTGCGAGTGTGTGTGCGAGTGTGTGCGAGTATGTGCAAATGTGCCCGAGTGTGCACGAGTGTGCATGAGTGAGTGTGTGCGAGTGTGTGCAAGTGTGTGTGAGTGTGTGCCAGTGTGTGTGTGCGAGTGTGTGCGAGTGTGTGTATGAGTGTGTGTGTTTGATTGTGCAAGTGTGTTTGTGAGTGTGTGTGCGAGTGTGTGCGTGCAAGTGTGTGCGAGTGTGTGCGAGTGTGTGTGAGTGTGTGCGAGTGTGTGTGCGAGTGTGTGCGAGTGTGTGCAAATGTGCCCGAGTGTGCACGAGTTTGCACGAGTGAGTGTGTGCGAGTGTGTGCAAGTGTGTGTGAGTGTGTGCCAGTGTGTGTGTGCGAGTGTGTGCGAGTGTGTGTATGAGTGTGTGTGTTCGATTGTGTATAAGTGTGTGCGAGTGTGTGTGTGAGTGTGTGTGCAAGTGTGTGTGTGCGAGTGTGTTCGATTGTGTGCGAATGTGTGTGTGAGTGTGAGTGAGTGTGTACGAGTGTGTGCGAGTGTGTGCGAGTGTGTGTGCGAGTGTGTGCGATTGTGTGTGTGAGTGTGTAGGACTGTATGTGCGAGTGTGTGCGAGTGTGTTTGAGTGTGTGTGTGTGAGTGTGTGCAAGTGTGTGCGAGTGAGTGTGTGTGAGTGTGTGTGCGAGTGTGTGCGAGTGTGAGCGATTGTGTGTGAGAGTGTGTAGGTCTGTATGTGCGAGTGTGTATGAGTGTGTGTGTGAGTGTGTGCAAGTGTGTGTGAGTGAGTGTGTGTGAGTGTGTGTGCGAGTGTGTGCATGCGAGTGTGTGCGTGCGAGTGTGTGCGTGCGAGTGTGTGCGACTGTGTGCGAGTGTGTGCGAGTGTGTGAGTGTGAGTGTGTGCGAATGTGTGCGAGTGTGTGCGTGCGAGTGTGCACGAGTGTGCACGAGTGTGTGCGTGTAAGTGTGTGCGTGCGAGTGTGTGCGAGTGTGCTCGAGTGAATGGGTGCGAGTGTGTGCGAGTGTGTGTGAGTGTGTGTGAGTGAGTGTGTGTGAGAGTGTATTAGTGAGTGTGTGTGAGTGTGTGCATGTGTGCGAGTTTGTGTGCGAGTTTGTGCGAGTGTGTGAGTGTGTGCGAGTGTGTGCGTGCGAGTGTGTACGTGTGAGTGTGTGCGAGTGTGTGAGTGTGTGTGTGAATGTGTGTGCGAGTGAGTGTGTATGAGTGTGTGTAGGAGTGTGTGCGAGTGTGTGCAATTGTGTGTGTGAGTGTGTAGGACTGTATGTGCAAGTGTGTGCGAGTGTGTTCGAGTGTGTGAGTGTGTGCGAGTGTGTGTGAGTGTGTGTGAGTGTGTGCAAGTGTGTGTGTGCGAGTGTGTGTGTGTGAGTGTGTGCAAGTGTGTTCGAGTGTGTGTGCGAGTGTGTATGAGTGTGTGTGTGCAAGTGTGTGCACGTGTGTGTGAGTGTGTGTGAGTGTGTGCATGAGTGAGTGTGTGCAAGTGTGTGTGAGTGTGTGTGTGTGTGTGAGTGTGTGCGAGTGTGTGTGTGCGAGTGTGTGTGCGAGTGTGTGTGTGCGAGTGTGTGTGTGCGATTGTGTATTAGTGAATGTGTGCGAGTGTGCGTGAGTGTGTGTGTGTGTGAGTGAGTGACTGTGTGTGTGCGAGTGAGTGCCAGTGAGTGTGAGTGTGTGTGTGCGAGTGTGTGCGAGTGTGTGTGCGATTGTGCATAAGTGTGTGCGAGTGTGAGTGTGTAGGACTGTGTGTGCGAGTGTGTGTGCGAGTGTGTGAGTGTGTGCGAGTGTGTGTAGGAGTGTGTGCGATTGTGTGTGTGAGTGTGTAGGACTGTATGTGCGAGTGTGTGCGACTGTGTTCGAGTGTGTGTGTGCCAGTGTGTGCAAGTGTGTGTGTGTGTGAGTGTGTGCAAGTGTTTGCGAGTGAGTGTGTGCGAGAGTGTGCGAGTGTGTGTGTGCGAGTGTGTGAGCATGTGTGAGTGTGTGCAAGTGTGTGCGTGCGAGTGTGTGTGTGCGAGTGTGTGTGATTGTGTATGAGTGAGTGTGTGCGTGTGTGCAAGTGTGTTTGAGTGTGTTTGTGCGAGTGTCTATGAGTGTGTGTGCGAGTGTGTGCAAGTGTGTTTGTGCGAGTGTGTATGAGTGTGTGTGTGCGAGTGTGTGCAAGTGTGTGTGATTGTGTGTGAGTGTGTGTATGAGTGAGTGTGTGCGAGTGTGTGCGAGTGTGTGTGCGAGTGTATGCGCGAGTGTGTGCGTGCGAGTATGTGCGTGCGAGTCTGTGTGTGCACACGAGTGTGTGAGTGTGTGTGCGAATGTGTTTGCGTGTGAGTGTGTGCGAGTGTGTATGAGTGTATGTGCGAGTGTGTGCCAGTGTGTGCGAGTGTGTGTGTGCGAGTGTGTGCAAGTGTGTGCGAGTGAGTGTGTGCGAGTTTGTGTGCGAGTGTGTGCGAGTGAGTGTGTGCGAATGTGTATGAGTGTGTGTGCGAGTGTGTGCAAGTGGGTGCGAGTGTGTGGGTGCGAGTGTGTGCAAGTGTGTGCGAGTATTTGTGAATGTGTGTTTGAGTGTGTGCGAGTGTGTGCCAGTGAGTGTGTGCGAGTGTGTGTGTGAGTGTGTGCATGCGAGTGTGTGCGTGCGGGTGTGTGCGAGTGTGTGTGAGTGTGTGTGTGAATGTGTGTGTGTGCGAGTGTGCATGCGAGTGAGTGTGTGAGTGTGTGTGCAATTGTGTATGAGTGTGTGCAAGTGTGTGTGCGTTTGTGCGAGTGTGTGCATGTGTGTGTGCGAGTGCGTGTGAGTGAGTGTGAGTGCGTGCAAATGTGTGCGCGAGTGTGCGAGTGTGGGCGTGCGAGTGTGTGCTAGTGTGCGCGAGTGTGTGAGTGTGTGCGAGTGTGCGTGAGTAAGTGTGTGTGAGAGTATGTGCGAGTGTTGCCGAGTGTGTGTGTGAGTGTGTAGGACTGTGTGCGCGAGTGTGTGTGCAAGTGTGTGTGTACGAGTGTGTTCGAGTGTGTGCAATTTTGTGCGAGTGTGTGTGTGCGAGTGCATATGAGTAAGTGTGTGCAAATGTGTGCGAGTGTGTGCGAGTGTGTGTGCGAGTGTGTGCGTGCGACTGTGTGCGTGCGACTGTGTGCGAGTGTGTGCGAGTGTTTGCGTGTGTGTGCGAGTGTGTGCAAGTGTGTGTGAGTGTGTGCGAGTGTGTGTGAGTGTGTGTGAGTGTGTGCAAGTGTGTGTGTGCGAGTGTGTGTGTGCGATTGTGTATGAATGTGTGCGAGTATGTGTGTGAGTGTGTGCGAGTGTGTGCGTGCGAGTGCGAGTGTGTGCAAATGTGTGTGAGAGTGTGCGAGTGTGGGCGTGCGAGTGTGTGCGAGTGTGCGCGAGTGTGTGCGTGTGAGTGAGTGTGTGTGTGAGTGTGAGTGTGTGCTAGTGTGCATGAGTGTGTGAGTGTGTGTGAGTGTGCGCGAGTGTGCGTGTGAGTGAGTGAGTGTGTGCGAGTGTGTGTGAGTGTGTACGAGTGTGTGTAGGAGTGTGTGCGAGTGTGTGCGATTGTGTGTGTGAGTGTGTAGGACTGTATGTGCAAGTGTGTGCGAGTGTGTTCGAGTGTGTGAGTGTGTGCGAGTGTGTGTGAGTGTGTGTGAGTGTGTGCAAGTGTGTGTGTGCGAGTGTGTGTGTGTGTGCGAGTGTGTGTGTGAGTGTGTGCAAGTGTGTTTGAGTGTGTGTGCGAGTGTGTATGAGTGTGTGTGTGTGCAAGAGTGTGCGTGTGTGTGTGAGTGTGTCTGAGTGTGTGCATGAGTGAGTGTGTGCGAGTGTGTGTGTGTGAGTGTGTGCGAGTGTGTGTGCGAGTGTGTGTGCGAGTGTGTGCGAGTGTGTGTGTGTGAGTGTGTGCGACTGTGTGTGTGCGATTGTGTATTAGTGAATGTGTGCGAGTGTGTGCGTGCGAGTGTGTACGTGTGAGTGTGTGCGAGTGTGTGAGTGTGTGTGCGAATGTGTGTGCGAGTGAGTGTGTATGAGTGTGTGTAGGAGTGTGTGCGAGTGTGTGCAATTGTGTGTGTGAGTGTGTAGGACTGTATGTGCGAGTGTTTTCGAGTGTGTGAGTGTGTGCGAGTGTGTGTGAGTGTGTGTGAGTGTGTGCAAGTGTGTGTGTGCGAGTGTGTGTGTGTGAGTGTGTGCAAGTGTGTTCGAGTGTGTGTGCGAGTGTGTATGAGTGTGTGTGTGCAAGTGTGTGCACATGTGGGTGAGTGTGTGTGAGTGTGTGCATGAGTGAGTGTGTGCGAGTGTGTATGAGTGTGTGTGTGTGTGTGAGTGTGTGCGAGTGTGTGTGTGCGAGTGTGTGTGCGAGTGTGTGTGTGCGAGTGTGTGTGTGCGAGTGTGTGTGTGCGATTGTGTATTAGTGAATGTGTGCGAGTGTGCGTGAGTGTGTGTGTGTGTGAGTGAGTGACTGTGTGTGTGCGAGTGAGTGCCAGTGAGTGTGAGTGAGTGTGAGTGAGTGTGTGCGAGTGTGTGCGAGTGTGTGTGTGCGATTGTGCATAAGTGTGTGCGAGTATGAGTGTGTAGGACTGTGTGTGCGAGTGTGTGTGCGAGTGTGTGTGAGTGTGTGCGAGTGTGTGTAGGAGTGTGTGCGATTGTGTGTGTGAGTGTGTAGGACTGTATGTGCGAGTGTGTGCGACTGTGTTCGAGTGTGTGTGTGCGAGTGTGTGAGCATGTGTGAGTGTGTGCAAGTGTGTGCGTGCGAGTGTGTGTGTGCGAGTGTGTGTGATTGTGTATGAGTGAGTGTGTGCGTGTGTGCAAGTGTGTTTGAGTGTGTTTGTGCGAGTGTCTATGAGTGTGTGTGCGAGTGTGTGCAAGTGTGTTTGTGCGAGTGTGTATGAGTGTGTGTGTGCGAGTGTGTGCAAGTGTGTGTGATTGTGTGTGAGTGTGTGTATGAGTGAGTGTGTGCGAGTGTGTGTGCGAGTGTATGCGCGAGTGTGTGCGTGCGAGTGTGTGCGTGCGAGTGTGTGCGTGCACACGAGTGTGTGAGTGTGTGTGCGAATGTGTGTGCGTGTGAGTGTGTGCGAGTGTGTATGAGTGTATGTGCGAGTGTGTGCCAGTGTGTGCAAGTGTGTGTGTGTGTGAGTGTGTGCAAGTGTTTGCGAGTGAGTGTGTGCGAGAGTGTGCGAGTGTGTGTGTGCGAGTGTGTGAGCATGTGTGAGTGTGTGCAAGTGTGTGCGTGCGAGTGTGTGTGTGCGAGTGTGTGTGATTGTGTATGAGTGAGTGTGTGCGTGTGTGCAAGTGTGTTTGAGTGTGTTTGTGCGAGTGTCTATGAGTGTGTGTGCGAGTGTGCAAGTGTGTTTGTGCGAGTGTGTATGAGTGTGTGTGTGCGAGTGTGTGCAAGTGTGTGTGATTGTGTGTGAGTGTGTGTATGAGTGAGTGTGTGCGAGTGTGTGTGCGAGTGTATGCGCGAGTGTGTGCGTGCGAGTATGTGCGTGCGAGTCTGTGTGTGCACACGAGTGTGTGAGTGTGTGTGCGAATGTGTTTGCGTGTGAGTGTGTGCGAGTGTGTATGAGTGTATGTGCGAGTGTGTGCCAGTGTGTGCGAGTGTGTGTGTGCGAGTGTGTGCAAGTGTGTGCGAGTGAGTGTGTGCGAGTTTGTGTGCGAGTGTGTGCGAGTGAGTGTGTGCGAATGTGTATGAGTGTGTGTGCGAGTGTGTGCAAGTGGGTGCGAGTGTGTGGGTGCGAGTGTGTGCAAGTGTGTGCGAGTATGTGTGAATGTGTGTTTGAGTGTGTGCGAGTGTGTGCCAGTGAGTGTGTGCGAGTGTTTGCGAGTGTGTGTGTGAGTGTGTGCATGCGAGTGTGTGCGTGCGGGTGTGTGCGAGTGTGTGTGAGTGTGTGTGTGAATGTGTGTGTGTGCGAGTGTGCGTGTGAGTGAGTGTGTGAGTGTGTGTGCAATTGTGTATGAGTGTGTGCAAGTGTGTGTGCGTTTGTGCGAGTGTGTGCATGTGTGTGTGCGAGTGCGTGTGAGTGAGTGTGAGTGCGTGCAAATGTGTGCGCGAGTGTGCGAGTGTGGGCGTGCGAGTGTGTGCTAGTGTGCGCGAGTGTGTGAGTGTGTGCGAGTGTGCGTGACTAAGTGTGTGTGAGAGTATGTGCGAGTGTTGCCGAGTGTGTGTGTGAGTGTGTAGGACTGTGTGCGCGAGTGTGTGTGCAAGTGTGTGTGTACGAGTGTGTTCGAGTGTGTGCAATTTTGTGCGAGTGTGTGTGTGCGAGTGCATATGAGTAAGTGTGTGCGAATGTGTGCGAGTGTGTGCGAGTGTGTGTGCGAGTGTGTGCGTGCGACTGTGTGCGTGCGACTGTGTGCGAGTGTGTGCGAGTGTTTGCGTGTGTGTGCGAGTGTGTGCAAGTGTGTGTGAGTGTGTGCGAGTGTGTGTGAGTGTGTGTGAGTGTGTGCAAGTGTGTGTGTGCGAGTGTGTGTGTGCGATTGTGTATGAATGTGTGCGAGTATGTGTGTGAGTGTGTGCGAGTGTGTGCGTGCGAGTGCGAGTGTGTGCAAATGTGTGTGAGAGTGTGCGAGTGTGGGCGTGCGAGTGTGTGCGAGTGTGCGCGAGTGTGTGCGTGTGAGTGAGTGTGTGTGTGAGTGTGAGTGTGTGCTAGTGTGCATGAGTGTGTGAGTGTGTGTGAGTGTGCGCGAGTGTGCGTGTGAGTGAGTAAGTGTGTGCGAGTGTGTGTGAGTGTGTACGAGTGTGTGTAGGAGTGTGTGCGAGTGTGTGCGATTGTGTGTGTGAGTGTGTAGGACTGTATGTGCAAGTGTGTGCGAGTGTGTTCGAGTGTGTGAGTGTGTGCGAGTGTGTGTGAGTGTGTGTGAGTGTGTGCAAGTGTGCGTGTGCGAGTGTGTGTGTGTGTGTGCGAGTGTGTGTGTGTGTGTGCAAGTGTGTTTGAGTGTGTGTGCGAGTGTGTATGAGTGTGTGTGTGTGCAAGTGTGTGCGTGTGTGTGTGAGTGTGTCTGAGTGTGTGCATGAGTGAGTGTGTGCGAGTGTGTGTGTGTGAGTGTGTGCGAGTGTGTGTGCGAGTGTGTGTGCGAGTGTGTGCGAGTGTGTGTGTGTGAGTGTGTGCGACTGTGTGTGTGCGATTGTGTATTAGTGAATGTGTGCGAGTGTGCGTGAGTGTGTGCGTGTGAGTGTGTGTGTGTGCGAGTGTGTGCGAGTGAGTGTGTGCGAGTGTGTGTTTGCGATTGTGCATAAGTGTGTGCGAGTGTGAGTGTGTGGGACTGTGTGTGCGAGTGTGTGTGAGTGTGTGCAAGTGTGTGCGTGCGAGTGTGTGTGTGTGATTGTGTATGAGTGAGTGTGTGCGAGTGTGTGTGTGAGTGTGTGCAAGTGTGTTTGAGTGTGTTTGTGCGAGTGTGTATGAGTGTGTGTGTGCGAGTGTGTGCAAGTGTGTTTGTGCGAGTGTGTATGAGTGTGTGTGTGCAAGTGTGTGCAAGTGTGTGTGATTGTGTGTGAGTGTGTGTATGAGTGAGTGTGTGCGAGTGTGTGCGTGTGAGTCTGTGTGTGCACGCGAGTGTGTGCGAGTGTGTGAGTGTGTGTGCGAATGTGTGTGTGTGAGTGTGTGCGAGTGTGTATGAGTGTATGTGCGAGTGTGTGCCAGTGTGTGCGAGTGTGTGTGTGCGAGTGTGTGCGAGTGTGTGTGCGAGTGTGTGTGCGAGTGTGTGCGAGTGTGTGTGAGTGTGTGCGACTGTGTGTGTGCGATTGTGTATTAGTGAATGTGTGCGAGTGTGCGTGAGTGTGTGCGTGTGAGTGTGTGTGTGTGCGAGTGTGTGCGAGTGAGTGTGTGCGAGTGTGTGTTTGCGATTGTGCATAAGTGTGTGCGAGTGTGAGTGTGTGGGACTGTGTGTGCGAGTGTGTGTGAGTGTGTGCAAGTGTGTGCGTGCGAGTGTGTGTGTGTGATTGTGTATGAGTGAGTGTGTGCGAGTGTGTGTGTGAGTGTGTGCAAGTGTGTTTGAGTGTGTTTGTGCGAGTGTGTATGAGTGTGTGTGTGCGAGTGTGTGCAAGTGTGTTTGTGCGAGTGTGTATGAGTGTGTGTGTGCGAGTGTGTGCAAGTGTGTGTGATTGTGTGTGAGTGTGTGTATGAGTGAGTGTGTGCGAGTGTGTGCGTGTGAGTCTGTGTGTGCACGCGAGTGTGTGCGAGTGTGTGAGTGTGTGTGCGAATGTGTGTGTGTGAGTGTGTGCGAGTGTGTATGAGTGTATGTGCGAGTGTGTGCCAGTGTGTGCGAGTGTGTGTGTGCGAGTGTGTGCAAGTGTGTGCGAGTGAGTGTGTGCGATTGTGTATGAGTGTGTGCGAGTGTGTGTGAGTTTGTGCGAGTGTGTGTGTGTGTGTGTGTGTGCGAGTGTGTGCTAGTGTGCACGAGTGTTTGAGTGTGTGCGAGTGTGCCTGAGTAAGTGTGTGTGTGATTGTGTGCGAGTGTTTCCGAGTGTGTGTGTGAGTGAGTAGGACTGTGTGTGCGAGTGTTTGCGAGTGTGTGTGCGAGCGAGTGTGTGCGAGTGTGTTCGAGGGTGTGCAATTGTGTGCAAGTGTATGTGCGAGTGCGAGTCCATATGAGTGAGTGTGTGAATGTGTGCGAGTGTGTGCCAGTGTGTGTGTGCGAGTGTGTGTACGAGTGTGTGCGAGTGTGTGCGTGCGAGTGTGTGAGAGTGTGTATGAGTGTATGTGCGAGTGTGTGTGCGAGTGTGTGCGAGTGTGTGTTCGAGTGTGTGTGTTCGCATGTGTGCAAGTGTGTGCAAGTGTGTGTGCGAGTGCATACGAGAGTGTGTGCGTGTGAGTGTGTGCGAGTGTGTGTGTGCGTGCGAGTGTGTGCGAGTGTGTGAGTGTGTGTGCGAATGTGTGTGAGTGTGTGCGAGTGTGTATGAGTGTATGTGCGAGTATGTGCCAGTGTGTGCGAGTGTGTGTGTGTGAGTGTGTGCAAATGTGTGCGAGTGAGTGTGTGCGAGAGTGTGCACGAGTGTGCTCGAGTGAGTGGGTGCATGTAAGTGTGTGCGTGCGAGTGTGTGCGAATGTGTGCGAGTGTGTGCATGCGAGTGTGTGCGTGCAAGTGTTTGCGTGCGAGTGTGTGCGAGTGTGTGCAAGTGTGTGAGTGTGTGTGAGTGTGTGTGTGAGTGTGTCCGAGTGTGTGCAAATGTGCCCGAGTGTGCGCGAGTGTGCACGAGTGAATGGGTGCGAGTGTGTGTGAGTGTGTATGAGTGAGTGTGTGCGAGTTTGTGTGCGAGTGAGTGTGTGCGAATGTGTGCAAGTGTGTTTGTGAGTGTGTGTGCGAGTGTGTGTGTGCGAGTGTGTTCGAGTGTGTGCGAGTGTGTGTGAGTGTGTGCGAGTGTGTGTGCGAGTGTGTGCGAGTATGTGCAAATGTGCCCGAGTGTGCACGAGTGTGCACGAGTGAGTGTGTGCGAGTGTGTGCAAGTGTGTGTGAGTGTGTGCCAGTGTGTGTGTGCGAGTGTGTGCGAGTGTGTGTATGAGTGTGTGTGTTTGATTGTGCAAGTGTGTTTGTGAGTGTGTGTGCGAGTGTGTGCGTGCAAGTGTGTGCGAGTGTGTGCGAGTGTGTGTGAGTGTGTGCGAGTGTGTGTGCGAGTGTGTGCGAGTGTGTGCAAATGTGCCCGAGTGTGCACGAGTGTGCACGAGTGAGTGTGTGCGAGTGTGTGCAAGTGTGTGTGAGTGTGTGCCAGTGTGTGTGTGCGAGTGTGTGCGAGTGTGTGTATGAGTGTGTGTGTTCGATTGTGTATAAGTGTGTGCGAGTGTGTGTGTGAGTGTGTGTGCAAGTGTGTGTGTGCGAGTGTGTTCGATTGTGTGCGAATGTGAGTGTGAGTGAGTGTGTACGAGTGTGTGCGAGTGTGTGTGCGAGTGTGTGCGATTGTGTGTGTGAGTGTGTAGGACTGTATGTGCGAGTGTGTGCGAGTGTGTTTGAGTGTGTGTGTGTGAGTGTGTGCAAGTGTGTGCGAGTGAGTGTGTGTGAGTGTGTGTGCGAGTGTGTGCGAGTGTGAGCGATTGTGTGTGAGAGTGTGTAGGTCTGTATGTGCGAGTGTGTATGAGTGTGTGTGTGAGTGTGTGCAAGTGTGTGTGAGTGAGTGTGTGTGAGTGTGTGTGCGAGTGTGTGCATGCGAGTGTGTGCGTGCGAGTGTGTGCGTGCGAGTGTGTGCGAGTGTGTGAGTGCGAGTGTGTGCGAATGTGTGCGAGTGTGTGCGTGCGAGTGTGCATGAGTGTGCACGAGTGTGTGCGTGTAAGTGTGTGCGTGCGAGTGTGTGCGAGTGTGCTCGAGTGAATGGGTGCGAGTGTGTGCGAGTGTGTGTGAGTGTGTGTGAGTGAGTGTGTGTGAGAGTGTATTAGTGAGTGTGTGTGAGTGTGTGCATGTGTGCGAGTTTGTGTGCGAGTTTGTGCGACTGTGTGAGTGTGTGCGAGTGTGTGCGTGCGAGTGTGTACGTGTGAGTGTGTGCGAGTGTGTGAGTGTGTGTGCGAATGTGTGTGCGAGTGAGTGTGTATGAGTGTGTGTAGGAGTGTGTGCGAGTGTGTGCAATTGTGTGTGTGAGTGTGTAGGACTGTATGTGCAAGTGTGTGCGAGTGTTTTCGAGTGTGTGAGTGTGTGCGAGTGTGTGTGAGTGTGTGTGAGTGTGTGCAAGTGTGTGTGTGCGAGTGTGTGTGTGTGAGTGTGTGCAAGTGTGTTCGAGTGTGTGTGCGAGTGTGTATGAGTGTGTGTGTGCAAGTGTGTGCACATGTGTGTGAGTGTGTGTGAGTGTGTGCATGAGTGAGTGTGTGCGAGTGTGTGTGAGTGTGTGTGTGTGTGTGAGTGTGTGCGAGTGTGTGTGTGCGAGTGTGTGTGCGAGTGTGTGTGTGCGAGTGTGTGTGTGCGAGTGTGTGTGTGCGATTGTGTATTAGTGAATGTGTGCGAGTGTGCGTGAGTGTGTGTGTGTGTGAGTGAGTGACTGTGTGTGTGCGAGTGAGTGCCAGTGAGTGTGAGTGAGTGTGAGTGAGTGTGTGCGAGTGTGTGCGAGTGTGTGTGTGCGATTGTGCATAAGTGTGTGCGAGTGTGAGTGTGTAGGACTGTGTGTGCGAGTGTGTGTGCGAGTGTGTGTGAGTGTGTGCGAGTGTGTGTAGGAGTGTGTGCGATTGTGTGTGTGAGTGTGTAGGACTGTATGTGCGAGTGTGTGCGACTGTGTTCGAGTGTGTGTGTGCGAGTGTGTGAGCATGTGTGAGTGTGTGCAAGTGTGTGCGTGCGAGTGTGTGTGTGCGAGTGTGTGTGATTGTGTATGAGTGAGTGTGTGCGTGTGTGCAAGTGTGTTTGAGTGTGTTTGTGCGAGTGTCTATGAGTGTGTGTGCGAGTGTGTGCAAGTGTGTTTGTGCGAGTGTGTATGAGTGTGTGTGTGCGAGTGTGTGCAAGTGTGTGTGATTGTGTGTGAGTGTGTGTATGAGTGAGTGTGTGCGAGTGTGTGCGAGTGTGTGTGTGCGTGCGAGTGTGTGCGAGTGTGTGAGTGTGTGTGCGAATGTGTGTGAGTGTGTGCGAGTGTGTATGAGTGTATGTGCGAGTATGTGCCAGTGTGTGCGAGTGTGTGTGTGTGAGTGTGTGTGAGTGTGTGTGAGTGTGTGCAAGTGTGTGTGTGCGAGTGTGTGTGTGTGAGTGTGTGCAAGTGTGTTCGAGTGTGTGTGCGAGTGTGTATGAGTGTGTGTGTGCAAGTGTGTGAGTGTGTGTGAGTGTGTGTGTGAGTGTGTCCGAGTGTGTGCAAATGTGCCCGAGTGTGCGCGAGTGTGCACGAGTGAATGGGTGCGAGTGTGTGTGAGTGTGTATGAGTGAGTGTGTGCGAGTTTGTGTGCGAGTGAGTGTGTGCGAATGTGTGCAAGTGTGTTTGTGAGTGTGTGTGCGAGTGTGTGTGTGCGAGTGTGTTCGAGTGTGTGCGAGTGTGTGTGAGTGTGTGCGAGTGTGTGTGCGAGTGTGTGCGAGTATGTGCAAATGTGCCCGAGTGTGCACGAGTGTGCACGAGTGAGTGTGTGCGAGTGTGTGCAAGTGTGTGTGAGTGTGTGCCAGTGTGTGTGTGCGAGTGTGTGCGAGTGTGTGTATGAGTGTGTGTGTTTGATTGTGCAAGTGTGTTTGTGAGTGTGTGTGCGAGTGTGTGCGTGCAAGTGTGTGCGAGTGTGTGCGAGTGTGTGTGAGTGTGTGCGAGTGTGTGTGCGAGTGTGTGCGAGTGTGTGCAAATGTGCCCGAGTGTGCACGAGTGTGCACGAGTGAGTGTGTGCGAGTGTGTGCAAGTGTGTGTGAGTGTGTGCCAGTGTGTGTGTGCGAGTGTGTGCGAGTGTGTGTATGAGTGTGTGTGTTCGATTGTGTATAAGTGTGTGCGAGTGTGTGTGTGAGTGTGTGTGCAAGTGTGTGTGTGCGAGTGTGTTCGATTGTGTGCGAATGTGAGTGTGAGTGAGTGTGTACGAGTGTGTGCGAGTGTGTGTGCGAGTGTGTGCGATTGTGTGTGTGAGTGTGTAGGACTGTATGTGCGAGTGTGTGCGAGTGTGTTTGAGTGTGTGTGTGTGAGTGTGTGCAAGTGTGTGCGAGTGAGTGTGTGTGAGTGTGTGTGCGAGTGTGTGCGAGTGTGAGCGATTGTGTGTGAGAGTGTGTAGGTCTGTATGTGCGAGTGTGTATGAGTGTGTGTGTGAGTGTGTGCAAGTGTGTGTGAGTGAGTGTGTGTGAGTGTGTGTGCGAGTGTGTGCATGCGAGTGTGTGCGTGCGAGTGTGTGCGTGCGAGTGTGTGCGAGTGTGTGAGTGCGAGTGTGTGCGAATGTGTGCGAGTGTGTGCGTGCGAGTGTGCATGAGTGTGCACGAGTGTGTGCGTGTAAGTGTGTGCGTGCGAGTGTGTGCGAGTGTGCTCGAGTGAATGGGTGCGAGTGTGTGCGAGTGTGTGTGAGTGTGTGTGAGTGAGTGTGTGTGAGAGTGTATTAGTGAGTGTGTGTGAGTGTGTGCATGTGTGCGAGTTTGTGTGCGAGTTTGTGCGACTGTGTGAGTGTGTGCGAGTGTGTGCGTGCGAGTGTGTACGTGTGAGTGTGTGCGAGTGTGTGAGTGTGTGTGCGAATGTGTGTGCGAGTGAGTGTGTATGAGTGTGTGTAGGAGTGTGTGCGAGTGTGTGCAATTGTGTGTGTGAGTGTGTAGGACTGTATGTGCAAGTGTGTGCGAGTGTTTTCGAGTGTGTGAGTGTGTGCGAGTGTGTGTGAGTGTGTGTGAGTGTGTGCAAGTGTGTGTGTGCGAGTGTGTGTGTGTGAGTGTGTGCAAGTGTGTTCGAGTGTGTGTGCGAGTGTGTATGAGTGTGTGTGTGCAAGTGTGTGCACATGTGTGTGAGTGTGTGTGAGTGTGTGCATGAGTGAGTGTGTGCGAGTGTGTGTGAGTGTGTGTGTGTGTGTGAGTGTGTGCGAGTGTGTGTGTGCGAGTGTGTGTGCGAGTGTGTGTGTGCGAGTGTGTGTGTGCGAGTGTGTGTGTGCGATTGTGTATTAGTGAATGTGTGCGAGTGTGCGTGAGTGTGTGTGTGTGTGAGTGAGTGACTGTGTGTGTGCGAGTGAGTGCCAGTGAGTGTGAGTGAGTGTGAGTGAGTGTGTGCGAGTGTGTGCGAGTGTGTGTGTGCGATTGTGCATAAGTGTGTGCGAGTGTGAGTGTGTAGGACTGTGTGTGCGAGTGTGTGTGCGAGTGTGTGTGAGTGTGTGCGAGTGTGTGTAGGAGTGTGTGCGATTGTGTGTGTGAGTGTGTAGGACTGTATGTGCGAGTGTGTGCGACTGTGTTCGAGTGTGTGTGTGCGAGTGTGTGAGCATGTGTGAGTGTGTGCAAGTGTGTGCGTGCGAGTGTGTGTGTGCGAGTGTGTGTGATTGTGTATGAGTGAGTGTGTGCGTGTGTGCAAGTGTGTTTGAGTGTGTTTGTGCGAGTGTCTATGAGTGTGTGTGCGAGTGTGTGCAAGTGTGTTTGTGCGAGTGTGTATGAGTGTGTGTGTGCGAGTGTGTGCAAGTGTGTGTGATTGTGTGTGAGTGTGTGTATGAGTGAGTGTGTGCGAGTGTGTGCGAGTGTGTGTGCGAGTGTATGCGCGAGTGTGTGTGTGCGAGTGTGTGCGTGCGAGTGTGTGCGTGCACACGAGTGTGTGAGTGTGTGTGCGAATGTGTGTGCATGTGAGTGTGTGCGAGTGTGTATGAGTGTATGTGCGAGTGTGTGCCAGTGTGTGCAAGTGTGTGTGTGTGTGAGTGTGTGCAAGTGTTTGCGAGTGAGTGTGTGCGAGAGTGTGCGAGTGTGTGTGTGCGAGTGTGTGAGCATGTGTGAGTGTGTGCAAGTGTGTGCGTGCGAGTGTGTGTGTGCGAGTGTGTGTGATTGTGTATGAGTGAGTGTGTGCGTGTGTGCAAGTGTGTTTGAGTGTGTTTGTGTGAGTGTCTATGAGTGTGTGTGCGAGTGTGTGCAAGTGTGTTTGTGCGAGTGTGTATGAGTGTGTGTGTGCGAGTGTGTGCAAGTGTGTGTGATTGTGTGTGAGTGTGTGTATGAGTGAGTGTGTGCAAGTGTGTGCGAGTGTGTGTGCGAGTGTATGCGCGAGTGTGTGCGTGCGAGTATGTGCGTGCGAGTCTGTGTGTGCACACGAGTGTGTGAGTGTGTGTGCGAATGTGTTTGCGTGTGAGTGTGTGCGAGTGTGTATGAGTGTATGTGCGAGTGTGTGCCAGTGTGTGCGAGTGTGTGTGTGCGAGTGTGTGCAAGTGTGTGCGAGTGAGTGTGTGCGAGTTTGTGTGCGAGTGTGTGCGAGTGAGTGTGTGCGAATGTGTATGAGTGTGTGTGCGAGTGTGTGCAAGTGGGTGCGAGTGTGTGGGTGCGAGTGTGTGCAAGTGTGTGCGAGTATGTGTGAATGTGTGTTTGAGTGTGTGCGAGTGTGTGCCAGTGAGTGTGTGCGAGTGTTTGCGAGTGTGTGTGTGAGTGTGTGCATGCGAGTGTGTGCGTGCGGGTGTGTGCGAGTGTGTGTGAGTGTGTGTGTGAATGTGTGTGTGTGCGAGTGTGCGTGCGAGTGAGTGTGTGAGTGTGTGTGCAATTGTGTATGAGTGTGTGCAAGTGTGTGTGCGTTTGTGCGAGTGTGTGCGTGTGTGTGTGCGAGTGCGTGTGAGTGAGTGTGAGTGCGTGCAAATGTGTGCGCGAGTGTGCGAGTGTGGGCGTGCGAGTGTGTGCTAGTGTGCGCGAGTGTGTGAGTGTGTGCGAGTGTGCGTGAGTAAGTGTGTGTGAGAGTATGTGCGAGTGTTGCCGAGTGTGTGTGTGAGTGTGTAGGACTGTGTGCGCGAGTGTGTGTGCAAGTGTGTGTGTACGAGTGTGTTCGAGTGTGTGCAATTTTGTGCGAGTGTGTGTGTGCGAGTGCATATGAGTAAGTGTGTGCGAATGTGTGCGAGTGTGTGCGAGTGTGTGTGCGAGTGTGTGCGTGCGACTGTGTGCGTGCGAGTGTGTGCGAGTGTGTGCGAGTGTTTGCGTGTGTGTGCGAGTGTGTGCAAGTGTGTGTGAGTGTGTGCGAGTGTGTGTGAGTGTGTGTGAGTGTGTGCAAGTGTGTGTGTGCGAGTGTGTGTGTGCGATTGTGTATGAATGTGTGCGAGTATGTGTGTGAGTGTGTGCGAGTGTGTGCGTGCGAGTGCGAGTGTGTGCAAATGTGTGTGAGAGTGTGCGAGTGTGGGCGTGCGAGTGTGTGCGAGTGTGCGCGAGTGTGTGCGTGTGAGTGAGTGTGTGTGTGAGTGTGTGCTAGTGTGCATGAGTGTGTGAGTGTGTGTGAGTGTGCGCGAGTGTGCGTGTGAGTGAGTGAGTGTGTGCGAGTGTGTGTGAGTGTGTACGAGTGTGTGTAGGAGTGTGTGCGAGTGTGTGCGATTGTGTGTGTGAGTGTGTAGGACTGTATGTGCAAGTGTGTGCGAGTGTGTTCGAGTGTGTGAGTGTGTGCGAGTGTGTGTGAGTGTGTGTGAGTGTGTGCAAGTGTGTGTGTGCGAGTGTGTGTGTGTGTGTGCGAGTGTGTGTGTGAGTGTGTGCAAGTGTGTTTGAGTGTGTGTGCGAGTGTGTATGAGTGTGTGTGTGTGCAAGTGTGTGCGTGTGTGTGTGAGTGTGTCTGAGTGTGTGCATGAGTGAGTGTGTGCGAGTGTGTGTGTGTGAGTGTGTGCGAGTGTGTGTGCGAGTGTGTGTGCGAGTGTGTGCGTGCGAGTGTGTGCGAGTGTGTGTGTGTGAGTGTGTGCGACTGTGTGTGTGCGATTGTGTATTAGTGAATGTGTGCGAGTGTGCGTGAGTGTGTGCGTGTGAGTGTGTGTGTGTGCGAGTGTGTGCGAGTGAGTGTGTGCGAGTGTGTGTGTGCGATTGTGCATAAGTGTGTGCGAGTGTGAGTGTGTAGGACTGTGTATGCAAGTGTGTGTGAGTGTGTGCAAGTGTGTGCGTGCGAGTGTGTGTGTGCGAGTGTGTGTGATTGTGTATGAGTGAGTGTGTGCGAGTGTGTGTGTGAGTGTGTGCAAGTGTGTTTGAGTGTGTTTGTGCGAGTGTGTATGAGTGTGTGTGTGAGAGTGTGTGCAAGTGTGTTTGTGCGAGTGTGTATGAGTCTGTGTGTGTGCGAGTGTGTGCAAGTGTGTGTGATTGTGTGTGAGTGTGTGTATGAGTGAGTGTGTGCGAGTGTGTGCGTGTGAGTCTGTGTGTGCACGCGAGTGTGTGCGAGTGTGTGAGTGTGTGTGCGAATGTGTGTGTGTGAGTATGTGCGAGTGTGTGCCAGTGTGTGCGAGTGTGTGTGTGCGAGTGTGTGCAAGTGTGTGCGAGTGAGTGTGTGCGAGTGTGTGCGAGAGTGTGCAAGTGTGTGTGTGCGAGTGTGTGTGTGCGAGTGTGTGTGTGCGAGTGTGTGTGCAATTGTGTATGAGTGTGTTCGAGTGTGTGTGAGTTTGTGCAAGTGTGTGCATGTGTGCGTGCGAGTGCGTGCGAGTGAGTGCGAGTGTGTGCGAGTGTGTGTGAGTGTGTGTATGCGAGTGTGTGTGCGATTGTGTATGAGTGTGTGCGAGTGTGTGTGAGTTTGTGCGAGTGTGTATGTGTGTGTGTGTGCGAGTGTGTGCTAGTGTGCACGAGTGTTTGAGTGTGTGCGAGTGTGCCTGAGTAAGTGTGTGTGTGATTGTGTGCGAGTGTTTCCGAGTGTGTGTGTGAGTGAGTAGGACTGTGTGTGCGAGTGTTTCCGAGTGTGTGTGCGAGCGAGTGTGTGCGAGTGTGTTCAAGGGTGTGCAATTGTGTGCAAGTGTGTGTGTGCGAGTGCGAGTCCATATGAGTGAGTGTGTGAATGTGTGCGAGTGTGTGCAAGTGTGTGTGAGTGTGTGAGTGTGTGTGTGAATGTGTGTGAATGTGTGTGAGTCTGTGTGTGCGAGTGTGTGTGTGCGATTGTGTATGAATGTGTGCGAGTATGTGTGTGAGTGTGTGCGAGTGTGTGCGAGTGTGTGCGTGCGAGTGTGAGTGTGTGCAAATGTGTGTGAGAGTGTGCGAGTGTGGGCGTGCGAGTGTGTGCGAGTGTGCGCGAGGGTGTGCGTGTGAGTGAGTGTGTGTGTGAGTGTGAGTGTGTGCTAGTGTGCATGAGTGTGTGCGAGTGTGCGCGAGTGTGCGTGTGAGTGAGTGAGTGTGTGCGAGTGTGTGTGCGAGTGTGTGTGAGTGTGTACGAGTGTGTGTAGGAGTGTGTGCGAGTGTGTGCGATTGTGTGTGTGAGTGTGTAGGACTGTATGTGCAAGTGTGTGCGAGTGTGTTCGAGTGTGTGAGTGTGTGCGAGTGTGTGTGAGTGTGTGTGAGTGTGTGCAAGTGTGTGTGTGCGAGTGTGTGTGTGCGAGTGTGTGTGTGAGTGTGTGTGTGTGCGAGTGTGTGCGAGTGAGTGTGTGCGAGTGTGTGTTTGTGATTGTGCATAAGTGTGTGCGAGTGTGAGTGTGTAGGACTGTGTGTGTGAGTGTGTGCAAGTGTGTGCGTGCGAGTGTGTGTGTGTGATTGTGTATGAGTGAGTGTGTGCGAGTGTGTGTGTGAGTGTGTGCAAGTGTGTTTGAGTGTGTTTGTGCGAGTGTGTATGAGTGTGTGTGTGCGAGTGTGTGCAAGTGTGTTTGTGCGAGTGTGTATGAGTGTGTGTGTGCGAGTGTGTGCAAGTGTGTGTGATTGTGTGTGAGTGTGTGTATGAGTGAGTGTGTGCGAGTGTGTGCGTGTGAGTCTGTGTGTGCACGCGAGTGTGTGCGAGTGTGTGAGTGTGTGTGCGAGTGTGTGCGTGCGAGTGCGAGTGTGTGCAAATGTGTGTGAGAGTGTGCGAGTGTGGGCGTGCGAGTGTGTGCGAGTGTGCGCGAGTGTGTGCGTGTGAGTGAGTGTGTGTGTGAGTGTGAGTGTGTGCTAGTGTGCATGAGTGTGTGAGTGTGTGTGAGTGTGCGCGAGTGTGCGTGTGAGTGAGTGAGTGTGTGCGAGTGTGTGTGAGTGTGTACGAGTGTGTGTAGGAGTGTGTGCGAGTGTGTGCGATTGTGTGTGTGAGTGTGTAGGACTGTATGTGCAAGTGTGTGCGAGTGTGTTCGAGTGTGTGAGTGTGTGCGAGTGTGTGTGAGTGTGTGTGAGTGTGTGCAAGTGTGTGTGTGCGAGTGTGTGTGTGTGTGTGCGAGTGTGTGTGTGAGTGTGTGCAAGTGTGTTTGAGTGTGTGTGCGAGTGTGTATGAGTGTGTGTGTGTGCAAGTGTGTGTGTGTGTGTGTGAGTGTGTCTGAGTGTGTGCATGAGTGAGTGTGTGCGAGTGTGTGTGCGAGTGTGTGTGCGAGTGTGTGTGCGAGTGTGTGCGAGTGTGTGTGTGTGAGTGTGTGCGACTGTGTGTGTGCGATTGTGTATTAGTGAATGTGTGCGAGTGTGCGTGAGTGTGTGCGTGTGAGTGTGTGTGTGTGCGAGTGTGTGCGAGTGAGTGTGTGCGAGTGTGTGTTTGCGATTGTGCATAAGTGTGTGCGAGTGTGAGTGTGTGGGACTGTGTGTGCGAGTGTGTGTGAGTGTGTGCAAGTGTGTGCGTGCGAGTGTGTGTGTGTGATTGTGTATGAGTGAGTGTGTGCGAGTGTGTGTGTGAGTGTGTGCAAGTGTGTTTGAGTGTGTTTGTGCGAGTGTGTATGAGTGTGTGTGTGCGAGTGTGTGCAAGTGTGTTTGTGCGAGTGTGTATGAGTGTGTGTGTGCGAGTGTGTGCAAGTGTGTGTGATTGTGTGTGAGTGTGTGTATGAGTGAGTGTGTGCGAGTGTGTGCGTGTGAGTCTGTGTGTGCACGCGAGTGTGTGCGAGTGTGTGAGTGTGTGTGCGAATGTGTGTGTGTGAGTGTGTGCGAGTGTGTATGAGTGTATGTGCGAGTGTGTGCCAGTGTGTGCGAGTGTGTGTGTGCGAGTGTGTGCAAGTGTGTGCGAGTGAGTGTGTGCGAGTGTGTGCGAGATTGTGCGAGTGTGTGTCTGCGAGTGTGTGTGCGAGTGTGTGTGTGCGAGTGTGTGTGCAATTGTGTATGAGTGTGTTCGAGTGTGTGTGAGTTTGTGCAAGTGTGTGCATGTGTGCGTGCGAGTGCGTGCGAGTGAGTGTGAGTGTGTGCGAGTGTGTGTGAGTGTGTGTATGCGAGTGTGTGTGCGATTGTGTATGAGTGTGTGCGAGTGTGTGTGAGTTTGTGCGAGTGTGTGTGTGTGTGTGTGTGTGCGAGTGTGTGCTAGTGTGCACGAGTGTTTGAGTGTGTGCGAGTGTGCCTGAGTAAGTGTGTGTGTGATTGTGTGCGAGTGTTTCCGAGTGTGTGTGTGAGTGAGTAGGACTGTGTGTGCGAGTGTTTGCGAGTGTGTGTGCGAGCGAGTGTGTGCGAGTGTGTTCGAGGGTGTGCAATTGTGTGCAAGTGTGTGTGCGAGTGCGAGTCCATATGAGTGAGTGTGTGAATGTGTGCGAGTGTGTGCCAGTGTGTGTGTGCGAGTGTGTGTACGAGTGTGTGCGAGTGTGTGCGTGCGAGTGTGTGAGAGTGTGTATGAGTGTATGTGCGAGTGTGTGTTCGAGTGTGTGTGTTCGCATGTGTGCAAGTGTGTGCAAGTGTGTGTGCGAGTGCGTACGAGAGTGTGTGCGTGTGAGTGTGTGCGAGTGTGTGTGTGCGCGCGAGTGTGTGCGAGTGTGTGAGTGTGTGTGCGAATGTGTGTGAGTGTGTGCGAGTGTGTATGAGTGTATGTGCGAGTATGTGCCAGTGTGTGCGAGTGTGTGTGTGTGAGTGTGTGCAAATGTGTGCGAGTGAGTGTGTGCGAGAGTGTGCACGAGTGTGCTCGAGTGAGTGGGTGCATGTAAGTGTGTGCGTGCGAGTGTGTGCGAATGTGTGCGAGTGTGTGCATGCGAGTGTGTGCGTGCAAGTGTTTGCGTGCGAGTGTGTGCGAGTGTGTGCAAGTGTGTGAGTGTGTGCGAGTGTGTGTGTGAGTGTGTCCGAGTGTGTGCAAATGTGCCCGAGTGTGCGCGAGTGTGCACGAGTGAATGGGTGCGAGTGTGTGTGAATGTGTATGAGTGAGTGTGTGCGAGTTTGTGTGCAAGTGAGTGTGTGCGAATGTGTGCAAGTGTGTTTGTGAGTGTGTGTGCGAGTGTGTGTGTGCGAGTGTGTTCGAGTGTGTGCGAGTGTGTGTGAGTGTGTGCGAGTGTGTGTGCGAGTGTGTGCGAGTATGTGCAAATGTGCCCGAGTGTGCACGAGTGTGCACGAGTGAGTGTGTGCGAGTGTGTGCAAGTGTGTGTGAGTGTGTGCCAGTGTGTGTGTGCGAGTGTGTGCGAGTGTGTGTATGAGTGTGTGTGTTTGATTGTGCAAGTGTGTTTGTGAGTGTGTGTGCGAGTGTGTGCGAGTGTGTGTGAGTGTGTGCGAGTGTGTGTGCGAGTGTGTGCGAGTGTGTGCAAATGTGCCCGAGTGTGCACGAGTGAGTGTGTGCGAGTGTGTGCAAGTGTGTGTGAGTGTGTGCCAGTGTGTGTGTGCGAGTGTGTGCGAGTGTGTGTATGAGTGTGTGTGTTCGATTGTGTATAAGTGTGTGCGAGTGTGTGTGTGAGTGTGTGTGCAAGTGTGTGTGTGCGAGTGTGTTCGATTGTGTGCGAATGTGTGTGTGAGTGTGAGTGAGTGTGTACGAGTGTGTGCGAGTGTGTGTGCGAGTGTGTGCGATTGTGTGTGTGAGTGTGTAGGACTGTATGTGCGAGTGTGTGCGAGTGTGTTTGAGTGTGTGTGTGTGAGTGTGTGCAAGTGTGTGCGAGTGAGTGTGTGTGAGTGTGTGTGCGAGTGTGTGCGAGTGTGAGCGATTGTGTGTGAGAGTGTGTAGGTCTGTATGTGCGAGTGTGTATGAGTGTGTGTGTGAGTGTGTGCAAGTGTGTGTGAGTGAGTGTGTGTGAGTGTGTGTGCGAGTGTGTGCATGCGAGTGTGTGCGTGCGAGTGTGTGCGTGCGAGTGTGTGCGACTGTATGCGAGTGTGTGCGAGTGTGTGAGTGCGAGTGTGTGCGAATGTGTGCGAGTGTGTGCGTGCGAGTGTGCATGAGTGTGCACGAGTGTGTGCGTGTAAGTGTGTGCGTGCGAGTGTGTGCGAGTGTGCTCGAGTGAATGGGTGCGAGTGTGTGCGAGTGTGTGTGAGTGTGTGTGAGTGAGTGTGTGTGAGAGTGTATTAGTGAGTGTGTGTGAGTGTGTGCATGTGTGCGAGTTTGTGTGCGAGTTTGTGCGAGTGTGTGAGTGTGTGCGAGTGTGTGCGTGCGAGTGTGTACGTGTGAGTGTGTGCGAGTGTGTGAGTGTGTGTGCGAATGTGTGTGCGAGTGAGTGTGTATGAGTGTGTGTAGGAGTGTGTGCGAGTGTGTGCAATTGTGTGTGTGAGTGTGTAGGACTGTATGTGCAAGTGTGTGCGAGTGTTTTCGAGTGTGTGAGTGTGTGCGAGTGTGTGTGAGTGTGTGTGAGTGTGTGCAAGTGTGTGTGTGCGAGTGTGTGTGTGTGAGTGTGTGCAAGTGTGTTCGAGTGTGTGTGCGAGTGTGTATGAGTGTGTGTGTGCAAGTGTGTGCACATGTGTGTGAGTGTGTGTGAGTGTGTGCATGAGTGAGTGTGTGCGAGTGTGTGTGAGTGTGTGTGTGTGTGTGAGTGTGTGCGAGTGTGTGTGTGCGAGTGTGTGTGCGAGTGTGTGTGTGCGAGTGTGTGTGTGCGATTGTGTATTAGTGAATGTGTGCGAGTGTGCGTGAGTGTGTGTGTGTGAGTGAGTGACTGTGTGTGTGTGAGTGAGTGCCAGTGAGTGTGAGTGAGTGTGAGTGAGTGTGTGCGAGTGTGTGCGAGTGTGTGTGTGCGATTGTGCATAAGTGTGTGCGAGTGTGAGTGTGTAGGACTGTGTGTGCGAGTGTGTGTGCGAGTGTGTGTGAGTGTGTGCGAGTGTGTGTAGGAGTGTGTGCGATTGTGTGTGTGAGTGTGTAGGACTGTATGTGCGAGTGTGTGCGACTGTGTTCGAGTGTGTGTGTGCGAGTGTGTGAGCATGTGTGAGTGTGTGCAAGTGTGTGCGTGCGAGTGTGTGTGTGCGAGTGTGTGTGATTGTGTATGAGTGAGTGTGTGCGTGTGTGCAAGTGTGTTTGAGTGTGTTTGTGCGAGTGTCTATGAGTGTGTGTGCGAGTGTGTGCAAGTGTGTTTGTGCGAGTGTGTATGAGTGTGTGTGTGCGAGTGTGTGCAAGTGTGTGTGATTGTGTGTGAGTGTGTGTATGAGTGAGTGTGTGCGAGTGTGTGCGAGTGTGTGTGCGAGTGTATGCGCGAGTGTGTGCGTGCGAGTGTGTGCGTGCGAGTGTGTGCGTGCACACGAGTGTGTGAGTGTGTGTGCGAATGTGTGTGCGTGTGAGTGTGTGCGAGTGTGTATGAGTGTATGTGCGAGTGTGTTCCAGTGTGTGCAAGTGTGTGTGTGTGTGAGTGTGTGCAAGTGTTTGCGAGTGAGTGTGTGCGAGAGTGTGCGAGTGTGTGTGTGCGAGTGTGTGAGCATGTGTGAGTGTGTGCAAGTGTGTGCGAGTGTATGCGCGAGTGTGTGCGTGCGAGTGTGTGCGTGCGAGTGTGTGCGTGCACACGAGTGTGTGAGTGTGTGTGCGAATGTGTGTGCGTGTGAGTGTGTGCGAGTGTGTATGAGTGTATGTGCGAGTGTGTTCCAGTGTGTGCAAGTGTGTGTGTGTGTGAGTGTGTGCAAGTGTTTGCGAGTGAGTGTGTGCGAGAGTGTGCGAGTGTGTGTGTGCGAGTGTGTGAGCATGTGTGAGTGTGTGCAAGTGTGTGCGTGCGAGTGTGTGTGTGCGAGTGTGTGTGATTGTGTATGAGTGAGTGTGTGCGTGTGTGCAAGTGTGTTTGAGTGTGTTTGTGCGAGTGTCTATGAGTGTGTGTGCGAGTGTGTGCAAGTGTGTTTGTGCGAGTGTGTATGAGTGTGTGTGTGCGAGTGTGTGCAAGTGTGTGTGATTGTGTGTGAGTGTGTGTATGAGTGAGTGTGTGCGAGTGTGTGCGAGTGTGTGTGCGAGTGTATGCGCGAGTGTGTGCGTGCGAGTATGTGCGTGCGAGTCTGTGTGTGCACACGAGTGTGTGAGTGTGTGTGCGAATGTGTTTGCGTGTGAGTGTGTGCGAGTGTGTATGAGTGTATGTGCGAGTGTGTGCCAGTGTGTGCGAGTGTGTGTGTGCGAGTGTGTGCAAGTGTGTGCGAGTGAGTGTGTGCGAGTTTGTGTGCGAGTGTGTGCGAGTGAGTGTGTGCGAATGTGTATGAGTGTGTGTGCGAGTGTGTGCAAGTGGGTGCGAGTGTGTGGGTGCGAGTGTGTGCAAGTGTGTGCGAGTATGTGTGAATGTGTGTTTGAGTGTGTGCGAGTGTGTGCCAGTGAGTGTGTGCGAGTGTTTGCGAGTGTGTGTGTGAGTGTGTGCATGCGAGTGTGTGCGTGCGGGTGTGTGCGAGTGTGTGTGAGTGTGTGTGTGAATGTGTGTGTGTGCGAGTGTGCGTGCGAGTGAGTGTGTGAGTGTGTGTGCAATTGTGTATGAGTGTGTGCAAGTGTGTGTGCGTTTGTGCGAGTGTGTGCGTGTGTGTGTGCGAGTGCGTGTGAGTGAGTGTGAGTGCGTGCAAATGTGTGCGCGAGTGTGCGAGTGTGGGCGTGCGAGTGTGTGCTAGTGTGCGCGAGTGTGTGAGTGTGTGCGAGTGTGCGTGAGTAAGTGTGTGTGAGAGTATGTGCGAGTGTTGCCGAATGTGTGTGTGAGTGTGTAGGACTGTGTGCGCGAGTGTGTGTGCAAGTGTGTGTGTACGAGTGTGTTCGAGTGTGTGCAATTTTGTGCGAGTGTGTGTGTGCGAGTGCATATGAGTAAGTGTGTGCGAATGTGTGCGAGTGTGTGCGAGTGTGTGTGCGAGTGTGTGCGTGCGACTGTGTGCGTGCGACTGTGTGCGAGTGTGTGCGAGTGTTTGCGTGTGTGTGCGAGTGTGTGCAAGTGTGTGTGAGTGTGTGCGAGTGTGTGTGAGTGTGTGTGAGTGTGTGCAAGTGTGTGTGTGCGAGTGTGTGTGTGCGATTGTGTATGAATGTGTGCGAGTATGTGTGTGAGTGTGTGCGAGTGTGTGCGTGCGAGTGCGAGTGTGTGCAAATGTGTGTGAGAGTGTGCGAGTGTGGGCGTGCGAGTGTGTGCGAGTGTGCGCGAGTGTGTGCGTGTGAGTGAGTGTGTGTGTGAGTGTGAGTGTGTGCTAGTGTGCATGAGTGTGTGAGTGTGTGTGAGTGTGCGCGAGTGTGCGTGTGAGTGAGTGAGTGTGTGCGAGTGTGTGTGAGTGTGTACGAGTGTGTGTAGGAGTGTGTGCGAGTGTGTGCGATTGTGTGTGTGAGTGTGTAGGACTGTATGTGCAAGTGTGTGCGAGTGTGTTCGAGTGTGTGAGTGTGTGCGAGTGTGTGTGAGTGTGTGTGAGTGTGTGCAAGTGTGTGTGTGCGAGTGTGTGTGTGTGTGTGCGAGTGTGTGTGTGAGTGTGTGCAAGTGTGTTTGAGTGTGTGTGCGAGTGTGTATGAGTGTGTGTGTGTGCAAGTGTGTGCGTGTGTGTGTGAGTGTGTCTGAGTGTGTGCATGAGTGAGTGTGTGCGAGTGTGTGTGTGTGAGTGTGTGCGAGTGTGTGTGCGAGTGTGTGTGCGAGTGTGTGCGTGCGAGTGTGTGCGAGTGTGTGTGTGTGAGTGTGTGCGACTGTGTGTGTGCGATTGTGTATTAGTGAATGTGTGCGAGTGTGCGTGAGTGTGTGCGTGTGAGTGTGTGTGTGTGCGAGTGTGTGCGAGTGAGTGTGTGCGAGTGTGTGTGTGCGATTGTGCATAAGTGTGTGCGAGTGTGAGTGTGTAGGACTGTGTATGCAAGTGTGTGTGAGTGTGTGCAAGTGTGTGCGTGCGAGTGTGTGTGTGCGAGTGTGTGTGATTGTGTATGAGTGAGTGTGTGCGAGTGTGTGTGTGAGTGTGTGCAAGTGTGTTTGAGTGTGTTTGTGCGAGTGTGTATGAGTGTGTGTGTGAGAGTGTGTGCAAGTGTGTTTGTGCGAGTGTGTATGAGTCTGTGTGTGTGCGAGTGTGTGCAAGTGTGTGTGATTGTGTGTGAGTGTGTGTATGAGTGAGTGTGTGCGAGTGTGTGCGTGTGAGTCTGTGTGTGCACGCGAGTGTGTGCGAGTGTGTGAGTGTATGTGCGAATGTGTGTGTGTGAGTATGTGCGAGTGTGTGCCAGTGTGTGCGAGTGTGTGTGTGCGAGTGTGTGCAAGTGTGTGCGAGTGAGTGTGTGCGAGTGTGTGCAAGAGTGTGCAAGTGTGTGTGTGCGAGTGTGTGTGTGCGAGTGTGTGTGTGCGAGTGTGTGTGCAATTGTGTATGAGTGTGTTCGAGTGTGTGTGAGTTTGTGCAAGTGTGTGCATGTGTGCGTGCGAGTGCGTGCGAGTGAGTGCGAGTGTGTGCGAGTGTGTGTGAGTGTGTGTATGCGAGTGTGTGTGCGATTGTGTATGAGTGTGTGCGAGTGTGTGTGAGTTTGTGCGAGTGTGTATGTGTGTGTGTGTGCGAGTGTGTGCTAGTGTGCACGAGTGTTTGAGTGTGTGCGAGTGTGCCTGAGTAAGTGTGTGTGTGATTGTGTGCGAGTGTTTCCGAGTGTGTGTGTGAGTGAGTAGGACTGTGTGTGCGAGTGTTTCCGAGTGTGTGTGCGAGCGAGTGTGTGCGAGTGTGTTCAAGGGTGTGCAATTGTGTGCAAGTGTGTGTGTGCGAGTGCGAGTCCATATGAGTGAGTGTGTGAATGTGTGCGAGTGTGTGCAAGTGTGTGTGAGTGTGTGAGTGTGTGTGTGAGTGTGTGTGAATGTGTGTGAGTCTGTGTGTGCGAGTGTGTGTGTGCGATTGTGTATGAATGTGTGCGAGTATGTGTGTGAGTGTGTGCGAGTGTGTGCGAGTGTGTGCGTGCGAGTGTGAGTGTGTGCAAATGTGTGCGAGAGTGTGCGAGTGTGGGCGTGCGAGTGTGTGCGAGTGTGCGCGAGGGTGTGCGTGTGAGTGAGTGTGTGTGTGAGTGTGAGTGTGTGCTAGTGTGCATGAGTGTGTGAGTGTGTGCGAGTGTGCGCGAGTGTGCGTGTGAGTGAGTGAGTGTGTGCGAGTGTGTGTGCGAGTGTGTGTGAGTGTGTACGAGTGTGTGTAGGAGTGTGTGCGAGTGTGTGCGATTGTGTGTGTGAGTGTGTAGGACTGTATGTGCAAGTGTGTGCGAGTGTGTTCGAGTGTGTGAGTGTGTGCGAGTGTGTGTGAGTGTGTGTGAGTGTGTGCAAGTGTGTGTGTGCGAGTGTGTGTGTGCGAGTGTGTGTGTGAGTGTGTGTGTGTGCGAGTGTGTGCGAGTGAGTGTGTGCGAGTGTGTGTTTGTGATTGTGCATAAGTGTGTGCGAGTGTGAGTGTGTAGGACTGTGTGTGTGAGTGTGTGCAAGTGTGTGCGTGCGAGTGTGTGTGTGTGATTGTGTATGAGTGAGTGTGTGCGAGTGTGTGTGTGAGTGTGTGCAAGTGTGTTTGAGTGTGTTTGTGCGAGTGTGTATGAGTGTGTGTGTGCGAGTGTGTGCAAGTGTGTTTGTGCGAGTGTGTATGAGTGTGTGTGTGCGAGTGTGTGCAAGTGTGTGTGATTGTGTGTGAGTGTGTGTATGAGTGAGTGTGTGCGAGTGTGTGCGTGTGAGTCTGTGTGTGCACGCGATTGTGTGCGAGTGTGTGAGTGTGTGTGCGAATGTGTGTGTGTGAGTGTGTGCGATTGTGTATGAGTGTATGTGTGAGTGTGTGCCAGTGTGTGCGAGTGTGTGTGTGCGAGTGTGTGCAAGTGTGTGCGAGTGAGTGTGTGCGAGTGTGTGCGAGAGTGTGCGAGTGTGTGTGTGCGAGTGTGTGTGTGCGAGTGTGTGTGTGCGAGTGTGTGTGCAATTGTGTATGAGTGTGTTCGAGTGTGTGTGAGTTTGTGCAAGTGTGTGCGTGTGTGCGTGCGAGTGCGTGCGAGTGAGTGTGAGTGTGTGCGAGTGTGTGTGAGTGTGTGTATGCGAGTGTGTGTGCGATTGTGTATGAGTGTGTGCGAGTGTGTGTGAGTTTGTGTGAGTGTGTGTGTGTGCGAGTGTGTGCTAGTGTGCACGAGTGTTTGAGTGTGTGCGAGTGTGCCTGAGTAAGTGTGTGTGTGATTGTGTGCGAGTGTTTCCGAGTGTGTGTGTGAGTGAGTAGGACTGTGTGTGCGAGTGTTTGCGAGTGTGTGTGCGAGCGAGTGTGTGCGAGTGTGTTCGAGGGTGTGCAATTGTGTGCAAGTGTGTGTGTGCGAGTGCGAGTCCATATGAGTGAGTGTGTGAATGTGTGCGAGTGTGTGCCAGTGTGTGTGTGCGAGTGTGTGTACGAGTGTGTGCGAGTGTGTGCGTGCGAGTGTGTGAGAGTGTGTATGAGTGTATGTGCGAGTGTGTGTGCGAGTGTGTGCAAGTGTGTGTTCGAGTGTGTGTGTTCGCATGTGTGCAAGTGTGTGCGAGTGTGTGTGCGAGTGCGTACGAGAGTGTGTGCGTGTGAGTGTGTGCAAGTGTGTGTGTGCGCGCGAGTGTGTGCGAGTGTGTGAGTGTGTGTGCGAATGTGTGTGAGTGTGTGCGAGTGTGTATGAGTGTATGTGCGAGTATGTGCCAGTGTGTGCGAGTGTGTGTGTGAGAGTGTGTGCAAATGTGTGCGAGTGAGTGTGTGCGAGAGTGTGCACGAGTGTGCTCGAGTGAGTGGGTGCATGTAAGTGTGTGCGTGCGAGTGTGTGCGAATGTGTGCGAGTGTGTGCATGCGAGTGTGTGCGTGCAAGTGTTTGCGTGCGAGTGTGTGCGAGTGTGTGCAAGTGTGTGAGTGTGTGCGAGTGTGTGTGTGAGTGTGTCCGAGTGTGTGCAAATGTGCCCGAGTGTGCGCGAGTGTGCACGAGTGAATGGGTGCGAGTGTGTGTGAGTGTGTATGAGTGAGTGTGTGCGAGTTTGTGTGCGAGTGAGTGTGTGAGAATGTGTGCAAGTGTGTTTGTGAGTGTGTGTGCGAGTGTGTGTGTGCGAGTGTGTGCGAGTGTGTGCGAGTGTGTGTGAGTGTGTGCGAGTGTGTGTGCGAGTGTTTGCGAGTGTGTGTATGAGTGTTTGTGTTTGATTGTGCAAGTGTGTTTGTGAGTGTGTGTGCGAGTGTGTGCGTGCAGGTGTGTGCGAGTGTGTGCGAGTGTGTGTGAGTGTGTGCGAGTGTGTGTGCGAGTGTATGCGAGTGTGTGCAAATGTGCCCGAGTGTGCACGAGTGTGCACGAGTGAGTGTGTGCGAGTGTGTGCAAGTGTGTGTGAGTGTGTGCCAGTGTGTGTGCGAGTGTGTGCGAGTGTGTGTATGAGTGTGTGTGTTCGATTGTGTATAAGTGTGTGCGAGTGTGTGTGTGAGTGTGTGTGCAAGTGTGTGTGTGCGAGTGTGTTCGATTGTGTGCGAATGTGTGTGTGAGTGTGAGTGAGTGTGTACGAGTGTGTGCGAGTGTGTGTGCGAGTGTGTGCGAGTGTGTGCGATTGTGTGTGTGAGTGTGTAGGACTGTATGTGCGAGTGTGTGCGAGTGTGTATGAGTGTGTGTGTGTGAGTGTGTGCAAGTGTGTGCGAGTGAGTGTGTGTGAGTGTGTGTGCGAGTGTGTGTGCGAGTGTGTGCGAGTGTGAGCGATTGTGTGTGAGAGTGTGTAGGTCTGTATGTGCGAGTGTGTATGAGTGTGTGTGTGAGTGTGTGCAAGTGTGTGTGAGTGAGTGTGTGTGAGTGTGTGTGCGAGTGTGTGCATGCGAGTGTGTGCGTGCGAGTGTGTGCGGGCGAGTGTGTGCGACTGTGTGCGAGTGTGTGCGAGTGTGTGAGTGCGAGTGTGTGCGAATGTGTGTGAGTGTGTGCGTGCGAGTGTGCACGAGTGTGCACGAGTGTGTGCGTGTAAGTGTGTGCGTGCGAGTGTGTGCGAGTGTGCTCGAGTGAATGGGTGCGAGTGTGTGCGAGTGTGTGTGAGTGTGTGTGAGTGAGTGTGTGTGATAGTGTATTAGTGAGTGTGTGTGAGTATGTGCATGTGTGCGAGTTTGTGTGCGAGTGTGTGCGAGTGTGTGCGAGTGTGTGAGTGTGTGCGAGTGTGTGCGTGCGAGTGTGTACGTGTGAGTGTGTGCGAGTGTGTGAGTGTGTGTGCGAATGTGTGTGCGAGTGAGTGTGTATGAGTGTGTGTAGGAGTGTGTGCGAGTGTGTGCAATTGTGTGTGTGAGTGTGTAGGACTGTATGTGCAAGTGTGTGCGAGTGTGTTCGAGTGTGTGAGTGTGTGCGAGTGTGTGTGAGTGTGTGTGAGTGTGTGCAAGTGTGTGTGTGCGAGTGTGTGTGTGTGTGAGTGTGTGCAAGTGTGTTCGAGTGTGTGTGCGAGTGTGTATGAGTGTGTGTGTGCAAGTGTGTGCGCGTGTGTGTGAGTGTGTGTGAGTGTGTGCATGAGTGAGTGTGTGCGAGTGTGTGTGAGTGTGTGTGTGTGTGAGTGTGTGCGAGTGTGTGTGTGCGAGTGTGTGTGCGAGTGTGTGTGTGCGAGTGTGTGTGTGCGAGTGTGTGTGTGCGATTGTGTATTAGTGAATGTGTGCGAGTGTGCGTGAGTGTGTGTGTGTGTGAGTGAGTGACTGTGTGTGTGTGAGTGTGTGCCAGTGAGTGTGAGTGAGTGTGAGTGAGTGTGTGCGAGTGTGTGCGAGTGTGTGTGTGCGATTGTGCATAAGTGTGTGCGAGTGTGAGTGTGTAGGACTGTGTGTGTGAGTGTGTGTGCGAGTGTGTGTGAGTGTGTGCGAGTGTGTGTAGGAGTGTGTGCGATTGTGTGTGTGAGTGTGTAGGACTGTATGTGCGAGTGTGTGGGACTGTGTTCGAGTGTGTGTGTGCGAGTGTGTGAGCATGTGTGAGTGTGTGCAAGTGTGTGCGTGCGAGTGTGTGTGTGCGAGTGTGTGTGATTGTGTATGAGTGAGTGTGTGCGTGTGTGCAAGTGTGTTTGAGTGTGTTTGTGCGAGTGTCTATGAGTGTGTGTGCGAGTGTGTGCAAGTGTGTTTGTGCGAGTGTGTATGAGTGTGTGTGTGCGAGTGTGTGCAAGTGTGTGTGATTGTGTGTGAGTGTGTGTATGAGTGAGTGTGTGCGAGTGTGTGCGAGTGTGTTTGCGAGTGTATGCGCGAGTGTGTGCGTGCGAGTGTGTGCGTGCGAGTGTGTGCGTGCACACGAGTGTGTGAGTGTGTGTGCGAATGTGTGTGCGTGTGAGTGTGTGCGAGTGTGTATGAGTGTATGTGCGAGTGTGTGCCAGTGTGTGCAAGTGTGTGTGTGTGAGTGTGTGCAAGTGTTTGCGAGTGAGTGTGTGCGAGAGTGTGCGAGTGTGTGTGTGCGAGTGTGTGAGCATGTGTGAGTGTGTGCAAGTGTGTGCGTGCGAGTGTGTGTGTGCGAGTGTGTGTGATTGTGTATGAGTGAGTGTGTGCGTGTGTGCAAGTGTGTTTGAGTGTGTTTGTGCGAGTGTCTATGAGTGTGTGTGCGAGTGTGTGCAAGTGTGTTTGTGCGAGTGTGTATGAGTGTGTGTGTGCGAGTGTGTGCAAGTGTGTGTGATTGTGTGTGAGTGTGTGTATGAGTGAGTGTGTGCGAGTGTGTGCGAGTGTGTGTGCGAGTGTATGCGCGAGTGTGTGCGTGCGAGTCTGTGTGTGCACACGAGTGTGTGAGTGTGTGTGCGAATGTGTGTGCGTGTGAGTGTGTGCGAGTGTGTATGAGTGTATGTGCGAGTGTGTGCCAGTGTGTGCGAGTGTGTGTGTGCGAGTGTGTGCAAGTGTGTGCGAGTGAGTGTGTGCGAGTTTGTGTGCGAGTGTGTGCGAGTGAGTGTGTGCGAATGTGTATGAGTGTGTGTGCGAGTGTGTGCAAGTGGGTGCGAGTGTGTGGGTGCGAGTGTGTGCAAGTGTGTGCGAGTATGTGTGAATGTGTGTTTGAGTGTGTGCGAGTGTGTGCCAGTGAGTGTGTGCGAGTGTTTGCGAGTGTGTGTGTGAGTGTGTGCATGCGAGTGTGTGCGTGCGGGTGTGTGCGAGTGTGTGTGAGTGTGTGTGTGAATGTGTGTGTGTGCGAGTGTGCGTGCGAGTGAGTGTGTGAGTGTGTGTGCAATTGTGTATGAGTGTGTGCAAGTGTGTGTGCGTTTGTGCGAGTGTGTGCGTGTGTGTGTGCGAGTGCGTGTGAGTGAGTGCGAGTGCGTGCAAATGTGTGCGCGAGTGTGCGAGTGTGGGCGTGCGAGTGTGTGCTAGTGTGCGCGAGTGTGTGAGTGTGTGCGAGTGTGCGTGAGTAAGTGTGTGTGAGAGTATGTGCGAGTGTTGCCGAGTGTGTGTGTGAGTGTGTAGGACTGTGTGCGCGAGTGTGTGTGCAAGTGTGTGTGTACGAGTGTGTTCGAGTGTGTGCAATTTTGTGCGAGTGTGTGTGTGCGAGTGCATATGAGTAAGTGTGTGCGAATGTGTGCGAGTGTGTGCGAGTGTGTGTGCGAGTGTGTGCGTGCGACTGTGTGCGTGCGACTGTGTGCGAGTGTGTGCGAGTGTTTGCGTGTGTGTGCGAGTGTGTGCAAGTGTGTGTGAGTGTGTGCGAGTGTGTGTGAGTGTGTGTGAGTGTGTGCAAGTGTGTGTGTGCGAGTGTGTGTGTGCGATTGTGTATGAATGTGTGCGAGTATGTGTGTGAGTGTGTGCGAGTGTGTGCGAGTGTGTGCGTGCGAGTGTGTGCAAATGTGTGCGAGAGTGTGCAAGTGTGGGCGTGCGAGTGAGTGTGTGTGTGAGTGTGAGTGTGTGCTAGTATGCATGAGTGTGTGAGTGTGTGTGAGTGTGAGCGAGTGTGCGTGTGAGTGAGTGAGTGTGTGCGAGTGTGTGAGCGAGTGTGTGTGAGTGTGTACGAGTGTGTGTAGGAGTGTGTGCGAGTGTGTGCGATTGTGTGTGTGAGTGTGTAGGACTGTATGTGCAAGTGTGTGTGAGTGTGTTCGAGTGTGTGAGTGTGTGCGAGTGTGTGTGAGTGTGTGTGAGTGTGTGCAAGTGTGTGTGTGCGAGTGTGTACGAGTGTGTGTGTGAGTTTGTGCAAGTGTGTTCGAGTGTGTGTGCGAGTGTGTATGAGTGTGTGTGTGTGTGCAAGTGTGTGCGTGTGTGTGTGAGTGTGTGTGAGTGTGTGCATGAGTGAGTGTGTGCGAGTGTGTGTGAGTGTGTGCGAGTGTGTGTGCGAGTGTGTGTGCGAGTGTGTGCGTGCGAGTGTGTGCGAGTGAGTGTGTGCGACTGTGTGTGTGCGATTGTGTATTAGTGAATGTGTGCGAGTGTGCGTGAGTGTGTGCGTGTGAGTGTGTGTGTGTGCGAGTGTGTGCGAGTGAGTGTGTGCGAGTGTGTGTTTGCGATTGTGCATAAGTGTGTGCGAGTGTGAGTGTGTAGGACTGTGTGTGTGAGTGTGTGCAAGTGTGTGCGTGCGAGTGTGTGTGTGTGATTGTGTATGAGTGAGTGTGTGCGAGTGTGTGTGTGAGTGTGTGCAAGTGTGTTTGAGTGTGTTTGTGCGAGTGTGTATGAGTGTGTGTGTGCGAGTGTGTGCAAGTGTGTTTGTGCGAGTGTGTATGAGTGTGTGTGTGCGAGTGTGTGCAAGTGTGTGTGAGTGTGTGTATGAGTGAGTGTGTGCGAGTGTGTGCGTGTGAGTCTGTGTGTGCACGCGAGTGTGTGCGAGTGTGTGAGTGTGTGTGCGAATGTGTGTGTGTGAGTGTGTGCGAGTGTGTATGAGTGTATGTGCGAGTGTGTGCCAGTGTGTGCGAGTGTGTGTGTGCGAGTGTGTGCAAGTGTGTGCGAGTGAGTGTGTGCGAGTGTGTGCGAGAGTGTGCGAGTGTGTGTGTGCGAGTGTGTGTGTGTGTGCGAGTGTGTGTGCAATTGTGTATGAGTGTGTTCGAGTGTGTGTGAGTTTGTGCAAGTGTGTGCGTGTGTGCGTGCGAGTGCGTGCGAGTGAGTGTGAGTGTGTGCGAGTGTGTGTGAGTGTGTGTATGCGAGTGTGTGTGCGATTGTGTATGAGTGTGTGCGAGTGTGTGTGAGTTTGTGCGAGTGTGTGTGTGTGTGTGTGTGCGAGTGTGTGCTAGTGTGCATGAGTGTTTGAGTGTGTGCGAGTGTGCCTGAGTAAGTGTGTGTGTGATTGTGTGCGAGTGTTTCCGAGTGTGTGTGTTAGTGAGTAGGACTGTGTGTGCGAGTGTTTGCGAGTGTGTGTGCGAGCGAGTGTGTGCGAGTGTGTTCGAGGGTGTGCAATTGTGTGCAAGTGTGTGGGTGCGAGTGCGAGTCCATATGAGTGAGTGTGTGAATGTGTGCGAGTGTGTGCCAGTGTGTGTGTGCGAGTGTGTGTACGAGTGTGTGCGAGTGTGTGCGTGCGAGTGTGTGAGAGTGTGTATGAGTGTATGTGCGAGTGTGTGTGCGAGTGTGTGCTAGTGTGTGTTCGAGTGTGTGTGTTCGCATGTGTGCAAGTGTGTGCGAGTGTGTGTGCGAGTGCGTACGAGAGTGTGTGCGTGTGAGTGTGTGCGAGTGTGTGTGGGCGCGCAAGTGTGTGCGAGTGTGTGAGTGTGTGTGCGAATGTGTGTGAGTGTGTGCGAGTGTGTATGAGTGTATGTGCGAGTATGTGCCAGTGTGTGCGAGTGTGTGTGTGTGAGTGTGTGCAAATGTGTGCGAGTGAGTGTGTGCGAGAGTGTGCACGAGTGTGCTCGAGTGAGTGGGTGCATGTAAGTGTGTGCGTGCGAGTGTGTGCGAATGTGTGCGAGCGTGTGCATGCGAGTGTGTGCGTGCAAATGTTTTCGTGCGAGTGTGTGTGAGTGTGTGCAAGTGTGTGAGTGTGTGCGAGTGTGTGTGTGAGTGTGTCCGAGTGTGTGCAAATGTGCCCGAGTGTGCGCGAGTGTGCACGAGTGAATGGGTGCGAGTGTGTGTGAGTGTGTATGAGTGAGTGTGTGCGAGTTTGTGTGCGAGTGAGTGTGTGCGAATGTGTGCAAGTGTGTTTGTGAGTGTGTGTGCGAGTGTGTGTGTGCGAGTGTGTGCGAGTGTGTGCGAGTGTGTGTGAGTGTGTGCGAGTGTGTGTGCGAGTGTGTGCGAGTATGTGCAAATGTGCCCGAGTGTGCACGAGTGTGCACGAGTGAGTGTGTGCGAGTGTGTGCAAGTGTGTGTGAGTGTGTGCCAGTGTGTGTGTGCGAGTGTGTGCGAGTGTGTGTATGAGTGTGTGTGTTTGATTGTGCAAGTGTGTTTGTGAGTGTGTGTGCGAGTGTGTGCGTGCAAGTGTGTGCGAGTGTGTGCGAGTGTGTGTGAGTGTGTGCGAGTGTGTGTGCGAGTGTGTGCGAGTGTGTGCAAATGTGCCCGAGTGTGCACGAGTGTGCACGAGTGAGTGTGTGCGAGTGTGTGCAAGTGTGTGTGAGTGTGTGCCAGTGTGTGTGTGCGAGTGTGTGCGAGTGTGTGTATGAGTGTGTGTGTTCGATTGTGTATAAGTGTGTGCGAGTGTGTGTGTGAGTGTGTGTGCAAGTGTGTGTGTGCGAGTGTGTTCGATTGTGTGCGAATGTGTGTGTGAGTGTGAGTGAGTGTGTACGAGTGTGTGCGAGTGTGTGCGAGTGTGTGTGCGAGTGTGTGCGAGTGTGTGCGATTGTGTGTGTGAGTGTGTAGGACTGTATGTGCGAGTGTGTGCGAGTGTGTATGAGTGTGTGTGTGTGAGTGTGTGCGAGTGTGTGCGAGTGAGTGTGTGTGTGTGTGTGTGCGAGTGTGTGTGCGAGTGTGTGCGAGTGTGAGCGATTGTGTGTGAGAGTGTGTAGGTCTGTATGTGCGAGTGTGTATGAGTGTGTGTGTGAGTGTGTGCAAGTGTGTGTGAGTGAGTGTGTGTGAGTGTGCGTGCGAGTGTGTGCATGCGAGTGTGTGCGTGCGAGTGTGAGCGTGCGAGTGTGTGCGACTGTGTGCGAGTGTGTGCGAGTGTGTGAGTGCGAGTGTGTGCGAATGTGTGCGAGTGTGTGCGTGCGAGTGTGCACGAGTGTGCACGAGTGTGTGCGTGTAAGTGTGTGCGTGCGAGTGTGCTCGAGTGAATGGGTGCGAGTGTGTGCGAGTGTGTGTGAGTGTGTGTGAGTGAGTGTGTGTGAGAGTGTATTAGTGAGTGTGTGTGAGTGTGTGCATGTGTGCGAGTTTGTGTGCGAGTGTGTGCGAGTGTGTGAGTGTGTGCGAGTGTGTGCGTGCCAGTGTGTACGTGTGAGTGTGTGCGAGTGTGTGAGTGTGTGTGCGAATGTGTAAGCGAGTGAGTGTGTATGAGTGTGTGTAGGAGTGTGTGCGAGTGTGTGCAATTGTGTGTGTGAGTGTGTAGGACTGTATGTGCAAGTGTGTGCGAGTGTGTTCGAGTGTGTGAGTGTGTGCGAGTGTGTGTGAGTGTGTGTGAGTGTGTGCAAGTGTGTGTGTGCGAGTGTGTGTGTGTGTGAGTGTGTGCAAGTGTGTTCGAGTGTGTGTGCGAGTGTGTATGAGTGTGTGTGTGCAAGTGTGTGCGCGTGTGTGTGAGTGTGTGTGAGTGTGTGCATGAGTGAGTGTGTGCGAGTGTGTGTGAGTGTGTGTGTGTGTGAGTGTGTGCGAGTGTGTGTGTGCGAGTGTGTGTGCGAGTGTGTGTGTGCGAGTGTGTGTGTGCGAGTGTGTGTGTGCGATTGTGTATTAGTGAATGTGTGCGAGTGTGCGTGAGTGTGTGTGTGTGTGAGTGAGTGACTGTGTGTGTGCGAGTGTGTGCCAGTGAGTGTGAGTGAGTGTGAGTGAGTGTGTGCGAGTGTGTGCGAGTGTGTGTGTGCGATTGTGCATAAGTGTGTGCGAGTGTGAGTGTGTAGGACTGTGTGTGCGAGTGTGTGTGCGAGTGTGTGTGAGTGTGTGTGAGTGTGTGTAGGAGTGTGTGCGATTGTGTGTGTTAGTGTGTAGGACTGTATGTGCGAGTGTGTGCGACTGTGTTCGAGTGTGTGTGTGCGAGTGTGTGAGCATGTGTGAGTGTGTGCAAGTGTGTGCGTGCGCGTGTGTGTGCGAGTGTGTGTGATTGTGTATGAGTGAGTGTGTGCGAGTGTGTGCGAGTGTGTGTGCGAGTGTATGCGCGAGTGTGTGCGTGCGAGTCTGTGTGTGCAGACGAGTGTGTGAGTGTGTGTGCGAATGTGTGTGCGTGTGAGTGTGTGCGAGTGTGTATGAGTGTATGTGCGAGTGTGTGCCAGTGTGTGCGAGTGTGTGTGTGCGAGTGTGTGCAAGTGTGTGCGAGTGAGTGTGTGCGAGTGTGTGCGAGTGAGTGTGTGCGAATGTGTATGAGTGTGTGTGCGAGTGTGTGCAAGTGGGTGCGAGTGTGTGTGTGCGAGTGTGTGCAAGTGTGTGCGAGTATGTGTGAATGTGTGTTTGAGTGTGTGCGAGTGTGTGCCAGTGAGTGTGTGCGAGTGTTTGCGAGTGTGTGTGTGAGTGTGTGCATGCGAGTGTGTGCGTGCGGGTGTGTGCGAGTGTGTGTGAGTGTGTGTGTGAATGTGTGTGTGTGCGAGTGTGCGTGCGAGTGAGTGTGTGAGTGTGTGTGCAATTGTGTATGAGTGTGTGCAAGTGTGTGTGCGTTTGTGCGAGTGTGTGCGTGTGTGTGTGCGAGTGCGTGTGAGTGAGTGCGAGTGCGTGCAAATGTTTGCGCGAGTGTGCGAGTGTGGGCGTGCGAGTGTGTGCTAGTGTGCGCGAGTGTGTGAGTGTGTGCGAGTGTGCATGAGTAAGTGTGTGTGAGAGTATGTGCGAGTGTTGCCGAGTGTGTGTGAGTGTGTAGGACTGTGTGCGCGAGTGTGTGTGCAAGTGTGTGTGTACGAGTGTGTTCGAGTGTGTGCAATTTTGTGCGAGTGTGTGTGTGCGAGTGCATATGAGTAAGTGTGTGCGAATGTGTGCGAGTGTGTGCGAGTGTGTGTGCGAGTGTGTGCGTGCGACTGTGTGCGTGCGACTGTGTGCAAGTGTGTGCGAGTGTTTGCGTGTGTGTGCGAGTGTGTGCAAGTGTGTGCGAGTGTGTGTGAGTGTGTGAGTGTGTGCAAGTGTGTGTGTGCGAGTGTGTGTGTGCGATTGTGTATGAATGTGTGCGAGTATGTGTGTGAGTGTGTCCGAGTGTGTGCGAGTGTGTGCGTGCGAGTATGTGCAAATGTGTGCGAGAGTGTGCGAGTGTGGGCGTGCGAGTGTGTGCGAGTGTGCGCGAGTGTGTGCGTGTGAGTGAGTGTGTGTGTGAGTGTGAGTGTGTGCAAGTATGCATGAGTGTGTGAGTGTGTGTGAGTGTGCGCGAGTGTGCGTGTGAGTGAGTGAGTGTGTGTGAGTGTGTGTGCGAGTGTGTGTGAGTGTGTACGAGTGTGTGTAGGAGTGTGTGCGAGTGTGTGCAATTGTGTGTGTGAGTGTGTAGGACTGTATGTGCAAGTGTGTGCGAGTGTGTTCTAGTGTGTGAGTGTGTGCGAGTGTGTTTGAGTGTGTGTGAGTGTGTGCAAGTGTGTGTGTGCGAGTGTGTGTGTGCGAGTGTGTGTGTGAGTGTGTGCAAGTGTGTTTGAGTGTGTGTGCGAGTGTGTATGAGTGTGTGTGTGTGTGCAAGTGTGTGCGTGTGTGTGTGAGTGTGAGTGTGTGCATGAGTGAGTGTGTGCGAGTGTGTGTGAGTGTGTGTGTGTGAGTGTGTGCGAGTGTGTGTGCGAGTGTGTGTGCGAGTGTGTGCGTGCGAGTGTGTGCGAGTGTGTGTGTGTGAGTGTGTGCGAGTGTGTGTGTGCGATTGTGTATTAGTGAATGTGTGCGAGTGTGCGTGAGTGTGTGCGTGTGAGTGTGTGTGTGTGCGAGTGTGTGCGAGTGAGTGTGTGCGAGTGTGTGTGTGCGATTGTGCATAAGTGTGTGCGAGTGTGAGTGTGTAGGACTGTGTGTGTGAGTGTGTGTGAGTGTGTGCAAGTGTGTGCGTGCGAGTGTGTGTGTGCGAGTGTGTGTGATTGTGTATGAGTGAGTGTGTGCGAGTGTGTGTGTGAGTGTGTGCAAGTGTGTTTGAGTGTGTTTGTGCGAGTGTGTATGAGTGTGTGTGTGCGAGTGTGTGCAAGTGTGTTTGTGCGAGTGTGTATGAGTGTGTGTGTGCGAGTGTGTGCAAGTGTGTGTGATTGTGTGTGAGTGTGTGTATGAGTGTGTGTGTGCGAGTGTGTGCGTGTTAGTCTGTGTGTGCACGCGAGTGTGTGCGAGTGTGTGAGTGTGTGTGCGAATGTGTGTGTGTGAGTGTGTGCGAGTGTGTATGAGTGTATGTGCGAGTGTGTGCCAGTGTGTGCGAGTGTGTGTGTGCGAGTGTGTGCAAGTGTGTGCGAGTGAGTGTGTGCGAGTGTGTGCGAGAGTGTGCGAGTGTGTGTGTGCGAGTGTGTGTGTGCGAGTGTGTGTGTGCGAGTGTGTGTGCAATTGTGTATGAGTGTGTTCGAGTGTGTGTGAGTTTGTGCAAGTGTGTGCGTGTGTGCGTGCGAGTGCGTGCGAGTGAGTGCGAGTGTGTGCGAGTGTGTGTGAGTGTGTGTATGCGAGTGTGTGTGCGATTGTGTATGAGTGTGTGCGAGTGTGTTTGAGTTTGTGCGAGTGTGTATGTGTGTGTGTGCGAGTGTGTGCTAGTGTGCACGAGTGTTTGAGTGTGTGCGAGTGTGCCTGAGTAAGTGTGTGTGTGATTGTGTGCGAGTGTTTCCGAGTGTGTGTGTGAGTGAGTAGGACTGTGTGTGCGAGTGTTTGCGAGTGTGTGTGCGAGCGAGTGTGTGCGAGTGTGTTCGAGGGTGTGCAATTGTGTGCAAGTGTGTGTGTGCGAGTGCGAGTCCATATGAGTGAGTGTGTGAATGTGTGCGAGTGTGTGCCAGTGTGTGTGTGTGTGAGTGTGTGTACGAGTGTGTGCGAGTGTGTGCGTGCGAGTGTGTGAGAGTGTGTATGAGTGTATGTGCGAGTGTGTGTGCGAGTGTGTGCGAGTGTGTGTTCGAGTGTGTGTGTTCGCATGTGTGCAAGTGTGTGCGAGTGTGTGTGCGAGTGCGTACGAGTGTGTGTGCACGAGTGTGTGCGTGTGAGTGTGTGCGAGTGTGTGTGTGCGCGCGAGTGTGTGCGAGTGTGTGAGTGTGTGTGCGAATGTGTGTGAGTGTGTGCGAGTGTGTATGAGTGTATGTGCGCGTATGTGCCAGTGTGTGCGAGTGTGTGTGTGTGAGTGTGTGCAAATGTGTGCGAGTGAGTGTGTGCGAGAGTGTGCACGAGTGTGCTCGAGTGAGTGGGTGCATGTAAGTGTGTGCGTGCGAGTGTGTGCGAATGTGTGCGAGTGTGTGCATGCGAGTGTGTGCGTGCAAGTGTTTGCGTGCGAGTGTGTGCGAGTGTGTGCAAGTGTGTGAGTGTGTGCGAGTGTGTGTGTGAGTGTGTCCGAGTGTGTGCAAATGTGCCCGAGTGTGCGCGAGTGTGCACGAGTGAATGGGTGCGAGTGTGAGTGAGTGTGTATGAGTGAGTGTGTGCGAGTTTGTGTGCGAGTGAGTGTGTGCGAATGTGTGCAAGTGTGTTTGTGAGTGTGTGTGCGAGTGTGTGTGTGCGAGTGTGTGCGAGTGTGTGCGAGTGTGTGTGAGTGTGTGCGAGTGTGTGTGCGAGTGTGTGCGAGTATGTGCAAATGTGCCCGAGTGTGCACGAGTGTGCACGAGTGAGTGTGTGCGAGTGTGTGCAAGTGTGTGTGAGTGTGTGCCAGTGTGTGTGTGTGAGTGTGTGCGAGTGTGTGTATGAGTGTGTGTGTTTGATTGTGCAAGTGTGTTTGTGAGTGTGTGTGCGAGTGTGTGCGTGCGAGTGTGTGCGAGTGTGTGTGAGTGTGTGCGAGTGTGTGTGCGAGTGTGTGCGAGTGTGTGCAAGTGTGTGTGAGTGTGTGCCAGTGTGTGTGTGCGAGTGTGTGTATGAGTGTGTGTGTTCGATTGTGTATAAGTGTGTGCGAGTGTGTGTGTGAGTGTGTGTGCAAGTGTGTGTGCGAGTGTGTTCGATTGTGTGCGAATGTGTGTGTGAGTGTGAGTGAGTGTGTACGAGTGTGTGCAAGTGTGTGCGAGTGTGTGTGCGAGTGTGTGCGAGTGTGTGCGATTGTGTGTGTGAGTGTGTAGGACTGTATGTGCGAGTGTGTGCGAGTGTGTATGAGTGTGTGTGTGTGCGTGTGTGCAAGTGTGTGCGAGTGAGTGTGTGTGAGTGTGTGTGCGAGTGTGTGTGCGAGTGTGTGCGAGTGTGAGCGATTGTGTGTGAGAGTGTGTAGGACTGTATGTGCGAGTGTGTATGAGTGTGTGTGTGAGTGTGTGCAAGTGTGTGTGAGTGTGTGTGAGTGTGTGTGTGAGTGTGTGCATGCGAGTGTGTGCGTGCGAGTGTGTGCGTGCGAGTGTGTGCGACTGTGTGCGAGTGTGTGCGAGTGTGTGAGTGCGAGTGTGTGCGAATGTGTGCGAGTGTGTGCGTGCGAGTGTGCACGAGTGTGCACAAGTGTGTGCGTGCGAGTGTGTGCGCATGTGCTCGAGTGAATGGGTGCGAGTGTGTGCGAGTGTGTGTGAGTGTGTGTGAGTGAGTGTGTGTGAGAGTGTATTAGTGAGTGTGTGTGAGTGTGTGCGTGTGTGCGAGTTTGTGTGCGAGTGTGTGCGAGTGTGTGAGTGTGTGCGAGTGTGTGCGTGCGAGTGTGTACGTGTGAGTGTGTGCGAGTGTGTGAGTGTGTGTGCGAATGTGTGTGCGAGTGAGTGTGTATGAGTGTGTGTAGGAGTGTGTGCGAGTGTGTGCGAGTGTGTGTATGAGTGTGTGTGTTTGATTGTGCAAGTGTGTTTGTGAGTGTGTGTGCGAGTGTGTGCGTGCGAGTGTGTGCGAGTGTGTGTGAGTGTGTGCGAGTGTGTGTGCGAGTGTGTGCGAGTGTGTGCAAGTGTGTGTGAGTGTGTGCCAGTGTGTGTGTGCGAGTGTGTGTATGAGTGTGTGTGTTCGATTGTGTATAAGTGTGTGCGAGTGTGTGTGTGAGTGTGTGTGCAAGTGTGTGTGCGAGTGTGTTCGATTGTGTGCGAATGTGTGTGTGAGTGTGAGTGAGTGTGTACGAGTGTGTGCGAGTGTGTGCGAGTGTGTGTGCGAGTGTGTGCGAGTGTGTGCGATTGTGTGTGTGTGTGTAGGACTGTATGTGCGAGTGTGTGCGAGTGTGTATGAGTGTGTGTGTGTGCGTGTGTGCAAGTGTGTGCGAGTGAGTGTGTGTGAGTGTGTGTGCGAGTGTGTGTGCGAGTGAGTGCGAGTGTGAGCGATTGTGTGTGAGAGTGTGTAGGACTGTATGTGCGAGTGTGTATGAGTGTGTGTGTGAGTGTGTGCAAGTGTGTGTGAGTGTGTGTGAGTGTGTGTGTGAGTGTGTGCATGCGAGTGTGTGCGTGCGAGTGTGTGCGTGCGAGTGTGTGCGACTGTGTGCGAGTGTGTGCGAGTGTGTGAGTGCGAGTGTGTGCGAATGTGTGCGAGTGTGTGCGAGTGTGCACGAGTGTGCACAAGTGTGTGCGTGTAAGTGTGTGTGTGCGAGTGTGTGCGCGTGTGCTCGAGTGAATGGGTGCGAGTGTGTGCGAGTGTGTGTGAGTGTGTGTGAGTGAGTGTGTGTGAGAGTGTATTAGTGAGTGTGTGTGAGTGTGTGCGTGTGTGCGAGTTTGTGTGCGAGTGTGTGCGAGTGTGTGAGTGTGTGCGAGTGTGTGCGTGCGAGTGTGTACGTGTGAGTGTGTGCGAGTGTGTGAGTGTGTGTGCGAATGTGTGTGCGAGTGAGTGTGTATGAGTGTGTGTAGGAGTGTGTGCGAGTGTGTGCAATTGTGTGTGTGAGTGTGTAGGACTGTATGTGCAAGTGTGTGCGAGTGTGTTCGAGTGTGTGAGTGTGTGCGAGTGTGTGTGAGTGTGAGTGAGTGTGTGCAAGTGTGTGTGTGCGAGTGTGTGTGTGTGTGTGAGTGTGTGCAAGTGTGTGCGAGTGTGTATGAGTGTGTGGGTGCAAGTGTGTGCACGTGTGTGTGAGTGTGTGTGAGTGTGTGCATGAGTGAGTGTGTGCGAGTGTGTGTGAGTGTGTGTGTGTGTGTGAGTGTGTGCGAGTGTGTGTGTGCGGGTGTGTGTGCGAGTGTGTGTGTGCGAGTGTGTGTGTGCGATTGTGTATTAGTGAATGTGTGCGAGTGTGCGTCAGTGTGTGCGTGTGAGTGAGTGAGTGTGTGTGTGCGAGTGTGTGCCAATGAGTGTGAGTGAGTGTGAGTGAGTGTGTGCGAGTGTGTGCGAGTGTGTGTGTGCGATTGTGCCTAAGTGTGTGCGAGTGTGAGTGTGTAGGACTGTGTGTGCGAGTGTGTGTGCGAGTGTGTGTGAGTGTGTGCGAGTGTGTGTAGGAGTGTGTGCGATTGTGTGTGTGAGTGTGTAGGACTGTATGTGCAAGTGTGTGCGACTGTGTTCAAGTGTGTGTGTGCGAGTGTGTGAGCATGTGTGAGTGTGTGCAAGTGTGTGCGTGCGAGTGTGTGTGTGCGAGTGTGTGTGATTGTGTATGAGTGAGTGTGTGCGTGTGTGCAAGTGTGTTTGAGTGTGTTTGTGCGAGTGTTTTTGAGTGTGTGTGCGAGTGTGTGCAAGTGTGTTTGTGCGAGTGTGTATGAGTGTGTATGTGCGAGTGTGTGCAAGTGTGTGTGATTGTGTGTGAGTGTGTGTATGAGTGAGTGTGTGCGAGTGTGTGCGAGTGTTTGTGCGAGTGTATGCGCGAGTGTGTGCGTGCGAGTGTGTGCGTGCGAGTCTGTGTGTGCACACGAGTGTGTGAGTGTGTGTGCGAATGTGTGTGCGTGTGAGTGTGTGCGAGTGTGTATGAGTGTATGTGTGAGTGTGTGCCAGTGTGTGCGAGTGTGTGTGTGCGAGTGTGTGCAAGTGTGTGCGAGTGAGTGTGTGCGAGTGTGTGCGAGAGTGTGCGAGTGTGTGTGTGCGAGTGTGTGTGTGCGAGTGTGTGTGCAATTGTGTATGAGTGTGTGCGAGTGTGTGTGAGTTTGTGCAAGTGTGTGCGTGTGTGCGTGCGAGTGCGTGCGAGTGAGTGCGAGTGTGTGCGAGTGTGTGTGAATGTGTGTTTGAGTGTGTGCGAGTGGGTGCGAGTGTGTGGGTGCGAGTGTGTGCAAGTGTGTGCGAGTATGTGTGAATGTGTGTTTGAGTGTGTGCGAGTGTGTGCCAGTGAGTGTGTGCGAGTGTTTGCGAGTGTGTGTGCGAGTGTGTGTGTGAGTGTGTGCGTGCGAGTGTGTGTGTGCGGGTGTTTGCGAGTGTGTGTGAGTGTGTGTGCGAATGTGTGTGTGCGCGAGTGTGCGTGCGAGTGAGTGTGTGAGTGTGTGTGCAATTGTGTATGAGTGTGTGCGAGTGTGTGTGAGTTTGTGCAAGTGTGTGCGTGTGTGCGTGCGAGTGCGTGCGAGTGAGTGCGAGTGTGTGCGAGTGTGTGTGAGTGTGTGTATGCGAGTGTGTGTGCGATTGTGTATGAGTGTGTGCGAGTGTGTGTGAGTTTGTGCGAGTGTGTGTGTGTGTGCGAGTGTGTGCTAGTGTGCACGAGTGTTTGAGTGTGTGCGAGTGTGCCTGAGTAAGTGTGTGTGTGATTGTGTGCGAGTGTTTCCGAGTGTGTGTGTGAGTGAGTAGGACTGTGTGTGCGAGTGTGTTCGAGGGTGTGCAATTGTGTGCAAGTGTGTGTGTGCGAGTGCGAGTCCATATGAGTGAGTGTGTGAATGTGTGCGAGTGTGTGCCAGTGTGTGTGTGCGAGTGTGTGTATGAGTGTGTGCGAGTGTGTGCGTGCGAGTGTGTGCGAGTGTGTATGAGTGTATGTGCGAGTGTGTGTGCGAGTGTGTGTTCGAGTGTGTGTGTTAGCGTGTGTGCAAGTGTGTGCGAGTGCGTACGAGTGTGTGTGAGTGTGCACGAGTGTGTGCGTGTGAGTGTGTGTGAGTGTGTGTGTGCGCGTGAGTGTGTGTGAGTGTGTGAGTGTGTGTGTGAATGTGTGTGTGTGAGTGTGTGTGCGAATGTGTGTGCGTGTGAGTGTGTGCGAGTGTGTATGAGTGTATGTGCGAGTATGTGCCAGTGTGTGCGAGTGTGTGTGTGAGTGTGTGCAAGTGTGTGCGAGTGAGTGTGTGCGAGTGTGTGTGTGCGAGTATGTGTGTGCGAGTGTGTGTGTGCGAGAGTGTGCGAGTGTGTGTGTGCGAGTGTGTGTGTGCGAGTGTGTGTGCAATTGTGTATGAGTGTGTGCGAGTGTGTGTGAGTTTGTGCAAGTGTGTGCGTGTGTGCGTACGAGTGCGTGCGAGTGAGTGCGAGTGTGTGCGAGTGTGTGTATGCGAGTGTGTGTGCGATTGTGTATGAGTGTGTGCGAGTGTGAGTGAGTTTGTGTGAGTGTGTGCGAGTGTGTGCTAGTGTGCATGAGTGTTTGAGTGCGTGCGAGTGTGCGTGAGTAAATGTGTGTGTGATTGTGTGCGAGTGTTTCCGAGTGTGTGTGCGAGTGTGTGCGAGTGTGTGTACGAGCGTGTGTGTGCGAATGTGTTCGAGTGTGTGCAATTGTGTACGAGTGTGTGTGTGCGAGTGCGAGTCCGTATGAGTGAGTGTGTGAATGTGTGCGATTGTGTGCCAGTGTGTGTGTGCGAGTGTGTGTACGAGTGTGTGCGAGTGTGTGCGTGCGAGTGTGTATGAGTGTATGTGCGAGTGTGTGTGCGAGTGTGTGCGAGTGTGTGTGCGAGTGTGTGTGTTCGAGTGTGTGCAAGTGTGTGCGAGTGTGTGTGCGAGTGCGTACGAGTGTGTTCGTGTGTGCACGAGTGTGTGCGTGTGAGTGTGTGCGAGTGTGTGCGAGTGAGTGCAAGTGTGTGCGAGTGTGTGGGTGCGAGTGTGTGCAAGTGTGTGCGAGTGTGTGTGAATGTGTGTTCGAGTGTGTGCGAGTGTGTGCGTGCGAGTATGTGCGAGTGTGCTCGAGTGAATGGGTGCGAGTGTGTGCGAGTGTGTGTGAGTGTGTGCGAGTGAGTGTGTGCGAGTGTGTATGAGTGAGTGTGTGTGAGTGTGTGCGAGTTTGTGTGCGAGTGTGTGCGAGTGAGTGTGTGCGAATGTGTATGAGTGTGTGTGCGAGTGTGTGCAAGTGGGTGCGAGTGTGTGGGTGCGAGTGTGTGCAAGTGTGTGCGAGTATGTGTGAATGTGTGTTTGAGTGTGTGCGAGTGTGTGCCAGTGAGTGTGTGCGAGTGTTTGCGAGTGTGTGTGCGAGTGTGTGTGTGAGTGTGTGCGTGCGAGTGTGTGCGTGCGGGTGTTTGCGAGTGTGTGTGAGTGTGTGTGCGAATGTGTGTGTGTGCGAGTGTGCGTGCGAGTGAGTGTGTGAGTGTGTGTGCAATTGTGTATGAGTGTGTGCGAGTGTGTGTGCGTTTGTGCGAGTGTGTGCGTGTGTGTGTGCGAGTGCGTGTGAGTGAGTGCGAGTTTGTGCAAATGTGTGCGCGAGTGTGCGAGTGTGGGCGTGCGAGTGTGTGCTAGTGTGCGCGAGTGTGTGAGTGTGTGCGAGTGTGCGTGAGTAAGTGTGTGTGAGAGTATGTGCGAGTGTTGCCGAGTGTGTGTGTGAGTGTGTAGGACTGTGTGCACGAGTGTGTGTGCAAGTGTGTGTGTACGAGTGTGTTCGAGTGTGTGCAATTTTGTGCGAGTGAGTGTGTGCGAGTGTGTATGAGTGAGTGTGTGTGAGTGTGTGCGAGTTTGTGTGCGAGTGTGTGCGAGTGAGTGTGTGCGAATGTGTATGAGTGTGTGTGCGAGTGTGTGCAAGTGGGTGCGAGTGTGTGGGTGCGAGTGTGTGCAAGTGTGTGCGAGTATGTGTGAATGTGTGTTTGAGTGTGTGCGAGTGTGTGCCAGTGAGTGTGTGCGAGTGTTTGCGAGTGTGTGTGCGAGTGTGTGTGTGAGTGTGTGCGTGCGAGTGTGTGCGTGCGGGTGTTTGCGAGTGTGTGTGAGTGTGTGTGCGAATGTGTGTGTGTGCGAGTGTGCGTGCGAGTGAGTGTGTGAGTGTGTGTGCAATTGTGTATGAATGTGTGCGAGTGTGTGTGCGTTTGTGCGAGTGTGTGCGTGTGTGTGTGCGAGTGCGTGTGAGTGAGTGCGAGTTTGTGCAAATGTGTGCGCGAGTGTGCGAGTGTGGGCGTGCGAGTGTGTGCTAGTGTGCGCGAGTGTGTGAGTGTGTGCGAGTGTGTGTGAGTAAGTGTGTGTGAGAGTATGTGCGAGTGTTGCCGAGTGTGTGTGTGAGTGTGTAGGACTGTGTGCACGAGTGTGTGTGCAAGTGTGTGTGTACGAGTGTGTTCGAGTGTGTGCAATTTTGTGCGAGTGTGTGTGTGCGAGTGCATATGAGTAAGTGTGTGCGAATGTGTGCGAGTGTGTGCGAGTGTGTGTGCGAGTGTGTATGAGTGTGTGTGTGCAAGTGTGTGCGTGTGTGTGTGAGTGTGTGTGAGTGTGTGCATGAGTGAGTGTGTGCGAGTGTGTGTGAGTGTGTGTGAGTGTGTGCGAGTGTGTGTGTGCGTGTTTGTGTGTGAGTGTGTGCGTGTGAGTGTGTGCGAGTGTGTGTGTGTGTGATTGTGTATTAGTGAATGTGTGCGAGTGTGCGTGAGTGTGTGCGTGTGAGTGAGTGAGTGTGTGTGTGTGCGAGTGTGTGCGAGTGAGTGTGAGTGAGTGTGTGCGAGTGTGTGTGTGCGATTGTGCATAAGTGTGTGCGAGTGTGAGTGTGTAGGACTGTGTGTGTGAGTGTGTGTGCGAGTGTGTGCGAGTGTGTGCGAGTGTGTGCGAGTGTGTGTAGGAGTGTGTATTCAATTGTGTGTGTGAGTGTGCAGGACTGTATGTGCGAGTGTGTGCGACTGTGTTCGAGTGTGTGTGTGCGAGTGTGTGAGCATGTGTGAGTGTGTGCAAGTGTGTGCGTGCGAGTGTGTGTGTGCGAGTGTGTGTGATTGTGTATGAGTGAGTGTGTGCGAGTGTGTGCGAGTGTGTGTGTGAGTGTGTGCAAGTGTGTTTGAGTGTGTTTGTGCGAGTGTGTATGAGTGTGTGTGCGAGTGTGTGCAAGTGTGTTTGTGCGAGTGTGTATGAGTGTGTGTGTGCGAGTGTGTGCAAGTGTGTGTGATTGTGTGTGAGTGTGTGTATGAGTGAGTGTGTGCGAGTGTGTGCATGCGAGTCTGTGTGTGCACGCGAGTGTGTGCGAGTGTGTGAGTGTTTCTGCGAATGTGTGTGTGTGAGTGTGTGCGAGTGTGTATGAGTGTATGTGCGAGTGTGTGCCAGTGTGTGCGAGTGTGTGTGTGCGAGTGTGTGCAAGTGTGTGCGAGAGTGTGCGAGTGTGTGTGTGCGAGTGTGTGTGCGAGTGTGTGTGTGCGAGTGTGTGTGCAATTGTGTATGAGTGTGTTCGAGTGTGTGTGAGTTTGTGCAAGTGTGTGCGTGTGTGCGTGCGAGTGCGTGCGAGTGAGTGCGAGTGTGCGCGAGTGTGTGCGAGTGTGTGTATGCGAGTGTGTGTGCGATTGTGTATGAGTGTGTGCGAGTGTGTGTGAGTTTGTGCGAGTGTGTGTGTGTGTGCGAGTGTGTGCTAGTGTGCACGAGTGTTTGAGTGTGTGCAAGTGTGCCTGAGTAAGTGTGTGTGTGATTGTCTGCGAGTGTTTCCGAGTGTGTGTGTGAGTGAGTAGGACTGTATGTGCGAGTGTTTGCGAGTGTGTGTGCGAGCGAGTGTGTGCGAGTGTGTTCGAGGGTGTGCAATTGTGTGCAAGTGTGTGTGTGCGAGTCCATATGAGTGAGTGTGTGAATGTGTGCGAGTGTGTGCCAGTGTGTGTGTGCGAGTGTGTGTACGAGTGTGTGCGAGTGTGTGCGAGTGTGTATGAGTGTATGTGCGAGTGTGTGTGCGAGTGTGTGCGAGTGTGTGTTCGAGTGTGTGTGTTCGCGTGTGTGCAAGTGTGTGCGAGTGTGTGTGCGAGTGCGTACGAGTGTGTGTGAGTGTGCACGAGTGTGTGAGTGTGAGTGTGTGCGAGTGTGTGTGTGCACGCGAGTGTGTGTGAGTGTGTGTGCGAGTATGTGCCAGTGTGTGCGAGTGTGTGTGTGTGAGTGTGTGCAAATGTGTGCGAGTGAGTGTGTGCGAGAGTGTGCACGAGTGTGCTCGAGTGAGTGGGTGCATGTAAGTGTGTGCGTGCGAGTGTGTGCGAATGTGTGCGAGTGTGTGCATGTGAGTGTGTGCGTGCAAGTGTTTGCGTGCGAGTGTGTGCGAGTGTGTGCAAGTGTGTGAGTGTGTGCGAGTGTGTGTGTGAGTGTGTCCGAGTGTGTGCAAATGTGCCCGAGTGTGCGCGAGTGTGCACGAGTGAATGGGTGCGAGTGTGTGTGAGTGTGTATGAGTGAGTGTGTGTGAGTTTGTGTGCGAGTGAGTGTGTGCGAATGTGTGCAAGTGTGTTTGTGAGTGTGTGTGCGAGTGTGTGCATGCGAGTGTGTGCGAGTGTGTGCGAGTGTGTGTGAGTGTGTGCGAGTGTGTGCGAGTGTGTGCAAATGTGCCCGAGTGTGCACGAGTGAGTGTGTGCGAGTGTGTGCAAGTGTGTGTGAGTGTGTGTCAGTGTGTGTGTGCGAGTGTGTGCGAGTGTGTGTATGAGTGTGTGTGTTCGATTGTGCAAGTGTGTGTGCGAGTGTGTGCGTGCGAGTGTGTGTGAGTGTGTGCGAGTGTGTGTGCGAGTGTGTGTGCGAGTGTGTGCAAATGTGCCCGAGTGTGCACGAGTGTGCACGAGTGAGTGTGTGCGAGTGTGTGCAAGTGTGTGTGAGTGTGTGCCAGTGTGTGTGTGCGAGTGTGTGCGAGTGTGTGTATGAGTGTGTGTGTTCGATTGTGTATAAGTGTGTGTGTGAGTGTGTGTGCAAGTGTGTGTGTGCGAGTGTGTTCGATTGTGTGCAAATGTGTGTGTGAGTGTGAGTGAGTGTGTACGAGTGTGTTCGAGTGTGTGCGATTGTGTGTGAGAGTGTGTAGGACTGTATGTGCGAGTGTATATGAGTGTGTGTGTGAGTGTGTGCAATTGTGTGCGAATGAGTGTGTGTGAGTGTGTGCAAGTGTGTGTGTGCGTGTGAGTGTGTGCGTGCGAGTGTGTGCGACTGTGTGCGAGTGTGTGCGAGTGTGTGCGAGTGTGTGCGAATGTGTGCTAGTGTGTGCGTGCGAGTGTGCACGAGTGTGCACGAGTGTGTGCGTGTGAGTGTGTGTGTGCGAGTGTGTGCGAGTGTGCTCGAGTGAATGGGTGCGAGTGTGTGCGAGTGTGTGTGAGTGTGTGCGAGTGAGTGTGTGTGAGAGTGTATTAGTGAGTGTGTGTGAGTGTGTGCGTGTGTGCGAGTTTGTGTGCGAGTGTGTGCGAGTGTGCGAGTGTGTGCGTGCGAGTGTGTACGTGCGAGTGTGTGAGAGTGTGTGTGCGAATGTGAGTGCGAGTGAGTGTGTATGAGTGTGTGTAGGAGTGTGTGCGAGTTTGTGCGATTGTGTGTGTGAGTGTGTAGGACTGTATGTGCAATTGTGTGCGAGTGTGTTCGAGTGTGAGAGTGTGTGCGAGTGTGTGTGAGTGTGTGTGAGTGTGTGCAAGTGTGTGTGTGCGAGTGTGTGTGTGTGTGTGAGTGTGTGCAAGTGTGTTCGAGTGTGTGTGCGAGTGTGTATGAGTGTGTGTGTGCAAGTGTGTGCGCGTGTGTGTGAGTGTGTGTGAGTGTGTGCATGAGTGAGTGTGTGCGAGTGTGTTTGAGTGTGTGTGTGTGTGCGTGCGAGTGTGTGTGAGTGTGTGTATGCGAGTGTGTGTGCGATTGTGTATGAGTGTGTGCGAGTGTGTGTGAGTTTGTGCGAGTGTGTGTGTGTGTGTGCGAGTGTGTGCTAGTGTGCACGAGTGGTTGAGTGTGTGCGAGTGTGCCTGAGAGTGTGTGTGTGTCATTGTGTGCGAGTGTTTCCGAGTGTGTGTGTGAGTGAGTAGGACTGTGTGTGTGAGTGTTTGCGAGTGTGTGTGCGAGCGAGTGTGTGCGAGTGTGTTCGAGGGTGTGCAATTGTGTGCAAGTGTGTGTGTGCGAGTGCGAGTCCATATGAGTGAGTGTGTGAATGTGTGCGAGTGTGTGCCAGTGTGTGTGTGCGAGTGTGTGTACGAGTGTGTGCGAGTGTGTGCGTGCGAGTGTGTGCGAGTGTGTATGAGTGTATGTGCGAGTGTGTGTGCGAGTGTGTGTTCGAGTGTGTGTGTTCGCGTGTGTGCAAGTGTGTGCGAGTGTGTGTGCGAGTGCGTACGAGTGTGTGTGAGTGTGCACGAGTGTGTGCGTGTGAGTGTGTGCGAGTGTGTGTGTGCGCGCGAGTGTGTGTGAGTGTGTGTGCGAATGTGTGTGCGTGCGAGTGTGTGCGAGTGTGTGCGAGTGTGTGAGTGCGAGTGTGTGGGAATGTGTGCGAGTGTGTGTGTGCGAGTGTGCACGAGTGTGCACGAGTGTGTGCGTGTAAGTGTGTGCGTGCGAGTGTGTGCGAGTGTGCTCGAGTGAATGGGTGCGAGTGTGTGCGAGCGTGTGTGAGTGTGTGCGAGTGAGTGTGTGTGAGAGTGTATTAGTGAGTGTGTGAGAGTGTGTGCGTGTGTGCGAGTTTGTGTGCGAGTGTGTGCGAGTGTGCGAGTGTGTGCGTGCGAGTGTGTACGTGCGAGTGTGTGAGAGTGTTTGAGTGTGTGTGCGAATGTGAGTGCGAGTGAGTGTGTATGAGTGTGTGTAGGAGTGTGTGCGAGTGTGTGCGATTGTGTGTGTGAGTGTGTAGGACTGTATTTGCAAGTGTGTGCGAGTGTGTTCGAGTGTGTGAGTGTGTGCGAGTGTGTGTGAGTGTGTGTGAGTGTGTGCAAGTGTGTGTGTGCGAGTGTGTGTGTGTGTGAGTGTGTGCAAGTGTGTTCGAATGTGTGTGCGAGTGTGTATGAGTGTGTGTGTGCAAGTGTGTGCGCGTGTGTGTGAGTGTGTGCATGAGTGAGTGTGTGCGAGTGTGTGTGTGTGTGAGTGCGTGCGAGTGAGTGCGAGTGTGTGTGAGTGTGTGCGAGTGTGTGTATGCGAGTGTGTGTGCGATTGTGTATGAGTGTGTGCGAGTTTGTGTGAGTTTGTGCGAGTGTGTGTGTGTGTGCGAGTGTGTGCTAGTGTGCACGAGTATTTGAGTGTGTGCGAGTGTGCCTGAGTAAGTGTGTGTGTGATTGTGTGCGAGTGTTTCCGAGTGTGTGTGTGAGTGAGTAGGACTGTGTGTGCGATTGTTTGCGAGTGTGTTTGCGAGCGAGTGTGTGCGAGTGTGTTCGAGGGTGTCAAATTGTGTGCAAGTGTGTGTGTGCGAGTGCGAGTCCATATGAGTGAGTGTGTGAATGTGTGCGAGTGTGTGCCAGTGTGTGTGTGCGAGTGTGTGTACGAGTGTGTGCGAGTGTGTGCGTGCGAGTGTGTGCGAGTGTGTGCGAGTGAGTGTGTGTGAAAGTGTATTAGTGAGTGTGTGAGAGTGTGTGCGTGTGTGCGAGTTTGTGTGCGAGTGTGTGCGAGTGTGCGAGTGTGTGCGTGCGAGTGTGTACGTGCGAGTGTGTGAGAGTGTGTGAGTGTGTGTGCGAATGTGAGTGCGAGTGAGTGTGTATGAGTGTGTGTAGGAGTGTGTGCGAGTGTGTGCGATTGTGTGTGTGAGTGTGTAGGACTGTATTTGCAAGTGTGTGCGAGTGTGTTCGAGTGTGTAAGTGTGTGCGAGTGTGTGTGAGTGTGTGTGAGTGTGTGCAAGTGTGTGTGTGCGAGTGTGTGTGTGTGTGAGTGTGTGCAAGTGTGTTCGAGTGTGTGTGCGAGTGTGTATGAGTGTGTGTGTGCAAGTGTGTGCGCGTGTGTGTGAGTGTGTGCATGAGTGAGTGTGTGCGAGTGTGTGTGAGTGTGTGTGTGTGAGTGCGTGCGAGTGCGTGCAAGTGTGTGCGAGTGTGTGCGAGTGTGTGTATGCGAGTGTGTGTGCGATTGTGTATGAGTGTGTGCGAGTTTGTGTGAGTTTGTGCGAGTGTGTGTGTGTGTGTGTGCGAGTGTGTGCTAGTGTGCACGAGTATTTGAGTGTGTGCGAGTGTGCCTGAGTAAGTGTGTGTGTGATTGTGTGCGAGTGTTTCCGAGTGTGTGTGTGAGTGAGTAGGACTGTGTGTGCGATTGTTTGCGAGTGTGTTTGCGAGTGAGTGTGTGCGAGTGTTTGCGAGTGTGTGTGCGAGTGTGTGTGTGAGTGTGTGCGTGCTAGTGTGTGCGTGCGGGTGTGTGCGAGTGTGTGTGAGTGTGTGTGTGAATGTGTGTGTGTGCGAGTGTGCGTGCGAGTGAGTGTGTGAGTGTGTGTGCAATTGTGTATGAGTGTGTGCAAGTGTGTGTGCGTTTGTTCGAGTGTGTGCGTGTGTGCGTGCGAGTGCGTGCGAGTGAGTGCGAGTGCGTGCAAATGTGTGCGCGAGTGTGCGAGTGTGGGCGTGCGAGTGTGTGCTAGTGTGCGCGAGTGTGTGAGTGTGTGCGAGTGTGCGTGAGTAAGTGTGTGTGAGAGTATGTGCGAGTGTTGCCGAGTGTGTGTGTGAGTGTGTAGGACTGTGTGCGCGAGTGTGTGTGCAAGTGTGTGTGTACGAGTGTGTTCGAGTGTGTGCAATTTTGTGCGAGTGTGTGTGTGCGAGTGCATATGAGTAAGTGTGTGCGAATGTGTGCGAGTGTGTGTGCGAGTGTGTGTGCGAGTGTGTGCGTGCGACTGTGTGCGTGCGACTGTGTGCGAGTGTGTGCGAGTGTTTGCGTGTGTGTGCGAGTGTGTGCAAGTGTGTGTGAGTGTGTGTGAGTGTGTGTGTGAGTGTGTGTGAATGTGTGCGAGTCTGTGTGTGCGAGTGTGTGTGTGTGATTGTGTATGAATGTGTGCGAGTATGTGTGTGAGTGTGTGCGAGTGTGTGCGAGTGTGTGCGTGCGAGTGCGAGTGTGTGCAAATGTGTGCGAGAGTGTGCGAGTGTGGGCGTGCGAGTGTGTGCGAGTGTGCGCGAGTGTGTGCGTGTGAGTGAGTGTGTGTGTGAGTGTGAGTGTGTGCTAGTGTGCATGAGTGTGTGAGTGTGTGCGAGTGTGCGCGAGTGTGCGTGTGAGTGAGTGAGTGTGTGCGAGTGTGTGTGCGAGTGTGTGTGAGTGTGTACGAGTGTGTGTAGGAGTGTGTGCGATTGTGTGTGTGAGTGTGTAGGACTGTATGTGCAAGTGTGTGCGAGTGTGTTCGAGTGTGTGAGTGTGTGCGAGTGTGTGTGAGTGTGTGCAAGTGTGTGTGTGTGAGTGTGTGCGAGTGTGTGTGTGAGTGTGTGCAAGTGTGTTTGAGTGTGTGTGCGAGTGTGTATGAGTGTGTGTGTGTGTGCAAGTGTGTGCGTGTGTGTGTGAGTGTGTGTGAGTGTGTGCATGAGTGAGTGTGTGCGAGTGTGTGTGAGTGTGTGTGTGTGAGTGTGTGTGAGTGTGTGTGCGAGTGTGAGTGCGAGTGTGTGCGTGCGAGTGTGTGCGAGTGTGTGTGTGTGAGTGTGTGCGAGTGTGTGTGTGCGATTGTGTATTAGTGAATGTGTGCGAGTGTGCGTGAGTGTGTGCGTGTGAGTGTGTGTGTGTGCGAGTGTGTGTGAGTGAGTGTGTGCGAGTGTGTGTGTGCGATTGTGCATAAGTGTGTGCGAGTGTGAGTGTGTAGGACTGTGTGTGCGAGTGTGTGTGAGTGTGTGCAAGTGTGTGCGTGCGAGTGTGTGTGTGCGAGTGTGTGTGATTGTGTATGAGTGAGTGTGTGCGAGTGTGTGTGAGTGTGTGCAAGTGTGTTTGAGTGTGTTTGTGCGAGTGTGTATGAGTGTGTGTGTGCGAGTGTGTGAAAGTGTGTTTGTGTGAGTGTGTATGAATGTGTGTAAGAGTGTGTGATTGTGTGTGAGTGTGTGTATGAGTGAGTGTGTGCGAGTGTGTGCGTGTGAGTCTGTGTGTGCACGCGAGTGTGTGTGAGTGTGTGAGTGTGTGTGCGAATGTGTGTGTGTGAGTGTGTGCGAGTGTGTATGAGTGTATGTGCGAGTGTGTGCCAGTGTGTGCGAGTGTGTGTGTGCGAGTGTGTGCAAGTGTGTGCGAGTGAGTGTGTGCGAGTGTGTGCGAGAGTGTGCGAGTGTGTGTGTGCGAGTGTGTGTGTGCGAGTGTGTGTATGCGAGTGTGTGTGCAATTGTGTATGAGTGTGTTCGAGTGTGTGTGAGTTTGTGCAAGTGTGTGCGTGTGTGCGTGCGAGTGAGTGCGAGTGTGTGCGAGTGTGTGCGAGTGTGTGTATGCGAGTGTGTGTGCGATTGTGTATGAGTGTGTGCGAGTGTGTGTGAGTTTGTGCGAGTGTGTGTGTGTGTGTGCGAGTGTGTGCTAGTGTGCACGAGTGTTTGATTGTGTGCGAGTGTGCCTGAGTAAGTGTGTGTGTGATTGTGTGCGAGTGTTTCCGAGTGTGTGTGTGAGTGAGTAGGACTTTGTGTGAGAGTGTTTGCGAGTGTGTGTGCGAGCGAGTGTGTGCGAGTGTGTTCGAGGGTGTGCAATTGTGTGCAAGTGTGTGTGTGCGAGTGCGAGTCCATATGAGTGAGTGTGTGAATGTGTGCGAGTGTGTGCCAGTGTGTGTGTGTGCGAGTGTGTGTGAGTGTGTGTATGACTGTGTTTGTTCGATTGTGTATAAGTGTGTGCGAGTGTTTGTGTGAGTGTGTGTGCAAGTGTGTGTGTGTGCGAGTGTGTTCGATTGTGTGCGAATGTGTGTGTGAGTGTGAGTGAGTGTGTACGAGTGTGTGCGAGTGTGTATGAGTGTATGTGCGAGTATGTGCCAGTGTGTGCGAGTGTGCAATTGTGTATGAGTGTGTTCGAGTGTGTGTGAGTTTGTGCAAGTGTGTGCGTGTGTGCGTGCGAGTGCGTGCGAGTGAGTGCGAGTGTGTGCGAGTGTGTGTATGCGAGTGTGTTTGCGATTGTGTATGAGTGTGTGCGAGTGTGTGTGAGTTTGTGCGAGTGTGTGTGTGTGTGTGTGTGCGAGTGTGTGCTAGTGTGCACGAGTGTTTGAGTGTGTGCGAGTGTGCCTGAGTAAGTGTGTGTGTGATTGTGTGCGAGTGTTTCCGAGTGTGTGTGTGAGTGAGTAGGACTTTGTGTGCGAGTGTTTGCGAGTGTGTGTGCGAGCGAGTGTGTGCGAGTGTGTTCGAGGGTGTGCAATTGTGTGCAAGTGTGTGTGTGCGAGTGCGAGTCCATATGAGTGAGTGTGTGAATGTGTGCGAGTGTGTGCCAGTGTGTGTGTGTGCGAGTGTGTGTGAGTGTGTGTATGACTGTGTGTGTTCGATTGTGTATAAGTGTGTGCGAGTGTGTGTGTGAGTGTGTGTGCAAGTGTGTGTGTGCGAGTGTGTTCGATTGTGTGCGAATGTGTGTGTGAGTGTGAGTGAGTGTGTACGAGTGTGTGCGAGTGTGTATGAGTGTATGTGCGAGTATGTGCCAGTGTGTGCGAGTGTGCAATTGTGTATGAGTGTGTTCGAGTGTGTGTGAGTTTGTGCAAGTGTGTGCGTGTGTGCGTGCGAGTGCGTGCGAGTGAGTGCGAGTGTGTGCGATTGTGTGCGAGTGTGTGTATGCGAGTGTGTGTGCGATTGTGTATGAGTGTGTGCGAGTGTGTGTGAGTTTGTGCGAGTGTGTGTGTGTGTGTGCGAGTGTGTGCTAGTGTGCACGAGTGTTTGAGTGTGTGCGAGTGTGCCTGAGTAAGTGTGTGTGTGATTGTGTGCGAGTGTTTCCGAGTGTGTGTGTGAGTGAGTAGGACTTTGTGAGCGAGTGTTTGCGAGTGTGTGTGCGAGCGAGTGTGTGCGAGTGTGTTCGAGGGTGTGCAATTGTGTGCAAGTGTGTGTGTGCGAGTGCGAGTCCATATGAGTGAGTGTGTGAATGTGTGCGAGTGTGTGCCAGTGTGTGTGTGTGCGAGTGTGTGTGAGTGTGTGTATGAGTGTGTGTGTGTTCGATTGTGTATAAGTGTGTGCGAGTGTGTGTGTGAGTGTGTGTGCAAGTGTGTGTGTGCGAGTGTGTTCGATTGTGTGCGAATGTGTGTGTGAGTGTGAGTGAGTGTGTACGAGTGTGTGCGAGTGTGTGCGAGTGTGTGTGCGTGTGAGTGTGTGCGAGTGTGTGTGTGCGCATGAGTGTGTGCGAGTGTGTGAGTGTGTGTGAGTGTGCACGAGTGTGTGCGTGTGAGTGTGTGCGAGTGTTTGCGCGCGAGTGTGTGAGTGTGTGTGCGAATGTGTGTGCGTGTGAGTGTGTGCGAGTGTGTATGAGTGTATGTGCGAGTATGTGCCAGTGTGTGCGAGTGTGTGTGTGTGAGTGTGTGCAAGTGTGTGCGAGTGAGTGTGTGCGAGAGTGTGCGAGTGTGTGCGTGCGAGTGTGTGTTCGAGTGTGTGTGTTCGCGTGTGTGCGAGTGTGTGTACGAGTGTGTGTGAGTGTGCACGAGTGTGTGCGTGTGAGTGTGTGCGAGTGTTTGCGCGCGAGTGTGTGAGTGTGTGTGCGAATGTGTGTGCGTGTGAGTGTGTGTATGAGTGTATGTGCGAGTATGTGCCAGTGTGTGCGAGTGTGTGTGTGTGAGTGTGTGCAAGTGTGTGCAAGTGAGTGTGTGCGAGAGTGTGCGAGTGTGTGTGTGCGAGTGTGTGTGTGCGAGTGTGTGTGTGCGAGTGTGTGTGCAATTGTGTATGAGTGTGTGCGAGTGTGTGTGAGTTTGTGCAAGTGTGTGCGTGTGTGCGTGCGAGTGCGTGCGAGTGAGTGCGAGTGTGTGCGAGTGTGTGTGAGTTTGTGCGAGTGTGTGTGTGTGTGTGTGCGAGTGTGTGCTAGTGTGCACGAGTGTTTGAGAGTGTGCGAGTGTGCCTGAGTAAGTGTGTGTGTGATTGTGTGCGAGTGTTTCCGAGTGTGTGTGTGAGTGAGTAGGAATGTGTGTGCGACTGTGTGCGACTGTGTGTGCGAGCGTGTGTGTGCGAGTGTGTTCGAGTGTGTGCAATTGTGTGCGAGTGTGTGTGTGTGAGTGCGAGTCCGTATGAGCGAGTGTGTGAATGTGTGCGAGTGTGTGCCAGTGTGTGTGTGCGAGTGTGTGTGCGAGTGTGTGCGTGCGAGTGTGTATGAGTGTATGTGCGTCTGTGTGTGCGAGTGTGTGCGAGTGTGTGTGCGAGTGTGTGTGTTCGAGTGTGTGCAAGTGTGTGTGAATGTGTGTGCGAGTGCGTACGAGTGTGTTCGTGTGTGCACGAGTGTGTGCGTGTGAGTGTGTGCGAGTGTGTGCGTGCGAGTGTGTGCGAGTGTGCTCGAGTGAGTGGGTGTGAGTGTGTGCGAGTGTGCATGAGTGAGTGTATGTGAGTGTGTGCGTGTGTGCGAGTTTGTGTGCGAGTGTGCTCGAGTGAATGGGTGCGAGTTTGTGTGAGTGTGTGCGAGTGAGTGCAAGTGTGTGCGAGTGTGTGGGTGTGAGTGTGTGCAAGTGTGTGCGAGTGTGTGTGAATGTGTGTTCGAGTGTGTGCGAGTGTGTGTGAGTGTGTGTGCGAGTGTGTGCAAGTGTGTGCGAGTGTATGCGTGCGAGTGTGTGTGTTCGAGTGTGTGCGCGCGAGTGTGTGAGTGCGAATGTGTGTGCGTTTGAGTGTGTGCGAGTGTGCATGAGTGTATGTGCGAGTGTGTGCCAGTGTGTGCGAGTGAGTGTGTGCAAGTGTGTGCGAGTGTGTGCGAGAGTGTGCGAGTGTGTGCGAGTGTGTGTGTGCGAGTGTGTGTGCATTTGTGTATGAGTGTGTACGAGTGTGTATGAGTTTGTGCAAGTGTGTGCGTGTGTTCATGCGAGTGCGTGCGAGTGAGTGCGGGTGTGTGTAAGCGAGTGTGTGTGTGATTGTGTATGAGTGTGTGTGAGTTTGTGCAAGTGTGTGCGTGTGTGTGCGAGTGCGTGCGAATATGCGCAAATGTGTGCGAGTGTGGGTGTGCGAGTGTGTGCTAGTGTGCGCGAGTGTTTGAGTGTGTACGAGTGTGCGTGAGTAAGTGTGTGTGTAAGTGCATGCGAGTGTTTCCGAGTGTGTGTGTGAGTGTGAAGGAGTATGTGTGCGAGTGTGTGAGTACGAGTGTGTTCGAGTGTGTGCAATTGTGTGCGAGTGTGTGTGTGAGTGGGTATGAGTGAGTGTGTGCGAGTGTGTGTTTGAGAGTGTGTGTGCGAGTGTGTGCGAGTGTGTGCGAGTGTGTATGAGTGTATGTGCGAGTGTGTGCGCGAGTGTGTGTTTTAGAGTGTGTGCAATTGTGTGCGTTTGAGTGTGTGCATGAGTGTGTGCGTGCGAGTGTGCACGAGTGTGCTCGAGTGAGTGGGTGCATGTAAGTGTGTGCGTGCGAGTGTGTGCGAATGTGTGCGAGTGTGTGCATGCGAGTGTGTGCGTGCAAGTGTTTGCGTGCGAGTGTGTTCGAGTGTGTGCAAGTGTGTGAGTGTGTGCGAGTGTGTGTGTGAGTGTGTCCGAGTGTGTGCAAATGTGCCCGAGTGTGCGCGAGTGTGCACGAGTGAATGGGTGCGAGTGTTTGTGAGTGTGTATGAGTGAGTGTGTGCGAGTTTGTGTGCGAATGAGTGTGTGCAAATGTGTGCAAGTGTGTTTGTGAGTGTGTGTGCGAGTGTGTGCATGCGAGTGTGTGCGAGTGTGTGTGAGTGTGTGCGAGTGTGTGTGCGAGTGTGTGCGAGTGTGTGCAAATGTGCCCGAGTGTGCACGAGTGTGCACGAGTGAGTGTGTGCGAGTGTGTGCGAGTGTGGGTGAGTGTGTGCCAGTGTGTGTGTGCGAGTGTGTGTATGAGTGTGTGTGTTCGATTGTGCAAGTGTGTTTGTGAGTGTGTGTGCGAGTGTGTGCGTGCGAGTGTGTGCGAGTGTGTGTGAGTGTGTGCGAGTGTGTGTGCGAGTGTGTGCGAGTGTGTGCAAATGTGCCCGAGTGTGCCCGAGTGTGCACGAGTGAGTGTGTGCGAGTGTGTGCAAGTGTGTGCGAGTGTGTGCAAATGTGCCCGAGTGTGCCCGAGTGTGCACGAGTGAGTGTGTGCGAGTGTGTGCAAGTGTGTGTGAGTGTGTGCCAGTGTGTGTGTGCGAGTGTGTGCGAGTGTGTGTATGAGTGTGTGTGTGTTCGATTGTGTATAAGTGTGTGCGAGTGTGTGTGTGAGTGTGTGTGCAAGTGTGTGTGTGCGAGTGTGTTCGATTGTGTGCGAATGTGTGTGTGAGTGTGAGTGAGTGTGTACGAGTGTGTGCGAGTGTGTGCGATTGTGTGTGCGAGTGTGTGCGATTGTGTGTGTGAGTGTGTGGGACTGTATGTGCGAGTGTGTGCGAGTGTGTATGAGTGTGTGTGTGAGTGTGTGCAAGTGTGTGTGAGTGAGCGTGTGTGAGTGTGTGTGCGAGTGTGTGTGCGAGTGTGTGCGAGTGTGTGTGATTGTGTGTGAGAGTGTGTAGGACTGTATGTGCGAGTGTGTATGAGTGTGTGTGTGAGTGTGTGCAAGTGTGTGCGAGTGAGTGTGTGTGAGTGTGTGTGCGAGTGTGTGCATGCGAGTGTGTGCGTGCGAGTGTGTGCGACTGTGTGCGAGTGTGTGAGTGCGAGTGTGTGCGAATGTGTGCGAGTGTGTGCGTGCGAGTGTGCACGAGTGTGCACGAGTGTGTGCGTGTAAGTTTGTGCGTGCGAGTGTGTGCGAGTGTGCTCGAGTGAATGGGTGCAAGTGTGTGCGAGTGTGTGTGAGTGTGTGCGAGTGAGTGTGTGTGAGAGTGTATTAGTGAGTGTGTGTGAGTGTGTGCGTGTGTGCGAGTTTCTGTGCGAGTGTGTGCGAGTGTGTGAGTGTGTGCGAGTGTGTGCGTGCGAGTGTGTACGTGCGAGTGTGTGCGAGTGTGTGAGTGTGTGTGCGAATGTGTGTGCGAGTGAGTGTTTAGGAGTGTGTGTAGGAGTGTGTGCGAGTGTGTGCGATTGTGTGTGAGTGTGTAGGACTGTATGTGCAAGTGTGTGCGAGTGTGTTCGAGTGTGTGAGTGTGTGCGAGTGTGTGTGTGCGAGTGTGTGTGCATTTGTGTACGAGTGTGTGCGAGTGTGTGTGAGTTTGTGCAAGTGTGTGCGTGTGTTCATGCGAGTGCGTGCGAGTGAGTGCGGGTGTGTGTAAGCGAGTGTGTGTGCGATTGTGTATGAGTGTGTGTGAGTTTGTGCAAGTGTGTGCTTGTGTGTGCGAGTGCGTGCGAATACACGCAAATGTGTGCGAGTGTGGGCGTGCGAGTGTGTGCTAGTGTGCGCGAGTGTTTGAGTGTGTACGAGTGTGCGTGAGTAAGTGTGTGTGTAAGTGCGTGCGAGTGTTTCCGAGTGTGTGTGTGAGTGTGAAGGAGTGTGTGTGCGAGTGTGTGAGTACGAGTGTGTTCGAGTGTGTGCAATTGTGTGCGAGTGTGTGTGTGAGTGGGTATGAGAGAGTGTGTGCGAGTGTGTGCGAATGTGTGTTTGAGAGTGTGTGTGCGAGTGTGTGCGAGTGTGTATGAGTGTATGTGCGAGTGTGTGCGTGAGTGTGTGTTTTAGAGTGTGTGCAATTGTGTGCGTTTGAGTGTGTGCATGAGTGTGTGCGTGCGAGTGTGCACGAGTGTGCTCGAGTGAGTGGGTGCATGTAAGTGTGTGCGTGCGAGTGTGTGCGAATGTGTGCGAGTGTGTGCATGCGAGTGTGTGCGTGCAAGTGTTTGCGTGCGAGTGTGTGCGAGTGTGTGCAAGTGTGTGAGTGTGTGCGAGTGTGTTTGTGAGTGTGTCCGAGTGTGTGCAAATGTGCCCGAGTGTGCGCGAGTGTGCATGAGTGAATGGGTGCGAGTGTTTGTGAGTGTGTATGAGTGAGTGTGTGCGAGTTTGTGTGCGAGTGAGTGTGTGCGAATGTGTGCAAGTGTGTTTGTGAGTGTGTGTGCGAGTGTGTGCGTGCGAGTGTGTGCGAGTGTGTGCGAGTGTGTGTGAGTGTGTGCGAGTGTGTGTTCGAGTGTGTGCGAGTGTGTGCAAATGTGCCCGAGTGTGCACGAGTGTGCACGAGTGAGTGTGTGCGAGTGTGTGCAAGTGTGTGTGAGTGTGTGCCAGTGTGTGTGTGCGAGTGTGTGCGAGTGTGTGTATGAGTGTGTGTGTTCGATTGTGCAAGTGTGTTTGTGAGTGTGTGTGCGAGTGTGTGCGTGCGAGTGTGTGCGAGTGTGTGCGAGTGTGTGTGAGTGTGTGCGAGTGTGTGTGTGAGTGTGTGCGAGTGTGTGCAAATGTGCCCGAGTGTGTGCGAGTGTGCACGAGTGAGTGTGTGCGAGTGTGTACAAGTGTGTGTGAGTGTGTGCCAGTGTGTGTGTGCGAGTGTGTGTGAGTGTGTGTATGAGTGTGTGTGTGTTCGATTGTGTATAAGTGTGTGCGAGTGTGTGTGTGAGTGTGTGTGCAAGTGTGTGTGTGCGAGTGTGTTTGATTGTGTGCGAATGTGTGTGTGAGTGTGAGTGAGTGTGTACGAGTGTGTGCGAGTGTGTGCGAGTGTGTGTGCGAGTGTGTGCGAGTGTGTGCGATTGTGTGTGTGAGTGTGTGGGACTGTATGTGCGAGTATGTGCGAGTGTGTATGAGTGTGTGTGTGAGTGTGTGCAAGTGTGTGCGAGTGAGTGTGTGTGCGAGTGTGTGTGCGAGTGTGTGCGAGTGTGTGTGATTGTGTGTGAGAGTGTGTAGGACTGTATGTGCTAGTGTGTATGAGTGTGTGTGTGAGTGTGTGCAAGTGTGTGCGAGTGAGTGTGTGTGAGTGTGTGTGCGAGTGTGTGCATGTGAGTGTGTGCGTGCGAGTGTGTGCGACTGTGTGCGAGTGTGTGCGAGTGTGTGAGTGCGAGTGTGTGCGAATGTGTGCGAGTGTGTGTGTGCGAGTGTGCACGAGTGTGCACGAGTGTGTGCGTGTAAGTGTGTGCGTGCGAGTGTGTGCGAGTGTGCTCGAGTGAATGGGTGCGAGTGTGTGCGAGTGTGTGTGAGTGTGTGCGAGTGAGTGTGTGTGAGAGTGTATTAGTGAGTGTGTGCATGTGTGCGAGTTTGTGTGCGAGTGTGTGCGAGTGTGTGAGTGTGTGCGAGTGTGTGCTTGCGAGTGTGTACGTGCGAGTGTGTGCGAGTGTGTGAGTGTGTGTGCAAATGTGTATGTGATTGAGTGTTTAGGATTGTGTGTAGGAGTGTGTGCGAGTGTGTGCGATTGTGTGTGTGAGTGTGTAGGACTGTATGTGCAAGTGTGTGCGAGTGTGTTCGAGTGTGTGAGTGTGTGCGAGTGTGTGTGAGTGTGTGTGAGTGTGTGCAAGTGTGTGTGTGCGAGTGTGTGTGTGTGAGTGTGTGCAAGTGTGTTCGAGTGTGTGTGCGAGTGTGTATGAGTGTGTGTGTGCAAGTGTGTGCGCGTGTGTGTGAGTGTGTGCATGAGTGAGTGTGTGCGAGTGTGTGTGAGTGTGTGTGTGTGTGTGAGTGTGTGCGAGTGTGTGTGTGCGAGTGTGTGTGCGAGTGTGTGTGTGCGAGTGTGTGTGTGCGAGTGTGTGTGCGATTGTGTATTAGTGAATGTGTGCGAGTGTGCGTGAGTGTGTGCATGTGAGTGAGTGAGTGTGTGTGTGCGAGTGTGTGCCAGTGAGTGTGAGTGAGTGTGTGCGAGTGTGTGCGAGTGTGTGTGTGCGAGTGTGAGTGTGTAGGACTGTGTGTGCGAGTGTGTGTGAGTGTGTGCGAGTGTGTGTAGGAGTGTGTGCGATTGTGTGTGTGAGTGTGTGTGAGTGTGTGCAAGTGTGTGTGTGCGAGTGTGTGTGTGTGAGTGTGTGCAAGTGTGTTCGAGTGTGTGTGCGAGTGTGTATGAGTGTGTTTGTGCAAGTGTGTTCGAGTGTGTGTGCGAGTGTGTGCGAGTGTGTGCAAATGTGCCCGAGTGTGCACGAGTGTGCACGAGTGAGTGTGTGCGAGTGTGTGCAAGTGTGTGTGAGTGTGTGCCAGTGTGTGTGTGCGAGTGTGTGCGAGTGTGTGTATGAGTGTGTGTGTTCGATTGTGCAAGTGTGTTTGTGAGTGTGTTTGCGAGTGTGTGCGTGCGAGTGTGTGCGAGTGTGTGCGAGTGTGTGTGAGTGTGTGCGAGTGTGTGTGTGAGTGTGTGCGAGTGTGTGCAAATGTGCCCGAGTGTGCCCGAGTGTGCACGAGTGAGTGTGTGCGAGTGTGTACAAGTGTGTGTGAGTGTGTGCCAGTGTGTGTGTGCGAGTGTGTGTGAGTGTGTGTATGAGTGTGTGTGTGTTCGATTGTGTATAAGTGTGTGCGAGTGTGTGTGTGAGTGTGTGTGCAAGTGTGTGTGTGCGAGTGTGTTTGATTGTGTGCGAATGTGTGTGTGAGTGTGAGTGAGTGTGTACGAGTGTGTGCGAGTGTGTGCGAGTGTGTGTGCGAGTGTGTGCGAGTGTGTGCGATTGTGTGTGTGAGTGTGTGGGACTGTATGTGCGAGTGTGTGCGAGTGTGTATGAGTGTGTGTGTGAGTGTGTGCAAGTGTGTGCGAGTGAGTGTGTGTGCGAGTGTGTGTGCGAGTGTGTGCGAGTGTGTGTGATTGTGTGTGAGAGTGTGTAGGACTGTATGTGCGAGTGTGTATGAGTGTGTGTTAGTGTGTGCAAGTGTGTGCGAGTGAGTGTGTGTGAGTGTGTGTGCGAGTGTGTGCATGCGAGTGTGTGCGTGCGAGTGTGTGCTTCTGTGTGCGAGTGTGTGCGAGTGTGTGAGTGCGAGTGTGTGCGAATGTGTGCGAGTGTGTGCGTGCGAGTGTGCACGAGTGTGCACGAGTGTGTGCGTGTAAGTGTGTGCGTGCGAGTGTGTGCGAGTGTGCTCGAGTGAATGGGTGCGAGTGTGTGCGAGTGTGTGTGAGTGTGTGCGAGTGAGTGTGTGTGAGAGTGTATTAGTGAGTGTGTGTGAGTGTGTGCGTGTGTGCGAGTTAGTGTGCGAGTGTGTGCGAGTGTGTGAGTGTGTGCGAGTGTGTGCTTGCGAGTGTGTACGTGCGAGTGTGTGCGAGTGTGTGAGTGTGTGTGAGAATGTGCATGTGATTGAGTGTTTAGGATTGTGTGTAGGAGTGTGTGCGAGTGTGTGCGATTGTGTGTGTGAGTGTGTAGGACTGTATGTGCAAGTGTGTGCGAGTGTGTTCGAGTGTGTGAGTGTGTGCGAGTGTGTGTGAGTGTGTGTGAGTGTGTGCAAGTGTGTGTGTGCGAGTGTGTGTGTGTGAGTGTGTGCAAGTGTGTTCGAGTGTGTGTGCGAGTGTGTATGAGTGTGTGTGTGCAAGTGTGTGCGCGTGTGTGTGAGTGTGTGTGAGTGTGTGCATGAGTGAGTGTGTGCGAGTGTGTGTGAGTGTGTGTGTGTGTGAGTGTGTGCGAGTGTGTGTGTGCGAGTGTGTGTGCGAGTGTGTGTGTGCGAGTGTGTGTGTGCGAGTGTGTGTGCGATTGTGTATTAGTGAATGTGTGCGAGTGTGCGTGAGTGTGTGCATGTGAGTGAGTGAGTGTGTGTGTGCGAGTGTGTGCCAGTGAGTGTGAGTGAGTGTGTGCGAGTGTGTGCGAGTGTGTGTGTGCGAGTGTGAGTGTGTAGGACTGTGTGTGCGAGTGTGTGTGAGTGTGTGCGAGTGTGTGTAGGAGTGTGTGCGATTGTGTGTGTGAGTGTGTAGGACTGTATGTGCGAGTGTGTGCGACTGTGTTCGAGTGTGTGTGTGCGAGTGTGTGAGCATGTGTGAGTGTGTGCAAGTGTGTGCGTGCGAGTGTGTGTGTGCGAGTGTGTGTGATTGTGTATGAGTGAGTGTGTGCGTGTGTGCAAGTGTGTTTGAGTGTGTTTGTGCGAGTGTGTATGAGTGTGTGTGCGAGTGTGTGCAAGTGTGTTTGTGCGAGTGTGTATGAGTGTGTGTGTGCGAGTGTGTGCAAGTGTGTGTGATTGTGTGTGAGTGTGTGTATGAGTGAGTGTGTGCGAGTGTGTGCGAGTGTGTGTGCGAGTGTATGCGCGAGTGTGTGCGTGCGAGTGTGTGCGTGCGAGTCTGTGTGAGCACACGAGTGTGTGAGTGTGTGTGCGAATGTGTGTGCGTGTGAGTGTGTGCGAGTGTGTATGAGTGTATGTGCGAGTGTGTGCCAGTGTGTGCGAGTGTGTGTGTGCGAGTGTGTGCAAGTGTGTGTGAGTCAGTGTGTGCGAGTGTGTGCGAGAGTGTGCGAGTGTGTGTGTGCGAGTGTGTGTGTGCGAGTGTGTGTGCAATTGTGTATGAGTGTGTGCGAGTGTGTGTGAGTTTGTGCAAGTGTGTGCGTGCGAGTGCGTGCGAGTGAGTGCGAGTGTGTGTGAGTGTGTTTATGCGAGTGTGTGTGTGATTGTGTATGCGTGTGTGCGAGTGTGTGTGAGTTTGTGCGAGTGTGTGTGTGTGTGCGAGTGTGTGCTAGTGTGCACGAGTGTTTGAGTGTGTGCAAGTGTGCCTGAGTAAGTGTGTGTGTGATTGTGTGCGAGTGTTTCCGAGTGTGTGTGTGAGTGAGTAGGACTGTGTGTGCGAGTGTTTGCGAGTGTGTGTGCGAGCGTGTGTGTGCGAGTGTGTTCAAGGGTGTGCAATTGTGTGCAAGTGTGTGTGTGCGAGTGCGAGTCCATATGAGTGAGTGTGTGAATGTGTGCGAGTGTGTGCCAGTGTGTGTGTGCGAGTGTATGTACGAGTGTGTGCGAGTGTGTGCGTGCGAGTGTGTGCGAGTGTGTATGAGTGTATGTGCGAGTGTGTGTGCGAGTGTGTGTTCGAGTGTGTGTGTTCGCGTGTGTGCAAGTGTGTGCGAGTGCGTACGAGTGTGTGTGAGTGTGCACGAGTGTGTGCGTGTGAGTGTGTGCGAGTGTGTGTGTGCGCATGAGTGTGTGCGAGTGTGTGAGTGTGTGTGCGAATGTGTGTGCGTGTGAGTGTGTGCGAGTGTGTATGAGTGTATGTGCGAGTATGTGCCAGTGTGTGCGAGTGTGTGTGTGTGTGTGAGTGTGTGCGAGTGAGTGTGTGCGAGAGTGTGCGAGTGTGTGTGTGCGAGTATGTGTGTGCGAGTGTGTGTGCGAGTGTGTGTGTGCGAGTGTGTGTGCAATTGTGTATGAGTGTGTGCGAGTGTGTGTGAGTTTGTGCAAGTGTGTGCGTGTGTGCGTGCCAGTGCGTGCGAGTGAGTGCGAGTGTGTGCGAGTGTGTGTATGCGAGTGTGTGTGCGATTGTGTATGAGTGTGTGCGAGTGTGAGTGAGTTTGTGCGAGTGTGTGCGTGTGTGTGCGAGTGTGTGCTAGTGTGCACGAGTGTTTGAGTGTGTGCGAGTGTGCCTGAGTAAGTGTGTGTGTGATTGTGTGCGAGTGTTTCCGAGTGTGTGTGTGAGTGAGTAGGACTGTGTGTGCGAGTGTGTGCGAGTGTGTGTGCCAGCGTGTGTGTGCGAGTGTGTTCGAGTGTGTGCAATTGTGTGCGAGTGTGTGTGTGTGCGAGTCCGTATGAGTGAGTGTGTGAATGTGTGCGAGTGTGTGTGCGAGTGTGTGTACGAGTGTGTGCGAGTGTGTGCGTGCGAGTGTGTGCGAGTGTGTGTGTTCGAGTGTGTGCAAGTGTGTGTGAGTGTGTGTGCGAGTGCGTACGAGTGTGTTCGTGTGTGCACGAGTGTGTGCGTGTGAGTGTGTGCGAGTGTGTGCGTCCGAGTGTGTGCGAGTGTGCTCGAGTGAGTGGGTGTGAGTGTGTGCGAGTATGCATGAGTGAGTGTATGTGAGTGTGTGCGTGTGTGCGAGTTTGTGTGCGAGTGTGCTCGAGTGAATGGGTGCGAGTGTGTGTGAGTGTGTGCGAGTGAATGCAAGTGTGTGCGAGTATGTGGGTGCGAGTGTGTGCAAGTGTGTGCGAGTGTGTGTGTATGTGTGTTCGAGTGTGTGCGAGTGTGTGTAAGTGTGTGTGCGAGTGTGTGCAAGTGTGTGCGATTGTGTGGGTGCGAGTGTGTGTGAATGTGTGTTCGAGTTTGTGCAAGTGTGTGCGTGCGAGCATGTGTGAGTGTGCTCGAGTGAATGGGTGTGAATGTGTGCGAGTGTGTGTGAGTGTGTGCGAGTGAGTGTGTGCGAGTGTGTATGAGTGAGTGTGTGTGAGTGTGTGCGAGTTTGTGTGCGAGTGTGTGCGAGTGAGTGTGTGCGAATGTGTATAAGTGTGTGTGCGAGTGTGTGCAAGTGGGTGTGAGTGTGTGGGTGCGAGTGTGTGCAAGTGTGTGCGAGTATGTGTGAATGTGTGTTTGAGTGTGTGCGAGTGTGTGCCAGTGAGTGTGTGCGAGTGTTTGCGAGTGTGTGTGTGAGTGTGTGCGTGCTAGTGTGTGCGTGCGGGTGTGTGCGAGTGTGTGTGAGTGTGTGTGTGAATGTGTGTGTGTGCGAGTGTGCGTGCGAGTGAGTGTGTGAGTGTGTGTGCAATTGTGTATGAGTGTGTGCAAGTGTGTGTGCGTTTGTGCGAGTGTGTGCGTGTGTGCGTGCGAGTGCGTGCGAGTGAGTGCGAGTGCGTGCAAATGTGTGCGCGAGTGTGCGAGTGTGGGCGTGCGAGTGTGTGCTAGTGTGCGCGAGTGTGTGAGTGTGTGCGAGTGTGCGTGAGTAAGTGTGTGTGAGAGTATGTGCGAGTGTTGCCGAGTGTGTGTGTGAGTGTGTAGGACTGTGTGCGCGAGTGTGTGTGCAAGTGTGTGTGTACGAGTGTGTTCGAGTGTGTGCAATTTTGTGCGAGTGTGTGTGTGCGAGTGCATATGAGTAAGTGTGTGCGAATGTGTGCGAGTGTGTGCGAGTGTGTGTGCGAGTGTGTGTGCGAGTGTGTGCAAGCGACTGTGTGCGTGCGACTGTGTGCGAGTGTGTGCGAGTGTTTGCGTGTGTGTGCGAGTGTGTTCAAGTGTGTGTGAGTGTGTGTGAGTGTGTGTGTGAGTGTGTGTGAATGTGTGCGAGTCTGTGTGTGCGAGTGTGTGTGTGCGATTGTGTATGAATGTGTGCGAGTATGTGTGTGAGTGTGTGCGAGTGTGTGCGAGTGTGTGCGTGCGAGTGCGAGTGTGTGCAAATGTGTGCGAGAGTGTGCGAGTGTGGGCGTGCGAGTGTGTGCGAGTGTGCGCGAGTGTGTGCGTGTGAGTGAGTGTGTGTGTGAGTGTGAGTGTGTGCTAGTGTGCATGAGTGTGTGAGTGTGTGCGAGTGTGCGCGAGTGTGCGTGTGAGTGAGTGAGTGTGTGCGAGTGTGTGTGCGAGTGTGTGTGAGTGTGTACGAGTGTGTGTAGGAGTGTGTGCGATTGTGTGTGTGAGTGTGTAGGACTGTATGTGCAAGTGTGTGCGAGTGTGTTCGAGTGTGTGAGTGTGTGCGAGTGTGTGTGAGTGTGTGTGAGTGTGTGCAAGTGTGTGTGTGCGAGTGTGTGTGAGTGTGTGTGTGAGTGTGTGCAAGTGTGTTCGAGTGTGTGTGCGAGTGTGTATGAGTGTGTGTGTGTGTGTGCGTGTGTGTGTGAGTGTGTGTGAGTGTGTGCATGAGTGAGTGTGTGCGAGTGTGTGTGAGTGTGTGTGTGTGAGTGTGTGCGAGTGTGTGTGCGAGTGTGTGTGCGAGTGTGTGCGTGCGAGTGTGTGCGAGTGTGTGTGTGTGAGTGTGTGCGAGTGTGTGTGTGCGATTGTGTATTAGTGAATGTGTGCGAGTGTGCGTGAGTGTGTGCGTGTGAGAGTGTGTGTGTGCGAGTGTGTGTGAGTGAGTGTGTGCGAGTGTGTGTGTGCGATTGTGCATAAGTGTGTGCGAGTGTGAGTGTGTAGGACTGTGTGTGCGATTGTGTGTGAGTGTGTGCAAGTGTGTGCGTGCGAGTGTGTGTGTGCGAGTGTGTGTGATTGTGTATGAGTGAGTGTGTGCGAGTGTGTGTGTGAGTGTGTGCAAGTGTGTTTGAGTGTGTTTGTGCGAGTGTGTATGAGTGTGTGTGTGCGAGTGTGTGAAAGTGTGTTTGTGTGAGTGTGTATGAATGTGTGTAAGAGTGTGTGATTGTGTGTGAGTGTGTGTATGAGTGAGTGTGTGCGAGTGTGTGCGTGTGAGTCTGTGTGTGCAAGCGAGTGTGTGCGAGTGTGTGAGTGTGTGTGCGAGTGCGTACGAGTGTGTTCGTGTGTGCACGAGTGTGTGCGTGTGAGTGTGTGCGAGTGTGTGCGTCCGAGTGTGTGCGAGTGTGCTCGAGTGAGTGGGTGTGAGTGTGTGCGAGTGTGCATGAGTGAGTGTATGTGAGTGTGTGCGTGCGTGCGAGTTTGTGTGCGAGTGTGCTCGAGTGAATGGGTGCGAGTGTGTGTGAGTGTGTGCGAGTGATTGCAAGTGTGTGCGAGTATGTGGGTGCGAGTGTGTGCAAGTGTGTGCGAGTGTGTGTGAATGTGTGTTCGAGTGTGTGCGAGTGTGTGTGTGCGAGTATGTGCGAGTGTGCTCAAGTGAATGGGTGCGAGTGTGTGCAAGTGTGTGTGAGTGTGTGCGAGTGAGTGTGTGTGAGTGTGTATGAGTGAGTGTGTGTGAGTGTGTGCGAGTTTGTGTGCGAGTGTGTGCGAGTGAGTGTGTGCGAATGTGTATGAGTGTGTGTGCGAGTGTGTGCAAGTGGGTGCGAGTGTGTGGGTGCGAGTGTGTGCAAGTGTGTGCGAGTATGTGTGAATGTGTGTTTGAGTGTGTGCGAGTGTGTGATAGTGAGTGTGTGCGAGTGTTTGCGAGTGTGTGTGTGACTGTGTGCATGCGAGTGTGTGCGTGCGGGTGTGTGCGAGTGTGTGTGAGTGTGTGTGTGAATGTGTGTGTGTGCGAGTGTGCGTGCGAGTGAGTGTGTGAGTGTGTGCAATTGTGTATGAGTGTGTGCAAGTGTGTGTGCGTTTGTGCGAGTGTGTGCGTGTGTGCATGCGAGTGCGTGCGAGTGAGTGCGAGTGCGTGCAAATGTGTGCGCGAGTGTGCGAGTGTGGGCGTGCGAGTGTGTGCTAGTGTGCGCGAGTGTGTGAGTGTGTGCGAGTGTGCGTGAGTAAGTGTGTGTGAGAGTATGTGCGAGTGTTTCCGAGTGTGTGTGTGAGTGTGTAGGACTGTGTGCGCGAGTGTGTGTGCAAGTGTGTGTGTGCGAGTGTGTTCGAGTGTGTGCAATTTTGTGCGAGTGTGTGTGTGCGAGTGCATATGAGTAAGTGTGCGCATGTGTGCGAGTGTGTGCGAGTGTGTGTGCGAGTGTGTGCGTGCGACTGTGTGCGTGCGACTGTGTGCGAGTGTGTGCGAGTGTTTGCGTGTGTGTGTGAGTGTGTGCAAGTGTGTGTGAGTGTGTGAGTGTGTGTGTGAGTGTGTGTGAATGTGTGCGAGTCTGTGTGTGCGAGTGTGTGTGTGCGATTGTGTATGAATGTGTGCGAGTATGTGTGTGAGTGTGTGAGAGTGTGTGCGAGTGTGTGCGTGCGAGTGCGAGTGTGTGCAAATGTGTGCGAGAGTGTGCGAGTGTGGGCGTGCGAGTGTGTGCGAGTGTGCGCGAGTGTGTGCGTGTGAGTTAGTGTGTGTGTGAGTGTGAGTGTGTGCTAGTGTGCATGAGTGTGTGAGTGTGTGCGAGTGTGCGCGAGTGTGCGTGTGAGTGAGTGAGTGTGTGCGAGTGTGTGCGAGTGTGTGTGAGTGTGTACGAGTGTGTGTAGGAGTGTGTGCGAGTGTGTGCGATTGTGTGTGAGTGTGTAGGACTGTATGTGCAAGTGTGTGCGAGTGTGTTCGAGTGTGTGAGTGTGTGCGAGTGTGTGTGAGTGTGTGCAAGTGTGTGTGTGCGAGTGTGTGTGTGCGAGTGTGTGTGTGAGTGTGTGCAAGTGTGTTCGAATGTGTGTGCGAGTGTGTATGAGTGTGTGTGTGTGTGTGCAAGTGTGTGCGTGTGTGTGTGAGTGTGTGTGAGTGTGTGCATGAGTGAGTGTGTGCGAGTGTGTGTGAGTGTGTGTGTGTGAGTGTGTGCGAGTGTGTGTGCGAGTGTGTGTGCGAGTGTGTGCGTGCGAGTGTGTGCGAGTGTGTGTGTGTGAGTGTGTGCGACTGTGTGTGTGCGATTGTGTATTAGTGAATGTGTGCGAGTGTGCGTGAGTGTGTGCGTGTGAGTGTGTGTGTGTGCGAGTGTGTGCGAGTGAGTGTGTGCGAGTGTGTGTTTGCGATTGTGCATAAGTGTGTGCGAGTGTGAGTGTGTAGGACTGTGTGTGCGAGTGTGTGTGAGTGTGTGCAAGTGTGTGCGTGCGAGTGTGTGTGTGTGATTGTGTATGAGTGAGTGTGTGCGAGTGTGTGTGTGAGTGTGTGCAAGTGTGTTTGAGTGTGTTTGTGCGAGTGTGTATGAGTGTGTGTGTGCGAGTGTGTGCAAGTGTGTTTGTGCGAGTGTGTATGAGTGTGTGTGTGCGAGTGTGTGCAAGTGTGTGTGATTGTGTGTGAGTGTGTGTATGAGTGAGTGTGTGCGAGTGTGTGCGTGTGAGTCTGTGTGTGCACGCGAGTGTGTGCGAGTGTGTGAGTGTGTGTGCGAATGTGTGTGTGTGAGTGTGTGCGAGTGTGTATGAGTGTATGTGCGAGTGTGTGCCAGTGTGTGCGAGTGTGTGTGTGCGAGTGTGTGCAAGTGTGTGCGAGTGAGTGTGTGCGAGTGTGTGCGAGAGTGTGCGAGTGTGTGTGTGCGAGTGTGTGTGCGAGTGTGTGTGTGCGAGTGTGTGTGCAATTGTGTATGAGTGTGTTCGAGTGTGTGTGAGTTTGTGCAAGTGTGTGCATGTGTGCGTGCGAGTGCGTGCGAGTGAGTGTGAGTGTGTGTGAGTGTGTGTGAGTGTGTGTATGCGAGTGTGTGTGCGATTGTGTATGAGTGTGTGCGAGTGTGTGTGAGTTTGTGCGAGTGTGTGTGTGTGTGTGTGTGCGAGTGTGTGCTAGTGTGCACGAGTGTTTGAGTGTGTGCGAGTGTGCCTGAGTAAGTGTGTGTGTGATTGTGTGCGAGTGTTTCCGAGTGTGTGTGTGAGTGAGTAGGACTGTGTGTGCGAGTGTTTGCGAGTGTGTGTGCGAGCGAGTGTGTGCGAGTGTGTTCGAGGGTGTGCAATTGTGTGCAAGTGTGTGTGCGAGTGCGAGTCCATATGAGTGAGTGTGTGAATGTGTGCGAGTGTGTGCCAGTGTGTGTGTGCGAGTGTGTGTACGAGTGTGTGCGAGTGTGTGCGTGCGAGTGTGTGAGAGTGTGTATGAGTGTATGTGCGAGTGTGTGTGCGAGTGTGTGCGAGTGTGTGTTCGAGTGTGTGTGTTCGCATGTGTGCAAGTGTGTGCGAGTGTGTGTGCGAGTGCGTACGAGAGTGTGTGCGTGTGAGTGTGTGCGAGTGTGTGTGTGCGCGCGAGTGTGTGCGAGTGTGTGAGTGTGTGTGCGAATGTGTGTGAGTGTGTGCGAGTGTGTATGAGTGTATGTGCGAGTATGTGCCAGTGTGTGCGAGTGTGTGTGTGTGAGTGTGTGCAAATGTGTGCGAGTGAGTGTGTGCGAGAGTGTGCACGAGTGTGCTCGAGTGAGTGGGTGCATGTAAGTGTGTGCGTGCGAGTGTGTGCGAATGTGTGCGAGTGTGTGCATGCGAGTGTGTGCGTGCAAGTGTTTGCGTGCGAGTGTGTGCGAGTGTGTGCAAGTGTGTGAGTGTGTGCGAGTGTGTGTGTGAGTGTGTCCGAGTGTGTGCAAATGTGCCCGAGTGTGCGCGAGTGTGCACGAGTGAATGGGTGCGAGTGTGTGTGAGTGTGTATGAGTGAGTGTGTGCGAGTTTGTGTGCGAGTGAGTGTGTGCGAATGTGTGCAAGTGTGTTTGTGAGTGTGTGTGCGAGTGTGTGTGTGCGAGTGTGTTCGAGTGTGTGCGAGTGTGTGTGAGTGTGTGCGAGTGTGTGTGCGAGTGTGTGCGAGTATGTGCAAATGTGCCCGAGTGTGCACGAGTGTGCACGAGTGAGTGTGTGCGAGTGTGTGCAAGTGTGTGTGAGTGTGTGCCAGTGTGTGTGTGCGAGTGTGTGCGAGTGTGTGTATGAGTGTGTGTGTTTGATTGTGCAAGTGTGTTTGTGAGTGTGTGTGCGAGTGTGTGCGTGCAAGTGTGTGCGAGTGTGTGCGAGTGTGTGTGAGTGTGTGCGAGTGTGTGTGCGAGTGTGTGCGAGTGTGTGCAAATGTGCCCGAGTGTGCACGAGTGTGCACGAGTGAGTGTGTGCGAGTGTGTGTGAGTGTGTGCCAGTGTGTGTGTGCGAGTGTGTGCGAGTGTGTGTATGAGTGTGTGTGTTCGATTGTGTATAAGTGTGTGCGAGTGTGTGTGTGAGTGTGTGTGCAAGTGTGTGTGTGCGAGTGTGTTCGATTGTGTGCGAATGTGTGTGTGAGTGTGAGTGAGTGTGTACGAGTGTGTGCGAGTGTGTGCGAGTGTGTGTGCGAGTGTGTGCGATTGTGTGTGTGAGTGTGTAGGACTGTATGTGCGAGTGTGTGCGAGTGTGTTTGAGTGTGTGTGTGTGAGTGTGTGCAAGTGTGTGCGAGTGAGTGTGTGTGAGTGTGTGTGCGAGTGTGTGCGAGTGTGAGCGATTGTGTGTGAGAGTGTGTAGGTCTGTATGTGCGAGTGTGTATGAGTGTGTGTGTGAGTGTGTGCAAGTGTGTGTGAGTGAGTGTGTGTGAGTGTGTGTGCGAGTGTGTGCATGCGAGTGTGTGCGTGCGAGTGTGTGCGTGCGAGTGTGTGCGACTGTGTGCGAGTGTGTGCGAGTGTGTGAGTGTGAGTGTGTGCGAATGTGTGCGAGTGTGTGCGTGCGAGTGTGCACGAGTGTGCACGAGTGTGTGCGTGTAAGTGTGTGCGTGCGAGTGTGTGCGAGTGTGCTCGAGTGAATGGGTGCGAGTGTGTGCGAGTGTGTGTGAGTGTGTGTGAGTGAGTGTGTGTGAGAGTGTATTAGTGAGTGTGTGTGAGTGTGTGCATGTGTGCGAGTTTGTGTGCGAGTTTGTGCGAGTGTGTGAGTGTGTGCGAGTGTGTGCGTGCGAGTGTGTACGTGTGAGTGTGTGCGAGTGTGTGAGTGTGTGTGCGAATGTGTGTGCGAGTGAGTGTGTATGAGTGTGTGTAGGAGTGTGTGCGAGTGTGTGCAATTGTGTGTGTGAGTGTGTAGGACTGTATGTGCAAGTGTGTGCGAGTGTGTTCGAGTGTGTGAGTGTGTGCGAGTGTGTGTGAGTGTGTGTGAGTGTGTGCAAGTGTGTGTGTGCGAGTGTGTGTGTGTGAGTGTGTGCAAGTGTGTTCGAGTGTGTGTGCGAGTGTGTATGAGTGTGTGTGTGCAAGTGTGTGCACGTGTGTGTGAGTGTGTGTGAGTGTGTGCATGAGTGAGTGTGTGCAAGTGTGTGTGAGTGTGTGTGTGTGTGTGAGTGTGTGCGAGTGTGTGTGTGCGAGTGTGTGTGCGAGTGTGTGTGTGCGATTGTGTATTAGTGAATGTGTGCGAGTGTGCGTGAGTGTGTGTGTGTGTGAGTGAGTGACTGTGTGTGTGCGAGTGAGTGCCAGTGAGTGTGAGTGTGTGTGTGCGAGTGTGTGCGAGTGTGTGTGCGATTGTGCATAAGTGTGTGCGAGTGTGAGTGTGTAGGACTGTGTGTGCGAGTGTGTGTGCGAGTGTGTGTGAGTGTGTGCGAGTGTGTGTAGGAGTGTGTGCGATTGTGTGTGTGAGTGTGTAGGACTGTATGTGCGAGTGTGTGCGACTGTGTTCGAGTGTGTGTGTGCGAGTGTGTGAGCATGTGTGAGTGTGTGCAAGTGTGTGCGTGCGAGTGTGTGTGTGCGAGTGTGTGTGATTGTGTATGAGTGAGTGTGTGCGTGTGTGCAAGTGTGTTTGTGCGAGTGTCTATGAGTGTGTGTGCGAGTGTGTGCAAGTGTGTTTGTGCGAGTGTGTATGAGTGTGTGTGTGCGAGTGTGTGCAAGTGTGTGTGATTGTGTGTGAGTGTGTGTATGAGTGAGTGTGTGCGAGTGTGTGCGAGTGTGTGTGCGAGTGTATGCGCGAGTGTGTGCGTGCGAGTATGTGCGTGCGAGTCTGTGTGTGCACACGAGTGTGTGAGTGTGTGTGCGAATGTGTTTGCGTGTGAGTGTGTGCGAGTGTGTATGAGTGTATGTGCGAGTGTGTGCCAGTGTGTGCGAGTGTGTGTGTGCGAGTGTGTGCAAGTGTGTGCGAGTGAGTGTGTGCGAGTTTGTGTGCGAGTGTGTGCGAGTGAGTGTGTGCGAATGTGTATGAGTGTGTGTGCGAGTGTGTGCAAGTGGGTGCGAGTGTGTGGGTGCGAGTGTGTGCAAGTGTGTGCGAGTATGTGTGAATGTGTGTTTGAGTGTGTGCGAGTGTGTGCCAGTGAGTGTGTGCGAGTGTTTACGAGTGTGTGTGTGAGTGTGTGCATGCGAGTGTGTGCGTGCGGGTGTGTGCGAGTGTGTGTGAGTGTGTGTGTGAATGTGTGTGTGTGCGAGTGTGCGTGCGAGTGAGTGTGTGAGTGTGTGTGCAATTGTGTATGAGTGTGTGCAAGTGTGTGTGCGTTTGTGCGAGTGTGTGCGTGTGTGTGTGCGAGTGCGTGTGAGTGAGTGCGAGTGCGTGCAAATGTGTGCGCGAGTGTGCGAGTGTGGGCGTGCGAGTGTGTGCTAGTGTGCGCGAGTGTGTGAGTGTGTGCGAGTGTGCATGAGTAAGTGTGTGTGAGAGTATGTGCGAGTGTTGCCGAGTGTGTGTGTGAGTGTGTAGGACTGTGTGCGCGAGTGTGTGTGCAAGTGTGTGTGTACGAGTGTGTTCGAGTGTGTGCAATTTTGTGCGAGTGTGTGTGTGCGAGTGCATATGAGTAAGTGTGTGCGAATGTGTGCGAGTGTGTGCGAGTGTGTGTGCGAGTGTGTGCGTGCGACTGTGTGCGTGCGACTGTGTGCGAGTGTGTGCGAGTGTTTGCGTGTGTGTGCGAGTGTGTGCAAGTGTGTGTGAGTGTGTGCGAGTGTGTGTGAGTGTGTGTGAGTGTGTGCAAGTGTGTGTGTGCGAGTGTGTGTGTGCGATTGTGTATGAATGTGTGCGAGTATGTGTGTGAGTGTGTGCGAGTGTGTGCGTGCGAGTGTGTGCAAATGTGTGCGAGAGTGTGCGAGTGTGGGCGTGCGAGTGTGTGCGAGTGTGCGCGAGTGTGTGCGTGTGAGTGAGTGTGTGTGTGAGTGTGAGTGTGTGCTAGTGTGCATGAGTGTGTGAGTGTGTGTGAGTGTGCGCGAGTGTGCGTGTGAGTGAGTGAGTGTGTGCGAGTGTGTGTGAGTGTGTACGAGTGTGTGTAGGAGTGTGTGCGAGTGTGTGCGATTGTGTGTGTGAGTGTGTAGGACTATATGTGCAAGTGTGTGCGAGTGTGTTCGAGTGTGCGAGTGTGTGTGAGTGTGTGTGAGTGTGTGCAAGTGTGTGTGTGCGAGTGTGTGTGTGTGTGCGAGTGTGTGTGTGAGTGTGTGCAAGTGTGTTTGAGTGTGTGTGCGAGTGTGTATGAGTGTGTGTGTGTGCAAGTGTGTGCGTGTGTGTGTGAGTGTGTCTGAGTGTGTGCATGAGTGAGTGTGTGCGAGTGTGTGTGTGTGAGTGTGTGCGAGTGTGTGTGCGAGTGTGTGTGCGAGTGTGTGCGTGCGAGTGTGTGCGAGTGTGTGTGTGTGAGTTTGTGCGACTGTGTGTGTGCGATTGTGTATTAGTGAATGTGTGCGAGTGTGCGTGAGTGTGTGCGTGTGAGTGTGTGTGTGTGCGAGTGTGTGCGAGTGAGTGTGTGCGAGTGTGTGTGTGCGATTGTGCATAAGTGTGTGCGAGTGTGAGTGTGTAGGACTGTGTATGCAAGTGTGTGTGAGTGTGTGCAAGTGTGTGCGTGCGAGTGTGTGTGTGCGAGTGTGTGTGATTGTGTATGAGTGAGTGTGTGCGAGTGTGTGTGTGAGTGTGTGCAGGTGTGTTTGAGTGTGTTTGTGCGAGTGTGTATGAGTGTGTGTGTGCGAGTGTGTGCAAGTGTGTTTGTGCAAGTGTGTATGAGTCTGTGTGTGTGCGAGTGTGTGCAAGTGTGTGTGATTGTGTGTGAGTGTGTGTATGAGTGAGTGTGTGCGAGTGTGTGCGTGTGAGTCTGTGTGTGCACGCGAGTGTGTGCGAGTGTGTGAGTGTGTGTGCGAATGTGTGTGTGTGAGTGTGTGCGAGTGTGTATGAGTGTATGTGCGAGTGTGTGCCAGTGTGTGCGAGTGTGTGTGTGCGAGTGTGTGCAAGTGTGTGCGAGTGAGTGTGTGCGAGTGTGTGCGAGAGTGTGCAAGTGTGTGTGTGCGAGTGTGTGTGTGCGAGTGTGTGTGTGCGAGTGTGTGTGCAATTGTGTATGAGTGTGTTCGAGTGTGTGTGAGTTTGTGCAAGTGTGTGCATGTGTGCGTGCGAGTGCGTGCGAGTGAGTGCGAGTGTGTGCGAGTGTGTGTGAGTGTGTGTATGCGAGTGTGTGTGCGATTGTGTATGAGTGTGTGCGAGTGTGTGTGAGTTTGTGCGAGTGTGTGTGTGTGTGTGTGTGTGCGAGTGTGTGCTAGTGTGCACGAGTGTTTGAGTGTGTGCGAGTGTGCCTGAGTAAGTGTGTGTGTGATTATGTGCGAGTGTTTCCGAGTGTGTGTGTGAGTGAGTAGGACTGTGTGTGCGAGTGTTTCCGAGTGTGTGTGCGAGCGAGTGTGTGCGAGTGTGTTCGAGGGTGTGCAATTGTGTGCAAGTGTGTGTGTGCGAGTGCGAGTCCATATGAGTGAGTGTGTGAATGTGTGCGAGTGTGTGCAAGTGTGTGTGAGTGTGTGAGTGTGTGTGTGAGTGTGTGTGAATGTGTGTGAGTCTGTGTGTGCGATTGTGTATGAATGTGTGCGAGTATGTGTGTGAGTGTGTGCGAGTGTGTGCGTGCGAGTGCGAGTGTGTGCAAATGTGTGCGAGAGTGTGCGAGTGTGGGCGTGCGAGTGATTGCGAGTGTGCGCGAGTGTGTGCGTGAGTGAGTGTGTGTGTGAGTGTGAGTGTGTGCTAGTGTGCATGAGTGTGTGAGTGTGTGCGAGTGTGCGCGAGTGTGCGTGTGAGTGTGTGTGAGTGTGTGCAAGTGTGTGTGTGCGAGTGTGTGTGTGCGAGTGTGTGTGTGAGTGTGTGTGTGTGCGAGTGTGTGCGAGTGAGTGTGTGCCAGTGTGTGCGATTGTGTGTGTGAGTGTGTAGGACTGTATGTGCAAGTGTGTGCGAGTGTGTTCGAGTGTGTGAGTGTGTGCGAGTGTGTGTGAGTGTGTGTGAGTGTGTGCGTGTGAGTGTGTGCAAGTGTGTGTGTGCGTGCGAGTGTGTGCGAGTGTGTGAGTGTGTGTGCGAATGTGTGTGAGTGTGTGCGAGTGTGTATGAGTGTATGTGCGAGTATGTGCCAGTGTGTGCGAGTGTGTGTGTGTGAGTGTGTGCAAATGTGTGCGAGTGAGTGTGTGCGAGAGTGTGCACGAGTGTGCTCGAGTGAGTGGGTGCATGTAAGTGTGTGCGTGCGAGTGTGTGCGAATGTGTGCGAGTGTGTGCATGCGAGTGTGTGCGTGCAAGTGTTTGCGTGCGAGTGTGTGCGAGTGTGTGCAAGTGTGTGAGTGTGTGCGAGTGTGTGTGTGAGTGTGTCCGAGTGTGTGCAAATGTGCCCGAGTGTGCGCGAGTGAATGGGTGCGAGTGTGTGTGAGTGTGTATGAGTGAGTGTGTGCGAGTTTGTGTGCGAGTGAGTGTGTGCGAATGTGTGCAAGTGTGTTTGTGAGTGTGTGTGCGAGTGTGTGTGTGCGAGTGTGTGCGAGTGTGTGTGAGTGTGTGCGAGTGTGTGTGCGAGTGTGTGCGAGTATGTGCAAATGTGCCCGAGTGTGCACGAGTGTGCACGAGTGAGTGTGTGCGAGTGTGTGCAAGTGTGTGTGAGTGTGTGCCAGTGTGTGTGTGCGAGTGTGTGCGAGTGTGTGTATGAGTGTTTGTGTTTGATTGTGCAAGTGTGTTTGTGAGTGTGTGTGTGAGTGTGTGCGTGCAAGTGTGTGCGAGTGTGTGCGAGTGTGTGTGAGTGTGTGCGAGTGTGTGTGCGAGTGTGTGCGAGTGTGTGCAAATGTGCCCGAGTGTGCACGAGTGTGCACGAGTGAGTGTGTGCGAGTGTGTGCAAGTGTGTGTGAGTGTGTGCCAGTGTGTGTGTGCGAGTGTGTGCGAGTGTGTGTATGAGTGTGTGTGTTCGATTGTGTATAAGTGTGTGCGAGTGTGTGTGTGAGTGTGTGTGCAAGTGTGTGTGTGCGAGTGTGTTCGATTGTGTGCGAATGTGTGTGTGAGTGTGAGTGAGTGTGTACGAGTGTGTGCGAGTGTGTGTGCGAGTGTGTGCGAGTGTGTGTGATTGTGTGTGTGAGTGTGTAGGACTGTATGTGCGAGTGTGTGCGAGTGTGTATGAGTGTGTGTGTGTGAGTGTGTGCAAGTGTGTGCGAGTGAGTGTGTGTGAGTGTGTGTGCGAGTGTGTGTGCGAGTGTGTGCGAGTGTGAGCGATTGTGTGTGAGAGTGTGTAGGTCTGTATGTGCGAGTGTGTATGAGTGTGTGTGTGAGTGTGTGCAAGTGTGTGTGAGTGAGTGTGTGTGAGTGTGTGTGCGAGTGTGTGCATGCGAGTGTGTGCGTGCGAGTGTGTGCGTGCGAGTGTGTGCGACTGTGTGCGAGTGTGTGCGAGTGTGTGAGTGCGAGTGTGTGCGAATGTGTGCGAGTGTGTGCGTGCGAGTGTGCACGAGTGTGCACGAGTGTGTGCGTGTAAGTGTGTGCGTGCGAGTGTGTGCGAGTGTGCTCGAGTGAATGGGTGCGAGTGTGTGCGAGTGTGTGTGAGTGTGTGTGAGTGAGTGTGTGTGATAGTGTATTAGTGAGTGTGTGTGAGTGTGTGCATGTGTGCGAGTTTGTGTGCGACTGTGTGCGAGTGTGTGAGTGTGTGCGAGTGTGTGCATGAGTGAGTGTGTGTGTGAGTGTGAGTGTGTGCTAGTGTGCATGAGTGTGTGAGTGTGTGCGAGTGTGCGCGAGTGTGCGTGTGAGTGAGTGAGTGTGTGCGAGTGTGTGTGCGAGTGTGTGTGAGTGTGTACGAGTGTGTGTAGGAGTGTGTGCGAGTGTGTGCGATTGTGTGTGTGAGTGTGTAGGACTGTATGTGCAAGTGTGTGCGAGTGTGTTCGAGTGTGTGAGTGTGTGCGAGTGTGTGTGAGTGTGTGTGAGTGTGTGCAAGTGTGTGTGTGCGAGTGTGTGTGTGCGAGTGTGTGTGTGAGTGTGTGTGTGTGCGAGTGTGTGCGAGTGAGTGTGTGCGAGTGTGTGTTTGTGATTGTGCATAAGTGTGTGCGAGTGTGAGTGTGTAGGACTGTGTGTGTGAGTGTGTGCAAGTGTGTGCGTGCGAGTGTGTGTGTGTGATTGTGTATGAGTGAGTGTGTGCGAGTGTGTGTGTGAGTGTGTGCAAGTGTGTTTGAGTGTGTTTGTGCGAGTGTGTATGAGTGTGTGTGTGCGAGTGTGTGCAAGTGTGTTTGTGCGAGTGTGTATGAGTGTGTGTGTGCGAGTGTGTGCAAGTGTGTGTGATTGTGTGTGAGTGTGTGTATGAGTGAGTGTGTGCGAGTGTGTGCGTGTGAGTCTGTGTGTGCACGCGAGTGTGTGCGAGTGTGTGAGTGTGTGTGCGAATGTGTGTGTGTGAGTGTGTGCGAGTGTGTATGAGTGTATGTGCGAGTGTGTGCCAGTGTGTGCGAGTGTGTGTGTGCGAGTGTGTGCAAGTGTGTGCGAGTGAGTGTGTGTGAGTGTGTGCGAGAGTGTGCGAGTGTGTGTGTGCGAGTGTGTGTGTGCGAGTGTGTGTGTGCGAGTGTGTGTGCAATTGTGTATGAGTGTGGTCGAGTGTGTGTGAGTTTGTGCAAGTGTGTGCGTGTGTGCGTGCGAGTGCGTGCGAGTGAGTGTGAGTGTGTGCGAGTGTGTGTGAGTGTGTGTATGCGAGTGTGTGTGAGTTTGTGTGAGTGTGTGTGTGTGTGTGTGTGTGAGTGTGTGCTAGTGTGCATGAGTGTTTGAGTGTGTGCGAGTGTGCCTGAGTAAGTGTGTGTGTGATTGTGTGCGAGTGTTTCCGAGTGTGTGTGTGAGTGAGTAGGACTGTGTGTGCGAGTGTTTGCGAGTGTGTGTGCGAGCGAGTGTGTGCGAGTGTGTTCGAGGGTGTGCAATTGTGTGCAAGTGTGTGTGTGCGAGTGCGAGTCCATATGAGTGAGTGTGTGAATGTGTGCGAGTGTGTGCCAGTGTGTGTGTGCGAGTGTGTGTACGAGTGTGTGCGAGTGTGTGCGTGCGAGTGTGTGAGAGTGTGTATGAGTGTATGTGCGAGTGTGTGTGCGAGTGTGTGCGAGTGTGTGTTCGAGTGTGTGTGTCCGCATGTGTGCAAGTGTGTGCGAGTGTGTGTGCGAGTGCGTACGAGAGTGTGTGCGTGTGAGTGTGTGTAAGTGTGTGTGTGCGCGCGAGTGTGTGCGAGTGTGTGAGTGTGTGTGCGAATGTGTGTGAGTGTGTGCGAGTGTGTATGAGTGTATGTGCGAGTATGTGCCAGTGTGTGCGAGTGTGTGTGTGTGAGTGTGTGCAAATGTGTGCGAGTGAGTGTGTGCGAGAGTGTGCACGAGTGTGCTCGAGTGAGTGGGTGCATGTAAGTGTGTGCGTGCGAGTGTGTGCGAATGTGTGCGAGTGTGTGCATGCGAGTGTGTGCGTGCAAGTGTTTGCGTGCGAGTGTGTGCGAGTGTGTGCAAGTGTGTGAGTGTGTGCGAGTGTGTGTGTGAGTGTGTCCGAGTGTGTGCAAATGTGCCCGAGTGTGCGCGAGTGAATGGGTGCGAGTGTGTGTGAGTGTGTATGAGTGAGTGTGTGCGAGTTTGTGTGCGAGTGAGTGTGTGCGAATGTGTGCAAGTGTGTTTGTGAGTGTGTGTGCGAGTGTGTGTGTGCGAGTGTGTGCGAGTGTGTGCAAGTGTGTGTGAGTGTGTGCCAGTGTGTGTATGAGTGTTTGTGTTTGATTGTGCAAGTGTGTTTGTGAGTGTGTGTGCGAGTGTGTGCGTGCAAGTGTGTGCAAGTGTGTGCGAGTGTGTGTGAGTGTGTGCGAGTGTGTGTGCGAGTGTGTGCGAGTGTGTGCAAATGTGCCCGAGTGTGCACGAGTGTGCACGAGTGAGTGTGTGCGAGTGTGTGCGAGTGTGTGCAAGTGTGTGTGAGTGTGTGCCAGTGTGTGTGTGCGAGTGTGTGCGAGTGTGTGTATGAGTGTGTGTGTTCGATTGTGTATAAGTGTGTGCGAGTGTGTGTGTGAGTGTGTGTGCAAGTGTGTGTGTGCGAGTGTGTTCGATTGTGTGCGAATGTGTGTGTGAGTGTGAGTGAGTGTGTACGAGTGTGTGCGAGTGTGTGTGCGAGTGTGTGCGAGTGTGTGTGATTGTGTGTGTGAGTGTGTAGGACTGTATGTGCGAGTGTGTGCGAGTGTGTATGAGTGTGTGTGTGTGAGTGTGTGCAAGTGTGTGCGAGTGAGTGTGTGTGAGTGTGTGTGCGAGTGTGTGTGCGAGTGTGTGCGAGTGTGAGCGATTGTGTGTGAGAGTGTGTAGGTCTGTATGTGCGAGTGTGTATGAGTGTGTGTGTGAGTGTGTGCAAGTGTGTGTGAGTGAGTGTGTGTGAGTGTGTGTGCGAGTGTGTGCATGCGAGTGTGTGCGTGCGAGTGTGTGCGTGCGAGTGTGTGCGACTGTGTGCGAGTGTGTGCGAGTGTGTGAGTGCGAGTGTGTGCGAATGTGTGCGAGTGTGTGCGTGCGAGTGTGCACGAGTGTGCACGAGTGTGTGCGTGTAAGTGTGTGCGTGCGAGTGTGTGCGAGTGTGCTCGAGTGAATGGGTGCGAGTGTGTGCGAGTGTGTGTGAGTGTGTGTGAGTGAGTGTGTGTGATAGTGTATTAGTGAGTGTGTGTGAGTGTGTGCATGTGTGCGAGTTTGTGTGCGAGTGTGTGCGAGTGTGTGAGTGTGTGCGAGTGTGTGCGTGCGAGTGTGTACGTGTGAGTGTGTGCGAGTGTGTGAGTGTGTATGAGTGTGTGTAGGAGTGTGTGCGAGTGTGTGCAATTGTGTGTGTGAGTGTGTAGGACTGTATGTGCAAGTGTGTGCGAGTGTGTTCGAGTGTGTGAGTGTGTGCGAGTGTGTGTGAGTGTGTGTGAGTGTGTGCAAGTGTGTGTGTGCGCGTGTGTGTGTGAGTGTGTGCAAGTGTGTTCGAGTGTTTGTGCGAGTGTGTATGAGTGTGTGTGTGCAAGTGTGTGCGCGTGTGTGTGAGTGTGTGTGAGTGTGTGCATGAGTGAGTGTGTGCGAGTGAGTGTGAGTGTGTGTGTGTGTGAGTGTGTGCGAGTGTGTGTGTGCGAGTGTGTGTGCGAGTGTGTGTGTGCGAGTGTGTGTGTGCGAGTGTGTGTGTGCGATTGTGTATTAGTGAATGTGTGCGAGTGTGCGTGAGTGTGTGTGTGTGTGTGAGTGAGTGACTGTGTGTGTGTGAGTGTGTGCCAGTGAGTGTGAGTGAGTGTGAGTGAGTGTGTGCGAGTGTGTGCGAGTGTGTGTGTGCGATTGTGCATAAGTGTGTGCGAGTGTGAGTGTGTAGGACTGTGTGTGTGAGTGTGTGTGCGAGTGTGTGTGAGTGTGTGCGAGTGTGTGTAGGAGTGTGTGCATTTGTGTGTGTGAGTGTGTAGGACTGTATGTGCGAGTGTGTGGGACTGTGTTCGAGTGTGTGTGTGCGAGTGTGTGAGCATGTGTGAGTGTGTGCAAGTGTGTGCGTGCGAGTGTGTGTGTGCGAGTGTGTGTGATTGTGTATGAGTGAGTGTGTGCGTGTGTGCAAGTGTGTTTGAGTGTGTTTGTGCGAGTGTCTATGAGTGTGTGTGCGAGTGTGTGCAAGTGTGTTTGTGCGAGTGTGTATGAGTGTGTGTGTGCGAGTGTGTGCAAGTGTGTGTGATTGTGTGTGAGTGTGTGTATGAGTGAGTGTGTGCGAGTGTGTGCGAGTGTGTGTGCGAGTGTATGCGCGAGTGTGTGCGTGCGAGTGTGTGCGTGCGAGTGTGTGCGTGCACACGAGTGTGTGAGTGTGTGTGCGAATGTGTGTGCGTGTGAGTGTGTGCGAGTGTGTATGAGTGTATGTGCGAGTGTGTGCCAGTGTGTGCAAGTGTGTGTGTGTGAGTGTGTGCAAGTGTTTGCGAGTGAGTGTGTGCGAGAGTGTGCGAGTGTGTGTGTGCGAGTGTGTGAGCATGTGTGAGTGTGTGCAAGTGTGTGCGTGTGAGTGTGTGTGTGCGAGTGTGTGTGATTGTGTATGAGTGAATGTGTGCGTGTGTGCAAGTGTGTTTGAGTGTGTTTGTGCGAGTGTCTATGAGTGTGTGTGCGAGTGTGTGCAAGTGTGTTTGTGCGAGTGTGTATGAGTGTGTGTGTGCGAGTGTGTGCAAGTGTGTGTGATTGTGTGTGAGTGTGTGTATGAGTGAGTGTGTGCGAGTGTGTGTGCGAGTGTATGCGCGAGTGTGTGCGTGCGAGTCTGTGTGTGCACACGAGTGTGTGAGTGTGTGTGCGAATGTGTGTGCGTGTGAGTGTGTGCGAGTGTGTATGAGTGTATGTGCGAGTGTGTGCCAGTGTGTGCGAGTGTGTGTGTGCGAGTGTGTGCAAGTGTGTGCGAGTGAGTGTGTGCGAGTTTGTGTGCGAGTGTGTGCGAGTGAGTGTGTGCGAATGTGTATGAGTGTGTGTGCGAGTGTGTGCAAGTGGGTGCGAGTGTGTGTGTGCGAGTGTGTGCAAGTGTGTGCGAGTATGTGTGAATGTGTGTTTGAGTGTGTGCGAGTGTGTGCCAGTGAGTGTGTACGAGTGTTTGCGAGTGTGTGTGTGAGTGTGTGCGTGCGAGTGTGTGCGTGCGGGTGTGTGCGAGTGTTTGTGAGTGTGTGTGTGAATGTGTGTGTGTGCGAGTGTGCGTGCGAGTGAGTGTGTGAGTGTGTGTGCAATTGTGTATGAGTGTGTGCAAGTGTGTGTGCGTTTGTGCGAGTGTGTGCGTGTGTGTGTGCGAGTGCGTGTGAGTGAGTGCGAGTGCGTGCAAATGTGTGTGCGAGTGTGCGAGTGTGGGCGTGCGAGTGTGTGCTAGTGTGCGCGAGTGTGTGAGTGTGTGCGAGTGTGCGTGAGTAAGTGTGTGTGAGAGTATGTGCGAGTGTTGCCGAGTGTGTGTGTGAGTGTGTAGGACTGTGTGCGCGAGTGTGTGTGCAAGTGTGTGTGTACGAGTGTGTTCGAGTGTGTGCAATTTTGTGCGAGTGTGTGTGTGCGAGTGCATATGAGTAAGTGTGTGCGAATGTGTGCGAGTGTGTGCGAGTGTGTGTGCGAGTGTGTGCGTGCGACTGTGTGCGTGCGACTGTGTGCGAGTGTGTGCGAGTGTTTGCGTGTGTGTGCGAGTGTGTGCGAGTGTGTGTGAGTGTGTGCGAGTGTGTGTGAGTGTGTGTGAGTGTGTGCAAGTGTGTGTGCGAGTGTGTGTGTGCGATTGTGTATGAATGTGTGCGAGTATGTGTGTGAGTGTGTGCGAGTGTGTGCGAGTGTGTGCGTGCGAGTGTGTGCAAATGTGTGCGAGAGTGTGCGAGTGTGGGCGTGCGAGTGAGTGTGTGTGTGAGTGTGAGTGTGTGCTAGTATGCATGAGTGTGTGAGTGTGTGTGAGTGTGCGCGAGTGTGCGTGTGAGTGAGTGAGTGTGTGCGAGTGTGTGTGCGAGTGTGTGTGAGTGTGTACGAGTGTGTGTAGGAGTGTGTGCGAGTGTGTGCGATTGTGTGTGTGAGTGTGTAGGACTGTATGTGCAAGTGTGTGCAAGTGTGTTCGAGTGTGTGAGTGTGTGCGAGTGTGTGTGAGTGTGTGTGAGTGTGTGCAAGTGTGTGTGTGCGAGTGTGTACGAGTGTGTGTGTGAGTTTGTGCAAGTGTGTTCGAGTGTGTGTGCGAGTGTGTGTGTGTGTGCAAGTGTGTGCGTGTGTGTGTGAGTGTGTGTGAGTGTGTGCATGAGTGAGTGTGTGCGAGTGTGTGTGAGTGTGTGTGTGTGAGTGTGTGCGAGTGTGTGTGCGAGTGTGTGTGCGAGTGTGTGCGTGCGAGTGTGTGCGAGTGTGTGTGTGTGAGTGTGTGCGACTGTGTGTTTGCGATTGTGTATTAGTGAATGTGTGCGAGTGTGCGTGAGTGTGTGCGTGTGGGTGTGTGTGTGTGCGAGTGTGTGCGAGTGAGTGTGTGCGAGTGTGAGTGTGTAGGACTGTGTGTGTGAGTGTGTGCAAGTGTGTGCGTGCGAGTGTGTGTGTGTGATTGTGTATGAGTGAGTGTGTGCGAGTGTGTGTGTGAGTGTGTGCAAGTGTGTTTGAGTGTGTTTGTGCGAGTGTGTATGAGTGTGTGTGTGCGAGTGTGTGCAAGTGTGTTTGTGCGAGTGTGTATGAGTGTGTGTGTGCGAGTGTGTGCAAGTGTGTGTGATTGCGTGTGAGTATGAGTGAGTGTGTGCGAGTGTGTGCGTGTGAGTCTGTGTGTGCACGCGAGTGTGTGCGAGTGTGTGAGTGTGTGTGCGAATGTGTGTGTGTGAGTGTGTGCGAGTGTGTATGAGTGTATGTGCGAGTGTGTGCCAGTGTGTGCGAGTGTGTGTGTGCGAGTGTGTGCAAGTGTGTGCGAGTGAGTGTGTGCGAGTGTGTGCGAGAGTGTGCGAGTGTGTGTGTGCGAGTGTGTGTGTGTGTGCGAGTGTGTGTGCAATTGTGTATGAGTGTGTTCGAGTGTGTGTGAGTTTGTGCAAGTGTGTGCGTGTGTGCGTGCGAGTGCGTGCGAGTGAGTGTGAGTGTGTGCGAGTGTGTGTGATTGTGTGTGTGAGTGTGTAGGACTGTATGTGCAAGTGTGTGCGAGTGTGTTCGAGTGTGTGAGTGTGTGCGAGTGTGTGTGAGTGTGTGTGAGTGTGTGCAAGTGTGTGTGTGCGAGTGTGTACGAGTGTGTGTGTGAGTTTGTGCAAGTGTGTTCGAGTGTGTGTGCGAGTGTGTATGAGTGTGTGTGTGTGTGCAAGTGTGTGCGTGTGTGTGCGTGTGTGTGTGAGTGTGTGCATGAGTGAGTGTGTGCGAGTGTGTGTGAGTGTGTGTGTGTGAGTGTGTGCGAGTGTGTGTGCGAGTGTGTGTGCGAGTGTGTGCGTGCGAGTGTGTGCGAGTGTGTGTGTGTGAGTGTGTGCGACTGTGTGTGTGCGATTGTGTATTAGTGAATGTGTGCGAGTGTGCGTGAGTGTGTGCGTGTGAGTGTGTGTGTGTGCGAGTGTGTGCGAGTGAGTGTGTGCGAGTGTGAGTGTGTAGGACTGTGTGTGTGAGTGTGTGCAAGTGTGTGCGTGCGAGTGTGTGTGTGTGATTGTGTATGAGTGAGTGTGTGCGAGTGTGTGTGTGAGTGTGTGCAAGTGTGTTTGAGTGTGTTTGTGCGAGTGTGTATGAGTGTGTGTGTGCGAGTGTGTGCAAGTGTGTTTGTGCGAGTGTGTATGAGTGTGTGTGTGCGAGTGTGTGCAAGTGTGTGTGATTGTGTGTGAGTGTGTGTATGAGTGAGTGTGTGCGAGTGTGTGCGTGTGAGTCTGTGTGTGCACGCGAGTGTGTGCGAGTGTGTGAGTGTGTGTGCGAATGTGTGTGTGCGAGTGTGTATGAGTGTATGTGCGAGTGTGTGCCAGTGTGTGCGAGTGTGTGTGTGCGAGTGTGTGCAAGTGTGTGCGAGTGAGTGTGTGCGAGTGTGTGCGAGAGTGTGCGAGTGTGTGTGTGCGAGTGTGTGTGTGTGTGCGAGTGTGTGTGCAATTGTGTATGAGTGTGTTCGAGTGTGTGTGAGTTTGTGCAAGTGTGTGCGTGTGTGCGTGCGAGTGCGTGAAAGTGTGTGCAAGTGTGTGTGTGCAAGTGTGTGTGAGTGAGTGCGAGTGCGTGCAAATGTTTGCGCGAGTGTGCGAGTGTGGGCGTGCGAGTGTGTGCTAGTGTGCGCGAGTGTGTGAGTGTGTGCGAGTGTGCGTGAGTAAGTGTGTGTGAGAGTATGTGCGAGTGTTGCCGAGTGTGTGTGAGTGTGTAGGACTGTGTGCGCGAGTGTGTGTGCAAGTGTGTGTGTACGAGTGTGTTCGAGTGTGTGCAATTTTGTGCGAGTGTGTGTGTGCGAGTGCATATGAGTAAGTGTGTGCGAATGTGTGCGAGTGTGTGCGAGTGTGTGTGCGAGTGTGTGCGTGCGACTGTGTGCGTGCGACTGTGTGCAAGTGTGTGCGAGTGTTTGCGTGTGTGTGCGAGTGTGTGCAAGTGTGTGTGAGTGTGTGCGAGTGTGTGTGAGTGTGTGTGAGTGTGTGCAAGTGTGTGTGTGCGAGTGTGTGTGTGCGATTGTGTATGAATGTGTGCGAGTATGTGTGTGAGTGTGTGCGAGTGTGTGCGAGTGTGTGTGCGAGTGTATGCGTGAGTGTGTGCGTGCGAGTCTGTGTGTGCACACGAGTGTGTGAGTGTGTGTGCGAATGTGTGTGCGTGTGAGTGTGTGCGAGTGTGTATGAGTGTATGTGCGAGTGTGTGCCAGTGTGTGCGAGTGTGTGTGTGCGAGTGTGTGCAAGTGTGTGCGAGTGAGTGTGTGCGAGTTTGTGTGCGAGTGTGTGCGAGTGAGTGTGTGCGAATGTGTATGAGTGTGTGTGCGAGTGTGTGCAAGTGGGTGCGAGTGTGTGTGTGCGAGTGTGTGCAAGTGTGTGCGAGTATGTGTGAATGTGTGTTTGAGTGTGTGCGAGTGTGTGCCAGTGAGTGTGTGCGAGTGTTTGCGAGTGTGTGAGTGTGTGCATGCGAGTGTGTGCGTGCGGGTGTGTGCGAGTGTGTGTGAGTGTGTGTGTGAATGTGTGTGTGTGCGAGTGTGCGTGCGAGTGAGTGTGTGAGTGTGTGTGCAATTGTGTATGAGTGTGTGCAAGTGTGTGTGCGTTTGTGCGAGTGTGTGCGTGTGTGTGTGCGAGTGCGTGTGAGTGAGTGCGAGTGCGTGCAAATGTTTGCGCGAGTGTGCGAGTGTGGGCGTGCGAGTGTGTGCTAGTGTGCGCGAGTGTGTGAGTGTGTGCGAGTGTGCGTGAGTAAGTGTGTGTGAGAGTATGTGCGAGTGTTGCCGAGTGTGTGTGAGTGTGTAGGACTGTGTGCGCGAGTGTGTGTGCAAGTGTGTGTGTACGAGTGTGTTCGAGTGTGTGCAATTTTGTGCGAGTGTGTGTGTGCGAGTGCATATGAGTAAGTGTGTGCGAATGTGTGCGAGTGTGTGCGAGTGTGTGTGCGAGTGTGTGCGTGCGACTGTGTGCGTGCGACTGTGTGCAAGTGTGTGCGAGTGTTTGCGTGTGTGTGCGAGTGTGTGCAAGTGTGTGTGAGTGTGTGCGAGTGTGTGTGAGTGTGTGTGAGTGTGTGCAAGTGTGTGTGTGCGAGTGTGTGTGTGCGATTGTGTATGAATGTGTGCGAGTATGTGTGTGAGTGTGTGCGAGTGTGTGCGAGTGTGTGTGCGAGTGTATGCGTGAGTGTGTGCGTGCGAGTCTGTGTGTGCACACGAGTGTGTGAGTGTGTGTGCGAATGTGTGTGCGTGTGAGTGTGTGCGAGTGTGTATGAGTGTATGTGCGAGTGTGTGCCAGTGTGTGCGAGTGTGTGTGTGCGAGTGTGTGCAAGTGTGTGCGAGTGAGTGTGTGCGAGTTTGTGTGCGAGTGTGTGCGAGTGAGTGTGTGCGAATGTGTATGAGTGTGTGTGCGAGTGTGTGCAAGTGGGTGCGAGTGTGTGTGTGCGAGTGTGTGCAAGTGTGTGCGAGTATGTGTGAATGTGTGTTTGAGTGTGTGCGAGTGTGTGCCAGTGAGTGTGTGCGAGTGTTTGCGAGTGTGTGAGTGTGTGCATGCGAGTGTGTGCGTGCGGGTGTGTGCGAGTGTGTGTGAGTGTGTGTGTGAATGTGTGTGTGTGCGAGTGTGCATGCGAGTGAGTGTGTGAGTGTGTGTGCAATTGTGTATGAGTGTGTGCAAGTGTGTGTGCGTTTGTGCGAGTGTGTGCGTGTGTGTGTGCGAGTGCGTGTGAGTGAGTGCGAGTGCGTGCAAATGTTTGCGCGAGTGTGCGAGTGTGGGCGTGCGAGTGTGTGCTAGTGTGCGCGAGTGTGTGAGTGTGTGCGAGTGTGCGTGAGTAAGTGTGTGTGAGAGTATGTGCGAGTGTTGCCGAGTGTGTGTGAGTGTGTAGGACTGTGTGCGCGAGTGTGTGTGCAAGTGTGTGTGTACGAGTGTGTTCGAGTGTGTGCAATTTTGTGCGAGTGTGTGTGTGCGAGTGCATATGAGTAAGTGTGTGCGAATGTGTGCGAGTGTGTGCGAGTGTGTGTGCGAGTGTGTGCGTGCGACTGTGTGCGTGCGACTGTGTGCAAGTGTGTGCGAGTGTTTGCGTGTGTGTGCGAGTGTGTGCAAGTGTGTGTGAGTGTGTGCGAGTGTGTGTGAGTGTGTGTGAGTGTGTGCAAGTGTGTGTGTGCGAGTGTGTGTGTGCGATTGTGTATGAATGTGTGCGAGTATGTGTGTGAGTGTGTGCGAGTGTGTGCGAGTGTGTGCATGCGAGTATGTGCAAATGTGTGCGAGAGTGTGCGAGTGTGAGCGTGCGAGTGTGTGCGAGTGTGCGCGAGTGTGTGCGTGTGAGTGAGTGTGTGTGTGAGTGTGAGTGTGTGCTAGTATGCATGAGTGTGTGAGTGTGTGTGAGTGTGCGCGAGTGTGCGTGTGAGTGAGTGAGTGTGTGTGAGTGTGTGTGCGAGTGTGTGTGAGTGTGTACGAGTGTGTGTAGGAGTGTGTGCGAGTGTGTGCGATTGTGTGTGTGAGTGTGTAGGACTGTATGTGCAAGTGTGTGCGAGTGTGTTCGAGTGTGTGAGTGTGTGCGAGTGTGTGTGAGTGTGTGCAAGTGTGTGCGTGCGAGTGTGTGTGTGTGATTGTGTATGAGTGAGTGTGTGCGAGTGTGTGTGTGAGTGTGTGCAAGTGTGTTTGAGTGTGTTTGTGCGAGTGTGTATGAGTGTGTGTGTGCGAGTGTGTGCAAGTGTGTTTGTGCGAGTGTGTATGAGTGTGTGTGTGCGAGTGTGTGCAAGTGTGTGTGATTGTGTGTGAGTGTGTGTATGAGTGAGTGTGTGCGAGTGTGTGCGTGTGAGTCTGTGTGTGCACGCGAGTGTGTGCGAGTGTGTGAGTGTGTGTGCGAATGTGTGTGTGTGAGTGTGTGCGAGTGTGTATGAGTGTATGTGCGAGTGTGTGCCAGTGTGTGCGAGTGTGTGTGTGCGAGTGTGTGCAAGTGTGTGCGAGTGAGTGTGTGCGAGTGTGTGTGAGAGTGTGCGAGTGTGTGTGTGCGAGTGTGTGTGCGAGTGTGTGTGTGCGAGTGTGTGTGCAATTGTGTATGAGTGTGTTCGAGTGTGTGTGAGTTTGTGCAAGTGTGTGCATGTGTGCGTGCGAGTGCGTGCGAGTGAGTGTGAGTGTGTGCGAGTGTGTGTGAGTGTGTGTATGCGAGTGTGTGTGCGATTGTGTATGAGTGTGTGCGAGTGTGTGTGAGTTTGTGCGAGTGTGTGTGTGTGTGTGTGTGTGCGAGTGTGTGCTAGTGTGCACGAGTGTTTGAGTGTGTGCGAGTGTGCCTGAGTAAGTGTGTGTGTGATTGTGTGCGAGTGTTTCCGAGTGTGTGTGTGAGTGAGTAGGACTGTGTGTGCGAGTGTTTGCGAGTGTGTGTGCGAGCGAGTGTGTGCGAGTGTGTTCGAGGGTGTGCAATTGTGTGCAAGTGTATGTGCGAGTGCGAGTCCATATGAGTGAGTGTGTGAATGTGTGCGAGTGTGTGCCAGTGTGTGTGTGCGAGTGTGTGTACGAGTGTGTGCGAGTGTGTGCGTGCGAGTGTGTGAGAGTGTGTATGAGTGTATGTGCGAGTGTGTGTGCGAGTGTGTGCGAGTGTGTGTTCGAGTGTGTGTGTTCGCATGTGTGCAAGTGTGTGCAAGTGTGTGTGCGAGTGCGTACGAGAGTGTGTGCGTGTGAGTGTGTGCGAGTGTGTGTGTGCGTGCGAGTGTGTGCGAGTGTGTGAGTGTGTGTGCGAATGTGTGTGAGTGTGTGCGAGTGTGTATGAGTGTATGTGCGAGTATGTGCCAGTGTGTGCGAGTGTGTGTGTGTGAGTGTGTGCAAATGTGTGCGAGTGAGTGTGTGCGAGAGTGTGCACGAGTGTGCTCGAGTGAGTGGGTGCATGTAAGTGTGTGCGTGCGAGTGTGTGCGAATGTGTGCGAGTGTGTGCATGCGAGTGTGTGCGTGCAAGTGTTTGCGTGCGAGTGTGTGCGAGTGTGTGCAAGTGTGTGAGTGTGTGTGAGTGTGTGTGTGAGTGTGTCCGAGTGTGTGCAAATGTGCCCGAGTGTGCGCGAGTGTGCACGAGTGAATGGGTGCGAGTGTGTGTGAGTGTGTATGAGTGAGTGTGTGCGAGTTTGTGTGCGAGTGAGTGTGTGCGAATGTGTGCAAGTGTGTTTGTGAGTGTGTGTGCGAGTGTGTGTGTGCGAGTGTGTTCGAGTGTGTGCGAGTGTGTGTGAGTGTGTGCGAGTGTGTGTGCGAGTGTGTGCGAGTATGTGCAAATGTGCCCGAGTGTGCACGAGTGTGCACGAGTGAGTGTGTGCGAGTGTGTGCAAGTGTGTGTGAGTGTGTGCCAGTGTGTGTGTGCGAGTGTGTGCGAGTGTGTGTATGAGTGTGTGTGTTTGATTGTGCAAGTGTGTTTGTGAGTGTGTGTGCGAGTGTGTGCGTGCAAGTGTGTGCGAGTGTGTGTGAGTGTGTTCGAGTGTGTGTGAGTTTGTGCAAGTGTGTGCATGTGTGCGTGCGAGTGCGTGCGAGTGAGTGTGAGTGTGTGCGAGTGTGTGTGAGTGTGTGTATGCGAGTGTGTGTGCGATTGTGTATGAGTGTGTGCGAGTGTGTGTGAGTTTGTGCGAGTGTGTGTGTGTGTGTGTGTGTGCGAGTGTGTGCTAGTGTGCACGAGTGTTTGAGTGTGTGCGAGTGTGCCTGAGTAAGTGTGTGTGTGATTGTGTGCGAGTGTTTCCGAGTGTGTGTGTGAGTGAGTAGGACTGTCTGTGCGAGTGTTTGCGAGTGTGTGTGCGAGCGAGTGTGTGCGAGTGTGTTCGAGGGTGTGCAATTGTGTGCAAGTGTATGTGCGAGTGCGAGTCCATATGAGTGAGTGTGTGAATGTGTGCGAGTGTGTGCCAGTGTGTGTGTGCGAGTGTGTGTACGAGTGTCTGCGAGTGTGTGCGTGCGAGTGTGTGAGAGTGTGTATGAGTGTATGTGCGAGTGTGTGTGCGAGTGTGTGCGAGTGTGTGTTCGAGTGTGTGTGTTCGCATGTGTGCAAGTGTGTGCAAGTGTGTGTGCGAGTGCGTACGAGAGTGTGTGCGTGTGAGTGTGTGCGAGTGTGTGTGTGCGTGCGAGTGTGTGCGAGTGTGTGAGTGTGTGTGCGAATGTGTGTGAGTGTGTGCGAGTGTGTATGAGTGTATGTGCGAGTATGTGCCAGTGTGTGCGAGTGTGTGTGTGTGAGTGTGTGCAAATGTGTGCGAGTGAGTGTGTGCGAGAGTGTGCACGAGTGTGCTCGAGTGAGTGGGTGCATGTAAGTGTGTGCGTGCGAGTGTGTGCGAATGTGTGCGAGTGTGTGCATGCGAGTGTGTGCGTGCAAGTGTTTGCGTGCGAGTGTGTGCGAGTGTGTGCAAGTGTGTGAGTGTGTGTGAGTGTGTGTGTGAGTGTGTCCGAGTGTGTGCAAATGTGCCCGAGTGTGCGCGAGTGTGCACGAGTGAATGGGTGCGAGTGTGTGTGAGTGTGTATGAGTGAGTGTGTGCGAGTTTGTGTGCGAGTGAGTGTGTGCGAATGTGTGCAAGTGTGTTTGTGAGTGTGTGTGCGAGTGTGTGTGTGCGAGTGTGTTCGAGTGTGTGCGAGTGTGTGTGAGTGTGTGCGAGTGTGTGTGCGAGTGTGTGCGAGTATGTGCAAATGTGCCCGAGTGTGCACGAGTGTGCACGAGTGAGTGTGTGCGAGTGTGTGCAAGTGTGTGTGAGTGTGTGCCAGTGTGTGTGTGCGAGTGTGTGCGAGTGTGTGTATGAGTGTGTGTGTTTGATTGTGCAAGTGTGTTTGTGAGTGTGTGTGCGAGTGTGTGCGTGCAAGTGTGTGCGAGTGTGTGCGAGTGTGTGTGAGTGTGTGCGAGTGTGTGTGCGAGTGTGTGCGAGTGTGTGCAAATGTGCCCGAGTGTGCACGAGTGTGCACGAGTGAGTGTGTGCGAGTGTGTGCAAGTGTGTGTGAGTGTGTGCCAGTGTGTGTGTGCGAGTGTGTGCGAGTGTGTGTATGAGTGTGTGTGTTCGATTGTGTATAAGTGTGTGCGAGTGTGTGTGTGAGTGTGTGTGCAAGTGTGTGTGTGCGAGTGTGTTCGATTGTGTGCGAATGTGAGTGTGAGTGAGTGTGTACGAGTGTGTGCGAGTGTGTGTGCGAGTGTGTGCGATTGTGTGTGTGAGTGTGTAGGACTGTATGTGCGAGTGTGTGCGAGTGTGTTTGAGTGTGTGTGTGTGAGTGTGTGCAAGTGTGTGCGAGTGAGTGTGTGTGAGTGTGTGTGCGAGTGTGTGCGAGTGTGAGCGATTGTGTGTGAGAGTGTGTAGGTCTGTATGTGCGAGTGTGTATGAGTGTGTGTGTGAGTGTGTGCAAGTGTGTGTGAGTGAGTGTGTGTGAGTGTGTGTGCGAGTGTGTGCATGCGAGTGTGTGCGTGCGAGTGTGTGCGTGCGAGTGTGTGCGACTGTGTGCGAGTGTGTGCGAGTGTGTGAGTGCGAGTGTGTGCGAATGTGTGCGAGTGTGTGCGTGCGAGTGTGCATGATTGTGCACGAGTGTGTGCGTGTAAGTGTGTGCGTGCGAGTGTGTGCGAGTGTGCTCGAGTGAATGGGTGCGAGTGTGTGCGAGTGTGTGTGAGTGTGTGTGAGTGAGTGTGTGTGAGAGTGTATTAGTGAGTGTGTGTGAGTGTGTGCATGTGTGCGAGTTTGTGTGCGAGTTTGTGCGACTGTGTGAGTGTGTGCGAGTGTGTGCGTGCGAGTGTGTACGTGTGAGTGTGTGCGAGTGTGTGAGTGTGTGTGCGAATGTGTGTGCGAGTGAGTGTGTATGAGTGTGTGTAGGAGTGTGTGCGAGTGTGTGCAATTGTGTGTGTGAGTGTGTAGGACTGTATGTGCAAGTGTGTGCGAGTGTTTTCGAGTGTGTGAGTGTGTGCGAGTGTGTGTGAGTGTGTGTGAGTGTGTGCAAGTGTGTGTGTGCGAGTGTGTGTGTGTGAGTGTGTGCAAGTGTGTTTGAGTGTGTGTGCGAGTGTGTATGAGTGTGTGTGTGCAAGTGTGTGCACATGTGTGTGAGTGTGTGTGAGTGTGTGCATGAGTGAGTGTGTGCGAGTGTGTGTGAGTGTGTGTGTGTGTGTGAGTGTGTGCGAGTGTGTGTGTGCGAGTGTGTGTGCGAGTGTGTGTGTGCGAGTGTGTGTGTGCGAGTGTGTGTGTGCGATTGTGTATTAGTGAATGTGTGCGAGTGTGAGTGAGTGTGTGTGTGTGTGAGTGAGTGACTGTGTGTGTGCGAGTGAGTGCCAGTGAGTGTGAGTGAGTGTGAGTGAGTGTGTGCGAGTGTGTGCGAGTGTGTGTGTGCGATTGTGCATAAGTGTGTGCGAGTGTGAGTGTGTAGGACTGTGTGTATGAGTGTATGTGCGAGTGTGTGCCAGTGTGTGCAAGTGTGTGTGTGTGTGAGTGTGTGCAAGTGTTTGCGAGTGAGTGTGTGCGAGAGTGTGCGAGTGTGTGTGTGCGAGTGTGTGAGCATGTGTGAGTGTGTGCAAGTGTGTGCGTGCGAGTGTGTGTGTGCGAGTGTGTGTGATTGTGTATGAGTGAGTGTGTGCGTGTGTGCAAGTGTGTTTGAGTGTGTTTGTGCGAGTGTCTATGAGTGTGTGTGCGAGTGTGTGCAAGTGTGTGTGATTGTGTGTGAGTGTGTGTATGAGTGAGTGTGTGCGAGTGTGTGCGAGTGTGTGTGCGAGTGTATGCGCGAGTGTGTGCGTGCGAGTATGTGCGTGCGAGTCTGTGTGTGCACACGAGTGTGTGAGTGTGTGTGCGAATGTGTTTGCGTGTGAGTGTGTGCGAGTGTGTATGAGTGTATGTGCGAGTGTGTGCCAGTGTGTGCGAGTGTGTGTGTGCGAGTGTGTGCAAGTGTGTGCGAGTGAGTGTGTGCGAGTTTGTGTGCGAGTGTGTGCGAGTGAGTGTGTGCGAATGTGTATGAGTGTGTGTGCGAGTGTGTGCAAGTGGGTGCGAGTGTGTGGGTGCGAGTGTGTGCAAGTGTGTGCGAGTATGTGTGAATGTGTGTTTGAGTGTGTGCGAGTGTGTGCCAGTGAGTGTGTGCGAGTGTTTGCGAGTGTGTGTGTGAGTGTGTGCATGCGAGTGTGTGCGTGCGGGTGTGTGCGAGTGTGTGTGAGTGTGTGTGTGAATGTGTGTGTGTGCGAGTGTGCGTGCGAGTGAGTGTGTGAGTGTGTGTGCAATTGTGTATGAGTGTGTGCAAGTGTGTGTGCGTTTGTGCGAGTGTGTGCATGTGTGTGTGCGAGTGCGTGTGAGTGAGTGTGAGTGCGTGCAAATGTGTGCGCGAGTGTGCGAGTGTGGGCGTGCGAGTGTGTGCTAGTGTGCGCGAGTGTGTGAGTGTGTGCGAGTGTGCGTGAGTAAGTGTGTGTGAGAGTATGTGCGAGTGTTGCCGAGTGTGTGTGTGAGTGTGTAGGACTGTGTGCGCGAGTGTGTGTGCAAGTGTGTGTGTACGAGTGTGTTCGAGTGTGTGCAATTTTGTGCGAGTGTGTGTGTGCGAGTGCATATGAGTAAGTGTGTGCGAATGTGTGCGAGTGTGTGCGAGTGTGTGTGCGAGTGTGTGCGTGCGACTGTGTGCGTGCGACTGTGTGCGAGTGTGTGCGAGTGTTTGCGTGTGTGTGCGAGTGTGTGCAAGTGTGTGTGAGTGTGTGCGAGTGTGTGTGAGTGTGTGTGAGTGTGTGCAAGTGTGTGTGTGCGAGTGTGTGTGTGCGATTGTGTATGAATGTGTGCGAGTATGTGTGTGAGTGTGTGCGAGTGTGTGCGTGCGAGTGCGAGTGTGTGCAAATGTGTGTGAGAGTGTGCGAGTGTGGGCGTGCGAGTGTGTGCGAGTGTGCGTGAGTGTGTGCGTGTGAGTGAGTGTGTGTGTGAGTGTGAGTGTGTGCTAGTGTGCATGAGTGTGTGAGTGTGTGTGAGTGTGCGCGAGTGTGCGTGTGAGTGAGTAAGTGTGTGCGAGTGTGTGTGAGTGTGTACGAGTGTGTGTAGGAGTGTGTGCGAGTGTGTGCGATTGTGTGTGTGAGTGTGTAGGACTGTATGTGCAAGTGTGTGCGAGTGTGTTCGAGTGTGTGAGTGTGTGCGAGTGTGTGTGAGTGTGTGTGAGTGTGTGCAAGTGTGCGTGTGCGAGTGTGTGTGTGTGTGTGCGAGTGTGTGTGTGTGTGTGCAAGTGTGTTTGAGTGTGTGTGCGAGTGTGTATGAGTGTGTGTGTGTGCAAGTGTGTGCGTGTGTGTGTGAGTGTGTCTGAGTGTGTGCATGAGTGAGTGTGTGCGAGTGTGTGTGTGTGAGTGTGTGCGAGTGTGTGTGCGAGTGTGTGTGCGAGTGTGTGTGTGTGAGTGTGTGCGACTGTGTGTGTGCGATTGTGTATTAGTGAATGTGTGCGAGTGTGCGTGAGTGTGTGCGTGTGAGTGTGTGTGTGTGCGAGTGTGTGCGAGTGAGTGTGTGCGAGTGTGTGTTTGCGATTGTGCATAAGTGTGTGCGAGTGTGAGTGTGTGGGACTGTGTGTGCGAGTGTGTGTGAGTGTGTGCAAGTGTGTGCGTGCGAGTGTGTGTGTGTGATTGTGTATGAGTGAGTGTGTGCGAGTGTGTGTGTGAGTGTGTGCAAGTGTGTTTGAGTGTGTTTGTGCGAGTGTGTATGAGTGTGTGTGTGCGAGTGTGTGCAAGTGTGTTTGTGCGAGTGTGTATGAGTGTGTGTGTGCGAGTGTGTGCAAGTGTGTGTGATTGTGTGTGAGTGTGTGTATGAGTGAGTGTGTGCGAGTGTGTGCGTGTGAGTCTGTGTGTGCACGCGAGTGTGTGCGAGTGTGTGAGTGTGTGTGCGAATGTGTGTGTGTGAGTGTGTGCGAGTGTGTATGAGTGTATGTGCGAGTGTGTGCCAGTGTGTGCGAGTGTGTGTGTGCGAGTGTGTGCAAGTGTGTGCGAGTGAGTGTGTGCGAGTGTGTGCGAGAGTGTGCGAGTGTGTGTGTGCGAGTGTGTGTGCGAGTGTGTGTGTGCGAGTGTGTGTGCAATTGTGTATGAGTGTGTTCGAGTGTGTGTGAGTTTGTGCAAGTGTGTGCATGTGTGCGTGCGAGTGCGTGCGAGTGAGTGTGAGTGTGTGCGAGTGTGTGTGAGTGTGTGTATGCGAGTGTGTGTGCGATTGTGTATGAGTGTGTGCGAGTGTGTGTGAGTTTGTGCGAGTGTGTGTGTGTGTGTGTGTGTGCGAGTGTGTGCTAGTGTGCACGAGTGTTTGAGTGTGTGCGAGTGTGCCTGAGTAAGTGTGTGTGTGATTGTGTGCGAGTGTTTCCGAGTGTGTGTGTGAGTGAGTAGGACTGTGTGTGCGAGTGTTTGCGAGTGTGTGTGCGAGCGAGTGTGTGCGAGTGTGTTCGAGGGTGTGCAATTGTGTGCAAGTGTATGTGCGAGTGCGAGTCCATATGAGTGAGTGTGTGAATGTGTGCGAGTGTGTGCCAGTGTGTGTGTGCGAGTGTGTGTACGAGTGTGTGCGAGTGTGTGCATGCGAGTGTGTGAGAGTGTGTATGAGTGTATGTGCGAGTGTGTGTGCGAGTGTGTGCGAGTGTGTGTTCGAGTGTGTGTGTTCGCATGTGTGCAAGTGTGTGCAAGTGTGTGTGCGAGTGCGTACGAGAGTGTGTGCGTGTGAGTGTGTGCGAGTGTGTGTGTGCGTGCGAGTGTGTGCGAGTGTGTGAGTGTGTGTGCGAATGTGTGTGAGTGTGTGCGAGTGTGTATGAGTGTATGTGCGAGTATGTGCCAGTGTGTGCGAGTGTGTGTGTGTGAGTGTGTGCAAATGTGTGCGAGTGAGTGTGTGCGAGAGTGTGCACGAGTGTGCTCGAGTGAGTGGGTGCATGTAAGTGTGTGCGTGCGAGTGTGTGCGAATGTGTGCGAGTGTGTGCATGCGAGTGTGTGCGTGCAAGTGTTTGCGTGCGAGTGTGTGCGAGTGTGTGCAAGTGTGTGAGTGTGTGTGAGTGTGTGTGTGAGTGTGTCCGAGTGTGTGCAAATGTGCCCGAGTGTGCGCGAGTGTGCACGAGTGAATGGGTGCGAGTGTGTGTGAGTGTGTATGAGTGAGTGTGTGCGAGTTTGTGTGCGAGTGAGTGTGTGCGAATGTGTGCAAGTGTGTTTGTGAGTGTGTGTGCGAGTGTGTGTGTGCGAGTGTGTTCGAGTGTGTGCGAGTGTGTGTGAGTGTGTGCGAGTGTGTGTGCGAGTGTGTGCGAGTATGTGCAAATGTGCCCGAGTGTGCACGAGTGTGCACGAGTGAGTGTGTGCGAGTGTGTGCAAGTGTGTGTGAGTGTGTGCCAGTGTGTGTGTGCGAGTGTGTGCGAGTGTGTGTATGAGTGTGTGTGTTTGATTGTGCAAGTGTGTTTGTGAGTGTGTGTGCGAGTGTGTGCGTGCAAGTGTGTGCGAGTGTGTGCGAGTGTGTGTGAGTGTGTGCGAGTGTGTGTGCGAGTGTGTGCGAGTGTGTGCAAATGTGCCCGAGTGTGCACGAGTGTGCACGAGTGAGTGTGTGTGAGTGTGTGCAAGTGTGTGTGAGTGTGTGCCAGTGTGTGTGTGCGAGTGTGTGCGAGTGTGTGTATGAGTGTGTGTGTTCGATTGTGTATAAGTGTGTGCGAGTGTGTGTGTGAGTGTGTGTGCAAGTGTGTGTGTGCGAGTGTGTTCGATTGTGTGCGAATGTGAGTGTGAGTGAGTGTGTACGAGTGTGTGCGAGTGTGTGTGCGAGTGTGTGCGATTGTGTGTGTGAGTGTGTAGGACTGTATGTGCGAGTGTGTGCGAGTGTGTTTGAGTGTGTGTGTGTGAGTGTGTGCAAGTATGTGCGAGTGAGTGTGTGTGAGTGTGTGTGCGAGTGTGTGCGAGTGTGAGCGATTGTGTGTGAGAGTGTGTAGGTCTGTATGTGCGAGTGTGTATGAGTGTGTGTGTGAGTGTGTGCAAGTGTGTGTGAGTGAGTGTGTGTGAGTGTGTGTGCGAGTGTGTGCATGCGAGTGTGTGCGTGCGAGTGTGTGCGTGCGAGTGTGTGCGACTGTGTGCGAGTGTGTGCGAGTGTGTGAGTGCGAGTGTGTGCGAATGTGTGCGAGTGTGTGCGTGCGAGTGTGCATGAGTGTGCACGAGTGTGTGCGTGTAAGTGTGTGCGTGCGAGTGTGTGCGAGTGTGCTCGAGTGAATCGGTGCGAGTGTGTGCGAGTGTGTGTGAGTGTGTGTGAGTGAGTGTGTGTGAGAGTGTATTAGTGAGTGTGTGTGAGTGTGTGCATGTGTGCGAGTTTGTGTGCGAGTTTGTGCGACTGTGTGAGTGTGTGCGAGTGTGTGCGTGCGAGTGTGTACGTGTGAGTGTGTGCGAGTGTGTGAGTGTGTGTGCGAATGTGTGTGCGAGTGAGTGTGTATGAGTGTGTGTAGGAGTGTGTGCGAGTGTGTGCAATTGTGTGTGTGAGTGTGTAGGACTGTATGTGCAAGTGTGTGCGAGTGTTTTCGAGTGTGTGAGTGTGTGCGAGTGTGTGTGAGTGTGTGTGAGTGTGTGCAAGTGTGTGTGTGCGAGTGTGTGTGTGTGAGTGTGTGCAAGTGTGTTCGAGTGTGTGTGCGAGTGTGTATGAGTGTGTGTGTGCAAGTGTGTGCACATGTGTGTGAGTGTGTGTGAGTGTGTGCATGAGTGAGTGTGTGCGAGTGTGTGTGAGTGTGTGTGTGTGTGTGAGTGTGTGCGAGTGTGTGTGTGCGAGTGTGTGTGCGAGTGTGTGTGTGCGAGTGTGTGTGTGCGAGTGTGTGTGTGCGATTGTGTATTAGTGAATGTGTGCGAGTGTGCGTGAGTGTGTGTGTGTGTGAGTGAGTGACTGTGTGTGTGCGAGTGAGTGCCAGTGAGTGTGAGTGAGTGTGAGTGAGTGTGTGCGAGTGTGTGCGAGTGTGTGTGTGCGATTGTGCATAAGTGTGTGCGAGTGTGAGTGTGTAGGACTGTGTGTGCGAGTGTGTGTGCGAGTGTGTGTGAGTGTGTGCGAGTGTGTGTAGGAGTGTGTGCGATTGTGTGTGTGAGTGTGTAGGACTGTATGTGCGAGTGTGTGCGACTGTGTTCGAGTGTGTGTGTGCGAGTGTGTGAGCATGTGTGAGTGTGTGCAAGTGTGTGCGTGCGAGTGTGTGTGTGCGAGTGTGTGTGATTGTGTATGAGTGAGTGTGTGCGTGTGTGCAAGTGTGTTTGAGTGTGTTTGTGCGAGTGTCTATGAGTGTGTGTGCGAGTGTGTGCAAGTGTGTTTGTGCGAGTGTGTATGAGTGTGTGTGTGCGAGTGTGTGCAAGTGTGTGTGATTGTGTGTGAGTGTGTGTATGAGTGAGTGTGTGCGAGTGTGTGCGAGTGTGTGTGCGAGTGTATGCGCGAGTGTGTGTGTGCGAGTGTGTGCGTGCGAGTGTGTGCGTGCACACGAGTGTGTGAGTGTGTGTGCGAATGTGTGTGCATGTGAGTGTGTGCGAGTGTGTATGAGTGTATGTGCGAGTGTGTGCCAGTGTGTGCAAGTGTGTGTGTGTGTGAGTGTGTGCAAGTGTTTGCGAGTGAGTGTGTGCGAGAGTGTGCGAGTGTGTGTGTGCGAGTGTGTGAGCATGTGTGAGTGTGTGCAAGTGTGTGCGTGCGAGTGTGTGTGTGCGAGTGTGTGTGATTGTGTATGAGTGAGTGTGTGCGTGTGTGCAAGTGTGTTTGAGTGTGTTTGTGCGAGTGTCTATGAGTGTGTGTGCGAGTGTGTGCAAGTGTGTTTGTGCGAGTGTGTATGAGTGTGTGTGTGCGAGTGTGTGCAAGTGTGTGTGATTGTGTGTGAGTGTGTGTATGAGTGAGTGTGTGCAAGTGTGTGCGAGTGTGTGTGCGAGTGTATGCGCGAGTGTGTGCGTGCGAGTATGTGCGTGCGAGTCTGTGTGTGCACACGAGTGTGTGAGTGTGTGTGCGAATGTGTTTGCGTGTGAGTGTGTGCGAGTGTGTATGAGTGTATGTGCGAGTGTGTGCCAGTGTGTGCGAGTGTGTGTGTGCGAGTGTGTGCAAGTGTGTGCGAGTGAGTGTGTGCGAGTTTGTGTGCGAGTGTGTGCGAGTGAGTGTGTGCGAATGTGTATGAGTGTGTGTGCGAGTGTGTGCAAGTGGGTGCGAGTGTGTGGGTGCGAGTGTGTGCAAGTGTGTGCGAGTATGTGTGAATGTGTGTTTGAGTGTGTGCGAGTGTGTGCCAGTGAGTGTGTGCGAGTGTTTGCGAGTGTGTGTGTGAGTGTGTGCATGCGAGTGTGTGCGTGCGGGTGTGTGCGAGTGTGTGTGAGTGTGTGTGTGAATGTGTGTGTGTGCGAGTGTGCGTGCGAGTGAGTGTGTGAGTGTGTGTGCAATTGTGTATGAGTGTGTGCAAGTGTGTGTGCGTTTGTGCGAGTGTGTGCGTGTGTGTGTGCGAGTGCGTGTGAGTGAGTGTGAGTGCGTGCAAATGTGTGCGCGAGTGTGCGAGTGTGGGCGTGCGAGTGTGTGCTAGTGTGCGCGAGTGTGTGAGTGTGTGCGAGTGTGCGTGAGTAAGTGTGTGTGAGAGTATGTGCGAGTGTTGCCGAGTGTGTGTGTGAGTGTGTAGGACTGTGTGCGCGAGTGTGTGTGCAAGTGTGTGTGTACGAGTGTGTTCGAGTGTGTGCAATTTTGTGCGAGTGTGTGTGTGCGAGTGCATATGAGTAAGTGTGTGCGAATGTGTGCGAGTGTGTGTGCGAGTGTGTGCGTGCGACTGTGTGCGTGCGACTGTGTGCGAGTGTGTGCGAGTGTTTGCGTGTGTGTGCGAGTGTGTGCAAGTGTGTGTGAGTGTGTGCGAGTGTGTGTGAGTGTGTGTGAGTGTGTGCAAGTGTGTGTGTGCGAGTGTGTGTGTGCGATTGTGTATGAATGTGTGCGAGTATGTGTGTGAGTGTGTGCGAGTGTGTGCGTGCGAGTGCGAGTGTGTGCAAATGTGTGTGAGAGTGTGCGAGTGTGGGCGTGCGAGTGTGTGCGAGTGTGCGCGAGTGTGTGCGTGTGAGTGAGTGTGTGTGTGAGTGTGTGCTAGTGTGCATGAGTGTGTGAGTGTGTGTGAGTGTGCGCGAGTGTGCGTGTGAGTGAGTGAGTGTGTGCGAGTGTGTGTGAGTGTGTACGAGTGTGTGTAGGAGTGTGTGCGAGTGTGTGCGATTGTGTGTGTGAGTGTGTAGGACTGTATGTGCAAGTGTGTGCGAGTGTGTTCGAGTGTGTGAGTGTGTGCGAGTGTGTGTGAGTGTGTGTGAGTGTGTGCAAGTGTGTGTGTGCGAGTGTGTGTGTGTGTGTGTGCGAGTGTGTGTGTGAGTGTGTGCAAGTGTGTTTGAGTGTGTGTGCGAGTGTGTATGAGTGTGTGTGTGTGCAAGTGTGTGCGTGTGTGTGTGAGTGTGTCTGAGTGTGTGCATGAGTGAGTGTGTGCGAGTGTGTGTGTGTGAGTGTGTGCGAGTGTGTGTGCGAGTGTGTGTGCGAGTGTGTGCGTGCGAGTGTGTGCGAGTGTGTGTGTGTGAGTGTGTGCGACTGTGTGTGTGCGATTGTGTATTAGTGAATGTGTGCGAGTGTGCGTGAGTGTGTGCGTGTGAGTGTGTGTGTGTGCGAGTGTGTGCGAGTGAGTGTGTGCGAGTGTGTGTGTGCGATTGTGCATAAGTGTGTGCGAGTGTGAGTGTGTAGGACTGTGTATGCAAGTGTGTGTGAGTGTGTGCAAGTGTGTGCGTGCGAGTGTGTGTGTGCGAGTGTGTGTGATTGTGTATGAGTGAGTGTGTGCGAGTGTGTGTGTGAGTGTGTGCAAGTGTGTTTGAGTGTGTTTGTGCGAGTGTGTATGAGTGTGTGTGTGAGAGTGTGTGCAAGTGTGTTTGTGCGAGTGTGTATGAGTCTGTGTGTGTGCGAGTGTGTGCAAGTGTGTGTGATTGTGTGTGAGTGTGTGTATGAGTGAGTGTGTGCGAGTGTGTGCGTGTGAGTCTGTGTGTGCACGCGAGTGTGTGCGAGTGTGTGAGTGTGTGTGCGAATGTGTGTGTGTGAGTATGTGCGAGTGTGTGCCAGTGTGTGCGAGTGTGTGTGTGCGAGTGTGTGCAAGTGTGTGCGAGTGAGTGTGTGCGAGTGTGTGCGAGAGTGTGCAAGTGTGTGTGTGCGAGTGTGTGTGTGCGAGTGTGTGTGTGCGAGTGTGTGTGCAATTGTGTATGAGTGTGTTCGAGTGTGTGTGAGTTTGTGCAAGTGTGTGCATGTGTGCGTGCGAGTGCGTGCGAGTGAGTGCGAGTGTGTGCGAGTGTGTGTGAGTGTGTGTATGCGAGTGTGTGTGCGATTGTGTATGAGTGTGTGCGAGTGTGTGTGAGTTTGTGCGAGTGTGTATGTGTGTGTGTGTGCGAGTGTGTGCTAGTGTGCACGAGTGTTTGAGTGTGTGCGAGTGTGCCTGAGTAAGTGTGTGTGTGATTGTGTGCGAGTGTTTCCGAGTGTGTGTGTGAGTGAGTAGGACTGTGTGTGCGAGTGTTTCCGAGTGTGTGTGCGAGCGAGTGTGTGCGAGTGTGTTCAAGGGTGTGCAATTGTGTGCAAGTGTGTGTGTGCGAGTGCGAGTCCATATGAGTGAGTGTGTGAATGTGTGCGAGTGTGTGCAAGTGTGTGTGAGTGTGTGAGTGTGTGTGTGAGTGTGTGTGAATGTGTGTGAGTCTGTGTGTGCGAGTGTGTGTGTGCGATTGTGTATGAATGTGTGCGAGTATGTGTGTGAGTGTGTGCGAGTGTGTGCGAGTGTGTGCGTGCGAGTGTGAGTGTGTGCAAATGTGTGTGAGAGTGTGCGAGTGTGGGCGTGCGAGTGTGTGCGAGTGTGCGCGAGGGTGTGCGTGTGAGTGAGTGTGTGTGTGAGTGTGAGTGTGTGCTAGTGTGCATGAGTGTGTGAGTGTGTGCGAGTGTGCGCGAGTGTGCGTGTGAGTGAGTGAGTGTGTGCGAGTGTGTGTGCGAGTGTGTGTGAGTGTGTACGAGTGTGTGTAGGAGTGTGTGCGAGTGTGTGCGATTGTGTGTGTGAGTGTGTAGGACTGTATGTGCAAGTGTGTGCGAGTGTGTTCGAGTGTGTGAGTGTGTGCGAGTGTGTGTGAGTGTGTGTGAGTGTGTGCAAGTGTGTGTGTGCGAGTGTGTGTGTGCGAGTGTGTGTGTGAGTGTGTGTGTGTGCGAGTGTGTGCGAGTGAGTGTGTGCGAGTGTGTGTTTGTGATTGTGCATAAGTGTGTGCGAGTGTGAGTGTGTAGGACTGTGTGTGTGAGTGTGTGCAAGTGTGTGCGTGCGAGTGTGTGTGTGTGATTGTGTATGAGTGAGTGTGTGCGAGTGTGTGTGTGAGTGTGTGCAAGTGTGTTTGAGTGTGTTTGTGCGAGTGTGTATGAGTGTGTGTGTGCGAGTGTGTGCGAGTGTGTGTATGAGTGTGTGTGTTTGATTGTGCAAGTGTGTTTGTGAGTGTGTGTGCGAGTGTGTGCGTGCAAGTGTGTGCGAGTGTGTGTGAGTGTGTTCGAGTGTGTGTGAGTTTGTGCAAGTGTGTGCATGTGTGCGTGCGAGTGCGTGCGAGTGAGTGTGAGTGTGTGCGAGTGTGTGTGAGTGTGTGTATGCGAGTGTGTGTGCGATTGTGTATGAGTGTGTGCGAGTGTGTGTGAGTTTGTGCGAGTGTGTGTGTGTGTGTGTGTGTGCGAGTGTGTGCTAGTGTGCACGAGTGTTTGAGTGTGTGCGAGTGTGCCTGAGTAAGTGTGTGTGTGATTGTGTGCGAGTGTTTCCGAGTGTGTGTGTGAGTGAGTAGGACTGTGTGTGCGAGTGTTTGCGAGTGTGTGTGCGAGCGAGTGTGTGCGAGTGTGTTCGAGGGTGTGCAATTGTGTGCAAGTGTATGTGCGAGTGCGAGTCCATATGAGTGAGTGTGTGAATGTGTGCGAGTGTGTGCCAGTGTGTGTGTGCGAGTGTGTGTACGAGTGTGTGCGAGTGTGTGCGTGCGAGTGTGTGAGAGTGTGTATGAGTGTATGTGCGAGTGTGTGTGCGAGTGTGTGCGAGTGTGTGTTCGAGTGTGTGTGTTCGCATGTGTGCAAGTGTGTGCAAGTGTGTGTGCGAGTGCGTACGAGAGTGTGTGCGTGTGAGTGTGTGCGAGTGTGTGTGTGCGTGCGAGTGTGTGCGAGTGTGTGAGTGTGTGTGCGAATGTGTGTGAGTGTGTGCGAGTGTGTATGAGTGTATGTGCGAGTATGTGCCAGTGTGTGCGAGTGTGTGTGTGTGAGTGTGTGCAAATGTGTGCGAGTGAGTGTGTGCGAGAGTGTGCACGAGTGTGCTCGAGTGAGTGGGTGCATGTAAGTGTGTGCGTGCGAGTGTGTGCGAATGTGTGCGAGTGTGTGCATGCGAGTGTGTGCGTGCAAGTGTTTGCGTGCGAGTGTGTGCGAGTGTGTGCAAGTGTGTGAGTGTGTGTGAGTGTGTGTGTGAGTGTGTCCGAGTGTGTGCAAATGTGCCCGAGTGTGCGCGAGTGTGCACGAGTGAATGGGTGCGAGTGTGTGTGAGTGTGTATGAGTGAGTGTGTGCGAGTTTGTGTGCGAGTGAGTGTGTGCGAATGTGTGCAAGTGTGTTTGTGAGTGTGTGTGCGAGTGTGTGTGTGCGAGTGTGTTCGAGTGTGTGCGAGTGTGTGTGAGTGTGTGCGAGTGTGTGTGCGAGTGTGTGCGAGTATGTGCAAATGTGCCCGAGTGTGCACGAGTGTGCACGAGTGAGTGTGTGCGAGTGTGTGCAAGTGTGTGTGAGTGTGTGCCAGTGTGTGTGTGCGAGTGTGTGCGAGTGTGTGTATGAGTGTGTGTGTTTGATTGTGCAAGTGTGTTTGTGAGTGTGTGTGCGAGTGTGTGCGTGCAAGTGTGTGCGAGTGTGTGTGAGTGTGTTCGAGTGTGTGTGAGTTTGTGCAAGTGTGTGCATGTGTGCGTGCGAGTGCGTGCGAGTGAGTGTGAGTGTGTGCGAGTGTGTGTGAGTGTGTGTATGCGAGTGTGTGTGCGATTGTGTATGAGTGTGTGCGAGTGTGTGTGAGTTTGTGCGAGTGTGTGTGTGTGTGTGTGTGTGCGAGTGTGTGCTAGTGTGCACGAGTGTTTGAGTGTGTGCGAGTGTGCCTGAGTAAGTGTGTGTGTGATTGTGTGCGAGTGTTTCCGAGTGTGTGTGTGAGTGAGTAGGACTGTGTGTGCGAGTGTTTGCGAGTGTGTGTGCGAGCGAGTGTGTGCGAGTGTGTTCGAGGGTGTGCAATTGTGTGCAAGTGTATGTGCGAGTGCGAGTCCATATGAGTGAGTGTGTGAATGTGTGCGAGTGTGTGCCAGTGTGTGTGTGCGAGTGTGTGTACGAGTGTCTGCGAGTGTGTGCGTGCGAGTGTGTGAGAGTGTGTATGAGTGTATGTGCGAGTGTGTGTGCGAGTGTGTGCGAGTGTGTGTTCGAGTGTGTGTGTTCGCATGTGTGCAAGTGTGTGCAAGTGTGTGTGCGAGTGCGTACGAGAGTGTGTGCGTGTGAGTGTGTGCGAGTGTGTGTGTGCGTGCGAGTGTGTGCGAGTGTGTGAGTGTGTGTGCGAATGTGTGTGAGTGTGTGCGAGTGTGTATGAGTGTATGTGCGAGTATGTGCCAGTGTGTGCGAGTGTGTGTGTGTGAGTGTGTGCAAATGTGTGCGAGTGAGTGTGTGCGAGAGTGTGCACGAGTGTGCTCGAGTGAGTGGGTGCATGTAAGTGTGTGCGTGCGAGTGTGTGCGAATGTGTGCGAGTGTGTGCATGCGAGTGTGTGCGTGCAAGTGTTTGCGTGCGAGTGTGTGCGAGTGTGTGCAAGTGTGTGAGTGTGTGTGAGTGTGTGTGTGAGTGTGTCCGAGTGTGTGCAAATGTGCCCGAGTGTGCGCGAGTGTGCACGAGTGAATGGGTGCGAGTGTGTGTGAGTGTGTATGAGTGAGTGTGTGCGAGTTTGTGTGCGAGTGAGTGTGTGCGAATGTGTGCAAGTGTGTTTGTGAGTGTGTGTGCGAGTGTGTGTGTGCGAGTGTGTTCGAGTGTGTGCGAGTGAGTGTGTGTGTGTGTGTGCGAGTGTGTGTGCGAGTGTGTGCGAGTGTGAGCGATTGTGTGTGAGAGTGTGTAGGTCTGTATGTGCGAGTGTGTATGAGTGTGTGTGTGAGTGTGTGCAAGTGTGTGTGAGTGAGTGTGTGTGAGTGTGTGTGCGAGTGTGTGCATGCGAGTGTGTGCGTGCGAGTGTGTGCGTGCGAGTGTGTGCGACTGTGTGCGAGTGTGTGCGAGTGTGTGAGTGCGAGTGTGTGCGAATGTGTGCGAGTGTGTGCGTGCGAGTGTGCATGATTGTGCACGAGTGTGTGCGTGTAAGTGTGTGCGTGCGAGTGTGTGCGAGTGTGCTCGAGTGAATGGGTGCGAGTGTGTGCGAGTGTGTGTGAGTGTGTGTGAGTGAGTGTGTGTGAGAGTGTATTAGTGAGTGTGTGTGAGTGTGTGCATGTGTGCGAGTTTGTGTGCGAGTTTGTGCGACTGTGTGAGTGTGTGCGAGTGTGTGCGTGCGAGTGTGTACGTGTGAGTGTGTGCGAGTGTGTGAGTGTGTGTGCGAATGTGTGTGCGAGTGAGTGTGTATGAGTGTGTGTAGGAGTGTGTGCGAGTGTGTGCAATTGTGTGTGTGAGTGTGTAGGACTGTATGTGCAAGTGTGTGCGAGTGTTTTCGAGTGTGTGAGTGTGTGCGAGTGTGTGTGAGTGTGTGTGAGTGTGTGCAAGTGTGTGTGTGCGAGTGTGTGTGTGTGAGTGTGTGCAAGTGTGTTCGAGTGTGTGTGCGAGTGTGTATGAGTGTGTGTGTGCAAGTGTGTGCACATGTGTGTGAGTGTGTGTGAGTGTGTGCATGAGTGAGTGTGTGCGAGTGTGTGTGAGTGTGTGTGTGTGTGTGAGTGTGTGCGAGTGTGTGTGTGCGAGTGTGTGTGCGAGTGTGTGTGTGCGAGTGTGTGTGTGCGAGTGTGTGTGTGCGATTGTGTATTAGTGAATGTGTGCGAGTGTGAGTGAGTGTGTGTGTGTGTGAGTGAGTGACTGTGTGTGTGCGAGTGAGTGCCAGTGAGTGTGAGTGAGTGTGAGTGAGTGTGTGCGAGTGTGTGCGAGTGTGTGTGTGCGATTGTGCATAAGTGTGTGCGAGTGTGAGTGTGTAGGACTGTGTGTATGAGTGTATGTGCGAGTGTGTGCCAGTGTGTGCAAGTGTGTGTGTGTGTGAGTGTGTGCAAGTGTTTGCGAGTGAGTGTGTGCGAGAGTGTGCGAGTGTGTGTGTGCGAGTGTGTGAGCATGTGTGAGTGTGTGCAAGTGTGTGCGTGCGAGTGTGTGTGTGCGAGTGTGTGTGATTGTGTATGAGTGAGTGTGTGCGTGTGTGCAAGTGTGTTTGAGTGTGTTTGTGCGAGTGTCTATGAGTGTGTGTGCGAGTGTGTGCAAGTGTGTTTGTGCGAGTGTGTATGAGTGTGTGTGTGCGAGTGTGTGCAAGTGTGTGTGATTGTGTGTGAGTGTGTGTATGAGTGAGTGTGTGCGAGTGTGTGTGCGAGTGTATGCGCGAGTGTGTGCGTGCGAGTGTGTGCGTGCGAGTGTGTGCGTGCACACGAGTGTGTGAGTGTGTGTGCGAATGTGTGTGCGTGTGAGTGTGTGCGAGTGTGTATGAGTGTATGTGCGAGTGTGTGCCAGTGTGTGCAAGTGTGTGTGTGTGTGAGTGTGTGCAAGTGTTTGCGAGTGAGTGTGTGCGAGAGTGTGCGAGTGTGTGTGTGCGAGTGTGTGAGCATGTGTGAGTGTGTGCAAGTGTGTGCGTGCGAGTGTGTGTGTGCGAGTGTGTGTGATTGTGTATGAGTGAGTGTGTGCGTGTGTGCAAGTGTGTTTGAGTGTGTTTGTGCGAGTGTCTATGAGTGTGTGTGCGAGTGTGTGCAAGTGTGTTTGTGCGAGTGTGTATGAGTGTGTGTGTGCGAGTGTGTGCAAGTGTGTGTGATTGTGTGTGAGTGTGTGTATGAGTGAGTGTGTGCGAGTGTGTGCGAGTGTGTGTGCGAGTGTATGCGCGAGTGTGTGCGTGCGAGTATGTGCGTGCGAGTCTGTGTGTGCACACGAGTGTGTGAGTGTGTGTGCGAATGTGTTTGCGTGTGAGTGTGTGCGAGTGTGTATGAGTGTATGTGCGAGTGTGTGCCAGTGTGTGCGAGTGTGTGTGTGCGAGTGTGTGCAAGTGTGTGCGAGTGAGTGTGTGCGAGTTTGTGTGCGAGTGTGTGCGAGTGAGTGTGTGCGAATGTGTATGAGTGTGTGTGCGAGTGTGTGCAAGTGGGTGCGAGTGTGTGGGTGCGAGTGTGTGCAAGTGTGTGCGAGTATGTGTGAATGTGTGTTTGAGTGTGTGCGAGTGTGTGCCAGTGAGTGTGTGCGAGTGTTTGCGAGTGTGTGTGTGAGTGTGTGCATGCGAGTGTGTGCGTGCGGGTGTGTGCGAGTGTGTGTGAGTGTGTGTGTGAATGTGTGTGTGTGCGAGTGTGCGTGCGAGTGAGTGTGTGAGTGTGTGTGCAATTGTGTATGAGTGTGTGCAAGTGTGTGTGCGTTTGTGCGAGTGTGTGCATGTGTGTGTGCGAGTGCGTGTGAGTGAGTGTGAGTGCGTGCAAATGTGTGCGCGAGTGTGCGAGTGTGGGCGTGCGAGTGTGTGCTAGTGTGCGCGAGTGTGTGAGTGTGTGCGAGTGTGCGTGAGTAAGTGTGTGTGAGAGTATGTGCGAGTGTTGCCGAGTGTGTGTGTGAGTGTGTAGGACTGTGTGCGCGAGTGTGTGTGCAAGTGTGTGTGTACGAGTGTGTTCGAGTGTGTGCAATTTTGTGCGAGTGTGTGTGTGCGAGTGCATATGAGTAAGTGTGTGCGAATGTGTGCGAGTGTGTGCGAGTGTGTGTGCGAGTGTGTGCGTGCGACTGTGTGCGTGCGACTGTGTGCGAGTGTGTGCGAGTGTTTGCGTGTGTGTGCGAGTGTGTGCAAGTGTGTGTGAGTGTGTGCGAGTGTGTGTGAGTGTGTGTGAGTGTGTGCAAGTGTGTGTGTGCGAGTGTGTGTGTGCGATTGTGTATGAATGTGTGCGAGTATGTGTGTGAGTGTGTGCGAGTGTGTGCGTGCGAGTGCGAGTGTGTGCAAATGTGTGTGAGAGTGTGCGAGTGTGGGCGTGCGAGTGTGTGCGAGTGTGCGTGAGTGTGTGCGTGTGAGTGAGTGTGTGTGTGAGTGTGAGTGTGTGCTAGTGTGCATGAGTGTGTGAGTGTGTGTGAGTGTGCGCGAGTGTGCGTGTGAGTGAGTAAGTGTGTGCGAGTGTGTGTGAGTGTGTACGAGTGTGTGTAGGAGTGTGTGCGAGTGTGTGCGATTGTGTGTGTGAGTGTGTAGGACTGTATGTGCAAGTGTGTGCGAGTGTGTTCGAGTGTGTGAGTGTGTGCGAGTGTGTGTGAGTGTGTGTGAGTGTGTGCAAGTGTGCGTGTGCGAGTGTGTGTGTGTGTGTGCGAGTGTGTGTGTGTGTGTGCAAGTGTGTTTGAGTGTGTGTGCGAGTGTGTATGAGTGTGTGTGTGTGCAAGTGTGTGCGTGTGTGTGTGAGTGTGTCTGAGTGTGTGCATGAGTGAGTGTGTGCGAGTGTGTGTGTGTGAGTGTGTGCGAGTGTGTGTGCGAGTGTGTGTGCGAGTGTGTGCGAGTGTGTGTGTGTGAGTGTGTGCGACTGTGTGTGTGCGATTGTGTATTAGTGAATGTGTGCGAGTGTGCGTGAGTGTGTGCGTGTGAGTGTGTGTGTGTGCGAGTGTGTGCGAGTGAGTGTGTGCGAGTGTGTGTTTGCGATTGTGCATAAGTGTGTGCGAGTGTGAGTGTGTGGGACTGTGTGTGCGAGTGTGTGTGAGTGTGTGCAAGTGTGTGCGTGCGAGTGTGTGTGTGTGATTGTGTATGAGTGAGTGTGTGCGAGTGTGTGTGTGAGTGTGTGCAAGTGTGTTTGAGTGTGTTTGTGCGAGTGTGTATGAGTGTGTGTGTGCGAGTGTGTGCAAGTGTGTTTGTGCGAGTGTGTATGAGTGTGTGTGTGCGAGTGTGTGCAAGTGTGTGTGATTGTGTGTGAGTGTGTGTATGAGTGAGTGTGTGCGAGTGTGTGCGTGTGAGTCTGTGTGTGCACGCGAGTGTGTGCGAGTGTGTGAGTGTGTGTGCGAATGTGTGTGTGTGAGTGTGTGCGAGTGTGTATGAGTGTATGTGCGAGTGTGTGCCAGTGTGTGCGAGTGTGTGTGTGCGAGTGTGTGCAAGTGTGTGCGAGTGAGTGTGTGCGAGTGTGTGCGAGAGTGTGCGAGTGTGTGTGTGCGAGTGTGTGTGCGAGTGTGTGTGTGCGAGTGTGTGTGCAATTGTGTATGAGTGTGTTCGAGTGTGTGTGAGTTTGTGCAAGTGTGTGCATGTGTGCGTGCGAGTGCGTGCGAGTGAGTGTGAGTGTGTGCGAGTGTGTGTGAGTGTGTGTATGCGAGTGTGTGTGCGATTGTGTATGAGTGTGTGCGAGTGTGTGTGAGTTTGTGCGAGTGTGTGTGTGTGTGTGTGTGTGCGAGTGTGTGCTAGTGTGCACGAGTGTTTGAGTGTGTGCGAGTGTGCCTGAGTAAGTGTGTGTGTGATTGTGTGCGAGTGTTTCCGAGTGTGTGTGTGAGTGAGTAGGACTGTGTGTGCGAGTGTTTGCGAGTGTGTGTGCGAGCGAGTGTGTGCGAGTGTGTTCGAGGGTGTGCAATTGTGTGCAAGTGTATGTGCGAGTGCGAGTCCATATGAGTGAGTGTGTGAATGTGTGCGAGTGTGTGCCAGTGTGTGTGTGCGAGTGTGTGTACGAGTGTGTGCGAGTGTGTGCATGCGAGTGTGTGAGAGTGTGTATGAGTGTATGTGCGAGTGTGTGTGCGAGTGTGTGCGAGTGTGTGTTCGAGTGTGTGTGTTCGCATGTGTGCAAGTGTGTGCAAGTGTGTGTGCGAGTGCGTACGAGAGTGTGTGCGTGTGAGTGTGTGCGAGTGTGTGTGTGCGTGCGAGTGTGTGCGAGTGTGTGAGTGTGTGTGCGAATGTGTGTGAGTGTGTGCGAGTGTGTATGAGTGTATGTGCGAGTATGTGCCAGTGTGTGCGAGTGTGTGTGTGTGAGTGTGTGCAAATGTGTGCGAGTGAGTGTGTGCGAGAGTGTGCACGAGTGTGCTCGAGTGAGTGGGTGCATGTAAGTGTGTGCGTGCGAGTGTGTGCGAATGTGTGCGAGTGTGTGCATGCGAGTGTGTGCGTGCAAGTGTTTGCGTGCGAGTGTGTGCGAGTGTGTGCAAGTGTGTGAGTGTGTGTGAGTGTGTGTGTGAGTGTGTCCGAGTGTGTGCAAATGTGCCCGAGTGTGCGCGAGTGTGCACGAGTGAATGGGTGCGAGTGTGTGTGAGTGTGTATGAGTGAGTGTGTGCGAGTTTGTGTGCGAGTGAGTGTGTGCGAATGTGTGCAAGTGTGTTTGTGAGTGTGTGTGCGAGTGTGTGTGTGCGAGTGTGTTCGAGTGTGTGCGAGTGTGTGTGAGTGTGTGCGAGTGTGTGTGCGAGTGTGTGCGAGTATGTGCAAATGTGCCCGAGTGTGCACGAGTGTGCACGAGTGAGTGTGTGCGAGTGTGTGCAAGTGTGTGTGAGTGTGTGCCAGTGTGTGTGTGCGAGTGTGTGCGAGTGTGTGTATGAGTGTGTGTGTTTGATTGTGCAAGTGTGTTTGTGAGTGTGTGTGCGAGTGTGTGCGTGCAAGTGTGTGCGAGTGTGTGCGAGTGTGTGTGAGTGTGTGCGAGTGTGTGTGCGAGTGTGTGCGAGTGTGTGCAAATGTGCCCGAGTGTGCACGAGTGTGCACGAGTGAGTGTGTGCGAGTGTGTGCAAGTGTGTGTGAGTGTGTGCCAGTGTGTGTGTGCGAGTGTGTGCGAGTGTGTGTATGAGTGTGTGTGTTCGATTGTGTATAAGTGTGTGCGAGTGTGTGTGTGAGTGTGTGTGCAAGTGTGTGTGTGCGAGTGTGTTCGATTGTGTGCGAATGTGAGTGTGAGTGAGTGTGTACGAGTGTGTGCGAGTGTGTGTGCGAGTGTGTGCGATTGTGTGTGTGAGTGTGTAGGACTGTATGTGCGAGTGTGTGCGAGTGTGTTTGAGTGTGTGTGTGTGAGTGTGTGCAAGTATGTGCGAGTGAGTGTGTGTGAGTGTGTGTGCGAGTGTGTGCGAGTGTGAGCGATTGTGTGTGAGAGTGTGTAGGTCTGTATGTGCGAGTGTGTATGAGTGTGTGTGTGAGTGTGTGCAAGTGTGTGTGAGTGAGTGTGTGTGAGTGTGTGTGCGAGTGTGTGCATGCGAGTGTGTGCGTGCGAGTGTGTGCGTGCGAGTGTGTGCGACTGTGTGCGAGTGTGTGCGAGTGTGTGAGTGCGAGTGTGTGCGAATGTGTGCGAGTGTGTGCGTGCGAGTGTGCATGAGTGTGCACGAGTGTGTGCGTGTAAGTGTGTGCGTGCGAGTGTGTGCGAGTGTGCTCGAGTGAATCGGTGCGAGTGTGTGCGAGTGTGTGTGAGTGTGTGTGAGTGAGTGTGTGTGAGAGTGTATTAGTGAGTGTGTGTGAGTGTGTGCATGTGTGCGAGTTTGTGTGCGAGTTTGTGCGACTGTGTGAGTGTGTGCGAGTGTGTGCGTGCGAGTGTGTACGTGTGAGTGTGTGCGAGTGTGTGAGTGTGTGTGCGAATGTGTGTGCGAGTGAGTGTGTATGAGTGTGTGTAGGAGTGTGTGCGAGTGTGTGCAATTGTGTGTGTGAGTGTGTAGGACTGTATGTGCAAGTGTGTGCGAGTGTTTTCGAGTGTGTGAGTGTGTGCGAGTGTGTGTGAGTGTGTGTGAGTGTGTGCAAGTGTGTGTGTGCGAGTGTGTGTGTGTGAGTGTGTGCAAGTGTGTTCGAGTGTGTGTGCGAGTGTGTATGAGTGTGTGTGTGCAAGTGTGTGCACATGTGTGTGAGTGTGTGTGAGTGTGTGCATGAGTGAGTGTGTGCGAGTGTGTGTGAGTGTGTGTGTGTGTGTGAGTGTGTGCGAGTGTGTGTGTGCGAGTGTGTGTGCGAGTGTGTGTGTGCGAGTGTGTGTGTGCGAGTGTGTGTGTGCGATTGTGTATTAGTGAATGTGTGCGAGTGTGCGTGAGTGTGTGTGTGTGTGAGTGAGTGACTGTGTGTGTGCGAGTGAGTGCCAGTGAGTGTGAGTGAGTGTGAGTGAGTGTGTGCGAGTGTGTGCGAGTGTGTGTGTGCGATTGTGCATAAGTGTGTGCGAGTGTGAGTGTGTAGGACTGTGTGTGCGAGTGTGTGTGCGAGTGTGTGTGAGTGTGTGCGAGTGTGTGTAGGAGTGTGTGCGATTGTGTGTGTGAGTGTGTAGGACTGTATGTGCGAGTGTGTGCGACTGTGTTCGAGTGTGTGTGTGCGAGTGTGTGAGCATGTGTGAGTGTGTGCAAGTGTGTGCGTGCGAGTGTGTGTGTGCGAGTGTGTGTGATTGTGTATGAGTGAGTGTGTGCGTGTGTGCAAGTGTGTTTGAGTGTGTTTGTGCGAGTGTCTATGAGTGTGTGTGCGAGTGTGTGCAAGTGTGTTTGTGCGAGTGTGTATGAGTGTGTGTGTGCGAGTGTGTGCAAGTGTGTGTGATTGTGTGTGAGTGTGTGTATGAGTGAGTGTGTGCGAGTGTGTGCGAGTGTGTGTGCGAGTGTATGCGCGAGTGTGTGTGTGCGAGTGTGTGCGTGCGAGTGTGTGCGTGCACACGAGTGTGTGAGTGTGTGTGCGAATGTGTGTGCATGTGAGTGTGTGCGAGTGTGTATGAGTGTATGTGCGAGTGTGTGCCAGTGTGTGCAAGTGTGTGTGTGTGTGAGTGTGTGCAAGTGTTTGCGAGTGAGTGTGTGCGAGAGTGTGCGAGTGTGTGTGTGCGAGTATGTGAGCATGTGTGAGTGTGTGCAAGTGTGTGCGTGCGAGTGTGTGTGTGCGAGTGTGTGTGATTGTGTATGAGTGAGTGTGTGCGTGTGTGCAAGTGTGTTTGAGTGTGTTTGTGCGAGTGTCTATGAGTGTGTGTGCGAGTGTGTGCAAGTGTGTTTGTGCGAGTGTGTATGAGTGTGTGTGTGCGAGTGTGTGCAAGTGTGTGTGATTGTGTGTGAGTGTGTGTATGAGTGAGTGTGTGCAAGTGTGTGCGAGTGTGTGTGCGAGTGTATGCGCGAGTGTGTGCGTGCGAGTATGTGCGTGCGAGTCTGTGTGTGCACACGAGTGTGTGAGTGTGTGTGCGAATGTGTTTGCGTGTGAGTGTGTGCGAGTGTGTATGAGTGTATGTGCGAGTGTGTGCCAGTGTGTGCGAGTGTGTGTGTGCGAGTGTGTGCAAGTGTGTGCGAGTGAGTGTGTGCGAGTTTGTGTGCGAGTGTGTGCGAGTGAGTGTGTGCGAATGTGTATGAGTGTGTGTGCGAGTGTGTGCAAGTGGGTGCGAGTGTGTGGGTGCGAGTGTGTGCAAGTGTGTGCGAGTATGTGTGAATGTGTGTTTGAGTGTGTGCGAGTGTGTGCCAGTGAGTGTGTGCGAGTGTTTGCGAGTGTGTGTGTGAGTGTGTGCATGCGAGTGTGTGCGTGCGGGTGTGTGCGAGTGTGTGTGAGTGTGTGTGTGAATGTGTGTGTGTGCGAGTGTGCGTGCGAGTGAGTGTGTGAGTGTGTGTGCAATTGTGTATGAGTGTGTGCAAGTGTGTGTGCGTTTGTGCGAGTGTGTGCGTGTGTGTGTGCGAGTGCGTGTGATTGAGTGTGAGTGCGTGCAAATGTGTGCGCGAGTGTGCGAGTGTGGGCGTGCGAGTGTGTGCTAGTGTGCGCGAGTGTGTGAGTGTGTGCGAGTGTGCGTGAGTAAGTGTGTGTGAGAGTATGTGCGAGTGTTGCCGAGTGTGTGTGTGAGTGTGTAGGACTGTGTGCGCGAGTGTGTGTGCAAGTGTGTGTGTACGAGTGTGTTCGAGTGTGTGCAATTTTGTGCGAGTGTGTGTGTGCGAGTGCATATGAGTAAGTGTGTGCGAATGTGTGCGAGTGTGTGCGAGTGTGTGTGCGAGTGTGTGCGTGCGACTGTGTGCGTGCGACTGTGTGCGAGTGTGTGCGAGTGTTTGCGTGTGTGTGCGAGTGTGTGCAAGTGTGTGTGAGTGTGTGCGAGTGTGTGTGAGTGTGTGTGAGTGTGTGCAAGTGTGTGTGTGCGAGTGTGTGTGTGCGATTGTGTATGAATGTGTGCGAGTATGTGTGTGAGTGTGTGCGAGTGTGTGCGTGCGAGTGCGAGTGTGTGCAAATGTGTGTGAGAGTGTGCGAGTGTGGGCGTGCGAGTGTGTGCGAGTGTGCGCGAGTGTGTGCGTGTGAGTGAGTGTGTGTGTGAGTGTGTGCTAGTGTGCATGAGTGTGTGAGTGTGTGTGAGTGTGCGCGAGTGTGCGTGTGAGTGAGTGAGTGTGTGCGAGTGTGTGTGAGTGTGTACGAGTGTGTGTAGGAGTGTGTGCGAGTGTGTGCGATTGTGTGTGTGAGTGTGTAGGACTGTATGTGCAAGTGTGTGCGAGTGTGTTCGAGTGTGTGAGTGTGTGCGAGTGTGTGTGAGTGTGTGTGAGTGTGTGCAAGTGTGTGTGTGCGAGTGTGTGTGTGTGTGTGCGAGTGTGTGTGTGAGTGTGTGCAAGTGTGTTTGAGTGTGTGTGCGAGTGTGTATGAGTGTGTGTGTGTGCAAGTGTGTGCGTGTGTGTGTGAGTGTGTCTGAGTGTGTGCATGAGTGAGTGTGTGCGAGTGTGTGTGTGTGAGTGTGTGCGAGTGTGTGTGCGAGTGTGTGTGCGAGTGTGTGCGTGCGAGTGTGTGCGAGTGTGTGTGTGTGAGTGTGTGCGACTGTGTGTGTGCGATTGTGTATTAGTGAATGTGTGCGAGTGTGCGTGAGTGTGTGCGTGTGAGTGTGTGTGTGTGCGAGTGTGTGCGAGTGAGTGTGTGCGAGTGTGTGTGTGCGATTGTGCATAAGTGTGTGCGAGTGTGAGTGTGTAGGACTGTGTATGCAAGTGTGTGTGAGTGTGTGCAAGTGTGTGCGTGCGAGTGTGTGTGTGCGAGTGTGTGTGATTGTGTATGAGTGAGTGTGTGCGAGTGTGTGTGTGAGTGTGTGCAAGTGTGTTTGAGTGTGTTTGTGCGAGTGTGTATGAGTGTGTGTGTGAGAGTGTGTGCAAGTGTGTTTGTGCGAGTGTGTATGAGTCTGTGTGTGTGCGAGTGTGTGCAAGTGTGTGTGATTGTGTGTGAGTGTGTGTATGAGTGAGTGTGTGCGAGTGTGTGCGTGTGAGTCTGTGTGTGCACGCGAGTGTGTGCGAGTGTGTGAGTGTGTGTGCGAATGTGTGTGTGTGAGTATGTGCGAGTGTGTGCCAGTGTGTGCGAGTGTGTGTGTGCGAGTGTGTGCAAGTGTGTGCGAGTGAGTGTGTGCGAGTGTGTGCGAGAGTGTGCAAGTGTGTGTGTGCGAGTGTGTGTGTGCGAGTGTGTGTGTGCGAGTGTGTGTGCAATTGTGTATGAGTGTGTTCGAGTGTGTGTGAGTTTGTGCAAGTGTGTGCATGTGTGCGTGCGAGTGCGTGCGAGTGAGTGCGAGTGTGTGCGAGTGTGTGTGAGTGTGTGTATGCGAGTGTGTGTGCGATTGTGTATGAGTGTGTGCGAGTGTGTGTGAGTTTGTGCGAGTGTGTATGTGTGTGTGTGTGCGAGTGTGTGCTAGTGTGCACGAGTGTTTGAGTGTGTGCGAGTGTGCCTGAGTAAGTGTGTGTGTGATTGTGTGCGAGTGTTTCCGAGTGTGTGTGTGAGTGAGTAGGACTGTGTGTGCGAGTGTTTCCGAGTGTGTGTGCGAGCGAGTGTGTGCGAGTGTGTTCAAGGGTGTGCAATTGTGTGCAAGTGTGTGTGTGCGAGTGCGAGTCCATATGAGTGAGTGTGTGAATGTGTGCGAGTGTGTGCAAGTGTGTGTGAGTGTGTGAGTGTGTGTGTGAGTGTGTGTGAATGTGTGTGAGTCTGTGTGTGCGAGTGTGTGTGTGCGATTGTGTATGAATGTGTGCGAGTATGTGTGTGAGTGTGTGCGAGTGTGTGCGAGTGTGTGCGTGCGAGTGTGAGTGTGTGCAAATGTGTGTGAGAGTGTGCGAGTGTGGGCGTGCGAGTGTGTGCGAGTGTGCGCGAGGGTGTGCGTGTGAGTGAGTGTGTGTGTGAGTGTGAGTGTGTGCTAGTGTGCATGAGTGTGTGAGTGTGTGCGAGTGTGCGCGAGTGTGCGTGTGAGTGAGTGAGTGTGTGCGAGTGTGTGTGCGAGTGTGTGTGAGTGTGTACGAGTGTGTGTAGGAGTGTGTGCGAGTGTGTGCGATTGTGTGTGTGAGTGTGTAGGACTGTATGTGCAAGTGTGTGCGAGTGTGTTCGAGTGTGTGAGTGTGTGCGAGTGTGTGTGAGTGTGTGTGAGTGTGTGCAAGTGTGTGTGTGCGAGTGTGTGTGTGCGAGTGTGTGTGTGAGTGTGTGTGTGTGCGAGTGTGTGCGAGTGAGTGTGTGCGAGTGTGTGTTTGTGATTGTGCATAAGTGTGTGCGAGTGTGAGTGTGTAGGACTGTGTGTGTGAGTGTGTGCAAGTGTGTGCGTGCGAGTGTGTGTGTGTGATTGTGTATGAGTGAGTGTGTGCGAGTGTGTGTGTGAGTGTGTGCAAGTGTGTTTGAGTGTGTTTGTGCGAGTGTGTATGAGTGTGTGTGTGCGAGTGTGTGCAAGTGTGTTTGTGCGAGTGTGTATGAGTGTGTGTGTGCGAGTGTGTGCAAGTGTGTGTGATTGTGTGTGAGTGTGTGTATGAGTGAGTGTGTGCGAGTGTGTGCGTGTGAGTCTGTGTGTGCACGCGAGTGTGTGCGAGTGTGTGAGTGTGTGTGCGAGTGTGTGCGTGCGAGTGCGAGTGTGTGCAAATGTGTGTGAGAGTGTGCGAGTGTGGGCGTGCGAGTGTGTGCGAGTGTGCGCGAGTGTGTGCGTGTGAGTGAGTGTGTGTGTGAGTGTGAGTGTGTGCTAGTGTGCATGAGTGTGTGAGTGTGTGTGAGTGTGCGCGAGTGTGCGTGTGAGTGAGTGAGTGTGTGCGAGTGTGTGTGAGTGTGTACGAGTGTGTGTAGGAGTGTGTGCGAGTGTGTGCGATTGTGTGTGTGAGTGTGTAGGACTGTATGTGCAAGTGTGTGCGAGTGTGTTCGAGTGTGTGAGTGTGTGCGAGTGTGTGTGAGTGTGTGTGAGTGTGTGCAAGTGTGTGTGTGCGAGTGTGTGTGTGTGTGTGCGAGTGTGTGTGTGAGTGTGTGCAAGTGTGTTTGAGTGTGTTTGCGAGTGTGTATGAGTGTGTGTGTGTGCAAGTGTGTGCGTGTGTGTGTGAGTGTGTCTGAGTGTGTGCATGAGTGAGTGTGTGCGAGTGTGTGTGTGTGAGTGTGTGCGAGTGTGTGTGCGAGTGTGTGTGCGAGTGTGTGCGAGTGTGTGTGTGTGAGTGTGTGCGACTGTGTGTGTGCGATTGTGTATTAGTGAATGTGTGCGAGTGTGCGTGAGTGTGTGCGTGTGAGTGTGTGTGTGTGCGAGTGTGTGCGAGTGAGTGTGTGCGAGTGTGTGTTTGCGATTGTGCATAAGTGTGTGCGAGTGTGAGTGTGTGGGACTGTGTGTGCGAGTGTGTGTGAGTGTGTGCAAGTGTGTGCGTGCGAGTGTGTGTGTGTGATTGTGTATGAGTGAGTGTGTGCGAGTGTGTGTGTGAGTGTGTGCAAGTGTGTTTGAGTGTGTTTGTGCGAGTGTGTATGAGTGTGTGTGTGCGAGTGTGTGCAAGTGTGTTTGTGCGAGTGTGTATGAGTGTGTGTGTGCGAGTGTGTGCAAGTGTGTGTGATTGTGTGTGAGTGTGTGTATGAGTGAGTGTGTGCGAGTGTGTGCGTGTGAGTCTGTGTGTGCACGCGAGTGTGTGCGAGTGTGTGAGTGTGTGTGCGAATGTGTGTGTGTGAGTGTGTGCGAGTGTGTATGAGTGTATGTGCGAGTGTGTGCCAGTGTGTGCGAGTGTGTGTGTGCGAGTGTGTGCAAGTGTGTGCGAGTGAGTGTGTGCGAGTGTGTGCGAGATTGTGCGAGTGTGTGTCTGCGAGTGTGTGTGCGAGTGTGTGTGTGCGAGTGTGTGTGCAATTGTGTATGAGTGTGTTCGAGTGTGTGTGAGTTTGTGCAAGTGTGTGCATGTGTGCGTGCGAGTGCGTGCGAGTGAGTGTGAGTGTGTGCGAGTGTGTGTGAGTGTGTGTATGCGAGTGTGTGTGCGATTGTGTATGAGTGTGTGCGAGTGTGTGTGAGTTTGTGCGAGTGTGTGTGTGTGTGTGTGTGTGCGAGTGTGTGCTAGTGTGCACGAGTGTTTGAGTGTGTGCGAGTGTGCCTGAGTAAGTGTGTGTGTGATTGTGTGCGAGTGTTTCCGAGTGTGTGTGTGAGTGAGTAGGACTGTGTGTGCGAGTGTTTGCGAGTGTGTGTGCGAGCGAGTGTGTGCGAGTGTGTTCGAGGGTGTGCAATTGTGTGCAAGTGTGTGTGCGAGTGCGAGTCCATATGAGTGAGTGTGTGAATGTGTGCGAGTGTGTGCCAGTGTGTGTGTGCGAGTGTGTGTACGAGTGTGTGCGAGTGTGTGCGTGCGAGTGTGTGAGAGTGTGTATGAGTGTATGTGCGAGTGTGTGTTCGAGTGTGTGTGTTCGCATGTGTGCAAGTGTGTGCAAGTGTGTGTGCGAGTGCGTACGAGAGTGTGTGCGTGTGAGTGTGTGCGAGTGTGTGTGTGCGCGCGAGTGTGTGCGAGTGTGTGAGTGTGTGTGCGAATGTGTGTGAGTGTGTGCGAGTGTGTATGAGTGTATGTGCGAGTATGTGCCAGTGTGTGCGAGTGTGTGTGTGTGAGTGTGTGCAAATGTGTGCGAGTGAGTGTGTGCGAGAGTGTGCACGAGTGTGCTCGAGTGAGTGGGTGCATGTAAGTGTGTGCGTGCGAGTGTGTGCGAATGTGTGCGAGTGTGTGCATGCGAGTGTGTGCGTGCAAGTGTTTGCGTGCGAGTGTGTGCGAGTGTGTGCAAGTGTGTGAGTGTGTGCGAGTGTGTGTGTGAGTGTGTCCGAGTGTGTGCAAATGTGCCCGAGTGTGCGCGAGTGTGCACGAGTGAATGGGTGCGAGTGTGTGTGAATGTGTATGAGTGAGTGTGTGCGAGTTTGTGTGCAAGTGAGTGTGTGCGAATGTGTGCAAGTGTGTTTGTGAGTGTGTGTGCGAGTGTGTGTGTGCGAGTGTGTTCGAGTGTGTGCGAGTGTGTGTGAGTGTGTGCGAGTGTGTGTGCGAGTGTGTGCGAGTATGTGCAAATGTGCCCGAGTGTGCACGAGTGTGCACGAGTGAGTGTGTGCGAGTGTGTGCAAGTGTGTGTGAGTGTGTGCCAGTGTGTGTGTGCGAGTGTGTGCGAGTGTGTGTATGAGTGTGTGTGTTTGATTGTGCAAGTGTGTTTGTGAGTGTGTGTGCGAGTGTGTGCGAGTGTGTGTGAGTGTGTGCGAGTGTGTGTGCGAGTGTGTGCGAGTGTGTGCAAATGTGCCCGAGTGTGCACGAGTGAGTGTGTGCGAGTGTGTGCAAGTGTGTGTGAGTGTGTGCCAGTGTGTGTGTGCGAGTGTGTGCGAGTGTGTGTATGAGTGTGTGTGTTCGATTGTGTATAAGTGTGTGCGAGTGTGTGTGTGAGTGTGTGTGCAAGTGTGTGTGTGCGAGTGTGTTCGATTGTGTGCGAATGTGTGTGTGAGTGTGAGTGAGTGTGTACGAGTGTGTGCGAGTGTGTGTGCGAGTGTGTGCGATTGTGTGTGTGAGTGTGTAGGACTGTATGTGCGAGTGTGTGCGAGTGTGTTTGAGTGTGTGTGTGTGAGTGTGTGCAAGTGTGTGCGAGTGAGTGTGTGTGAGTGTGTGTGCGAGTGTGTGCGAGTGTGAGCGATTGTGTGTGAGAGTGTGTAGGTCTGTATGTGCGAGTGTGTATGAGTGTGTGTGTGAGTGTGTGCAAGTGTGTGTGAGTGAGTGTGTGTGAGTGTGTGTGCGAGTGTGTGCATGCGAGTGTGTGCGTGCGAGTGTGTGCGTGCGAGTGTGTGCGACTGTGTGCGAGTGTGTGCGAGTGTGTGAGTGCGAGTGTGCATGAGTGTGCACGAGTGTGTGCGTGTAAGTGTGTGCGTGCGAGTGTGTGCGAGTGTGCTCGAGTGAATGGGTGCGAGTGTGTGCGAGTGTGTGTGAGTGTGTGTGAGTGAGTGTGTGTGAGAGTGTATTAGTGAGTGTGTGTGAGTGTGTGCATGTGTGCGAGTTTGTGTGCGAGTGTGTGCGAGTGTGTGCGAGTGTGTGCGTGCAAGTGTGTACGTGTGAGTGTGTGCGAGTGTGTGAGTGTGTGTGCGAATGTGTGTGCGAGTGAGTGTGTATGAGTGTGTGTAGGAGTGTGTGCGAGTGTGTGCAATTGTGTGTGTGAGTGTGTAGGACTGTATGTGCAAGTGTGTGCGAGTGTTTTCGAGTGTGTGAGTGTGTGCGAGTGTGTGTGAGTGTGTGTGAGTGTGTGCAAGTGTGTGTGTGCGAGTGTGTGTGTGTGAGTGTGTGCAAGTGTGTTCGAGTGTGTGTGCGAGTGTGTATGAGTGTGTGTGTGCAAGTGTGTGCACATGTGTGTGAGTGTGTGTGAGTGTGTGCATGAGTGAGTGTGTGCGAGTGTGTGTGAGTGTGTGTGTGTGTGTGAGTGTGTGCGAGTGTGTGTGTGCGAGTGTGTGTGCGAGTGTGTGTGTGCGAGTGTGTGTGTGCGAGTGTGTGTGTGCGATTGTGTATTAGTGAATGTGTGCGAGTGTGCGTGAGTGTGTGTGTCTGTGAGTGAGTGACTGTGTGTGTGCGAGTGAGTGCCAGTGAGTGTGAGTGAGTGTGAGTGAGTGTGTGCGAGTGTGTGCGAGTGTGTGTGTGCGATTGTGCATAAGTGTGTGCGAGTGTGAGTGTGTAGGACTGTGTGTGCGAGTGTGTGTGCGAGTGTGTGTGAGTGTGTGCGAGTGTGTGTAGGAGTGTGTGCGATTGTGTGTGTGAGTGTGTAGGACTGTATGTGCGAGTGTGTGCGACTGTGTTCGAGTGTGTGTGTGCGAGTGTGTGAGCATGTGTGAGTGTGTGCAAGTGTGTGCGTGCGAGTGTGTGTGTGCGAGTGTGTGTGATTGTGTATGAGTGAGTGTGTGCGTGTGTGCAAGTGTGTTTGAGTGTGTTTGTGCGAGTGTCTATGAGTGTGTGTGCGAGTGTGTGCAAGTGTGTTTGTGCGAGTGTGTATGAGTGTGTGTGTGCGAGTGTGTGCAAGTGTGTGTGATTGTGTGTGAGTGTGTGTATGAGTGAGTGTGTGCGAGTGTGTGCGAGTGTGTGTGCGAGTGTATGCGCGAGTGTGTGTGTGCGAGTGTGTGCGTGCGAGTGTGTGCGTGCACACGAGTGTGTGAGTGTGTGTGCGAATGTGTGTGCATGTGAGTGTGTGCGAGTGTGTATGAGTGTATGTGCGAGTGTGTGCCAGTGTGTGCAAGTGTGTGTGTGTGTGAGTGTGTGCAAGTGTTTGCGAGTGAGTGTGTGCGAGAGTGTGCGAGTGTGTGTGTGCGAGTGTGTGAGCATGTGTGAGTGTGTGCAAGTGTGTGCGTGCGAGTGTGTGTGTGCGAGTGTGTGTGATTGTGTATGAGTGAGTGTGTGCGTGTGTGCAAGTGTGTGTGAGTGTGTGCCAGTGTGTGTGTGCGAGTGTGTGCGAGTGTGTGTATGAGTGTGTGTGTTTGATTGTGCAAGTGTGTTTGTGAGTGTGTGTGCGAGTGTGTGCGAGTGTGTGTGAGTGTGTGCGAGTGTGTGTGCGAGTGTGTGCGAGTGTGTGCAAATGTGCCCGAGTGTGCACGAGTGAGTGTGTGCGAGTGTGTGCAAGTGTGTGTGAGTGTGTGCCAGTGTGTGTGTGCGAGTGTGTGCGAGTGTGTGTATGAGTGTGTGTGTTCGATTGTGTATAAGTGTGTGCGAGTGTGTGTGTGAGTGTGTGTGCAAGTGTGTGTGTGCGAGTGTGTTCGATTGTGTGCGAATGTGTGTGTGAGTGTGAGTGAGTGTGTACGAGTGTGTGCGAGTGTGTGTGCGAGTGTGTGCGATTGTGTGTGTGAGTGTGTAGGACTGTATGTGCGAGTGTGTGCGAGTGTGTTTGAGTGTGTGTGTGTGAGTGTGTGCAAGTGTGTGCGAGTGAGTGTGTGTGAGTGTGTGTGCGAGTGTGTGCGAGTGTGAGCGATTGTGTGTGAGAGTGTGTAGGTCTGTATGTGCGAGTGTGTATGAGTGTGTGTGTGAGTGTGTGCAAGTGTGTGTGAGTGAGTGTGTGTGAGTGTGTGTGCGAGTGTGTGCATGCGAGTGTGTGCGTGCTAGTGTGTGCGTGCGAGTGTGTGCGACTGTGTGCGAGTGTGTGCGAGTGTGTGAGTGCGAGTGTGCATGAGTGTGCACGAGTGTGTGCGTGTAAGTGTGTGCGTGCGAGTGTGTGCGAGTGTGCTCGAGTGAATGGGTGCGAGTGTGTGCGAGTGTGTGTGAGTGTGTGTGAGTGAGTGTGTGTGAGAGTGTATTAGTGAGTGTGTGTGAGTGTGTGCATGTGTGCGAGTTTGTGTGCGAGTGTGTGCGAGTGTGTGCGAGTGTGTGCGTGCAAGTGTGTACGTGTGAGTGTGTGCGAGTGTGTGAGTGTGTGTGCGAATGTGTGTGCGAGTGAGTGTGTATGAGTGTGTGTAGGAGTGTGTGCGAGTGTGTGCAATTGTGTGTGTGAGTGTGTAGGACTGTATGTGCAAGTGTGTGCGAGTGTGTTCGAGTGCGTGAGTGTGTGCGAGTGTGTGTGAGTGTTTGCAAGTGTGTGTGTGCGAGTGTGTGTGTGTGAGTGTGTGTGTGAGTGTGTCCAAGTGTGTTCAAGTGTGTTTGCGAGTGTGTATTAGTGTGTGTGTGTGCAAGTGTGTGCGCGTGTGTGTGAGTGTGTGTGAGTGTGTGCATGAGTGAGTGTGTGCGAGTGTATGTGAGTAAGTGTGTGCGAATGTGTTCGAGTGTGTGCAATTTTGTGCGAGTGTGTGTGTGCGAGTGCATATGAGTAAGTGTGTGCGAATGTGTGCGAGTGTGTGCGAGTGTGTGTGCGAGTGTGTGCGTGCGACTGTGTGCGTGCGACTGTGTGCAAGTGTGTGCGAGTGTTTGCGTGTGTGTGCGAGTGTGTGCAAGTGTGTGTGAGTGTGTGCGAGTGTGTGTGAGTGTGTGTGAGTGTGTGCAAGTGTGTGTGTGCGAGTGTGTGTGTGCGATTGTGTATGAATGTGTGCGAGTATGTGTGTGAGTGTGTGCGAGTGTGTGCGAGTGTGTGTGCGAGTGTATGCGTGAGTGTGTGCGTGCGAGTCTGTGTGTGCACACGAGTGTGTGAGTGTGTGTGCGAATGTGTGTGCGTGTGAGTGTGTGCGAGTGTGTATGAGTGTATGTGCGAGTGTGTGCCAGTGTGTGCGAGTGTGTGTGTGCGAGTGTGTGCAAGTGTGTGCGAGTGAGTGTGTGCGAGTTTGTGTGCGAGTGTGTGCGAGTGAGTGTGTGCGAATGTGTATGAGTGTGTGTGCGAGTGTGTGCAAGTGGGTGCGAGTGTGTGTGTGCGAGTGTGTGCAAGTGTGTGCGAGTATGTGTGAATGTGTGTTTGAGTGTGTGCGAGTGTGTGCCAGTGAGTGTGTGCGAGTGTTTGCGAGTGTGTGAGTGTGTGCATGCGAGTGTGTGCGTGCGGGTGTGTGCGAGTGTGTGTGAGTGTGTGTGTGAATGTGTGTGTGTGCGAGTGTGCGTGCGAGTGAGTGTGTGAGTGTGTGTGCAATTGTGTATGAGTGTGTGCAAGTGTGTGTGCGTTTGTGCGAGTGTGTGCGTGTGTGTGTGCGAGTGCGTGTGAGTGAGTGCGAGTGCGTGCAAATGTTTGCGCGAGTGTGCGAGTGTGGGCGTGCGAGTGTGTGCTAGTGTGCGCGAGTGTGTGAGTGTGTGCGAGTGTGCGTGAGTAAGTGTGTGTGAGAGTATGTGCGAGTGTTGCCGAGTGTGTGTGAGTGTGTAGGACTGTGTGCGCGAGTGTGTGTGCAAGTGTGTGTGTACGAGTGTGTTCGAGTGTGTGCAATTTTGTGCGAGTGTGTGTGTGCGAGTGCATATGAGTAAGTGTGTGCGAATGTGTGCGAGTGTGTGCGAGTGTGTGTGCGAGTGTGTGCGTGCGACTGTGTGCGTGCGACTGTGTGCAAGTGTGTGCGAGTGTTTGCGTGTGTGTGCGAGTGTGTGCAAGTGTGTGTGAGTGTGTGCGAGTGTGTGTGAGTGTGTGTGAGTGTGTGCAAGTGTGTGTGTGCGAGTGTGTGTGTGCGATTGTGTATGAATGTGTGCGAGTATGTGTGTGAGTGTGTGCGAGTGTGTGCGAGTGTGTGTGCGAGTGTATGCGTGAGTGTGTGCGTGCGAGTCTGTGTGTGCACACGAGTGTGTGAGTGTGTGTGCGAATGTGTGTGCGTGTGAGTGTGTGCGAGTGTGTATGAGTGTATGTGCGAGTGTGTGCCAGTGTGTGCGAGTGTGTGTGTGCGAGTGTGTGCAAGTGTGTGCGAGTGAGTGTGTGCGAGTTTGTGTGCGAGTGTGTGCGAGTGAGTGTGTGCGAATGTGTATGAGTGTGTGTGCGAGTGTGTGCAAGTGGGTGCGAGTGTGTGTGTGCGAGTGTGTGCAAGTGTGTGCGAGTATGTGTGAATGTGTGTTTGAGTGTGTGCGAGTGTGTGCCAGTGAGTGTGTGCGAGTGTTTGCGAGTGTGTGAGTGTGTGCATGCGAGTGTGTGCGTGCGGGTGTGTGCGAGTGTGTGTGAGTGTGTGTGTGAATGTGTGTGTGTGCGAGTGTGCATGCGAGTGAGTGTGTGAGTGTGTGTGCAATTGTGTATGAGTGTGTGCAAGTGTGTGTGCGTTTGTGCGAGTGTGTGCGTGTGTGTGTGCGAGTGCGTGTGAGTGAGTGCGAGTGCGTGCAAATGTTTGCGCGAGTGTGCGAGTGTGGGCGTGCGAGTGTGTGCTAGTGTGCGCGAGTGTGTGAGTGTGTGCGAGTGTGCGTGAGTAAGTGTGTGTGAGAGTATGTGCGAGTGTTGCCGAGTGTGTGTGAGTGTGTAGGACTGTGTGCGCGAGTGTGTGTGCAAGTGTGTGTGTACGAGTGTGTTCGAGTGTGTGCAATTTTGTGCGAGTGTGTGTGTGCGAGTGCATATGAGTAAGTGTGTGCGAATGTGTGCGAGTGTGTGCGAGTGTGTGTGCGAGTGTGTGCGTGCGACTGTGTGCGTGCGACTGTGTGCAAGTGTGTGCGAGTGTTTGCGTGTGTGTGCGAGTGTGTGCAAGTGTGTGTGAGTGTGTGCGAGTGTGTGTGAGTGTGTGTGAGTGTGTGCAAGTGTGTGTGTGCGAGTGTGTGTGTGCGATTGTGTATGAATGTGTGCGAGTATGTGTGTGAGTGTGTGCGAGTGTGTGCGAGTGTGTGTGCGAGTGTATGCGTGAGTGTGTGCGTGCGAGTCTGTGTGTGCACACGAGTGTGTGAGTGTGTGTGCGAATGTGTGTGCGTGTGAGTGTGTGCGAGTGTGTATGAGTGTATGTGCGAGTGTGTGCCAGTGTGTGCGAGTGTGTGTGTGCGAGTGTGTGCAAGTGTGTGCGAGTGAGTGTGTGCGAGTTTGTGTGCGAGTGTGTGCGAGTGAGTGTGTGCGAATGTGTATGAGTGTGTGTGCGAGTGTGTGCAAGTGGGTGCGAGTGTGTGTGTGCGAGTGTGTGCAAGTGTGTGCGAGTATGTGTGAATGTGTGTTTGAGTGTGTGCGAGTGTGTGCCAGTGAGTGTGTGCGAGTGTTTGCGAGTGTGTGAGTGTGTGCATGCGAGTGTGTGCGTGCGGGTGTGTGCGAGTGTGTGTGAGTGTGTGTGTGAATGTGTGTGTGTGCGAGTGTGCGTGCGAGTGAGTGTGTGAGTGTGTGTGCAATTGTGTATGAGTGTGTGCAAGTGTGTGTGCGTTTGTGCGAGTGTGTGCGTGTGTGTGTGCGAGTGCGTGTGAGTGAGTGCGAGTGCGTGCAAATGTTTGCGCGAGTGTGCGAGTGTGGGCGTGCGAGTGTGTGCTAGTGTGCGCGAGTGTGTGAGTGTGTGCGAGTGTGCGTGAGTAAGTGTGTGTGAGAGTATGTGCGAGTGTTGCCGAGTGTGTGTGAGTGTGTAGGACTGTGTGCGCGAGTGTGTGTGCAAGTGTGTGTGTACGAGTGTGTTCGAGTGTGTGCAATTTTGTGCGAGTGTGTGTGTGCGAGTGCATATGAGTAAGTGTGTGCGAATGTGTGCGAGTGTGTGCGAGTGTGTGTGCGAGTGTGTGCGTGCGACTGTGTGCGTGCGACTGTGTGCAAGTGTGTGCGAGTGTTTGCGTGTGTGTGCGAGTGTGTGCAAGTGTGTGTGAGTGTGTGCGAGTGTGTGTGAGTGTGTGTGAGTGTGTGCAAGTGTGTGTGTGCGAGTGTGTGTGTGCGATTGTGTATGAATGTGTGCGAGTATGTGTGTGAGTGTGTGCGAGTGTGTGCGAGTGTGTGTGCGAGTGTATGCGTGAGTGTGTGCGTGCGAGTCTGTGTGTGCACACGAGTGTGTGAGTGTGTGTGCGAATGTGTGTGCGTGTGAGTGTGTGCGAGTGTGTATGAGTGTATGTGCGAGTGTGTGCCAGTGTGTGCGAGTGTGTGTGTGCGAGTGTGTGCAAGTGTGTGCGAGTGAGTGTGTGCGAGTTTGTGTGCGAGTGTGTGCGAGTGAGTGTGTGCGAATGTGTATGAGTGTGTGTGCGAGTGTGTGCAAGTGGGTGCGAGTGTGTGTGTGCGAGTGTGTGCAAGTGTGTGCGAGTATGTGTGAATGTGTGTTTGAGTGTGTGCGAGTGTGTGCCAGTGAGTGTGTGCGAGTGTTTGCGAGTGTGTGAGTGTGTGCATGCGAGTGTGTGCGTGCGGGTGTGTGCGAGTGTGTGTGAGTGTGTGTGTGAATGTGTGTGTGTGCGAGTGTGCATGCGAGTGAGTGTGTGAGTGTGTGTGCAATTGTGTATGAGTGTGTGCAAGTGTGTGTGCGTTTGTGCGAGTGTGTGCGTGTGTGTGTGCGAGTGCGTGTGAGTGAGTGCGAGTGCGTGCAAATGTTTGCGCGAGTGTGCGAGTGTGGGCGTGCGAGTGTGTGCTAGTGTGCGCGAGTGTGTGAGTGTGTGCGAGTGTGCGTGAGTAAGTGTGTGTGAGAGTATGTGCGAGTGTTGCCGAGTGTGTGTGAGTGTGTAGGACTGTGTGCGCGAGTGTGTGTGCAAGTGTGTGTGTACGAGTGTGTTCGAGTGTGTGCAATTTTGTGCGAGTGTGTGTGTGCGAGTGCATATGAGTAAGTGTGTGCGAATGTGTGCGAGTGTGTGCGAGTGTGTGTGCGAGTGTGTGCGTGCGACTGTGTGCGTGCGACTGTGTGCAAGTGTGTGCGAGTGTTTGCGTGTGTGTGCGAGTGTGTGCAAGTGTGTGTGAGTGTGTGCGAGTGTGTGTGAGTGTGTGTGAGTGTGTGCAAGTGTGTGTGTGCGAGTGTGTGTGTGCGATTGTGTATGAATGTGTGCGAGTATGTGTGTGAGTGTGTGCGAGTGTGTGCGAGTGTGTGCATGCGAGTATGTGCAAATGTGTGCGAGAGTGTGCGAGTGTGAGCGTGCGAGTGTGTGCGAGTGTGCGCGAGTGTGTGCGTGTGAGTGAGTGTGTGTGTGAGTGTGAGTGTGTGCTAGTATGCATGAGTGTGTGAGTGTGTGTGAGTGTGCGCGAGTGTGCGTGTGAGTGAGTGAGTGTGTGTGAGTGTGTGTGCGAGTGTGTGTGAGTGTGTACGAGTGTGTGTAGGAGTGTGTGCGAGTGTGTGCGATTGTGTGTGTGAGTGTGTAGGACTGTATGTGCAAGTGTGTGCGAGTGTGTTCGAGTGTGTGAGTGTGTGCGAGTGTGTGTGAGTGTGTGCAAGTGTGTGCGTGCGAGTGTGTGTGTGTGATTGTGTATGAGTGAGTGTGTGCGAGTGTGTGTGTGAGTGTGTGCAAGTGTGTTTGAGTGTGTTTGTGCGAGTGTGTATGAGTGTGTGTGTGCGAGTGTGTGCAAGTGTGTTTGTGCGAGTGTGTATGAGTGTGTGTGTGCGAGTGTGTGCAAGTGTGTGTGATTGTGTGTGAGTGTGTGTATGAGTGAGTGTGTGCGAGTGTGTGCGTGTGAGTCTGTGTGTGCACGCGAGTGTGTGCGAGTGTGTGAGTGTGTGTGCGAATGTGTGTGTGTGAGTGTGTGCGAGTGTGTATGAGTGTATGTGCGAGTGTGTGCCAGTGTGTGCGAGTGTGTGTGTGCGAGTGTGTGCAAGTGTGTGCGAGTGAGTGTGTGCGAGTGTGTGCGAGAGTGTGCGAGTGTGTGTGTGCGAGTGTGTGTGCGAGTGTGTGTGTGCGAGTGTGTGTGCAATTGTGTATGAGTGTGTTCGAGTGTGTGTGAGTTTGTGCAAGTGTGTGCATGTGTGCGTGCGAGTGCGTGCGAGTGAGTGTGAGTGTGTGCGAGTGTGTGTGAGTGTGTGTATGCGAGTGTGTGTGCGATTGTGTATGAGTGTGTGCGAGTGTGTGTGAGTTTGTGCGAGTGTGTGTGTGTGTGTGTGTGTGCGAGTGTGTGCTAGTGTGCACGAGTGTTTGAGTGTGTGCGAGTGTGCCTGAGTAAGTGTGTGTGTGATTGTGTGCGAGTGTTTCCGAGTGTGTGTGTGAGTGAGTAGGACTGTGTGTGCGAGTGTTTGCGAGTGTGTGTGCGAGCGAGTGTGTGCGAGTGTGTTCGAGGGTGTGCAATTGTGTGCAAGTGTATGTGCGAGTGCGAGTCCATATGAGTGAGTGTGTGAATGTGTGCGAGTGTGTGCCAGTGTGTGTGTGCGAGTGTGTGTACGAGTGTGTGCGAGTGTGTGCGTGCGAGTGTGTGAGAGTGTGTATGAGTGTATGTGCGAGTGTGTGTGCGAGTGTGTGCGAGTGTGTGTTCGAGTGTGTGTGTTCGCATGTGTGCAAGTGTGTGCAAGTGTGTGTGCGAGTGCGTACGAGAGTGTGTGCGTGTGAGTGTGTGCGAGTGTGTGTGTGCGTGCGAGTGTGTGCGAGTGTGTGAGTGTGTGTGCGAATGTGTGTGAGTGTGTGCGAGTGTGTATGAGTGTATGTGCGAGTATGTGCCAGTGTGTGCGAGTGTGTGTGTGTGAGTGTGTGCAAATGTGTGCGAGTGAGTGTGTGCGAGAGTGTGCACGAGTGTGCTCGAGTGAGTGGGTGCATGTAAGTGTGTGCGTGCGAGTGTGTGCGAATGTGTGCGAGTGTGTGCATGCGAGTGTGTGCGTGCAAGTGTTTGCGTGCGAGTGTGTGCGAGTGTGTGCAAGTGTGTGAGTGTGTGTGAGTGTGTGTGTGAGTGTGTCCGAGTGTGTGCAAATGTGCCCGAGTGTGCGCGAGTGTGCACGAGTGAATGGGTGCGAGTGTGTGTGAGTGTGTATGAGTGAGTGTGTGCGAGTTTGTGTGCGAGTGAGTGTGTGCGAATGTGTGCAAGTGTGTTTGTGAGTGTGTGTGCGAGTGTGTGTGTGCGAGTGTGTTCGAGTGTGTGCGAGTGTGTGTGAGTGTGTGCGAGTGTGTGTGCGAGTGTGTGCGAGTATGTGCAAATGTGCCCGAGTGTGCACGAGTGTGCACGAGTGAGTGTGTGCGAGTGTGTGCAAGTGTGTGTGAGTGTGTGCCAGTGTGTGTGTGCGAGTGTGTGCGAGTGTGTGTATGAGTGTGTGTGTTTGATTGTGCAAGTGTGTTTGTGAGTGTGTGTGCGAGTGTGTGCGTGCAAGTGTGTGCGAGTGTGTGCGAGTGTGTGTGAGTGTGTGCGAGTGTGTGTGCGAGTGTGTGCGAGTGTGTGCAAATGTGCCCGAGTGTGCACGAGTGTGCACGAGTGAGTGTGTGCGAGTGTGTGCAAGTGTGTGTGAGTGTGTGCCAGTGTGTGTGTGCGAGTGTGTGCGAGTGTGTGTATGAGTGTGTGTGTTCGATTGTGTATAAGTGTGTGCGAGTGTGTGTGTGAGTGTGTGTGCAAGTGTGTGTGTGCGAGTGTGTTCGATTGTGTGCGAATGTGAGTGTGAGTGAGTGTGTACGAGTGTGTGCGAGTGTGTGTGCGAGTGTGTGCGATTGTGTGTGTGAGTGTGTAGGACTGTATGTGCGAGTGTGTGCGAGTGTGTTTGAGTGTGTGTGTGTGAGTGTGTGCAAGTGTGTGCGAGTGAGTGTGTGTGAGTGTGTGTGCGAGTGTGTGCGAGTGTGAGCGATTGTGTGTGAGAGTGTGTAGGTCTGTATGTGCGAGTGTGTATGAGTGTGTGTGTGAGTGTGTGCAAGTGTGTGTGAGTGAGTGTGTGTGAGTGTGTGTGCGAGTGTGTGCATGCGAGTGTGTGCGTGCGAGTGTGTGCGTGCGAGTGTGTGCGACTGTGTGCGAGTGTGTGCGAGTGTGTGAGTGCGAGTGTGTGCGAATGTGTGCGAGTGTGTGCGTGCGAGTGTGCATGATTGTGCACGAGTGTGTGCGTGTAAGTGTGTGCGTGCGAGTGTGTGCGAGTGTGCTCGAGTGAATGGGTGCGAGTGTGTGCGAGTGTGTGTGAGTGTGTGTGAGTGAGTGTGTGTGAGAGTGTATTAGTGAGTGTGTGTGAGTGTGTGCATGTGTGCGAGTTTGTGTGCGAGTTTGTGCGACTGTGTGAGTGTGTGCGAGTGTGTGCGTGCGAGTGTGTACGTGTGAGTGTGTGCGAGTGTGTGAGTGTGTGTGCGAATGTGTGTGCGAGTGAGTGTGTATGAGTGTGTGTAGGAGTGTGTGCGAGTGTGTGCAATTGTGTGTGTGAGTGTGTAGGACTGTATGTGCAAGTGTGTGCGAGTGTTTTCGAGTGTGTGAGTGTGTGCGAGTGTGTGTGAGTGTGTGTGAGTGTGTGCAAGTGTGTGTGTGCGAGTGTGTGTGTGTGAGTGTGTGCAAGTGTGTTCGAGTGTGTGTGCGAGTGTGTATGAGTGTGTGTGTGCAAGTGTGTGCACATGTGTGTGAGTGTGTGTGAGTGTGTGCATGAGTGAGTGTGTGCGAGTGTGTGTGAGTGTGTGTGTGTGTGTGAGTGTGTGCGAGTGTGTGTGTGCGAGTGTGTGTGCGAGTGTGTGTGTGCGAGTGTGTGTGTGCGAGTGTGTGTGTGCGATTGTGTATTAGTGAATGTGTGCGAGTGTGAGTGAGTGTGTGTGTGTGTGAGTGAGTGACTGTGTGTGTGCGAGTGAGTGCCAGTGAGTGTGAGTGAGTGTGAGTGAGTGTGTGCGAGTGTGTGCGAGTGTGTGTGTGCGATTGTGCATAAGTGTGTGCGAGTGTGAGTGTGTAGGACTGTGTGTATGAGTGTATGTGCGAGTGTGTGCCAGTGTGTGCAAGTGTGTGTGTGTGTGAGTGTGTGCAAGTGTTTGCGAGTGAGTGTGTGCGAGAGTGTGCGAGTGTGTGTGTGCGAGTGTGTGAGCATGTGTGAGTGTGTGCAAGTGTGTGCGTGCGAGTGTGTGTGTGCGAGTGTGTGTGATTGTGTATGAGTGAGTGTGTGCGTGTGTGCAAGTGTGTTTGAGTGTGTTTGTGCGAGTGTCTATGAGTGTGTGTGCGAGTGTGTGCAAGTGTGTTTGTGCGAGTGTGTATGAGTGTGTGTGTGCGAGTGTGTGCAAGTGTGTGTGATTGTGTGTGAGTGTGTGTATGAGTGAGTGTGTGCGAGTGTGTGTGCGAGTGTATGCGCGAGTGTGTGCGTGCGAGTGTGTGCGTGCGAGTGTGTGCGTGCACACGAGTGTGTGAGTGTGTGTGCGAATGTGTGTGCGTGTGAGTGTGTGCGAGTGTGTATGAGTGTATGTGCGAGTGTGTGCCAGTGTGTGCAAGTGTGTGTGTGTGTGAGTGTGTGCAAGTGTTTGCGAGTGAGTGTGTGCGAGAGTGTGCGAGTGTGTGTGTGCGAGTGTGTGAGCATGTGTGAGTGTGTGCAAGTGTGTGCGTGCGAGTGTGTGTGTGCGAGTGTGTGTGATTGTGTATGAGTGAGTGTGTGCGTGTGTGCAAGTGTGTTTGAGTGTGTTTGTGTGAGTGTCTATGAGTGTGTGTGCGAGTGTGTGCAAGTGTGTTTGTGCGAGTGTGTATGAGTGTGTGTGTGCGAGTGTGTGCAAGTGTGTGTGATTGTGTGTGAGTGTGTGTATGAGTGAGTGTGTGCGAGTGTGTGCGAGTGTGTGTGCGAGTGTATGCGCGAGTGTGTGCGTGCGAGTATGTGCGTGCGAGTCTGTGTGTGCACACGAGTGTGTGAGTGTGTGTGCGAATGTGTTTGCGTGTGAGTGTGTGCGAGTGTGTATGAGTGTATGTGCGAGTGTGTGCCAGTGTGTGCGAGTGTGTGTGTGCGAGTGTGTGCAAGTGTGTGCGAGTGAGTGTGTGCGAGTTTGTGTGCGAGTGTGTGCGAGTGAGTGTGTGCGAATGTGTATGAGTGTGTGTGCGAGTGTGTGCAAGTGGGTGCGAGTGTGTGGGTGCGAGTGTGTGCAAGTGTGTGCGAGTATGTGTGAATGTGTGTTTGAGTGTGTGCGAGTGTGTGCCAGTGAGTGTGTGCGAGTGTTTGCGAGTGTGTGTGTGAGTGTGTGCATGCGAGTGTGTGCGTGCGGGTGTGTGCGAGTGTGTGTGAGTGTGTGTGTGAATGTGTGTGTGTGCGAGTGTGCGTGCGAGTGAGTGTGTGAGTGTGTGTGCAATTGTGTATGAGTGTGTGCAAGTGTGTGTGCGTTTGTGCGAGTGTGTGCATGTGTGTGTGCGAGTGCGTGTGAGTGAGTGTGAGTGCGTGCAAATGTGTGCGCGAGTGTGCGAGTGTGGGCGTGCGAGTGTGTGCTAGTGTGCGCGAGTGTGTGAGTGTGTGCGAGTGTGCGTGAGTAAGTGTGTGTGAGAGTATGTGCGAGTGTTGCCGAGTGTGTGTGTGAGTGTGTAGGACTGTGTGCGCGAGTGTGTGTGCAAGTGTGTGTGTACGAGTGTGTTCGAGTGTGTGCAATTTTGTGCGAGTGTGTGTGTGCGAGTGCATATGAGTAAGTGTGTGCGAATGTGTGCGAGTGTGTGCGAGTGTGTGTGCGAGTGTGTGCGTGCGACTGTGTGCGTGCGACTGTGTGCGAGTGTGTGCGAGTGTTTGCGTGTGTGTGCGAGTGTGTGCAAGTGTGTGTGAGTGTGTGCGAGTGTGTGTGAGTGTGTGTGAGTGTGTGCAAGTGTGTGTGTGCGAGTGTGTGTGTGCGATTGTGTATGAATGTGTGCGAGTATGTGTGTGAGTGTGTGCGAGTGTGTGCGTGCGAGTGCGAGTGTGTGCAAATGTGTGTGAGAGTGTGCGAGTGTGGGCGTGCGAGTGTGTGCGAGTGTGCGCGAGTGTGTGCGTGTGAGTGAGTGTGTGTGTGAGTGTGAGTGTGTGCTAGTGTGCATGAGTGTGTGAGTGTGTGTGAGTGTGCGCGAGTGTGCGTGTGAGTGAGTAAGTGTGTGCGAGTGTGTGTGAGTGTGTACGAGTGTGTGTAGGAGTGTGTGCGAGTGTGTGCGATTGTGTGTGTGAGTGTGTAGGACTGTATGTGCAAGTGTGTGCGAGTGTGTTCGAGTGTGTGAGTGTGTGCGAGTGTGTGTGAGTGTGTGTGAGTGTGTGAAAGTGTGCGTGTGCGAGTGTGTGTGTGTGTGTGCGAGTGTGTGTGTGTGTGTGCAAGTGTGTTTGAGTGTGTGTGCGAGTGTGTATGAGTGTGTGTGTGTGCAAGTGTGTGCGTGTGTGTGTGAGTGTGTCTGAGTGTGTGCATGAGTGAGTGTGTGCGAGTGTGTGTGTGTGAGTGTGTGCGAGTGTGTGTGCGAGTGTGTGTGCGAGTGTGTGCGAGTGTGTGTGTGTGAGTGTGTGCGACTGTGTGTGTGCGATTGTGTATTAGTGAATGTGTGCGAGTGTGCGTGAGTGTGTGCGTGTGAGTGTGTGTGTGTGCGAGTGTGTGCGAGTGAGTGTGTGCGAGTGTGTGTTTGCGATTGTGCATAAGTGTGTGCGAGTGTGAGTGTGTGGGACTGTGTGTGCGAGTGTGTGTGAGTGTGTGCAAGTGTGTGCGTGCGAGTGTGTGTGTGTGATTGTGTATGAGTGAGTGTGTGCGAGTGTGTGTGTGAGTGTGTGCAAGTGTGTTTGAGTGTGTTTGTGCGAGTGTGTATGAGTGTGTGTGTGCGAGTGTGTGCAAGTGTGTTTGTGCGAGTGTGTATGAGTGTGTGTGTGCGAGTGTGTGCAAGTGTGTGTGATTGTGTGTGAGTGTGTGTATGAGTGAGTGTGTGCGAGTGTGTGCGTGTGAGTCTGTGTGTGCACGCGAGTGTGTGCGAGTGTGTGAGTGTGTGTGCGAATGTGTGTGTGTGAGTGTGTGCGAGTGTGTATGAGTGTATGTGCGAGTGTGTGCCAGTGTGTGCGAGTGTGTGTGTGCGAGTGTGTGCAAGTGTGTGCGAGTGAGTGTGTGCGAGTGTGTGCGAGAGTGTGCGAGTGTGTGTGTGCGAGTGTGTGTGCGAGTGTGTGTGTGCGAGTGTGTGTGCAATTGTGTATGAGTGTGTTCGAGTGTGTGTGAGTTTGTGCAAGTGTGTGCATGTGTGCGTGCGAGTGCGTGCGAGTGAGTGTGAGTGTGTGCGAGTGTGTGTGAGTGTGTGTATGCGAGTGTGTGTGCGATTGTGTATGAGTGTGTGCGAGTGTGTGTGAGTTTGTGCGAGTGTGTGTGTGTGTGTGTGTGTGTGCGAGTGTGTGCTAGTGTGCACGAGTGTTTGAGTGTGTGCGAGTGTGCCTGAGTAAGTGTGTGTGTGATTGTGTGCGAGTGTTTCCGAGTGTGTGTGTGAGTGAGTAGGACTGTGTGTGCGAGTGTTTGCGAGTGTGTGTGCGAGCGAGTGTGTGCGAGTGTGTTCGAGGGTGTGCAATTGTGTGCAAGTGTATGTGCGAGTGCGAGTCCATATGAGTGAGTGTGTGAATGTGTGCGAGTGTGTGCCAGTGTGTGTGTGCGAGTGTGTGTACGAGTGTGTGCGAGTGTGTGCGTGCGAGTGTGTGAGAGTGTGTATGAGTGTATGTGCGAGTGTGTGTGCGAGTGTGTGCGAGTGTGTGTTCGAGTGTGTGTGTTCGCATGTGTGCAAGTGTGTGCAAGTGTGTGTGCGAGTGCGTACGAGAGTGTGTGCGTGTGAGTGTGTGCGAGTGTGTGTGTGCGTGCGAGTGTGTGCGAGTGTGTGAGTGTGTGTGCGAATGTGTGTGAGTGTGTGCGAGTGTGTATGAGTGTATGTGCGAGTATGTGCCAGTGTGTGCGAGTGTGTGTGTGTGAGTGTGTGTGAGTGTGTGTGAGTGTGTGCAAGTGTGTGTGTGCGAGTGTGTGTGTGTGAGTGTGTGCAAGTGTGTTCGAGTGTGTGTGCGAGTGTGTATGAGTGTGTGTGTGCAAGTGTGTGAGTGTGTGTGAGTGTGTGTGTGAGTGTGTCCGAGTGTGTGCAAATGTGCCCGAGTGTGCGCGAGTGTGCACGAGTGAATGGGTGCGAGTGTGTGTGAGTGTGTATGAGTGAGTGTGTGCGAGTTTGTGTGCGAGTGAGTGTGTGCGAATGTGTGCAAGTGTGTTTGTGAGTGTGTGTGCGAGTGTGTGTGTGCGAGTGTGTTCGAGTGTGTGCGAGTGTGTGTGAGTGTGTGCGAGTGTGTGTGCGAGTGTGTGCGAGTATGTGCAAATGTGCCCGAGTGTGCACGAGTGTGCACGAGTGAGTGTGTGCGAGTGTGTGCAAGTGTGTGTGAGTGTGTGCCAGTGTGTGTGTGCGAGTGTGTGCGAGTGTGTGTATGAGTGTGTGTGTTTGATTGTGCAAGTGTGTTTGTGAGTGTGTGTGCGAGTGTGTGCGTGCAAGTGTGTGCGAGTGTGTGCGAGTGTGTGTGAGTGTGTGCGAGTGTGTGTGCGAGTGTGTGCGAGTGTGTGCAAATGTGCCCGAGTGTGCACGAGTGTGCACGAGTGAGTGTGTGCGAGTGTGTGCAAGTGTGTGTGAGTGTGTGCCAGTGTGTGTGTGCGAGTGTGTGCGAGTGTGTGTATGAGTGTGTGTGTTCGATTGTGTATAAGTGTGTGCGAGTGTGTGTGTGAGTGTGTGTGCAAGTGTGTGTGTGCGAGTGTGTTCGATTGTGTGCGAATGTGAGTGTGAGTGAGTGTGTACGAGTGTGTGCGAGTGTGTGTGCGAGTGTGTGCGATTGTGTGTGTGAGTGTGTAGGACTGTATGTGCGAGTGTGTGCGAGTGTGTTTGAGTGTGTGTGTGTGAGTGTGTGCAAGTGTGTGCGAGTGAGTGTGTGTGAGTGTGTGTGCGAGTGTGTGCGAGTGTGAGCGATTGTGTGTGAGAGTGTGTAGGTCTGTATGTGCGAGTGTGTATGAGTGTGTGTGTGAGTGTGTGCAAGTGTGTGTGAGTGAGTGTGTGTGAGTGTGTGTGCGAGTGTGTGCATGCGAGTGTGTGCGTGCGAGTGTGTGCGTGCGAGTGTGTGCGACTGTGTGCGAGTGTGTGCGAGTGTGTGAGTGCGAGTGTGTGCGAATGTGTGCGAGTGTGTGCGTGCGAGTGTGCATGATTGTGCACGAGTGTGTGCGTGTAAGTGTGTGCGTGCGAGTGTGTGCGAGTGTGCTCGAGTGAATGGGTGCGAGTGTGTGCGAGTGTGTGTGAGTGTGTGTGAGTGAGTGTGTGTGAGAGTGTATTAGTGAGTGTGTGTGAGTGTGTGCATGTGTGCGAGTTTGTGTGCGAGTTTGTGCGACTGTGTGAGTGTGTGCGAGTGTGTGCGTGCGAGTGTGTACGTGTGAGTGTGTGCGAGTGTGTGAGTGTGTGTGCGAATGTGTGTGCGAGTGAGTGTGTATGAGTGTGTGTAGGAGTGTGTGCGAGTGTGTGCAATTGTGTGTGTGAGTGTGTAGGACTGTATGTGCAAGTGTGTGCGAGTGTTTTCGAGTGTGTGAGTGTGTGCGAGTGTGTGTGAGTGTGTGTGAGTGTGTGCAAGTGTGTGTGTGCGAGTGTGTGTGTGTGAGTGTGTGCAAGTGTGTTCGAGTGTGTGTGCGAGTGTGTATGAGTGTGTGTGTGCAAGTGTGTGCACATGTGTGTGAGTGTGTGTGAGTGTGTGCATGAGTGAGTGTGTGCGAGTGTGTGTGAGTGTGTGTGTGTGTGTGAGTGTGTGCGAGTGTGTGTGTGCGAGTGTGTGTGCGAGTGTGTGTGTGCGAGTGTGTGTGTGCGAGTGTGTGTGTGCGATTGTGTATTAGTGAATGTGTGCGAGTGTGAGTGAGTGTGTGTGTGTGTGAGTGAGTGACTGTGTGTGTGCGAGTGAGTGCCAGTGAGTGTGAGTGAGTGTGAGTGAGTGTGTGCGAGTGTGTGCGAGTGTGTGTGTGCGATTGTGCATAAGTGTGTGCGAGTGTGAGTGTGTAGGACTGTGTGTATGAGTGTATGTGCGAGTGTGTGCCAGTGTGTGCAAGTGTGTGTGTGTGTGAGTGTGTGCAAGTGTTTGCGAGTGAGTGTGTGCGAGAGTGTGCGAGTGTGTGTGTGCGAGTGTGTGAGCATGTGTGAGTGTGTGCAAGTGTGTGCGTGCGAGTGTGTGTGTGCGAGTGTGTGTGATTGTGTATGAGTGAGTGTGTGCGTGTGTGCAAGTGTGTTTGAGTGTGTTTGTGCGAGTGTCTATGAGTGTGTGTGCGAGTGTGTGCAAGTGTGTTTGTGCGAGTGTGTATGAGTGTGTGTGTGCGAGTGTGTGCAAGTGTGTGTGATTGTGTGTGAGTGTGTGTATGAGTGAGTGTGTGCGAGTGTGTGTGCGAGTGTATGCGCGAGTGTGTGCGTGCGAGTGTGTGCGTGCGAGTGTGTGCGTGCACACGAGTGTGTGAGTGTGTGTGCGAATGTGTGTGCGTGTGAGTGTGTGCGAGTGTGTATGAGTGTATGTGCGAGTGTGTGCCAGTGTGTGCAAGTGTGTGTGTGTGTGAGTGTGTGCAAGTGTTTGCGAGTGAGTGTGTGCGAGAGTGTGCGAGTGTGTGTGTGCGAGTGTGTGAGCATGTGTGAGTGTGTGCAAGTGTGTGCGTGCGAGTGTGTGTGTGCGAGTGTGTGTGATTGTGTATGAGTGAGTGTGTGCGTGTGTGCAAGTGTGTTTGAGTGTGTTTGTGCGAGTGTCTATGAGTGTGTGTGCGAGTGTGTGCAAGTGTGTTTGTGCGAGTGTGTATGAGTGTGTGTGTGCGAGTGTGTGCAAGTGTGTGTGATTGTGTGTGAGTGTGTGTATGAGTGAGTGTGTGCGAGTGTGTGCGAGTGTGTGTGCGAGTGTATGCGCGAGTGTGTGCGTGCGAGTATGTGCGTGCGAGTCTGTGTGTGCACACGAGTGTGTGAGTGTGTGTGCGAATGTGTTTGCGTGTGAGTGTGTGCGAGTGTGTATGAGTGTATGTGCGAGTGTGTGCCAGTGTGTGCGAGTGTGTGTGTGCGAGTGTGTGCAAGTGTGTGCGAGTGAGTGTGTGCGAGTTTGTGTGCGAGTGTGTGCGAGTGAGTGTGTGCGAATGTGTATGAGTGTGTGTGCGAGTGTGTGCAAGTGGGTGCGAGTGTGTGGGTGCGAGTGTGTGCAAGTGTGTGCGAGTATGTGTGAATGTGTGTTTGAGTGTGTGCGAGTGTGTGCCAGTGAGTGTGTGCGAGTGTTTGCGAGTGTGTGTGTGAGTGTGTGCATGCGAGTGTGTGCGTGCGGGTGTGTGCGAGTGTGTGTGAGTGTGTGTGTGAATGTGTGTGTGTGCGAGTGTGCGTGCGAGTGAGTGTGTGAGTGTGTGTGCAATTGTGTATGAGTGTGTGCAAGTGTGTGTGCGTTTGTGCGAGTGTGTGCATGTGTGTGTGCGAGTGCGTGTGAGTGAGTGTGAGTGCGTGCAAATGTGTGCGCGAGTGTGCGAGTGTGGGCGTGCGAGTGTGTGCTAGTGTGCGCGAGTGTGTGAGTGTGTGCGAGTGTGCGTGAGTAAGTGTGTGTGAGAGTATGTGCGAGTGTTGCCGAGTGTGTGTGTGAGTGTGTAGGACTGTGTGCGCGAGTGTGTGTGCAAGTGTGTGTGTACGAGTGTGTTCGAGTGTGTGCAATTTTGTGCGAGTGTGTGTGTGCGAGTGCATATGAGTAAGTGTGTGCGAATGTGTGCGAGTGTGTGCGAGTGTGTGTGCGAGTGTGTGCGTGCGACTGTGTGCGTGCGACTGTGTGCGAGTGTGTGCGAGTGTTTGCGTGTGTGTGCGAGTGTGTGCAAGTGTGTGTGAGTGTGTGCGAGTGTGTGTGAGTGTGTGTGAGTGTGTGCAAGTGTGTGTGTGCGAGTGTGTGTGTGCGATTGTGTATGAATGTGTGCGAGTATGTGTGTGAGTGTGTGCGAGTGTGTGCGTGCGAGTGCGAGTGTGTGCAAATGTGTGTGAGAGTGTGCGAGTGTGGGCGTGCGAGTGTGTGCGAGTGTGCGCGAGTGTGTGCGTGTGAGTGAGTGTGTGTGTGAGTGTGAGTGTGTGCTAGTGTGCATGAGTGTGTGAGTGTGTGTGAGTGTGCGCGAGTGTGCGTGTGAGTGAGTAAGTGTGTGCGAGTGTGTGTGAGTGTGTACGAGTGTGTGTAGGAGTGTGTGCGAGTGTGTGCGATTGTGTGTGTGAGTGTGTAGGACTGTATGTGCAAGTGTGTGCGAGTGTGTTCGAGTGTGTGAGTGTGTGCGAGTGTGTGTGAGTGTGTGTGAGTGTGTGAAAGTGTGCGTGTGCGAGTGTGTGTGTGTGTGTGCGAGTGTGTGTGTGTGTGTGCAAGTGTGTTTGAGTGTGTGTGCGAGTGTGTATGAGTGTGTGTGTGTGCAAGTGTGTGCGTGTGTGTGTGAGTGTGTCTGAGTGTGTGCATGAGTGAGTGTGTGCGAGTGTGTGTGTGTGAGTGTGTGCGAGTGTGTGTGCGAGTGTGTGTGCGAGTGTGTGCGAGTGTGTGTGTGTGAGTGTGTGCGACTGTGTGTGTGCGATTGTGTATTAGTGAATGTGTGCGAGTGTGCGTGAGTGTGTGCGTGTGAGTGTGTGTGTGTGCGAGTGTGTGCGAGTGAGTGTGTGCGAGTGTGTGTTTGCGATTGTGCATAAGTGTGTGCGAGTGTGAGTGTGTGGGACTGTGTGTGCGAGTGTGTGTGAGTGTGTGCAAGTGTGTGCGTGCGAGTGTGTGTGTGTGATTGTGTATGAGTGAGTGTGTGCGAGTGTGTGTGTGAGTGTGTGCAAGTGTGTTTGAGTGTGTTTGTGCGAGTGTGTATGAGTGTGTGTGTGCGAGTGTGTGCAAGTGTGTTTGTGCGAGTGTGTATGAGTGTGTGTGTGCGAGTGTGTGCAAGTGTGTGTGATTGTGTGTGAGTGTGTGTATGAGTGAGTGTGTGCGAGTGTGTGCGTGTGAGTCTGTGTGTGCACGCGAGTGTGTGCGAGTGTGTGAGTGTGTGTGCGAATGTGTGTGTGTGAGTGTGTGCGAGTGTGTATGAGTGTATGTGCGAGTGTGTGCCAGTGTGTGCGAGTGTGTGTGTGCGAGTGTGTGCAAGTGTGTGCGAGTGAGTGTGTGCGAGTGTGTGCGAGAGTGTGCGAGTGTGTGTGTGCGAGTGTGTGTGCGAGTGTGTGTGTGCGAGTGTGTGTGCAATTGTGTATGAGTGTGTTCGAGTGTGTGTGAGTTTGTGCAAGTGTGTGCATGTGTGCGTGCGAGTGCGTGCGAGTGAGTGTGAGTGTGTGCGAGTGTGTGTGAGTGTGTGTATGCGAGTGTGTGTGCGATTGTGTATGAGTGTGTGCGAGTGTGTGTGAGTTTGTGCGAGTGTGTGTGTGTGTGTGTGTGTGCGAGTGTGTGCTAGTGTGCACGAGTGTTTGAGTGTGTGCGAGTGTGCCTGAGTAAGTGTGTGTGTGATTGTGTGCGAGTGTTTCCGAGTGTGTGTGTGAGTGAGTAGGACTGTGTGTGCGAGTGTTTGCGAGTGTGTGTGCGAGCGAGTGTGTGCGAGTGTGTTCGAGGGTGTGCAATTGTGTGCAAGTGTATGTGCGAGTGCGAGTCCATATGAGTGAGTGTGTGAATGTGTGCGAGTGTGTGCCAGTGTGTGTGTGCGAGTGTGTGTACGAGTGTGTGCGAGTGTGTGCGTGCGAGTGTGTGAGAGTGTGTATGAGTGTATGTGCGAGTGTGTGTGCGAGTGTGTGCGAGTGTGTGTTCGAGTGTGTGTGTTCGCATGTGTGCAAGTGTGTGCAAGTGTGTGTGCGAGTGCGTACGAGAGTGTGTGCGTGTGAGTGTGTGCGAGTGTGTGTGTGCGTGCGAGTGTGTGCGAGTGTGTGAGTGTGTGTGCGAATGTGTGTGAGTGTGTGCGAGTGTGTATGAGTGTATGTGCGAGTATGTGCCAGTGTGTGCGAGTGTGTGTGTGTGAGTGTGTGCAAATGTGTGCGAGTGAGTGTGTGCGAGAGTGTGCACGAGTGTGCTCGAGTGAGTGGGTGCATGTAAGTGTGTGCGTGCGAGTGTGTGCGAATGTGTGCGAGTGTGTGCATGCGAGTGTGTGCGTGCAAGTGTTTGCGTGTGAGTGTGTGCGAGTGTGTGCAAGTGTGTGAGTGTGTGTGAGTGTGTGTGTGAGTGTGTCCGAGTGTGTGCAAATGTGCCCGAGTGTGCGCGAGTGTGCACGAGTGAATGGGTGCGAGTGTGTGTGAGTGTGTATGAGTGAGTGTGTGCGAGTTTGTGTGCGAGTGAGTGTGTGCGAATGTGTGCAAGTGTGTTTGTGAGTGTGTGTGCGAGTGTGTGTGTGCGAGTGTGTTCGAGTGTGTGCGAGTGTGTGTGAGTGTGTGCGAGTGTGTGTGCGAGTGTGTGCGAGTATGTGCAAATGTGCCCGAGTGTGCACGAGTGTGCACGAGTGAGTGTGTGCGAGTTTGTGCAAGTGTGTGTGAGTGTGTGCCAGTGTGTGTGTGCGAGTGTGTGCGAGTGTGTGTATGAGTGTGTGTGTTTGATTGTGCAAGTGTGTTTGTGAGTGTGTGTGCGAGTGTGTGCGTGCAAGTGTGTGCGAGTGTGTGCGAGTGTGTGTGAGTGTGTGCGAGTGTGTGTGCGAGTGTGTGCGAGTGTGTGCAAATGTGCCCGAGTGTGCACGAGTGTGCACGAGTGAGTGTGTGCGAGTGTGTGCAAGTGTGTGTGAGTGTGTGCCAGTGTGTGTGTGCGAGTGTGTGCGAGTGTGTGTATGAGTGTGTGTGTTCGATTGTGTATAAGTGTGTGCGAGTGTGTGTGTGAGTGTGTGTGCAAGTGTGTGTGTGCGAGTGTGTTCGATTGTGTGCGAATGTGAGTGTGAGTGAGTGTGTACGAGTGTGTGCGAGTGTGTGTGCGAGTGTGTGCGATTGTGTGTGTGAGTGTGTAGGACTGTATGTGCGAGTGTGTGCGAGTGTGTTTGAGTGTGTGTGTGTGAGTGTGTGCAAGTGTGTGCGAGTGAGTGTGTGTGAGTGTGTGTGCGAGTGTGTGCGAGTGTGAGCGATTGTGTGTGAGAGTGTGTAGGTCTGTATGTGCGAGTGTGTATGAGTGTGTGTGTGAGTGTGTGCAAGTGTGTGTGAGTGAGTGTGTGTGAGTGTGTGTGCGAGTGTGTGCATGCGAGTGTGTGCGTGCGAGTGTGTGAGCATGTGTGAGTGTGTGCAAGTGTGTGCGTGCGAGTGTGTGTGTGCGAGTGTGTGTGATTGTGTATGAGTGAGTGTGTGCGTGTGTGCAAGTGTGTTTGAGTGTGTTTGTGCGAGTGTCTATGAGTGTGTGTGCGAGTGTGTGCAAGTGTGTTTGTGCGAGTGTGTATGAGTGTGTGTGTGCGAGTGTGTGCAAGTGTGTGTGATTGTGTGTGAGTGTGTGTATGAGTGAGTGTGTGCGAGTGTGTGCGAGTGTGTGTGCGAGTGTATGCGCGAGTGTGTGTGTGCGAGTGTGTGCGTGCGAGTGTGTGCGTGCACACGAGTGTGTGAGTGTGTGTGCGAATGTGTGTGCATGTGAGTGTGTGCGAGTGTGTATGAGTGTATGTGCGAGTGTGTGCCAGTGTGTGCAAGTGTGTGTGTGTGTGAGTGTGTGCAAGTGTTTGCGAGTGAGTGTGTGCGAGAGTGTGCGAGTGTGTGTGTGCGAGTGTGTGAGCATGTGTGAGTGTGTGCAAGTGTGTGCGTGCGAGTGTGTGTGTGCGAGTGTGTGTGATTGTGTATGAGTGAGTGTGTGCGTGTGTGCAAGTGTGTTTGAGTGTGTTTGTGCGAGTGTCTATGAGTGTGTGTGCGAGTGTGTGCAAGTGTGTTTGTGCGAGTGTGTATGAGTGTGTGTGTGCGAGTGTGTGCAAGTGTGTGTGATTGTGTGTGAGTGTGTGTATGAGTGAGTGTGTGCAAGTGTGTGCGAGTGTGTGTGCGAGTGTATGCGCGAGTGTGTGCGTGCGAGTATGTGCGTGCGAGTCTGTGTGTGCACACGAGTGTGTGAGTGTGTGTGCGAATGTGTTTGCGTGTGAGTGTGTGCGAGTGTGTATGAGTGTATGTGCGAGTGTGTGCCAGTGTGTGCGAGTGTGTGTGTGCGAGTGTGTGCAAGTGTGTGCGAGTGAGTGTGTGCGAGTTTGTGTGCGAGTGTGTGCGAGTGAGTGTGTGCGAATGTGTATGAGTGTGTGTGCGAGTGTGTGCAAGTGGGTGCGAGTGTGTGGGTGCGAGTGTGTGCAAGTGTGTGCGAGTATGTGTGAATGTGTGTTTGAGTGTGTGCGAGTGTGTGCCAGTGAGTGTGTGCGAGTGTTTGCGAGTGTGTGTGTGAGTGTGTGCATGCGAGTGTGTGCGTGCGGGTGTGTGCGAGTGTGTGTGAGTGTGTGTGTGAATGTGTGTGTGTGCGAGTGTGCGTGCGAGTGAGTGTGTGAGTGTGTGTGCAATTGTGTATGAGTGTGTGCAAGTGTGTGTGCGTTTGTGCGAGTGTGTGCGTGTGTGTGTGCGAGTGCGTGTGAGTGAGTGTGAGTGCGTGCAAATGTGTGCGCGAGTGTGCGAGTGTGGGCGTGCGAGTGTGTGCTAGTGTGCGCGAGTGTGTGAGTGTGTGCGAGTGTGCGTGAGTAAGTGTGTGTGAGAGTATGTGCGAGTGTTGCCGAGTGTGTGTGTGAGTGTGTAGGACTGTGTGCGCGAGTGTGTGTGCAAGTGTGTGTGTACGAGTGTGTTCGAGTGTGTGCAATTTTGTGCGAGTGTGTGTGTGCGAGTGCATATGAGTAAGTGTGTGCGAATGTGTGCGAGTGTGTGCGAGTGTGTGTGCGAGTGTGTGCGTGCGACTGTGTGCGTGCGACTGTGTGCGAGTGTGTGCGAGTGTTTGCGTGTGTGTGCGAGTGTGTGCAAGTGTGTGTGAGTGTGTGCGAGTGTGTGTGAGTGTGTGTGAGTGTGTGCAAGTGTGTGTGTGCGAGTGTGTGTGTGCGATTGTGTATGAATGTGTGCGAGTATGTGTGTGAGTGTGTGCGAGTGTGTGCGTGCGAGTGCGAGTGTGTGCAAATGTGTGTGAGAGTGTGCGAGTGTGGGCGTGCGAGTGTGTGCGAGTGTGCGCGAGTGTGTGCGTGTGAGTGAGTGTGTGTGTGAGTGTGTGCTAGTGTGCATGAGTGTGTGAGTGTGTGCGAGATTGTGCGAGTGTGTGTCTGCGAGTGTGTGTGCGAGTGTGTGTGTGCGAGTGTGTGTGCAATTGTGTATGAGTGTGTTCGAGTGTGTGTGAGTTTGTGCAAGTGTGTGCATGTGTGCGTGCGAGTGCGTGCGAGTGAGTGTGAGTGTGTGCGAGTGTGTGTGAGTGTGTGTATGCGAGTGTGTGTGCGATTGTGTATGAGTGTGTGCGAGTGTGTGTGAGTTTGTGCGAGTGTGTGTGTGTGTGTGTGTGTGCGAGTGTGTGCTAGTGTGCACGAGTGTTTGAGTGTGTGCGAGTGTGCCTGAGTAAGTGTGTGTGTGATTGTGTGCGAGTGTTTCCGAGTGTGTGTGTGAGTGAGTAGGACTGTGTGTGCGAGTGTTTGCGAGTGTGTGTGCGAGCGAGTGTGTGCGAGTGTGTTCGAGGGTGTGCAATTGTGTGCAAGTGTGTGTGCGAGTGCGAGTCCATATGAGTGAGTGTGTGAATGTGTGCGAGTGTGTGCCAGTGTGTGTGTGCGAGTGTGTGTACGAGTGTGTGCGAGTGTGTGCGTGCGAGTGTGTGAGAGTGTGTATGAGTGTATGTGCGAGTGTGTGTTCGAGTGTGTGTGTTCGCATGTGTGCAAGTGTGTGCAAGTGTGTGTGCGAGTGCGTACGAGAGTGTGTGCGTGTGAGTGTGTGCGAGTGTGTGTGTGCGCGCGAGTGTGTGCGAGTGTGTGAGTGTGTGTGCGAATGTGTGTGAGTGTGTGCGAGTGTGTATGAGTGTATGTGCGAGTATGTGCCAGTGTGTGCGAGTGTGTGTGTGTGAGTGTGTGCAAATGTGTGCGAGTGAGTGTGTGCGAGAGTGTGCACGAGTGTGCTCGAGTGAGTGGGTGCATGTAAGTGTGTGCGTGCGAGTGTGTGCGAATGTGTGCGAGTGTGTGCATGCGAGTGTGTGCGTGCAAGTGTTTGCGTGCGAGTGTGTGCGAGTGTGTGCAAGTGTGTGAGTGTGTGCGAGTGTGTGTGTGAGTGTGTCCGAGTGTGTGCAAATGTGCCCGAGTGTGCGCGAGTGTGCACGAGTGAATGGGTGCGAGTGTGTGTGAATGTGTATGAGTGAGTGTGTGCGAGTTTGTGTGCAAGTGAGTGTGTGCGAATGTGTGCAAGTGTGTTTGTGAGTGTGTGTGCGAGTGTGTGTGTGCGAGTGTGTTCGAGTGTGTGCGAGTGTGTGTGAGTGTGTGCGAGTGTGTGTGCGAGTGTGTGCGAGTATGTGCAAATGTGCCCGAGTGTGCACGAGTGTGCACGAGTGAGTGTGTGCGAGTGTGTGCAAGTGTGTGTGAGTGTGTGCCAGTGTGTGTGTGCGAGTGTGTGCGAGTGTGTGTATGAGTGTGTGTGTTTGATTGTGCAAGTGTGTTTGTGAGTGTGTGTGCGAGTGTGTGCGAGTGTGTGTGAGTGTGTGCGAGTGTGTGTGCGAGTGTGTGCGAGTGTGTGCAAATGTGCCCGAGTGTGCACGAGTGAGTGTGTGCGAGTGTGTGCAAGTGTGTGTGAGTGTGTGCCAGTGTGTGTGTGTGAGTGTGTGCGAGTGTGTGTATGAGTGTGTGTGTTCGATTGTGTATAAGTGTGTGCGAGTTTGTGTGTGAGTGTGTGTGCAAGTGTGTGTGTGCGAGTGTGTTCGATTGTGTGCGAATGTGTGTGTGAGTGTGAGTGAGTGTGTACGAGTGTGTGCGAGTGTGTGTGCGAGTGTGTGCGATTGTGTGTGTGAGTGTGTAGGACTGTATGTGCGAGTGTGTGCGAGTGTGTTTGAGTGTGTGTGTGTGAGTGTGTGCAAGTGTGTGCGAGTGAGTGTGTGTGAGTGTGTGTGCGAGTGTGTGCGAGTGTGAGCGATTGTGTGTGAGAGTGTGTAGGTCTGTATGTGCGAGTGTGTATGAGTGTGTGTGTGAGTGTGTGCAAGTGTGTGTGAGTGAGTGTGTGTGAGTGTGTGTGCGAGTGTGTGCATGCGAGTGTGTGCGTGCGAGTGTGTGCGTGCGAGTGTGTGCGACTGTGTGCGAGTGTGTGCGAGTGTGTGAGTGCGAGTGTGCATGAGTGTGCACGAGTGTGTGCGTGTAAGTGTGTGCGTGCGAGTGTGTGCGAGTGTGCTCGAGTGAATGGGTGCGAGTGTGTGCGAGTGTGTGTGAGTGTGTGTGAGTGAGTGTGTGTGAGAGTGTATTAGTGAGTGTGTGTGAGTGTGTGCATGTGTGCGAGTTTGTGTGCGAGTGTGTGCGAGTGTGTGCGAGTGTGTGCGTGCAAGTGTGTACGTGTGAGTGTGTGCGAGTGTGTGAGTGTGTGTGCGAATGTGTGTGCGAGTGAGTGTGTATGAGTGTGTGTAGGAGTGTGTGCGAGTGTGTGCAATTGTGTGTGTGAGTGTGTAGGACTGTATGTGCAAGTGTGTGCGAGTGTTTTCGAGTGTGTGAGTGTGTGCGAGTGTGTGTGAGTGTGTGTGAGTGTGTGCAAGTGTGTGTGTGCGAGTGTGTGTGTGTGAGTGTGTGCAAGTGTGTTCGAGTGTGTGTGCGAGTGTGTATGAGTGTGTGTGTGCAAGTGTGTGCACATGTGTGTGAGTGTGTGTGAGTGTGTGCATGAGTGAGTGTGTGCGAGTGTGTGTGAGTGTGTGTGTGTGTGTGAGTGTGTGCGAGTGTGTGTGTGCGAGTGTGTGTGCGAGTGTGTGTGTGCGAGTGTGTGTGTGCGAGTGTGTGTGTGCGATTGTGTATTAGTGAATGTGTGCGAGTGTGCGTGAGTGTGTGTGTGTGTGAGTGAGTGACTGTGTGTGTGCGAGTGAGTGCCAGTGAGTGTGAGTGAGTGTGAGTGAGTGTGTGCGAGTGTGTGCGAGTGTGTGTGTGCGATTGTGCATAAGTGTGTGCGAGTGTGAGTGTGTAGGACTGTGTGTGCGAGTGTGTGTGCGAGTGTGTGTGAGTGTGTGCGAGTGTGTGTAGGAGTGTGTGCGATTGTGTGTGTGAGTGTGTAGGACTGTATGTGCGAGTGTGTGCGACTGTGTTCGAGTGTGTGTGTGCGAGTGTGTGAGCATGTGTGAGTGTGTGCAAGTGTGTGCGTGCGAGTGTGTGTGTGCGAGTGTGTGTGATTGTGTATGAGTGAGTGTGTGCGTGTGTGCAAGTGTGTTTGAGTGTGTTTGTGCGAGTGTCTATGAGTGTGTGTGCGAGTGTGTGCAAGTGTGTTTGTGCGAGTGTGTATGAGTGTGTGTGTGCGAGTGTGTGCAAGTGTGTGTGATTGTGTGTGAGTGTGTGTATGAGTGAGTGTGTGCGAGTGTGTGCGAGTGTGTGTGCGAGTGTATGCGCGAGTGTGTGTGTGCGAGTGTGTGCGTGCGAGTGTGTGCGTGCACACGAGTGTGTGAGTGTGTGTGCGAATGTGTGTGCATGTGAGTGTGTGCGAGTGTGTATGAGTGTATGTGCGAGTGTGTGCCAGTGTGTGCAAGTGTGTGTGTGTGTGAGTGTGTGCAAGTGTTTGCGAGTGAGTGTGTGCGAGAGTGTGCGAGTGTGTGTGTGCGAGTGTGTGAGCATGTGTGAGTGTGTGCAAGTGTGTGCGTGCGAGTGTGTGTGTGCGAGTGTGTGTGATTGTGTATGAGTGAGTGTGTGCGTGTGTGCAAGTGTGTGTGAGTGTGTGCCAGTGTGTGTGTGCGAGTGTGTGCGAGTGTGTGTATGAGTGTGTGTGTTTGATTGTGCAAGTGTGTTTGTGAGTGTGTGTGCGAGTGTGTGCGAGTGTGTGTGAGTGTGTGCGAGTGTGTGTGCGAGTGTGTGCGAGTGTGTGCAAATGTGCCCGAGTGTGCACGAGTGAGTGTGTGCGAGTGTGTGCAAGTGTGTGTGAGTGTGTGCCAGTGTGTGTGTGCGAGTGTGTGCGAGTGTGTGTATGAGTGTGTGTGTTCGATTGTGTATAAGTGTGTGCGAGTGTGTGTGTGAGTGTGTGTGCAAGTGTGTGTGTGCGAGTGTGTTCGATTGTGTGCGAATGTGTGTGTGAGTGTGAGTGAGTGTGTACGAGTGTGTGCGAGTGTGTGTGCGAGTGTGTGCGATTGTGTGTGTGAGTGTGTAGGACTGTATGTGCGAGTGTGTGCGAGTGTGTTTGAGTGTGTGTGTGTGAGTGTGTGCAAGTGTGTGCGAGTGAGTGTGTGTGAGTGTGTGTGCGAGTGTGTGCGAGTGTGAGCGATTGTGTGTGAGAGTGTGTAGGTCTGTATGTGCGAGTGTGTATGAGTGTGTGTGTGAGTGTGTGCAAGTGTGTGTGAGTGAGTGTGTGTGAGTGTGTGTGCGAGTGTGTGCATGCGAGTGTGTGCGTGCGAGTGTGTGCGTGCGAGTGTGTGCGACTGTGTGCGAGTGTGTGCGAGTGTGTGAGTGCGAGTGTGCATGAGTGTGCACGAGTGTGTGCGTGTAAGTGTGTGCGTGCGAGTGTGTGCGAGTGTGCTCGAGTGAATGGGTGCGAGTGTGTGCGAGTGTGTGTGAGTGTGTGTGAGTGAGTGTGTGTGAGAGTGTATTAGTGAGTGTGTGTGAGTGTGTGCATGTGTGCGAGTTTGTGTGCGAGTGTGTGCGAGTGTGTGCGAGTGTGTGCGTGCAAGTGTGTACGTGTGAGTGTGTGCGAGTGTGTGAGTGTGTGTGCGAATGTGTGTGCGAGTGAGTGTGTATGAGTGTGTGTAGGAGTGTGTGCGAGTGTGTGCAATTGTGTGTGTGAGTGTGTAGGACTGTATGTGCAAGTGTGTGCGAGTGTTTTCGAGTGTGTGAGTGTGTGCGAGTGTGTGTGAGTGTGTGTGAGTGTGTGCAAGTGTGTGTGTGCGAGTGTGTGTGTGTGAGTGTGTGCAAGTGTGTTCGAGTGTGTGTGCGAGTGTGTATGAGTGTGTGTGTGCAAGTGTGTGCACATGTGTGTGAGTGTGTGTGAGTGTGTGCATGAGTGAGTGTGTGCGAGTGTGTTTGAGTGTGTGTGTGTGAGTGTGTGCAAGTGTGTGCGAGTGAGTGTGTGTGAGTGTGTGTGCGAGTGTGTGCGAGTGTGAGCGATTGTGTGTGAGAGTGTGTAGGTCTGTATGTGCGAGTGTGTATGAGTGTGTGTGTGAGTGTGTGCAAGTGTGTGTGAGTGAGTGTGTGTGAGTGTGTGTGCGAGTGTGTGCATGCGAGTGTGTGCGTGCGAGTGTGTGCGTGCGAGTGTGTGCGACTGTGTGCGAGTGTGTGGGAGTGTGTGAGTGCGAGTGTGTGCGAATGTGTGCGAGTGTGTGCGTGCGAGTGTGCATGAGTGTGCACGAGTGTGTGCGTGTAAGTGTGTGCGTGCGAGTGTGTGCGAGTGTGCTCGAGTGAATGGGTGCGAGTGTGTGCGAGTGTGTGTGAGTGTGTGTGAGTGAGTGTGTGTGAGAGTGTATTAGTGAGTGTGTGTGAGTGTGTGCATGTGTGCGAGTTTGTGTGCGAGTTTGTGCGAGTGTGTGAGTGTGTGCGAGTGTGTGCGTGCGAGTGTGTACGTGTGAGTGTGTGCGAGTGTGTGAGTGTGTGTGCGAATGTGTGTGCGAGTGAGTGTGTATGAGTGTGTGTAGGAGTGTGTGCGAGTGTGTGCAATTGTGTGTGTGAGTGTGTAGGACTGTATGTGCAAGTGTGTGCGAGTGTTTTCGAGTGTGTGAGTGTGTGCGAGTGTGTGTGAGTGTGTGTGAGTGTGTGCAAGTGTGTGTGTGCGAGTGTGTGTGTGTGAGTGTGTGCAAGTGTGTTCGAGTGTGTGTGCGAGTGTGTATGAGTGTGTGTGTGCAAGTGTGTGCACATGTGTGTGAGTGTGTGTGAGTGTGTGCATGAGTGAGTGTGTGCGAGTGTGTGTGAGTGTGTGTGTGTGTGTGAGTGTGTGCGAGTGTGTGTGTGCGAGTGTGTGTGCGAGTGTGTGTGTGCGAGTGTGTGTGTGCGATTGTGTATTAGTGAATGTGTGCGAGTGTGCGTGAGTGTGTGTGTGTGTGAGTGAGTGACTGTGTGTGTGTGAGTGAGTGCCAGTGAGTGTGAGTGAGTGTGAGTGAGTGTGTGCGAGTGTGTGCGAGTGTGTGTGTGCGATTGTGCATAAGTGTGTGCGAGTGTGAGTGTGTAGGACTGTGTGTGCGAGTGTGTGTGCGAGTGTGTGTGAGTGTGTGCGAGTGTGTGTAGGAGTGTGTGCGATTGTGTGTGTGAGTGTGTAGGACTGTATGTGCGAGTGTGTGCGACTGTGTTCGAGTGTGTGTGTGCGAGTGTGTGAGCATGTGTGAGTGTGTGCAAGTGTGTGCGTGCGAGTGTGTGTGTGCGAGTGTGTGTGATTGTGTATGAGTGAGTGTGTGCGTGTGTGCAAGTGTGTTTGAGTGTGTTTGTGCGAGTGTCTATGAGTGTGTGTGCGAGTGTGTGCAAGTGTGTTTGTGCGAGTGTGTATGAGTGTGTGTGTGCGAGTGTGTGCAAGTGTGTGTGATTGTGTGTGAGTGTGTGTATGAGTGAGTGTGTGCGAGTGTGTGCGAGTGTGTGTGCGAGTGTATGCGCGAGTGTGTGCGTGCGAGTGTGTGCGTGCGAGTGTGTGCGTGCACACGAGTGTGTGAGTGTGTGTGCGAATGTGTGTGCGTGTGAGTGTGTGCGAGTGTGTATGAGTGTATGTGCGAGTGTGTTCCAGTGTGTGCAAGTGTGTGTGTGTGTGAGTGTGTGCAAGTGTTTGCGAGTGAGTGTGTGCGAGAGTGTGCGAGTGTGTGTGTGCGAGTGTGTGAGCATGTGTGAGTGTGTGCAAGTGTGTGCGTGCGAGTGTGTGTGTGCGAGTGTGTGTGATTGTGTATGAGTGAGTGTGTGCGTGTGTGCAAGTGTGTTTGAGTGTGTTTGTGCGAGTGTCTATGAGTGTGTGTGCGAGTGTGTGCAAGTGTGTTTGTGCGAGTGTGTATGAGTGTGTGTGTGCGAGTGTGTGCAAGTGTGTGTGATTGTGTGTGAGTGTGTGTATGAGTGAGTGTGTGCGAGTGTGTGCGAGTGTGTGTGCGAGTGTATGCGCGAGTGTGTGCGTGCGAGTATGTGCGTGCGAGTCTGTGTGTGCACACGAGTGTGTGAGTGTGTGTGCGAATGTGTTTGCGTGTGAGTGTGTGCGAGTGTGTATGAGTGTATGTGCGAGTGTGTGCCAGTGTGTGCGAGTGTGTGTGTGCGAGTGTGTGCAAGTGTGTGCGAGTGAGTGTGTGCGAGTTTGTGTGCGAGTGTGTGTGAGTGAGTGTGTGCGAATGTGTATGAGTGTGTGTGCGAGTGTGTGCAAGTGGGTGCGAGTGTGTGGGTGCGAGTGTGTGCAAGTGTGTGCGAGTATGTGTGAATGTGTGTTTGAGTGTGTGCGAGTGTGTGCCAGTGAGTGTGTGCGAGTGTTTGCGAGTGTGTGTGTGAGTGTGTGCATGCGAGTGTGTGCGTGCGGGTGTGTGCGAGTGTGTGTGAGTGTGTGTGTGAATGTGTGTGTGTGCGAGTGTGCGTGCGAGTGAGTGTGTGAGTGTGTGTGCAATTGTGTATGAGTGTGTGCAAGTGTGTGTGCGTTTGTGCGAGTGTGTGCGTGTGTGTGTGCGAGTGCGTGTGAGTGAGTGTGAGTGCGTGCAAATGTGTGCGCGAGTGTGCGAGTGTGGGCGTGCGAGTGTGTGCTAGTGTGCGCGAGTGTGTGAGTGTGTGCGAGTGTGCGTGAGTAAGTGTGTGTGAGAGTATGTGCGAGTGTTGCCGAATGTGTGTGTGAGTGTGTAGGACTGTGTGCGCGAGTGTGTGTGCAAGTGTGTGTGTACGAGTGTGTTCGAGTGTGTGCAATTTTGTGCGAGTGTGTGTGTGCGAGTGCATATGAGTAAGTGTGTGCGAATGTGTGCGAGTGTGTGCGAGTGTGTGTGCGAGTGTGTGCGTGCGACTGTGTGCGTGCGACTGTGTGCGAGTGTGTGCGAGTGTTTGCGTGTGTGTGCGAGTGTGTGCAAGTGTGTGTGAGTGTGTGCGAGTGTGTGTGAGTGTGTGTGAGTGTGTGCAAGTGTGTGTGTGCGAGTGTGTGTGTGCGATTGTGTATGAATGTGTGCGAGTATGTGTGTGAGTGTGTGCGAGTGTGTGCGTGCGAGTGCGAGTGTGTGCAAATGTGTGTGAGAGTGTGCAAGTGTGGGCGTGCGAGTGTGTGCGAGTGTGCGCGAGTGTGTGCGTGTGAGTGAGTGTGTGTGTGAGTGTGAGTGTGTGCTAGTGTGCATGAGTGTGTGAGTGTGTGTGAGTGTGCGCGAGTGTGCGTGTGAGTGAGTGAGTGTGTGCGAGTGTGTGTGAGTGTGTACGAGTGTGTGTAGGAGTGTGTGCGAGTGTGTGCGATTGTGTGTGTGAGTGTGTAGGACTGTATGTGCAAGTGTGTGCGAGTGTGTTCGAGTGTGTGAGTGTGTGCGAGTGTGTGTGAGTGTGTGTGAGTGTGTGCAAGTGTGTGTGTGCGAGTGTGTGTGTGTGTGTGCGAGTGTGTGTGTGAGTGTGTGCAAGTGTGTTTGAGTGTGTGTGCGAGTGTGTATGAGTGTGTGTGTGTGCAAGTGTGTGCGTGTGTGTGTGAGTGTGTCTGAGTGTGTGCATGAGTGAGTGTGTGCGAGTGTGTGTGTGTGAGTGTGTGCGAGTGTGTGTGCGAGTGTGTGTGCGAGTGTGTGCGTGCGAGTGTGTGCGAGTGTGTGTGTGTGAGTGTGTGCGACTGTGTGTGTGCGATTGTGTATTAGTGAATGTGTGCGAGTGTGCGTGAGTGTGTGCGTGTGAGTGTGTGTGTGTGCGAGTGTGTGCGAGTGAGTGTGTGCGAGTGTGTGTGTGCGATTGTGCATAAGTGTGTGCGAGTGTGAGTGTGTAGGACTGTGTATGCAAGTGTGTGTGAGTGTGTGCAAGTGTGTGCGTGCGAGTGTGTGTGTGCGAGTGTGTGTGATTGTGTATGAGTGAGTGTGTGCGAGTGTGTGTGTGAGTGTGTGCAAGTGTGTTTGAGTGTGTTTGTGCGAGTGTGTATGAGTGTGTGTGTGAGAGTGTGTGCAAGTGTGTTTGTGCGAGTGTGTATGAGTCTGTGTGTGTGCGAGTGTGTGCAAGTGTGTGTGATTGTGTGTGAGTGTGTGTATGAGTGAGTGTGTGCGAGTGTGTGCGTGTGAGTCTGTGTGTGCACGCGAGTGTGTGCGAGTGTGTGAATGTATGTGCGAATGTGTGTGTGTGAGTATGTGCGAGTGTGTGCCAGTGTGTGCGAGTGTGTGTGTGCGAGTGTGTGCAAGTGTGTGCGAGTGAGTGTGTGCGAGTGTGTGCAAGAGTGTGCAAGTGTGTGTGTGCGAGTGTGTGTGTGCGAGTGTGTGTGTGCGAGTGTGTGTGCAATTGTGTATGAGTGTGTTCGAGTGTGTGTGAGTTTGTGCAAGTGTGTGCATGTGTGCGTGCGAGTGCGTGCGAGTGAGTGCGAGTGTGTGCGAGTGTGTGTGAGTGTGTGTATGCGAGTGTGTGTGCGATTGTGTATGAGTGTGTGCGAGTGTGTGTGAGTTTGTGCGAGTGTGTATGTGTGTGTGTGTGCGAGTGTGTGCTAGTGTGCACGAGTGTTTGAGTGTGTGCGAGTGTGCCTGAGTAAGTGTGTGTGTGATTGTGTGCGAGTGTTTCCGAGTGTGTGTGTGAGTGAGTAGGACTGTGTGTGCGAGTGTTTCCGAGTGTGTGTGCGAGCGAGTGTGTGCGAGTGTGTTCAAGGGTGTGCAATTGTGTGCAAGTGTGTGTGTGCGAGTGCGAGTCCATATGAGTGAGTGTGTGAATGTGTGCGAGTGTGTGCAAGTGTGTGTGAGTGTGTGAGTGTGTGTGTGAGTGTGTGTGAATGTGTGTGAGTCTGTGTGTGCGAGTGTGTGTGTGCGATTGTGTATGAATGTGTGCGAGTATGTGTGTGAGTGTGTGCGAGTGTGTGCGAGTGTGTGCGTGCGAGTGTGAGTGTGTGCAAATGTGTGCGAGAGTGTGCGAGTGTGGGCGTGCGAGTGTGTGCGAGTGTGCGCGAGGGTGTGCGTGTGAGTGAGTGTGTGTGTGAGTGTGAGTGTGTGCTAGTGTGCATGAGTGTGTGAGTGTGTGCGAGTGTGCGCGAGTGTGCGTGTGAGTGAGTGAGTGTGTGCGAGTGTGTGTGCGAGTGTGTGTGAGTGTGTACGAGTGTGTGTAGGAGTGTGTGCGAGTGTGTGCGATTGTGTGTGTGAGTGTGTAGGACTGTATGTGCAAGTGTGTGCGAGTGTGTTCGACTGTGTGAGTGTGTGCGAGTGTGTGTGAGTGTGTGTGAGTGTGTGCAAGTGTGTGTGTGCGAGTGTGTGTGTGCGAGTGTGTGTGTGAGTGTGTGTGTGTGCGAGTGTGTGCGAGTGAGTGTGTGCGAGTGTGTGTTTGTGATTGTGCATAAGTGTGTGCGAGTGTGAGTGTGTAGGACTGTGTGTGTGAGTGTGTGCAAGTGTGTGCGTGCGAGTGTGTGTGTGTGATTGTGTATGAGTGAGTGTGTGCGAGTGTGTGTGTGAGTGTGTGCAAGTGTGTTTGAGTGTGTTTGTGCGAGTGTGTATGAGTGTGTGTGTGCGAGTGTGTGCAAGTGTGTTTGTGCGAGTGTGTATGAGTGTGTGTGTGCGAGTGTGTGCAAGTGTGTGTGATTGTGTGTGAGTGTGTGTATGAGTGAGTGTGTGCGAGTGTGTGCGTGTGAGTCTGTGTGTGCACGCGAGTGTGTGCGAGTGTGTGAGTGTGTGTGCGAATGTGTGTGTGTGAGTGTGTGCGATTGTGTATGAGTGTATGTGTGAGTGTGTGCCAGTGTGTGCGAGTGTGTGTGTGCGAGTGTGTGCAAGTGTGTGCGAGTGTGTGCGAGTGTGTGCGAGAGTGTGCGAGTGTGTGTGTGCGAGTGTGTGTGCAATTGTGTATGAGTGTGTTCGAGTGTGTGTGAGTTTGTGCAAGTGTGTGCGTGTGTGCGTGCGAGTGCGTGCGAGTGAGTGTGAGTGTGTGCGAGTGTGTGTGAGTGTGTGTATGCGAGTGTGTGTGCGATTGTGTATGAGTGTGTGCGAGTGTGTGTGAGTTTGTGTGAGTGTGTGTGTGTGCGAGTGTGTGCTAGTGTGCACGAGTGTTTGAGTGTGTGCGAGTGTGCCTGAGTAAGTGTGTGTGTGATTGTGTGCGAGTGTTTCCGAGTGTGTGTGTGAGTGAGTAGGACTGTGTGTGCGAGTGTTTGCGAGTGTGTGTGCGAGCGAGTGTGTGCGAGTGTGTTCGAGGGTGTGCAATTGTGTGCAAGTGTGTGTGTGCGAGTGCGAGTCCATATGAGTGAGTGTGTGAATGTGTGCGAGTGTGTGCCAGTGTGTGTGTGCGAGTGTGTGTACGAGTGTGTGCGAGTGTGTGCGTGCGAGTGTGTGAGAGTGTGTATGAGTGTATGTGCGAGTGTGTGTGCGAGTGTGTGCAAGTGTGTGTTCGAGTGTGTGTGTTCGCATGTGTGCAAGTGTGTGCGAGTGTGTGTGCGAGTGCGTACGAGAGTGTGTGCGTGTGAGTGTGTGCAAGTGTGTGTGTGCGCGCGAGTGTGTGCGAGTGTGTGAGTGTGTGTGCGAATGTGTGTGAGTGTGTGCGAGTGTGTATGAGTGTATGTGCGAGTATGTGCCAGTGTGTGCGAGTGTGTGTGTGAGAGTGTGTGCAAATGTGTGCGAGTGAGTGTGTGCGAGAGTGTGCACGAGTGTGCTCGAGTGAGTGGGTGCATGTAAGTGTGTGCGTGCGAGTGTGTGCGAATGTGTGCGAGTGTGTGCATGCGAGTGTGTGCGTGCAAGTGTTTGCGTGCGAGTGTGTGCGAGTGTGTGCAAGTGTGTGAGTGTGTGCGAGTGTGTGTGTGAGTGTGTCCGAGTGTGTGCAAATGTGCCCGAGTGTGCGCGAGTGTGCACGAGTGAATGGGTGCGAGTGTGTGTGAGTGTGTATGAGTGAGTGTGTGCGAGTTTGTGTGCGAGTGAGTGTGTGCGAATGTGTGCAAGTGTGTTTGTGAGTGTGTGTGCGAGTGTGTGTGTGCGAGTGTGTGCGAGTGTGTGCGAGTGTGTGTGAGTGTGTGCGAGTGTGTGTGCGAGTGTGTGCGAGTATGTGCAAATGTGCCCGAGTGTGCACGAGTGTGCACGAGTGAGTGTGTGCGAGTGTGTGCAAGTGTGTGTGAGTGTGTGCCAGTGTGTGTGTGCGAGTGTTTGCGAGTGTGTGTATGAGTGTTTGTGTTTGATTGTGCAAGTGTGTTTGTGAGTGTGTGTGCGAGTGTGTGCGTGCAGGTGTGTGCGAGTGTGTGCGAGTGTGTGTGAGTGTGTGCGAGTGTGTGTGCGAGTGTATGCGAGTGTGTGCAAATGTGCCCGAGTGTGCACGAGTGTGCACGAGTGAGTGTGTGCGAGTGTGTGCAAGTGTGTGTGAGTGTGTGCCAGTGTGTGTGTGCGAGTGTGTGCGAGTGTGTGTATGAGTGTGTGTGTTCGATTGTGTATAAGTGTGTGCGAGTGTGTGTGTGAGTGTGTGTGCAAGTGTGTGTGTGCGAGTGTGTTCGATTGTGTGCGAATGTGTGTGTGAGTGTGAGTGAGTGTGTACGAGTGTGTGCGAGTGTGTGTGCGAGTGTGTGCGAGTGTGTGCGATTGTGTGTGTGAGTGTGTAGGACTGTATGTGCGAGTGTGTGCGAGTGTGTATGAGTGTGTGTGTGTGAGTGTGTGCAAGTGTGTGCGAGTGAGTGTGTGTGAGTGTGTGTGCGAGTGTGTGTGCGAGTGTGTGCGAGTGTGAGCGATTGTGTGTGAGAGTGTGTAGGTCTGTATGTGCGAGTGTGTATGAGTGTGTGTGTGAGTGTGTGCAAGTGTGTGTGAGTGAGTGTGTGTGAGTGTGTGTGCGAGTGTGTGCATGCGAGTGTGTGCGTGCGAGTGTGTGCGGGCGAGTGTGTGCGACTGTGTGCGAGTGTGTGCGAGTGTGTGAGTGCGAGTGTGTGCGAATGTGTGTGAGTGTGTGCGTGCGAGTGTGCACGAGTGTGCACGAGTGTGTGCGTGTAAGTGTGTGCGTGCGAGTGTGTGCGAGTGTGCTCGAGTGAATGGGTGCGAGTGTGTGCGAGTGTGTGTGAGTGTGTGTGAGTGAGTGTGTGTGATAGTGTATTAGTGAGTGTGTGTGAGTATGTGCATGTGTGCGAGTTTGTGTGCGAGTGTGTGCGAGTGTGTGCGAGTGTGTGAGTGTGTGCGAGTGTGTGCGTGCGAGTGTGTACGTGTGAGTGTGTGCGAGTGTGTGAGTGTGTGTGCGAATGTGTGTGCGAGTGAGTGTGTATGAGTGTGTGTAGGAGTGTGTGCGAGTGTGTGCAATTGTGTGTGTGAGTGTGTAGGACTGTATGTGCAAGTGTGTGCGAGTGTGTTCGAGTGTGTGAGTGTGTGCGAGTGTGTGTGAGTGTGTGTGAGTGTGTGCAAGTGTGTGTGTGCGAGTGTGTGTGTGTGTGAGTGTGTGCAAGTGTGTTCGAGTGTGTGTGCGAGTGTGTATGAGTGTGTGTGTGCAAGTGTGTGCGCGTGTGTGTGAGTGTGTGTGAGTGTGTGCATGAGTGAGTGTGTGCGAGTGTGTGTGAGTGTGTGTGTGTGTGAGTGTGTGCGAGTGTGTGTGTGCGAGTGTGTGTGCGAGTGTGTGTGTGCGAGTGTGTGTGTGCGAGTGTGTGTGTGTGTGAGTGTGTGCAAGTGTGTTCGAGTGTGTGTGCGAGTGTGTATGAGTGTGTGTGTGCAAGTGTGTGCGCGTGTGTGTGAGTGTGTGTGAGTGTGTGCATGAGTGAGTGTGTGCGAGTGTGTGTGAGTGTGTGTGTGTGTGAGTGTGTGCGAGTGTGTGTGTGCGAGTGTGTGTGCGTGTAAGTGTGTGCGTGCGAGTGTGTGCGAGTGTGCTCGAGTGAATGGGTGCGAGTGTGTGCGAGTGTGTGTGAGTGTGTGTGAGTGAGTGTGTGTGATAGTGTATTAGTGAGTGTGTGTGAGTATGTGCATGTGTGCGAGTTTGTGTGCGAGTGTGTGCGAGTGTGTGCGAGTGTGTGAGTGTGTGCGAGTGTGTGCGTGCGAGTGTGTACGTGTGAGTGTGTGCGAGTGTGTGAGTGTGTGTGCGAATGTGTGTGCGAGTGAGTGTGTATGAGTGTGTGTAGGAGTGTGTGCGAGTGTGTGCAATTGTGTGTGTGAGTGTGTAGGACTGTATGTGCAAGTGTGTGCGAGTGTGTTCGAGTGTGTGAGTGTGTGCGAGTGTGTGTGAGTGTGTGTGAGTGTGTGCAAGTGTGTGTGTGCGAGTGTGTGTGTGTGTGAGTGTGTGCAAGTGTGTTCGAGTGTGTGTGCGAGTGTGTATGAGTGTGTGTGTGCAAGTGTGTGCGCGTGTGTGTGAGTGTGTGTGAGTGTGTGCATGAGTGAGTGTGTGCGAGTGTGTGTGAGTGTGTGTGTGTGTGAGTGTGTGCGAGTGTGTGTGTGCGAGTGTGTGTGCGAGTGTGTGTGTGCGAGTGTGTGTGTGCGAGTGTGTGTGTGCGATTGTGTATTAGTGAATGTGTGCGAGTGTGCGTGAGTGTGTGTGTGTGTGAGTGAGTGACTGTGTGTGTGTGAGTGTGTGCCAGTGAGTGTGAGTGAGTGTGAGTGAGTGTGTGCGAGTGTGTGCGAGTGTGTGTGTGCGATTGTGCATAAGTGTGTGCGAGTGTGAGTGTGTAGGACTGTGTGTGTGAGTGTGTGTGCGAGTGTGTGTGAGTGTGTGCGAGTGTGTGTAGGAGTGTGTGCGATTGTGTGTGTGAGTGTGTAGGACTGTATGTGCGAGTGTGTGGGACTGTGTTCGAGTGTGTGTGTGCGAGTGTGTGAGCATGTGTGAGTGTGTGCAAGTGTGTGCGTGCGAGTGTGTGTGTGCGAGTGTGTGTGATTGTGTATGAGTGAGTGTGTGCGTGTGTGCAAGTGTGTTTGAGTGTGTTTGTGCGAGTGTCTATGAGTGTGTGTGCGAGTGTGTGCAAGTGTGTTTGTGCGAGTGTGTATGAGTGTGTGTGTGCGAGTGTGTGCAAGTGTGTGTGATTGTGTGTGAGTGTGTGTATGAGTGAGTGTGTGCGAGTGTGTGCGAGTGTGTTTGCGAGTGTATGCGCGAGTGTGTGCGTGCGAGTGTGTGCGTGCGAGTGTGTGCGTGCACACGAGTGTGTGAGTGTGTGTGCGAATGTGTGTGCGTGTGAGTGTGTGCGAGTGTGTATGAGTGTATGTGCGAGTGTGTGCCAGTGTGTGCAAGTGTGTGTGTGTGAGTGTGTGCAAGTGTTTGCGAGTGAGTGTGTGCGAGAGTGTGCGAGTGTGTGTGTGCGAGTGTGTGAGCATGTGTGAGTGTGTGCAAGTGTGTGCGTGCGAGTGTGTGTGTGCGAGTGTGTGTGATTGTGTATGAGTGAGTGTGTGCGTGTGTGCAAGTGTGTTTGAGTGTGTTTGTGCGAGTGTCTATGAGTGTGTGTGCGAGTGTGTGCAAGTGTGTTTGTGCGAGTGTGTATGAGTGTGTGTGTGCGAGTGTGTGCAAGTGTGTGTGATTGTGTGTGAGTGTGTGTATGAGTGAGTGTGTGCGAGTGTGTGCGAGTGTGTGTGCGAGTGTATGCGCGAGTGTGTGCGTGCGAGTCTGTGTGTGCACACGAGTGTGTGAGTGTGTGTGCGAATGTGTGTGCGTGTGAGTGTGTGCGAGTGTGTATGAGTGTATGTGCGAGTGTGTGCCAGTGTGTGCGAGTGTGTGTGTGCGAGTGTGTGCAAGTGTGTGCGAGTGAGTGTGTGCGAGTTTGTGTGCGAGTGTGTGCGAGTGAGTGTGTGCGAATGTGTATGAGTGTGTGTGCGAGTGTGTGCAAGTGGGTGCGAGTGTGTGGGTGCGAGTGTGTGCAAGTGTGTGCGAGTATGTGTGAATGTGTGTTTGAGTGTGTGCGAGTGTGTGCCAGTGAGTGTGTGCGAGTGTTTGCGAGTGTGTGTGTGAGTGTGTGCATGCGAGTGTGTGCGTGCGGGTGTGTGCGAGTGTGTGTGAGTGTGTGTGTGAATGTGTGTGTGTGCGAGTGTGCGTGCGAGTGAGTGTGTGAGTGTGTGTGCAATTGTGTATGAGTGTGTGCAAGTGTGTGTGCGTTTGTGCGAGTGTGTGCGTGTGTGTGTGCGAGTGCGTGTGAGTGAGTGCGAGTGCGTGCAAATGTGTGCGCGAGTGTGCGAGTGTGGGCGTGCGAGTGTGTGCTAGTGTGCGCGAGTGTGTGAGTGTGTGCGAGTGTGCGTGAGTAAGTGTGTGTGAGAGTATGTGCGAGTGTTGCCGAGTGTGTGTGTGAGTGTGTAGGACTGTGTGCGCGAGTGTGTGTGCAAGTGTGTGTGTACGAGTGTGTTCGAGTGTGTGCAATTTTGTGCGAGTGTGTGTGTGCGAGTGCATATGAGTAAGTGTGTGCGAATGTGTGCGAGTGTGTGCGAGTGTGTGTGCGAGTGTGTGCGTGCGACTGTGTGCGTGCGACTGTGTGCGAGTGTGTGCGAGTGTTTGCGTGTGTGTGCGAGTGTGTGCAAGTGTGTGTGAGTGTGTGCGAGTGTGTGTGAGTGTGTGTGAGTGTGTGCAAGTGTGTGTGTGCGAGTGTGTGTGTGCGATTGTGTATGAATGTGTGCGAGTATGTGTGTGAGTGTGTGCGAGTGTGTGCGAGTGTGTGCGTGCGAGTGTGTGCAAATGTGTGCGAGAGTGTGCAAGTGTGGGCGTGCGAGTGAGTGTGTGTGTGAGTGTGAGTGTGTGCTAGTATGCATGAGTGTGTGAGTGTGTGTGAGTGTGAGCGAGTGTGCGTGTGAGTGAGTGAGTGTGTGCGAGTGTGTGAGCGAGTGTGTGTGAGTGTGTACAAGTGTGTGTAGGAGTGTGTGCGAGTGTGTGCGATTGTGTGTGTGAGTGTGTAGGACTGTATGTGCAAGTGTGTGTGAGTGTGTTCGAGTGTGTGAGTGTGTGCGAGTGTGTGTGAGTGTGTGTGAGTGTGTGCAAGTGTGTGTGTGCGAGTGTGTACGAGTGTGTGTGTGAGTTTGTGCAAGTGTGTTCGAGTGTGTGTGCGAGTGTGTATGAGTGTGTGTGTGTGTGCAAGTGTGTGCGTGTGTGTGTGAGTGTGTGTGAGTGTGTGCATGAGTGAGTGTGTGCGAGTGTGTGTGAGTGTGTGCGAGTGTGTGCGCGAGTGTGTGTGCGAGTGTGTGCGTGCGAGTGTGTGCGAGTGAGTGTGTGCGACTGTGTGTGTGCGATTGTGTATTAGTGAATGTGTGCGAGTGTGCGTGAGTGTGTGCGTGTGAGTGTGTGTGTGTGCGAGTGTGTGCGAGTGAGTGTGTGCGAGTGTGTGTTTGCGATTGTGCATAAGTGTGTGCGAGTGTGAGTGTGTAGGACTGTGTGTGTGAGTGTGTGCAAGTGTGTGCGTGCGAGTGTGTGTGTGTGATTGTGTATGAGTGAGTGTGTGCGAGTGTGTGTGTGAGTGTGTGCAAGTGTGTTTGAGTGTGTTTGTGCGAGTGTGTATGAGTGTGTGTGTGCGAGTGTGTGCAAGTGTGTTTGTGCGAGTGTGTATGAGTGTGTGTGTGCGAGTGTGTGCAAGTGTGTGTGAGTGTGTGTATGAGTGAGTGTGTGCGAGTGTGTGCGTGTGAGTCTGTGTGTGCACGCGAGTGTGTGCGAGTGTGTGAGTGTGTGTGCGAATGTGTGTGTGTGAGTGTGTGCGAGTGTGTATGAGTGTATGTGCGAGTGTGTGCCAGTGTGTGCGAGTGTGTGTGTGCGAGTGTGTGCAAGTGTGTGCGAGTGAGTGTGTGCGAGTGTGTGCGAGAGTGTGCGAGTGTGTGTGTGCGAGTGTGTGTGTGTGTGCGAGTGTGTGTGCAATTGTGTATGAGTGTGTTCGAGTGTGTGTGAGTTTGTGCAAGTGTGTGCGTGTGTGCGTGCGAGTGCGTGCGAGTGAGTGTGAGTGTGTGCGAGTGTGTGTGAGTGTGTGTATGCGAGTGTGTGTGCGATTGTGTATGAGTGTGTGCGAGTGTGTGTGAGTTTGTGCGAGTGTGTGTGTGTGTGTGTGTGCGAGTGTGTGCTAGTGTGCATGAGTGTTTGAGTGTGTGCGAGTGTGCCTGAGTAAGTGTGTGTGTGATTGTGTGCGAGTGTTTCCGAGTGTGTGTGTTAGTGAGTAGGACTGTGTGTGCGAGTGTTTGCGAGTGTGTGTGCGAGCGAGTGTGTGCGAGTGTGTTCGAGGGTGTGCAATTGTGTGCAAGTGTGTGGGTGCGAGTGCGAGTCCATATGAGTGAGTGTGTGAATGTGTGCGAGTGTGTGCCAGTGTGTGTGTGCGAGTGTGTGTACGAGTGTGTGCGAGTGTGTGCGTGCGAGTGTGTGAGAGTGTGTATGAGTGTATGTGCGAGTGTGTGTGCGAGTGTGTGCTAGTGTGTGTTCGAGTGTGTGTGTTCGCATGTGTGCAAGTGTGTGCGAGTGTGTGTGCGAGTGCGTACGAGAGTGTGTGCGTGTGAGTGTGTGCGAGTGTGTGTGGGCGCGCAAGTGTGTGCGAGTGTGTGAGTGTGTGTGCGAATGTGTGTGAGTGTGTGCGAGTGTGTATGAGTGTATGTGCGAGTATGTGCCAGTGTGTGCGAGTGTGTGTGTGTGAGTGTGTGCAAATGTGTGCGAGTGAGTGTGTGCGAGAGTGTGCACGAGTGTGCTCGAGTGAGTGGGTGCATGTAAGTGTGTGCGTGCGAGTGTGTGCGAATGTGTGCGAGCGTGTGCATGCGAGTGTGTGCGTGCAAGTGTTTTCGTGCGAGTGTGTGTGAGTGTGTGCAAGTGTGTGAGTGTGTGCGAGTGTGTGTGTGAGTGTGTCCGAGTGTGTGCAAATGTGCCCGAGTGTGCGCGAGTGTGCACGAGTGAATGGGTGCGAGTGTGTGTGAGTGTGTATGAGTGAGTGTGTGCGAGTTTGTGTGCGAGTGAGTGTGTGCGAATGTGTGCAAGTGTGTTTGTGAGTGTGTGTGCGAGTGTGTGTGTGCGAGTGTGTGCGAGTGTGTGCGAGTGTGTGTGAGTGTGTGCGAGTGTGTGTGCGAGTGTGTGCGAGTATGTGCAAATGTGCCCGAGTGTGCACGAGTGTGCACGAGTGAGTGTGTGCGAGTGTGTGCAAGTGTGTGTGAGTGTGTGCCAGTGTGTGTGTGCGAGTGTGTGCGAGTGTGTGTATGAGTGTGTGTGTTTGATTGTGCAAGTGTGTTTGTGAGTGTGTGTGCGAGTGTGTGCGTGCAAGTGTGTGCGAGTGTGTGCGAGTGTGTGTGAGTGTGTGCGAGTGTGTGTGCGAGTGTGTGCGAGTGTGTGCAAATGTGCCCGAGTGTGCACGAGTGTGCACGAGTGAGTGTGTGCGAGTGTGTGCAAGTGTGTGTGAGTGTGTGCCAGTGTGTGTGTGCGAGTGTGTGCGAGTGTGTGTATGAGTGTGTGTGTTCGATTGTGTATAAGTGTGTGCGAGTGTGTGTGTGAGTGTGTGTGCAAGTGTGTGTGTGCGAGTGTGTTCGATTGTGTGCGAATGTGTGTGTGAGTGTGAGTGAGTGTGTACGAGTGTGTGCGAGTGTGTGCGAGTGTGTGTGCGAGTGTGTGCGAGTGTGTGCGATTGTGTGTGTGAGTGTGTAGGACTGTATGTGCGAGTGTGTGCGAGTGTGTATGAGTGTGTGTGTGTGAGTGTGTGCGAGTGTGTGCGAGTGAGTGTGTGTGAGTGTGTGTGCGAGTGTGTGTGCGAGTGTGTGCGAGTGTGAGCGATTGTGTGTGAGAGTGTGTAGGTCTGTATGTGCGAGTGTGTATGAGTGTGTGTGTGAGTGTGTGCAAGTGTGTGTGAGTGAGTGTGTGTGAGTGTGCGTGCGAGTGTGTGCATGCGAGTGTGTGCGTGCGAGTGTGAGCGTGCGAGTGTGTGCGACTGTGTGCGAGTGTGTGCGAGTGTGTGAGTGCGAGTGTGTGCGAATGTGTGCGAGTGTGTGCGTGCGAGTGTGCACGAGTGTGCACGAGTGTGTGCGTGTAAGTGTGTGCGTGCGAGTGTGCTCGAGTGAATGGGTGCGAGTGTGTGCGAGTGTGTGTGAGTGTGTGTGAGTGAGTGTGTGTGAGAGTGTATTAGTGAGTGTGTGTGAGTGTGTGCATGTGTGCGAGTTTGTGTGCGAGTGTGTGCGAGTGTGTGAGTGTGTGCGAGTGTGTGCGTGCGAGTGTGTACGTGTGAGTGTGTGCGAGTGTGTGAGTGTGTGTGCGAATGTGTAAGCGAGTGAGTGTGTATGAGTGTGTGTAGGAGTGTGTGCGAGTGTGTGCAATTGTGTGTGTGAGTGTGTAGGACTGTATGTGCAAGTGTGTGCGAGTGTGTTCGAGTGTGTGAGTGTGTGCGAGTGTGTGTGAGTGTGTGTGAGTGTGTGCAAGTGTGTGTGTGCGAGTGTGTGTGTGTGTGAGTGTGTGCAAGTGTGTTCGAGTGTGTGTGCGAGTGTGTATGAGTGTGTGTGTGCAAGTGTGTGCGCGTGTGTGTGAGTGTGTGTGAGTGTGTGCATGAGTGAGTGTGTGCGAGTGTGTGTGAGTGTGTGTGTGTGTGTGAGTGTGTGCGAGTGTGTGTGTGCGAGTGTGTGTGCGAGTGTGTGTGTGCGAGTGTGTGTGTGCGAGTGTGTGTGTGCGATTGTGTATTAGTGAATGTGTGCGAGTGTGCGTGAGTGTGTGTGTGTGTGAGTGAGTGACTGTGTGTGTGCGAGTGTGTGCCAGTGAGTGTGAGTGAGTGTGAGTGAGTGTGTGCGAGTGTGTGCGAGTGTGTGTGTGCGATTGTGCATAAGTGTGTGCGAGTGTGAGTGTGTAGGACTGTGTGTGCGAGTGTGTGTGCGAGTGTGTGTGAGTGTGTGTGAGTGTGTGTAGGAGTGTGTGCGATTGTGTGTGTTAGTGTGTAGGACTGTATGTGCGAGTGTGTGCGACTGTGTTCGAGTGTGTGTGTGCGAGTGTGTGAGCATGTGTGAGTGTGTGCAAGTGTGTGCGTGCGCGTGTGTGTGCGAGTGTGTGTGATTGTGTATGAGTGAGTGTGTGCGAGTGTGTGCGAGTGTGTGTGCGAGTGTATGCGCGAGTGTGTGCGTGCGAGTCTGTGTGTGCAGACGAGTGTGTGAGTGTGTGTGCGAATGTGTGTGCGTGTGAGTGTGTGCGAGTGTGTATGAGTGTATGTGCGAGTGTGTGCCAGTGTGTGCGAGTGTGTGTGTGCGAGTGTGTGCAAGTGTGTGCGAGTGAGTGTGTGCGAGTGTGTGCGAGTGAGTGTGTGCGAATGTGTATGAGTGTGTGTGCGAGTGTGTGCAAGTGGGTGCGAGTGTGTGTGTGCGAGTGTGTGCAAGTGTGTGCGAGTATGTGTGAATGTGTGTTTGAGTGTGTGCGAGTGTGTGCCAGTGAGTGTGTGCGAGTGTTTGCGAGTGTGTGTGTGAGTGTGTGCATGCGAGTGTGTGCGTGCGGGTGTGTGCGAGTGTGTGTGAGTGTGTGTGTGAATGTGTGTGTGTGCGAGTGTGCGTGCGAGTGAGTGTGTGAGTGTGTGTGCAATTGTGTATGAGTGTGTGCAAGTGTGTGTGCGTTTGTGCGAGTGTGTGCGTGTGTGTGTGCGAGTGCGTGTGAGTGAGTGCGAGTGCGTGCAAATGTTTGCGCGAGTGTGCGAGTGTGGGCGTGCGAGTGTGTGCTAGTGTGCGCGAGTGTGTGAGTGTGTGCGAGTGTGCATGAGTAAGTGTGTGTGAGAGTATGTGCGAGTGTTGCCGAGTGTGTGTGAGTGTGTAGGACTGTGTGCGCGAGTGTGTGTGCAAGTGTGTGTGTACGAGTGTGTTCGAGTGTGTGCAATTTTGTGCGAGTGTGTGTGTGCGAGTGCATATGAGTAAGTGTGTGCGAATGTGTGCGAGTGTGTGCGAGTGTGTGTGCGAGTGTGTGCGTGCGACTGTGTGCGTGCGACTGTGTGCAAGTGTGTGCGAGTGTTTGCGTGTGTGTGCGAGTGTGTGCAAGTGTGTGCGAGTGTGTGTGAGTGTGTGAGTGTGTGCAAGTGTGTGTGTGCGAGTGTGTGTGTGCGATTGTGTATGAATGTGTGCGAGTATGTGTGTGAGTGTGTCCGAGTGTGTGCGAGTGTGTGCGTGCGAGTATGTGCAAATGTGTGCGAGAGTGTGCGAGTGTGGGCGTGCGAGTGTGTGCGAGTGTGCGCGAGTGTGTGCGTGTGAGTGAGTGTGTGTGTGAGTGTGAGTGTGTGCAAGTATGCATGAGTGTGTGAGTGTGTGTGAGTGTGCGCGAGTGTGCGTGTGAGTGAGTGAGTGTGTGTGAGTGTGTGTGCGAGTGTGTGTGAGTGTGTACGAGTGTGTGTAGGAGTGTGTGCGAGTGTGTGCAATTGTGTGTGTGAGTGTGTAGGACTGTATGTGCAAGTGTGTGCGAGTGTGTTCGAGTGTGTGAGTGTGTGCGAGTGTGTTTGAGTGTGTGTGAGTGTGTGCAAGTGTGTGTGTGCGAGTGTGTGTGTGCGAGTGTGTGTGTGAGTGTGTGCAAGTGTGTTTGAGTGTGTGTGCGAGTGTGTATGAGTGTGTGTGTGTGTGCAAGTGTGTGCGTGTGTGTGTGAGTGTGAGTGTGTGCATGAGTGAGTGTGTGCGAGTGTGTGTGAGTGTGTGTGTGTGAGTGTGTGCGAGTGTGTGTGCGAGTGTGTGTGCGAGTGTGTGCGTGCGAGTGTGTGCGAGTGTGTGTGTGTGAGTGTGTGCGAGTGTGTGTGTGCGATTGTGTATTAGTGAATGTGTGCGAGTGTGCGTGAGTGTGTGCGTGTGAGTGTGTGTGTGTGCGAGTGTGTGCGAGTGAGTGTGTGCGAGTGTGTGTGTGCGATTGTGCATAAGTGTGTGCGAGTGTGAGTGTGTAGGACTGTGTGTGCGAGTGTGTGTGAGTGTGTGCAAGTGTGTGCGTGCGAGTGTGTGTGTGCGAGTGTGTGTGATTGTGTATGAGTGAGTGTGTGCGAGTGTGTGTGTGAGTGTGTGCAAGTGTGTTTGAGTGTGTTTGTGCGAGTGTGTATGAGTGTGTGTGTGCGAGTGTGTGCAAGTGTGTTTGTGCGAGTGTGTATGAGTGTGTGTGTGCGAGTGTGTGCAAGTGTGTGTGATTGTGTGTGAGTGTGTGTATGAGTGTGTGTGTGCGAGTGTGTGCGTGTTAGTCTGTGTGTGCACGCGAGTGTGTGCGAGTGTGTGAGTGTGTGTGCGAATGTGTGTGTGTGAGTGTGTGCGAGTGTGTATGAGTGTATGTGCGAGTGTGTGCCAGTGTGTGCGAGTGTGTGTGTGCGAGTGTGTGCAAGTGTGTGCGAGTGAGTGTGTGCGAGTGTGTGCGAGAGTGTGCGAGTGTGTGTGTGCGAGTGTGTGTGTGCGAGTGTGTGTGTGCGAGTGTGTGTGCAATTGTGTATGAGTGTGTTCGAGTGTGTGTGAGTTTGTGCAAGTGTGTGCGTGTGTGCGTGCGAGTGCGTGCGAGTGAGTGCGAGTGTGTGCGAGTGTGTGTGAGTGTGTGTATGCGAGTGTGTGTGCGATTGTGTATGAGTGTGTGCGAGTGTGTTTGAGTTTGTGCGAGTGTGTATGTGTGTGTGTGCGAGTGTGTGCTAGTGTGCACGAGTGTTTGAGTGTGTGCGAGTGTGCCTGAGTAAGTGTGTGTGTGATTGTGTGCGAGTGTTTCCGAGTGTGTGTGTGAGTGAGTAGGACTGTGTGTGCGAGTGTTTGCGAGTGTGTGTGCGAGCGAGTGTGTGCGAGTGTGTTCGAGGGTGTGCAATTGTGTGCAAGTGTGTGTGTGCGAGTGCGAGTCCATATGAGTGAGTGTGTGAATGTGTGCGAGTGTGTGCCAGTGTGTTTTTGCGAGTGTGTGTACGAGTGTGTGAGAGTGTGTGTGTGTGAGTGTGAGTGTGTAGGACTGTGTGTGCGAGTGTGTGTGAGTGTGTGCGAGTGTGTGTAGGAGTGTGTGCGATTGTGTGTGTGAGTGTGTGTGAGTGTGTGCAAGTGTGTGTGTGCGAGTGTGTGTGTGTGAGTGTGTGCAAGTGTGTTCGAGTGTGTGTGCGAGTGTGTATGAGTGTGTTTGTGCAAGTGTGTTCGAGTGTGTGTGCGAGTGTGTGCGAGTGTGTGCAAATGTGCCCGAGTGTGCACGAGTGTGCACGAGTGAGTGTGTGCGAGTGTGTGCAAGTGTGTGTGAGTGTGTGCCAGTGTGTGTGTGCGAGTGTGTGCGAGTGTGTGTATGAGTGTGTGTGTTCGATTGTGCAAGTGTGTTTGTGAGTGTGTTTGCGAGTGTGTGCGTGCGAGTGTGTGCGAGTGTGTGCGAGTGTGTGTGAGTGTGTGCGAGTGTGTGTGTGAGTGTGTGCGAGTGTGTGCAAATGTGCCCGAGTGTGCCCGAGTGTGCACGAGTGAGTGTGTGCGAGTGTGTACAAGTGTGTGTGAGTGTGTGCCAGTGTGTGTGTGCGAGTGTGTGTGAGTGTGTGTATGAGTGTGTGTGTGTTCGATTGTGTATAAGTGTGTGCGAGTGTGTGTGTGAGTGTGTGTGCAAGTGTGTGTGTGCGAGTGTGTTTGATTGTGTGCGAATGTGTGTGTGAGTGTGAGTGAGTGTGTACGAGTGTGTGCGAGTGTGTGCGAGTGTGTGTGCGAGTGTGTGCGAGTGTGTGCGATTGTGTGTGTGAGTGTGTGGGACTGTATGTGCGAGTGTGTGCGAGTGTGTATGAGTGTGTGTGTGAGTGTGTGCAAGTGTGTGCGAGTGAGTGTGTGTGCGAGTGTGTGTGCGAGTGTGTGCGAGTGTGTGTGATTGTGTGTGAGAGTGTGTAGGACTGTATGTGCGAGTGTGTATGAGTGTGTGTTAGTGTGTGCAAGTGTGTGCGAGTGAGTGTGTGTGAGTGTGTGTGCGAGTGTGTGCATGCGAGTGTGTGCGTGCGAGTGTGTGCTTCTGTGTGCGAGTGTGTGCGAGTGTGTGAGTGCGAGTGTGTGCGAATGTGTGCGAGTGTGTGCGTGCGAGTGTGCACGAGTGTGTGCGTGTAAGTGTGTGCGTGCGAGTGTGTGCGAGTGTGCTCGAGTGAATGGGTGCGAGTGTGTGCGAGTGTGTGTGAGTGTGTGCGAGTGAGTGTGTGTGAAAGTGTATTAGTGAGTGTGTGTGAGTGTGTGCGTGTGTGCGAGTTAGTGTGCGAGTGTGTGCGAGTGTGTGAGTGTGTGCGAGTGTGTGCTTGCGAGTGTGTACGTGCGAGTGTGTGCGAGTGTGTGAGTGTGTGTGAGAATGTGCATGTGATTGAGTGTTTAGGATTGTGTGTAGGAGTGTGTGCGAGTGTGTGCGATTGTGTGTGTGAGTGTGTAGGACTGTATGTGCAAGTGTGTGCGAGTGTGTTCGAGTGTGTGAGTGTGTGCGAGTGTGTGTGAGTGTGTGTGAGTGTGTGCAAGTGTGTGTGTGCGAGTGTGTGTGTGTGAGTGTGTGCAAGTGTGTTCGAGTGTGTGTGCGAGTGTGTATGAGTGTGTGTGTGCAAGTGTGTGCGCGTGTGTGTGAGTGTGTGTGAGTGTGTGCATGAGTGAGTGTGTGCGAGTGTGTGTGAGTGTGTGTGTGTGTGAGTGTGTGCGAGTGTGTGTGTGCGAGTGTGTGTGCGAGTGTGTGTGTGCGAGTGTGTGTGTGCGAGTGTGTGTGCGATTGTGTATTAGTGAATGTGTGCGAGTGTGCGTGAGTGTGTGCATGTGAGTGAGTGAGTGTGTGTGTGCGAGTGTGTGCCAGTGAGTGTGAGTGAGTGTGTGCGAGTGTGTGCGAGTGTGTGTGTGCGAGTGTGAGTGTGTAGGACTGTGTGTGCGAGTGTGTGTGAGTGTGTGCGAGTGTGTGTAGGAGTGTGTGCGATTGTGTGTGTGAGTGTGTAGGACTGTATGTGCGAGTGTGTGCGACTGTGTTCGAGTGTGTGTGTGCGAGTGTGTGAGCATGTGTGAGTGTGTGCAAGTGTGTGCGTGCGAGTGTGTGTGTGCGAGTGTGTGTGATTGTGTATGAGTGAGTGTGTGCGTGTGTGCAAGTGTGTTTGAGTGTGTTTGTGCGAGTGTGTATGAGTGTGTGTGCGAGTGTGTGCAAGTGTGTTTGTGCGAGTGTGTATGAGTGTGTGTGTGCGAGTGTGTGCAAGTGTGTGTGATTGTGTGTGAGTGTGTGTATGAGTGAGTGTGTGCGAGTGTGTGCGAGTGTGTGTGCGAGTGTATGCGCGAGTGTGTGCGTGCGAGTGTGTGCGTGCGAGTCTGTGTGAGCACACGAGTGTGTGAGTGTGTGTGCGAATGTGTGTGCGTGTGAGTGTGTGCGAGTGTGTATGAGTGTATGTGCGAGTGTGTGCCAGTGTGTGCGAGTGTGTGTGTGCGAGTGTGTGCAAGTGTGTGTGAGTCAGTGTGTGCGAGTGTGTGCGAGAGTGTGCGAGTGTGTGTGTGCGAGTGTGTGTGTGCGAGTGTGTGTGCAATTGTGTATGAGTGTGTGCGAGTGTGTGTGAGTTTGTGCAAGTGTGTGCGTGCGAGTGCGTGCGAGTGAGTGCGAGTGTGTGTGAGTGTGTTTATGCGAGTGTGTGTGTGATTGTGTATGCGTGTGTGCGAGTGTGTGTGAGTTTGTGCGAGTGTGTGTGTGTGTGCGAGTGTGTGCTAGTGTGCACGAGTGTTTGAGTGTGTGCAAGTGTGCCTGAGTAAGTGTGTGTGTGATTGTGTGCGAGTGTTTCCGAGTGTGTGTGTGAGTGAGTAGGACTGTGTGTGCGAGTGTTTGCGAGTGTGTGTGCGAGCGTGTGTGTGCGAGTGTGTTCAAGGGTGTGCAATTGTGTGCAAGTGTGTGTGTGCGAGTGCGAGTCCATATGAGTGAGTGTGTGAATGTGTGCGAGTGTGTGCCAGTGTGTGTGTGCGAGTGTATGTACGAGTGTGTGCGAGTGTGTGCGTGCGAGTGTGTGCGAGTGTGTATGAGTGTATGTGCGAGTGTGTGTGCGAGTGTGTGTTCGAGTGTGTGTGTTCGCGTGTGTGCAAGTGTGTGCGAGTGCGTACGAGTGTGTGTGAGTGTGCACGAGTGTGTGCGTGAGAGTGTGTGTGAGTGTGTGTGTGCGCATGAGTGTGTGCGAGTGTGTGAGTGTGTGTGCGAATGTGTGTGCGTGTGAGTGTGTGCGAGTGTGTATGAGTGTGTGTGCGAGTGTGTACAAGTGTGTGCGAGTGAGTGTGTGTGCGAGTGTGTGTGCGAGTGTGTGCGAGTGTGTGCGTGCGAGTGTGTGCAAATGTGTGCGAGAGTGTGCAAGTGTGGGCGTGCGAGTGAGTGTGTGTGTGAGTGTGAGTGTGTGCTAGTATGCATGAGTGTGTGAGTGTGTGTGAGTGTGAGCGAGTGTGCGTGTGAGTGAGTGAGTGTGTGCGAGTGTGTGAGCGAGTGTGTGTGAGTGTGTACGAGTGTGTGTAGGAGTGTGTGCGAGTGTGTGCGATTGTGTGTGTGAGTGTGTAGGACTGTATGTGCAAGTGTGTGTGAGTGTGTTCGAGTGTGTGAGTGTGTGCGAGTGTGTGTGAGTGTGTGTGAGTGTGTGCAAGTGTGTGTGTGCGAGTGTGTACGAGTGTCTGTGTGAGTTTGTGCAAGTGTGTTCGAGTGTGTGTGCGAGTGTGTATGAGTGTGTGTGTGTGTGCAAGTGTGTGCGTGTGTGTGTGAGTGTGTGTGAGTGTGTGCATGAGTGAGTGTGTGCGAGTGTGTGTGAGTGTGTGCGAGTGTGTGCGCGAGTGTGTGTGCGAGTGTGTGCGTGCGAGTGTGTGCGAGTGAGTGTGTGCGACTGTGTGTGTGCGATTGTGTATTAGTGAATGTGTGCGAGTGTGCGTGAGTGTGTGCGTGTGAGTGTGTGTGTGTGCGAGTGTGTGCGAGTGAGTGTGTGCGAGTGTGTGTTTGCGATTGTGCATAAGTGTGTGCGAGTGTGAGTGTGTAGGACTGTGTGTGTGAGTGTGTGCAAGTGTGTGCGTGCGAGTGTGTGTGTGTGATTGTGTATGAGTGAGTGTGTGCGAGTGTGTGTGTGAGTGTGTGCAAGTGTGTTTGAGTGTGTTTGTGCGAGTGTGTATGAGTGTGTGTGTGCGAGTGTGTGCAAGTGTGTTTGTGCGAGTGTGTATGAGTGTGTGTGTGCGAGTGTGTGCAAGTGTGTGTGAGTGTGTGTATGAGTGAGTGTGTGCGAGTGTGTGCGTGTGAGTCTGTGTGTGCACGCGAGTGTGTGCGAGTGTGTGAGTGTGTGTGCGAATGTGTGTGTGTGAGTGTGTGCGAGTGTGTATGAGTGTATGTGCGAGTGTGTGCCAGTGTGTGCGAGTGTGTGTGTGCGAGTGTGTGCAAGTGTGTGCGAGTGAGTGTGTGCGAGTGTGTGCGAGAGTGTGCGAGTGTGTGTGTGCGAGTGTGTGTGTGTGTGCGAGTGTGTGTGCAATTGTGTATGAGTGTGTTCGAGTGTGTGTGAGTTTGTGCAAGTGTGTGCGTGTGTGCGTGCGAGTGCGTGCGAGTGAGTGTGAGTGTGTGCGAGTGTGTGTGAGTGTGTGTATGCGAGTGTGTGTGCGATTGTGTATGAGTGTGTGCGAGTGTGTGTGAGTTTGTGCGAGTGTGTGTGTGTGTGTGTGTGTGAGTGTGTGCTAGTGTGCATGAGTGTTTGAGTGTGTGCGAGTGTGCCTGAGTAAGTGTGTGTGTGATTGTGTGCGAGTGTTTCCGAGTGTGTGTGTTAGTGAGTAGGACTGTGTGTGCGAGTGTTTGCGAGTGTGTGTGCGAGCGAGTGTGTGCGAGTGTGTTCGAGGGTGTGCAATTGTGTGCAAGTGTGTGGGTGCGAGTGCGAGTCCATATGAGTGAGTGTGTGAATGTGTGCGAGTGTGTGCCAGTGTGTGTGTGCGAGTGTGTGTACGAGTGTGTGCGAGTGTGTGCGTGCGAGTGTGTGAGAGTGTGTATGAGTGTATGTGCGAGTGTGTGTGCGAGTGTGTGCTAGTGTGTGTTCGAGTGTGTGTGTTCGCATGTGTGCAAGTGTGTGCGAGTGTGTGTGCGAGTGCGTACGAGAGTGTGTGCGTGTGAGTGTGTGCGAGTGTGTGTGGGCGCGCAAGTGTGTGCGAGTGTGTGAGTGTGTGTGCGAATGTGTGTGAGTGTGTGCGAGTGTGTATGAGTGTATGTGCGAGTATGTGCCAGTGTGTGCGAGTGTGTGTGTGTGAGTGTGTGCAAATGTGTGCGAGTGAGTGTGTGCGAGAGTGTGCACGAGTGTGCTCGAGTGAGTGGGTGCATGTAAGTGTGTGCGTGCGAGTGTGTGCGAATGTGTGCGAGCGTGTGCATGCGAGTGTGTGCGTGCAAGTGTTTTCGTGCGAGTGTGTGTGAGTGTGTGCAAGTGTGTGAGTGTGTGCGAGTGTGTGTGTGAGTGTGTCCGAGTGTGTGCAAATGTGCCCGAGTGTGCGCGAGTGTGCACGAGTGAATGGGTGCGAGTGTGTGTGAGTGTGTATGAGTGAGTGTGTGCGAGTTTGTGTGCGAGTGAGTGTGTGCGAATGTGTGCAAGTGTGTTTGTGAGTGTGTGTGCGAGTGTGTGTGTGCGAGTGTGTGCGAGTGTGTGCGAGTGTGTGTGAGTGTGTGCGAGTGTGTGTGCGAGTGTGTGCGAGTATGTGCAAATGTGCCCGAGTGTGCACGAGTGTGCACGAGTGAGTGTGTGCGAGTGTGTGCAAGTGTGTGTGAGTGTGTGCCAGTGTGTGTGTGCGAGTGTGTGCGAGTGTGTGTATGAGTGTGTGTGTTTGATTGTGCAAGTGTGTTTGTGAGTGTGTGTGCGAGTGTGTGCGTGCAAGTGTGTGCGAGTGTGTGCGAGTGTGTGTGAGTGTGTGCGAGTGTGTGTGCGAGTGTGTGCGAGTGTGTGCAAATGTGCCCGAGTGTGCACGAGTGTGCACGAGTGAGTGTGTGCGAGTGTGTGCAAGTGTGTGTGAGTGTGTGCCAGTGTGTGTGTGCGAGTGTGTGCGAGTGTGTGTATGAGTGTGTGTGTTCGATTGTGTATAAGTGTGTGCGAGTGTGTGTGTGAGTGTGTGTGCAAGTGTGTGTGTGCGAGTGTGTTCGATTGTGTGCGAATGTGTGTGTGAGTGTGAGTGAGTGTGTACGAGTGTGTGCGAGTGTGTGCGAGTGTGTGTGCGAGTGTGTGCGAGTGTGTGCGATTGTGTGTGTGAGTGTGTAGGACTGTATGTGCGAGTGTGTGCGAGTGTGTATGAGTGTGTGTGTGTGAGTGTGTGCGAGTGTGTGCGAGTGAGTGTGTGTGAGTGTGTGTGCGAGTGTGTGTGCGAGTGTGTGCGAGTGTGAGCGATTGTGTGTGAGAGTGTGTAGGTCTGTATGTGCGAGTGTGTATGAGTGTGTGTGTGAGTGTGTGCAAGTGTGTGTGAGTGAGTGTGTGTGAGTGTGCGTGCGAGTGTGTGCATGCGAGTGTGTGCGTGCGAGTGTGAGCGTGCGAGTGTGTGCGACTGTGTGCGAGTGTGTGCGAGTGTGTGAGTGCGAGTGTGTGCGAATGTGTGCGAGTGTGTGCGTGCGAGTGTGCACGAGTGTGCACGAGTGTGTGCGTGTAAGTGTGTGCGTGCGAGTGTGCTCGAGTGAATGGGTGCGAGTGTGTGCGAGTGTGTGTGAGTGTGTGTGAGTGAGTGTGTGTGAGAGTGTATTAGTGAGTGTGTGTGAGTGTGTGCATGTGTGCGAGTTTGTGTGCGAGTGTGTGCGAGTGTGTGAGTGTGTGCGAGTGTGTGCGTGCGAGTGTGTACGTGTGAGTGTGTGCGAGTGTGTGAGTGTGTGTGCGAATGTGTAAGCGAGTGAGTGTGTATGAGTGTGTGTAGGAGTGTGTGCGAGTGTGTGCAATTGTGTGTGTGAGTGTGTAGGACTGTATGTGCAAGTGTGTGCGAGTGTGTTCGAGTGTGTGAGTGTGTGCGAGTGTGTGTGAGTGTGTGTGAGTGTGTGCAAGTGTGTGTGTGCGAGTGTGTGTGTGTGTGAGTGTGTGCAAGTGTGTTCGAGTGTGTGTGCGAGTGTGTATGAGTGTGTGTGTGCAAGTGTGTGCGCGTGTGTGTGAGTGTGTGTGAGTGTGTGCATGAGTGAGTGTGTGCGAGTGTGTGTGAGTGTGTGTGTGTGTGTGAGTGTGTGCGAGTGTGTGTGTGCGAGTGTGTGTGCGAGTGTGTGTGTGCGAGTGTGTGTGTGCGAGTGTGTGTGTGCGATTGTGTATTAGTGAATGTGTGCGAGTGTGCGTGAGTGTGTGTGTGTGTGAGTGAGTGACTGTGTGTGTGCGAGTGTGTGCCAGTGAGTGTGAGTGAGTGTGAGTGAGTGTGTGCGAGTGTGTGCGAGTGTGTGTGTGCGATTGTGCATAAGTGTGTGCGAGTGTGAGTGTGTAGGACTGTGTGTGCGAGTGTGTGTGCGAGTGTGTGTGAGTGTGTGTGAGTGTGTGTAGGAGTGTGTGCGATTGTGTGTGTTAGTGTGTAGGACTGTATGTGCGAGTGTGTGCGACTGTGTTCGAGTGTGTGTGTGCGAGTGTGTGAGCATGTGTGAGTGTGTGCAAGTGTGTGCGTGCGCGTGTGTGTGCGAGTGTGTGTGATTGTGTATGAGTGAGTGTGTGCGAGTGTGTGCGAGTGTGTGTGCGAGTGTATGCGCGAGTGTGTGCGTGCGAGTCTGTGTGTGCAGACGAGTGTGTGAGTGTGTGTGCGAATGTGTGTGCGTGTGAGTGTGTGCGAGTGTGTATGAGTGTATGTGCGAGTGTGTGCCAGTGTGTGCGAGTGTGTGTGTGCGAGTGTGTGCAAGTGTGTGCGAGTGAGTGTGTGCGAGTGTGTGCGAGTGAGTGTGTGCGAATGTGTATGAGTGTGTGTGCGAGTGTGTGCAAGTGGGTGCGAGTGTGTGTGTGCGAGTGTGTGCAAGTGTGTGCGAGTATGTGTGAATGTGTGTTTGAGTGTGTGCGAGTGTGTGCCAGTGAGTGTGTGCGAGTGTTTGCGAGTGTGTGTGTGAGTGTGTGCATGCGAGTGTGTGCGTGCGGGTGTGTGCGAGTGTGTGTGAGTGTGTGTGTGAATGTGTGTGTGTGCGAGTGTGCGTGCGAGTGAGTGTGTGAGTGTGTGTGCAATTGTGTATGAGTGTGTGCAAGTGTGTGTGCGTTTGTGCGAGTGTGTGCGTGTGTGTGTGCGAGTGCGTGTGAGTGAGTGCGAGTGCGTGCAAATGTTTGCGCGAGTGTGCGAGTGTGGGCGTGCGAGTGTGTGCTAGTGTGCGCGAGTGTGTGAGTGTGTGCGAGTGTGCATGAGTAAGTGTGTGTGAGAGTATGTGCGAGTGTTGCCGAGTGTGTGTGAGTGTGTAGGACTGTGTGCGCGAGTGTGTGTGCAAGTGTGTGTGTACGAGTGTGTTCGAGTGTGTGCAATTTTGTGCGAGTGTGTGTGTGCGAGTGCATATGAGTAAGTGTGTGCGAATGTGTGCGAGTGTGTGCGAGTGTGTGTGCGAGTGTGTGCGTGCGACTGTGTGCGTGCGACTGTGTGCAAGTGTGTGCGAGTGTTTGCGTGTGTGTGCGAGTGTGTGCAAGTGTGTGCGAGTGTGTGTGAGTGTGTGAGTGTGTGCAAGTGTGTGTGTGCGAGTGTGTGTGTGCGATTGTGTATGAATGTGTGCGAGTATGTGTGTGAGTGTGTCCGAGTGTGTGCGAGTGTGTGCGTGCGAGTATGTGCAAATGTGTGCGAGAGTGTGCGAGTGTGGGCGTGCGAGTGTGTGCGAGTGTGCGCGAGTGTGTGCGTGTGAGTGAGTGTGTGTGTGAGTGTGAGTGTGTGCAAGTATGCATGAGTGTGTGAGTGTGTGTGAGTGTGCGCGAGTGTGCGTGTGAGTGAGTGAGTGTGTGTGAGTGTGTGTGCGAGTGTGTGTGAGTGTGTACGAGTGTGTGTAGGAGTGTGTGCGAGTGTGTGCAATTGTGTGTGTGAGTGTGTAGGACTGTATGTGCAAGTGTGTGCGAGTGTGTTCGAGTGTGTGAGTGTGTGCGAGTGTGTTTGAGTGTGTGTGAGTGTGTGCAAGTGTGTGTGTGCGAGTGTGTGTGTGCGAGTGTGTGTGTGAGTGTGTGCAAGTGTGTTTGAGTGTGTGTGCGAGTGTGTATGAGTGTGTGTGTGTGTGCAAGTGTGTGCGTGTGTGTGTGAGTGTGAGTGTGTGCATGAGTGAGTGTGTGCGAGTGTGTGTGAGTGTGTGTGTGTGAGTGTGTGCGAGTGTGTGTGCGAGTGTGTGTGCGAGTGTGTGCGTGCGAGTGTGTGCGAGTGTGTGTGTGTGAGTGTGTGCGAGTGTGTGTGTGCGATTGTGTATTAGTGAATGTGTGCGAGTGTGCGTGAGTGTGTGCGTGTGAGTGTGTGTGTGTGCGAGTGTGTGCGAGTGAGTGTGTGCGAGTGTGTGTGTGCGATTGTGCATAAGTGTGTGCGAGTGTGAGTGTGTAGGACTGTGTGTGCGAGTGTGTGTGAGTGTGTGCAAGTGTGTGCGTGCGAGTGTGTGTGTGCGAGTGTGTGTGATTGTGTATGAGTGAGTGTGTGCGAGTGTGTGTGTGAGTGTGTGCAAGTGTGTTTGAGTGTGTTTGTGCGAGTGTGTATGAGTGTGTGTGTGCGAGTGTGTGCAAGTGTGTTTGTGCGAGTGTGTATGAGTGTGTGTGTGCGAGTGTGTGCAAGTGTGTGTGATTGTGTGTGAGTGTGTGTATGAGTGTGTGTGTGCGAGTGTGTGCGTGTTAGTCTGTGTGTGCACGCGAGTGTGTGCGAGTGTGTGAGTGTGTGTGCGAATGTGTGTGTGTGAGTGTGTGCGAGTGTGTATGAGTGTATGTGCGAGTGTGTGCCAGTGTGTGCGAGTGTGTGTGTGCGAGTGTGTGCAAGTGTGTGCGAGTGAGTGTGTGCGAGTGTGTGCGAGAGTGTGCGAGTGTGTGTGTGCGAGTGTGTGTGTGCGAGTGTGTGTGTGCGAGTGTGTGTGCAATTGTGTATGAGTGTGTTCGAGTGTGTGTGAGTTTGTGCAAGTGTGTGCGTGTGTGCGTGCGAGTGCGTGCGAGTGAGTGCGAGTGTGTGCGAGTGTGTGTGAGTGTGTGTATGCGAGTGTGTGTGCGATTGTGTATGAGTGTGTGCGAGTGTGTTTGAGTTTGTGCGAGTGTGTATGTGTGTGTGTGCGAGTGTGTGCTAGTGTGCACGAGTGTTTGAGTGTGTGCGAGTGTGCCTGAGTAAGTGTGTGTGTGATTGTGTGCGAGTGTTTCCGAGTGTGTGTGTGAGTGAGTAGGACTGTGTGTGCGAGTGTTTGCGAGTGTGTGTGCGAGCGAGTGTGTGCGAGTGTGTTCGAGGGTGTGCAATTGTGTGCAAGTGTGTGTGTGCGAGTGCGAGTCCATATGAGTGAGTGTGTGAATGTGTGCGAGTGTGTGCCAGTGTGTTTTTGCGAGTGTGTGTACGAGTGTGTGAGAGTGTGTGTGTGCGAGTGTGAGTGTGTAGGACTGTGTGTGCGAGTGTGTGTGAGTGTGTGCGAGTGTGTGTAGGAGTGTGTGCGATTGTGTGTGTGAGTGTGTGTGAGTGTGTGCAAGTGTGTGTGTGCGAGTGTGTGTGTGTGAGTGTGTGCAAGTGTGTTCGAGTGTGTGTGCGAGTGTGTATGAGTGTGTTTGTGCAAGTGTGTTCGAGTGTGTGTGCGAGTGTGTGCGAGTGTGTGCAAATGTGCCCGAGTGTGCACGAGTGTGCACGAGTGAGTGTGTGCGAGTGTGTGCAAGTGTGTGTGAGTGTGTGCCAGTGTGTGTGTGCGAGTGTGTGCGAGTGTGTGTATGAGTGTGTGTGTTCGATTGTGCAAGTGTGTTTGTGAGTGTGTTTGCGAGTGTGTGCGTGCGAGTGTGTGCGAGTGTGTGCGAGTGTGTGTGAGTGTGTGCGAGTGTGTGTGTGAGTGTGTGCGAGTGTGTGCAAATGTGCCCGAGTGTGCCCGAGTGTGCACGAGTGAGTGTGTGCGAGTGTGTACAAGTGTGTGTGAGTGTGTGCCAGTGTGTGTGTGCGAGTGTGTGTGAGTGTGTGTATGAGTGTGTGTGTGTTCGATTGTGTATAAGTGTGTGCGAGTGTGTGTGTGAGTGTGTGTGCAAGTGTGTGTGTGCGAGTGTGTTTGATTGTGTGCGAATGTGTGTGTGAGTGTGAGTGAGTGTGTACGAGTGTGTGCGAGTGTGTGCGAGTGTGTGTGCGAGTGTGTGCGAGTGTGTGCGATTGTGTGTGTGAGTGTGTGGGACTGTATGTGCGAGTGTGTGCGAGTGTGTATGAGTGTGTGTGTGAGTGTGTGCAAGTGTGTGCGAGTGAGTGTGTGTGCGAGTGTGTGTGCGAGTGTGTGCGAGTGTGTGTGATTGTGTGTGAGAGTGTGTAGGACTGTATGTGCGAGTGTGTATGAGTGTGTGTTAGTGTGTGCAAGTGTGTGCGAGTGAGTGTGTGTGAGTGTGTGTGCGAGTGTGTGCATGCGAGTGTGTGCGTGCGAGTGTGTGCTTCTGTGTGCGAGTGTGTGCGAGTGTGTGAGTGCGAGTGTGTGCGAATGTGTGCGAGTGTGTGCGTGCGAGTGTGCACGAGTGTGTGCGTGTAAGTGTGTGCGTGCGAGTGTGTGCGAGTGTGCTCGAGTGAATGGGTGCGAGTGTGTGCGAGTGTGTGTGAGTGTGTGCGAGTGAGTGTGTGTGAGAGTGTATTAGTGAGTGTGTGTGAGTGTGTGCGTGTGTGCGAGTTAGTGTGCGAGTGTGTGCGAGTGTGTGAGTGTGTGCGAGTGTGTGCTTGCGAGTGTGTACGTGCGAGTGTGTGCGAGTGTGTGAGTGTGTGTGAGAATGTGCATGTGATTGAGTGTTTAGGATTGTGTGTAGGAGTGTGTGCGAGTGTGTGCGATTGTGTGTGTGAGTGTGTAGGACTGTATGTGCAAGTGTGTGCGAGTGTGTTCGAGTGTGTGAGTGTGTGCGAGTGTGTGTGAGTGTGTGTGAGTGTGTGCAAGTGTGTGTGTGCGAGTGTGTGTGTGTGAGTGTGTGCAAGTGTGTTCGAGTGTGTGTGCGAGTGTGTATGAGTGTGTGTGTGCAAGTGTGTGCGCGTGTGTGTGAGTGTGTGTGAGTGTGTGCATGAGTGAGTGTGTGCGAGTGTGTGTGAGTGTGTGTGTGTGTGAGTGTGTGCGAGTGTGTGTGTGCGAGTGTGTGTGCGAGTGTGTGTGTGCGAGTGTGTGTGTGCGAGTGTGTGTGCGATTGTGTATTAGTGAATGTGTGCGAGTGTGCGTGAGTGTGTGCATGTGAGTGAGTGAGTGTGTGTGTGCGAGTGTGTGCCAGTGAGTGTGAGTGAGTGTGTGCGAGTGTGTGCGAGTGTGTGTGTGCGAGTGTGAGTGTGTAGGACTGTGTGTGCGAGTGTGTGTGAGTGTGTGCGAGTGTGTGTAGGAGTGTGTGCGATTGTGTGTGTGAGTGTGTAGGACTGTATGTGCGAGTGTGTGCGACTGTGTTCGAGTGTGTGTGTGCGAGTGTGTGAGCATGTGTGAGTGTGTGCAAGTGTGTGCGTGCGAGTGTGTGTGTGCGAGTGTGTGTGATTGTGTATGAGTGAGTGTGTGCGTGTGTGCAAGTGTGTTTGAGTGTGTTTGTGCGAGTGTGTATGAGTGTGTGTGCGAGTGTGTGCAAGTGTGTTTGTGCGAGTGTGTATGAGTGTGTGTGTGCGAGTGTGTGCAAGTGTGTGTGATTGTGTGTGAGTGTGTGTATGAGTGAGTGTGTGCGAGTGTGTGCGAGTGTGTGTGCGAGTGTATGCGCGAGTGTGTGCGTGCGAGTGTGTGCGTGCGAGTCTGTGTGAGCACACGAGTGTGTGAGTGTGTGTGCGAATGTGTGTGCGTGTGAGTGTGTGCGAGTGTGTATGAGTGTATGTGCGAGTGTGTGCCAGTGTGTGCGAGTGTGTGTGTGCGAGTGTGTGCAAGTGTGTGTGAGTCAGTGTGTGCGAGTGTGTGCGAGAGTGTGCGAGTGTGTGTGTGCGAGTGTGTGTGTGCGAGTGTGTGTGCAATTGTGTATGAGTGTGTGCGAGTGTGTGTGAGTTTGTGCAAGTGTGTGCGTGCGAGTGCGTGCGAGTGAGTGCGAGTGTGTGTGAGTGTGTTTATGCGAGTGTGTGTGTGATTGTGTATGCGTGTGTGCGAGTGTGTGTGAGTTTGTGCGAGTGTGTGTGTGTGTGCGAGTGTGTGCTAGTGTGCACGAGTGTTTGAGTGTGTGCAAGTGTGCCTGAGTAAGTGTGTGTGTGATTGTGTGCGAGTGTTTCCGAGTGTGTGTGTGAGTGAGTAGGACTGTGTGTGCGAGTGTTTGCGAGTGTGTGTGCGAGCGTGTGTGTGCGAGTGTGTTCAAGGGTGTGCAATTGTGTGCAAGTGTGTGTGTGCGAGTGCGAGTCCATATGAGTGAGTGTGTGAATGTGTGCGAGTGTGTGCCAGTGTGTGTGTGCGAGTGTATGTACGAGTGTGTGCGAGTGTGTGCGTGCGAGTGTGTGCGAGTGTGTATGAGTGTATGTGCGAGTGTGTGTGCGAGTGTGTGTTCGAGTGTGTGTGTTCGCGTGTGTGCAAGTGTGTGCGAGTGCGTACGAGTGTGTGTGAGTGTGCACGAGTGTGTGCGTGAGAGTGTGTGCGAGTGTGTGTGTGCGCATGAGTGTGTGCGAGTGTGTGAGTGTGTGTGCGAATGTGTGTGCGTGTGAGTGTGTGCGAGTGTGTATGAGTGTATGTGCGAGTATGTGCCAGTGTGTGCGAGTGTGTGTGTGTGTGTGAGTGTGTGCGAGTGAGTGTGTGCGAGAGTGTGCGAGTGTGTGTGTGCGAGTATGTGTGTGCGAGTGTGTGTGCGAGTGTGTGTGTGCGAGTGTGTGTGCAATTGTGTATGAGTGTGTGCGAGTGTGTGTGAGTTTGTGCAAGTGTGTGCGTGTGTGCGTGCCAGTGCGTGCGAGTGAGTGCGAGTGTGTGCGAGTGTGTGTATGCGAGTGTGTGTGCGATTGTGTATGAGTGTGTGCGAGTGTGAGTGAGTTTGTGCGAGTGTGTGCGTGTGTGTGCGAGTGTGTGCTAGTGTGCACGAGTGTTTGAGTGTGTGCGAGTGTGCCTGAGTAAGTGTGTGTGTGATTGTGTGCGAGTGTTTCCGAGTGTGTGTGTGAGTGAGTAGGACTGTGTGTGCGAGTGTGTGCGAGTGTGTGTGCCAGCGTGTGTGTGCGAGTGTGTTCGAGTGTGTGCAATTGTGTGCGAGTGTGTGTGTGTGCGAGTCCGTATGAGTGAGTGTGTGAATGTGTGCGAGTGTGTGTGCGAGTGTGTGTACGAGTGTGTGCGAGTGTGTGCGTGCGAGTGTGTGCGAGTGTGTGTGTTCGAGTGTGTGCAAGTGTGTGTGAGTGTGTGTGCGAGTGCGTACGAGTGTGTTCGTGTGTGCACGAGTGTGTGCGTGTGAGTGTGTGCGAGTGTGTGCGTCCGAGTGTGTGCGAGTGTGCTCGAGTGAGTGGGTGTGAGTGTGTGCGAGTATGCATGAGTGAGTGTATGTGAGTGTGTGCGTGTGTGCGAGTTTGTGTGCGAGTGTGCTCGAGTGAATGGGTGCGAGTGTGTGTGAGTGTGTGCGAGTGAATGCAAGTGTGTGCGAGTATGTGGGTGCGAGTGTGTGCAAGTGTGTGCGAGTGTGTGTGTATGTGTGTTCGAGTGTGTGCGAGTGTGTGTAAGTGTGTGTGCGAGTGTGTGCAAGTGTGTGCGATTGTGTGGGTGCGAGTGTGTGTGAATGTGTGTTCGAGTTTGTGCAAGTGTGTGCGTGCGAGCATGTGTGAGTGTGCTCGAGTGAATGGGTGTGAATGTGTGCGAGTGTGTGTGAGTGTGTGCGAGTGAGTGTGTGCGAGTGTGTATGAGTGAGTGTGTGTGAGTGTGTGCGAGTTTGTGTGCGAGTGTGTGCGAGTGAGTGTGTGCGAATGTGTATAAGTGTGTGTGCGAGTGTGTGCAAGTGGGTGTGAGTGTGTGGGTGCGAGTGTGTGCAAGTGTGTGCGAGTATGTGTGAATGTGTGTTTGAGTGTGTGCGAGTGTGTGCCAGTGAGTGTGTGCGAGTGTTTGCGAGTGTGTGTGTGAGTGTGTAGGACTGTGTGTGCGAGTGTGTGTGTTCGAGTGTGTTCGAGTGTGTGCACGTGTGTGCGAGTGTGTGCGTGTGTGTATGAGTGTGTGTGCGAGTGTGTGCGAGTGTGTGTGCGAGTGTGTGTGCGAGTGTGTGCCAGTGTGTGCGAGTGTGTATGATTGTGTGTGCAAGTGTGTGTGTACGAGTGTGTTCGAGTGTGTGCAATTTTGTGCGAGTGTGTGTGTGCGAGTGCATATGAGTAAGTGTGTGCGAATGTGTGCGAGTGTGTGCGAGTGTGTGTGCGAGTGTGTGTGCGAGTGTGTGCAAGCGACTGTGTGCGTGCGACTGTGTGCGAGTGTGTGCGAGTGTTTGCGTGTGTGTGCGAGTGTGTTCAAGTGTGTGTGAGTGTGTGTGAGTGTGTGTGTGAGTGTGTGTGAATGTGTGCGAGTCTGTGTGTGCGAGTGTGTGTGTGCGATTGTGTATGAATGTGTGCGAGTATGTGTGTGAGTGTGTGCGAGTGTGTGCGAGTGTGTGCGTGCGAGTGCGAGTGTGTGCAAATGTGTGCGAGAGTGTGCGAGTGTGGGCGTGCGAGTGTGTGCGAGTGTGCGCGAGTGTGTGCGTGTGAGTGAGTGTGTGTGTGAGTGTGAGTGTGTGCTAGTGTGCATGAGTGTGTGAGTGTGTGCGAGTGTGCGCGAGTGTGCGTGTGAGTGAGTGAGTGTGTGCGAGTGTGTGTGCGAGTGTGTGTGAGTGTGTACGAGTGTGTGTAGGAGTGTGTGCGATTGTGTGTGTGAGTGTGTAGGACTGTATGTGCAAGTGTGTGCGAGTGTGTTCGAGTGTGTGAGTGTGTGCGAGTGTGTGTGAGTGTGTGTGAGTGTGTGCAAGTGTGTGTGTGCGAGTGTGTGTGAGTGTGTGTGTGAGTGTGTGCAAGTGTGTTCGAGTGTGTGTGCGAGTGTGTATGAGTGTGTGTGTGTGTGTGCGTGTGTGTGTGAGTGTGTGTGAGTGTGTGCATGAGTGAGTGTGTGCGAGTGTGTGTGAGTGTGTGTGTGTGAGTGTGTGCGAGTGTGTGTGCGAGTGTGTGTGCGAGTGTGTGCGTGCGAGTGTGTGCGAGTGTGTGTGTGTGAGTGTGTGCGAGTGTGTGTGTGCGATTGTGTATTAGTGAATGTGTGCGAGTGTGCGTGAGTGTGTGCGTGTGAGAGTGTGTGTGTGCGAGTGTGTGTGAGTGAGTGTGTGCGAGTGTGTGTGTGCGATTGTGCATAAGTGTGTGCGAGTGTGAGTGTGTAGGACTGTGTGTGCGATTGTGTGTGAGTGTGTGCAAGTGTGTGCGTGCGAGTGTGTGTGTGCGAGTGTGTGTGATTGTGTATGAGTGAGTGTGTGCGAGTGTGTGTGTGAGTGTGTGCAAGTGTGTTTGAGTGTGTTTGTGCGAGTGTGTATGAGTGTGTGTGTGCGAGTGTGTGAAAGTGTGTTTGTGTGAGTGTGTATGAATGTGTGTAAGAGTGTGTGATTGTGTGTGAGTGTGTGTATGAGTGAGTGTGTGCGAGTGTGTGCGTGTGAGTCTGTGTGTGCAAGCGAGTGTGTGCGAGTGTGTGAGTGTGTGTGCGAGTGCGTACGAGTGTGTTCGTGTGTGCACGAGTGTGTGCGTGTGAGTGTGTGCGAGTGTGTGCGTCCGAGTGTGTGCGAGTGTGCTCGAGTGAGTGGGTGTGAGTGTGTGCGAGTGTGCATGAGTGAGTGTATGTGAGTGTGTGCGTGCGTGCGAGTTTGTGTGCGAGTGTGCTCGAGTGAATGGGTGCGAGTGTGTGTGAGTGTGTGCGAGTGATTGCAAGTGTGTGCGAGTATGTGGGTGCGAGTGTGTGCAAGTGTGTGCGAGTGTGTGTGAATGTGTGTTCGAGTGTGTGCGAGTGTGTGTGTGCGAGTATGTGCGAGTGTGCTCAAGTGAATGGGTGCGAGTGTGTGCAAGTGTGTGTGAGTGTGTGCGAGTGAGTGTGTGTGAGTGTGTATGAGTGAGTGTGTGTGAGTGTGTGCGAGTTTGTGTGCGAGTGTGTGCGAGTGAGTGTGTGCGAATGTGTATGAGTGTGTGTGCGAGTGTGTGCAAGTGGGTGCGAGTGTGTGGGTGCGAGTGTGTGCAAGTGTGTGCGAGTATGTGTGAATGTGTGTTTGAGTGTGTGCGAGTGTGTGATAGTGAGTGTGTGCGAGTGTTTGCGAGTGTGTGTGTGACTGTGTGCATGCGAGTGTGTGCGTGCGGGTGTGTGCGAGTGTGTGTGAGTGTGTGTGTGAATGTGTGTGTGTGCGAGTGTGCGTGCGAGTGAGTGTGTGAGTGTGTGCAATTGTGTATGAGTGTGTGCAAGTGTGTGTGCGTTTGTGCGAGTGTGTGCGTGTGTGCATGCGAGTGCGTGCGAGTGAGTGCGAGTGCGTGCAAATGTGTGCGCGAGTGTGCGAGTGTGGGCGTGCGAGTGTGTGCTAGTGTGCGCGAGTGTGTGAGTGTGTGCGAGTGTGCGTGAGTAAGTGTGTGTGAGAGTATGTGCGAGTGTTTCCGAGTGTGTGTGTGAGTGTGTAGGACTGTGTGCGCGAGTGTGTGTGCAAGTGTGTGTGTGCGAGTGTGTTCGAGTGTGTGCAATTTTGTGCGAGTGTGTGTGTGCGAGTGCATATGAGTAAGTGTGCGCATGTGTGCGAGTGTGTGCGAGTGTGTGTGCGAGTGTGTGCGTGCGACTGTGTGCGTGCGACTGTGTGCGAGTGTGTGCGAGTGTTTGCGTGTGTGTGTGAGTGTGTGCAAGTGTGTGTGAGTGTGTGAGTGTGTGTGTGAGTGTGTGTGAATGTGTGCGAGTCTGTGTGTGCGAGTGTGTGTGTGCGATTGTGTATGAATGTGTGCGAGTATGTGTGTGAGTGTGTGAGAGTGTGTGCGAGTGTGTGCGTGCGAGTGCGAGTGTGTGCAAATGTGTGCGAGAGTGTGCGAGTGTGGGCGTGCGAGTGTGTGCGAGTGTGCGCGAGTGTGTGCGTGTGAGTTAGTGTGTGTGTGAGTGTGAGTGTGTGCTAGTGTGCATGAGTGTGTGAGTGTGTGCGAGTGTGCGCGAGTGTGCGTGTGAGTGAGTGAGTGTGTGCGAGTGTGTGCGAGTGTGTGTGAGTGTGTACGAGTGTGTGTAGGAGTGTGTGCGAGTGTGTGCGATTGTGTGTGAGTGTGTAGGACTGTATGTGCAAGTGTGTGCGAGTGTGTTCGAGTGTGTGAGTGTGTGCGAGTGTGTGTGAGTGTGTGCAAGTGTGTGTGTGCGAGTGTGTGTGTGCGAGTGTGTGTGTGAGTGTGTGCAAGTGTGTTCGAATGTGTGTGCGAGTGTGTATGAGTGTGTGTGTGTGTGTGCAAGTGTGTGCGTGTGTGTGTGAGTGTGTGTGAGTGTGTGCATGAGTGAGTGTGTGCGAGTGTGTGTGAGTGTGTGTGTGTGAGTGTGTGCGAGTGTGTGTGCGAGTGTGTGTGCGAGTGTGTGCGTGCGAGTGTGTGCGAGTGTGTGTGTGTGAGTGTGTGCGACTGTGTGTGTGCGATTGTGTATTAGTGATTGTGTGCGAGTGTGCGTGAGTGTGTGCGTGTGAGTGTGTGTGTGTGCGAGTGTGTGCGAGTGAGTGTGTGCGAGTGTGTGTTTGCGATTGTGCATAAGTGTGTGCGAGTGTGAGTGTGTAGGACTGTGTGTGCGAGTGTGTGTGAGTGTGTGCAAGTGTGTGCGTGCGAGTGTGTGTGTGTGATTGTGTATGAGTGAGTGTGTGCGAGTGTGTGTGTGAGTGTGTGCAAGTGTGTTTGAGTGTGTTTGTGCGAGTGTGTATGAGTGTGTGTGTGCGAGTGTGTGCAAGTGTGTTTGTGCGAGTGTGTATGAGTGTGTGTGTGCGAGTGTGTGCAAGTGTGTGTGATTGTGTGTGAGTGTGTGTATGAGTGAGTGTGTGCGAGTGTGTGCGTGTGAGTCTGTGTGTGCACGCGAGTGTGTGCGAGTGTGTGAGTGTGTGTGCGAATGTGTGTGTGTGAGTGTGTGCGAGTGTGTATGAGTGTATGTGCGAGTGTGTGCCAGTGTGTGCGAGTGTGTGTGTGCGAGTGTGTGCAAGTGTGTGCGAGTGAGTGTGTGCGAGTGTGTGCGAGAGTGTGCGAGTGTGTGTGTGCGAGTGTGTGTGCGAGTGTGTGTGTGCGAGTGTGTGTGCAATTGTGTATGAGTGTGTTCGAGTGTGTGTGAGTTTGTGCAAGTGTGTGCATGTGTGCGTGCGAGTGCGTGCGAGTGAGTGTGAGTGTGTGTGAGTGTGTGTGAGTGTGTGTATGCGAGTGTGTGTGCGATTGTGTATGAGTGTGTGCGAGTGTGTGTGAGTTTGTGCGAGTGTGTGTGTGTGTGTGTGCGAGTGTGTGCTAGTGTGCACGAGTGTTTGAGTGTGTGCGAGTGTGCCTGAGTAAGTGTGTGTGTGATTGTGTGCGAGTGTTTCCGAGTGTGTGTGTGAGTGAGTAGGACTGTGTGTGCGAGTGTTTGCGAGTGTGTGTGCGAGCGAGTGTGTGCGAGTGTGTTCGAGGGTGTGCAATTGTGTGCAAGTGTGTGTGCGAGTGCGAGTCCATATGAGTGAGTGTGTGAATGTGTGCGAGTGTGTGCCAGTGTGTGTGTGCGAGTGTGTGTACGAGTGTGTGCGAGTGTGTGCGTGCGAGTGTGTGAGAGTGTGTATGAGTGTATGTGCGAGTGTGTGTGCGAGTGTGTGCGAGTGTGTGTTCGAGTGTGTGTGTTCGCATGTGTGCAAGTGTGTGCGAGTGTGTGTGCGAGTGCGTACGAGAGTGTGTGCGTGTGAGTGTGTGCGAGTGTGTGTGTGCGCGCGAGTGTGTGCGAGTGTGTGAGTGTGTGTGCGAATGTGTGTGAGTGTGTGCGAGTGTGTATGAGTGTATGTGCGAGTATGTGCCAGTGTGTGCGAGTGTGTGTGTGAGTGTGTGCAAATGTGTGCGAGTGAGTGTGTGCGAGAGTGTGCACGAGTGTGCTCGAGTGAGTGGGTGCATGTAAGTGTGTGCGTGCGAGTGTGTGCGAATGTGTGCGAGTGTGTGCATGCGAGTGTGTGCGTGCAAGTGTTTGCGTGCGAGTGTGTGCGAGTGTGTGCAAGTGTGTGAGTGTGTGCGAGTGTGTGTGTGAGTGTGTCCGAGTGTGTGCAAATGTGCCCGAGTGTGCGCGAGTGTGCACGAGTGAATGGGTGCGAGTGTGTGTGAGTGTGTATGAGTGAGTGTGTGCGAGTTTGTGTGCGAGTGAGTGTGTGCGAATGTGTGCAAGTGTGTTTGTGAGTGTGTGTGCGAGTGTGTGTGTGCGAGTGTGTTCGAGTGTGTGCGAGTGTGTGTGAGTGTGTGCGAGTGTGTGTGCGAGTGTGTGCGAGTATGTGCAAATGTGCCCGAGTGTGCACGAGTGTGCACGAGTGAGTGTGTGCGAGTGTGTGCAAGTGTGTGTGAGTGTGTGCCAGTGTGTGTGTGCGAGTGTGTGCGAGTGTGTGTATGAGTGTGTGTGTTTGATTGTGCAAGTGTGTTTGTGAGTGTGTGTGCGAGTGTGTGCGTGCAAGTGTGTGCGAGTGTGTGCGAGTGTGTGTGAGTGTGTGCGAGTGTGTGTGCGAGTGTGTGCGAGTGTGTGCAAATGTGCCCGAGTGTGCACGAGTGTGCACGAGTGAGTGTGTGCGAGTGTGTGTGAGTGTGTGCCAGTGTGTGTGTGCGAGTGTGTGCGAGTGTGTGTATGAGTGTGTGTGTTCGATTGTGTATAAGTGTGTGCGAGTGTGTGTGTGAGTGTGTGTGCAAGTGTGTGTGTGCGAGTGTGTTCGATTGTGTGCGAATGTGTGTGTGAGTGTGAGTGAGTGTGTACGAGTGTGTGCGAGTGTGTGCGAGTGTGTGTGCGAGTGTGTGCGATTGTGTGTGTGAGTGTGTAGGACTGTATGTGCGAGTGTGTGCGAGTGTGTTTGAGTGTGTGTGTGTGAGTGTGTGCAAGTGTGTGCGAGTGAGTGTGTGTGAGTGTGTGTGCGAGTGTGTGCGAGTGTGAGCGATTGTGTGTGAGAGTGTGTAGGTCTGTATGTGCGAGTGTGTATGAGTGTGTGTGTGAGTGTGTGCAAGTGTGTGTGAGTGAGTGTGTGTGAGTGTGTGTGCGAGTGTGTGCATGCGAGTGTGTGCGTGCGATTGTGTGCGTGCGAGTGTGTGCGACTGTGTGCGAGTGTGTGCGAGTGTGTGAGTGCGAGTGTGTGCGAATGTGTGCGAGTGTGTGCGTGCGAGTGTGCACGAGTGTGCACGAGTGTGTGCGTGTAAGTGTGTGCATGCGAGTGTGTGCGAGTGTGCTCGAGTGAATGGGTGCGAGTGTGTGCGAGTGTGTGTGAGTGTGTGTGAGTGAGTGTGTGTGAGAGTGTATTAGTGAGTGTGTGTGAGTGTGTGCATGTGTGCGAGTTTGTGTGCGAGTTTGTGCGAGTGTGTGAGTGTGTGCGAGTGTGTGCGTGCGAGTGTGTACGTGTGAGTGTGTGCGAGTGTGTGAGTGTGTGTGCGAATGTGTGTGCGAGTGAGTGTGTATGAGTGTGTGTAGGAGTGTGTGCGAGTGTGTGCAATTGTGTGTGTGAGTGTGTAGGACTGTATGTGCAAGTGTGTGCGAGTGTGTTCGAGTGTGTGAGTGTGTGCGAGTGTGTGTGAGTGTGTGTGAGTGTGTGCAAGTGTGTGTGTGCGAGTGTGTGTGTGTGAGTGTGTGCAAGTGTGTTCGAGTGTGTGTGCGAGTGTGTATGAGTGTGTGTGTGCAAGTGTGTGCACGTGTGTGTGAGTGTGTGTGAGTGTGTGCATGAGTGAGTGTGTGCAAGTGTGTGTGAGTGTGTGTGTGTGTGTGAGTGTGTGCGAGTGTGTGTGTGCGAGTGTGTGTGCGAGTGTGTGTGTGCGAGTGTGTGTGTGCGATTGTGTATTAGTGAATGTGTGCGAGTGTGCGTGAGTGTGTGTGTGTGTGAGTGAGTGACTGTGTGTGTGCGAGTGAGTGCCAGTGAGTGTGAGTGTGTGTGTGCGAGTGTGTGCGAGTGTGTGTGCGATTGTGCATAAGTGTGTGCGAGTGTGAGTGTGTAGGACTGTGTGTGCGAGTGTGTGTGCGAGTGTGTGTGAGTGTGTGCGAGTGTGTGTAGGAGTGTGTGCGATTGTGTGTGTGAGTGTGTAGGACTGTATGTGCGAGTGTGTGCGACTGTGTTCGAGTGTGTGTGTGCGAGTGTGTGAGCATGTGTGAGTGTGTGCAAGTGTGTGCGTGCGAGTGTGTGTGTGCGAGTGTGTGTGATTGTGTATGAGTGAGTGTGTGCGTGTGTGCAAGTGTGTTTGTGCGAGTGTCTATGAGTGTGTGTGCGAGTGTGTGCAAGTGTGTTTGTGCGAGTGTGTATGAGTGTGTGTGTGCGAGTGTGTGCAAGTGTGTGTGATTGTGTGTGAGTGTGTGTATGAGTGAGTGTGTGCGAGTGTGTGCGAGTGTGTGTGCGAGTGTATGCGCGAGTGTGTGCGTGCGAGTATGTGCGTGCGAGTCTGTGTGTGCACACGAGTGTGTGAGTGTGTGTGCGAATGTGTTTGCGTGTGAGTGTGTGCGAGTGTGTATGAGTGTATGTGCGAGTGTGTGCCAGTGTGTGCGAGTGTGTGTGTGCGAGTGTGTGCAAGTGTGTGCGAGTGAGTGTGTGCGAGTTTGTGTGCGAGTGTGTGCGAGTGAGTGTGTGCGAATGTGTATGAGTGTGTGTGCGAGTGTGTGCAAGTGGGTGCGAGTGTGTGGGTGCGAGTGTGTGCAAGTGTGTGCGAGTATGTGTGAATGTGTGTTTGAGTGTGTGCGAGTGTGTGCCAGTGAGTGTGTGCGAGTGTTTACGAGTGTGTGTGTGAGTGTGTGCATGCGAGTGTGTGCGTGCGGGTGTGTGCGAGTGTGTGTGAGTGTGTGTGTGAATGTGTGTGTGTGCGAGTGTGCGTGCGAGTGAGTGTGTGAGTGTGTGTGCAATTGTGTATGAGTGTGTGCAAGTGTGTGTGCGTTTGTGCGAGTGTGTGCGTGTGTGTGTGCGAGTGCGTGTGAGTGAGTGCGAGTGCGTGCAAATGTGTGCGCGAGTGTGCGAGTGTGGGCGTGCGAGTGTGTGCTAGTGTGCGCGAGTGTGTGAGTGTGTGCGAGTGTGCGTGAGTAAGTGTGTGTGAGAGTATGTGCGAGTGTTGCCGAGTGTGTGTGTGAGTGTGTAGGACTGTGTGCGCGAGTGTGTGTGCAAGTGTGTGTGTACGAGTGTGTTCGAGTGTGTGCAATTTTGTGCGAGTGTGTGTGTGCGAGTGCATATGAGTAAGTGTGTGCGAATGTGTGCGAGTGTGTGCGAGTGTGTGTGCGAGTGTGTGCGTGCGACTGTGTGCGTGCGACTGTGTGCGAGTGTGTGCGAGTGTTTGCGTGTGTGTGCGAGTGTGTGCAAGTGTGTGTGAGTGTGTGCGAGTGTGTGTGAGTGTGTGTGAGTGTGTGCAAGTGTGTGTGTGCGAGTGTGTGTGTGCGATTGTGTATGAATGTGTGCGAGTATGTGTGTGAGTGTGTGCGAGTGTGTGCGTGCGAGTGTGTGCAAATGTGTGCGAGAGTGTGCGAGTGTGGGCGTGCGAGTGTGTGCGAGTGTGCGCGAGTGTGTGCGTGTGAGTGAGTGTGTGTGTGAGTGTGAGTGTGTGCTAGTGTGCATGAGTGTGTGAGTGTGTGTGAGTGTGCGCGAGTGTGCGTGTGAGTGAGTGAGTGTGTGCGAGTGTGTGTGAGTGTGTACGAGTGTGTGTAGGAGTGTGTGCGAGTGTGTGCGATTGTGTGTGTGAGTGTGTAGGACTGTATGTGCAAGTGTGTGCGAGTGTGTTCGAGTGTGCGAGTGTGTGTGAGTGTGTGTGAGTGTGTGCAAGTGTGTGTGTGCGAGTGTGTGTGTGTGTGCGAGTGTGTGTGTGAGTGTGTGCAAGTGTGTTTGAGTGTGTGTGCGAGTGTGTATGAGTGTGTGTGTGTGCAAGTGTGTGCGTGTGTGTGTGAGTGTGTCTGAGTGTGTGCATGAGTGAGTGTGTGCGAGTGTGTGTGTGTGAGTGTGTGCGAGTGTGTGTGCGAGTGTGTGTGCGAGTGTGTGCGTGCGAGTGTGTGCGAGTGTGTGTGTGTGAGTTTGTGCGACTGTGTGTGTGCGATTGTGTATTAGTGAATGTGTGCGAGTGTGCGTGAGTGTGTGCGTGTGAGTGTGTGTGTGTGCGAGTGTGTGCGAGTGAGTGTGTGCGAGTGTGTGTGTGCGATTGTGCATAAGTGTGTGCGAGTGTGAGTGTGTAGGACTGTGTATGCAAGTGTGTGTGAGTGTGTGCAAGTGTGTGCGTGCGAGTGTGTGTGTGCGAGTGTGTGTGATTGTGTATGAGTGAGTGTGTGCGAGTGTGTGTGTGAGTGTGTGCAGGTGTGTTTGAGTGTGTTTGTGCGAGTGTGTATGAGTGTGTGTGTGCGAGTGTGTGCAAGTGTGTTTGTGCAAGTGTGTATGAGTCTGTGTGTGTGCGAGTGTGTGCAAGTGTGTGTGATTGTGTGTGAGTGTGTGTATGAGTGAGTGTGTGCGAGTGTGTGCGTGTGAGTCTGTGTGTGCACGCGAGTGTGTGCGAGTGTGTGAGTGTGTGTGCGAATGTGTGTGTGTGAGTGTGTGCGAGTGTGTATGAGTGTATGTGCGAGTGTGTGCCAGTGTGTGCGAGTGTGTGTGTGCGAGTGTGTGCAAGTGTGTGCGACTGAGTGTGTGCGAGTGTGTGCGAGAGTGTGCAAGTGTGTGTGTGCGAGTGTGTGTGTGCGAGTGTGTGTGTGCGAGTGTGTGTGCAATTGTGTATGAGTGTGTTCGAGTGTGTGTGAGTTTGTGCAAGTGTGTGCATGTGTGCGTGCGAGTGCGTGCGATTGAGTGCGAGTGTGTGCGAGTGTGTGTGAGTGTGTGTATGCGAGTGTGTGTGCGATTGTGTATGAGTGTGTGCGAGTGTGTGTGAGTTTGTGCGAGTGTGTATGTGTGTGTGTGTGCGAGTGTGTGCTAGTGTGCACGAGTGTTTGAGTGTGTGCGAGTGTGCCTGAGTAAGTGTGTGTGTGATTGTGTGCGAGTGTTTCCGAGTGTGTGTGTGAGTGAGTAGGACTGTGTGTGCGAGTGTTTCCGAGTGTGTGTGCGAGCGAGTGTGTGCGAGTGTGTTCGAGGGTGTGCAATTGTGTGCAAGTGTGTGTGTGCGAGTGCGAGTCCATATGAGTGAGTGTGTGAATGTGTGCGAGTGTGTGCAAGTGTGTGTGAGTGTGTGAGTGTGTGTGTGAGTGTGTGTGAATGTGTGTGAGTCTGTGTGTGCGATTGTGTATGAATGTGTGCGAGTATGTGTGTGAGTGTGTGCGAGTGTGTGCGTGCGAGTGCGAGTGTGTGCAAATGTGTGCGAGAGTGTGCGAGTGTGGGCGTGCGAGTGATTGCGAGTGTGCGCGAGTGTGTGCGTGAGTGAGTGTGTGTGTGAGTGTGAGTGTGTGCTAGTGTGCATGAGTGTGTGAGTGTGTGCGAGTGTGCGCGAGTGTGCGTGTGAGTGTGTGTGAGTGTGTGCAAGTGTGTGTGTGCGAGTGTGTGTGTGCGAGTGTGTGTGTGAGTGTGTGTGTGTGCGAGTGTGTGCGAGTGAGTGTGTGCCAGTGTGTGCGATTGTGTGTGTGAGTGTGTAGGACTGTATGTGCAAGTGTGTGCGAGTGTGTTCGAGTGTGTGAGTGTGTGCGAGTGTGTGTGAGTGTGTGTGAGTGTGTGCGTGTGAGTGTGTGCAAGTGTGTGTGTGCGTGCGAGTGTGCGAGTGTGTGAGTGTGTGTGCGAATGTGTGTGAGTGTGTGCGAGTGTGTATGAGTGTATGTGCGAGTATGTGCCAGTGTGTGCGAGTGTGTGTGTGTGAGTGTGTGCAAATGTGTGCGAGTGAGTGTGTGCGAGAGTGTGCACGAGTGTGCTCGAGTGAGTGGGTGCATGTAAGTGTGTGCGTGCGAGTGTGTGCGAATGTGTGCGAGTGTGTGCATGCGAGTGTGTGCGTGCAAGTGTTTGCGTGCGAGTGTGTGCGAGTGTGTGCAAGTGTGTGAGTGTGTGCGAGTGTGTGTGTGAGTGTGTCCGAGTGTGTGCAAATGTGCCCGAGTGTGCGCGAGTGAATGGGTGCGAGTGTGTGTGAGTGTGTATGAGTGAGTGTGTGCGAGTTTGTGTGCGAGTGAGTGTGTGCGAATAAGTGCAAGTGTGTTTGTGAGTGTGTGTGCGAGTGTGTGTGTGCGAGTGTGTGCGAGTGTGTGTGAGTGTGTGCGAGTGTGTGTGCGAGTGTGTGCGAGTATGTGCAAATGTGCCCGAGTGTGCACGAGTGTGCACGAGTGAGTGTGTGCGAGTGTGTGCAAGTGTGTGTGAGTGTGTGCCAGTGTGTGTGTGCGAGTGTGTGCGAGTGTGTGTATGAGTGTTTGTGTTTGATTGTGCAAGTGTGTTTGTGAGTGTGTGTGTGAGTGTGTGCGTGCAAGTGTGTGCGAGTGTGTGCGAGTGTGTGTGAGTGTGTGCGAGTGTGTGTGCGAGTGTGTGCGAGTGTGTGCAAATGTGCCCGAGTGTGCACGAGTGTGCACGAGTGAGTGTGTGCGAGTGTGTGCAAGTGTGTGTGAGTGTGTGCCAGTGTGTGTGTGCGAGTGTGTGCGAGTGTGTGTATGAGTGTGTGTGTTCGATTGTGTATAAGTGTGTGCGAGTGTGTGTGTGGGTGTGTGTGCAAGTGTGTGTGTGCGAGTGTGTTCGATTGTGTGCGAATGTGTGTGTGAGTGTGAGTGAGTGTGTACGAGTGTGTGCGAGTGTGTGTGCGAGTGTGTGCGAGTGTGTGTGATTGTGTGTGTGAGTGTGTAGGACTGTATGTGCGAGTGTGTGCGAGTGTGTATGAGTGTGTGTGTGTGAGTGTGTGCAAGTGTGTGCGAGTGAGTGTGTGTGAGTGTGTGTGCGAGTGTGTGTGCGAGTGTGTGCGAGTGTGAGCGATTGTGTGTGAGAGTGTGTAGGTCTGTATGTGCGAGTGTGTATGAGTGTGTGTGTGAGTGTGTGCAAGTGTGTGTGAGTGAGTGTGTGTGAGTGTGTGTGCGAGTGTGTGCATGCGAGTGTGTGCGTGCGAGTGTGTGCGTGCGAGTGTGTGCGACTGTGTGCGAGTGTGTGCGAGTGTGTGAGTGCGAGTGTGTGCGAATGTGTGCGAGTGTGTGCGTGCGAGTGTGCACGAGTGTGCACGAGTGTGTGCGTGTAAGTGTGTGCGTGCGAGTGTGTGCGAGTGTGCTCGAGTGAATGGGTGCGAGTGTGTGCGAGTGTGTGTGAGTGTGTGTGAGTGAGTGTGTGTGATAGTGTATTAGTGAGTGTGTGTGAGTGTGTGCATGTGTGCGAGTTTGTGTGCGACTGTGTGCGAGTGTGTGAGTGTGTGCGAGTGTGTGCATGAGTGAGTGTGTGTGTGAGTGTGAGTGTGTGCTAGTGTGCATGAGTGTGTGAGTGTGTGCGAGTGTGCGCGAGTGTGCGTGTGAGTGAGTGAGTGTGTGCGAGTGTGTGTGCGAGTGTGTGTGAGTGTGTACGAGTGTGTGTAGGAGTGTGTGCGAGTGTGTGCGATTGTGTGTGTGAGTGTGTAGGACTGTATGTGCAAGTGTGTGCGAGTGTGTTCGAGTGTGTGAGTGTGTGCGAGTGTGTGTGAGTGTGTGTGAGTGTGTGCAAGTGTGTGTGTGCGAGTGTGTGTGTGCGAGTGTGTGTGTGAGTGTGTGTGTGTGCGAGTGTGTGCGAGTGAGTGTGTGCGAGTGTGTGTTTGTGATTGTGCATAAGTGTGTGCGAGTGTGAGTGTGTAGGACTGTGTGTGTGAGTGTGTGCAAGTGTGTGCGTGCGAGTGTGTGTGTGTGATTGTGTATGAGTGAGTGTGTGCGAGTGTGTGTGTGAGTGTGTGCAAGTGTGTTTGAGTGTGTTTGTGCGAGTGTGTATGAGTGTGTGTGTGCGAGTGTGTGCAAGTGTGTTTGTGCGAGTGTGTATGAGTGTGTGTGTGCGAGTGTGTGCAAGTGTGTGTGATTGTGTGTGAGTGTGTGTATGAGTGAGTGTGTGCGAGTGTGTGCGTGTGAGTCTGTGTGTGCACGCGAGTGTGTGCGAGTGTGTGAGTGTGTGTGCGAATGTGTGTGTGTGAGTGTGTGCGAGTGTGTATGAGTGTATGTGCGAGTGTGTGCCAGTGTGTGCGAGTGTGTGTGTGCGAGTGTGTGCAAGTGTGTGCGAGTGAGTGTGTGTGAGTGTGTGCGAGAGTGTGCGAGTGTGTGTGTGCGAGTGTGTGTGTGCGAGTGTGTGTGTGCGAGTGTGTGTGCAATTGTGTATGAGTGTGGTCGAGTGTGTGTGAGTTTGTGCAAGTGTGTGCGTGTGTGCGTGCGAGTGCGTGCGAGTGAGTGTGAGTGTGTGCGAGTGTGTGTGAGTGTGTGTATGCGAGTGTGTGTGAGTTTGTGTGAGTGTGTGTGTGTGTGTGTGTGTGAGTGTGTGCTAGTGTGCATGAGTGTTTGAGTGTGTGCGAGTGTGCCTGAGTAAGTGTGTGTGTGATTGTGTGCGAGTGTTTCCGAGTGTGTGTGTGAGTGAGTAGGACTGTGTGTGCGAGTGTTTGCGAGTGTGTGTGCGAGCGAGTGTGTGCGAGTGTGTTCGAGGGTGTGCAATTGTGTGCAAGTGTGTGTGTGCGAGTGCGAGTCCATATGAGTGAGTGTGTGAATGTGTGCGAGTGTGTGCCAGTGTGTGTGTGCGAGTGTGTGTACGAGTGTGTGCGAGTGTGTGCGTGCGAGTGTGTGAGAGTGTGTATGAGTGTATGTGCGAGTGTGTGTGCGAGTGTGTGCGAGTGTGTGTTCGAGTGTGTGTGTCCGCATGTGTGCAAGTGTGTGCGAGTGTGTGTGCGAGTGCGTACGAGAGTGTGTGCGTGTGAGTGTGTGCAAGTGTGTGTGTGCGCGCGAGTGTGTGCGAGTGTGTGAGTGTGTGTGCGAATGTGTGTGAGTGTGTGCGAGTGTGTATGAGTGTATGTGCGAGTATGTGCCAGTGTGTGCGAGTGTGTGTGTGTGAGTGTGTGCAAATGTGTGCGAGTGAGTGTGTGCGAGAGTGTGCACGAGTGTGCTCGAGTGAGTGGGTGCATGTAAGTGTGTGCGTGCGAGTGTGTGCGAATGTGTGCGAGTGTGTGCATGCGAGTGTGTGCGTGCAAGTGTTTGCGTGCGAGTGTGTGCGAGTGTGTGCAAGTGTGTGAGTGTGTGCGAGTGTGTGTGTGAGTGTGTCCGAGTGTGTGCAAATGTGCCCGAGTGTGCGCGAGTGAATGGGTGCGAGTGTGTGTGAGTGTGTATGAGTGAGTGTGTGCGAGTTTGTGTGCGAGTGAGTGTGTGCGAATGTGTGCAAGTGTGTTTGTGAGTGTGTGTGCGAGTGTGTGTGTGCGAGTGTGTGCGAGTGTGTGCAAGTGTGTGTGAGTGTGTGCCAGTGTGTGTATGAGTGTTTGTGTTTGATTGTGCAAGTGTGTTTGTGAGTGTGTGTGCGAGTGTGTGCGTGCAAGTGTGTGCAAGTGTGTGCGAGTGTGTGTGAGTGTGTGCGAGTGTGTGTGCGAGTGTGTGCGAGTGTGTGCAAATGTGCCCGAGTGTGCACGAGTGTGCACGAGTGAGTGTGTGCGAGTGTGTGCGAGTGTGTGCAAGTGTGTGTGAGTGTGTGCCAGTGTGTGTGTGCGAGTGTGTGCGAGTGTGTGTATGAGTGTGTGTGTTCGATTGTGTATAAGTGTGTGCGAGTGTGTGTGTGAGTGTGTGTGCAAGTGTGTGTGTGCGAGTGTGTTCGATTGTGTGCGAATGTGTGTGTGAGTGTGAGTGAGTGTGTACGAGTGTGTGCGAGTGTGTGTGCGAGTGTGTGCGAGTGTGTGTGATTGTGTGTGTGAGTGTGTAGGACTGTATGTGCGAGTGTGTGCGAGTGTGTATGAGTGTGTGTGTGTGAGTGTGTGCAAGTGTGTGCGAGTGAGTGTGTGTGAGTGTGTGTGCGAGTGTGTGTGCGAGTGTGTGCGAGTGTGAGCGATTGTGTGTGAGAGTGTGTAGGTCTGTATGTGCGAGTGTGTATGAGTGTGTGTGTGAGTGTGTGCAAGTGTGTGTGAGTGAGTGTGTGTGAGTGTGTGTGCGAGTGTGTGCATGCGAGTGTGTGCGTGCGAGTGTGTGCGTGCGAGTGTGTGCGACTGTGTGCGAGTGTGTGCGAGTGTGTGAGTGCGAGTGTGTGCGAATGTGTGCGAGTGTGTGCGTGCGAGTGTGCACGAGTGTGCACGAGTGTGTGCGTGTAAGTGTGTGCGTGCGAGTGTGTGTGAGTGTGCTCGAGTGAATGGGTGCGAGTGTGTGCGAGTGTGTGTGAGTGTGTGTGAGTGAGTGTGTGTGATAGTGTATTAGTGAGTGTGTGTGAGTGTGTGCATGTGTGCGAGTTTGTGTGCGAGTGTGTGCGAGTGTGTGAGTGTGTGCGAGTGTGTGCGTGCGAGTGTGTACGTGTGAGTGTGTGCGAGTGTGTGAGTGTGTATGAGTGTGTGTAGGAGTGTGTGCGAGTGTGTGCAATTGTGTGTGTGAGTGTGTAGGACTGTATGTGCAAGTGTGTGCGAGTGTGTTCGAGTGTGTGAGTGTGTGCGAGTGTGTGTGAGTGTGTGTGAGTGTGTGCAAGTGTGTGTGTGCGCGTGTGTGTGTGAGTGTGTGCAAGTGTGTTCGAGTGTTTGTGCGAGTGTGTATGAGTGTGTGTGTGCAAGTGTGTGCGCGTGTGTGTGAGTGTGTGTGAGTGTGTGCATGAGTGAGTGTGTGCGAGTGAGTGTGAGTGTGTGTGTGTGTGTGAGTGTGTGCGAGTGTGTGTGTGCGAGTGTGTGTGTGAGTGTGTGTGTGCGAGTGTGTGTGTGCGAGTGTGTGTGTGCGATTGTGTATTAGTGAATGTGTGCGAGTGTGCGTGAGTGTGTGTGTGTGTGTGAGTGAGTGACTGTGTGTGTGTGAGTGTGTGCCAGTGAGTGTGAGTGAGTGTGAGTGAGTGTGTGCGAGTGTGTGCGAGTGTGTGTGTGCGATTGTGCATAAGTGTGTGCGAGTGTGAGTGTGTAGGACTGTGTGTGTGAGTGTGTGTGCGAGTGTGTGTGAGTGTGTGCGAGTGTGTGTAGGAGTGTGTGCATTTGTGTGTGTGAGTGTGTAGGACTGTATGTGCGAGTGTGTGGGACTGTGTTCGAGTGTGTGTGTGCGAGTGTGTGAGCATGTGTGAGTGTGTGCAAGTGTGTGCGTGCGAGTGTGTGTGTGCGAGTGTGTGTGATTGTGTATGAGTGAGTGTGTGCGTGTGTGCAAGTGTGTTTGAGTGTGTTTGTGCGAGTGTCTATGAGTGTGTGTGCGAGTGTGTGCAAGTGTGTTTGTGCGAGTGTGTATGAGTGTGTGTGTGCGAGTGTGTGCAAGTGTGTGTGATTGTGTGTGAGTGTGTGTATGAGTGAGTGTGTGCGAGTGTGTGCGAGTGTGTGTGCGAGTGTATGCGCGAGTGTGTGCGTGCGAGTGTGTGCGTGCGAGTGTGTGCGTGCACACGAGTGTGTGAGTGTGTGTGCGAATGTGTGTGCGTGTGAGTGTGTGCGAGTGTGTATGAGTGTATGTGCGAGTGTGTGCCAGTGTGTGCAAGTGTGTGTGTGTGAGTGTGTGCAAGTGTTTGCGAGTGAGTGTGTGCGAGAGTGTGCGAGTGTGTGTGTGCGAGTGTGTGAGCATGTGTGAGTGTGTGCAAGTGTGTGCGTGTGAGTGTGTGTGTGCGAGTGTGTGTGATTGTGTATGAGTGAATGTGTGCGTGTGTGCAAGTGTGTTTGAGTGTGTTTGTGCGAGTGTCTATGAGTGTGTGTGCGAGTGTGTGCAAGTGTGTTTGTGCGAGTGTGTATGAGTGTGTGTGTGCGAGTGTGTGCAAGTGTGTGTGATTGTGTGTGAGTGTGTGTATGAGTGAGTGTGTGCGAGTGTGTGTGCGAGTGTATGCGCGAGTGTGTGCGTGCGAGTCTGTGTGTGCACACGAGTGTGTGAGTGTGTGTGCGAATGTGTGTGCGTGTGAGTGTGTGCGAGTGTGTATGAGTGTATGTGCGAGTGTGTGCCAGTGTGTGCGAGTGTGTGTGTGCGAGTGTGTGCAAGTGTGTGCGAGTGAGTGTGTGCGAGTTTGTGTGCGAGTGTGTGCGAGTGAGTGTGTGCGAATGTGTATGAGTGTGTGTGCGAGTGTGTGCAAGTGGGTGCGAGTGTGTGTGTGCGAGTGTGTGCAAGTGTGTGCGAGTATGTGTGAATGTGTGTTTGAGTGTGTGCGAGTGTGTGCCAGTGAGTGTGTGCGAGTGTTTGCGAGTGTGTGTGTGAGTGTGTGCGTGCGAGTGTGTGCGTGCGGGTGTGTGCGAGTGTTTGTGAGTGTGTGTGTGAATGTGTGTGTGTGCGAGTGTGCGTGCGAGTGAGTGTGTGAGTGTGTGTGCAATTGTGTATGAGTGTGTGCAAGTGTGTGTGCGTTTGTGCGAGTGTGTGCGTGTGTGTGTGCGAGTGCGTGTGAGTGAGTGCGAGTGCGTGCAAATGTGTGTGCGAGTGTGCGAGTGTGGGCGTGCGAGTGTGTGCTAGTGTGCGCGAGTGTGTGAGTGTGTGCGAGTGTGCGTGAGTAAGTGTGTGTGAGAGTATGTGCGAGTGTTGCCGAGTGTGTGTGTGAGTGTGTAGGACTGTGTGCGCGAGTGTGTGTGCAAGTGTGTGTGTACGAGTGTGTTCGAGTGTGTGCAATTTTGTGCGAGTGTGTGTGTGCGAGTGCATATGAGTAAGTGTGTGCGAATGTGTGCGAGTGTGTGCGAGTGTGTGTGCGAGTGTGTGCGTGCGACTGTGTGCGTGCGACTGTGTGCGAGTGTGTGCGAGTGTTTGCGTGTGTGTGCGAGTGTGTGCGAGTGTGTGTGAGTGTGTGCGAGTGTGTGTGAGTGTGTGTGAGTGTGTGCAAGTGTGTGTGCGAGTGTGTGTGTGCGATTGTGTATGAATGTGTGCGAGTATGTGTGTGAGTGTGTGCGAGTGTGTGCGAGTGTGTGCGTGCGAGTGTGTGCAAATGTGTGCGAGAGTGTGCGAGTGTGGGCGTGCGAGTGAGTGTGTGTGTGAGTGTGAGTGTGTGCTAGTATGCATGAGTGTGTGAGTGTGTGTGAGTGTGCGCGAGTGTGCGTGTGAGTGAGTGAGTGTGTGCGAGTGTGTGTGCGAGTGTGTGTGAGTGTGTACGAGTGTGTGTAGGAGTGTGTGCGAGTGTGTGCGATTGTGTGTGTGAGTGTGTAGGACTGTATGTGCAAGTGTGTGCGAGTGTGTTCGAGTGTGTGAGTGTGTGCGAGTGTGTGTGAGTGTGTGTGAGTGTGTGCAAGTGTGTGTGTGCGAGTGTGTACGAGTGTGTGTGTGAGTTTGTGCAAGTGTGTTCGAGTGTGTGTGCGAGTGTGTGTGTGTGTGCAAGTGTGTGCGTGTGTGTGTGAGTGTGTGTGAGTGTGTGCATGAGTGAGTGTGTGCGAGTGTGTGTGAGTGTGTGTGTGTGAGTGTGTGCGAGTGTGTGTGCGAGTGTGTGTGCGAGTGTGTGCGTGCGAGTGTGTGCGAGTGTGTGTGTGTGAGTGTGTGCGACTGTGTGTTTGCGATTGTGTATTAGTGAATGTGTGCGAGTGTGCGTGAGTGTGTGCGTGTGGGTGTGTGTGTGTGCGAGTGTGTGCGAGTGAGTGTGTGCGAGTGTGAGTGTGTAGGACTGTGTGTGTGAGTGTGTGCAAGTGTGTGCGTGCGAGTGTGTGTGTGTGATTGTGTATGAGTGAGTGTGTGCGAGTGTGTGTGTGAGTGTGTGCAAGTGTGTTTGAGTGTGTTTGTGCGAGTGTGTATGAGTGTGTGTGTGCGAGTGTGTGCAAGTGTGTTTGTGCGAGTGTGTATGAGTGTGTGTGTGCGAGTGTGTGCAAGTGTGTGTGATTGCGTGTGAGTGTGTGTATGAGTGAGTGTGTGCGAGTGTGTGCGTGTGAGTCTGTGTGTGCACGCGAGTGTGTGCGAGTGTGTGAGTGTGTGTGCGAATGTGTGTGTGTGAGTGTGTGCGAGTGTGTATGAGTGTATGTGCGAGTGTGTGCCAGTGTGTGCGAGTGTGTGTGTGCGAGTGTGTGCAAGTGTGTGCGAGTGAGTGTGTGCGAGTGTGTGCGAGAGTGTGCGAGTGTGTGTGTGCGAGTGTGTGTGCGAGTGTGTGTGCAATTGTGTATGAGTGTGTTCGAGTGTGTGTGAGTTTGTGCAAGTGTGTGCGTGTGTGCGTGCGAGTGCGTGCGAGTGAGTGTGAGTGTGTGCGAGTGTGTGTGATTGTGTGTGTGAGTGTGTAGGACTGTATGTGCAAGTGTGTGCGAGTGTGTTCGAGTGTGTGAGTGTGTGCGAGTGTGTGTGAGTGTGTGTGAGTGTGTGCAAGTGTGTGTGTGCGAGTGTGTACGAGTGTGTGTGTGAGTTTGTGCAAGTGTGTTCGAGTGTGTGTGCGAGTGTGTATGAGTGTGTGTGTGTGTGCAAGTGTGTGCGTGTGTGTGCGTGTGTGTGTGAGTGTGTGCATGAGTGAGTGTGTGCGAGTGTGTGTGAGTGTGTGTGTGTGAGTGTGTGCGAGTGTGTGTGCGAGTGTGTGTGCGAGTGTGTGCGTGCGAGTGTGTGCGAGTGTGTGTGTGTGAGTGTGTGCGACTGTGTGTGTGCGATTGTGTATTAGTGAATGTGTGCGAGTGTGCGTGAGTGTGTGCGTGTGAGTGTGTGTGTGTGCGAGTGTGTGCGAGTGAGTGTGTGCGAGTGTGAGTGTGTAGGACTGTGTGTGTGAGTGTGTGCAAGTGTGTGCGTGCGAGTGTGTGTGTGTGATTGTGTATGAGTGAGTGTGTGCGAGTGTGTGTGTGAGTGTGTGCAAGTGTGTTTGAGTGTGTTTGTGCGAGTGTGTATGAGTGTGTGTGTGCGAGTGTGTGCAAGTGTGTTTGTGTGAGTGTGTATGAGTGTGTGTGTGCGAGTGTGTGCAAGTGTGTGTGATTGTGTGTGAGTGTGTGTATGAGTGAGTGTGTGCGAGTGTGTGCGTGTGAGTCTGTGTGTGCACGCGAGTGTGTGCGAGTGTGTGAGTGTGTGTGCGAATGTGTGTGTGTGAGTGTGTGCGAGTGTGTATGAGTGTATGTGCGAGTGTGTGCCAGTGTGTGCGAGTGTGTGTGTGCGAGTGTGTGCAAGTGTGTGCGAGTGAGTGTGTGCGAGTGTGTGCGAGAGTGTGCGAGTGTGTGTGTGCGAGTGTGTGTGTGTGTGCGAGTGTGTGTGCAATTGTGTATGAGTGTGTTCGAGTGTGTGTGAGTTTGTGCAAGTGTGTGCGTGTGTGCGTGCGAGTGCGTGAAAGTGTGTGCAAGTGTGTGTGTGCAAGTGTGTGTGAGTGAGTGCGAGTGCGTGCAAATGTTTGCGCGAGTGTGCGAGTGTGGGCGTGCGAGTGTGTGCTAGTGTGCGCGAGTGTGTGAGTGTGTGCGAGTGTGCGTGAGTAAGTGTGTGTGAGAGTATGTGCGAGTGTTGCCGAGTGTGTGTGAGTGTGTAGGACTGTGTGCGCGAGTGTGTGTGCAAGTGTGTGTGTACGAGTGTGTTCGAGTGTGTGCAATTTTGTGCGAGTGTGTGTGTGCGAGTGCATATGAGTAAGTGTGTGCGAATGTGTGCGAGTGTGTGCGAGTGTGTGTGCGAGTGTGTGCGTGCGACTGTGTGCGTGCGACTGTGTGCAAGTGTGTGCGAGTGTTTGCGTGTGTGTGCGAGTGTGTGCAAGTGTGTGTGAGTGTGTGCGAGTGTGTGTGAGTGTGTGTGAGTGTGTGCAAGTGTGTGTGTGCGAGTGTGTGTGTGCGATTGTGTATGAATGTGTGCGAGTATGTGTGTGAGTGTGTGCGAGTGTGTGCGAGTGTGTGTGCGAGTGTATGCGTGAGTGTGTGCGTGTGAGTCTGTGTGTGCACACGAGTGTGTGAGTGTGTGTGCGAATGTGTGTGCGTGTGAGTGTGTGCGAGTGTGTATGAGTGTATGTGCGAGTGTGTGCCAGTGTGTGCGAGTGTGTGTGTGCGAGTGTGTGCAAGTGTGTGCGAGTGAGTGTGTGCGAGTTTGTGTGCGAGTGTGTGCGAGTGAGTGTGTGCGAATGTGTATGAGTGTGTGTGCGAGTGTGTGCAAGTGGGTGCGAGTGTGTGTGTGCGAGTGTGTGCAAGTGTGTGCGAGTATGTGTGAATGTGTGTTTGAGTGTGTGCGAGTGTGTGCCAGTGAGTGTGTGCGAGTGTTTGCGAGTGTGTGAGTGTGTGCATGCGAGTGTGTGCGTGCGGGTGTGTGCGAGTGTGTGTGAGTGTGTGTGTGAATGTGTGTGTGTGCGAGTGTGCGTGCGAGTGAGTGTGTGAGTGTGTGTGCAATTGTGTATGAGTGTGTGCAAGTGTGTGTGCGTTTGTGCGAGTGTGTGCGTGTGTGTGTGCGAGTGCGTGTGAGTGAGTGCGAGTGCGTGCAAATGTTTGCGCGAGTGTGCGAGTGTGGGCGTGCGAGTGTGTGCTAGTGTGCGCGAGTGTGTGAGTGTGTGCGAGTGTGCGTGAGTAAGTGTGTGTGAGAGTATGTGCGAGTGTTGCCGAGTGTGTGTGAGTGTGTAGGACTGTGTGCGCGAGTGTGTGTGCAAGTGTGTGTGTACGAGTGTGTTCGAGTGTGTGCAATTTTGTGCGAGTGTGTGTGTGCGAGTGCATATGAGTAAGTGTGTGCGAATGTGTGCGAGTGTGTGCGAGTGTGTGTGCGAGTGTGTGCGTGCGACTGTGTGCGTGCGACTGTGTGCAAGTGTGTGCGAGTGTTTGCGTGTGTGTGCGAGTGTGTGCAAGTGTGTGTGAGTGTGTGCGAGTGTGTGTGAGTGTGTGTGAGTGTGTGCAAGTGTGTGTGTGCGAGTGTGTGTGTGCGATTGTGTATGAATGTGTGCGAGTATGTGTGTGAGTGTGTGCGAGTGTGTGCGAGTGTGTGTGCGAGTGTATGCGTGAGTGTGTGCGTGCGAGTCTGTGTGTGCACACGAGTGTGTGAGTGTGTGTGCGAATGTGTGTGCGTGTGAGTGTGTGCGAGTGTGTATGAGTGTATGTGCGAGTGTGTGCCAGTGTGTGCGAGTGTGTGTGTGCGAGTGTGTGCAAGTGTGTGCGAGTGAGTGTGTGCGAGTTTGTGTGCGAGTGTGTGCGAGTGAGTGTGTGCGAATGTGTATGAGTGTGTGTGCGAGTGTGTGCAAGTGGGTGCGAGTGTGTGTGTGCGAGTGTGTGCAAGTGTGTGCGAGTATGTGTGAATGTGTGTTTGAGTGTGTGCGAGTGTGTGCCAGTGAGTGTGTGCGAGTGTTTGCGAGTGTGTGAGTGTGTGCATGCGAGTGTGTGCGTGCGGGTGTGTGCGAGTGTGTGTGAGTGTGTGTGTGAATGTGTGTGTGTGCGAGTGTGCGTGCGAGTGAGTGTGTGAGTGTGTGTGCAATTGTGTATGAGTGTGTGCAAGTGTGTGTGCGTTTGTGCGAGTGTGTGCGTGTGTGTGTGCGAGTGCGTGTGAGTGAGTGCGAGTGCGTGCAAATGTTTGCGCGAGTGTGCGAGTGTGGGCGTGCGAGTGTGTGCTAGTGTGCGCGAGTGTGTGAGTGTGTGCGAGTGTGCGTGAGTAAGTGTGTGTGAGAGTATGTGCGAGTGTTGCCGAGTGTGTGTGAGTGTGTAGGACTGTGTGCGCGAGTGTGTGTGCAAGTGTGTGTGTACGAGTGTGTTCGAGTGTGTGCAATTTTGTGCGAGTGTGTGTGTGCGAGTGCATATGAGTAAGTGTGTGCGAATGTGTGCGAGTGTGTGCGAGTGTGTGTGCGAGTGTGTGCGTGCGACTGTGTGCGTGCGACTGTGTGCAAGTGTGTGCGAGTGTTTGCGTGTGTGTGCGAGTGTGTGCAAGTGTGTGTGAGTGTGTGCGAGTGTGTGTGAGTGTGTGTGAGTGTGTGCAAGTGTGTGTGTGCGAGTGTGTGTGTGCGATTGTGTATGAATGTGTGCGAGTATGTGTGTGAGTGTGTGCGAGTGTGTGCGAGTGTGTGCATGCGAGTATGTGCAAATGTGTGCGAGAGTGTGCGAGTGTGAGCGTGCGAGTGTGTGCGAGTGTGCGCGAGTGTGTGCGTGTGAGTGAGTGTGTGTGTGAGTGTGAGTGTGTGCTAGTATGCATGAGTGTGTGAGTGTGTGTGAGTGTGCGCGAGTGTGCGTGTGAGTGAGTGAGTGTGTGTGAGTGTGTGTGCGAGTGTGTGTGAGTGTGTACGAGTGTGTGTAGGAGTGTGTGCGAGTGTGTGCGATTGTGTGTGTGAGTGTGTAGGACTGTATGTGCAAGTGTGTGCGAGTGTGTTCGAGTGTGTGAGTGTGTGCGAGTGTGTGTGAGTGTGTGTGAGTGTGTGCAAGTGTGTGTGTGCGAGTGTGTGTGTGCGAGTGTGTGTGTGAGTGTGTGCAAGTGTGTTTGAGTGTGTGTGCGAGTGTGTATGAGTGTGTGTGTGTGTGTGTGCAAGTGTGTGCGTGTGTGTGTGAGTGTGAGTGTGTGCATGAGTGAGTGTGTGCGAGTGTGTGTGAGTGTGTGTGTGTGAGTGTGTGCGAGTGTGTGTGAGAGTGTGTGTGCGAGTGTGTGCGTGCGAGTGTGTGCGAGTGTGTATGTGTGAGTGTGTGCGAGTGTGTGTGTGCGATTGTGTATTAGTGAATGTGTGCGAGTGTGCGTGAGTGTGTGCGTGTGAGTGTGTGTGTGTGCGAGTGTGTGCGAGTGAGTGTGTGCGAGTGTGTGTGTGCGATTGTGCATAAGTGTGTGCGAGTGTGAGTGTGTAGGACTGTGTGTGCGAGTGTGTGTGAGTGTGTGCAAGTGTGTGCGTGCGAGTGTGTGTGTGCGAGTGTGTGTGATTGTGTATGAGTGAGTGTGTGCGAGTGTGTGTGTGAGTGTGTGCAAGTGTGTTTGAGTGTGTTTGTGCGAGTGTGTATGAGTGTGTGTGTGCGAGTGTGTGCAAGTGTGTTTGTGCGAGTGTGTATGAGTGTGTGTGTGCGAGTGTGTGCAAGTGTGTGTGATTGTGTGTGAGTGTGTGTATGAGTGTGTGTGTGCGAGTGTGTGCATGTGAGTCTGTGTGTGCACGCGAGTGTGTGCGAGTGTGTGAGTGTGTGTGCGAATGTGTGTGTGCGAGTGTGTATGAGTGTATGTGCGAGTGTGTGCCAGTGTGTGCGAGTGTGTGTGTGCGAGTGTGTGCAAGTGTGTGCGAGTGAGTGTGTGCGAGTGTGTGCGAGAGTGTGCGAGTGTGTGTGTGCGAGTGTGTGTGTGCGAGTGTGTGTGTGCGAGTGTGTGTGCAATTGTGTATGAGTGTGTTCGAGTGTGTGTGAGTTTGTGCAAGTGTGTGCGTGTGTGCGTGCGAGTGCGTGCGATTGAGTGCGAGTGTGTGCGAGTGTGTGTGAGTGTGTGTATGCGAGTGTGTGTGCGATTGTGTATGAGTGTGTGCGAGTGTGTTTGAGTTTGTGCGAGTGTGTATGTGTGTGTGTGCGAGTGTGTGCTAGTGTGCACGAGTGTTTGAGTGTGTGCGAGTGTGCCTGAGTAAGTGTGTGTGTGATTGTGTGCGAGTGTTTCCGAGTGTGTGTGTGAGTGAGTAGGACTGTGTGTGCGAGTGTTTGCGAGTGTGTGTGCGAGCGTGTGTGTGCGAGTGTGTTCGAGGGTGTGCAATTGTGTGCAAGTGTGTGTGTGCGAGTGCGAGTCCATATGAGTGAGTGTGTGAATGTGTGCGAGTGTGTGCCAGTGTGTGTGTGTGCGAGTGTGTGTGAGTGTGTGTATGACTGTGTGTGCGAGTGTGTGCGTGCGAGTGTGTGAGAGTGTGTATGAGTGTATGTGCGAGTGTGTGTGCGAGTGTGTGCGAGTGTGTGTTCGAGTGTGTGTGTTCGCATGTGTGCAAGTGTGTGCGAGTGTGTGTGCGAGTGCGTACGAGTGTGTGTGCACGAGTGTGTGCGTTTGAGTGTGTGCGAGTGTGTGTGTGCGCGCGAGTGTGTGCGAGTGTGTGAGTGTGTGTGCGAATGTGTGTGAGTGTGTGCGAGTGTGTATGAGTGTATGTGCGAGTATGTGCCAGTGTGTGCGAGTGTGTGTGTGTGAGTGCGTGCAAATGTGTGCGAGTGAGTGTGTGCGAGAGTGTGCACGAGTGTGCTCGAGTGAGTGGGTGCATGTAAGTGTGTGCGTGCGAGTGTGTGCGAATGTGTGCGAGTGTGTGCATGCGAGTGTGTGCGTGCAAGTGTTTGCGTGCGAGTGTGTGCGAGTGTGTGCAAGTGTGTGAGTGTGTGCGAGTGTGTGTGTGAGTGTGTCCGAGTGTGTGCAAATGTGCCCGAGTGTGCGCGAGTGTGCACGAGTGAATGGGTGCGAGTGTGTGTGAGTGTGTATGAGTGAGTGTGTGTGAGTTTGTGTGCGAGTGACTGTGTGCGAATGTGTGCAAGTGTCTTTGTGAGTGTGTGTGCGAGTGTGTGTTTGCGAGTGTGTGCGAGTGTGTGCGAGTGTGTGTGAGTGTGTGCGAGTGTGTGTGCGAGTGTGTGCGAGTATGTGCAAATGTGCCCGAGTGTGCACGAGTGTGCACGAGTGAGTGTGTGCGAGTGTGTGCAAGTGTGTGTGAGTGTGTGCCAGTGTGTGTGTGCGAGTGTGTGCGAGTGTGTGTATGAGTGTGTGTGTTTGATTGTGCAAGTGTGTTTGTGAGTGTGTGTGCGAGTGTGTGCGTGCGAGTGTGTGCGAGTGTGTGTGAGTGTGTGCGAGTGTGTGTGCGAGTGTGTGCGAGTGTGTGCAAGTGTGTGTGAGTGTGTGCCAGTGTGTGTGTGCGAGTGTGTGTATGAGTGTGTGTGTTCGATTGTGTATAAGTGTGTGCGAGTGTGTGTGTGAGTGTGTGTGCAAGTGTGTGTGCGAGTGTGTTCGATTGTGTGCGAATGTGTGTGTGAGTGTGAGTGAGTGTGTACGAGTGTGTGCGAGTGTGTGCGAGTGTGTGTGCGAGTGTGTGCGAGTGTGTGCGATTGTGTGTGTGAGTGTGTAGGACTGTATGTGCGAGTGTGTGCGAGTGTGTATGAGTGTGTGTGTGTGCGTGTGTGCAAGTGTGTGCGAGTGAGTGTGTGTGAGTGTGTGTGCGAGTGTGTGTGCGAGTGTGTGCGAGTGTGAGCGATTGTGTGTGAGAGTGTGTAGGTCTGTATGTGCGAGTGTGTATGAGTGTGTGTGAGTGTGTGCAAGTGTGTGTGAGTGTGTGTGAGTGTGTGTGCGAGTGTGTGCATGCGAGTGTGTGCGTGCGAGTGTGTGCGTGCGAGTGTGTGCGACTGTGTGCGAGTATGTGAGTGCGAGTGTGTGAGCATGTGTGAGTGTGTGCAAGTGTGTGCGTGCGAGTGTGTGTGTGCGAGTGTGTGTGATTGTGTATGAGTGAGTGTGTGCAAGTGTGTTTGAGTGAGTGTGTGTGTGCGAGTGTGTGTGCGAGTGTGTGCACGAGTGTGTGCGTGCGAGTGTGTGCGAGTGTGTGCATGCGAGTGTGTGTGTGTGCACGCGAGTTTGTGTGAGTGTGTGAGTGTGTGTGCGAATGTGTGTGCGTGTGAGTGTGAGCGAGTGTGTATGAGTGTATGTGCGAGTGTGTGCCAGTGTGTGCGAGTGTGTGTGTGCGAGTGTGTGCAAGTGTGTGCGAGTGTGTGTGTGCGAGTGTGTGCGAGAGTGTGCGAGTGTTTGTGTGCGAGTGTGTGTGTGCGAGTGTGTGTGCAATTGTGTATGAGTGTGTGCGAGTGTGTGTGAGTTTGTGCGAGTGTGTTCGTGTGTGTGTGTGCGAGTGTGTGCTAGTGTGCACGAGTGTTTGAGTGTGTGCGAGTGTGCCTGAGTAATTGTGTGTGTGATTGTGTGCGAGTGTTTCCGAGTGTGTGTGTGAGTGAGTAGGACTGTGTGTGCGAGTGTGTGCGAGTGTGTGTACGAGCGTGTGTGTGCGAATGTGTTCGAGTGTGTGCAATTGTGTACGAGTGTGTGTGTGCGAGTGCGAGTCCGTATGAGTGAGTGTGTGAATGTGTGCGATTGTGTGCCAGTGTGTGTGTGCGAGTGTGTGTACGAGTGTGTGCGAGTGTGTGCGTGCGAGTGTGTATGAGTGTATGTGCGAGTGTGTGTGCGAGTGTGTGCGAGTGTGTGTGCGAGTGTGTGTGTTCGAGTGTGTGCAAGTGTGTGCGAGTGTGTGTGCGAGTGCGTACGAGTGTGTTCGTGTGTGCACGAGTGTGTGCGTGTGAGTGTGTGCGAGTGTGTGCGTCCGATTGTGTGCGAGTGTGCTCGAGTGAGTGGGTGTGAGTGTGTGCGAGTGTGCATGAGTGAGTGTATGTGAGTGTGTGCGTGTGTGCGAGTTTGTGTGCGAGTGTGCTCGAGTGAATGGGTGCGAGTGTGTGTGAGTGTGTGCGAGTGAGTGCAAGTGTGTGCGAGTGTGTGGGTGCGAGTGTGTGCAAGTGTGTGCGAGTGTGTGTGAATGTGTGTTCGAGTGTGTGCGTGCGAGTATGTGCGAGTGTGCTCGAGTGAATGGGTGCGAGTGTGTGCGAGTGTGTGTGAGTGTGTGCGAGTGAGTGTGTGCGAGTGTGTATGAGTGAGTGTGTGTGAGTGTGTGCGAGTTTGTGTGCGAGTGTGTGCGAGTGAGTGTGTGCGAATGTGTATGAGTGTGTGTGCGAGTGTGTGCAAGTGGGTGCGAGTGTGTGGGTGCGAGTGTGTGCAAGTGTGTGCGAGTATGTGTGAATGTGTGTTTGAGTGTGTGCGAGTGTGTGCCAGTGAGTGTGTGCGAGTGTTTGCGAGTGTGTGTGCGAGTGTGTGTGTGAGTGTGTGCGTGCGAGTGTGTGCGTGCGGGTGTTTGCGAGTGTGTGTGAGTGTGTGTGCGAATGTGTGTGTGTGCGAGTGTGCGTGCGAGTGAGTGTGTGAGTGTGTGTGCAATTGTGTATGAGTGTGTGCGAGTGTGTGTGAGTTTGTGCAAGTGTGTGCGTGTGTGCGTGCGAGTGCGTGCGAGTTAGTGCGAGTGTGTGCGAGTGTGTTTGAGTGTGTGTATGCGAGTGTGTGTGCGATTGTGTATGAGTGTGTGCGAGTGTGTGTGAGTTTGTGCGAGTGTGTGTGTGTGCGAGTGTGTGCTAGTGTGCACGAGTGTTTGAGTGTGTGCGAGTGTGCCTGAGTAAGTGTGTGTGTGATTGTGTGCGAGTGTTTCCGAGTGTGTGTGTGAGTGAGTAGGACTGTGTGTGGGAGTGTGTTCGAGGGTGTGCAATTGTGTGCAAGTGTGTGTGTGCGAGTGCGAGTCCATATGAGTGAGTGTGTGAATGTGTGCGAGTGTGTGCCAGTGTGTGTGTGCGAGTGTGTGTATGAGTGTGTGCGAGTGTGTGCGTGCGAGTGTGTGCGAGTGTGTATGAGTGTATGTGCGAGTGTGTGTGCGAGTGTGTGTTCGAGTGTGTGTGTTAGCGTGTGTGCAAGTGTGTGCGAGTGCGTACGAGTGTGTGTGAGTGTGCACGAGTGTGTGCGTGTGAGTGTGTGCGAGTGTGTGTGTGCGCGTGAGTGTGTGTGAGTGTGTGAGTGTGTGTGTGAATGTGTGTGTGTGTGAGTGTGTGTGCGAATGTGTGTGCGTGTGAGTGTGTGCGAGTGTGTATGAGTGTATGTGCGAGTATGTGCCAGTGTGTGCGAGTGTGTGTGTGTGAGTGTGTGCAAGTGTGTGCGAGTGAGTGTGTGCGAGAGTGTGCGAGTGTGTGTGTGCGAGTATGTGTGTGCGAGTGTGTGTGTGCGAGAGTGTGCGAGTGTGTGTGTGCGAGTGTGTGTGTGCGAGTGTGTGTGCAATTGTGTATGAGTGTGTGCGAGTGTGTGTGAGTTTGTGCAAGTGTGTGCGTGTGTGCGTACGAGTGCGTGCGAGTGAGTGCGAGTGTGTGCGAGTGTGTGTATGCGAGTGTGTGTGCGATTGTGTATGAGTGTGTGCGAGTGTGAGTGAGTTTGTGCGAGTGTGTGCGAGTGTGTGCTAGTGTGCATGAGTGTTTGAGTGTGTGCGAGTGTTTGTGAGTAAGTGTGTGTGTGATTGTGTGCGAGTGTTTCCGAGTGTGTGTGCGAGTGTGTGCGAGTGTGTGTACGAGCGTGTGTGTGCGAATGTGTTCGAGTGTGTGCAATTGTGTACGAGTGTGTGTGTGCGAGTGCGAGTCCGTATGAGTGAGTGTGTGAATGTGTGCGATTGTGTGCCAGTGTGTGTGTGCGAGTGTGTGTACGAGTGCGTGCGAGTGTGTGCGTGCGAGTGTGTATGAGTGTATGTGCGAGTGTGTGTGCGAGTGTGTGCGAGTGTGTGTGCGAGTGTGTGTGTTCGAGTGTGTGCAAGTGTGTGCGAGTGTGTGTGCGAGTGCGTACGAGTGTGTTCGTGTGTGCACGAGTGTGTGCGTGTGAGTGTGTGCGAGTGTGTGCGTCCGATTGTGTGCGAGTGTGCTCGAGTGAGTGGGTGTGAGTGTGTGCGAGTGTGCATGAGTGAGTGTATGTGAGTGTGTGCGTGTGTGCGAGTTTGTGTGCGAGTGTGCTCGAGTGAATGGGTGCGAGTGTGTGTGAGTGTGTGCGAGTGAGTGCAAGTGTGTGCGAGTGTGTGGGTGCGAGTGTGTGCAAGTGTGTGCAAGTGTGTGTGAATGTGTGTTCGAGTGTGTGCGAGTGTGTGCGTGCGAGTATGTGCGAGTGTGCTCGAGTGAATGGGTGCGAGTGTGTGCGAGTGTGTGTGAGTGTGTGCGAGTGAGTGTGTGCGATTGTGTATGAGTGAGTGTGTGTGAGTGTGTGCGAGTTTGTGTGCGAGTGTGTGCGAGTGAGTGTGTGCAAATGTGTATGAGTGTGTGTGCGAGTGTGTGCAAGTGGGTGCGAGTGTGTGGGTGCGAGTGTGTGCAAGTGTGTGCGAGTATGTGTGAATGTGTGTTTGAGTGTGTGCGAGTGTGTGCCAGTGAGTGTGTGCGAGTGTTTGCGAGTGTGTGTGCGAGTGTGTGTGTGCGGGTGTTTGCGAGTGTGTGTGAGTGTGTGTGCGAATGTGTGTGTGTGCGAGTGTGCGTGCGAGTGAGTGTGTGAGTGTGTGTGCAATTGTGTATGAGTGTGTGCGAGTGTGTGTGAGTTTGTGCAAGTGTGTGCGTGTGTGCGTGCGAGTGCGTGCGAGTGAGTGCGAGTGTGTGCCAGTGTGTGCGAGTGTGTGTATGCGAGTGTGTGTGAGTTTGTGCGAGTGTGTGTGTGTGTGTGTGCGAGTGTGTGCTAGTGTGCACGAGTGTTTGAGTGTGTGCGAGTGTGCCTGAGTAAGTGTGTGTGTGATTGTGTGCGAGTGTTTCCGAGTGTGTGTGTGAGTGAGTAGGACTGTGTGTGCGAGTGTGTTCGAGGGTGTGCAATTGTGTGCAAGTGTGTGTGTGCGAGTGCGAGTCCATATGAGTGAGTGTGTGAATGTGTGCGAGTGTGTGCCAGTGTGTGTGTGCGAGTGTGTGTATGAGTGTGTGCGAGTGTGTGCGTGCGAGTGTGTGCGAGTGTGTATGAGTGTATGTGCGAGTGTGTGTGCGAGTGTGTGTTCGAGTGTGTGTGTTAGCGTGTGTGCAAGTGTGTGCGAGTGCGTACGAGTGTGTGTGAGTGTGCATGAGTGTGTGCGTGTGAGTGTGTGCGAGTGTGTGTGTGCGCGTGAGTGTGTGTGAGTGTGTGAGTGTGTGTGTGAATGTGTGTGTGTGTGAGTGTGTGTGCGAATGTGTGTGCGTGTGAGTGTGTGCGAGTGTGTATGGGTGTATGTGCGAGTATGTGCCAGTGTGTGCGAGTGTGTGTGTGTGAGTGTGTGCAAGTGTGTGCGAGTGAGTGTGTGCGAGAGTGTGCGAGTGTGTGTGTGCAAGTATGTGTGTGCGAGTGTGTGTGTGCGAGAGTGTGCGAGTGTGTGTGTGCGAGTGTGTGTGTGCGAGTGTGTGTGCAATTGTGTATGAGTGTGTGCGAGTGTGTGTGAGTTTGTGCAAGTGTGTGCGTGTGTGCGTACGAGTGCGTGCGAGTGAGTGCGAGTGTGTGCGAGTGTGTGTATGCGAGTGTGTGTGCGATTGTGTATGAGTGTGTGCGAGTGTGAGTGAGTTTGTGCGAGTGTGTGCGAGTGTGTGCTAGTGTGCATGAGTGTTTGAGTGTGTGCGAGTGTGCGTGAGTAACTGTGTGTGTGATTGTGTGCGAGTGTTTCCGAGTGTGTGTGCGAGTGTGTGCGAGTGTGTGTACGAGCGTGTGTGTGCGAATGTGTTCGAGTGTGTGCAATTGTGTACGAGTGTGTGTGTGCGAGTGCGAGTCCGTATGAGTGAGTGTGTGAATGTGTGCGATTGTGTGCCAGTGTGTGTGTGCGAGTGTGTGTACGAGTGTGTGCGAGTGTGTGCGTGCGAGTGTGTATGAGTGTATGTGCGAGTGTGTGTGCGAGTGTGTGCGAGTGTGTGTGCGAGTGTGTGTGTTCGAGTGTGTGCAAGTGTGTGCGAGTGTGTGTGCGAGTGCGTACGAGTGTGTTCGTGTGTGCACGAGTGTGTGCGTGTGAGTGTGTGCGAGTGTGTGCATCCGATTGTGTGCGAGTGTGCTCGAGTGAGTGGGTGTGAGTGTGTGCGAGTGTGCATGAGTGAGTGTATGTGAGTGTGTGCGTGTGTGCGAGTTTGTGTGCGAGTGTGCTCGAGTGAATGGGTGCGAGTGTGTGTGAGTGTGTGCGAGTGAGTGCAAGTGCGTGCGAGTGTGTGGGTGTGAGTGTGTGCAAGTGTGTGCGAGTGTGTGTGAATGTGTGTTCGAGTGTGTGCGAGTGTGTGCGTGCGAGTATGTGCGAGTGTGCTCGAGTGAATGGGTGCGAGTGTGTGCGAGTGTGTGTGAGTGTGTGCGAGTGAGTGTGTGCGAGTGTGTATGAGTGAGTGTGTGTGAGTGTGTGCGAGTTTGTGTGCGAGTGTGTGCGAGTGAGTGTGTGCGAATGTGTATGAGTGTGTGTGCGAGTGTGTGCAAGTGGGTGCGAGTGTGTGGGTGCGAGTGTGTGCAAGTGTGTGCGAGTATGTGTGAATGTGTGTTTGAGTGTGTGCGAGTGTGTGCCAGTGAGTGTGTGCGAGTGTTTGCGAGTGTGTGTGCGAGTGTGTGTGTGAGTGTGTGCGTGCGAGTGTGTGCGTGCGGGTGTTTGCGAGTGTGTGTGAGTGTGTGTGTGAATGTGTGTGTGCGAGTGTGCGTGCGAGTGAGTGTGTGAGTGTGTGTGCAATTGTGTATGAGTGTGTGCGAGTGTGTGTGCGTTTGTGCGAGTGTGTGCGTGTGTGTGTGCGAGTTCGTGTGAGTGAGTGCGAGTTTGTGCAAATGTGTGCGCGAGTGTGCGAGTGTGGGCGTGCGAGTGTGTGCTAGTGTGCGCGAGTGTGTGAGTGTGTGCGAGTGTGCGTGAGTAAGGGTGTGAGAGTATGTGCGAGTGTTGCCGAGTGTGTGTGTGAGTGTGTAGGACTGTGTGCACGAGTGTGTGTGCAAGTGTGTGTGTACGAGTGTGTTCGAGTGTGTGCAATTTTGTGCGAGTGTGTGTGTGCGAGTGCATATGAGTAAGTGTGTGCGAATGTGTGCGAGTGTGTGCGAGTGTGTGTGCGAGTGTGTGTGCAATTGTGTATGAGTGTGTTCGAGTGTGTGTGAGTTTGTGCAAGTGTGTGCGTGTGTGCGTGCGAGTGCGTGCGAGTGAGTGCGAGTGTGTGCGAGTGTGTGCGAGTGTGTGTATGCGAGTGTGTGTGCGATTGTGTATGAGTGTGTGCGAGTGTGTGTGAGTTTGTGCGAGTGTGTGTGTGTGTGCGAGTGTGTGCTAGTGTGCACGAGTGTTTGAGTGTGTGCAAGTGTGCCTGAGTAAGTGTGTGTGTGATTGTCTGCGAGTGTTTCCGAGTGTGTGTGTGAGTGAGTAGGACTGTATGTGCGAGTGTTTGCGAGTGTGTGTGCGAGCGAGTGTGTGCGAGTGTGTTCGAGGGTGTGCAATTGTGTGCAAGTGTGTGTGTGCGAGTGCGAGTCCATATGAGTGAGTGTGTGAATGTGTGCGAGTGTGTGCCAGTGTGTGTGTGCGAGTGTGTGTGTGCGAGTGTGTGTGCAATTGTGTATGAGTGTGTTCGAGTGTGTGTGAGTTTGTGCTAGTGTGTGCGTGTGTGCGTGCGAGTGCGTGCGAGTGAGTGCGAGTGTGTGCGAGTGTGTGCGAGTGTGTGTATGCGAGTGTGTGTGCGATTGTGTATGAGTGTGTGCGAGTGTGTGTGAGTTTGTGCGAGTGTGTGTGTGTGTGCGAGTGTGTGCTAGTGTGCACGAGTGTTTGAGTGTGTGCAAGTGTGCCTGAGTAAGTGTGTGTGTGATTGTCTGCGAGTGTTTCCGAGTGTGTGAGTGAGTAGGACTGTATGTGCGAGTGTTTGCGAGTGTGTGTGCGAGCGAGTGTGTGCGAGTGTGTTCGAGGGTGTGCAATTGTGTGCAAGTGTGTGTGTGCGAGTGCGAGTCCATATGAGTGAGTGTGTGAATGTGTGCGAGTGTGTGCCAGTGTGTGTGTGCGAGTGTGTGTACGAGTGTGTGCGAGTGTGTGCGAGTGTGTATGAGTGTATGTGCGAGTGTGTGTGCGAGTGTGTGCGAGTGTGTGTTCGAGTGTGTGTGTTCGCGTGTGTGCAAGTGTGTGCGAGTGTGTGTGCGAGTGCGTACGAGTGTGTGTGAGTGTGCACGAGTGTGTGCGTGTGAGTGTGTGCGAGTGTGTGTGTGCACGCGAGTGTGTGTGAGTGTGTGTGTGAGTTTGTGCCAGTGTGTGCGAGTGTGTGTGTGTGAGTGTGTGCAAATGTGTGCGAGTGAGTGTGTGCAAGAGTGTGCACGAGTGTGCTCGAGTGAGTGGGTGCATGTAAGTGTGTGCGTGCGAGTGTGTGCGAATGTGTGCGAGTGTGTGCATGTGAGTGTGTGCGTGCAAGTGTTTGCGTGCGAGTGTGTGCGAGTGTGTGCAAGTGTGTGAGTGTGTGCGAGTGTGTGTGTGAGTGTGTCCGAGTGTGTGTAAATGTGCCTGAGTGTGCGCGAGTGTGCACGAGTGAATGGGTGCGAGTGTGTGTGAGTGTGTATGAGTGAGTGTGTGTGAGTTTGTGTGCGAGTGAGTGTGTGCGAATGTGTGCAAGTGTGTTTGTGAGTGTGTGTGCGAGTGTGTGCATGCGAGTGTGTGCGAGTGTGTGCGAGTGTGTGTGAGTGTGTGCGAGTGTGTGCGAGTGTGTGCAAATGTGCCCGAGTGTGCACGAGTGAGTGTGTGCGAGTGTGTGCAAGTGTGTGTGAGTGTGTGTCAGTGTGTGTGTGCGAGTGTGTGCGAGTGTGTGTATGAGTGTGTGTGTTCGATTGTGCAAGTGTGTTTGTGAGTGTGTGTGCGAGTGTGTGTGAGTGTGTGCGAGTGTGTGTGCGAGTGTGTGCGAGTGTGTGCAAATGTGCCCGAGTGTGCACGAGTGTGCACGAGTGAGTGTGTGCGAGTGTGTGCAAGTGTGTGTGAGTGTGTGCCAGTGTGTGTGTGCGAGTGTGTGCGAGTGTGTGTATGAGTGTGTGTGTTCGATTGTGTATAAGAGTGTGTGTGAGTGTGTGTGCAAGTGTGTGTGTGCGAGTGTGTTCGATTGTGTGCGAATGTGTGTGTGAGTGTGAGTGAGTGTGTACGAGTGTGTTCGAGTGTGTGTGCGAGTGTGTGCGATTGTGTGTGTGAGTGTGTAGGACTGTATGTGCAAGTGTGTGCGAGTGTGTATGAGTGTGTGTGTGAGTGTGTGCAAGTGTGTGCGAGTGAGTGTGTGTGAGTGTGTGTGCGAGTGTGTGTGCGAGTGTGTGTGCGAGTGTGTGCGAGTGTGTGCGATTGTGTGTGAGAGTGTGTAGGACTGTATGTGCGAGTGTATATGAGTGTGTGTGTGAGTGTGTGCAAGTGTGTGCGAGTGAGTGTGTGTGAGTGTGTGTGCAAGTGTGTGTGTGCGTGTGAGTGTGTGCGTGCGAGTGTGTGCGACTGTGTGCGAGTGTGTGAGTGCGAGTGTGTGCGAATGTGTGCTAGTGTGTGCGTGCGAGTGTGCACGAGTGTGCACGAGTGTGTGCGTGTAAGTGTGTGTGTGCGAGTGTGTGCGAGTGTGCTCGAGTGAATGGGTGCGAGTGTGTGCGAGTGTGTGTGAGTGTGTCCGAGTGAGTGTGTGTGAGAGTGTATTAGTGAGTGTGTGTGAGTGTGTGCGTGTGTGCGAGTTTGTGTGCGAGTGTGTGCGAGTGTGCGAGTGTGTGCGTGCGAGTGTGTACGTGCGAGTGTGTGAGAGTGTGTGTGCGAATGTGAGTGCGAGTGAGTGTGTATGAGTGTGTGTAGGAGTGTGTGCGAGTGTGTGCGATTGTGTGTGTGAGTGTGTAGGACTGTGTGTGCAAGTGTGTGCGAGTGTGTTCGAGTGTGAGAGTGTGTGCGAGTGTGTGTGAGTGTGTGTGAGTGTGTGCAAGTGTGTGTGTGCGAGTATGTGTGTGTGTGTGAGTGTGTGCAAGTGTGTTCGAGTGTGTGTGCGAGTGTGTGTGAGTGTGTGTGTGCAAGTGTGTGCGCGTGTGTGTGAGTGTGTGTGAGTGTGTGCATGAGTGAGTGTGTGCGAGTGTGTGTGAGTGTGTGTGTGTGTGCGTGCGAGTGAGTGCGAGTGTGTGCGAGTGTGTGTATGCGAGTGTGTGTGCGATTGTGTATGAGTGTGTGCGAGTGTGTGTGAGTTTGTGCGAGTGTGTGTGTGTGTGTGCGAGTGTGTGCTAGTGTGCACGAGTGTTTGAGTGTGTGCGAGTGTGCCTGAGAGTGTGTGTGTGTCATTGTGTGCGAGTGTTTCCGAGTGTGTGTGTGAGTGAGTAGGACTGAGTGTGTGAGTGTTTGCGAGTGTGTGTGCGAGCGAGTGTGTGCGAGTGTGTTCGAGGGTGTGCAATTGTGTGCAAGTGTGTGTGTGCGAGTGCGAGTCCATATGAGTGAGTGTGTGAATGTGTGCGAGTGTGTGCCAGTGTGTGTGTGCGAGTGTGTGTACGAGTGTGTGCGAGTGTGTGCGTGCGAGTGTGTGCGAGTGTGTATGAGTGTATGTGCGAGTGTGTGTGCGAGTGTGTGTTCGAGTGTGTGTGTTCGCGTGTGTGCAAGTGTGTGCGAGTGTGTGTGCGAGTGCGTACGAGTGTGTGTGAGTGTGCACGAGTGTGTGCGTGTGAGTGTGTGCGAGTGTGTGTGTGCGCGCGAGTGTGTGTGAGTGTGTGTGCGAATGTGTGTGCGTGCGAGTGTGTGCGAGTGTGTGCGAGTGTGTGAGTGCGAGTGTGTGCGAATGTGTGTGAGTGTGTGCGTGCGAGTGTGCACGAGTGTGCACGAGTGTGTGCGTGTAAGTCTGTGCGTGCGAGTGTGTGCGAGTGTGCTCGAGTGAATGGGTGCGAGTGTGTGCGAGTGTGTGTGAGTGTGCGCGAGTGAGTGTGTGTGAGAGTGTATTAGTGAGTGTGTGAGAGTGTGTGCGTGTGTGCGAGTTTGTGTGCGAGTGTGTGCGAGTGTGCGAGTGTGTGCGTGCGAGTGTGTACGTGCGAGTGTGTGAGAGTGTGTGAGTGTGTGTGCGAATGTGAGTGCGAGTGAGTGTGTATGAGTGTGTGTAGGAGTGTGTGCGAGTGTGTGCGATTGTGTGTGTGAGTGTGTAGGACTGTATTTGCAAGTGTGTGCGAGTGTGTATGAGTGTGTGTGTGCAAGTGTGTGCGCGTGTGTGTGAGTGTTTGCATGAGTGAGTGTGTGCGAGTGTGTGTGTGTGTGAGTGCGTGCGACTGAGTGCGAGTGTGTGTGAGTGTGTGCGAGTGTGTGTATGCGAGTGTGTGTGCGATTGTGTATGAGTGTGTGCGAGTTTGTGTGAGTTTGTGCGAGTGTGTGTGTGTGTGTGTGCGAGTGTGTGCTAGTGTGCACGAGTATTTGAGTGTGTGCGAGTGTGCCTGAGTAAGTGTGTGTGTGATTGTGTGCGAGTGTTTCCGAGTGTGTGTGTGAGTGAGTAGGACTGTGTGTGCGATTGTTTGCGAGTGTGTTTGCGAGCGAGTGTGTGCGAGTGTGTTCGAGGGTGTGCAATTGTGTGCAAGTGTGTGTGTGCGAGTGCGAGTCCATATGAGTGAGTGTGTGAATGTGTGCGAGTGTGTGCCAGTGTGTGTGTGCGAGTGTGTGTACGAGTGTGTGCGAGTGTGTGCGTGCGAGTGTGTGCGAGTGTGTGCGAGTGAGTGTGTGTGAAAGTGTATTAGTGAGTGTGTGAGAGTGTGTGCGTGTGTGCGAATTTGTGTGCGAGTGTGTGCGAGTGTGCGAGTGTGTGCGTGCGAGTGTGTACGTGCGAGTGTGTGAGAGTGTGTGAGTGTGTGTGCGAATGTGAGTGCGAGTGGGTGTGTATGAGTGTGTGTAGGAGTGTGTGCGAGTGTGTGCGATTGTGTGTGTGAGTGTGTAGGACTGTATTTGCAAGTGTGTGCGAGTGTGTTCGAGTGTGTGAGTGTGTGCGAGTGTGTGTGAGTGTGTGTGAGTGTGTGCAAGTGTGTGTGTGCGAGTGTGTGTGTGTGAGTGTGTGCAAGTGTGTTCGAGTGTGTGTGCGAGTGTGTATGAGTGTGTGTGTGCAAGTGTGTGCGCGTGTGTGTGAGTGTGTGCATGAGTGAGTGTGTGCGAGTGTGTGTGAGTGTGTGTGTGTGAGTGCGTGCGAGTGCGTGCGAGTGTGTGCGTGCGAGTGTGCACGAGTGTGCACGAGTGTGTGCGTGTAAGTGTGTGTGTGCGAGTGTGTGCGAGTGTGCTCGAGTGAATGGGTGCGAGTGTGTGCGAGTGTGTGTGAGTGTGTGCGAGTGAGTGTGTGTGAGAGTGTATTAGTGAGTGTGTGTGAGTGTGTGCGTGTGTGCGAGTTTGTGTGCGAGTGTGTGCGAGTGTGCGAGTGTGTGCGTGCGAGTGTGTACGTGCGAGTGTGTGAGAGTGTGTGTGCGAATGTGAGTGCGAGTGAGTGTGTATGAGTGTGTGTAGGAGTGTGTGCGAGTGTGTGCGATTGTGTGTGTGAGTGTGTAGGACTGTGTGTGCAAGTGTGTGCGAGTGTGTTCGAGTGTGAGAGTGTGTGCGAGTGTGTGTGAGTGTGTGTGAGTGTGTGCAAGTGTGTGTGTGCGAGTGTGTGTGTGTGTGTGAGTGTGTGCAAGTGTGTTCGAGTGTGTGTGCGAGTGTGTATGAGTGTGTGTGTGCAAGTGTGTGCGTGTGTGTGTGAGTGTGTGTGAGTGTGTGCATGAGTGAGTGTGTGCGAGTGTGTGTGAGTGTGTGTGTGTGTGCGTGCGAGTGAGTGCGAGTGTGTGCGAGTGTGTGTATGCGAGTGTGTGTGCGATTGTGTATGAGTGTGTGCGAGTGTGTGTGAGTTTGTGCGAGTGTGTGTGTGTGTGTGCGAGTGTGTGCTAGTGTGCACGAGTGTTTGAGTGTGTGCGAGTGTGCCTGAGAGTGTGTGTGTGTCATTGTGTGCGAGTGTTTCCGAGTGTGTGTGTGAGTGAGTAGGACTGAGTGTGTGAGTGTTTGCGAGTGTGTGTGCGAGCGAGTGTGTGCGAGTGTGTTCGAGGGTGTGCAATTGTGTGCAAGTGTGTGTGTGCGAGTGCGAGTCCATATGAGTGAGTGTGTGAATGTGTGCGAGTGTGTGCAAGTGTGTGTGTGCGAGTGTGTGTACGAGTGTGTGCGAGTGTGTGCGTGCGAGTGTGTGCGAGTGTGTATGAGTGTATGTGCGAGTGTGTGTGCGAGTGTGTGTTCGAGTGTGTGTGTTCGCGTGTGTGCAAGTGTGTGCGAGTGTGTGTGCGAGTGCGTACGAGTGTGTGTGAGTGTGCACGAGTGTGTGCGTGTGAGTGTGTGCGAGTGTGTGTGTGCGCGCGAGTGTGTGTGAGTGTGTGTGCGAATGTGTGTGCGTGCGAGTGTGTGCGAGTGTGTGCGAGTGTGTGAGTGCGAATGTGTGCGAATGTGTGTGAGTGTGTGCGTGCGAGTGTGCACGAGTGTGCACGAGTGTGTGCGTGTAAGTCTGTGCGTGCGAGTGTGTGCGAGTGTGCTCGAGTGAATGGGTGCGAGTGTGTGCGAGTGTGTGTGAGTGTGTGCGAGTGAGTGTGTGTGAGAGTGTATTAGTGAGTGTGTGAGAGTGTGTGCGTGTGTGCGAGTTTGTGTGCGAGTGTGTGCGAGTGTGCGAGTGTGTGCGTGCGAGTGTGTACGTGCGAGTGTGTGAGAGTGTGTGAGTGTGTGTGCGAATGTGAGTGCGAGTGAGTGTGTATGAGTGTGTGTAGGAGTGTGTGCGAGTGTGTGCGATTGTGTGTGTGAGTGTGTAGGACTGTATTTGCAAGTGTGTGCGAGTGTGTTCGAGTGTGTGAGTGTGTGCGAGTGTGTGTGAGTGTGTGTGAGTGTGTGCAAGTGTGTGTGTGCGAGTGTGTGTGTGTGTGAGTGTGTGCAAGTGTGTTCGAGTGTGTGTGCGAGTGTGTATGAGTGTGTGTGTGCAAGTGTGTGCGCGTGTGTGTGAGTGTTTGCATGAGTGAGTGTGTGCGAGTGTGTGTGTGTGTGAGTGCGTGCGACTGAGTGCGAGTGTGTGTGAGTGTGTGCGAGTGTGTGTATGCGAGTGTGTGTGCGATTGTGTATGAGTGTGTGCGAGTTTGTGTGAGTTTGTGCGAGTGTGTGTGTGTGTGTGTGCGAGTGTGTGCTAGTGTGCACGAGTATTTGAGTGTGTGCGAGTGTGCCTGAGTAAGTGTGTGTGTGATTGTGTGCGAGTGTTTCCGAGTGTGTGTGTGAGTGAGTAGGACTGTGTGTGCGATTGTTTGCGAGTGTGTTTGCGAGCGAGTGTGTGCGAGTGTGTTCGAGGGTGTGCAATTGTGTGCAAGTGTGTGTGTGCGAGTGCGAGTCCATATGAGTGAGTGTGTGAATGTGTGCGAGTGTGTGCCAGTGTGTGTGTGCGAGTGTGTGTACGAGTGTGTGCGAGTGTGTGCGTGCGAGTGTGTGCGAGTGTGTGCGAGTGAGTGTGTGTGAAAGTGTATTAGTGAGTGTGTGAGAGTGTGTGCGTGTGTGCGAATTTGTGTGCGAGTGTGTGCGAGTGTGCGAGTGTGTGCGTGCGAGTGTGTACATGCGAGTGTGTGAGAGTGTGTGAGTGTGTGTGCGAATGTGAGTGCGAGTGAGTGTGTATGAGTGTGTGTAGGAGTGTGTGCGAGTGTGTGCGATTGTGTGTGTGAGTGTGTAGGACTGTATTTGCAAGTGTGTGCGAGTGTGTTCGAGTGTGTGAGTGTGTGCGAGTGTGTGTGAGTGTGTGTGAGTGTGTGCAAGTGTGTGTGTGCGAGTGTGTGTGTGTGAGTGTGTGCAAGTGTGTTCGAGTGTGTGTGCGAGTGTGTATGAGTGTGTGTGTGCAAGTGTGTGCGCGTGTGTGTGAGTGTGTGCATGAGTGAGTGTGTGCGAGTGTGTGTGAGTGTGTGTGTGTGAGTGCGTGCGAGTGCGTGCGAGTGTGTGCGAGTGTGTGCGAGTGTGTGTATGCGAGTGTGTGTGCGATTGTGTATGAGTGTGTGCGAGTTTGTGTGAGTTTGTGCGAGTGTGTGTGTGTGTGCGAGTGTGTGCTAGTGTGCACGAGTATTTGAGTGTGTGCGAGTGTGCCTGAGTAAGTGTGTGTGTGATTGTGTGCGAGTGTTTCCGAGTGTGTGTGTGAGTGAGTAGGACTGTGTGTGCGATTGTTTGCGAGTGTGTTTGCGAGCGAGTGTGTGCGAGTGTGTTCGAGGGTGTGCAATTGTGTGCAAGTGTGTGTGTGCGAGTGCGAGTCCATATGAGTGAGTGTGTGAATGTGTGCGAGTGTGTGCCAGTGTGTGTGTGCGAGTGTGTGTACGAGTGTGTGCGAGTGTGTGCGTGCGAGTGTGTATGAGTGTATGTGCGAGTGTGTGTGCGAGTGTGTGTTCGAGTGTGTGTGTTCGCGTGTGTGCAAGTGTGTGCGAGTGTGTGTGCGAGTGCGTACGAGTGTGTGTGAGTGTGCACGAGTGTGTGCTTGTGAGTGTGTGCGAGTGTGTGTGTGCACGCGAGTGTGTGTGAGTGTGTGTGCGAATGTGTGGGCGTGTGAGTTTGTGCGAGTGTGTATGAGTGTATGTGCGAGTATGTGCCAGTGTGTGCGAGTGTGTGTGTGTGAGTGTGTGCAAATGTGTGCGAGTGAGTGTGTGCGAGAGTGTGCACGAGTGTGCTCGAGTGAGTGGGTGCATGTAAGTGTGTGCGTTCGAGTGTGTGCGAATGTGTGCGAGTTTGTGCATGTGAGTGTGTGCGTGCAAGTGTTTGCGTGCGAGTGTGTGCAAGTGTTTGAGTGTGTGCGAGTGTGTGTGTGAGTGTGTCCGAGTGTGTGCAAATGTGCCCGAGTGTGCGCGAGTGTGCACGAGTGAATGGGTGCGAGTGTGTGTGAGTGTGTATGAGTGAGTGTGTGCGAGTTTGTGTGCGAGTGAGTGTGTGCGAATGCGTGCAAGTGTGTTTGTGAGTGTGTGTGCGAGTGTGTGCATGCGAGTGTGTGTGAGTGTGTGCGAGTGTGTGCGAGTGTGTGTGCGAGTGCGTACGAGTGTGTGTGAGTGTGCACGAGTGTGTGCGTGTGAGTGTGTGCGAGTGTGTGTGTGCACGCGAGTGTGTGTGAGTGTGTGTGTGAGTATGTGCCAGTGTGTGCGAGTGTGTGTGTGTGAGTGTGTGCAAATGTGTGCGAGTGAGTGTGTGCAAGAGTGTGCACGAGTGTGCTCGAGTGAGTGGGTGCATGTAAGTGTGTGCGTGCGAGTGTGTGCGAATGTGTGCGAGTGTGTGCATGTGAGTGTGTGCGTGCAAGTGTTTGCGTGCGAGTGTGTGCGAGTGTGTGCAAGTGTGTGAGTGTGTGCGAGTGTGTGTGTGAGTGTGTCCGAGTGTGTGTAAATGTGCCCGAGTGTGCGCGAGTGTGCACGAGTGAATGGGTGCGAGTGTGTGTGAGTGTGTATGAGTGAGTGTGTGTGAGTTTGTGTGCGAGTGAGTGTGTGCGAATGTGTGCAAGTGTGTTTGTGAGTGTGTGTGCGAGTGTGTGCATGCGAGTGTGTGCGAGTGTGTGCGAGTGTGTGTGAGTGTGTGCGAGTGTGTGCGAGTGTGTGCAAATGTGCCCGAGTGTGCACGAGTGAGTGTGTGCGAGTGTGTGCAAGTGTGTGTGAGTGTGTGTCAGTGTGTGTGTGCGAGTGTGTGCGAGTGTGTGTATGAGTGTGTGTGTTCGATTGTGCAAGTGTGTTTGTGAGTGTGTGTGCGAGTGTGTGTGAGTGTGTGCGAGTGTGTGTGCGAGTGTGTGCGAGTGTGTGCAAATGTGCCCGAGTGTGCACGAGTGTGCACGAGTGAGTGTGTGCGAGTGTGTGCAAGTGTGTGTGAGTGTGTGCCAGTGTGTGTGTGCGAGTGTGTGCGAGTGTGTGTATGAGTGTGTGTGTTCGATTGTGTATAAGTGTGTGTGTGAGTGTGTGTGCAAGTGTGTGTGTGCGAGTGTGTTCGATTGTGTGCGAATGTGTGTGTGAGTGTGAGTGTGAGTGAGTGTGTACGAGTGTGTTCGAGTGTGTGTGCGAGTGTGTGCGATTGTGTGTGTGAGTGTGTAGGACTGTATGTGCAAGTGTGTGCGAGTGTGTATGAGTGTGTGTGTGAGTGTGTGCAAGTGTGTGCGAGTGAGTGTGTGTGAGTGTGTGTGCGAGTGTGTGTGCGAGTGTGTGCGAGTGTGTGCGATTGTGTGTGAGAGTGTGTAGGACTGTATGTGCGAGTGTATATGAGTGTGTGTGTGAGTGTGTGCAAGTGTGTGCGAGTGAGTGTGTGTGAGTGTGTGTGCAAGTGTGTGTGTGCGTGTGAGTGTGTGCGTGCGAGTGTGTGCGACTGTGTGCGAGTGTGTGAGTGCGAGTGTGTGCGAATGTGTGCTAGTGTGTGCGTGCGAGTGTGCACGAGTGTGCACGAGTGTGTGCGTGTAAGTGTGTGTGTGCGAGTGTGTGCGAGTGTGCTCGAGTGAATGGGTGCGAGTGTGTGCGAGTGTGTGTGAGTGTGTGCGAGTGAGTGTGTGTGAGAGTGTATTAGTGAGTGTGTGTGAGTGTGTGCGTGTGTGCGAGTTTGTGTGCGAGTGTGCGAGTGTGTGCGTGCGAGTGTGTACGTGCGAGTGTGTGAGAGTGTGTGTGCGAATGTGAGTGCGAGTGAGTGTGTATGAGTGTGTGTAGGAGTGTGTGCGAGTGTGTGCGATTGTGTGTGTGAGTGTGTAGGACTGTATGTGCAAGTGTGTGCGAGTGTGTTCGAGTGTGAGAGTGTGTGCGAGTGTGTGTGAGTGTGTGTGAGTGTGTGCAAGTGTGTGTGTGCGAGTGTGTGTGTGTGTGTGAGTGTGTGCAAGTGTGTTCGAGTGTGTGTGCGAGTGTGTATGAGTGTGTGTGTGCAAGTGTGTGCGCGTGTGTGTGAGTGTGTGTGAGTGTGTGCATGAGTGAGTGTGTGCGAGTGTGTGTGAGTGTGTGTGTGCGTGCGAGTGAGTGCGAGTGTGTGCGAGTGTGTGTATGCGAGTGTGTGTGCGATTGTGTATGAGTGTGTGCGAGTGTGTGTGAGTTTGTGCGAGTGTGTGTGTGAGTGTGCGAGTGTGTGCTAGTGTGCACAAGTGTTTGAGTGTGTGCGAGTGTGCCTGAGAGTGTGTGTGTGTCATTGTGTGCGAGTGTTTCCGAGTGTGTGTGTGAGTGAGTAGGACTGTGTGTGTGAGTGTTTGCGAGTGTGTGTGCGAGCGAGTGTGTGCGAGTGTGTTCGAGGGTGTGCAATTGTGTGCAAGTGTGTGTGTGCGAGTGCGAGTCCATATGAGTGAGTGTGTGAATGTGTGCGAGTGTGTGCCAGTGTGTGTGTGCGAGTGTGTGTACGAGTGTGTGCGAGTGTGTGCGTGCGAGTGTGTGCGAGTGTGTATGAGTGTATGTGCGAGTGTGTGTGCGAGTGTGTGTTCGAGTGTGTGTGTTCGCGTGTGTGCAAGTGTGTGCGAGTGTGTGTGCGAGTGCGTACGAGTGTGTGTGAGTGTGCACGAGTGTGTGCGTGTGAGTGTGTGCGAGTGTGTGTGTGCGCGCGAGTGTGTGTGAGTGTGTGTGCGAATGTGTGTGCGTGCGAGTGTGTGCGAGTGTGTGCGAGTGTGTGCGAGTGTGTGAGTGCGAGTGTGTGCGAATGTGTGCGAGTGTGTGCGTGCGAGTGTGCACGAGTGTGCACGAGTGTGTGCGTGTAAGTGTGTGCGTGCGAGTGTGTGCGAGTGTGCTCGAGTGAATGGGTGCGAGTGTGTGCGCGTGTGTGTGAGTGTGTGCGAGTGAGTGTGTGTGAGAGTGTATTAGTGAGTGTGTGAGAGTGTGTGCGTGTGTGCGAGTTTGTGTGCGAGTGTGTGCGAGTGTGCGAGTGTGTGCGTGCGAGTGTGTGCGTGTGAGTGTGTGAGAGTGTGTGAGTGTGTGTGCGAATGTGAGTGCGAGTGAGTGTGTATGAGTGTGTGTAGGAGTGTGTGCGAGTGTGTGCGATTGTGTGTGTGAGTGTGTAGGACTGTATTTGCAAGTGTGTGCGAGTGTGTTCGAGTGTGTGAGTGTGTGCGAGTGTGTGTGAGTGTGTGTGAGTGTGTGCAAGTGTGTGTGTGCGAGTGTGTGTGTGTGTGAGTGTGTGCAAGTGTGTTCGAGTGTGTGTGCGAGTGTGTATGTGTGTGTGTGTGCAAGTGTGTGCGCGTGTGTGTGAGTGTGTGCATGAGTGAGTGTGTGCGAGTGTGTGTGTGTGTGAGTGCGTGCGAGTGAGTGCGAGTGTGTGTGAGTGTGTGCGAGTGTGTGTATGCGAGTGTGTGTGCGATTGTGTATGAGTGTGTGCGAGTTTGTGTGAGTTTGTGCGAGTGTGTGTGTGTGTGTGTGCGAGTGTGTGCTAGTGTGCACGAGTATTTGAGTGTGTGCGAGTGTGCCTGAGTAAGTGTGTGTGTGATTGTGTGCGAGTGTTTCCGAGTGTGTGTGTGAGTGAGTAGGACTGTGTGTGCGATTGTTTGCGAGTGTGTTTGCGAGCGAGTGTGTGCGAGTGTGTTCGAGGGTGTGCAATTGTGTGCAAGTGTGTGTGTGCGAGTGCGAGTCCATATGAGTGAGTGTGTGAATGTGTGCGAGTGTGTGCCAGTGTGTGTGTGCGAGTGTGTGTACGAGTGTGTGCGAGTGTGTGCGTGCGAGTGTGTGCGAGTGTGTGCGAGTGAGTGTGTGTGAAAGTGTATTAGTGAGTGTGTGAGAGTGTGTGCGTGTGTGCGAGTTTGTGTGCGAGTGTGTGCGAGTGTGCGAGTGTGTGCGTGCGAGTGTGTACGTGCGAGTGTGTGAGAGTGTGTGAGTGTGTGTGCGAATGTGAGTGCAAGTGAGTGTGTATGAGTGTGTGTAGGAGTGTGTGCGAGTGTGTGCGATTGTGTGTGTGAGTGTGTAGGACTGTATTTGCAAGTGTGTGCGAGTGTGTTCAAGTGTGTGAGTGTGTGCGAGTGTGTGTGAGTGTGTGTGAGTGTGTGCAAGTGTGTGTGTGCGAGTGTGTGTGTGTGTGAGTGTGTGCAAGTGTGTTCGAGTCTGTGTGCGAGTGTGTATGAGTGTGTGTGTGCAAGTGTGTGCGCGTGTGTGTGAGTGTGTGCATGAGTGAGTGTGTGCGAGTGTGTGTGAGTGTGTGTGTGTGAGTGCGTGTGTGCGTGCGAGTGTGTGCGAGTGTGTGCGAGTGTGTGTATGCGAGTGTGTGTGCGATTGTGTATGAGTGTGTGCGAGTTTGTGTGAGTTTGTGCGAGTGTGTGTGTGTGTGTGTGCGAGTGTGTGCTAGTGTGCACGAGTATTTGAGTGTGTGCGAGTGTGCCTGAGTAAGTGTGTGTGTGATTGTGTGCGAGTGTTTCCGAGTGTGTGTGTGAGTGAGTAGGACTGTGTGTGCGATTGTTTGCGAGTGTGTTTGCGAGCGAGTGTGTGCGAGTGTGTTCGAGGGTGTGCAATTGTGTGCAAGTGTGTGTGTGCGAATGCGAGTCCATATGAGTGAGTGTGTGAATGTGTGCGAGTGTGTGCCAGTGTGTGTGTGCGAGTGTGTGTACGAGTGTGTGCGAGTGTGTGCGTGCGAGTGTGTATGAGTGTATGTGCGAGTGTGTGTGCGAGTGTGTGCGAGTGTGTGTTCGACTGTGTGTGTTCGCGTGTGTGCAAGTGTGTGCGAGTGTGTGTGCGAGTGCGTACGAGTGTGTGTGAGTGTGCACGAGTGTGTGCTTGTGAGTGTGTGCGAGTGTGTGTGTGCGCGCGAGTGTGTGTGAGTGTGTGTGCGAATGTGTGGGCGTGTGAGTGTGTGCGAGTGTGTATGAGTGTATGTGCGAGTATGTGCCAGTGTGTGCGAGTGTGTTTGTGTGAGTGTGTGCAAATGTGTGCGAGTGAGTGTGTGCGAGAGTGTGCACGAGTGTGCTCGAGTGAGTGGGTGCATGTAAGTGTGTGTGTTCGAGTGTGTGCGAATGTGTGCGAGTTTGTGCATGTGAGTGTGTGCGTGCAAGTGTTTGCGTGCGAGTGTGTGCGAGTGTGTGCAAGTGTGTGAGTGTGTGCGAGTGTGTGTGTGAGTGTGTCCGAGTGTGTGCAAATGTGCCCGAGTGTGCGCGAGTGTGCACGAGTGAATGGGTGCGAGTGTGTGTGAGTGTGTATGAGTGAGTGTGTGCGAGTTTGTGTGCGAGTGAGTGTGTGCGAATGTGTGCAAGTGTGTTTGTGAGTGTGTGTGCGAGTGTGTGCATGCGAGTGTGTGTGAGTGTGTGTGAGTGTGTGCGAGTGTGTGCGAGTGTGTGCAAATGTGCCCGAGTGTGCACGAGTGTGCACGAGTGAGTGTGTGCGAGTGTGTGTTAGTGTGTGCCAGTGTGTGTGTGCGAGTGTGTGTGAGTGTGTGTATGAGTGTGTGTGTTCGATTGTGCAAGTGTGTTTGTGAGTGTGTGTGCGAGTGTGTGCGTGTGAGTGTGTGTGAGTGTGTGCGAGTGTGTGTGAGTGTGTGCGAGTGTGTGTGCGAGTGTGTGCGAGTGTGTGCAAATGTGCCCGAGTGTGCACGAGTGAGTGTGTGCAAGTGTGTGCAAGTGTGTGTGATTGTGTGCCAGTGTGTGTGTGCGAGTGTGTGCGAGTGTCTGTATGAGTGTGTGTGTTCGATTGTGTATAAGTGTGTGCGAGTGTGTGTGTGAGTGTGTGTGCAAGTGTGTGTGTGCGAGTGTGTTCGATTGTGTGCGAATGTGTGTGTGAGTGTGAGTGAGTGTGTACGAGTGTGTGCGAGTGTGTGCGAGTGTGTGTGCGAGTGTGTGCGAGTGTGTGCGATTGTGTGTGTGAGTGTGTAGGACTGTATGTGTGAGTGTGTGCGAGTGTGTATGAGTGTGTGTGTGAGTGTGTGCAAGTGTGTGCGAGTGAGTGTGTGTGAGTGTGTGTGCGAGTGTGTGTGCGAGTGTGTGCGAGTGTGTGCGATTGTGTGTTAGAGTGTGTAGGACTGTATGTGCGAGTGTATATGAGTGTGTGTGTGAGTGTGTGCAAGTGTGTGCGAGTGAGTGTGTGTGAGTGTGTGTGCGAGTGTGTGCATGCGAGTGTTTGCGTGCGAGTGTGTGCGTTCGAGTGTGTGCGACTGTGTGCGAGTGTGTGCGAGTGTGTGAGTGCGAGTGTGTGCGAATGTGTGCGAGTGTGTGCGAGTGTGCACGAGTGTGCACGAGTGTGTGCGTGTAAGTGTGTGCATGCGAGTGTGTGAGAGTGTGCTCGAGTGAATGGGTGCGAGTGTGTGCGAGTGTGTGTGAGTGTGTGCGAGTGAGTGTGTGTGAGAGTGTATTAGTGAGTGTGTGTGAGTGTGTGCGTGTGTGCGAGTTTGTGTGCGATTGTGTGCGAGTGTGCGAGTGTGTGCGTGCGAGTGTGTACGTGCGAGTGTGTGCGAGTGTGTGAGTGTGTGTGCGAATGTGAGTGCGAGTGAGTGTGTATGAGTGTGTGTAGGAGTGTGTGCGAGTGTGTGCGATTGTGTGTGTGAGTGTGTAGGACTGTATGTGCAAGTGTGTTCGAGTCTGTGTGCGAGTGTGTATGAGTGTGTGTGTGCAAGTGTGTGCGCGTGTGTGTGAGTGTGTGCATGAGTGAGTGTGTGCGAGTGTGTGTGAGTGTGTGTGTGTGAGTGCGTGCGAGTGCGTGCGAGTGTGTGCGAGTGTGTGCGAGTGTGTGTATGCGAGTGTGTGTGCGATTGTGTATGAGTGTGTGCGAGTTTGTGCGAGTGTGTGCTAGTGTGCACGAGTATTTGAGTGTGTGCTAGTGTGCCTGAGTAAGTGTGTGTGTGATTGTGTGCGAGTGTTTCCGAGTGTGTGTGTGAGTGAGTAGGACTGTGTGTGCGATTGTTTGCGAGTGTGTTTGCGAGCGAGTGTGTGCGAGTGTGTTCGAGGGTGTGCAATTGTGTGCAAGTGTGTGTGTGCGAGTGCGAGTCCATATGAGTGAGTGTGTGAATGTGTGCGAGTGTGTGCCAGTGTGTGTGTGCGAGTGTGTGTACGAGTGTGTGCGAGTGTGTGCGTGCGAGTGTGTATGAGTGTATGTGCGAGTGTGTGTGCGAGTGTGTGCGAGTGTGTGTTCGAGTGTGTGTGTTCGCGTGTGTGCAAGTGTGTGCGAGTGTGTGTGCGAGTGCGTACGAGTGTGTGTGAGTGTGCACGAGTGTGTGCTTGTGAGTGTGTGCGAGTGTGTGTGTGCGCGCGAGTGTGTGTGAGTGTGTGTGCGAATGTGTGGGCGTGTGAGTGTGTGCGAGTGTGTATGAGTGTATGTGCGAGTATGTGCCAGTGTGTGCGAGTGTGTGTGTGTGAGTGTGTGCAAATGTGTGCGAGTGAGTGTGTGCGAGAGTGTGCACGAGTGTGCTCGAGTGAGTGGGTGCATGTACGTGTGTGCGTTCGAGTGTGTGCGAATGTGTGCGAGTTTGTGCATGTGAGTGTGTGCGTGCAAGTGTTTGCGTGCGAGTGTGTGCGAGTGTGTGCAAGTGTGTGAGTGTGTGCGAGTGTGTGTGTGAGTGTGTCCGAGTGTGTGGAAATGTGCCCGAGTGTGCGCGAGTGTGCACGAGTGAATGGGTGCGAGTGTGTGTGCGTGTGTATGAGTGAGTGTGTGCGAGTTTGTGTGCGAGTGAGTGTGTGCGAATGTGTGCAAGTGTGTTTGTGAGTGTTTGTGCGAGTGTGTGCATGCGAGTGTGTGTGAGTGTGTGTGAGTGTGTGCGAGTGTGTGCGAGTGTGTGCAAATGTGCCCGAGTGTGCACGAGTGTGCACGAGTGAGTGTGTGCGAGTGTGTGCAAGTGTGTGTGAGTGTGTGCCAGTGTGTGTGTGCGAGTGTGTGCGAGTGTGTGTATGAGTGTGTGTGTTCGATTGTGCAAGTGTGTTTGTGAGTGTGTGTGCGAGTGTGTGCGTGCGAGTGTGTGTGAGTGTGTGCGAGTGTGTGTGAGTGTGTGCGAGTGTGTGTGCGAATGTGTGCGAGTGTGTGCAAATGTGCCCGAGTGTGCACGAGTGAGTGTGTGCAAGTGTGTGCAAGTGTGTGTGAGTGTGTGCCAGTGTGTGTGTGCGAGTGTGTGCGAGTGTGTGTATGAGTGTGTGTGTTCGATTGTGTATAAGTGTGTGCGAGTGTGTGTGTGAGTGTGTGTGCAAGTGTGTGTGTGCGAGTGTGTTCGATTGTGTGCGAATGTGTGTGTGAGTGTGAGTGAGTGTGTACGAGTGTGTGCGAGTGTGTGTGCGAGTGTGTGCGAGTGTGTGCGATTGTGTGTGTGAGTGTGTAGGACTGTATGTGTGAGTGTGTGCGAGTGTGTATGAGTGTGTGTGTGAGTGTGTGCAAGTGTGTGCGAGTGAGTGTGTGTGAGTGTGTGTGCGAGTGTGTGTGCGAGTGTGTGCGAGTGTGTGCGATTGTGTGTTAGAGTGTGTAGGACTGTATGTGCGAGTGTATATGAGTGTGTGTGTGAGTGTGTGCAAGTGTGTGCGAGTGAGTGTGTGTGAGTGTGTGTGCGAGTGTGTGCATGCGAGTGTTTGCGTGCGAGTGTGTGCGTTCGAGTGTGTGCGACTGTGTGCGAGTGTGTGCGAGTGTGTGAGTGCGAGTGTGTGCGAATGTGTGCGAGTGTGTGCGAGTGTGCACGAGTGTGCACGAGTGTGTGCGTGTAAGTGTGTGCATGCGAGTGTGTGAGAGTGTGCTCGAGTGAATGGGTGCGAGTGTGTGCGAGTGTGTGTGAGTGTGTGCGAGTGAGTGTGTGTGAGAGTGTATTAGTGAGTGTGTGTGAGTGTGTGCGTGTGTGCGAGTTTGTGTGCGATTGTGTGCGAGTGTGCGAGTGTGTGCGTGCGAGTGTGTACGTGCGAGTGTGTGCGAGTGTGTGAGTGTGTGTGCGAATGTGAGTGCGAGTGAGTGTGTATGAGTGTGTGTAGGAGTGTGTGCGAGTGTGTGCGATTGTGTGTGTGAGTGTGTAGGACTGTATGTGCAAGTGTGTGCGAGTGTGTTCGAGTGTGTGAGTGTGTGCGAGTGTGTGCCAGTGTGTGTGTGCGAGTGTGTGTACGAGTGTGTGCGAGTGTGTGCGTGCGAGTGTGTATGAGTGTATGTGCGAGTGTGTGTGCGAGTGTGTGCGAGTGTGTGTTCGAGTGTGTGTGTTCGCGTGTGTGCAAGTGTGTGCGAGTGTGTGTGCGAGTGCGTACGAGTGTGTGAGTGTGCACGAGTGTGTGCTTGTGAGTGTGTGCGAGTGTGTGTGTGCGCGCGAGTGTGTGTGAGTGTGTGTGCGAATGTGTGGGCGTGTGAGTGTGTGCGAGTGTGTATGAGTGTATGTGCGAGTATGTGCCAGTGTGTGCGAGTGTGTGTGTGTGAGTGTGTGCAAATGTGTGCGAGTGAGTGTGTGCGAGAGTGTGCACGAGTGTGCTCGAGTGAGTGGGTGCATGTAAGTGTGTGCGTTCGAGTGTGTGCGAATGTGTGCGAGTTTGTGCATGTGAGTGTGTGCGTGCAAGTGTTTGCGTGCGAGTGTGTGCGAGTGTGTGCAAGTGTGTGAGTGTGTGCGAGTGTGTGTGTGAGTGTGTCCGAGTGTGTGCAAATGTACCCGAGTGTGCGCGAGTGTGCACGAGTGAATGGGTGCGAGTGTGTGTGAGTGTGTATGCGTGAGTGTGTGCGAGTTTGTGTGCGAGTGAGTGTGTGCGAATGTGTGCAAGTGTGTTTGTGAGTGTGTGTGCGAGTGTGTGCATGCGAGTGTGTGTGAGTGTGTGTGAGTGTGTGCGAGTGTGTGCGAGTGTGTGCAAATGTGCCCGAGTGTGCACGAGTGTGCACGAGTGAGTGTGTGCGAGTGTGTGCAAGTGTGTGTGAGTGTGTGCCAGTGTGTGTGTGCGAGTGTGTGCGAGTGTGTGTATGAGTGTGTGTGTTCGATTGTGCAAGTGTGTTTGTGAGTGTGTGTGCGAGTGTGTGCGTGCGAGTGTGTGTGAGTGTGTGCGAGTGTGTGTGAGTGTGTGCGAGTGTGTGTGCGAGTGTGTGCGAGTGTGTGCAAATGTGCCCGAGTGTGCACGAGTGAGTGTGTGCAAGTGTGTGCAAGTGTGTGTGAGTGTGTGCCAGTTTGTGTGTGCGAGTGTGTGCGAGTGTGTGTATGAGTGTGTGTGTTCGATTGTGTATAAGTGTGTGCGAGTGTGTGTGTGAGTGTGTGTGCAAGTGTGTGTGTGCGAGTGTGTTCGATTGTGTGCGAATGTGTGTGTGAGTGAGTGTGTACGAGTGTGTGCGAGTGTGTGCGAGTGTGTGTGCGAGTGTGTGCGAGTGTGTGCGATTGTGTGTGTGAGTGTGTAGGACTGTATGTGTGAGTGTGTGCGAGTGTGTATGAGTGTGTGTGTGAGTGTGTGCAAGTGTGTGCGAGTGAGTGTGTGTGAGTGTGTGTGCGAGTGTGTGTGCGAGTGTGTGCGATTGTGTGTTAGAGTGTGTAGGACTGTATGTGCGAGTGTATATGAGTGTGTGTGTGAGTGTGTGCAAGTGTGTGCGAGTGAGTGTGTGTGAGTGTGTGTGCGAGTGTGTGCATGCGAGTGTTTGCGTGCGAGTGTGTGCGTTCGAGTGTGTGCGACTGTGTGCGAGTGTGTGCGAGTGTGTGAGTGAGAGTGTGTGTGAATGTGTGCGAGTGTGTGCGAGTGTGCACGAGTGTGCACGAGTGTGTGCGTGTAAGTGTGTGCATGCGAGTGTGTGAGAGTGTGCTCGAGTGAATGGGTGCGAGTGTGTGCGAGTGTGTGTGAGTGTGTGCGAGTGAGTGTGTGTGAGAGTGTATTAGTGAGTGTGTGTGAGTGTGTGCGTGTGTGCGAGTTTGTGTGCGATTGTGTGCGAGTGTGCGAGTGTGTGCGTGCGAGTGTGTACGTGCGAGTGTGTGCGAGTGTGTGAGTGTGTGTGCGAATGTGAGTGCGAGTGAGTGTGTATGAGTGTGTGTAGGAGTGTGTGCGAGTGTGTGCGATTGTGTGTGTGAGTGTGTAGGACTGTATGTGCAAGTGTGTGCGAGTGTGTTCGAGTGTGTGAGTGTGTGCGAGTGTGTGTGAGTGTGTGCAAGTGTGTGTGTGCGAGTGTGTGTGTGTGTGTGTGTGAGTGTGTGCAAGTGTGTTCGAGTGTGTGTGCGAGTGTGTATGAGTGTGTGTGTGCAAGTGTGTGCGCGTGTGTGTGAGTGTGTGTGAGTGTGTGCATGAGTGAGTGTGTGCGAGGGTGTGTGAGTGTGTGTGTGTGTGAGTGTCTGCGAGTGTGTGTGTGCGAGTGTGTGTGCGAGTGTGTGTGTGTGAGTGTGTGTGTGCGAGTGTGTGTGTGCGATTGTGTATTAGTGAATGTGTGCGAGTGTGCATGAGTGTGTGCGTGTGAGTGAGTGAGTGTGTGTGTGCGAGTGAGTGAGTGTGTGCGAGTGTGTGTGTGCGATTGTGCATAAGTGTGTGCGAGTGTGAGTGTGTAGGACTGTGTGTGCGAGTGTGTGTGCGAGTGTGTGTGCAAGTGTGTGTGTGCGAGTGTGTTCGATTGTGTGCGAATGTGTGTGTGAGTGTGAGTGAGTGTGTACGAGTGTGTGCGAGTGTGTGCGAGTGTGTGTGCGAGTGTGTGCGAGTGTGTGCGATTGTGTGTGTGAGTGTGTAGGACTGTATGTGTGAGTGTGTGCGAGTGTGTATGAGTGTGTGTGTGAGTGTGTGCAAGTGTGTGCGAGTGAGTGTGTGTGAGTGTGTGTGCGAGTGTGTGTGCGAGTGTGTGCGAGTGTGTGCGATTGTGTGTTAGAGTGTGTAGGACTGTATGTGCGAGTGTATATGAGTGTGTGTGTGTGAGTGTGTGCAAGTGTGTGCGAGTGAGTGTGTGTGAGTGTGTGTGCGAGTTTGTGCATGCGAGTGTTTGCGTGCGAGTGTGTGCGTTCGAGTGTGTGCGACTGTGTGCGAGTTTGTGCGAGTGTGTGAGTGCGAGTGTGTGCGAATGTGTGCGAGTGTGTGCGAGTGTGAACGAGTGTGCACGAGTGTGTGCGTGTAAGTGTGTGCATGCGAGTGTGTGAGAGTGTGCTCGAGTGAATGGGTGCGAGTGTGTGCGAGTGTGTGTGTGTGTGTGCGAGTGAGTGTGTGTGAGAGTGTATTAGTGAGTGTTTGTGAGTGTGTGCGTGTGTGCGAGTTTGTGTGCGATTGTGTGCGAGTGTGCGAGTGTGTGCGTGCGAGTGTGTACGTGCGAGTGTGTGCGAGTGTGTGAGTGTGTGTGCGAATGTGAGTGCGAGTGAGTGTGTATGAGTGTGTGTAGGAGTGTGTGCGAGTGTGTGCGATTGTGTGTGTGAGTGTGTAGGACTGTATGTGCAAGTGTGTGCGAGTGTGTTCGAGTGTGTGAGTGTGTGCGAGTGTGTGTGAGTGTGTGCAAGTGTGTGTGTGCGAGTGTGTGTGTGTGTGTGTGAGTGTGTGCAAGTGTGTTCGAGTGTGTGTGCGAGTGTGTATGAGTGTGTGTGTGCAAGTGTGTGCGCGTGTGTGTGAGTGTGTGTGAGTGTGTGCATGAGTGAGTGTGTGCGAGGGTGTGTGAGTGTGTGTGTGTGTGAGTGTCTGCGAGTGTGTGTGTGCGAGTGTGTGTGCGAGTGTGTGTGTGCGAGTGTGTGTGCGAGTGTGTGTGTGCGATTGTGTATTAGTGAATGTGTGCGAGTGTGCATGAGTGTGTGCGTGTGAGTGAGTGAGTGTGTGTGTGCGAGTGAGTGAGTGTGTGCGAGTGTGTGTGTGCGATTGTGCATAAGTGTGTGCGAGTGTGAGTGTGTAGGACTGTGTGTGCGAGTGTGTGTGCGAGTGTGTGCGAGTGTGTGCGAGTGTGTGTAGGAGTGTGTGCGATTGTGTATGAGTGTGTGCGAGTGTGAGTGAGTTTGTGCGAGTGTGTGCGTGTGTGTGCTAGTGTGCACGAGTGTTTGAGTGTGTGCGAGTGTGCCTGAGTAAGTGTGTGTGTGATTGTGTGCGAGTGTTTCCGAGTGTGTGTGAGTGAGTAGGACTGTGTGTGCGAGTGTGTGCGATTGTGTGTGCGAGCGTGTGTGTGCGAGTGTGTTCGAGTCTGTGCAATTGTGTGCGAGTGTGTGTGTGCGAGTGCGAGTCTGTATGAGTGAGAGTGTGAATGTGTGCGAGTGTGTGTGTGCGAGTGTGTGTGTGCGAGTGTGTGTGCAATTGTGTATGAGTGTGTGCGAGTGTGTGTGAGTTTGTGCAAATGTGTGCGTGTGAGCGTGCGAGTGAGTGCGAGTGTGTGCGAGTGTGTGTATGCGAGTGTGTGTGCGATTGTGTATGAGTGTGTGCGAGTGTGAGTGAGTTTGTGCGAGTGTGTGCGTGTGTGTGCTAGTGTGCACGAGTGTTTGAGTGTGTGCGAGTGTGCCTGAGTAAGTGTGTGTGAGAGTATGTGCGAGTGTTGCCGAGTGTGTGTGAGTGTGTAGGACTGTGTGCGCGAGTGTGTGTGCGAGTGTGTGTGTACGAGTGTGTTCGAGTGTGTGCAATTTTGTGCGAGTGTGTGTGTGCGAGTGCATATGAGTAAGTGTGTGCGAATGTGTGCGAGTGTGTGCGAGTGTGTGTGCGAGTGTGTGCGTGCGACTGTGTGCGTGCGACTGTGTGCGAGTGTGTGCGAGTGTTTGCGTGTGTGTGCGAGTGTGTGCAAGTGTGTGTGAGTGTGTGCGAGTGTGTGTGAGTGTGTGTGAGTGTGTGCAAGTGTGTGTGTGCGAGTGTGTGTGTGCGATTGTGTATGAATGTGTGCGAGTATGTGTGTGAGTGTGTGCGAGTGTGTGCATGCGAGTGCGAGTGTGTGCAAATGTGTGCGAGAGTGTGCGAGTGTGGGCGTGCGACTGTGTGCGAGTGTGCGCGAGTGTGTGCGTGTGAGTGAGTGTGTGTGTGAGTGTGTGCTAGTGTGCATGAGTGTGTGAGTGTGTGTGAGTGTGCACGAGTGTGCGTGTGAGTGAGTGAGTGTGTGCGAGTGTGTGTGCGAGTGTGTGTGAGTGTGTACGAGTGTGTGTAGGAGTGTGTGCGAGTGTGTGTGATTGTGTGTGTGAGTGTGTAGGACTGTATGTGCGAGTGTGTTCGAGTGTGTGAGTGTGTGCGAGTGTGTGTGAGTGTGTGTGAGTGTGTGCAAGTGTGTGTGTGCGAGTGTGTGTGTGCGAGTGTGTGTGTGAGTGTGTGCAAGTGTGTTTGAGTGTGTGTGCGAGTGTGTATGAGTGTGTGTGTGCAAGTGTGTGCGTGTGTGTGTGAGTGTGTGTGAGTGTGTGAATGAGTGAGTGTGTGCGAGTGTGTGTGAGTGTGTGTGTGTGAGTGTGTGTGTGTGAGTGTGTGCGAGTGTGTGTGTGCGATTGTGTATTAGTGAATGTGTGCGAGTGTGCGTGAGTGTGTGTGTGAGTGTGTGTGTGTGCGAGTGTGTGCGAGTGAGTGTGTGCGAGTGTGTGTGTGCGATTGTGCATAAGTGTGTGCGAGTGTGAGTGTGTAGGACTGTGTATGCGAGTGTGTGTGAGTGTGTGCAAGTGTGTGCGTGCGAGTGTGTGTGTGCGAGTGTGTGTGATTGTGTATGAGTGAGTGTGTGCGAGTGTGTGTGTGAGTGTGTGCAAGTGTGTTTGAGTGTGTTTGTGCGAGTGTGTATGAGTGTGTGTGTGCGAGTGTGTGCAAGTGTGTTTGTGCGAGTGTGAATGAGTGTGTGTGTGTGCGAGTGTGTGCAAGTGTGTGTGATTGTGTGTGAGTGTGTGTATGAGTGAGTGTGTGCGAGTGTGTGCGTGTGAGTCTGTGTGTGCACGCGAGTGTGTGCGAGTGTGTGAGTGTGTGTGCGAATGTGTGTGTGTGAGTGTGTGCGAGTGTGTATGAGTGTATGTGCGAGTGTGTGCCAGTGTGTGCGAGTGTGTGTGTGCGAGTGTGTGCAAGTGTGTGCGAGTGAGTGTGTGCGAGTGTGTGCGAGAGTGTGCAAGTGTGTGTGTGCGAGTGTGTGTGTGCGAGTGTGTGTGTGCGAGTGTGTGTGCAATTGTGTATGAGTGTGTTCGAGTGTGTGTGAGTTTGTGCAAGTGTGTGCGTGTGTGCGTGCGAGTGCGTGCGAGTGAGTGCGAGTGTGTGCGAGTGTGTGTGAGTGTGTGTATGCGAGTGTGTGTGCGATTGTGTATGAGTGTGTGCGAGTGTGTGTGAGTTTGTGCGAGTGTGTATGTGTGTGTGTGTGCGAGTGTGTGCTAGTGTGCACGAGTGTTTGAGTGTGTGCGAGTGTGCCTGAGTAAGTGTGTGTGTGATTGTGTGCGAGTGTTTCCGAGTGTGTGTGTGAGTGAGTAGGACTGTGTGTGCGAGTGTTTCCGAGTGTGTGTGCGAGCGAGTGTGTGCGAGTGTGTTCGAGGGTGTGCAATTGTGTGCAAGTGTGTGTGTGCGTGTGCGAGTCCATATGAGTGAGTGTGTGAATGTGTGCGAGTGTGTGCAAGTGTGTGTGAGTGTTTGAGTGTGTGTGTGAGTGTGTGTGAATGTATGCGAGTCTGTGTGTGCGAGAGTGTGTGTGCGATTGTGTATGAATGTGTGCGAGTATGTGTGTGAGTGTGTGCGCGTGTGTGCGAGTGTGTGCGTGCGAGTGCGAGTGTGTGCAAATGTGTGCGAGAGTGTGCGAGTGTGGGCGTGCGAGTGTTTGCGAGTGTGTGCGTCCGAGTGTGTGCGAGTGTGCTCGAGTGAGTGGGTGTGAGTGTGTGCGAGTGTGCATGAGTGAGTGTATGTGAGTGTGTGCGTGTGTGCGAGTTTGTGTGCGAGTGTGCTCGAGTGAATGGGTGCGAGTGTGTGTGAGTGTGTGTGAGTGAGTGCAAGTGTGTGCGAGTGTGTGGGTGTGAGTGTGTGCAAGTGTGTGCGAGTGTGTGTGAATGTGTGTTCGAGTGTGTGCGAGTGTGTGTGAGTGTGTGTGCGAGTGTGTGCAAGTGGGTGCGAGTGTGTGGGTGCGAGTGTGTGCAAGTGTGTGCGAGTGTGTGTGAATGTGTGTTCGAGTGTGTGTGAGTGTGTGCAAGTGTGTGTGTGCGAGTGTGTGTGTGCGAGTGTGTGTGTGAGTGTGTGCAAGTGTGTTCGAGTGTGTGTGCGAGTGTGTATGAGTGTGTGTGTGTGTGTGCAAGTGTGTGCGTGTGTGTGTGAGTGTGTGTGAGTGTGTGCATGAGTGAGTGTGTGCGAGTGTGTGTGAGTGTGTGTGTGTGAGTGTGTGCGAGTGTGTGTGCGAGTGTGTGTGAAAGTGTGTGCGTGCGAGTGTGTGCGAGTGTGTGTGTGTTAGTGCGTGCGACTGTGTGTGTGCGATTGTGTATTAGTGAATGTGTGCGAGTGTGCGTGAGTGTGTGCGTGTGAGTGTGTGTGTGTGCGAGTGTGTGCGAGTGAGTGTGTGCGAGTGTGTGTTTGCGATTGTGCATAAGTGTGTGCGAGTGTGAGTGTGTAGGACTGTGTGTGTGAGTGTGTGCAAGTGTGTGCGTGCGAGTGTGTGTGTGTTATTGTGTATGAGTGAGTGTGTGCGAGTGTGTGTGTGAGTGTGTGCAAGTGTGTTTGAGTGTGTTTGTGCGAGTGTGTATGAGTGTGTGTGTGCGAGTGTGTGCAAGTGTGTTTGTGCGAGTGTGTATGAGTGTGTGTGCGAGTGTGTGCAAGTGTGTGTGATTGTGTGTGAGTGTGTGTATGAGTGAGTGTGTGCGAGTGTGTGCGTGTGAGTCTGTGTGTGCACGCGAGTGTGTGCGAGTGTGTGAGTGTGTGTGCGAATGTGTGTGTGTGAGTGTGTGCGAGTGTGTATGAGTGTATGTGCGAGTGTGTGCCAGTGTGTGCGAGTGTGTGTGTGCGAGTGTGTGCAAGTGTGTGCGAGTGAGTGTGTGCGAGTGTGTGCGAGAGTGTGCGAGTGTGTGTGTGCGAGTGTGTTTGTGCGAGTGTGTGTGTGCGAGTGTGTGTGCAAATGTGTATGAGTGTGTTCGAGTGTGTGTGAGTTTGTGCAAGTGTGTGTGTGTGCTTGCGAGTGCGTGCGAGTGAGTGTGAGTGTGTGCGAGTGTGTGTGAGTGTGTGTATGCGAGTGTGTGTGCGATTGTGTATGAGTGTGTGCGAGTGTGTGTGAGTTTGTGCGAGTGTGTGTGTGTGTGCGAGTGTGCGCTAGTGTGCACGAGTGTTTGAGTGTGTGCGAGTGTGCCTGAGTAAGTGTGTGTGTGATTGTGTGCGAGTGTTTCCGAGTGTGTGTGTGAGTGAGTAGGACTGTGTGTGCGAGTGTTTGCGAGTGTGTGTGCGAGCGAGTGTGTGCGAGTGTGTTTGAGGGTGTGCAATTGTGTGCAAGTGTGTGTGTGCGAGTGCGAGTCCATATGAGTGAGTGTGTGAATGTGTGCGAGTGTGTGCCAGTGTGTGTGTGCGAGTGTGTGTACGAGTGTGTGCGAGTGTGAGCGTGCGAGTGTGTGAGAGTGTGTATGAGTGTATGTGCGAGTGTGTGTGCGAGTGTGTGCGAGTGTGTGTTCGAGTGTGTGTGTTTGCATGTGTGCAAGTGTGTGCGAGTGTGTGTGCGAGTGCGTACGAGAGTGTGTGCGTGTGAGTGTGTGCGAGTGTGTGTGTGCGCGCGAGTGTGTGCGAGTGTGTGAGTGTGTGTGCGAATGTGTGTGAGTGTGTGCGAGTGTGTATGAGTGTATGTGCGAGTATGTGCCAGTGTGTGCGAGTGTGTGTGTGTGAGTGTGTGCAAATGTGTGCGAGTGAGTGTGTGCGAGAGTGTGCACGAGTGTGCTCGAGTGAGTGGGTGCATGTAAGTGTGTGCGTGCGAGTGTGTGCGAATGTGTGCGAGTGTGTGCATGCGAGTGTGTGCGTGCAAGTGTTTGCGTGCGAGTGTGTGCGAGTGTATGCAAGTGTGTGAGTGTGTGCGAGTGTGTGTGTGAGTGTGTCCGAGTGTGTGCAAATGTGCCCGAGTGTGCGCGAGTGTGCACGAGTGAATGGGTGCGAGTGTGTGTGAGTGTGTATGAGTGAGTATGTGCGAGTTTGTGTGCGAGTGAGTGTGTGCGAATGTGTGCAAGTGTGTTTGTGAGTGTGTGTGCGAGTGTGTGTGTGCGAGTGTGTGCGAGTGTGTGCGAGTGTGTGTGAGTGTGTGCGAGTGTGTGTGCGAGTGTGTGCGAGTATGTGCAAATGTGCCCGAGTGTGCACGAGTGTGCACGAGTGAGTGTGTGCGAGTGTGTGCAAGTGTGTGTGAGTGTGTGCCAGTGTGTGTGTGCGAGTGTGTGCGAGTGTGTGTATGAGTGTTTGTGTTTGATTGTGCAAGTGTGTTTGTGAGTGTGTGTGCGAGTGTGTGCGTGCAAGTGTGTGCGAGTGTGTGCGAGTGTGTGTGAGTGTGTGCGAGTGTGTGTGCGAGTGTGTGCGAGTGTGTGCAAATGTGCCCGAGTGTGCACGAGTGAGTGTGTGCGAGTGTGTGCAAGTGTGTGTGAGTGTGTGCCAGTGTGTGTGTGCGAGTGTGTGCGAGTGTGTGTATGAGTGTGTGTGTTCGATTGTGTATAAGTGTGTGCGAGTGTGCGTGTGTGAGTGTGTGTGCAAGTGTGTGTGTGCGAGTGTGTTCGATTGTGTGCGAATGTGTGTGTGAGTGTGAGTGAGTGTGTACGAGTGTGTGCGAGTGTGTGCGAGTGTGTGTGCGAGTGTGTGCGAGTGTGTGCGATTGTGTGTGTGAGTGTGTAGGACTGTATGTGCGAGTGTGTGCGAGTGTGTATGAGTGTGTGTGTGTGTGAGTGTGTGCAAGTGTGTGCGAGTGAGTGTGTGTGAGTGTGTGTGCGAGTGTGTGTGCGAGTGTGTGCGAGTGTGAGCGATTGTGTGTGAGAGTGTGTAGGTCTGTATGTGCGAGTGTGTATGAGTGTGTGTGTGAGTGTGTGCAAGTGTGTGTGAGTGAGTGTGTGTGAGTGTGTGTGCGAGTGTGTGCATGCGAGTGTGTGCGTGCGACTGTGTGCGTGCGAGTGTGTGCGACTGTGTGCGAGTGTGTGCGAGTGTGTGAGTGCGAGTGTGTGCGAATGTGTGCAAGTGTGTGCGTGCGAGTGTGCACGAGTGTGCACGAGTGTGTGCGTGTAAGTGTGTGCGTGCGAGTGTGTGCGAGTGTGCTCGAGTGAATGGGTGCGAGTGTGTGCGAGTGTGTGTGAGTGTGTGTGAGTGAGTGTGTGTGAGAGTGTATTAGTGAGTGTGTGTGAGTGTGTGCATGTGTGCGAGTTTGTGTGCGAGTGTGTGCGAGTGTCTGAGTGTGTGCGAGTGTGTGCGTGCGAGTGTGTACGTGTGAGTGTGTGCGAGTGTGAGTGTGTGTGCGAATGTGTGTGCGAGTGAGTGTGTATGAGTGTGTGTAGGAGTGTGTGCGAGTGTGTGCAATTGTGTGTGTGAGTGTGTAGGACTGTATGTGCAAGTGTGTGCGAGTGTGTTCGAGTGTGTGAGTGTGTGCGAGTGTGTGTGAGTGTGTGTGAGTGTGTGCAAGTGTGTGTGTGCGAGTGTGTGTGTGTGTGAGTGTGTGCAAGTGTGTTCGAGTGTGTGTGCGAGTGTGTATGAGTGTGTGTGTGCAAGTGTGTGCGCGTGTGTGTGAGTGTGTGTGTGTGTGCATGAGTGAGTGTGTGCGAGTGTGTGTGAGTGTGTGTGTGTGAGTGTGTGCGAGTGTGTGTGTGCGAGTGTGTGTGCGAGTGTGTGTGTGCGAGTGTGTGTGTGCGAGTGTGTGTGTGCGATTGTGTATTAGTGAATGTGTGCGAGTGTGCGTGAGTGTGTGTGTGTGTGAGTGAGTGACTGTGTGTGCGAGTGTGTGCCAGTGAGTGTGAGTGAGTGTGAGTGAGTGTGTGCGAGTGTGTGCGAGTGTGTGTGTGCGATTGTGCATAAGTGTGTGCGAGTGTGAGTGTGTAGGACTGTGTGTGCGAGTGTGTGTGCGAGTGTGTGTGAGTGTGTGCGAGTGTGTGTAGGAGTGTGTGCGATTGTGTGTGTGAGTGTGCAGGACTGTATGTGCGAGTGTGTGCGACTGTGTTCGAGTGTGTGTGTGCGAGTGTGTGAGCATGTGTGAGTGTGTGCAAGTGTGTGCGTGCGAGTGTGTGTGTGCGAGTGTGTGTGATTGTGTATGAGTGAGTGTGTGCGTGTGTGCAAGTGTGTTTGAGTGTGTTTGTGCGAGTGTCTATGAGTGTGTGTGCGAGTGTGTGCAAGTGTGTTTGTGCGAGTGTGTATGAGTGTGTGTGTGCGAGTGTGTGCAAGTGTGTGTGATTGTGTGTGAGTGTGTGTATGAGTGAGTGTGTGCGAGTGTGTGCGAGTGTGTGTGCAAGTGTATGCGCGAGTGTGTGCGTGCGAGTGTGTGCATGCGAGTGTGTGCGTGCACACGAGTGTGTGAGTGTGTGTGCGAATGTGTGTGCGTGTGAGTGTGTGCGAGTGTGTATGAGTGTATGTGCGAGTGTGTGCCAGTGTGTGCAAGTGTGTGTGTGTGAGTGTGTGCAAGTGTGTGCGAGTGAGTGTGTGCGAGAGTGTGCGAGTGTGTGTGTGCGAGTGTGTGTGTGCGAGTGTGTGTTCAATTGTGTATGAGTGTGTGCGAGTGTGTGTGAGTTTGTGCAAGTGTGTGCGTGTGTGCATGTGAGTGCGTGCGAGTGTGTGCGAGTGTGTGCGAGTGTGTGTATGCGAGTGTGTGTGCGATTGTGTATGAGTGTGTGCGAGTGTGTGTGAGTTTGTGCGAGTGTGTGTGTGTGTGTGTGTGAGTGTGTGCTAGTGTGCACGAGTGTTTGAGTGTGTGCGAGTGTGCCTGAGTAAGTGTGTGTGTGATTGTGTGCGAGTGTTTCCGAGTGTGTGTGTGAGTGAGTAGGACTGTGTGTGCGAGTGTTTGCGAGTGTGTGTGCGAGCGTGTGTGTGCGAGTGTGTTCGAGGGTGTGCAATTTTGTGCAAGTGTGTGTGTGCGAGTGCGAGTCCATATGAGTGAGTGTGTGAATGTGTGCGATTGTGTGCCAGTGTGTGTGTGCGAGTGTGTGTACGAGTGTGTGCGAGTGTGTGCGTGCGAGTGTGTGCGAGTGTGTATGAGTGTATGTGCGAGTGTGTGTGCGAGTGTGTGCGAGTGTGTGTTCGAGTGTGTGTGTTCGCGTGTGTGCAAGTGTGTGCGAGTGTGTGTGCGAGTGCGTACGAGTGTGTGTGAGTGTACAAGAGTGTGTGCGTGTGAGTGTGTGCGAGTGTGTGTGTGCGCGCGAGTGTGTGCGAGTGTGTGAGTGTGTGTGCGAATGTGTGTGCGTGTGAGTGTGTGTGTGCGAGTGTGTGTGATTGTGTATGAGTGAGTGTGTGCGAGTGTGTGTGTGAGTGTGTGCAAGTGTGTTTGAGTGTGTTTGTGCGAGTGTGTATGAGTGTGTGTGCGAGTGTGTGCAAGTGTGTTTGTGTGAGTGTGTATGAGTGTGTGTGTGCGAGTGTGTGCAAGTGTGTGTGATTGTGTGTGAGTGTGTGTATGAGTGAGTGTGTGCGAGTGTGTGCGAGTGTGTGTGCGAGTGTCTGCGCGAGTGTGTGCGTGCGAGTGTGTGCGAGTGTGTGTGCGATTGTGTATTAGTGAATGTGTGCGAGTGTGCGTGAGTGTGTGTGTGAGTGTGTGTGTGTGCGAGTGTGTGCGAGTGAGTGTGTGCGAGTGTGTGTGTGCGATTGTGCATAAGTGTGTGCGAGTGTGAGTGTGTAGGACTGTGTATGCGAGTGTGTGTGAGTGTGTGCAAGTGTGTGCGTGCGAGTGTGTGTGTGCGAGTGTGTGTGATTGTGTATGAGTGAGTGTGTGCGAGTGTGTGTGTGAGTGTGTGCAAGTGTGTTTGAGTGTGTTTGTGCGAGTGTGTATGAGTGTGTGTGTGCGAGTGTGTGCAAGTGTGTTTGTGCGAGTGTGAATGAGTGTGTGTGTGTGCGAGTGTGTGCAAGTGTGTGTGATTGTGTGTGAGTGTGTGTATGAGTGAGTGTGTGCGAGTGTGTGCGTGTGAGTCTGTGTGTGCACGCGAGTGTGTGCGAGTGTGTGAGTGTGTGTGCGAATGTGTGTGTGTGAGTGTGTGCGAGTGTGTATGAGTGTATGTGCGAGTGTGTGCCAGTGTGTGCGAGTGTGTGTGTGCGAGTGTGTGCAAGTGTGTGCGAGTGAGTGTGTGCGAGTGTGTGCGAGAGTGTGCAAGTGTGTGTGTGCGAGTGTGTGTGTGCGAGTGTGTGTGTGCGAGTGTGTGTGCAATTGTGTATGAGTGTGTTCGAGTGTGTGTGAGTTTGTGCAAGTGTGTGCGTGTGTGCGTGCGAGTGCGTGCGAGTGAGTGCGAGTGTGTGCGAGTGTGTGTGAGTGTGTGTATGCGAGTGTGTGTGCGATTGTGTATGAGTGTGTGCGAGTGTGTGTGAGTTTGTGCGAGTGTGTATGTGTGTGTGTGTGCGAGTGTGTGCTAGTGTGCACGAGTGTTTGAGTGTGTGCGAGTGTGCCTGAGTAAGTGTGTGTGTGATTGTGTGCGAGTGTTTCCGAGTGTGTGTGTGAGTGAGTAGGACTGTGTGTGCGAGTGTTTCCGAGTGTGTGTGCGAGCGAGTGTGTGCGAGTGTGTTCGAGGGTGTGCAATTGTGTGCAAGTGTGTGTGTGCGTGTGCGAGTCCATATGAGTGAGTGTGTGAATGTGTGCGAGTGTGTGCAAGTGTGTGTGAGTGTTTGAGTGTGTGTGTGAGTGTGTGTGAATGTATGCGAGTCTGTGTGTGCGAGAGTGTGTGTGCGATTGTGTATGAATGTGTGCGAGTATGTGTGTGAGTGTGTGCGCGTGTGTGCGAGTGTGTGCGTGCGAGTGCGAGTGTGTGCAAATGTGTGCGAGAGTGTGCGAGTGTGGGCGTGCGAGTGTTTGCGAGTGTGTGCGTCCGAGTGTGTGCGAGTGTGCTCGAGTGAGTGGGTGTGAGTGTGTGCGAGTGTGCATGAGTGAGTGTATGTGAGTGTGTGCGTGTGTGCGAGTTTGTGTGCGAGTGTGCTCGAGTGAATGGGTGCGAGTGTGTGTGAGTGTGTGTGAGTGAGTGCAAGTGTGTGCGAGTGTGTGGGTGTGAGTGTGTGCAAGTGTGTGCGAGTGTGTGTGAATGTGTGTTCGAGTGTGTGCGAGTGTGTGTGAGTGTGTGTGCGAGTGTGTGCAAGTGGGTGCGAGTGTGTGGGTGCGAGTGTGTGCAAGTGTGTGCGAGTGTGTGTGAATGTGTGTTCGAGTGTGTGCGAGTGTGTGCATGCGAGTATGTGCGAGTGTGCTCGAGTGAATGGGTGCGAGTGTGTGCGAGTGTGTGTGAGTGTGTGCGAGTGAGTGTGTGCGAGTGTGTATGAGTGAGTGTGTGAGTGTGTGCGAGTTTGTGTGCGAGTGTGTGCGAGTGAGTGCGAATGTGTATGAGTGTGTGTGCGAATGTGTGCAAGTGGGTGCGAGTGTGTGGGTGCGAGTGTGTGCAATTGTGTGCGAGTGTGTGTGAATGTGAGTTTGAGTGTGTGTGAGTGTGTGCCAGTGAGTGTGTGCGAGTGTTTGCGAGTGTGTGTGCGAGTGTGTGTGTGAGTGTGTGCGTGCGAGTGTGTGCGTGCGGGTGTGTGCGAGTGTGTGTGAGTGTGTGTGTGTGTGCGAGTGTGCGTGTGAGTGTGTGTGAGTGTGTGTGCAATTGTGTATGAGTGTGTGCGAGTGTGTGTGCGTTTGTGCGAGTGTGTGCGCGTTTGTGCGAGTGTGTGCGTGTGTGTGTGCGAGTGCGTGTGAGTGAGTGCGAGTTTGTGCAAATGTGTGCGCGAGTGTGCGAGTGTGGGCGTGCGAGTGTGTGCTAGTGTGCGCGAGTGTGTGAGTGTGTGCGAGTGTGCGTGAGTAAGTGTGTGTGAGAGTATGTGCGAGTGTTGCCGAGTGTGTGTGTGAGTGTGTAGGACTGTGTGCGTGAGTGTGTGTGCAAGTGTGTGTGTACGAGTGTGTTCGAGTGTGTGCAATTTTGTGCGAGTGTGTGTGTGCGAGTGCATATGAGTAAGTGTGTGCGAATGTGTGCGAGTGTGTGCGAGTGTGTGTGCGAGTGTGTGTGCGATTGTGTACGTGCGACTGTGTGCGTGCGACTGTGTGCGAGTGTTTGCGTGTGTGTGCAAGTGTGTGTGAGTGTGTGTGAGTGTGTGTGTGAGTGTGTGTGAATGTGTGAGAGTCTGTGTGTGCGAGTGTGTGTGTGCGATTGTGTATGAATGTGTGCGAGTATGTGTGTGAGTGTGTGCGAGTGTGTGCGTGCGAGTGCGTGAGAGTGAGTGCGAGTGTGTGCAAATGTGTGCGAGAGTGTGCGAGTGTGGGCGTGCGAGTGTGTGCGAGTGTGCGCGCGTGTGTGCGTGTGAGTGAGTGTGTGTGTGAGTGTGAGTGTGTGCTAGTGTGCATGAGTGTGTGAGTGTGTGCGAGTGTGCGCGAGTATGCATGTGAGTGAGTGAGTGTGTGTGCGAGTGTGTGTGCGAGTGTGTGCGAGTGTGTGTGTGCGAGTGTGTGTGCAATTGTGTATGAGTGTGTGCGAGTGTGTGTGAGTTTGTGCAAGTGTGTGCGTGTGAGCATGCGAGTGAGTGCGAGTGTGTGCGAGTGTGTGTATGCGAGTGTGTGTGCGATTGTGTATGAGTGTGTGCGAGTGTGAGTGAGTTTGTGCGAGTGTGTGCGTGTGTGTGCTAGTGTGCACGAGTGTTTGAGTGTGTGCGAGTGTGCCTGAGTAAGTGTGTGTGTGATTGTGTGCGAGTGTTTCCGAGTGTGTGTGAGTGAGTAGGACTGTGTGTGCGAGTGTGTGCGATTGTGTGTGCGAGCGTGTGTGTGCGAGTGTGTTCGAGTCTGTGCAATTGTGTGCGAGTGTGTGTGTGCGAGTGCGAGTCTGTATGAGTGAGAGTGTGAATGTGTGCGAGTGTGTGTGTGCGAGTGTGTGTGTGCGAGTGTGTGTGCAATTGTGTATGAGTGTGTGCGAGTGTGTGTGAGTTTGTGCAAATGTGTGCGTGTGAGCGTGCGAGTGAGTGCGAGTGTGTGCGAGTGTGTGTGCGATTGTGTATGAGTGTGTGCGAGTGTGAGTGAGTTTGTGCGAGTGTGTGCGTGTGTGTGCTAGTGTGCACGAGTGTTTGAGTGTGTGCGAGTGTGCCTGAGTAAGTGTGTGTGAGAGTATGTGCGAGTGTTGCCGAGTGTGTGTGAGTGTGTAGGACTGTGTGCGCGAGTGTGTGTGCAAGTGTGTGTGTACGAGTGTGTTCGAGTGTGCAATTTTGTGCGAGTGTGTGTGTGCGAGTGCATATGAGTAAGTGTGTGCGAATGTGTGCGAGTGTGTGCGAGTGTGTGTGCGAGTGTGTGCGTGCGACTGTGTGCGTGCGACTGTGTGCGAGTGTGTGCGAGTGTTTGCGTGTGTGTGCGAGTGTGTGCAAGTGTGTGTGAGTGTGTGCGAGTGTGTGTGAGTGTGTGTGAGTGTGTGCAAGTGTGTGTGTGCGAGTGTGTGTGTGCGATTGTGTATGAATGTGTGCGAGTATGTGTGTGAGTGTGTGCGAGTGTGTGCATGCGAGTGCGAGTGTGTGCAAATGTGTGCGAGAGTGTGCGAGTGTGGGCGTGCGACTGTGTGCGAGTGTGTGCGTGTGAGTGAGTGTGTGTGTGAGTGTGTGCTAGTGTGCATGAGTGTGTGAGTGTGTGTGAGTGTGCGCGAGTGTGCGTGTGAGTGAGTGAGTGTGTGCGAGTGTGTGTGCGAGTGTGTGTGAGTGTGTACGAGTGTGTGTAGGAGTGTGTGCGAGTGTGTGCGATTGTGTGTGTGAGTGTGTAGGACTGTATGTGCAAGTGTGTGCGAGTGTGTTCGAGTGTGTGAGTGTGTGCGAGTGTGTGTGAGTGTGTGTGAGTGTGTGCAAGTGTGTGTGTGCGAGTGTGTGTGTGCGAGTGTGTGTGTGAGTGTGTGCAAGTGTGTTTGAGTGTGTGTGCGAGTGTGTATGAGTGTGTGTGTGTGTGCAAGTGTGTGCGTGTGTGTGTGAGTGTGTGTGAGTGTGTGAATGAGTGAGTGTGTGCGAGTGTGTGTGAGTGTGTGTGTGTGAGTGTGTGCGAGTGTGTGTGCGAGTGTGTGTGCGAGTGTGTGCGTGCGAGTGTGTGTGTGTGAGTGTGTGCGAGTGTGTGTGTGCGATTGTGTATTAGTGAATGTGTGCGAGTGTGCGTGAGTGTGTGTGTGAGTGTGTGTGTGTGCGAGTGTGTGCGAGTGAGTGTGTGCGAGTGTGTGTGTGCGATTGTGCATAAGTGTGTGCGAGTGTGAGTGTGTAGGACTGTGTATGCGAGTGTGTGTGAGTGTGTGCAAGTGTGTGCGTGCGAGTGTGTGTGTGCGAGTGTGTGTGATTGTGTATGAGTGAGTGTGTGCGAGTGTGTGTGTGAGTGTGTGCAAGTGTGTTTGAGTGTGTTTGTGCGAGTGTGTATGAGTGTGTGTGTGCGAGTGTGTGCAAGTGTGTTTGTGCGAGTGTGAATGAGTGTGTGTGTGTGCGAGTGTGTGCAAGTGTGTGTGATTGTGTGTGAGTGTGTGTATGAGTGAGTGTGTGCGAGTGTGTGCGTGTGAGTCTGTGTGTGCACGCGAGTGTGTGCGAGTGTGTGAGTGTGTGTGCGAATGTGTGTGTGTGAGTGTGTGCGAGTGTGTATGAGTGTATGTGCGAGTGTGTGCCAGTGTGTGCGAGTGTGTGCAAGTGTGTGCGAGTGAGTGTGTGCGAGTGTGTGCGAGAGTGTGCAAGTGTGTGTGTGCGAGTGTGTGTGTGCGAGTGTGTGTGTGCGAGTGTGTGTGCAATTGTGTATGAGTGTGTTCGAGTGTGTGTGAGTTTGTGCAAGTGTGTGCGTGTGTGCGTGCGAGTGCGTGCGAGTGAGTGCGAGTGTGTGCGAGTGTGTGTGAGTGTGTGTATGCGAGTGTGTGTGCGATTGTGTATGAGTGTGTGCGAGTGTGTGTGAGTTTGTGCGAGTGTGTATGTGTGTGTGTGTGCGAGTGTGTGCTAGTGTGCACGAGTGTTTGAGTGTGTGCGAGTGTGCCTGAGTAAGTGTGTGTGTGATTGTGTGCGAGTGTTTCCGAGTGTGTGTGTGAGTGAGTAGGACTGTGTGTGCGAGTGTTTCCGAGTGTGTGTGCGAGCGAGTGTGTGCGAGTGTGTTCGAGGGTGTGCAATTGTGTGCAAGTGTGTGTGTGCGTGTGCGAGTCCATATGAGTGAGTGTGTGAATGTGTGCGAGTGTGTGCAAGTGTGTGTGAGTGTGTGAGTGTGTGTGTGAGTGTGTGTGAATGTATGCGAGTCTGTGTGTGCGAGAGTGTGTGTGCGATTGTGTATGAATGTGTGCGAGTATGTGTGTGAGTGTGTGCGCGTGTGTGCGAGTGTGTGCGTGCGAGTGCGAGTGTGTGCAAATGTGTGCGAGAGTGTGCGAGTGTGGGCGTGCGAGTGTGTGCGAGTGTGCGCGAGTGTGTGCGTGTGAGTGAGTGTGTGTGTGAGTGTGAGTGTGTGCTAGTGTGCATGAGTGTGTGAGTGTGTGCGAGTGTGCGCGAGTGTGCGTGTGAGTGAGTGAGTGTGTGCGAGTGTGTGTGCGAGTGTGTGTGAGTGTGTACGAGTGTGTGTAGGAGTGTGTGCGAGTGTGTGCGATTGTGTGTGTGAGTGTGTAGGACTGTATGTGCAAGTGTGTGCGAGTGTGTTCGAGTGTGTGAGTGTGTGCGAGTGTGTGTGAGTGTGTGTGAGTGTGTGCAAGTGTGTGTGTGCGAGTGTGTGTGTGCGAGTGTGTGTGTGAGTGTGTGCAAGTGTGTTCGAGTGTGTGTGCGAGTGTGTATGAGTGTGTGTGTGTGTGTGCAAGTGTGTGCGTGTGTGTGTGAGTGTGTGTGAGTGTGTGCATGAGTGAGTGTGTGCGAGTGTGTGTGAGTGTGTGTGTGTGAGTGTGTGCGAGTGTGTGTGCGAGTGTGTGTGAAAGTGTGTGCGTGCGAGTGTGTGCGAGTGTGTGTGTGTTAGTGCGTGCGACTGTGTGTGTGCGATTGTGTATTAGTGAATGTGTGCGAGTGTGCGTGAGTGTGTGCGTGTGAGTGTGTGTGTGTGCGAGTGTGTGCGAGTGAGTGTGTGCGAGTGTGTGTTTGCGATTGTGCATAAGTGTGTGCGAGTGTGAGTGTGTAGGACTGTGTGTGTGAGTGTGTGCAAGTGTGTGCGTGCGAGTGTGTGTGTGTTATTGTGTATGAGTGAGTGTGTGCGAGTGTGTGTGTGAGTGTGTGCAAGTGTGTTTGAGTGTGTTTGTGCGAGTGTGTATGAGTGTGTGTGTGCGAGTGTGTGCAAGTGTGTTTGTGCGAGTGTGTATGAGTGTGTGTGTGCGAGTGTGTGCAAGTGTGTGTGATTGTGTGTGAGTGTGTGTATGAGTGAGTGTGTGCGAGTGTGTGCGTGTGAGTCTGTGTGTGCACGCGAGTGTGTGCGAGTGTGTGAGTGTGTGTGCGAATGTGTGTGTGTGAGTGTGTGCGAGTGTGTATGAGTGTATGTGCGAGTGTGTGCCAGTGTGTGCGAGTGTGTGTGTGCGAGTGTGTGCAAGTGTGTGCGAGTGAGTGTGTGCGAGTGTGTGCGAGAGTGTGCGAGTGTGTGTGTGCGAGTGTGTTTGTGCGAGTGTGTGTGTGCGAGTGTGTGTGCAATTGTGTATGAGTGTGTTCGAGTGTGTGTGAGTTTGTGCAAGTGTGTGTGTGTGCGTGCGAGTGCGTGCGAGTGAGTGTGAGTGTGTGCGAGTGTGTGTGAGTGTGTGTATGCGAGTGTGTGTGCGATTGTGTATGAGTGTGTGCGAGTGTGTGTGAGTTTGTGCGAGTGTGTGTGTGTGTGTGCGAGTGTGTGCTAGTGTGCACGAGTGTTTGAGTGTGTGCGAGTGTGCCTGAGTAAGTGTGTGTGTGATTGTGTGCGAGTGTTTCCGAGTGTGTGTGTGAGTGAGTAGGACTGTGTGTGCGAGTGTTTGCGAGTGTGTGTGCGAGCGAGTGTGTGCGAGTGTGTTCGAGGGTGTGCAATTGTGTGCAAGTGTGTGTGTGCGAGTGCGAGTCCATATGAGTGAGTGTGTGAATGTGTGCGAGTGTGTGCCAGTGTGTGTGTGCGAGTGTGTGTACGAGTGTGTGCGAGTGTGAGCGTGCGAGTGTGTGAGAGTGTGTATGAGTGTATGTGCGAGTGTGTGTGCGAGTGTGTGCGAGTGTGTGTTCGAGTGTGTGTGTTTGCATGTGTGCAAGTGTGTGCGAGTGTGTGTGCGAGTGCGTACGAGAGTGTGTGCGTGTGAGTGTGTGCGAGTGTGTGTGTGCGCGCGAGTGTGTGCGAGTGTGTGAGTGTGTGTGCGAATGTGTGTGAGTGTGTGCGAGTGTGTATGAGTGTATGTGCGAGTATGTGCCAGTGTGTGCGAGTGTGTGTGTGTGAGTGTGTGCAAATGTGTGCGAGTGAGTGTGTGCGAGAGTGTGCACGAGTGTGCTCGAGTGAGTGGGTGCATGTAAGTGTGTGCGTGCGAGTGTGTGCGAATGTGTGCGAGTGTGTGCATGCGAGTGTGTGCGTGCAAGTGTTTGCGTGCGAGTGTGTGCGAGTGTATGCAAGTGTGTGAGTGTGTGCGAGTGTGTGTGTGAGTGTGTCCGAGTGTGTGCAAATGTGCCCGAGTGTGCGCGAGTGTGCACGAGTGAATGGGTGCGAGTGTGTGTGAGTGTGTATGAGTGAGTATGTGCGAGTTTGTGTGCGAGTGAGTGTGTGCGAATGTGTGCAAGTGTGTTTGTGAGTGTGTGTGCGAGTGTGTGTGTGCGAGTGTGTGCGAGTGTGTGCGAGTGTGTGTGAGTGTGTGCGAGTGTGTGTGCGAGTGTGTGCGAGTATGTGCAAATGTGCCCGAGTGTGCACGAGTGTGCACGAGTGAGTGTGTGCGAGTGTGTGCAAGTGTGTGTGAGTGTGTGCCAGTGTGTGTGTGCGAGTGTGTGCGAGTGTGTGTATGAGTGTTTGTGTTTGATTGTGCAAGTGTGTTTGTGAGTGTGTGTGCGAGTGTGTGCGTGCAAGTGTGTGCGAGTGTGTGCGAGTGTGTGTGAGTGTGTGCGAGTGTGTGTGCGAGTGTGTGCGAGTGTGTGCAAATGTGCCCGAGTGTGCACGAGTGTGCACGAGTGAGTGTGTGCGAGTGTGTGCAAGTGTGTGTGAGTGTGTGCCAGTGTGTGTGTGCGAGTGTGTGCGAGTGTGTGTATGAGTGTGTGTGTTCGATTGTGTATAAGTGTGTGCGAGTGTGCGTGTGTGAGTGTGTGTGCAAGTGTGTGTGTGCGAGTGTGTTCGATTGTGTGCGAATGTGTGTGTGAGTGTGAGTGAGTGTGTACGAGTGTGTGCGAGTGTGTGCGAGTGTGTGTGCGAGTGTGTGCGAGTGTGTGCGATTGTGTGTGTGAGTGTGTAGGACTGTATGTGCGAGTGTGTGCGAGTGTGTATGAGTGTGTGTGTGTGTGAGTGTGTGCAAGTGTGTGCGAGTGAGTGTGTGTGAGTGTGTGTGCGAGTGTGTGTGCGAGTGTGTGCGAGTGTGAGCGATTGTGTGTGAGAGTGTGTAGGTCTGTATGTGCGAGTGTGTATGAGTGTGTGTGTGAGTGTGTGCAAGTGTGTGTGAGTGAGTGTGTGTGAGTGTGTGTGCGAGTGTGTGCATGCGAGTGTGTGCGTGCGACTGTGTGCGTGCGAGTGTGTGCGACTGTGTGCGAGTGTGTGCGAGTGTGTGAGTGCGAGTGTGTGCGAATGTGTGCAAGTGTGTGCGTGCGAGTGTGCACGAGTGTGCACGAGTGTGTGCGTGTAAGTGTGTGCGTGCGAGTGTGTGCGAGTGTGCTCGAGTGAATGGGTGCGAGTGTGTGCGAGTGTGTGTGAGTGTGTGTGAGTGAGTGTGTGTGAGAGTGTGTTAGTGAGTGTGTGTGAGTGTGTGCATGTGTGCGAGTTTGTGTGCGAGTGTGTGCGAGTGTCTGAGTGTGTGCGAGTGTGTGCGTGCGAGTGTGTACGTGTGAGTGTGTGCGAGTGTGAGTGTGTGTGCGAATGTGTGTGCGAGTGAGTGTGTATGAGTGTGTGTAGGAGTGTGTGCGAGTGTGTGCAATTGTGTGTGTGAGTGTGTAGGACTGTATGTGCAAGTGTGTGCGAGTGTGTTCGAGTGTGTGAGTGTGTGCGAGTGTGTGTGAGTGTGTGTGAGTGTGTGCAAGTGTGTGTGTGCGAGTGTGTGTGTGTGTGAGTGTGTGCGAGTGTGTTCGAGTGTGTGTGCGAGTGTGTATGAGTGTGTGTGTGCAAGTGTGTGCGCGTGTGTGTGAGTGTGTGTGTGTGTGCATGAGTGAGTGTGTGCGAGTGTGTGTGAGTGTGTGTGTGTGTGAGTGTGTGCGAGTGTGTGTGTGCGAGTGTGTGTGCGAGTGTGTGTGTGCGAGTGTGTGTGTGCGAGTGTGTGTGTGCGATTGTGTATTAGTGAATGTGTGCGAGTGTGCGTGAGTGTGTGTGTGTGTGAGTGAGTGACTGTGTGTGCGAGTGTGTGCCAGTGAGTGTGAGTGAGTGTGAGTGAGTGTGTGCGAGTGTGTGCGAGTGTGTGTGTGCGATTGTGCATAAGTGTGTGCGAGTGTGAGTGTGTAGGACTGTGTGTGCGAGTGTGTGTGCGAGTGTGTGTGAGTGTGTGCGAGTGTGTGTAGGAGTGTGTGCGATTGTGTGTGTGAGTGTGCAGGACTGTATGTGCGAGTGTGTGCGACTGTGTTCGAGTGTGTGTGTGTGAGTGTGTGAGCATGTGTGAGTGTGTGCAAGTGTGTGCGTGCGAGTGTGTGTGTGCGAGTGTGTGTGATTGTGTATGAGTGAGTGTGTGCGTGTGTGCAAGTGTGTTTGAGTGTGTTTGTGCGAGTGTCTATGAGTGTGTGTGCGAGTGTGTGCAAGTGTGTTTGTGCGAGTGTGTGTGTGCGAGTGTGTGCAAGTGTGTGTGATTGTGTGTGAGTGTGTGTATGAGTGAGTGTGTGCGAGTGTGTGCGAGTGTGTGTGCGAGTGTATGCGCGAGTGTGTGCGTGCGAGTGTGTGCATGCGAGTGTGTGCATGCACACGAGTGTGTGAGTGTGTGTGCGAATGTGTGTGCGTGTGAGTGTGTGCGAGTGTGTATGAGTGTATGTGCGAGTGTGTGCCAGTGTGTGCAAGTGTGTGTGTGTGAGTGTGTGCAAGTGTTTGCGAGTGAGTGTGTGCGAGAGTGTGCGAGTGTGTGTGTGCGAGTGTGTGAGCATGTGTGAGTGTGTGCAAGTGTGTGCGTGCGAGTGTGTGTGTGCGAGTGTGTGTGATTGTGTATGAGTGAGTGTGTGTGTGTGTGCAAGTGTGTTTGAGTGTGTTTGTGCGAGTGTCTATTAGTGTGTGTGCGAGTGTGTGCAAGTGTGTTTGTGCGAGTGTGTATGAGTATGTGTGTGCGAGTGTGTGCAAGTGTGTGTGATTGTGTGTGAGTGTGTGTATGAGTGAGTGTGTGCGAGTGTGTGCGAGTGTGTGTGCGAGTGTATACGCGAGTGTGTGCGTGCGAGTGTGTGCGTGCGAGTCTGTGTGTGCACACGAGTGTGTGAGTGTGTGTGCGAATGTGTGTGCGTGTGAGTGTGTGCGAGTGTGTATGAGTGTATGTGCGAGTGTGTGCCAGTGTGTGCGAGTGTGTGTGTGCGAGTGTGTGCAAGTGTGTGCGAGTGAGTGTGTGCGAGTTTGTGTGCGAGTGTGTGCGAGTGAGTGTGTGCGAATGTGTTTGAGTGTGTGTGCGAGTGTGTGCAAGTCGGTGCGAGTGTGTGGGTGCGAGTGTGTGCAAGTGTGTGCGAGTATGTGTGAATGTGTGTTTGAGTGTGTGCGAGTGTGTGCCAGTGAGTGTGTGCGAGTGTTTGCGAGTGTGTGTGTGAGTGTGTGCATGCGAGTGTGTGCGTGCGGGTGTGTGCGAGTGTGTGTGAGTGTGTGTGTGAATGTGTGTGTGTGCGAGTGTGCGTGCGAGTGAGTGTGTGAGTGTGTGTGCAATTGTGTATGAGTGTGTGCAAGTGTGTGTGCGTTTGTGCGAGTGTGTGCGTGTGTGTGTGCGAGTGCGTGTGAGTGAGTGCGAGTGCGTGCAAATGTGTGCGCGAGTGTGCGAGTGTGGGCGTGCGAGTGTGTGCTAGTGTGCGCGAGTGTGTGAGTGTGTGCGAGTGTGCGTGAGTAAGTGTGTGTGAGAGTATGTGCGAGTGTTGCCGAGTGTGTGTGAGTGTGTAGGACTGTGTGCGCGAGTGTGTGTGCAAGTGTGTGTGTACGAGTGTGTTCGAGTGTGTGCAATTTTGTGCGAGTGTGTGTGTGCGAGTGCATATGAGTAAGTGTGTGCGAATGTGTGCGAGTGCGAGTGTGTGCGAGTGTGTATGAGTGTATGTGCGAGTGTGTGTGCGAGTGTGTGTTTGAGTGTGTGTGTTAGCGTGTGTGCAAGTGTGTGCGAGTGCGTACGAGTGTGTGTGAGTGTGCACGAGTGTGTGCGTGTGAGTGTGTGCGAGTGTGTGTGTGCGCGTGAGTGTGTGTGAGTGTGTAAGTGTGTGTGTGAATGTGTGTGTGTGTGAGTGTGTGTGCGAATGTGTGTGCGTGTGAGTGTGTGCGAGTGTGTGTGAGTGTATGTGCGAGTATGTGCCAGTGTGTGCGAGTGTGTGTGTGTGAGTGTGTGCAAGTGTGTGCGAGTGAGTGTGTGCGAGAGTGTGCGAGTGTGTGTGTGCGAGTATGTGTGTGCGAGTGTGTGTGTGCGAGAGTGTGCGAGTGTGTGTGTGCGAGTGTGTGTGCAATTGTGTATGAGTGTGTGCGAGTGTGTGTGAGTTTGTGCAAGTGTGTGCGTGTGTGCGTACGAGTGCGTGCGAGTGAGTGCGAGTGTGTGAAAGTGTGTGTATGTGAGTGTGTGTGCGATTGTGTATGAGTGTGTGCGAGTGTGAGTGAGTTTGTGCGAGTGTGTGCGAGTGTGTGCTAGTGTGCATGAGTGTTTGAGTGTGTGCGAGTGTGCGTGAGTAAGTGTGTGTGTGATTGTGTGCGAGTGTTTCCGAGTGTGTGTGCGAGTGTGTGCGAGTGTGTGTACGAGCGTGTGTGAGCGAGTGTGTTCGAGTGTGTGCAATTGTGTACGAGTGTGTGTGTGCGAGTGTGAGTCCGTATGAGTGAGTGTGTGAATGTGTGCCAGTGTGTGTGTGCGAGTGTGTGTACGAGTGTGTGCGTGCGAGTGTGTATGAGTGTATGTGCGAGTGTGTGTGCGATTGTGTGCGAGTGTGTGTGCGAGTGTGTGTGTTCGAGTGTGTGCAAGTGTGTGCGAGTGTGTGTGCGAGTGCGTACGAGTGTGTTCGTGTGTGCACGAGTGTGTGCGTGTGAGTGTGTGCGAGTGTGTGCATCCGATTGTGTGCGAGTGTGCTCGAGTGAGTGGGTGTGAGTGTGTGCGAGTGTGCATGAGTGAGTGTATGTGAGTGTGTGCGTGTGTGCGAGTTTGTGTGCGAGTGTGCTCGAGTGAATGGGTGCGAGTGTGTGTGAGTGTGTGCGAGTGAGTGCAAGTGTGTGCGAGTGTGTGGGTGCGAGTGTGTGCAAGTGTGTGCGAGTGTGTGTGAATGTGTGTTCGAGTGTGTGCGAGTGTGTGCGTGCGAGTATGTGCGAGTGTGCTCGAGTGAATGGGTGCGAGTGTGTGCGAGTGTGTGTGAGTGTGTGCGAGTGAGTGTGTGCGAGTGTGTATGAGTGAGTGTGTGTGAGTGTGTGCGAGTTTGTGTGCGAGTGTGTGCGAGTGAGTGTGTGCGAATGTGTATGAGTGTGTGTGCGAGTGTGTGCAAGTGGGTGCGAGTGTGTGGGTGCGAGTGTGTGCAAGTGTGTGCGAGTATGTGTGAATGTGTGTTTGAGTGTGTGCGAGTGTGTGCCAGTGAGTGTGTGCGAGTGTTTGCGAGTGTGTGTGTGAGTGTGTGTGTGAGTGTGTGCGTGCGAGTGTGTGCGTGCGGGTGTTTGCGAGTGTGTGTGAGTGTGTGTGCGAATGTGTGTGTGCGAGTGTGCGTGCGAGTGAGTGTGTGTCTGTGTGTGCAATTGTGTATGAGTGTGTGCGAGTGTGTGTGCGTTTGTGCGAGTGTGTGCGTGTGTGTGTGCGAGTGCGTGTGAGTGAGTGCGAGTTTGTGCAAATGTGTGCGCGAGTGTGCGAGTGTGGGCGTGCGAGTGTGTGCTAGTGTGCGCGAGTGTGTGAGTGTGTGCGAGTGTGCGTGAGTAAGTGTGTGTGAGAGTATGTGCGAGTGTTGCCGAGTGTGTGTGTGAGTGTGTAGGACTGTGTGCACGAGTGTGTGTGCAAGTGTGTGTGTACGAGTGTGTTCGAGTGTGTGCAATTTTGTGCGAGTGTGTGTGTGCGAGTGCATATGAGTAAGTGTGTGCGAATGTGTGCGAGTGTGTGCGAGTGTGTGTGCGAGTGTGTATGAGTGTGTGTGTGCAAGTGTGTGCGTGTGTGTGTGAGTGTGTGTGAGTGTGTGCATGAGTGAGTGTGTGCGAGTGTGTGTGAGTGTGTGTGTGTGAGTGTGTGCGAGTGTGTGTGTGCGTGTGTGTGTGCGAGTGTGTGCGTGTGAGTGTGTGCGAGTGTGTGTGTGTGTGTGTGATTGTGTATTAGTGAATGTGTGCGAGTGTGCGTGAGTGTGTGTGTGTGAGTGAGTGAGTGTGTGTGTGTGCGAGTGTGTGCGAGTGAGTGTGAGTGAGTGTGTGCGAGTGTGAGTGTGTAGGACTGTGTGTGCGAGTGTGTGTGCGAGTGTATGCGAGTGTGTGCGAGTGTGTGTGAGTGTGTGCGAGTGTGTGTAGGAGTGTGTGTTCAATTGTGTGTGTGAGTGTGCAGGACTGTATGTGCGAGTGTGTGCAACTGTGTTCGAGTGTGTGTGTGCGAGTGTGTGAGCATGTGTGAGTGTGTGCAGGTGTGTGCGTGCGAGTGTGTGTGTGCGAGTGTGTGTTTGTGTATGAGTGAGTGTGTGCGAGTGTGTGCGAGTGTGTGTGTGAGTGTGTGCAAGTGTGTTTGAGTGTGTTTGTGCGAGTGTGTATGAGTGTGTGTGTGCGAGTGTGTGCAAGTGTGTTTGTGCGAGTGTGTATGAGTGTGTGTGTGCGAGTGTGTGCAAGTGTGTGTGATTGTGTGTGAGTGTGTGTATGAGTGAGTGTGTGCGAGTGTGTGCGTGCGAGTCTGTGTGTGCACGCGAGTGTGTGCGAGTGTGTGAGTGTTTGTGCGAATGTGTGTGTGTGAGTGTGTGCGAGTGTGTATGAGTGTATGTGCGAGTGTGTGCCAGTGTGTGCGAGTGTGTGTGTGCGAGTGTGTGCAAGTGTGTGCGAGTGAGTGTGTGCGAGTGTGTGCGAGAGTGTGCGAGTGTGTGTGTGCGAGTGTGTGTGCGAGTGTGTGTGTGCGAGTGTGTGTGCAATTGTTTATGAGTGTGTTCGAGTGTGTGTGAGTTTGTGCAAGTGTGTGCGTGTGTGCGTGCGAGTGCGTGCGAGTGAGTGCGAGTGTGTGCGAGTGTGTGCAAGTGTGTGTATGCGAGTGTGTGTGCGATTGTGTATGAGTGTGTGCGAGTGTGTGTGAGTTTGTGCGAGTGTGTGTGTGTGTGTGCGAGTGTGTGCTAGTGTGCACGAGTGTTTGAGTGTGTGCAAGTGTGCCTGAGTAAGTGTGTGTGTGATTGTCTGCGAGTGTTTCCGAGTGTGTGTGTGAGTGAGTAGGACTGTGTGTGCGAGTGTTTGCGAGTGTGTGTGCGAGCGAGTGTGTGCGAGTGTGTTCGAGGGTGTGCAATTGTGTGCAAGTGTGTGTGTGCGAGTGCGAGTCCATATGAGTGAGTGTGTGAATGTGTGCGAGTGTGTGCCAGTGTGTATGAGTGTATGTGCGAGTGTGTGTGCGAGTGTGTGCGAGTGTGTGTTCGAGTGTGTGTGTTCGCGTGTGTGCAAGTGTGTGCGAGTGTGTGTGAGAGTGCGTACGAGTGTGTGTGAGTGTGCACGAGTGTGTGCGTGTGAGTGTGTGCGAGTGTGTGTGTGCACGCGAGTGTGTGTGAGTGTGTGTGCGAATGTGTGTGCGTGTGAGGGTGTGCGAGTGTGTATGAGTGTATGTGCGAGTATGTGCCAGTGTGTGCGAGTGTGTGTGTGAGTGTGTGCAAATGTGTGCGAGTGAGTGTGTGCGAGAGTGTGCACGAGTGTGCTCGAGTGATTGGGTGCATGTAAGTGTGTGCGTGCGAGTGTGTGCGAATGTGTGCGAGTGTGTGCATGTGAGTGTGTGCCTGCAAGTGTTTGCGTGCGAGTGTGTGCGAGTGTGTGCAAGTGTGTGAGTGTGTGCGAGTGTGTGTGTGAGTGTGTCCGAGTGTGTGTAAATGTGCCCGAGTGTGCGCGAGTGTGCACGAGTGAATGGGTGCGAGTGTGTGTGAGTGTGTATGAGTGAGTGTGTGCAAGTTTGTGTGCGAGTGAGTGTGTGCGAATGTGTGCAAGTGTGTTTGTGAGTGTGTGTGCGAGTGTGTGCATGCGAGTGTGTGCGAGTGTGTGCGAGTGTGTGTGAGTGTGTGCGAGTGTGTGCGAGTGTGTGCAAATGTGCCCGAGTGTGCACGAGTGAGTGTGTGCGAGTGTGTGCGAGTGTGTGTGAGTGTGTGTCAGTGTGTGTGTGCGAGTGTGTGCGAGTGTGTGTATGAGTGTGTGTGTTCGATTGTGCAAGTGTGTTTGTGAGTTTGTGTGCGAGTGTGTGCGTGCGAGTGTGTGCGAGTGTGTGCGAGTGTGTGTGAGTGTGTGCGAGTGTGTGCAAATGTGCCCGAGTGTGCACGAGTGTGCACGAGTGAGTGTGTGCGAGTGTGTGCAAGTGTGTGTGAGTGTGTGCCAGTGTGTGTGTGCGAGTGTGTGCGAGTGTGTGTATGAGTGTGTGTGTTCGATTGTGTATAAGTGTGTGTGTGAGTGTGTGTGCAAGTGTGTGTGTGCGAGTGTGTTCGATTGTGTGCGAATGTGTGTGTGAGTGTGAGTGAGTGTGTACGAGTGTGTTTGAGTGTGTGTGCGAGTGTGTGCGATTTTGTGTGTGAGTGTGTAGGACTGTATGTGCAAGTGTGTGCGAGTGTGTATGAGTGTGTGTGTGAGTGTGTGCAAGTGTGTGCGATTGAGTGTGTGTGAGTGTGTGTGCGAGTGTGTGTGCGAGTGTGTGTGCGAGTGTGTGCGAGTGTGTGCGATTGTGTGTGAGAGTGTGTAGGACTGTATGTGCGAGTGTATATGAGTGTGTGTGTGAGTGTGTGCAAGTGTGTGCGAGTGAGTGTGTGTGAGTGTGTGTGCAAGTGTGTGCATGCGAGTGTGTGCGTGTGAGTGTGTGCGTGCGAGTGTGTGCGACTTTGTGCGAGTGTGTGTGAGTGTGTGAGTGCGAGTGTGTGCAAATGTGTGCGAGTGTGTGCGTGCGAGTGTGCACGAGTGTGCACGAGTGTGTGCGTGTAAGTGTGTGTGTGCGAGTGTGTGCGAGTGTGCTCGAGTGAATGGGTGCGAGTGTGTGCGAGTGTGTGTGAGTGTGTGCGAGTGAGTGTGTGTGAGAGTGTATTAGTGAGTGTGTGTGAGTGTGTGCGTGTGTGCGAGTTTGTGTGCGAGTGTGTGCGAGTGTGCGAGTGTGTGCGTGCGAGTGTGTACGTGCGAGTGTGTGAGAGTGTGTGAGTGTGTGTGCGAATGTGAGTGCGAGTGAGTGTGTATGAGTGTGTGTAGGAGTGTGTGCGAGTGTGTGCGATTGTGTGTGTGAGTGTGTAGGACTGTATGTGCAAGTGTGTGCGAGTGTGTTCGAGTGTGAGAGTGTGTGCGAGTGTGTGTGAGTGTGTGTGAGTGTGTGCAAGTGTGTGTGTGCGAGTGTGTGTGTGTGAGTGTGTGCAAGTGTGTTCGAGTGTGTGTGCGAGTGTGTATGAGTGTGTGTGTGCAAGTGTGTGCGCGTGTGTGTGAGTGTGTGTGAGTGTGTGTATGAGTGAGTGTGTGCGAGTGTGTGTGAGTGTGTGTGTGTGCGTGCGAGTGAGTGCGAGTGTGTGCGAGTGTGTGTATGCGAGTGTGTGTGCGATTGTGTATGAGTGTGTGCGAGTGTGTGTGAGTTTGTGCGAGTGTGTGTGTGTGTGTGCGAGTGTGTGCTAGTGTGCACGAGTGTTTGAGTGTGTGCGAGTGTGCCTGAGAGTGTGTGTGTGTCATTGTGTGCGAGTGTTTCCGAGTGTGTGTGTGAGTGAGTAGGACTGTGTGTGTGAGTGTTTGCGAGTGTGTGTGCGAGCGAGTGTGTGCGAGTGTGTTCGAGGGTGTGCAATTGTGTGCAAGTGTGTGTGTGCGAGTGCGAGTCCATATGAGTGAGTGTGTGAATGTGTGCGAGTGTGTGCCAGTGTGTGTGTGCGTGTGTGTGTACGAGTGTGTGCGAGTGTGTGCGTGCGAGTGTGTGCATGAGTGTATGTGCGAGTGTGTGTGCGAGTGTGTGTTCGAGTGTGTGTGTTCGCGTGTGTGCAAGTGTGTGCGAGTGTGTGCGAGTGAGTGTGTGCGAGTGTGTGTGTGCGCGCGAGTGTGTGTGAGTGTGTGTGCGAATGTGTGCGTGCGAGTGTGTGCGAGTGTGTGCGAGTGTGTGAGTGCAAGTGTGTGCGAATGTGTGCGAGTGTGTGCGTGTGAGTGTGCACGAGTGTGCACGAGTGTGTGCGTGTAAGTGTGTGCGTGCGAGTGTGTGCGAGTGTGCTCGAGTGAATGGGTGCGAGTGTGTGCGAGTGTGTGTGAGTGTGTGCGAGTGAGTGTGTGTGAGAGTGTATTAGTGAGTGTGTGAGAGTGTGTGCGTGTGTGCGAGTTTGTGTGCGAGTGTGTGCGAGTGTGCGAGTGTGTGCGTGCGAGTGTGTACGTGCGAGTGTGTGAGAGTGTGTGAGTGTGTGTGCGAATGTGAGTGTGAGTGAGTGTGTATGAGTGTGTGTAGGAGTGTGTGCGAGTGTGTGCGATTGTGTGTGTGAGTGTGTAGGACTGTATTTGCAAGTGTGTGCGAGTGTGTTCGAGTGTGTGAGTGTGTGCGAGTGTGTGTGAGTGTGTGTGAGTGTGTGCAAGTGTGTGTGTGCGAGTGTGTGTGTGTGTGAGTGTGTGCAAGTGTGTTCGAGTGTGTGTGTGAGTGTGTATGAGTGTGTGTGTGCAAGTGTGTGCGTGTGTGTGTGAGTGTGTGCATGAGTGAGTGTGTGCGAGTGTGTGTGAGTGTGTGTGTGTGAGTGCGTGCGAGTGAGTGCGAGTGTGTGCGAGTGTGTCCGAGTGTGTGTATGCGAGTGTGTGTGCGATTGTGTATGAGTGTGTGCGAGTTTGTGTGAGTTTGTGCGAGTGTGTGTGTGTGTGTGCGAGTGTGTGCTAGTGTGCACGAGTATTTGAGTGTGTGCGAGTGTGCCTGAGTAAGTGTGTGTGTGATTGTGTGCGAGTGTTTCCGAGTGTGTGTGTGAGTGAGTAGGACTGTGTGTGCGATTGTTTGCGAGTGTGTTTGCGAGCGAGTGTGTGCGAGTGTGTTCGAGGGTGTGCAATTGTGTGCAAGTGTGTGTGTGCGAGTGCGAGTCCATATGAGTGAGTGTGTGAATGTGTGCGAGTGTGTGTACGAGTGTGTGCGAGTGTGTGCGTGCGAGTGTGTGCGAGTGTGTATGAGTGTATGTGCGAGTGTGTGTGCGAGTGTGTGCGAGTGTGTGTTCGTGTGTGTGTGTTCGCGTGTGTGCAAGTGTGTGCGAGTGTGTGTGCGAGTGCGTACGAGTGTGTGTGAGTGTGCACGAGTGTGTGCGTGTGAGTGTGTGCGAGTGTGTGTGTGCGCGCGAGTGTGTGTGAGTGTGTGTGCGAATGTGTGGGCGTGTGAGTGTGTGCGAGTGTGTATGAGTGTATGTGCGAGTATGTGCCAGTGTGTGCGAGTGTGTGTGTGTGAGTGTGTGCAAATGTGTGCGAGTGAGTGTGTGCGAGAGTGTGCACGAGTGTGCTCGAGTGAGTGGGTGCATGTAAGTGTGTGCGTTCGAGTGTGTGCGAATGTGTGCGAGTGTGTGCATGTGAGTGTGTGCGTGCAAGTGTTTGCGTGCGAGTGTGTGCGAGTGTGTGCAAGTGTGTGAGTGTGTGCGAGTGTGTGTGTGAGTGTGTCCGAGTGTGTGCAAATGTGCCCGAGTGTGCGCGAGTGTGCACGAGTGAATGGGTGCGAGTGTGTGTGAGTGTGTATGAGTGAGTGTGTGCGAGTTTGTGTGCGAGTGAGTGTGTGCGAATGTGTGCAAGTGTGTTTGTGAGTGTGTGTGTGAGTGTGTGCATGCGAGTGTGTGTGAGTGTGTGCGAGTGTGTGTGAGTGTGTGCGAGTGTGTGCGAGTGTGTGCAAATGTGCCCGAGTGTGCACGAGTGTGCACGAGTGAGTGTGTGCGAGTGTGTGCAAGTGTGTGCGAGTGTGTGCCAGTGTGTGTGTGCGAGTGTGTGAGTGTGTGTATGAGTGTGTGTGTTCGATTGTGCAAGTGTGTTTGTGAGTGTGTGTGTGAGTGTGTGCGAGTGTGTGTGTGTGCGAGTGTGTGTGCGAGTGTGTGCGAGTGTGTGCAAATGTGCCCGAGTGTGCACGAGTGAGTGTGTGCGAGTGTGTCCAAGTGTGTGTGAGTGTGTGCCAGTGTGTGTGTGCAAGTGTGTGCGAGTGTGTGTATGAGTGTGTGTGTTCGATTGTGTATAAGTGTGTGCGAGTGTGTGTGTGAGTGTGTGTGCAAGTGTGTGTGTGCGAGTGTGTTCGATTGTGTGCGAATGTGTGTGTGAGTGTGAGTGAGTGTGTACGAGTGTGTGCGAGTGTGTGCGAGTGTGTGTGCGAGTGTGTGCGAGTGTGTGCGATTGTGTGTGTGAGTGTGTAGGACTGTATGTGCGAGTGTGTGCGAGTGTGTATGAGTGTGTGTGTGAGTGTGTGCAAGTGTGTGCGAGTGAGTGTGTGTGAGTGTGTGTGCGAGTGTGTGTGCGAGTGTGTGCGATTGTGTGTTAGAGTGTGTAGGACTGTATGTGCGAGTGTATATGAGTGTGTGTGTGAGTGTGTGCAAGTGTGTGCGAGTGAGTGTGTGTGAGTGTGTGTGCGAGTGTGTGCATGCGAGTGTGTGCGTGCGAGTGTGTGCGTTCGAGTGTGTGTGACTGTGTGCGAGTGTGTGCGAGTGTGTGAGTGCGAGTGTGTGCGAATGTGTGCGAGTGTGTGCGTGCGAGTGTGCACGAGTGTGAACGAGTGTGTGCGTGTAAGTGTGTGCATGCGAGTGTGTGAGAGTGTGCTCGAGTGAATGGGTGCGAGTGTGTGCGAGTGTGTGTGAGTGTGTGCGAGTGAGTGTGTGTGAGAGTGTATTAGTGAGTGTGTGTGAGTGTGTGCGTGTGTGCGAGTTTGTGTGCGAGTGTGTGCGAGTGTGCGAGTGTGTGCGTGCGAGTGTGTACGTGCGAGTGTGTGAGAGTGTGTGAGTGTGTGTGCGAATGTGAGTGCGAGTGAGTGTGTATGAGTGTGTGTAGGAGTGTGTGCGAGTGTGTGCGATTGTGTGTGTGAGTGTGTAGGACTGTATTTGCAAGTGTGTGCGAGTGTGTTCGAGTGTGTGAGTGTGTGTGAGTGTGTGTGAGTGTGTGTGAGTGTGTGCAAGTGTGTGTGTGCGTGTGTGTGTGTGTGTGAGTGTGTGCAAGTGTGTTCGAGTGTGTGTGCGAGTGTGTATGAGTGTGTGTGTGCAAGTGTGTGCGCGTGTGTGTGAGTGTGTGTGAGTGTGTGCATGAGTGAGTGTGTGCGAGTGTGTGTGAGTGTGTGTGTGTGTGAGTGCGTGCGAGTGAGTGCGAGTGTGTGCGAGTGTGTGTATGCGAGTGTGTGTGCGATTGTGTATGAGTGTGTGCGAGTTTGTGTGAGTTTGTGCGAGTGTGTGTGTGTGTGCGAGTGTGTGCTAGTGTGCACGAGTATTTGAGTGTGTGCGAGTGTGCCTGAGTAAGTGTGTGTGTGATTGTGTGCGAGTGTTTCCGAGTGTGTGTGTGAGTGAGTAGGACTGTGTGTGCGATTGTTTGCGAGTGTGTTTGCGAGCGAGTGTGTGCGAGTGTGTTCGAGGGTGTGCAATTGTGTGCAAGTGTGTGTGTGCGAGTGCGAGTCCATATGAGTGAGTGTGTGAATGTGTGCGAGTGTGTGCCAGTGTGTGTGTGCGAGTGTGTGTACGAGTGTGTGCGAGTGTGTGCGTGCGAGTGTGTATGAGTGTATGTGCGAGTGTGTGTGCGAGTGTGTGCGAGTGTGTGTTCGAGTGTGTGTGTTCGCGTGTGTGCAAGTGTGTGCGAGTGTGTGTGCGAGTGCGTACGAGTGTGTGTGAGTGTGCACGAGTGTGTGCGTGTGAGTGTGTGCGAGTGTGTGTGTGCGCGCGAGTGTGTGTGAGTGTGTGTGCGAATGTGTGGGCGTGTGAGTGTGTGCGAGTGTGTATGAGTGAATGCGCGAGTATGTGCCAGTGTGTGCGAGTGTGTGTGTGTGAGTGTGTGCAAATGTGTGCGAGTGAGTGTGTGCGAGAGTGTGCACGAGTGTGCTCGAGTGAGTGGGTGCATGTAAGTGTGTGCGTTCGAGTGTGTGCGAATGTGTGCGAGTGTGTGCATGTGAGTGTGTGCGTGCAAGTGTTTGCGTGCGAGTGTGTGCGAGTGTGTGCAAGTGTGTGAGTGTGTGCGAGTGTGTGTGTGAGTGTGTCCGAGTGTGTGCAAATGTGCCCGAGTGTGCGCGAGTGTGCACGAGTGAATGGGTGCGAGTGTGTGTGAGTGTGTATGAGTGAGTGTGTGCGAGTTTGTGTGCGAGTGAGTGTGTGCGAATGTGTGCAAGTGTGTTTGTGAGTGTGTGTGCGAGTGTGTATGAGTGTGTGTGTGAGTGTGTGCAAGTGTGTGCGAGTGAGTGTGTGTGAGTGTGTGTGCGAGTGTGTGTGCGAGTGTGTGCGAGTGTGTGCGATTGTGTGTTAGAGTGTGTAGGACTGTATGTGCGAGTGTATATGAGTGTGTGTGTGAGTGTGTGCAAGTGTGTGCGAGTGAGTGTGTGTGAGTGTGTGTGCGAGTGTGTGCATGCGAGTGTGTGCATGCGAGTGTGTGCGTTCGAGTGTGTGCGACTGTGTGCGAGTGTGTGCGAGTGTGTGAGTGCGAGTGTGTGCGAATGTGTGCGAGTGTGTGCGTGCGAGTGTGCACGAGTGTGCACGAGTGTGTGCGTGTAAGTGTGTGCATGCGAGTGTGTGAGAGTGTGCTCGAGTGAATGGGTGCGAGTGTGTGTGAGTGTGTGTGAGTGTGTGCGAGTGAGTGTGTGTGAGAGTGTATTAGTGAGTGTGTGTGAGTGTGTGCGTGTGTGCGAGTTTGTGTGCGATTGTGCGAGTGTGTGCGTGCGAGTGTGTACGTGCGAGTGTGTGCGAGTGTTTGAGTGTGTGTGCGAATGTGAGTGCGAGTGAGTGTGTATGAGTGTGTGTAGGAGTGTGTGCGAGTGTGTGCGATTGTGTGTGTGAGTGTGTAGGACTGTATGTGCAAGTGTGTGCGAGTGTGTTCGAGTGTGTGAGTGTGTGCGAGTGTGTGTGAGTGTGTGCAAGTGTGTGTGTGCGAGTGTGTGTGTGTGAGTGTGTGCAAGTGTGTTCGAGTGTGTGCGCGAGTGTGTATGAGTGTGTGTGTGCAAGTGTGTGCGCGTGTGTGTGAGTGTGTGTGAGTGTGTGCATGAGTGAGTGTGTGCGAGGGTGTGTGAGTGTGTGTGTGTGTGAGTGTCTGCGAGTGTGTGTGTGCGAGTGTGTGTGCGAGTGTGTGTGTGCGAGTGTGTGTGTGCGATTGTGTATGAGTGAATGTGCGAGTATGTGCCAGTGTGTGCGAGTGTGTGTGTGTGAGTGTGTGCAAATGTGTGCGAGTGAGTGTGTGCGAGAGTGTGCACGAGTGTGCTCGAGTGAGTGGGTGCATGTAAGTGTGTGCGTTCGAGTGTGTGCGAATGTGTGCGAGTGTGTGCATGTGAGTGTGTGCGTGCAAGTGTTTGCGTGCGAGTGTGTGCGAGTGTGTGCAAGTGTGTGAGTGTGTGCGAGTGTGTGTGTGAGTGTGTCCGAGTGTGTGCAAATGTGCCCGAGTGTGCGCGAGTGTGCACGAGTGAATGGGTGCGAGTGTGTGTGAGTGTGTATGAGTGAGTGTGTGCGAGTTTGTGTGCGAGTGAGTGTGTGCGAATGTGTGTGCGAGTGTGTGTGCGAGTGTGTGCGAGTGTGTGCGAGTGAGTGTGTGTGAGTGTGTGTGCGAGTGTGTGTGCGAGTGTGTGCGAGTGTGTGCGATTGTGTGTTAGAGTGTGTAGGACTGTATGTGCGAGTGTATATGAGTGTGTGTGTGAGTGTGTGTGCGAGTGTGTATGAGTGTGTGTGTGTGTGCAAGTGTGTGCGAGTGAGTGTGTGTGAGTGTGTGTGCGAGTGTGTGTGCGAGTGTGTGCGAGTGTGTGCGATTGTGTGTTAGAGTGTGTAGGACTGTATGTGCGAGTGTATATGAGTGTGTGTGTGAGTGTGTGCAAGTGTGTGCGAGTGAGTGTGTGTGAGTGTGTGTGCGAGTGTGTGCATGCGAGTGTGTGCATGCGAGTGTGTGCGTTCGAGTGTGTGCGACTGTGTGCGAGTGTGTGCGAGTGTGTGAGTGCGAGTGTGTGCGAATGTGTGCGAGTGTGTGCGTGCGAGTGTGCACGAGTGTGCACGAGTGTGTGCGTGTAAGTGTGTGCATGCGAGTGTGTGAGAGTGTGCTCGAGTGAATGGGTGCGAGTGTGTGCGAGTGTGTGTGAGTGTGTGCGAGTGAGTGTGTGTGAGAGTGTATTAGTGAGTGTGTGTGAGTGTGTGCGTGTGTGCGAGTTTGTGTGCGATTGTGTGCGAGTGTGCGAGTGTGTGCGTGCGAGTGTGTACGTGCGAGTGTGTGCGAGTGTGTGAGTGTGTGTGCGAATGTGAGTGCGAGTGAGTGTGTATGAGTGTGTGTAGGAGTGTGTGCGAGTGTGTGCGATTGTGTGTGTGAGTGTGTAGAACTGTATGTGCAAGTGTGTGCGAGTGTGTTCGAGTGTGTGAGTGTGTGCGAGTGTGTGTGAGTGTGTGCAAGTGTGTGTGTGCGAGTGTGTGTGTGTGAGTGTGTGCAAGTGTGTTCGAGTGTGTGTGCGAGTGTGTATGAGTGTGTGTGTGCAAGTGTGTGCGCGTGTGTGTGAGTGTGTGTGAGTGTGTGCATGAGTGAGTGTGTGCGAGGGTGTGTGAGTGTGTGTGTGTGAGTGTCTGCGAGTGTGTGTGTGCGAGTGTGTGTGCGAGTGTGTGTGTGCGAGTGTGTGCGATTGTGTATTAGTGAATGTGTGCGAGTGTGCATGAGTGTGTGCGTGTGAGTGAGTGAGTGTGTGTGTGCGAGTGTGTGCGAGTGAGTGAGTGTGTGCGAGTGTGTGTGTGCGATTGTGCATAAGTGTGTGCGAGTGTGAGTGTGTAGGACTGTTTGTGCGAGTGTGTGTGCGAGTGTGTGCGAGTGTGTGCGAGTGTGTGTGAGTGTGTGCGAGTGTGTGTAGGAGTGTGTGCGATTGTGTTTGTGAGTGTGTAGGACTGTATGTGCGAGTGTGTGCGACTGTGTTCGAGTGTGTGTGTGCGAGTGTGTGAGCATGTGTGAGTGTGTGCAAGTGTGTGCGTGCGAGTGTGTGTGTGCGAATGTGTGTGATTGTGTATGAGTGAGTGTGTGCGTGTGTGCAAGTGTGTTTGAGTGTGTTTGTGCGAGTGTGTATGAGTGTGTGTGCGAGTGTGTGCAAGTGTGTTTGTGCGAGTGTGTATGAGTGTGTTTGTGCGAGTGTGCGAGTGAGTTCGAGTGTGTGAGTGTGTGCGAGTGTGTGTGAGTGTGTGCAAGTGTGTGTGTGCGAGTGTGTGTGTGTGAGTGTGTGCAAGTGTGTTCGAGTGTGTGTGCGAGTGTGTATGAGTGTGTGTGTGCAAGTGTGTGCGCGTGTGTGTGAGTGTGTGTGAGTGTGTGCATGAGTGAGTGTGTGCGAGGGTGTGTGAGTGTGTGTGTGTGTGAGTGTCTGCGAGTGTGTGTGTGCGAGTGTGTGTGCGAGTGTTTGTGTGCGAGTGTGTGTGTGCGATTGTGTATTAGTGAATGTGTGCGAGTGTGCATGAGTGTGTGCGTGTGAGTGAGTGAGTGTGTGTGTGCGAGTGTGTGCGAGTGAGTGAGTGTGTGCGAGTGTGTGTGTGCGATTGTGCATAAGTGTGTGCGAGTGTGAGTGTGTAGGACTGTTTGTGCGAGTGTGTGTGCGAGTGTGTGCGAGTGTGTGCGAGTGTTTGTGAGTGTGTGCGAGTGTGTGTAGGAGTGTGTGCGATTGTGTTTGTGAGTGTGTAGGACTGTATGTGCGAGTGTGTGCGACTGTGTTCGAGTGTGTGTGTGCGAGTGTGTGAGCATGTGTGAGTGTGTGCAAGTGTGTGCGTGCGAGTGTGTGTGTGCGAATGTGTGTGATTGTGTATGAGTGAGTGTGTGCGTGTGTGCAAGTGTGTTTGAGTGTGTTTGTGCGAGTGTCTATGAGTGTGTGTGCGAGTGTGTGCAAGTGTGTTTGTGCGAGTGTGTATGAGTGTGTGTGCGAGTGTGTGCAAGTGTGTTTGTGCAAGTGTGTATGAGTGTGTTTGTGCGAGTGTGTGCAAGTGTGTGTGATTGTGTGTGAGTGTGTGTATGAGTGAGTGTGTGCGAGTGTGTGCGAGTGTGTGTGCGAGTGTATGCGCGAGTGTGTGCGTGCGAGTGTGTGCGTGCGAGTGTGTGTGTGCACACGAGTGTGTGAGTGTGTGTGCGAATGTGTGTGCGTGTGAGTGTGTGTGAGTGTGTATGAGTGTATGTGCGAGTGTGTGCCAGTGTGTGCGAGTGTGTGTGTGCGAGTGTGTGCAAGTGTGTGCGAGTGAGTGTGTGCGAGTGTGTGCGAGAGTGTGCGAGTGTGTGTGTGCGAGTGTGTGTGTGCGAGTGTGTGTGCAATTGTGTATGAGTGTGTGCGAGTGTGTGTGAGTTTGTGAAAGTGTGTGCGTGTGTGCGTGCGAGTGCGTGCGAGTGAGTGCGAGTGAGTGCGAGTGTGTGCGAGTGTGTGTATGCGAGTGTGTGTGCGATTGTGTATGAGTGTGTGCGAGTGTTTGTGAGTTTGTGCGAGTGTGCGTGTGTGTGTGCGAGTGTGTGCTAGTGTGCATGAGTGTTTGAGTGTGTGCGAGTGTGCCTGAGTAAGTGTGTGTGTGATTGTGTGCGAGTGTTTCCGAGTGTGTGTGTGAGTGAGTAGGACTGTGTGTGCGAGTGTTTGCGAGTGTGTGTGCGAGCGTGTGTGTGCGAGTGTGTTCGAGGGTGTGCAATTGTGTGCAAGTGTGTGTGTGCGAGTGCGAGTCCATATGAGTGAGTGTGTGAATGTGTGCGAGTGTGTGCCAGTGTGTGTGTGCGAGTGTGTGTACGAGTGTGTGCGAGTGTGTGCGTGCAAGTGTGTATGAGTGTATGTGCGAGTGTGTGTTCGAGTGTGTGTGTCCGCGTGTGTGCAAGTGTGTGCGAGTGTGTGTGCGAGTGCGTATGAGTGTGTGTGAGTGTGCACGAGTGTGTGCGTGTGAGTGTGTGCGAGTGTGTGTGTGCACGCGAGTGTGTGTGAGTGTGTGTGCGAATGTGTGTGCGTGTGAGTGTGTGCGAGTGTGTATGAGTGTATGTGCGAGTATGTGCCAGTGTGTGCGAGTGAGTGTGTGTGAGTGTGTGCAAGTGTGTGCGAGTGAGTGTGTGCGAGAGTGTGCGAGTGTGTGTGTGCGAGTGTGTGTGTGCGAGTGTGTGTGTGCGAGTGTGTGTGTGCGAGTGTGTGTGCAATTGTGTATGAGTGTGTGCGAGTGTGTGCGTGCGAGTGTGTGCGAGTGTGTATGAGTGTATGTGCGAGTGTGTGTGCGAGTGTGTGCGAGTGTGTGTTCGAGTGTGTGTGTTCGCGTGTGTGCAAGTGTGTGCGAGTGTGTGTGCGAGTGCGTACGAGTTTGTGTGAGTGTGCACGAGTGTGTGCATGTGAGTGTGTGCGAGTGTGTGTGTGCGCGCGAGTGTGTGTGAGTGTGTGTGCGAATGTGTGTGCGTGTGAGTGTGTGCGAGTGTGTATGAGTGTATGTGCGAGTATGTGCCAGTGTGTGCGAGTGTGTGTGTGTGAGTGTGTGCAAATGTGTGCGAGTGAGTGTGTGCGAGAGTGTGCACGAGTGTGCTCGAGTGAGTGGGTGCATGTAAGTGTGTGCGTTCGAGTGTGTGCGAATGTGTGCGAGTGTGTGCATGTGAGTGTGTGCGTGCAAGTGTTTGCATGTGAGTGTGTGCGAGTGTGTGCAAGTGTGTGAGTGTGTGCGAGTGTGTGTGTGAGTGTGTGTGCAAGTGTGTGTGTGCGAGTGTGTTCGATTGTGTGCGAATGTGTGTGTGAGTGTGAGTGAGTGTGTACGAGTGTGTGCGAGTGTGTGCGAGTGTGTGTGCGAGTGTGTGCGATTGTGTGTGTGAGTGTGTAGGACTGTATGTGCGAGTGTGTGCGAGTGTGTGTGAATGTGTGCAAGTGTGTGCGAGTGAGTGTGTGTGAGTGTGTGTGCGAGTGTGTGTGCGAGTGTGTGCGATTGTGTGTGAGAGTGTGTAGGACTGTATGTGCGAGTGTATATGAGTGTGTGTGTGAGTGTGTGCAAGTGTGTGCGAGTGAGTGTGTGTGAGTGTGTGTGCGAGTGTGTGCATGCGAGTGTGTGCGTGCGAGTGTGTGCGTGCGAGTGTGTGCGACTGTGTGCGAGTGTGTGCGAGTGTGTGAGTGTGAGTGTGTGCGAATGTGTGCGAGTGTGTGCGTGCGAGTGTGCACGAGTGTGCACGAGTGTGTGCGTGTAAGTGTGTGCATGCAAGTGTGTGAGAGTGTGCTCGAGTGAATGGGTGCGAGTGTGTGCGAGTGTGTGTGAGTGTGTGCGAGTGAGTGTGTGTGAGAGTGTATTAGTGAGTGTGTGTGAGTGTGTGCGTGTGTGCGAGTTTGTGTGCGAGTTTGTGCGAGTGTGCGAGTGTGTGCGTGCGAGTGTGTACGTGCGAGTGTGTGCGAGTGTGTGAGTGTGTGTGCGAATGTGAGTGCGAGTGAGTGTGTATGAGTGTGTGTAGGAGTGTGTGCGAGTGTGTGCGATTGTGTGTGTGAGTGTGTAGGACTGTATGTGCAAGTGTGTGCGAGTGTGTTCGAGTGTGTGAGTGTGTGCGAGTGTGTGTGAGTGTGTGCAAGTGTGTCTGTGCGAGTGTGTGTGTGTGTGTGTGAGTGTGTGCAAGTGTGTTCGAGTGTGTGTGCGAGTGTGTATGAGTGTGTGTGTGCAAGTGTGTGCGCGTGTGTGTGAGTGTGTGTGAGTGTGTGCATGAGTGAGTGTGTGCGAGTGTGTGTGAGTGTGTGTGTGTGAGTGTGTGCGAGTGTGTGTGCGAGTGTGTGTGCGAGTGTGTGTGTGCGAGTGTGTGTGTGCGAGTGTGTGTGTGCGATTGTGTATTAGTGAATGTGTGCGAGTGTGCGTGAGTGTGTGCGTGTGAGTGAGTGTGTGTGTGCGAGTGTGTGCGAGTGAGTGTGAGTGAGTGTGTGCAAGTGTGTGCGAGTGTGTGTGTGCGATTGTGCATAAGTGTGTGCGAGTGTGAGTGTGTAGGACTGTGTGTGCGAGTGTGTGTGCGAGTCTGTGCGAGTGTGTGCGAGTGTGTGTGAGTGTGTGCGAGTGTGTGTAGGAGTGTGTGCGATTGTGTTTGTGAGTGTGTAGTACTGTATGTGCGAGTGTGTTCGAGTGTGTGAGTGTGTGCGAGTGTGTGTGAGTGTGTGTGAGTGTGTGCAAGTGTGTGTGTGCGAGTGTGTGTGTGCGAGTGTGTGTGTGAGTGTGTGCGAGTGTGTGTGTGCGATTGTGCATAAGTGTGTGCGAGTGTGAGTATGTAGGACTGTGTGTGCGAGTGTGTGTGCGAGTGTGTGCGAGTGTGTGTGAGTGTGTGCGAGGGTGTGAGCATGTGTGAGTGTGTGCAAGTGTGTGCGTGCGAGTGTGTGTGTGCGAGTGTGTGTGATTGTGTATGAGTGAGTGTGTGCGAGTGTGTGCGAGTGTGTGTGTGAGTGTGTAGGACTGTATGTGCGAGTGTGTGCGACTGTGTTCGAGTGTGTGAGCATGTGTGAGTGTGTGCAAGTGTGTGCGTGCGAGTGTGTGTGTGCGAGTGTGTGTGATTGTGTATGAGTGAGTGTGTGCGTGTGTGCAAGTGTGTTTGAGTGTGTTTGTGCGAGTGTGTATGAGTGTGTGTGCGAATGTGTGCAAGTGTGTTTGTGAGTGTGTGTGCGAGTGTGTGCATGCGAGTGTGTGCGAGTGTGTGCGAGTGTGTGTGAGTGTGTGCGAGTGTGTGCGAGTGTGTGCAAATTTGCCCGAGTGTGCACGAGTGTGCACGAGTGAGTGTGTGCGAGTGTGTGCAAGTGTGTGTGAGTGTGTGCCAGTGTGTGTGTGCGAGTGTGTGCGAGTGTGTGTATGAGTGTGTGTGTTCGATTGTGCAAGTGTGTTTGTGAGTGTGTGTGCGAGTGTGTGCGTGCGAGTGTGTGCGAGTGTGTGTGAGTGTGTGCGAGTGTGTGTGCGAGTGTGTGCGAGTGTGTGCAAATGTGCCCGAGTGTGCACGAGTGAGTGTGTGCGAGTGTGTGCAAGTGTGTGTGAGTGTGTGCCAGTGTGTGTGTGCGAGTGTGTGTATGAGTGTGTGTGTTCGATTGTGTATAAGTGTGTGCGAGTGTGTGTGCAAGTGTGTGTGTGCGAGTGTGTTCGATTGTGTGCGAATGTGTGTGTGAGTGTGAGTGAGTGTGTACGAGTGTGTGCGAGTGTGTGCGAGTGTGTGTGCGAGTGTGTGCGATTGTGTGTGTGAGTGTGTAGGACTGTATGTGCGAGTGTGTGCGAGTGTGTATGAGTGTGTGTGTGAGTGTGTGCAAGTGTGTGCGAGTGAGTGTGTGTGAGTGTGTGTGCGAGTGTGTGCGATTGTGTGTGAGAGTGTGTAGGACTGTATGTGCGAGTGTATATGAGTGTGTGTGTGAGTGTGTGCGAGTGAGTGTGTGTGAGTGTGTGTGCGAGTGTGTGCATGCGAGTGTGTGCGTGCGAGTGTGTGCGACTGTGTGCGAGTGTGTGCGAGTGTGTGAGTGCGAGTGTGTGCGAATGTGTGCGAGTGTGTACGTGCCAGTGTGCACGAGTGTGCACGAGTGTGTGCGTGTAAGTGTGTGCATGCGAGTGTGTGAGAGTGTGCTCGAGTGAATGGGTGCGAATTTTATGCGAGTGTGTGTGAGTGTGTGCGAGTGAGTGTGTGTGAGAGTGTATTAGTGAGTGTGTGTGAGTGTGTGCGTGTGTGCGAGTTTGTGTGCGAGTGTGTGCGAGTGTGTGCGTGCGAGTGTGTACGTGCGAGTGTGTGCGAGTGTGTGAGTGTGTGTGCGAATGTGAGTGCGAGTGAGTGTGTATGAGTGTGTGTAGGAGTGTGTGCGAGTGTGCTCGAGTGAGTGGGTGCATGTAAGTGTGTGCGTTCGAGTGTGTGCGAATGTGTGCGAGTGTGTGCATGTGAGTGTGTGCGTGCAAGTGTTTGCGTGCGAGTGTGTGCGAGTGTGTGCAAGTGTGTGAGTGTGTGCGAGTGTGTGTGTGAGTGTGTCCGAGTGTGTGCAAATGTGCCCGAGTGTGCGCGAGTGTGCACGAGTGAATGGGTGCGAGTGTGTGTGAGTGTGTATGAGTGAGTGTGTGCGAGTTTGTGTGCGAGTGAGTGTGTGCGAATGTGTGCAAGTGTGTTTGTGAGTGTGTGTGCGAGTGTGTGCATGCGAGTGTGTGTGAGTGTGTGCGAGTGTGTGTGAGTGTGTGCGAGTGTGTGCGAGTGTGTGCAAATGTGCCCGAGTGTGCACGAGTGTGCACGAGTGAGTGTGTGCGAGTGTGTGCAAGTGTGTGTGAGTGTGTGCCAGTGTGTGTGTGCGAGTGTGTGCGAGTGTGTGTATGAGTGTGTGTGTTCGATTGTGCAAGTGTGTTTGTGAGTGTGTGTGTGAGTGTGTGCGTGCGAGTGTGTGTGAGTGTGTGCGAGTGTGTGTGAGTGTGTGCGAGTGTGTGTGCGAGTGTGTGCGAGTGTGTGCAAATGTGCCCGAGTGTGCACGAGTGAGTGTGTGTGAGTGTGTGCAAGTGTGTGTGAGTGTGTGCCAGTGTGTGTGTGCGAGTGTGTGCGAGTGTGTGTATGAGTGTGTGTGTTCGATTGTGCAAGTGTGTTTGTGAGTGTGTGTGCGAGTGTGTGCGTGCGAGTGTGTGCGAGTGTGTGTGAGTGTGTGCGAGTGTGTGTGCGAGTGTGTGCGAGTGTGTGCAAATGTGCCCGAGTGTGCACGAGTGAGTGTGTGCGAGTGTGTGTATGAGTGTGTGTGTTCGATTGTGTATAAGTGTGTGCGAGTGTGTGTGTGAGTGTGTGTGCAAGTGTGTGTGTGCGAGTGTGTTCGATTGTGTGCGAATGTGTGTGTGAGTGTGAGTGAGTGTGTACGAGTGTGTGCGAGTGTGTGTGCGAGTGTGTGCGATTGTGTGTGTGAGTGTGTAGGACTGTATGTGCGAGTGTGTGCGAGTGTGTGTGAATGTGTGCAAGTGTGTGCGAGTGAGTGTGTGTGAGTGTGTGTGCGAGTGTGTGTGCGAGTGTGTGCGATTGTGTGTGAGAGTGTGTAGGACTGTATGTGCGAGTGTATATGAGTGTGTGTGTGAGTGTGTGCAAGTGTGTGCGAGTGAGTGTGTGTGAGTGTGTGTGCGAGTGTGTGCATGCGAGTGTGTGCGTGCGAGTGTGTGCGTGCGAGTGTGTGCGACTGTGTGCGAGTGTGTGCGAGTGTGTGAGTGTGAGTGTGTGCGAATGTGTGCGAGTGTGTGCGTGCGAGTGTGCACGAGTGTGCACGAGTGTGTGCGTGTAAGTGTGTGCATGCGAGTGTGTGAGAGTGTGCTCGAGTGAATGGGTGCGAGTGTGTGCGAGTGTGTGTGAGTGTGTGCGAGTGAGTGTGTGTGAGAGTGTATTAGTGAGTGTGTGTGAGTGTGTGCGTGTGTGCGAGTTTGTGTGCGAGTGTGTGCGAGTGTGTGCGTGCGAGTGTGTACGTGCGAGTGTGTGCGAGTGTGTGAGTGTGTGTGCGAATGTGAGTGCGAGTGAGTGTGTATGAGTGTGTGTAGGAGTGTGTGCGAGTGTGTGTGATTGTGTGTGTGAGTGTGTAGGACTGTATGTGCAAGTGTGTGCGAGTGTGTTCGAGTGTGTGAGTGTGTGCGAGTGTGTGTGAGTGTGTGCAAGTGTGTCTGTGCGAGTGTGTGTGTGTGTGTGAGTGTGTGCAAGTGTGTTCGAGTGTGTGTGCGAGTGTGTATGAGTGTGTGTGTGCAAGTGTGTGCGCGTGTGTGTGAGTGTGTGTGAGTGTGTGCATGAGTGAGTGTGTGCGAGTGTGTGTGAGTGTGTGTGTGTGAGTGTGTGCGAGTGTGTGTGCGAGTGTGTGTGCGAGTGTGTGTGTGCGAGTGTGTGTGTGCGAGTGTGTGTGTGCGATTGTGTATTAGTGAATGTGTGCGAGTGTGCGTGAGTGTGTGCGTGTGAGTGAGTGTGTGTGTGCGAGTGTGTGCGAGTGAGTGTGAGTGAGTGTGTGCGAGTGTGTGAGCATGTGTGAGTGTGTGCAAGTGTGTGCGTGCGAGTGTGTGTGTGCGAGTGTGTGTGATTGTGTATGAGTGAGTGTGTGCGAGTGTGTGCGAGTGTGTGTGTGAGTGTGTAGGACTGTATGTGCGAGTGTGTGCGACTGTGTTCGAGTGTGTGAGCATGTGTGAGTGTGTGCAAGTGTGTGCGTGCGAGTGTGTGTGTGCGAGTGTGTGTGATTGTGTATGAGTGAGTGTGTGCGTGTGTGCAAGTGTGTTTGAGTGTGTTTGTGCGAGTGTGTATGAGTGTGTGTGCGAATGTGTGCAAGTGTGTTTGTGAGTGTGTGTGCGAGTGTGTGCATGTGAGTGTGTGCGAGTGTGTGCGAGTGTGTGTGAGTGTGTGCGAGTGTGTGCAAATGTGCCCGAGTGTGCACGAGTGTGCACGAGTGAGTGTGTGTGAGTGTGTGCAAGTGTGTGTGAGTGTGTGCCAGTGTGTGTGTGCGAGTGTGTGCGAGTGTGTGTATGAGTGTGTGTGTTCGATTGTGCAAGTGTGTTTGTGAGTGTGTGTGCGAGTGTGTGCGTGCGAGTGTGTGCGAGTGTGTGTGAGTGTGTGCGAGTGTGTGTGCGAGTGTGTGCGAGTGTGTGCAAATGTGCCCGAGTGTGCACGAGTGAGTGTGTGCGAGTGTGTGCAAGTGTGTGTGAGTGTGTGCCAGTGTGTGTGTGCGAGTGTGTGTATGAGTGTGTGTGTTCGATTGTGTATAAGTGTGTGCGAGTGTGTGTGCAAGTGTGTGTGTGCGAGTGTGTTCGATTGTGTGCGAATGTGTGTGTGAGTGTGAGTGAGTGTGTACGAGTGTGTGCGAGTGTGTGCGAGTGTGTGTGCGAGTGTGTGTGATTGTGTGTGTGAGTGTGTAGGTCTGTATGTGCGAGTGTGTGCGAGTGTGTATGAGTGTGTGTGTGAGTGTGTGCAAGTGTGTGCGAGTGAGTGTGTGTGAGTGTGTGTGCGAGTGTGTGCGATTGTGTGTGAGAGTGTGTAGGACTGTATGTGCGAGTGTATATGAGTGTGTGTGTGAGTGTGTGCGAGTGAGTGTGTGTGAGTGTGTGTGCGAGTGTGTGCATGCGAGTGTGTGCGTGCGAGTGTGTGCAACTGTGTGCGAGTGTGTGCGAGTGTGTGAGTGCGAGTGAGTGCGAATGTGTACGAGTGTGTGCGTGCCAGTGTGCACGAGTGTGCACGAGTGTGTGCGTGTAAGTGTGTGCATGCGAGATTGTGAGAGTGTGCTCGAGTGAATGGGTGCGAATGTGTGCGAGTGTGTGTGAGTGTGTGCGAGTGAGTGTGTGTGAGAGTGTATTAGTGAGTGTGTGTGAGTGTGTGCGTGTGTGCGAGTTTGTGTGCGAGTGTGTGCGAGTGTGTGCGTGCGAGTGTGTACGTGCGAGTGTGTGCGAGTGTGTGAGTGTGTGTGCGAATGTGAGTGCGAGTGAGTGTGTATGAGTGTGTGTAGGAGTGTGTGCGAGTGTGTGCGATTGTGTGTGTGAGTGTGTAGGACTGTATGTGCAAGTGTGTGCGAGTGTGTTCGAGTGTGTGAGTGTGTGCGAGTGTGTGTGAGTGTGTGCAAGTGTGTGTTTGCGAGTGTGTGTGTGTGTGTGAGTGTGTGCAAGTGTGTTCGAGTGTGTGTGCGAGTGTGTGTGTGCAAGTGTGTGCGCGTGTGTGTGAGTGTGTGTGAGTGTGTGCATGAGTGAGTGTGTGCGAGTGTGTGTGAGTGTGTGTGTGTGTGAGTGTGTGTGAGTGTGTGTGTGGGAGTGTGTGTGCGAGTGTGTGTGTGCGAGTGTGTGTGTGCGAGTGTGTGTGTGTGATTGTGTATTAGTTAATGTGTGCGAGTGTGCGTGAGTGTGTGCGTGTGAGTGAGTGAGTGTGTGTGTGCGAGTGTGTGAGTGTGAGTGAGTGTGTGCAAGTGTGTGCGAGTGTGTGTGTGCGATTGTGCATCAGTGTGTGCGAGTGTGAGTGTGTAGGACTGTGTGTGCGAGTGTGTGTGCGAGTGTGTGCGAGTGTGTGTGAGTGTGTGCGAGTGTGTGTAGGAGTGTGTGCGATTGTGTTTGTGAGTGTGTAGTACTGTATGTGCGAGTGTGTGCGACTGTGTTCGAGTGTGTGTGTGCGAGTGTGTGAGCATGTGTGAGTGTGTGCAAGTGTGTGCGTGCGAGTGTGTGTGTGCGAGTGTGTGTGATTGTGTATGAGTGAGTGTGTGCGTGTGTGCAAGTGTGTTTGAGTGTGTTTGTGCGAGTGTGTATGAGTGTGTGTGCGAGTGTGTGCAAGTGTGTTTGTGCGAGTGTGTATGAGTGTGTTTGTGCGAGTGTGTGCAAGTGTGTGTGATTGTGTGTGAGTGTGTGTATGAGTGAGTGTGTGCGAGTGTGTGCGAGTGTGTGTGCGAGTGTATGCGCGAGTGTGTGCGTGCGAGTGTGTGCGTGCGAGTGTGTGTGTGCACACGAGTGTGTGAGTGTGTGTGCGAATGTGTGTGCGTTTGAGTGTGTGCGAGTGTGTATGAGTGTATGTGCGAGTGTGTGCCAGTGTGTGCGAGTGTGTGTGTGCGAGTGTGTGCAAGTGTGTGCGAGTGAGTGTGTGCGAGAGTGTGCGAGTGTGTGTGTGCGAGTGTGTGTGTGCGAGTGTGTGTGCAATTGTGTATGAGTGTGTGCGAGTGTGTGTGAGTTTGTGCAAGTGTGTGCGTGTGTGCGTGCGAGTGCGTGCGAGTGAGTGCGAGTGTGTGCGCGTGTGTGTATGCGAGTGTGTGTGCGATTGTGTATAAGTGTGTGCGAGTGTGTGTGAGTTTGTGCGAGTGTGTGTGTGTGTGTGTGTGCGAGTGTGTGCTAGTGTGCATGAGTGTTTGAGTGTGTGCGAGTGTGCCTGAGTAAGTGTGTGTGTGATTGTGTGCGAGTGTTTCCGAGTGTGTGTGTGAGTGAGTAGGACTTTGTGTGCGAGTGTTTGCGAGTGTGTGTGCGAGTGTGTGTGTGCGAGTGTGTTCGAGGGTGTGCAATTGTGTGCAAGTGTGTGTGTGCGAATGCGAGTCCATATGAGTGAGTGTGTGAATGTGTGCGAGTGTGTGCCAGTGTGTGTGTGCGAGTGTGTGTACGAGTGTGTGCGAGTGTGTGCGTGCGAGTGTGTATGAGTGTATGTGCGAGTGTGTGTTCGAGTGTGTGTGTTCGCATGTGTGCAAGTGTGTGCGAGTGTGTGTGCGAGTGGGTACGAGTGTGTGTGAGTGTGCACGAGTGTGTGCGTGTGAGTGTGTGCGAGTGTGTGTGTGCACGCGTGTGTGAGTGTGTGTGCGAATGTGTGTGCGTGTGAGTGTGTGCGAGTGTGTATGAGTGTATGTGCGAGTATGTGCCAGTGTGTGCGAGTGTGTGTGAGTGTGTGCAAGTGTGTGCGAGTGAGTGTGTGCGAGAGTGTGCGAGTGTGTGTGTGCGAGTGTGTGTGTGCGAGTGTGTGTGTGCGAGTGTGTGTGTGCGAGTGTGTGTGTGCGAGTGTGTGTGCAATTGTGTATGAGTGTGTGCGAGTGTGTGTGAGTTTGTGAAAGTGTGTGCGTGTGTGCGTGCGAGTGCGTGCAAGTGAGTGCGACTGTGTGCGAGTGTGTGTATGCGAGTGTGTGTGCGATTGAGTATGAGTGTGTGCGAGTGTGAGTGAGTTTGTGCGAGTGTGTGCGTGTGTGCGCGAGTGTGTGCTAGTGTGCACGAGTGTTTGAGTGTGTGCGAGTGTGCCTGAGTAAGTGTGTGTGTGATTGTGTGCGAGTGTTTCCGAGTGTGTGTGTGAGTGAGTAGGACTGTGTGTGCGAGTGTGTGCGAGTGTGTGTGCGAGTGTGTTCGAGTGTGTGCAATTGTGTGCGAGTGTGTGTGTGCGAGTGCGAGTCTGTATGAGTGAGTGTGTGAATGTGTGCGAGTGTGTGCCAGTGTGTGTGTGCGAGTGTGTGTACGAGTGTGTGCGAGTGTGTGCGTGCGAGTGTGTATGAGTGTATGTGCGTGTGTGTGTGCAAGTGTGTGCGAGTGTGTGTGCGAGTGTGTGTGTTCGAGTGTGTGCAAGTGTGTGCGAGTGCGTACGAGTGTGTTCGTGTGTGCACGAGTGTGTGCGTGTGAGTGTGTGCGAGTGTGTGCGAGTGTGCTCGAGTGAGTGTGTGTGAGTGTGCATGAGTGAGTGTATGTGAGTGTGTGCGTGTGTGCGAGTTTGTGTGCGAGTGTGCTCGAGTGAATGGGTGCGAGTGTGTGTGAGTGTGTGCGAGTGAGTGCAAGTGTGTGCGAGTGTGTGGGTGCGAGTGTGTGCAAGTGTGTGCGAGTGTGTGTGAATGTGTGTTCCAGTGTGTGCGAGTGTGTGCGTGCGAGTATGCGCGAGTGTGCTCGAGTGAATGGGTGCGAGTGTGTGCGAGTGTGTGTGAGTGTGTGCGAGTGAGTGTGTGCGAGTGTGTATGAGTGAGTGTGTGTGAATGTGTGCGAGTTTGTGTGCGAGTGTGTGCGAGTGAGTGTGTGCGAATGTGTATGAGTGTGTGTGCGAGTGTGTGCAAGTGGGTGCGAGTGTGTGGGTGTGAGTGTGTGCAAGTGTGTGCGAGTATGTATGAATGTGTGTTTGAGTGTGTGCGAGTGTGTGCCAGTGAGTGTGTGCGAGTGTTTGTGAGTGTGTGTGCGAGTGTGTGTGTGAGTGTGTGCGTGCGAGTGTGTGCGTGCGGGTGTGTGCGAGTGTGTGTGAGTGTGTGTGCGAATGTGTGTGTGTGCGTGCGAGTGTGTGTGTGAGTGTGTGTGCAATTGTGTATGAGTGTGTGCGAGTGTGTGTGCGTTTGTGCGAGTGTGTGCGTGTGTGTGTGCGAGTGTGTGTGAGTGAGTGCAAGTTTGTGCAAATGTGTGCGTGAGTGTGCGAGTGTGGGCGTGCGAGTGGGTGCTAGTGTGCGCGAGTGTGTGAGTGTGTGCGAGTGTGCGTGAGTAAGTGTGTGTGAGAGTGTGTGCGAGTGTTGCCGAGTGTGTGTGTGAGTGTGTAGGACTGTGTGCGCGAGTGTGTGTGCAAGTGTGTGTGTACGAGTGTGTTCGAGTGTGTGCAATTTTGTGCGAGTGTGTGTGTGCGAGTGCATATGAGTAAGTGTGTGCGAATGTGTGCGAGTGTGTGCGAGTGTGTGTGCGAGTGTGTGTGCGAGTGTGTGCGTGCGACTGTGTGCGTGCGACTGTGTGCGAGTGTGTGCGAGTGTTTGCGTGTGTGTGCGAGTGTGTGCAAGTGTGTGTGAGTGTGTGTGAGTGTGTGTGTGAGTGTGTGTGAATGTGTGCGAGTCTTTGTGTGCGAGTGTGTGTGCGATTGTGTATGAATGTGTGCGAGTATGTGTGTGAGTGTGTGCGAGTGTGTGCGAGTGTGTGCGCGCGAGTGCGTGCGAGTGAGTGCGAGTGTGTGCAAATGTGTGCGAGAGTGTGCGAGTGTGGGCGTGCGAGTGTGTGCGAGTGTACGTGAGTGTGCGTGAGTGTGTGCGTGTGAGTGAGTGTGTGTGTGAGTGTGAGTGTGTGCTAGTGTGCATGAGTGTGTGAGTGTGTGCGAGTGTGTGCGAGTGTGCATGTGAGTGAGTGTGTGTGCGAGTGTGTGTGAGTGTGTACGAGTGTGTGTAGGAGTGTGTGCGAGTGTGTGCGATTGTGTGTGTGAGTGTGTAGGACTGTATGTGCAAGTGTGTGCGAGTGTGTTCGAGTGTGTGAGTGTGTGCGAGTGTGTGTGAGTGTGTGTGAGTGTGTGCAAGTGTGTGTGTGTGTGCGAGTGTGTGTGTGAGTGTGTGCAAGTGTGTTCGAGTGTGTGTGCGAGTGTGTATGAGTGTGTGTTTGTGCAAGTGTGTGCGTGTGTGTGTGAGTGTGTGTGATTGTGTGCATGAATGAGTGTGTGTGAGTGTGTGTGAGTGTGTGTGTGTGTGAGTGTGTGCGAGTGTGTGTGTGCGAGTGTGTGCTTGCGAGTGTGAGTGTGTGCGAGTGTGTGTGTGCGATTGTGTATTAGTGAATGTGTGCGAGTGTGCGTGAGTGTGTGCATGTGAGTGAGTGAGTGTGTGTGTGTGCGAGTGTGTGCAAGTGAGTGTGAGTGAGTGTGTGCGAGTGTGTGTGTGCGATTGTGCATAAGTGTGTGCGAGTGTGAGTGTGTAGGACTGTGTGCGCGAGTGTGTGTGCGAGTGTGTGTGATTGTGTGCGAGTGTGTGTAGGAGTGTGTGCAATTGTGTGTGTGAGTGTTTAGGACTGTATGTGCGAGTGTGTGCGACTGTGTTCGAGTGTGTGTGTGCGAGTGTGTGAGTGTGTGCAAGTGTGCGCGAGTGAGTGTGTGCGAGAGTGTGCGAGTGTGTGTGTGCGAGTGTGTGTGTGCGAGTGTGTGTGTGCGAGTGTGTGTGTGCGAGTGTGTGTGCAATTGTGTATGAGTGTGTGCGAGTGTGTGTGAGTTTGTGAAAGTGTGTGCGTGTGTGCGTGCGAGTGCTTGCAAGTGAGTGCGAGTGTGTGCGAGTGTGTGTATGCGAGTGTGTGTGCGATTGTGTATGAGTGTGTGCGAGTGTGAGTGAGTTTGTGCGAGTGTGTGCGTGTGTGCGCGAGTGTGTGCTAGTGTGCACGAGTGTTTGAGTGTGTGCGAGTGTGCCTGAGTAAGTGTGTGTGTGATTGTGTGCGAGTGTTTCCGAGTGTGTGTGTGAGTGAGTAGGACTGTGTGTGCGAGTGTGTGCGAGTGTGTGTGCGAGTGTGTTCGAGTGTGTGCAATTGTGTGCGAGTGTGTGTGTGCGAGTGCGAGTCTGTATGAGTGAGTGTGTGAATGTGTGCGAGTGTGTGCCAGTGTGTGTGTGCGAGTGTGTGTGTGAGTGTGTGCATGCGAGTGTGTGCGTGCGGGTGTGTGCGAGTGTGTGTGAGTGTGTGTGCGAATGTGTGTGTGTGCGTGCGAGTGTGTGTGTGAGTGTGTGTGCAATTGTGTATGAGTGTGTGCGAGTGTGTGTGCGTTTGTGCGAGTGTGTGCGTGTGTGTGTGCGAGTGCGTGTGAGTGAGTGCAAGTTTGTGCAAATGTGTGCGTGAGTGTGCGAGTGTGGGCGTGCGAGTGGGTGCTAGTGTGCGCGAGTGTGTGAGTGTGTGCGAGTGTGCGTGAGTAAGTGTGTGTGAGAGTGTGTGCGAGTGTTGCCGAGTGTGTGTGTGAGTGTGTAGGACTGTGTGCGCGAGTGTGTGTGCAAGTGTGTGTGTACGAGTGTGTTCGAGTGTGTGCAATTTTGTGCGAGTGTGTGTGTGCGAGTGCATATGAGTAAGTGTGTGCGAATGTGTGCGAGTGTGTGCGAGTGTGTGTGCGAGTGTGTGTGCGAGTGTGTGCGTGCGACTGTGTGCGTGCGACTGTGTGCGAGTGTGTGCGAGTGTTTGCGTGTGTGTGCGAGTGTGTGCAAGTGTGTGTGAGTGTGTGTGAGTGTGTGTGTGAGTGTGTGTGAATGTGTGCGAGTCTGTGTGTGCGAGTGTGTGTGCGATTGTGTATGAATGTGTGCGAGTATGTGTGTGAGTGTGTGCGAGTGTGTGCGAGTGTGTGCGCGCGAGTGCGTGCGAGTGAGTGCGAGTGTGTGCGAATGTGTGCGAGAGTGTGCGAGTGTGGGCGTGCGAGTGTGTGCGAGTGTACGTGAGTGTGCGCGAGTGTGTGCGTGTGAGTGAGTGTGTGTGTGAGTGTGAGTGTGTGCTAGTGTGCATGAGTGTGTGAGTGTGTGCGAGTGTGCGCGAGTGTGCATGTGAGTGAGTGTGTGTGCGAGTGTGTGTGAGTGTGTACGAGTGTGTGTAGGAGTGTGTGCGAGTGTGTGCGATTGTGTGTGTGAGTGTGTAGGACTGTATGTGCAAGTGTGTGCGAGTGTGTTCGAGTGTGTGAGTGTGTGCGAGTGTGTGTGAGTGTGTGTGAGTGTGTGCAAGTGTGTGTGTGTGTGCGAGTGTGTGTGTGAGTGTGTGCAAGTGTGTTCGAGTGTGTGTGCGAGTGTGTATGAGTGTGTGTTTGTGCAAGTGTGTGCGTGTGTGTGTGAGTGTGTGTGATTGTGTGCATGAATGAGTGTGTGTGAGTGTGTGTGAGTGTGTGTGTGTGTGAGTGTGTGCGAGTGTGTGTGTGCGAGTGTGTGCTTGCGAGTGTGAGTGTGTGCGAGTGTGTGTGTGTGATTGTGTATTAGTGAATGTGTGCGAGTGTGCGTGAGTGTGTGCATGTGAGTGAGTGAGTGTGTGTGTGTGCGAGTGTGTGCAAGTGAGTGTGAGTGAGTGTGTGCGAGTGTGTGTGTGCGATTGTGCATAAGTGTGTGCGAGTGTGAGTGTGTAGGACTGTGTGCGCGAGTGTGTGTGCGAGTGTGTGTGATTGTGTGCGAGTGTGTGTAGGAGTGTGTGCAATTGTGTGTGTGAGTGTTTAGGACTGTATGTGCGAGTGTGTGCGACTGTGTTCGAGTGTGTGTGTGCGAGTGTGTGAGTGTGTGCAAGTGTGTGCGTGCGAGTGTGTGTGTGTGAGTGTGTGTGTGAGTGTGTGCAAGTGTGTGCGAGTGAGTGTGTGCGAGAGTGTGCGAGTGTGTGTGTGCGAGTGTGTGTGTGCGAGTGTGTGTGTGTGAGTGTGTGTGTGCGAGTGTGTGTGCAATTGTGTATGAGTGTGTGCGAGTGTGTGTGAGTTTGTGAAAGTGTGTGCGTGTGTGCGTGCGAGTGCGTGCAAGTGAGTGCGAGTGTGTGCGAGTGTGTGTATGCGAGTGTGTGTGCGATTGTGTATGAGTGTGTGCGAGTGTGAGTGAGTTTGTGCGAGTGTGTGCGTGTGTGCGCGAGTGTGTGCTAGTGTGCACGAGTGTTTGAGTGTGTGCGAGTGTGCCTGAGTAAGTGTGTGTGTGATTGTGTGCGAGTGTTTCCGAGTGTGTGTGTGAGTGAGTAGGACTGTGTGTGCGAGTGTGTGCGAGTGTGTGTGCGAGTGTGTTCGAGTGTGTGCAATTGTGTGCGAGTGTGTGTGTGCGAGTGCGAGTCTGTATGAGTGAGTGTGTGAATGTGTGCGAGTGTGTGCCAGTGTGTGTGTGCGAGTGTGTGTGTGAGTGTGTGCGTGCGAGTGTGTGCGTGCGGGTGTGTGCGAGTGTGTGTGAGTGTGTGTGCGAATGTGTGTGTGTGCGTGCGAGTGTGTGTGTGAGTGTGTGTGCAATTGTGTATGAGTGTGTGCGAGTGTGTGTGCGTTTGTGCGAGTGTGTGCGTGTGTGTGTGCGAGTGCGTGTGAGTGAGTGCAAGTTTGTGCAAATGTGTGCGTGAGTGTGCGAGTGTGGGCGTGCGAGTGGGTGCTAGTGTGCGCGAGTGTGTGAGTGTGTGCGAGTGTGCGTGAGTAAGTGTGTGTGAGAGTGTGCGAGTGTTGCCGAGTGTGTGTGTGAGTGTGTAGGACTGTGTGCGCGAGTGTGTGTGCAAGTGTGTGTGTACGAGTGTGTTCGAGTGTGTGCAATTTTGTGCGAGTGTGTGTGTGCGAGTGCATATGAGTAAGTGTGTGCGAATGTGTGCGAGTGTGTGCGAGTGTGTGTGCGAGTGTGTGTGCGAGTGTGTGCGTGCGACTGTGTGCGTGCGACTGTGTGCGAGTGTGTGCGAGTGTTTGCGTGTGTGTGCGAGTGTGTGCAAGTGTGTGTGAGTGTGTGTGAGTGTGTGTGTGAGTGTGTGTGAATGTGTGCGAGTCTGTGTGTGCGAGTGTGTGTGCGATTGTGTATGAATGTGTGCGAGTATGTGTGTGAGTGTGTGCGAGTGTGTGCGAGTGTGTGCGCGCGAGTGCGTGCGAGTGAGTGCGAGTGTGTGCAAATTTGTGCGAGAGTGTGCGAGTGTGGGCGTGCGAGTGTGTGCGAGTGTACGTGAGTGTGCGCGAGTGTGTGCGTGTGAGTGAGTGTGTGTGTGAGTGTGAGTGTGTGCTAGTGTGCATGAGTGTGTGAGTGTGTGCGAGTGTGCGCGAGTGTGCATGTGAGTGAGTGTGTGTGCGAGTGTGTGTGAGTGTGTACGAGTGTGTGTAGGAGTGTGTGCGAGTGTGTGCGATTGTGTGTGTGAGTGTGTAGGACTGTATGTGCAAGTGTGTGCGAGTGTGTTCGAGTGTGTGAGTGTGTGCGAGTGTGTGTGAGTGTGTTCGAGTGTGTGAGTGTGTGCGAGTGTGTGTGAGTGTGTGTGAGTGTGTGCAAGTGTGTGTGTGTGTGCGAGTGTGTGTGTGAGTGTGTGCAAGTGTGTTCGAGTGTGTGTGCGAGTGTGTATGAGTGTGTGTTTGTGCAAGTGTGTGCGTGTGTGTGTGAGTGTGTGTGATTGTGTGCATGAATGAGTGTGTGTGAGTGTGTGTGAGTGTGTGTGTGTGTGAGTGTGTGCGAGTGTGTGTGTGCGAGTGTGTGCTTGCGAGTGTGAGTGTGTGCGAGTGTGTGTGTGCGATTGTGTATTAGTGAATGTGTGCGAGTGTGCGTGAGTGTGTGCATGTGAGTGAGTGAGTGTGTGTGTGTGCGAGTGTGTGCAAGTGAGTGTGAGTGAGTGTGTGCGAGTGTGTGTGTGCGATTGTGCATAAGTGTGTGCGAGTGTGAGTGTGTAGGACTGTGTGCGCGAGTGTGTGTGCGAGTGTGTGTGATTGTGTGCGAGTGTGTGTAGGAGTGTGTGCAATTGTGTGTGTGAGTGTTTAGGACTGTATGTGCGAGTGTGTGCGACTGTGTTCGAGTGTGTGTGTGCGAGTGTGTGAGTGTGTGCAAGTGTGTGCGTGCGAGTGTGTGTGTGTGAGTGTGTGTGTGAGTGTGTGCAAGTGTGTGCGAGTGAGTGTGTGCGAGAGTGTGCGAGTGTGTGTGTGCGAGTGTGTGTGTGCGAGTGTGTGTGTGCGAGTGTGTGTGTGCGAGTGTGTGTGCAATTGTGTATGAGTGTGTGCGAGTGTGTGTGAGTTTGTGAAAGTGTGTGCGTGTGTGCGTGCGAGTGCGTGCAAGTGAGTGCGAGTGTGTGCGAGTGTGTGTATGCGAGTGTGTGTGCGATTGTGTATGAGTGTGTGCGAGTGTGAGTGAGTTTGTGCGAGTGTGTGCGTGTGTGCGCGAGTGTGTGCTAGTGTGCACGAGTGTTTGAGTGTGTGCGAGTGTGCCTGAGTAAGTGTGTGTGTGATTGTGTGCGAGTGTTTCCGAGTGTGTGTGTGAGTGAGTAGGACTGTGTGTGCGAGTGTGTGCGAGTGTGTGTGCGAGTGTGTTCGAGTGTGTGCAATTGTGTGCGAGTGTGTGTGTGCGAGTGCGAGTCTGTATGAGTGAGTGTGTGAATGTGTGCGAGTGTGTGCCAGTGTGTGTGTGCGAGTGTGTGTACGAGTGTGTGCGAGTGTGTGCGTGCGAGTGTGTATGAGTGTATGTGCGTGTGTGTGTGCAAGTGTGTGCGAGTGTGTGTGCGAGTGTGTGTGTTCGAGTGTGTGCAAGTGTGTGCGATTGCATACGAGTGTGTTCGTGTGTGCACGAGTGTGTGCGTGTGAGTGTGTGCGAGTGTGTGCGAGTGTGCTCGAGTGAGTGTGTGTGAGTGTGCATGAGTGAGTGTATGTGAGTGTGTGCGTGTGTGCGAGTTTGTGTGCGAGTGTGCTCGAGTGAATGGGTGCGAGTGTGTGTGAGTGTGTGCGAGTGAGTGCAAGTGTGTGCGAGTGTGTGGGTGCGAGTGTGTGCAAGTGTGTGCGAGTGTGTGTGAATGTGTGTTCCAGTGTGTGCGAGTGTGTGCGTGCGAGTATGCGCGAGTGTGCTCGAGTGAATGGGTGCGAGTGTGTGCGAGTGTGTGTGAGTGTGTGCGAGTGAGTGTGTGCGAGTGTGTATGAGTGAGTGTGTGTGAATGTGTGCGAGTTTGTGTGCGAGTGTGTGCGAGTGAGTGTGTGCGAATGTGTATGAGTGTGTGTGCGAGTGTGTGCAAGTGGGTGCGAGTGTGTGGGTGCGAGTGTGTGCAAGTGTGTGCGAGTATGTATGAATGTGTGTTTGAGTGTGTGCGAGTGTGTGCCAGTGAGTGTGTGCGAGTGTGTGTGTGAGTGTGTGCGTGCGAGTGTGTGCGTGCGGGTGTGTGCGAGTGTGTGTGAGTGTGTGTGCGAATGTTTGTGTGTGCGTGCGAGTGTGTGTGTGAGTGTGTGTGCAATTGTGTATGAGTGTGTGCGAGTGTGTGTGCGTTTGTGCGAGTGTGTGCGTGTGTGTGTGCGAGTGCGTGTGAGTGAGTGCAAGTTTGTGCAAATGTGTGCGTGAGTGTGCGAGTGTGGGCGTGCGAGTGGGTGCTAGTGTGCGCGAGTGTGTGAGTGTGTGCGAGTGTGCGTGAGTAAGTGTGTGTGAGAGTGTGTGCGAGTGTTGCCGAGTGTGTGTGTGAGTGTGTAGGACTGTGTGCGCGAGTGTGTGTGCAAGTGTGTGTGTACGAGTGTGTTCGAGTGTGTGCAATTTTGTGCGAGTGTGTGTGTGCGAGTGCATATGAGTAAGTGTGTGCGAATGTGTGCGAGTGTGTGCGAGTGTGTGTGCGAGTGTGTGTGCGAGTGTGTGCGTGCGACTGTGTGCGTGCGACTGTGTGCGAGTGTGTGCGAGTGTTTGCGTGTGTGTGCGAGTGTGTGCAAGTGTGTGTGAGTGTGTGTGAGTGTGTGTGTGAGTGTGTGTGAATGTGTGCGAGTCTGTGTGTGCGAGTGTGTGTGCGATTGTGTATGAATGTGTGCGAGTATGTGTGTGAGTGTGTGCGAGTGTGTGCGAGTGTGTGCGCGCGAGTGCGTGCGAGTGAGTGCGAGTGTGTGCAAATGTGTGCGAGAGTGTGCGAGTGTGGGCGTGCGAGTGTGTGCGAGTGTACGTGAGTGTGCGCGAGTGTGTGCGTGTGAGTGAGTGTGTGTGTGAGTGTGAGTGTGTGCTAGTGTGCATGAGTGTGTGAGTGTGTGCGAGTGTGCGCGAGTGTGCATGTGAGTGAGTGTGTGTGCGAGTGTGTGTGAGTGTGTACGAGTGTGTGTAGGAGTGTGTGCGAGTTTGTGCGATTGTGTGTGTGAGTGTGTAGGACTGTATGTGCAAGTGTGTGCGAGTGTGTTCGAGTGTGTGAGTGTGTGCGAGTGTGTGTGAGTGTGTGTGAGTGTGTGCAAGTGTGTGTGTGTGTGCGAGTGTGTGTGTGAGTGTGTGCAAGTGTGTTCGAGTGTGTGTGCGAGTGTGTATGAGTGTGTGTTTGTGCAAGTGTGTGCGTGTGTGTGTGAGTGTGTGTGATTGTGTGCATGAATGAGTGTGTGTGAGTGTGTGTGAGTGTGTGTGTGTGAGTGTGTGCGAGTGTGTGTGTGCGAGTGTGTGCTTGCGAGTGTGAGTGTGTGCGAGTGTGTGTGTGCGATTGTGTATTAGTGAATGTGTGCGAGTGTGCGTGAGTGTGTGCATGTGAGTGAGTGAGTGTGTGTGTGTGCGAGTGTGTGCAAGTGAGTGTGAGTGAGTGTGTGCGAGTGTGTGTGTGCGATTGTGCATAAGTGTGTGCGAGTGTGAGTGTGTAGGACTGTGTGCGCGAGTGTGTGTGCGAGTGTGTGTGAGTGTGTGCGAGTGTGTGTAGGAGTGTGTGCAATTGTGTGTGTGAGTGTGTAGGACTGTATGTGCGAGTGTGTGTGACTGTGTTCGAGTGTGTGTGTGCGAGTGTGTGAGTGTGTGCAAGTGTGTGCGTGCGAGTGTGTGTGTGCGAGTGTGTGTGATTGTGTATGAGTGAGTGTGTGCGAATGTGTGTGAGTGTGTGTGTGAGTGTGTGCAAGTGTGCTTGAGTGTGTTTGTGAGAGTGTGTATGAGTGTGTGTGTGCGACTGTGTGCAAGTGTGTTTGTGCGAGTGTGTATGAGTGTGTGTGTGCGAGTGTGTTCAAGTGTGTGTGATTGTGTGTGAGTGTGTGTATGAGTGAGTGTGTGCGAGTGTGTGAGTGTGTGTGCGAATGTGTGTGTGAGTGTGTGCGAGTGTGTATGAGTGTATGTGCGAGTGTGTGCCAGTGTGTGCGAGTGTGTGTGTGCGAGTGTGTGCGAGTGTGTGCGAGTGTGTGCGAGTGTGTGTGTGCGAGTGTGTGTGTGCGAGTGTGTGTGCAATTGTGTATGAGTGTGTGCGAGTGTGTGTGAGTTTGTGCAAGTGTGTGCGTGTGTGCGTGCGAGTGTGTGCGAGTATGTGCGTGCGAGTGTGTGCGAGTATGTATGAGTGTATGTGTGAGTGTGTGTTCGCGTGTGTGCGAGTGTGTGTGTTCGCGTGTGTGCAAGTGTGTGCGAGTGTGTGTGCGAGTGCGTACGAGTGTGTGTGAGTGTGCACGAGTGTGTGCGTGTGAGTGTGTGCGAGTGTGTGTGTGCGCGCGAGTGTGTGCGAGTGTGTGAGTGTGTGTGCGAATGTGTGTGCGTGTGAGTGTGTGCGAGTGTGTATGAGTGTATGTGCGAGTATTTGCCAGTGTGTGCGAGTGTGTGTGTGTGAGTGTGTGCAAGTGTGTGCGAGTGAGTGTGTGCGAGAGTGTGTGTGTGCGAGTGTGTGTGCAATTGTGTATGAGTGTGTGTGAGTGTGTGTGAGTTTGTGCAAGTGTGTGCGTGTGTGCGTGCGAGTGCGTGCGAGTGAGTGCGAGTGTGTGCGAGAGTGTGTATGCGAGTGTGTGTGCGATTGTGTATGAGTGTGTGCGAGTGTGAGTGAGTTTGTGCGAGTGTGTGCGTGTGTGTGCGAGTGTGTGCTAGCGTGCACGAGTGTTTGAGTGTGTGCGAGTGTGCCTGAGTAAGTGTGTGTGTGATTGTGTGCGAGTGTTTCCGAGTGTGTGTGTGAGTGAGTAGGACTGTGTGGGCGAGTCTGTGCGAGTGTGTGTGCGAGCGTATGTGTGCGAGTGTGTTCGAGTGTGTGCAATTGTGTGCGAGTGTGTGTGTACGAGTGCGAGTCCGTATGAGTGAGTGGGTGAATGTGTGCGAGTGTGTGCCAGTGTGTGTGTGCGAGTGTGTGTACGAGTGTGTGCGAGTGTGTGCGTGCGAGTGTGTATGAGTGTATGTGCGAGTGTGTGTGCGAGTGTGTGCGAGTGTGTGTGCGAGTGTGTGTGTTCGAGTTTGTGCAAGTGTGTGCGAGTGTGTGTGCGAGTGCTTACGAGTGTGTTCGTGTGTGCACGAGTGTGTGTGTGTGAGTGTGTGCGAGTGTGTGCGTGCGAGTGTGTGCGAGTGTGCTCGAGTGAGTGGGTGTGAGTGTGTGCGAGTGTGCATGAGTGAGTGTATGTGAGTGTGTGCGTGTGTGTGAGTTTGTGTGCGAGTGTGCTCGAGTTAATGGGTGCGAGTGTGTGTGAGTGTGTGCGAGTGAGTGCAAGTGTGTGCGAGTGTGTGGGTGTGAGTGTGTGCAAGTGTGTGCGAGTGTGTATGAATGTGTGTTTGAGTGTGTGCGAGTGTGTGCCTGTGAGTGTGTGCGAGTGTGTGTGTGAGTGTGTGCGTGCGAGTGTGTGCGTGCGGGTGTGTGCGAGTGTGTGTGAGTGTGTGTGCGAATGTGTGTGTGTGCGTGCGAGTGTGTGTGTGAGTGTGTGTGCAATTGTGTATGAGTGTGTGCGAGTGTGTGTGCGTTTGTGCGAGTGTGTGCGTGTGTGTGTGCGAGTGCGTGTGAGTGAGTGCAAGTTTGTGCAAATGTGTGCGTGAGTGTGCGAGTGTGGGCGTGCGAGTGGGTGCTAGTGTGCGCGAGTGTGTGAGTGTGTGCGAGTGTGCGTGAGTAAGTGTGTGTGAGAGTGTGTGCGAGTGTTGCCGAGTGTGTGTGTGAGTGTGTAGGACTGTGTGCGCGAGTGTGTGTGCAAGTGTGTGTGTACGAGTGTGTTCGAGTGTGTGCAATTTTGTGCGAGTGTGTGTGTGCGAGTGCATATGAGTAAGTGTGTGCGAATGTGTGCGAGTGTGTGCGAGTGTGTGTGCGAGTGTGTGTGCGAGTGTGTGCGTGCGACTGTGTGCGTGCGACTGTGTGCGAGTGTGTGCGAGTGTTTGCGTGTGTGTGCGAGTGTGTGCAAGTGTGTGTGAGTGTGTGTGAGTGTGTGTGTGAGTGTGTGTGAATGTGTGCGAGTCTGTGTGTGCGAGTGTGTGTGCGATTGTGTATGAATGTGTGCGAGTATGTGTGTGAGTGTGTGCGAGTGTGTGCGAGTGTGTGCGCGCGAGTGCGTGCGAGTGAGTGCGAGTGTGTGCAAATGTGTGCGAGAGTGTGCGAGTGTGGGCGTGCGAGTGTGTGCGAGTGTACGTGAGTGTGCGCGAGTGTGTGCGTGTGAGTGAGTGTGTGTGTGAGTGTGAGTGTGTGCTAGTGTGCATGAGTGTGTGAGTGTGTGCGAGTGTGCGCGAGTGTGCATGTGAGTGAGTGTGTGTGCGAGTGTGTGTGAGTGTGTACGAGTGTGTGTAGGAGTGTGTGCGAGTTTGTGCGATTGTGTGTGTGAGTGTGTAGGACTGTATGTGCAAGTGTGTGCGAGTGTGTTCGAGTGTGTGAGTGTGTGCGAGTGTGTGTGAGTGTGTGTGAGTGTGTGCAAGTGTGTGTGTGTGTGCGAGTGTGTGTGTGAGTGTGTGCAAGTGTGTTCGAGTGTGTGTGCGAGTGTGTATGAGTGTGTGTTTGTGCAAGTGTGTGCGTGTGTGTGTGAGTGTGTGTGATTGTGTGCATGAATGAGTGTGTGTGAGTGTGTGTGAGTGTGTGTGTGTGAGTGTGTGCGAGTGTGTGTGTGCGAGTGTGTGCTTGCGAGTGTGAGTGTGTGCGAGTGTGTGTGTGCGATTGTGTATTAGTGAATGTGTGCGAGTGTGCGTGAGTGTGTGCATGTGAGTGAGTGAGTGTGTGTGTGTGCGAGTGTGTGCAAGTGAGTGTGAGTGAGTGTGTGCGAGTGTGTGTGTGCGATTGTGCATAAGTGTGTGCGAGTGTGAGTGTGTAGGACTGTGTGCGCGAGTGTGTGTGCGAGTGTGTGTGAGTGTGTGCGAGTCTGTGTAGGAGTGTGTGCAATTGTGTGTGTGAGTGTGTAGGACTGTATGTGCGAGTGTGTGTGACTGTGTTCGAGTGTGTGTGTGCGAGTGTGTGAGTGTGTGCAAGTGTGTGCGTGCGAGTGTGTGTGTGCGAGTGTGTGTGATTGTGTATGAGTGAGTGTGTGCGAATGTGTGTGAGTGTGTGTGTGAGTGTGTGCAAGTGTGTTTGAGTGTGTTTGTGAGAGTGTGTATGAGTGTGTGTGTGCGACTGTGTGCAAGTGTGTTTGTGCGAGTGTGTATGAGTGTGTGTGTGCGAGTGTGTTCAAGTGTGTGTGATTGTGTGTGAGTGTGTGTATGAGTGAGTGTGTGCGAGTGTGTGAGTGTGTGTGCGAATGTGTGTGTGAGTGTGTGCGAGTGTGTATGAGTGTATGTGCGAGTGTGTGCCAGTGTGTGCGAGTGTGTGTGTGCGAGTGTGTGCGAGTGTGTGCGAGTGTGTGCGAGTGTGTGTGTGCGAGTGTGTGTGTGCGAGTGTGTGTGTGCGAGTGTGTGTGCAATTGTGTATGAGTGTGTGCGAGTGTGTGTGAGTTTGTGCAAGTGTGTGCGTGTGTGCGTGCGAGTGTGTGCGAGTATGTGCGTGCGAGTGTGTGCGAGTATGTATGAGTGTATGTGTGAGTGTGTGTTCGCGTGTGTGCGAGTGTGTGTGTTCGCGTGTGTGCAAGTGTGTGCGAGTGTGTGTGCGAGTGCGTACGAGTGTGTGTGAGTGTGCACGAGTGTGTGCGTGTGAGTGTGTGCGAGTGTGTGTGTGCGCGCGAGTGTGTGCGAGTGTGTGAGTGTGTGTGCGAATGTGTGTGCGTGTGAGTGTGTGCGAGTGTGTATGAGTGTATGTGCGAGTATGTGCCAGTGTGTGCGAGTGTGTGTGTGTGAGTGTGTGCAAGTGTGTGCGAGTGAGTGTGTGCGAGAGTGTGTGTGTGCGAGTGTGTGTGCAATTGTGTATGAGTGTGTGTGAGTGTGTGTGAGTTTGTGCAAGTGTGTGCGTGTGTGCGTGCGAGTGCGTGCGAGTGAGTGCGAGTGTGTGCGAGAGTGTGTATGCGAGTGTGTGTGCGATTGTGTATGAGTGTGTGCGAGTGTGAGTGAGTTTGTGCGAGTGTGTGCGTGTGTGTGCGAGTGTGTGCTAGCGTGCACGAGTGTTTGAGTGTGTGCGAGTGTGCCTGAGTAAGTGTGTGTGTGATTGTGTGCGAGTGTTTCCGAGTGTGTGTGTGAGTGAGTAGGACTGTGTGGGCGAGTCTGTGCGAGTGTGTGTGCGAGCGTATGTGTGCGAGTGTGTTCGAGTGTGTGCAATTGTGTGCGAGTGTGTGTGTACGAGTGCGAGTCCGTATGAGTGAGTGGGTGAATGTGTGCGAGTGTGTGCCAGTGTGTGTGTGCGAGTGTGTGTACGAGTGTGTGCGAGTGTGTGTGCGAGTGTGTGTGTTCGAGTTTGTGCAAGTGTGTGCGAGTGTGTGTGCGAGTGCTTACGAGTGTGTTCGTGTGTGCACGAGTGTGTGTGTGTGAGTGTGTGCGAGTGTGTGCGTGCGAGTGTGTGCGAGTGTGCTCGAGTGAGTGGGTGTGAGTGTGTGCGAGTGTGCATGAGTGAGTGTATGTGAGTGTGTGCGTGTGTGTGAGTTTGTGTGCGAGTGTGCTCGAGTGAATGGGTGCGAGTGTGTGTGAGTGTGTGCGAGTGAGTGCAAGTGTGTGCGAGTGTGTGGGTGTGAGTGTGTGCATGTGTGTGCGAGTGTGTGTGAATGTGTGTTCGAGTGACTGCGAGTGTGTGTGAGTGTGTGTGCGAGTGTGTGCAAGTGTGTGCGAGTGTGTGGGTGCGAGTGTGTGCAAGTGTGTGCGAGTGTGTGTGAATGTGTGTTCGAGTTTGTGCGAGTGTGTGCGTGCGAGTATGTGCGAGTGTGCTCGAGTGTGTGCGAGTGAGTGTGTGCAAGGGTGTATGAGTGAGTGTGTGTGAGTGTGTGCGAGTTTGTGTGCGAGTTTGTGTGCGAGTGAGTGTGTGCGAATGTGCATGAGTGTGTGTGCGAGTGTGTGCAAGTGGGTGCGAGTGTGTGGGTGCGAGTGTGTGCAAGTGTGTGTGAATGTGTGTTTGAGTGTGTTCGAGTGTGTGCGTGCGAGTGTGTGCGAGTGTGCTCGAGTGAATGGGTGCGAGTGTGTGCGAGTGTGTGTGAGTGTGTGCGAGTGAGTGTGTGCGAGTGTGTATGAGTGAGTGTGTGTGAGTGTGTGCAAGTGTGTTTGAGTGTGTTTGTGTGATTGTGTATGAGTGTGTGTGCGAGTGTGTGCAAGTGTGTTTGTGCGAGTCTGTATGAGTGTGTGTGTGCGAGTGTGTGCAAGTGTGTGTGATTGTGTGTGAGTGTGTGTATGAGTGAGTTTGTGCGAGTGTGTGCGTGCGAGTCTGTGTGTGCACGCGAGTGTGTGCGAGTGTGTGAGTGTGTGTGCGAATGTGTGTGTGTGAGTGTGTGCGAGTGTGTATGAGTGTATGTGCGAGTGTGTGCCAGTGTGTGCGAGTGTGTGTGTGCGAGTGTGTGCAAGTGTGTGCGAGTGAGTGTGTGCGAGAGTGTGCGAGTGTGTGTGTGCGAGTGTGTGTGTGCGAGTGTGTGTTCAATTGTGTATGAGTGTGTGCGAGTGTGTGTGAGTTTGTGCAAGTGTGTGCGTGTGTGCATGTGAGTGCGTGCGAGTGTGTGCGAGTGTGTGCGAGTGTGTGTATGCGAGTGTGTGTGCGATTGTGTATGAGTGTGTGCGAGTGTGTGTGAGTTTGTGCGAGTGTGTGTGTGTGTGTGCGAGTGTGTGCTAGTGTGCACGAGTGTTTGAGTGTGTGCGAGTGTGCCTGAGTAAGTGTGTGTGTGATTGTGTGCGAGTGTTTCCGAGTGTGTGTGTGAGTGAGTAGGACTGTGTGTGCGAGTGTTTGCGAGTGTGTGTGCGAGCGTGTGTGTGCGATTGTGTTCGAGGGTGTGCAATTTTGTGCAAGTGTGTGTGTGCGAGTGCGAGTCCATATGAGTGAGTGTGTGAATGTGTGCGAGTGTGTGCCAGTGTGTGTGTGCGAGTGTGTGTACGAGTGTGTGCGAGTGTGTGCGTGCGAGTGTGTGCGAGTGTGTATGAGTGTATGTGCGAGTGTGTGTGCGAGTGTGTGCGAGTGTGTGTTCGAGTGTGTGTGTTCGCGTGTGTGCAAGTGTGTGCGAGTGTGTGTGCGAGTGCGTACGAGTGTGTGTGAGTGTACACGAGTGTGTGCGTGTGAGTGTGTGCGAGTGTGTGTGTGCGCGCGAGTGTGTGCGAGTGTGTGAGTGTGTGTGCGAATGTGTGTGCGTGTGAGTGTGTGCGAGTGTGTATGAGTGTATGTGCGAGTATGTGCCAGTGTGTGCGAGTGTGTGTTTGTGAGTGTGTGCAAGTGTGTGCGAGTGAGTGTGTGCGAGAGTGTGCGAGTGTGTGTGTGCGAGTGTGTGTGCGAGTGTGTGTGCGAGTGTGTGTGCAATTGTGTATGAGTGTGTGCGAGTGTGTGTGAGTTTGTGCAAGTGTGTGCGTGTGTGCGTGCGAGTGCGTGCGAGTGAGTGTGAGTGTGTGCGAGTGTGTGTATGCGAGTGTGTGTGCGATTATGTATGAGTGTGTGCGAGTGTGAGTGAGTTTGTGCGAGTGTGTGCGTGTGTGTGCGAGTGTGTGCTAGTGTGCACGAGTGTTTGAGTCTGTGCGAGTGTGCCTGAGTAAGTGTGTGTGTGATTGTGTGCGTGTGTTTCCGAGTGTGTGTGTGAGTGAGTAGGACTGTGTGTGCGAGTGTGTACGAGTGTGTGTGCGAGCGTGTGTGTGTGAGTGTGTTCGAGTGTGTGCGAGTGTGTGTGTGCGAGTGCGAGTCCGTATGAGTGAGTGTGTGAATGTGTGCGAGTGTGTGCCAGTGTGTGTGTGCGAGTGTGTGTACGAGTGTGTGCGAGTGTGTGCGTGCGAGTGTGTATGAGTGTATGTGCGAGTGTGTGTGCGAGTGTGTGCGAGTGTGTGTGCGAGTGTGTGTGTTCGAGTGTGTGCGAGTGTGTGTGCGAGTGCGTACGAATGTGTTCGTGTGTGCACGAGTGTGTGCGTGTGAGTGTGTGCGAGTGTGTGCGTCCGAGTGTGTGCGAGTGTGCTCGAGTGAGTGGGTGTGAGTGTGTGCGAGTGTGCATGAGTGAGTGTATGTGAGTGTGTGCGTGTGTGCGAGTTTGTGTGCGAGTGTGCTCGAGTGAATGGGTGCGAGTGTGTGTGAGTGTGTGTGAGTGAGTGCAAGTGTGTGCGAGTGTGTGGGTGTGAGTGTGTGCAAGTGTGTGCGAGTGTGTGTGAATGTGTGTTCGAGTGTGTGCGAGTGTGTGTGAGTGTGTGTGCGAGTGTGTGCAAGTGGGTGCGAGTGTGTGGGTGCGAGTGTGTGCAAGTGTGTGCGAGTGTGTGTGAATGTGTGTTCGAGTGTGTGCGAGTGTGTGCGTGCGAGTATGTGCGAGTGTGCTCGAGTGAATGGGTGCGAGTGTGTGCGAGTGTGTGTGAGTGTGTGCGAGTGAGTGTGTGCGAGTGTGTATGAGTGAGTGTGTGTGAGTGTGTGCGAGTTTGTGTGCGAGTGTGTGCGAGTGAGTGTGTGCGAGTGTGTGTGTGCACGCGAGTGTGTGCGAGTGTGTGAATGTGTGTGCAAATGTGTGTGCGTGTGAGTGTGTGTGAGTGTGTATGAGTGTATGTGCGAGTATGTGCCAGTGTGTGCGAGTGTGTGTGTGTGAGTGTGTGCAAGTGTGTGTGAGTGAGTGTGTGCGAGAGTGTGCGAGTGTGTGTGTGCGAGTGTGTGTGTGCGAGTGTGTGTGTGCGAGTGTGTGTGCAATTGTGTATGAGTGTGTGCGAGTGTGTGTGAGTTTGTGCAAGTGTTTGCGTGTGAGCGTGCGAGTGAGTGCGAGTGTGTGCGAGTGTGTGTATGCGAGTGTGTGTGCGATTGTGTATGAGTGTGTGCGAGTGTGAGTGAGTTTGTGCGAGTGTGTGCGTGTGTGTGCTAGTGTGCACGAGTGTTTGAGTGTGTGCGAGTGTGCCTGAGTAAGTGTGTGTGTGATTGTGTGCGAGTGTTTCCGAGTGTGTGTGTGAGTGAGTAGGACTGTGTGTGCGAGTGTGTGCGAGTGTGTGTGCGAGCGTGTGTGTGCGAGTGTGTTCGAGTCTGTGCAATTGTGTGCGAGTGTGTGTGTGCGAGTGCGAGTCTGTATAAGTGAGAGTGTGAATGTGTGCGAGTGTGTGCCAGTGTGTGTGTGCGAGTGTGTGTACGAGTGTGTGCGAGTGTGTGCGTGCGAGTGTGTATGAGTGTATGTGTGAATGTGTGTGCGAGTGTGTGCGAGTGTGTGTGCGAGTGTGTGTGTTCGAGTGTGTGCAAGTGTGTGCGAGTGTGTGTGCGAGTGCGTACAAGTGTGTACGTGTGTGCACGAGTGTGTGCGTGTGAGTGTGTGCGTGCGAGTGTGTGCGAGTGTGCTCAAGTGAGTGGGTGTGAGTGTGTGCGAGTGTGCATGAGTGAGTGTATGTGAGTGTGTGCGTGTGTGCGAGTTTGTGTGCGAGTGTGCTCGAGTGAATGGGTGCGAGTGTGTGTGAGTGTGTGCGAGTGAGTGCAAGTGTGTGCGAGTGTGTGGGTGTGAGTGTGTGCAAGTGTGTGCGAGTGTGTGTGAATGTGTGTTCGAGTGTGTGCGAGTGTGTGTGAGTGTGTGTGCGAGTGTGTGCAAGTGTGTGCGAGTGTGTGGGTGCGAGTGTGTGCAAGTGTGTGCGAGTCTGTGTGAATCTGTGTTCGAGTGTGTGCGAGTATGTGTGAGTGTGTGTGCGAGTGTGTGCAAGTGTGTGCGAGTGTGTGGGTGCGAGTGTGTGCAAGTGTGTGCGAGTGTGTGTGAATGTGTGTTCGAGTGTGTGCGAGTGTGTGCGTGCGAGTATGTGCGAGTGTGCTCGAGTGAATGGGTGCGAGTGTGTGTGAGTGTGTGCAAGTGAGTGTGTGCGAGTGTGTATGAGTGAGTGTGTGTGAGTGTGTGCGAGTTGTGTGCTAGTTTTTGCGAGTGAGTGTGTGCGAATGTGTATGAGTGTGTGTGCGAGTGTGTGCAAGTGGGTGCGAGTGTGTGGGTGCGAGTGTGTGCAAGTGTGTGCGAGTGTGTGTGAATGTGTGTTTGAGTGTGTGCTAGTGTGTACGTGCGAGTGTGTGCGAGTGTGCTCGAGTGAATGGGTGCGAGTGTGTGCGAGTGTGTGTGAGTGTGTGCGAGTGAGTGTGTGCGAGTGTGTATGAGTGAGTGTGTGTGAGTGTGTGCGAGTTTGTGTGTCAGTGTGTGCGAGTGAGTGTGTGCGAATGTGTGCCAGTGAGTGTGTGCGAGTGTTTGCGAGTGTGTGTGCGAGTGTGTGTGTGAGTGTGTGCGTGCGAGTGTGTGCGTGCGGGTGTATGTGAGTGTGTGTGAGTGTGTGTGCGAATGTGTGTGTGTGCGAGTGTGTGTGTGAGTGTGTGTGCAATTGTGTATGAGTGTGTGCGAGTGTGTGTGCGTTTGTGCGAGTGTGTGCGTGTGTGTGTGCGAGTGCGTGTGAGTGTGTGCGAGTGAGTGTGTGCGAGTGTGTATGAGTGAGTGTGTGTGAGTGTGTGCGAGTTTGTGTGCGAGTGTGTGCGAGTGAGTGTGTGCGAGTGTGTGTGTGCACGTGAGTGTGTGCGAGTGTGTGAATGTGTGTGCAAATGTGTGTGCGTGTGAGTGTGTGCGAGTGTGTATGAGTGTATGTGCGAGTATGTGCCAGTGTGTGTGAGTGTGTGTGTGTGAGTGTGTGCAAGTGTGTGTGAGTGAGTGTGTGTGAGAGTGTGCGAGTGTGTGTGTGCGAGTGTGTGTGTGCGAGTGTGTGTGTGCGAGTGTGTGTGCAATTGTGTATGAGTGTGTGCGAGTGTGTGTGAGTTTGTGCAAGTGTGTGCGTGTGAGCGTGCGAGTGAGTGCGAGTGTGTGCGAGTGTGTGTATGCGAGTGTGTGTGCGATTGTGTATGAGTGTGTGCGAGTGTGAGTGAGTTTGTGCGAGTGTGTGCGTGTGTGTGCTAGTGTGCACGAGTGTTTGAGTGTGTGCGAGTGTGCCTGAGTAAGTGTGTGTGTGATTGTGTGCGAGTGTTTCCGAGTGTGTGTGTGAGTGAGTAGGACTGTGTGTGCGAGTGTGTGCGAGTCTGTGTGCGAGCGTGTGTGTGCGAGTGTGTTCGAGTCTGTGCAATTGTGTGCGAGTGTGTGTGTGCGAGTGCGAGTCTGTATGAGTGAGAGTGTGAATGTGTGCGAGTGTGTGCCAGTGTGTGTGTGCGAGTGTGTGTACGAGTGTGTGCGAGTGTGTGCGTGCGAGTGTGTATGAGTGTATGTGTGAATGTGTGTGCGAGTGTGTGCGAGTGTGTGTGCGAGTGTGTGTGTTCGAGTGTGTGCAAGTGTGTGCGAGTGTGTGTGCGAGTGCGTACAAGTGTGTACGTGTGTGCACGAGTGTGTGCGTGTGAGTGTGTGCATGCGAGTGTGTGCGAGTGTGCTCAAGTGAGTGGGTGTGAGTGTGTGCGAGTGTGCATGAGTGAGTGTATGTGAGTGTGTGCGTGTGTGCGAGTTTGTGTGCGAGTGTGCTCGAGTGAATGGGTGCGAGTGTGTGTGAGTGTGTGCGAGTGAGTGCAAGTGTGTGCGAGTGTGTGGGTGTGAGTGTGTGCAAGTGTGTGCGAGTGTGTGTGAATGTGTGTTCGAGTGTGTGCGAGTGTGTGTGAGTGTGTGTGCGAGTGTGTGCAAGTGTGTGCGAGTGTGTGGGTGCGAGTGTGTGCAAGTATGTGCGAGTCTGTGTGAATCTGTGTTCGAGTGTGTGCGAGTAAGTGTGAGTGTGTGTGCGAGTGTGTGCAAGTGTGTGCGAGTGTGTGGGTGCGAGTGTGTGCAAGTGTGTGCGAGTGTGTGTGAATGTGTGTTCGAGTGTGTGCGAGTGTGTGCGTGCGAGTATGTGCGAGTGTGCTCGAGTGAATGGGTGCGAGTGTGTGTGAGTGTGTGCAAGTGAGTGTGTGCGAGTGTGTATGAGTGAGTGTGTGTGAGTGTGTGCGAGTTTGTGTGCGAGTTTTTGCGAGTGAGTGTGTGCGAATGTGTATGAGTGTGTGTGCGAGTGTGTGCAAGTGGGTGCGAGTGTGTTGGTGCGAGTGTGTGCAAGTGTGTGCGAGTGTGTGTGAATGTGTGTTTGAGTGTGTGCTAGTGTGTACGTGCGAGTGTGTGCGAGTGTGCTCGAGTGAATGGGTGCGAGTGTGTGCGAGTGTGTGTGAGTGTGTGCGAGTGAGTGTGTGCGAGTGTGTATGAGTGAGTGTGTGTGAGTGTGTGCGAGTTTGTGTGTCAGTGTGTGCGAGTGAGTGTGTGCGAATGTGTGCCAGTGAGTGTGTGCGAGTGTTTGCGAGTGTGTGTGCGAGTGTGTGTGTGAGTGTGTGCGTGCGAGTGTGTGCGTGCGGGTGTATGTGAGTGTGTGTGAGTGTGTGTGCGAATGTGTGTGTGTGCGAGTGTGTGTGTGAGTGTGTGTGCAATTGTGTATGAGTGTGTGCGAGTGTGTGTGCGTTTGTGCGAGTGTGTGCGTGTGTGTGTGCGAGTGCGTGTGAGTGAGTGCGAGTTTGTGCAAATGTGTGCGCGAGTGTGCCAGTGTGGGCGTGCGAGTGTGTGCTAGTGTGCGCGAGTGTGTGAATGTGTGCGAGTGTGCATGAGTAAGTGTGTGTGAGAGTGTGTGCGAGTGTTTCCGAGTGTGTGTGTGAGTGTATAGGACTGTGTGCGCGAGTGTGTGTGCGAGTGTGTGTGTACGAGTGTGTTCGAGTGTGTGCAATTTTGTGCGAGTGTGTGTGTGCGAGTGCATATGAGTAAGTGTGTGCGAATGTGTGCGAGTGTGTGCGAGTGTGTGTGCGAGTGTGTGTGCGAGTGTGTGCGTGCGACTGTGTGCGTGCGACTGTGTGCGAGTGTGTGCGAGTGTTTGCGTGTGTGTGCGAGTGTGTGCAAGTGTGTGCGAGTGTGTGTGAATGTGTGTGTGAGTGTGTGTGAATGTGTGCGAGTCTGTGTGTGCGAGTGTGTGTGTGCGATTGTGTATGAATGTGTGCGAGTATGTGTGTGAGTGTGTGCGAGTGTGTGCGTGCGAGTGCGTGCGAGTGAGTGCGAGTGTGTGCAAATGTGTGCGAGAGTGTGCGAGTGTGGGCATGCGAGTGTGCGCGAGTGTGTGCGTGTGAGTGAGTGTGTGTGTGAGTGTGAGTGTGTGCTAGTGTGTATGAGTGTGTGAGTGTGTGCGAGTGTGCGCGAGTGTGCGTGTGAGTGAGTGAGTGTGTGTGTGAGTGTGTGTGCGAGTGTGTGTGAGTGTGTACGAGTGTGTGTAGGAGTGTGTGCGAGTGTGTGCGATTGTGTGTGTGAGTGTGTAGGACTGTATGTGTAAGTGTGTGCGAGTGTGTTCGAGTGTGTGAGTGTGTGCGAGTGTGTGTGAGTGTGTGTGAGTGTGTGCAAGTGTGTGTGTGCAAGTGTGTGTGTGCGAGTGTGTGTGTGAGTGTGTGCAACTGTGTTCGAGTGTGTGTGCGAGTGTGTATGAGTGTGTGTGTGTGCAAGTGTGTGCGCGTGTGTGTGAGTGTGTGTGAGTGTGTGCATGAGTGAGTGTGTGCGAGTGTGTGTGAGTGTGTGTGTGTGAGTGTGTGCGAGTGTGTGTGTGCGAGTGTGTGTGTGCGAGTGTGTGCGTGCGAGTGTGTGCAAGTGTGTGTGTGTGAGTGTGTGCGAGTGTGTGTGTGCGATTGTGTATTAGTGAATGTGTGCGAGTGTGCATGAGTGTGTGCGTGTGAGTGAGTGAGTGTGTGTGTGTGCGAGTGTGTGCGAGTGAGTGTGAGTGAGTGTGTGCGAGTGTGTGCGAGTGTGTGTGTGCGATTGTGCATAAGTGTGTGCGAGTGTGAGTGTGTAGGACTGTGTGTGCGAGTGTGTGCGAGTGTGTGCGAGTGTGTGTGAGTGTGTGCGAGTGTGTGTAGGAGTGTGTGCAATTGTGTGTTTGAGTGTGTAGGACTGTATGTGCGAGTGTGTGCGACTGTGTTCGAGTGTGTGTGTGCGAGTGTGTGAGCATGTGTGAGTGTGTGCAAGTGTGTGCGTGCGAGTGTGTGTGTGCGAGTGTGTGTGATTGTGTATGAGTGAGTGTGTGCGAGTGTGTGCGAGTGTGTGTGTGAGTGTGTGCAAGTGTGTGTGAGTGTGTTTGTGCGAGTGTGTATGAGTGTGTGTGTGCGAGTGTGGCAAATGTGTGTTTGTGCAAGTGTGTATGAGTGTGTGTGTGCGAGTGTGTGCAAGTGTGTGTGATTGTTTGTGAGTGTGTGTATGAGTAAGTGTGTGCGAGTGTGTGCGTGCGAGTCTGTGTGTGCACGCGAGTGTGTGCGAGTGTGTGAGTGTGTGTGCGAATGTGTGTGCGTGTGAGTGTGTGCGAGTGTGTATGAGTGTATGTGCGAGTGTGTGCCAGTGTGTGCGAGTGTGTGTGTGCGAGTGTGTGCAAGTGTGTGCGAGTGAGTGTGTGCGAGAGTGTGCGAGTGTGTGTGTGCGAGTGTGTGTGTGCGAGTGTGTGTGCAATTGTATGAGTGTGTGCGAGTGTGTGTGAGTAGAGATGAGCGTTGTTCTACTCGAACTGTTCGCCAATCTCAAATTCGAGCTGTTTTGGGCGGTGTTCGAGCCGTTCTGCGAACACGAACAATTTGAGAAAAATTCAGCTGTTCGAGGTTATGTTCGATAACTGTTCGTGCACCAAAATCATAACTGGATTTTTTCTCAGTAATGATGAAAATTAATGTTAATACGCAGTTTGAGTGTACAGCGGGGTGGGGGGAGGGGCAGGGGATGGATCTCTGCAGGAACAATGAAGATCTCCATTTTTTTTTCTCTTTCCCGCATTTGCAGTGGGGAGGTGCAATCTGTCAGCCTATCAGCAGCGCACACACGGAGCGAAGAGCTTTTTTTCACACAAGCAAGGGCATGTGTCATTGGCAGTGTATGTCACATGTCCTTGCCCTATAAGACCAAGCCATTTTCCCCGTCGCCACCATTTTCTCACTGCTGCAGCTGCGTGTTAGACGGCACCGCTGTTGCTGTGTGCGCTATACCTTGTTAATTTCAAGCCAATTTTCGCACAAATATACAGATAGCTTGGGAGTAGGGAATAGTTGTGATTGCAGTCCTTTTAAGGACTAGGTTACAGCATTTCCTACGACTTTTATCAGGGAGGTCTGTGCTCTTAAATAGATAGGTTGTGGGAGTAAAGACTAATTGTAATTGGAGTCCTTTTCAGGACTCGGTTACATCAGATCCTATCAGTTTTTGCCAGGCAGGTCTGTGCCAGGGCTGTGCAAGTTTTTTTCACAGCATTTGGCTGAATCTAGCAAAGCTAATCCTTTTTGGCCTATTACAGAGTGTGTTAGTCAGTGGAGTAGCCTATCTGTGTTGCAAGATATACCACCTGTGTATAGAATACCAATTTTTTTACTGCACCTAGTGAAGTAAAATCTTTTGGGCATAGCATCATTCTATTAGTCCATCTATACTGACCTCCATCAGGTTGCAAACTGAATATATTTTTTTCTGCATCTACCTCTGAAAAAATATTGGGCTTCTAGCTGTGTGTGGGTCTTGTTCTATTAATCCATCTATACTGACCTCCATCAGGTTGCAAACTGAATATAATTTTTTTCTGCATCTAGCTCTGAAAAAATATTTGGGCTTCTAGCAGTGTGTGGGACTTGGTCTATTAGTCCATCTATACTGACCTCCATCAGGTTGCAAATTAAAAATAATTTTTTTCTTCATTTAGCTCTGAAAAAATATTTGGGCTTCTAGCAGTGTGTGGGACTTGTTCTATTAGTCCTTCTATACTGACCTCCAGCAGGTTGCAAATTGAATATAATTTTTTTCTGCATCTAGCTCTGAAAAAATATTTGGGCTTCTAGCGGTGTGTGGGACTTGGTCTATTAGTCCATCTATACTGACCTCCATCAGGTTGCAAATTAAAAATAATTTTTTTCTGCATCTAGCTCTGAAAAAATATTTGGGCTTCTAGCAGTGTGTGGGACTTGTTCTATTAGTCCTTCTATACTGACCTCCAGCAGGTTGCAAATTGAATATAATTTTTTTCTGCATCTAGCTCTGAAAAAATATTTGGGCTTCTAGCAGTGTGTGGGACTTGGTCTATTAGTCCATCTATACTGACCTCCATCAGGTTGCAAAATGAATATATTTTTTTCTGCATCTACCTCTGAAAAAATATTCGGCTTCTAGCTGTGTGTGGGTCTTGTTCTATTAATCCATCTATACTGACCTCCATCAGGTTGCAAACTGAATATAATTTTTTTCTGCATCTAGCTCTGAAAAAATATTTGGGCTTCTAGCGGTGTGTGGGACTTGGTCTATTAGTCCATCTATACTGACCTCCATCAGGTTGCAAATTAAAAATAATTTTTTTCTGCATCTAGCTCTGAAAAAATATGTGGGCTTCTAGCAGTGTGTGGGACTTGGTCTATTAGTCCATCTATACTGACCTCCATCAGGTTGCAAATTGAATAAAAAAAATTTCTGCATCTAGCTCTGAAAAAATATTTGGGCTTCTAGCAGTGTGTGGGACTTGGTCTATTAGTCCATCTATACTGACCTCCATCAGGTTGCAAATTAAAAATAATTTTTTTCTTCCTTTAGCTCTGAAAAAATATTTGGGCTTCTAGCAGTGTGTGGGACTTGTTCTATTAGTCCTTCTATACTGACCTCCAGCAGGTTGCAAATTGAATATAATTTTTTTCTGCATCTAGCTCTGAAAAAATATTTGGGCTTCTAGCGGTGTGTGGGACTTGGTCTATTAGTCCATCTATACTGACCTCCATCAGGTTGCAAATTAAAAATAATTTTTTTCTGCATCTAGCTCTGAAAAAATATTTGGGCTTCTAGCAGTGTGTGGGACTTGTTCTATTAGTCCTTCTATACTGACCTCCAGCAGGTTGCAAATTGAATATAATTTTTTTCTGCATCTAGCTCTGAAAAAATATTTGGGCTTCTAGCAGTGTGTGGGACTTGGTCTATTAGTCCATCTATACTGACCTCCATCAGGTTGCAAACTGAATATATTTTTTTCTGCATCTACCTCTGAAAAAATATTCGGCTTCTAGCTGTGTGTGGGTCTTGTTCTATTAATCCATCTATACTGACCTCCATCAGGTTGCAAACTGAATATAATTTTTTTCTGCATCTACCTCTGAAAAAATATTCGGCTTCTAGCTGTGTGTGGGACTTGTTGTATTAGTCCATCTATACTGACCTCCATCAGGTTGCAAATTCAAAATAATTTTTTTCTGCATCTAACCCAGCCAATAGTTTTGGCCTAATACCACAGTTTGGCCACTCAGCTCTGCTCGGTTACCATCCATTGTTTTTTTGTGCAAACAACTCCAGAGTTGTGAATTAGTTAACCACCAAAATGAGTGGAAAAAGGTCTGCTGCTGGTGGAAAGGGGAATAGGCGTGTTGGGAAGGGGAAAAAAGGTTGTGTCCATGGGGTAGGTGCAGAAGAAAGACCATCTTCCAGCCAAACTAAAATGTCTACTTCTTTTAGCGGACAATGTGATAAGATCCCTTTCTTACGGCCACGCCAATCGCTACAAATTCCTGATGAGGCACAAAAACAGCAGGTGCTTCAACGGATATCAAGTGCTCCTTTAAGTGGGCTCTCCTCCACATCAACTTCAACATCAGAAATACTCCAGTCCTCAAAGGTGTCACCCAAATCGCACTTGCTTCCTCACAGCTCCCAAATCTCCAGCTGCCCGTCTGAGTATGAGGTAGAACAGATGGTTGAGTCTGCAGAGCTGTTTACTCATACTATAGCCTGGGAATCAGAGGTCGACTCCAGCGCTTCTGTGAATCCAGACGAGGAAATGATCTGCACTGATGCCCAGAATCTTTATGAGTCGGATCCAGGACCAGACGCAGAAGGTTCTGACCATAATGTAGACCCTCATTCCCAAACTGTAACTCCTGTTGGTGGAGACAATGAGGAAGACGATGATAAGACTCAAATACCTGATTGGAGCGACAACTTTAGTTTTTTGTCAGGGCAGGAACAGGTTGGCTCTGAGGACGACGGGTGTGATAACGCACAGGGTGATGATGATGAGGTCGGAGATCCCACTTACTGTCAACCCACAGTCAGCCAAGAGATGAGGTCAGCAGAGGAGGTGGAGAAAGATGCTAGTGACGACGAGGTCAGGTTGCGCCTTCCTGGACAGAGACGTAGTACTGGAAGCACGTCAACAACTGCATCCTCAAACACAACTCTGCCTCTCACCACAATTCGTGGCGGCTCTTCAGGTCGCATGGGTGCTAAGCCTTGCATAGCCTGGGCATTTTTTCAGATCGATAAAGATGATCCAACTCGTGTTATCTGTAACATTTGTCAGCAAAAGCTAAGTAGAGGCCAAAAAATACATAGTTTGAGTACTTCATGCATGAACCGGCACATGGACATGAAGCATAAGTTGCAGTGGGAAGCTCAGTGTGCTACAATGCGGCCTAGCCGGCCGGGCCAACCACCGTCTGCCATATCTTGTGCATCCGCGGCCTCTTCATCCTCTGTGACTGGGGGGACAGCAGTCACACCTGTTTTGGGGCGCAGACCTGCCACCTCTTTACCCGCAACAGCCAGCGTGATTGGCAGGTCATCATTTTCTTTGGAGGTGGTAACACCAGCTGGTGTTGAGCGCTGTCCGACATCGATAGCACCACCTTTGGATCAAGGCAACCTAACATGTCCGCTTGCATCTTCCTCACAGACCGGCAGTTTGCCGGGGACACCCTTATCAACCCCGTCTAAGCACAATAGCCAGCCCTCGGTCCCTCAGATGTGGACAAGTAAAAGACCATTTCCTCCTAGCCATGAGAAAGCTAAGAGGTTGAATTTCACCATCTGCAAGCTCTTGGCTACAGAAATGCTGCCTTTCCGCCTGGTGGACACAGAGGATTTTCGAGACCTTATGTCCGTCGCAGTGCCCCAGTACCAGATGCCCAGTCGGCATTACTTCTCAAAGAAAGGTGTGCCTGCGCTCCACCAGCATGTCGCACATAACATCACCTCTTCTTTGAGAAACTCTGTGTGTGACAGGGTGCATTTCACCACAGACACTTGGACGAGTAGGCATGGACAGGGGCGTTACATGTCGCTGACTGGGCACTGGGTAACTATGGTGACAGCAGGACAAGGGGCTGCTGTCCAAGTCTTGCCGTCCCCACGAGTTGTGCGTCAATCCTCTTTATGTCAAAGTTCCTCCACTGCTTCTGCCTCCTCAACCTCCTCTCCGTCTTCCACCTGCACCCAAAGCCTGTCTGGTCATGCCACAAGCTTTCTAACTGCGCAGAAGGGATCCTGCACACCTCCTTACTATGCTGGCAGTAGGGCTCAACGTCATCAGGCGGTTTTTACATTGAAATGTCTGGGAAATGTGAGTCACACAGCTGAGGAGTTGTGGTCAGCTCTGGAGAACCAATTTCATGAATGGTTGTCTCCACTGGACCTGAAACCAGGGAAGGCCGTGTGCGACAATGCTGCAAACCTGGGTGCGGCCCTTCGCCGGGGCAATGTCACACACGTGCCTTGTATGGCTCACGTGTTGAACCTGGTTGTCCAGCAATTTTTAAGCCCACTATCCCAGACTAGATGGCCTTCTGCAGAGGGCACGGTCGCTGTGTGCTCACTTCCGCCGTTCGCATCCCGCAGCTCAGCGACTTACATCTCTACAGAAGTCGTTGGGCCTGCCACTTCACCGGCTAAAATGCGATGTGCCTACCCGGTGGAATTCAACTCTGCACATGTTGCAGCGACTGTGGCAGCACCGACAAGCCCTGGTGCAATACGTTCTGACGTATAGCCTGGGCCAACGAGATTCAGAGGTGGGGCAAATCACGCTGGAGGAGTGGTCTCAGATCAGGGACCTATGCACCCTTCTGCACAGTTTTGAAATGGCGACGAAGATGTTTAGTGCTGACGATGCCATTATCAGCATGACTATTCCGGTGATTTACATGCTGGAGCACATGTTAAACAGAATTCGGAGTCAGGTGGTGGCACAAGAGGAGGTGGAGGAAGTAGAGGAGGAGGAGTTGTATGCGGAAGGGCTAACATCTGCAAGGTCCAGACGGTCGGCAGCACCAAGGCGGCAGGCATGTGAGGGTGGGGGAGATGGTTTTACCAGGGCGCATGGTAGCAGCCAAACTAGTGAGGAAGGTGCAGGAGCCCAGGAAGAAGTGGAGGACGAACTGATGGAAGACTCATCAGATGAGGGAGACCTTGATCACATTTCTGTTGTGCGAGGTTGGGGGGAGAGGACAGAGGAAGGAAGCATGATTGTTACCTCGCCACCAACACAACAGGGACTTGGTGCTCCTTGATGCGCAACACACATGAGTGCCTTCTTGCTGCACTACCTGCAACATGACCCTCGAATTGTGAGAATTAGAAATAATCCTGACTACTGGGTTGCCACACTGTTAGATCGCCGGTACAAAAGTAAATTTGCAGAAATTATTCCTGCCATAGAAAGGGATGCACGCATGCAGGAGTATCAGCAGAGATTGTTGCAGAATCTTACATGTGCTTTTCCACAAAATACCAGTGGTGCACGTAGTGAATCTCACAGTTCCAACTTGCCAACCGTGGGACCGTCAAGTGTTCAGCACTCAAACCGTAACAGAACCACAGTATCTGCTGGTAACATCAATTTTGCGGAATCATTTCACCACTTTTTTAGCCCATCCTTTGCAAGGCCACAGGAGACAAGAAGTCTGACACATAGTCAACGCCTAGAGACGATGGTACAGGAGTATCTCCAAGTAAACATTGAAGCCACGACTGTGTCACTGGACCCTTGCTCTTTTTGGGCTTCCAATCTGGATAAATGGCCGGAGCTAGCCACTTACGCCTTGGAGATCTTGTCATGCCCCGCAGCCAGCGTTCTGTCTGAACGTGTGTTCAGCGCTGCTGGTGGTGTGCTGACAGATAAGCGCACGCGGCTCTCCACTGATAATGTAGACAGACTCACGTTCATAAAGATGAACAAATCATGGATCCGAAACGACTTTTCTACCCCTGTGTCATCCTGGGGAGAGTAAAAGCTTGATGATTGGTTAAAATCACCCTACCAACCGTTTTAAGCTTTCAAATTACTAATCATGTTTATCTGTATCTTGACTGGAAAATAATTTGGGCTTTGTAGCAGTGTGCAGCACTGATCCTATTAGGCCATCTATACTAAAGCTTCACCAGATTTAAAATTAAAAATAATTTTTAGCTGCATCTAGCCCGGAAAATAATTTTGGGGCTCCGAGATGCGCAAGGCACATAAGTGCCTTCTTGCTGCACTACCTGCAGCATGACCCTCATATTGTCAGAATTCGAAGTAATCATGACTACTGGGTTGCCACACTCTTAGATCCCCCAAACTTTTCGATCAACCTTTTCATTTTAATAAAGACCAAAAAAATGGTCATTTTTGAAATTATAAGCATTAGCAGGTTGTTAGAAACTGAAATCAAACAGTTTTCAACTCAAAACTTTATTCTAGGTGATGTTACATTTTCACATCGGACCCCTTGTTCGAAAGGAGCTTCTGAACTCTCTCGTCCATTGAATTTGTCAGGTTTTGGATGGTTTCTGCTTCAATTGTTTTGCATGAGGACAGAATACCCTCCCAGAGCTGTTGCTTAGATGTGAACTGCCTCCCGCCATCATAGACACTCCTTTTAATGATGCTCCAAAGGTTCTGAATGGGGTAGAGGTCAGGGGAGCATGGGGGTCACACCATAAGTTTGTCCCCTTTTATGCCCATATTAGCCAGAGATGCAGATGTTTTATGTGCAGCATGAGATGGTGCATTATCATGCAGAAAAATGATCTTGCTGTGAAATACACGGTTCTTCTTCTTGAACCATGGCAGGAAGTGCTGTTTGAGAAAATCCACATACATTATGGAATTCATCTTTAGCGCCTTCAGGGATCCTAAAGGGGCCGACAATCTCTCTCCCCATGATTCCAGCCCAAAACATTACTCCACCTCCTCCTTGTTGGCGCTGTAGCCGTGTTTGCGTGGGGTGTCCATCAACCAGCCATCCTCCACTCCATCCATCTGGACCATCGAGCGCTGCACGGCACTCATCCGTGAACAAAACAGTTTTGAAATCAGTCTTCATGTAATGTTTGGCCCACTGGAGCCGTTTCTGCTTGTGTGAAGTGGATAGAGGAGGTCGACAGGATGGCACATGCACAGCTGCAAACCTCTGAAGGACCCTGCATCTTGTTGTTCGGGGGACGTTGGAGGCACAAGCAGCTTCAAAAACTTGTCTGCTGCTATGACAAGGCTTTTTTGCCGCTACTCTTTCAACCTGACGTAATTGCCTGTAGGAAAGAGTCCTCAATTTGCCCTTATCAGCACGCACACGTGTGTACTGTGAATCAGCTACATACTTCTTGATTGCCAAGACACTTCATCCTGATCATCGCACAATGTTGATTGTAGTCATGCCTTGACCTAAACACTCCACAATTTGTTGCTTCTCAGCAGCCGACACATCCTTTTTCTTTCCCATTTTGGCAGAAAATGTAGGCTGCTTAATAATGTGAGAGAGCCTTCTTAAATAGTCTTGCCTTTCATTGGACACACCTGCCAAACTAATTAGCACAGGTGTCTGCAATTGCTTACAGTGATATAAAGAGCCCTGACACACATCACCATCAATGAGTTTAACTGACAAACAAACAAATTCTTCCCTTATCACTCCTAAACACTTTTTGCAAAATAATTTGGAACGCAGTGTACATGTGCTTTTCCACAAAACACCAGTGGTTCACGTAGAGAATCTTACAGTTCTAACTTGCCAACCGTGGTCTGTATGGAGTTGTTCAATAAAGGGCCCAAAATTAAGATAACATAGATGGGAGAGGTCTCTATGAATAGGAATTCCTAAGTATTTGATACCCTGTGAGGGCCAGGCAAATTGAAAGTTGGACTGGATGGAATCCTATATGGATTTGGGGAGGGAGACATCGAGGGCCTCAGACTTCGCTGCATTGATTTTAAAATTTTACCATGTAACAAAGTGATCTATTTCAGCCATAACAGCATGGATGGATATATGTGATTGAGTGATATATACTAGGACATCATCAGCAAATAGAGAGCACTTGTACTCGGTGCCTCCCACCTCAATCCACCTAATATTGGGGTTATGGCGAATTGATGAGAGCAGGTGCTCCATCACTAGGATGTATAAGAGAGGGGACAGAGGACATCACTGCCTTGTCCCATTGGTGATTGTGAAAGGTGATGAAAATGTTCTGACGCACCCCCTGGGCCTTGGGACACCCGGAGCCGGACCCTTTTTGGTGGATGCTGGTGGTTGTAGTCTTCGTGGCGGCGACCCGGTTCCGTGGCTCAGGGCGGTCAAACCAGTGGCGGAACTATTTATGTGGTTTTGATGTTTAAATGTCCGACTACGCCACCCGTGGATTGCGGTCAGAGTGAACCGCCGCTACAGGGCAGACCGCTGAGGCTGGTGTTGTGGGTGCAGCAGATCGTAGCATAACTCCCCACGGGAGGAGTATAGCCTCAGGGCAGTGTATGCGGAGGATTCGGGGTGATGGTGCAGGGCAGCAGCAGTAACGACACGGAGTCAGTGATGCAGTTCAGGGCCTTTACTCACAGTTCTTATTATCCAGACCACGTCTGCAGGAAACGGCTGCCCACGTCGTACTGTGCTCACCAGGTGAGGGGCTCAGACAACTCCCAGATAACTTTGGAGCACTTCACAGGACCCCCTTTGTGTGTCCTTTGTCTGGCCTTTCTTACCAACACTTCTGTCCGGCTGCCTCGGGCCTCCTCTTGGTAAACTTGGCGCCAGTTTCCCTGACCCTATGTGGTGCCTTCCTAGCGGGTGTAGCGAGGGGCTGCGCCACATAAAATGTCAGAGCCTCCGGTTTCTAGCTGAGGGTCGTTTCCTGCCTCCACTAGTTCGGGGATCGGTCTCCCCCTTTGGCCTGACCCCTCCACGCAGGTGGACACGGGCGTGCGGTGGCGACTCGCCTGTCCGCACCCCTGGGATCCCTTCATTCCTCGTTCCTGGAGCCTTCTCCGCTCCTCTTCCTTCCTTCTCCCTCTTCCAGGCCTGGGCCTCTGTTACTAGGCCCGCCTCCGGAGCAGAGCTCATGCAGAGCCCCTGCTCCCTGCCACTTCTGCTCAGACTTCTCTGCACTGAACTAAGATGGTGCCCACCTTTTATACTCCCTTCTCAATGCACCCAGGAACTGCTTCCTCCCTGCTCCTGCACTACAGGGTTCCCCTTCCTCAGTGTTCCCTCCCCCCACTCCAGCCAGGGACAGGGACTGTCGTGCCCATCTCAGGGGCATATTGGTCGCCCTGCCCCACGGCAATGTGGTGTAATACATGCAGATGTCGGGTCCTGATCCACACTCCATCCTTACCTGAGAGTGAGATATCACACCTCTGGGTGAGGTGCAATACGTCTGTAGCAACCGAGCCCTCAGGGTGCTACAGTTCCATTTATCTTCAGCCTAGGTGACGTATTGCGATACAGGGCCGTGATTTTGGCTATAAAAGGGTCCCCTAAACCCCTACCCCAAGCATTTTAAGAGAATCATATATGGCGTGCCAGGAGACTCTATGGAATGCTTTCTCAGCATCCAACGAGAGTATCTAATTACAAATTTTTAACTGCATCTAGCCCAGGAAATACTTTGTGCCTAGTAACAGTGTCTGCTAGTCAGCGGATTATCCCGGCTGTTAAGCAAGCTGCACCACCTGTAGTTTAGACACTTAATTTTTTCAAAGGAAATGCTTCGGGACCATGGGATACTTAGTGAAGAGCATCAGGAGGCACCCCAAGGCATAGGGGCTGGGACTGGCAGTAGGATGCCTTGCGGTGGACAGCTGAGCTCGATCCTTATAAAAGCTTTTTAACTGCAGCAGCTTTAGTGGACGCTACTGGAGCTGGAATTACCGCGGCTGCTGGGATGAGACTTGCCCTCCAATAGATCCTTGTAAATGGATTTAAAGTGTATTCATTCAAATTAGAGAGACAATTTAAATTAAAAAGTTTAGAGCTGCCTCCACCACAGGGGGGCTCGCTCGACCCACCAGCGGACAGGCACCAGTATTGGGAGAGGGGGGCTGGCCGTCAGGGTTCACTGCGGCTCTGGCACAAACCCGGCGACACGGAGGTGGCACGGGCAGGAGCGGACTGGCCGTGTCGGCTTCTCACTTTTTGGATTTTAGAAGGGCATGACATGCCTATATCTGTGTCTCCCCCTCCTTTTACTCCTCCACCTCTTTTCTTTTCGCATGACTATATGTACTTGTCACTTTTCCATGTGTTAGTTGTGTCTTCTGAGCAGTTTGTCAGCTTTTGGACACCTTTGAAGGTGTTTTCTATGTGTTTCTATGTGTTTTTGTTTGCCTGCCATTGGTTTTAACGGTGTTCGAAGGTGTTCGACGAACAGTTCGACGAACAGTTCGGCGAACACACGGGTGTTCGACGAACCGAACCGAACTCGAACACTACGGGGGTGGCTCAACACTATGTGTGGGTTTGTGCAAGTGTGTGCGTGTGTGCGTGTGAGTGCGTGCGAGTGAGTGCGAGTGTGTGCGAGTGTGTGTATGCGAGTGTGTGTGTGATTGTGTATGAGTGTGTGCGAGTGTGTGTGAGTTTGTGCGAGTGTGTGCGTGTGTGTGTGCGAGTGTGTGCTAGTGTGCACGAGTGTTTGAGTGTGTGCGAGTGTGCCTGAGTAAGTGTGTTTGTGATTGTGTGCGAGTGTTTCCGAGTGTGTGTGTGAGTGAGTAGGACTGTGTGTGCGAGTGTTTGCGAGTGTGTGTGCGAGCGTGTGTGTGCGAGTGTGTTCGAGTGTGTGCAATTGTGTGCGAGTGTGTGTGTGCGAGTGCGAGTCCATATGAGTGAGTGTGTGAATGTGTGCGAGTGTGTGCCAGTGTGTGTGTGCGAGTGTGTGTACGAGTGTGTGCGAGTGTGTGCATGCGAGTGTGTGCGAGTGTGTATGAGTGTATGTGCGAGTATGTGTTCGAGTGTGTGCGAGTGTGTGTGCGAGTGTGTGTGTTCGCGTGTGTGCAAGTGTGTGCGAGTGTGTGTGCGAGTGCGTATGAGTGTGTGTGAGTGTGCACGAGTGTGTGTGTGTGAGTGTGTGCGCGCGAGTGTGTGCGAGTGTGTGAGTGTGTGTGCGAATGTGTGTGCGTGTGAGTGTGTGCGAGTGTGTATGAGTGTATGTGCGAGTGTGTGCCAGTGTGTGTGTGCACGTGTGTGCGAGTGAGAGTGTGCGAGTGTGTGCGAGAATGTGCGAGTGTGTGTGTGCGAGTTTGTGTGCAATTGTGTATGAGTGTGTGCGAGTGCGAGTGAGTTTGTGTGAGTGTGTGCGTGTGTGTGCGAGTGTGTGCTAGTGTGCACGAGTGTTTGAGTGTGTGCGAGTGTGCCTGAGTAAGTGTGTGTGTGATTGTGTGCGAGTGTTTCCAAGTGTGTGTGTGAGTGAGTAGGACTGTGTGTGCGAGTGTGTGCGAGTGTGTGTGCGAGCGTGTGTGTGCGAGTGTGTTTGAGTGTGTGCAATTGTGTGCGAGTGTGTGTGTGCGAGTGCGAGTCCGTATGAGTGAGTGCGTGAATATGTGTGCGAGTGTGTGCCAGTGTGTGTGTGCGAGTGTGTGTACGAGTGTGTGAGAGTGTGTGCGTGCGAGTGTGTATGAGTGTATGTGCGAGTGTGTGTGCGAGTGTGTGCGAGTGTGTGTGCGAGTGTGTGTGTTCGAGTGTGTGCAAGTGTGTGCGAGTGTGTGTGCGAGTGCGTATGAGTGTGTTCGAGTGTGCACGAGTGTGTGCGTGTGAGTGTGTGCGAGTGTGTGCGTCCGAGTGTGCTCGAGTGAGTGGGTGTGAGTGTGTGCGAGTGTGCATGAGTGAGTGTGTGCGTGTGTGCGAGTTTGTGTGCGAGTGAGTGTGTGCGAGTGTGCTCAAGTGAATGGGTGCGAGTGTGTGCGAGTGTGTGTGTGCGAGTGAGTGCAAGTGTGTGCGAGTATGTGGGTGTGACTGTGTGCAAGTGTGTGCGAGTGTGTGTGAATGTGTGTTTGAGTGTGTGTGAGTGTGTGTGCAAGTGTGTGCGAGTGTGTGGGTGCGAGTGTGTGCAAGTGTGTGTGAGTGTGTGTGAATGTGTGTTCGAGTGTGTGCGAGTGTGTGCGTGCGAGTATGTGCAAGTGTGCTCGAGTGAATGGATGCGAGTGTGTGCGAGTGTGTGTGAGTGTGTGCGAGTGAGTGTGTACGAGTGTGTATGAGTGAGTGTGTGTGAGTGTGTGCAAGTTTGTGTGTGTGTGTGTGCGAGTGAGTGTGTGCGAATGTGTGCGAGTGAGTGTGTGCGAGTGTTTGCGAGTGTGTGTGCGAGTGTGTGTGTGAGTGTGTGCGTGCGAGTGTGTGCGTGCGAGTGTGTGCAAGTGTGTGTGAGTGTGTGTGCGAATGAGTGTATGTGTGAGTGTGTGCAAGTGTGTTTGAGTGTGTTTGTGCGAGTGTGTATGAGTGTGTGTGTGCGAGTGTGTGCAAGTGTGTTTGTGCGAGTGTGTATGAGTGTGTGTGTGCGAGTGTGTGCAAGTGTGTGTGATTGTGTGTGAGTGTGTGTATGAGTGAGTGTGTGCGAGTGTGTGCGAGTGTGTGCGCGAGTGTGTGCGTGCGAGTGTGTGCGAGTGTGTGCGTGCGAGTCTGTGTGTGCACGCGAATGTGTGCGAGTGTGTGAGTGTGTGTGCGAATGTGTGTGCGTGTGAGTGTGTGCGAGTGTGTATGAGTGTATGTGCGTGTGTGTGCGAGTGTGTGTGTGCGAGTGTGTGCAAGTGTGTGCGAGTGAGTGTGTGCGAGGGTGTGCGAGGGTGTGCGAGTGTGTGTGTGCGAGTGTGTGTGTTCGAGTGTGTGTGCAATTGTGTATGAGTGTGTGCGAGTGTGTGTGAGTTTGTGCAAGTGTGTGCGTGTGTGCGTGCTAGTGCGTGCGAGTGAGTGCGAGTGTGTGTATGCGAGTGTGTGTGCGATTGTGTATGAGTGTGTGCGAGTGTGTGTGAGTTTGTGCGAGTGTGTGCGTGTGTGTGTGCAAGTGTGTGCTAGTGTGCACGAGTGTTTGAGTGTGTGCGAGTGTGCCTGAGTAAGTGTGTTTTTGATTGTGTGCGAGTGTTTCCGAGTGTGTGTGTGAGTGAGTAGGACTGTGTGTGCGAGTGTTTGCTAGTGTGTGTGCGAGCGTGTGTGTGCGAGTGTGTTCGAGTGTGTGCAATTGTGTGCGAGTGTGTTTGTGTGCGAGTGCGAGTCCATATGAGTGAGTGTGTGAATGTGTGCGAGTGTGTGCCAGTGTGTGTGTGCGAGTGTGTGTACAAGTGTATGCGAGTGTGTGCACGCGAGTGTGTGCGAGTGTGTATGAGTGTATGTGCGAGTGTGTGTGTGAGTGTGTGCGAGTGTGTGTGCGAGTGTGTGTGTTCACGTGTGTGCAAGTGTGTGCGAGTGTGTGTGCGAGTGCGTACGAGTGTGTGTGAGTGTGCTCGAGTGAGTGCGTGTGAGTGTGTGCGAGTGTGTGTGTGCGCGCGAGTGTGTGAGTGTGTGTGCGAATGTGTATGAGTGTATGTGCGAGTGTGTGCCAGTGTGTGTGAGTGTGTGTGTGAGTGTGTGCAAGTGTGTGTGAGTGAGTGTGTGCGAGTGTGTGCGAGAGTGTGCGAGTGTGTGTGTGCGAGTGTGTGTGTGCGAGTTTGTGTGTGCGAGTGTGTGTGCAAATGTGTATGAGTGTGTGCGAGTAAGTGTGAGTTTGTGCAAGTGTGTGCGTGTGTGCGTGCGAGTGCGTGCGAGTGAGTGCGAGTGTGTGCGAGTGTGTGTATGCGAGTGTGTGTGCGATTGTGTATGAGTGTGTGCGAGTGTGAGTGAGTTTGTGCGAGTGTGTGCATGTGTGTGTGCTAGTGTGTGCTAGTGTGCACGAGTGTTTGAGTGGGTGCGAGTGTGCCTGAGTAAGTGTGTGTGTGATTGTGTGCGAGTGTTTCCGAGTGTGTGTGTGAGTGAGTAGGACTGTGTGTGTGAGTGTGTTCGAGTGCGTACGAGTGTGTGTGAGTGTGCACAAGTGTGTGCGTGTGAGTGTGTGCGAGTGTGAGTGTGTGCGCGAGTGTGTGCGAGTGTGTGAGTGTGTGTGTGAATGTGTGTGCGTGTGAGTGTGTGCGAGTGTGTATGAGTGTATGTGCGAGTGTGTGCCAGTGTGTGTGAGTGTGTGTGTGTGAGTGTGTGCAAGTGTGTGCGAGTGAGTGTGTGCGAGAGTGTGCGAGTGTGTGTGTACAAGTGTGTGTGTGCGAGTGTGTGTGTGAGTGTGTGCAATTGTGTATGAGTGTGTGCGAGTGTGTGTGAGTTTGTGCAAGTGTGTGTGTGTGTGCGTGCGAGTGCCTGCGAGTGAGTGCGAGTGTGTGCGAGTGTGTGTATGCGAGTGTGTTTGCGATTGTGTATGAGTGTGTGCGAGTGTGAGTGAGTTTGTGCAAGTGTGTGCGTGTGTGTGTGCTAGTGTGTGCTAGTGTGCACGAGTGTTTGAGTGTGTGCGAGTGTGCCTGAGTAAGTGTGTGTGTGATTGTGTGCGAGTGTTTCCGAGTGTGTGTGTGAGTGAGTAGGACTGTGTGTGCGAGTGTGTGCGAGTGTGTGTGCGAGCGTGTGTGTGCGAGTGTGTTTGAGTGTGTGCAATTGTGTGCGACTGTGTGTGTGCGAGTGCGAGTCCGTATGAGTGAGTGTGTGAATGTGTGCGAGTGTGTGACAGTGTGTGTGTGCGAGTGTGTGTACGAGTGTGTGCGAGTGTGTGCGTGCGTGTGTGTATGAGTGTATGTGCGAGTGTGTGCGCGAGTGTGTGCGAGTGTGTGTGCGAGTGTGTGTGTTCGAGTGTGTGCAAGTGTGTGCGAGTGTGTGTGCGATTGCGTACGAGTGTGTTCGAGTGTGCACGAGTGTGTGCGTGTGAGTGTGTGCGAGTGTGTGCGTGCGAGTGTGTGCGAGTGTGCTCGAGTGAGTGGGTGTGAGTGTGTGCGAGTGTGCATGAGTGAGTGTATGTGAGTGTGTGCGTGTGTGCGAGTTTGTGTGCGAGTGAGTGTGTGCGAGTGTGCTCGAGTGAATGGGTGCGAGTGTGTGCGAGTGTGTGTGAGTGTGTGCGAGTGAGTGCAAGTGTGTGCGAGTATGTGGGTGTGAGTGTGTGCAAGTGTGTGCGAGTGTGTGTGAATGTGTGTTCGAGTGTGTGCGAGTGTTTGTGAGTGTGTGTGCGAGTGTGTGCAAGTGTGTGCAAGTGTGTGGGTGCGAGTGTGTGCAAGTGTGTGCGAGTGTGTGTGAATGTGTGTTCGAGTGTTTGCGAGTGTGTGCGTGCGAGTATGTGCAAGTGTGCTCGAGTGAATGGGTGCGAGTGTGTGCAAGTGTGTGCGAGTGTGTGTGCGAGTGCGTACGAGTGTGTTCGAGTGTGCACGAGTGTGTGTGTGTGAGTGTGTGCGAGTGTGTGCGTGCGAGTGTGCTCGAGTGAGTGGGTGTGAGTGTGTGCGAGTGTGCATGATTGAGTGTATGTGAGTGTGTGCGTGTGTGCGAGTTTGTGTGCGAGTGAGTGTGTGCGAGTGTGCTCGAGTGAATGGGTGCGAGTGTGTGCGAGTGTGTGTGAGTGTGTGCGAGTGAGTGCAAGTGTGTGCGAGTATGTGGGTGTGAGTGTGTGCAAGTGTGTGCGAGTGTGTGTGAATGTGTGTTCGAGTGTTTGTGAGTGTGTGTGCAAGTGTGTGCGAGTGTGTGGGTGCGAGTGTGTGCAAGTGTGTGTGAGTGTGTGTGAATGTGTGTTCGAGTGTGTGCGAGTGTGTGCGTGCGAGTATGTGCAAGTGTGCTCCAGTGAATGGGTGCGAGTGTGTGTGAGTGTGTGCGAGTGTGTATGAGTGAGTGTGTGTGAGTGTGTGCAAGTTTGTGTGTGTGTGTGCGAGTGAGTGTGTGCGAATGTGTGCGAGTGAGTGTGTGCGAGTGTTTGCGAGTGTGTGTGCGAGTGTGTGTGTGAGTGTGTGTGTGCGAGTGTGTTCAAGTGTGTGTGAGTGTGTGTGCAAATGAGTGTGTGTGTGAGTGTGTGCAAGTGTGTTTGAGTGTGTTTGTGTGAGTGTGTATGAGTGTGTGTGTGCGAGTGTGTGCAAGTGTGTTTGTGCGAGTGTGTATGAGTGTGTGTGTGCGAGTGTGTGCAAGTGTGTGTGATTGTGTGTGAGTGTGTGTATGAGTGAGTGTGTGCGAGTGTGTGCGAGTGTGTGCGCGAGTGTGTGCGTGCGAGTGTGTGCGATTGTGTGCGTGCGAGTCTGTGTGTGCACGCGAATGTGTGCGAGTGTGTGAGTGTGTGTGCGAATGTGTGTGCGTGTGAGTGTGTGCGAGTGTGTATGAGTGTATGTGCGCGTGTGTGCGAGTGTGTGTGTGCGAGTGTGTGCAAGTGTGTGCGAGTGAGTGTGTGCGAGTGTGTGCGAGGGTGTGCGAGTGTGTGTGTGCGAGTGTGTGTGCGAGTGTGTGTGCAATTGTGTATGAGTGTGTGCGAGTGTGTGTGAGTTTGTGCAAGTGTGTGCGTGTGTGCGTGCGAGTGCGTGTGAGTGCGTGCGAGTGAGTGCGAGTGTGTGTATGCGAGTGTGTGTGCGATTGTGTATGAGTGTGTGCGAGTGTGTGTGAGTTTGTCCGAGTGTGTGCGTGTGTGTGTGCGAGTGTGTTCGAGTGTGTGCAATTGTGTGCGAGTGTGTGTGTGCGAGTGCGAGTCCATATGAGTGAGTGTGTGAATGTGTGCGAGTGTGTGAAAGTGTGTGTGTGCGAGTGTGTGTACGAGTGTGTGCATGCGAGTGTGTGCGAGTGTGTATGAGTGTATGTGCGAGTGTGTGTGCGAGTGTGTGCGAGTGTGTGTGCGAGTGTGTGTGTTCGCGTGTGTGCGAGTGTGTGTGCGAGTGCGTACGAGTGTGTGTGCGAGTGCGTACGAGTGTGTGTGAGTGTGCACGAGTGAGTGCGTGTGAGTGTGTGCGAGTGTGTGTGTGCGCGCGAGTGTGTGAGTGTGTGTGCGAATGTGTGTGCGTGTGAGTGTGTGCGAGTGTGTATGAGTGTATGTGCGAGTGTGTGCCAGTGTGTGTGAGTGTGGGTGTGTGAGTGTGTGCAAGTGTGTGCGAGTGAGTGTGTGCGAGTGAGTGCGAGAGTGTGCGAGTGTGTGTGTGCGAGTGTGTGTGTGCGAGTGTGTGTGTGTGAGTGTGTGTGCAATTGTGTATGAGTGTGTGCGAGTGTGTGTGAGTTTGTGCAAGTGTGTGTGTGTGCGTGCGAGTGCGTGCGAGTGAGTGCGAGTGTGTGCGAGTGTGTGTATGCGAGTGTGTGTGCGATTGTGTATGAGTGTGTGCGAGTGTGAGTGAGTTTGTGCGAGTGTGTGCTAGTGTGCACGAGTGTTTGAGTGTGTGCGAGTGTGCCTGAGTAAGTGTGTGTGTGATTGTGTGCGAGTGTTTCCGAGTGTGTGTGTGAGTGAGTAAGACTGTGTGTGCGAGTGTGTGCGAGTGTGTGTGCGAGCGTTTGTGTTCGAGTGTGTTTGAGTGTGTGCAATTGTGTGCGACTGTGTGTGTGCGAGTGTGAGTGCGTATGAGTGAGTGTGTGAATGTGTGCGAGTGTGTGACAGTGTGTGTGTGCGAGTGTGTGTACGAGTGTGTGCGAGTGTGTGCGTGCGAGTGTGTATGAGTGTATGTGCGAGTGTGTGCGCGAGTGTGTGTGCGAGTGTGTGTGTTCGAGTGTGTGCAAGTGTGTGCGAGTGTGTGTGCGATTGCGTATGAGTGTGTTCGAGTGTGCACGAGTGTGTGCGTGTGAGTGTGTGCGAGTGTGTGCGTGCGAGTGTGTGCGAGTGTACTCGAGTGAGTGGGTGTGAGTGTGTGCGAGTGTGCATGAGTGAGTGTATGTGAGTGTGTGCGTGTGTGCGAGTTTGTGTGCGAGTGAGTGTGTGCGAGTGTGCTCGAGTGAATGGGTGCGAGTGTGTGCGAGTGTGTGCGAGTGAGTGCAAGTGTGTGCGAGTATGTGGGTGTGAGTGTGTGCAAGTGTGTGCGAGTGTGTGTGAATGTGTGTTTGAGTGTGTGAGTGTGTGTGCGAGTGTGTGCAAGTGTGTGCAAGTGTGTGGGTGCGAGTTTGTGCAAGTGTGTGCGAGTGTGTGTGAATGTGTGTGAGTGTGTGCGAGTGAGTGTGTGCGAGTGTGTATGAGTGAGTGTGTGTGAGTGTGTGCGAGTTTGTGTGTGAGTGTGTGCGAGTGAGTGTGTGCGAATGTGTGCGAGTGAGTGTGTGCAAGTGTTTGCGAGTGTGTGTGAGTGTGTCTGTGAGTGTGTGCGTGCGAGTGTGTGCATGCGAGTGTGTGCAAGTGTGTGTGAGTGTGTGTGCGAATGTGTGTGTGTGTGCGAGTGTGCGTGAGTGTGTGTGAGTGTGTGTGTGTGTAGGACTGTATGTGCGAGTGTGTGCGAGTGTATTCGAGTGTGTGTGAGTGTGTGCGAGTGTGTGTGCGAGAGTGTGCTAGTGTGTGTGAGTGTGTGTGCGAGTGTGTGTGTGCGAGTGTGTTCGATTGTGTATGAGTGAGTGTGTGCGAGTGTGTGTGTGTGCGAGTGTGTGTGAGTGTGTGCGAGTGTGTGTGTGAGTGTGTGCGAGTGTGTGCGATTGTGTGTGTGAGTGTGTAGGACTGTATGTGCGAGTGTGTGCGAGTGTGTATGAGTGTGTGTCCGAGTGTGTACAAGTGTGTGCGAGTCTGTGTTTGCGAGTGTGTACAAGTGTGTGCGAGTGAGTGTGTGCGAGTGAGTGTGTGCGAGTGTGTGTGCGAGTGTGTGTGCGTGTGCGAGTGTGTGTGCGAGTATATGCGAGTGTGTGTGACTGTGTGTTTGTGAGTGTGTGTGAGAGTGAGTGTGTGCGAGTTTGTGTGTGTGAGAGTGTGTGTGCGAGTGCGAGTGTGTGTGAGTGTGCATGAGTGTGTGCGTGTGTGTGTGCGAGTATGTGTGCGTGTGTGCGTGCGAGTGAGTGCGGGTGTGTGCGAGTGTGTGTATGCGAGTGTGTGTGTGATTGTGTATGAGTGTGTGCGAGTGTGTGTGAGTTTGTGCGAGTGTGTGCGTGTGTGTGCGAGTGCGTGCGAGTGCACGCAAATGTGTGCGAGAGTGTGCGAGTGTGGGCATGCGAGTGTGTGCTAGTGTGCGTCAGTTTGTGAGTGTGTGCGAGTGTGCGTGAGTAAGTGTGTGTGTGAGTGCGTGCGAGTGTTTCCGAGTGTGTGTGTGAGTGTGTAGGACTCTGTGTGCGAGTGTGTGCGAGTGTGTGTGCGTGCGAGTGTGCGCGAGTGTGTGCATGTGTGTGTGCGAGTGTGTGTGCAAGTGTGTGTGTACGAGTGTGTTCGAGTGTGTGCAATTGTATGCGAGTGTGTGTGCCAGTGCGTATGAGTGAGTGTGTGCGAGTTTGTGCGAGTGTGTGTTTGCGAGTGTGTGTGCGAGTGTGTGCGAGTGTGTATGTGTGTATGTGCGAGTGTGTGTGAGTGTGTGTGCGAGTGTGTTTTAGAGTGTGTGCAAGTGTGTGCGAATGTGTGTGCATACGAGTGTGTGCGAGTGTGCACAAGTGTGTGCGTGTGAGTGTGTGCGAGTGTGTGCGTGCGAGTGTGTCCTCGAGTGAGTGGGTGCGAGTGTGTGCGAGTGTGCGTGAGTGTGTGCGTGTAAGTGTGTGCGTGCGAGTGTGTGCGAATGTGTGCGAGTGTGTGCGAGTGTGTGCGAGTGTGTGCGTGCAAGTGTTTGCGTGTGAGTGTGTGTGAGTGTGTGCAAGTGTGTGTGAGTGTTTGTGCGAGTGTGTGCGAGTGTGTGCAAATGTGCCCGAGTGTGCGCGAGTGTGTGCGAGTGTGTGCGAGTGTGTGCGAGTGTGTATGAGCGAGTGTGTGCGAGTGTGTGCGAGTTTGTGTGCTTGTGAGTGTGTGCGAATGTGTGCAAGTGTGTGCGAGTGTGTGTGTGAGTGTGTGTGCGAGTGTGCGTGCGAGTGTGTGTGAGTGTGTGCGAGTGTGTGTGAGTGTGTGCGAGTGTGTGTGCGAGTGTGTGTGCAAATGTACCCGAGTGTGCACGAGTGTGCACGAGTGAGTGGGTGCGAGTGTGTGCGTGTGAGTGTGTGCGAGCTTGTGCGAGTGTGTGAGTGTGTGTGCGAGAGTGTGTGCATGTGTGTGTGCGAGTGTGTATGAGTGTGTGTGCGAGTGTGTGCAAGTGTGTGCGAGTGTGTGGGTGCGAGTGTGTGCAAGTGTGTGCGAGTGTGTGTGAATGTGTGTTCGAGTGTGTGCGAGTGTGTGTGAGTGTGTGTACGAGTGTGTGCAAGTGTGTTCGAGTGTGTGGGTGCGAGTGTGTGCAAGTGTGTGCGAGTGTGTGTGAATGTGTGTTCGAGTGTGTGCGAGTGTGTGCGTGCGAGTGTGTGCGAGTGTGCTCGAGTGAATGGGTGCGAGTGTGTGCGAGTGTGTGTGAGTGTGTGCGAGTGAGTGTGTGCGAGTGTGTATGAGTGAGTGTGTGTGAGTGTGTGCGAGTTTGTGTGCGAGTGTGTGCGAGTGAGTGTGTGCGAATGTGTGCGAGTGAGTGTGTGCGAGTGTGTGCGTGCGAGTGTGTGCGAGTGTGTGTGAGTGTGTGTGCGAATGTGTGTGTGTGCGTGAGTGTGTGCGAGTGTGTGTGTGAGTGTGTAGGACTGTATGTGCGAGTGTGTGCGAGTGTGTTCGAGTGTGTGTGAGTGTCTGCGAGTGTGTGTGCGAGTGTGTGTGCGAGAGTGTGTGAGTGTGTGTGAGTGTGTGTGTGCGAGTGTGTTCGATTGTGTATGAGTGAGTGTGTGCGAGTGTGTGTGTGCGAGTGTGTGCGAGTGTGTGCGAGTATGTGTGAGTGTGTGCGAGTGTGTGTGCGAGTGTGTGAGAGTGTGTGCGATTGTGTGTGTGAGTGTGTAGGACTGTATGTGCGAGTGTGTGCGTGTGTGTATGAGTGTGTGCGCGAGTGTGCGCGAGTGTGTGCGAGTGTGTGCGAGTGTGTATGAGTGAGTGTGTGTGAGTGTGTGCGAGTTTGTGTGCTTGTGAGTGTGTGCAAATGTGTGCAAGTGTGTGCGAGTGTGTGTGAGTGTGTGTGCGAGTGTGCGTGCGAGTGTGTGTGAGTGTGTGCGAGTGTGTGTGAGTGTGTGCGAGTGTGTGTGCGAGTGTGTGTGCAAATGTACCCAAGTGTGCACGAGTGTGCACGAGTGAGTGGGTGCGAGTGTGTGCGAGTGTGTGCGTGTGAGTGTGTGCGAGCTTGTGCGAGTGTGTGAGTGTGTGTGCGAGAGTGTGTGCATGTGTGTGTGCGAGTGTGTATGAGTGTGTGTGCGAGTGTGTGCAAGTGTGTGCGAGTGTGTGGGTGCGAGTGTGTGCAAGTGTGTGCGAGTGTGTGTGAATGTATGTTCGAGTGTGTGTGAGTGTGTGTGCGAGTGTGTGCAAGTGTGTTCGAGTGTGTGTGAATGTGTGTTCGAGTGTGTGCGAGTGTGTGTGAGTGTGTGTACGAGTGTGTGCAAGTGTGTTCGAGTGTGTGGGTGCGAGTGTGTGCAAGTGTGTGCGAGTGTGTGTGAATGTGTGTTCGAGTGTGTGCGAGTGTGTGTGAATGTATGTTCGAGTGTGTGTGAGTGTGTGTGCGAGTGTGTGCAAGTGTGTTCGAGTGTGTGTGAATGTGTGTTCGAGTGTGTGCGAGTGTGTGTGAGTGTGTGTACGAGTGTGTGCAAGTGTGTTCGAGTGTGTGGGTGCGAGTGTGTGCAAGTGTGTGCGAGTGTGTGTGAATGTGTGTTCGAGTGTGTGCGAGTGTGTGCGTGCGAGTGTGTGCGAGTGTGCTCGAGTGAATGGGTGCGAGTGTGTGCGAGTGTGTGTGAGTGTGTGCGAGTGAGTGTGTGCGAGTGTGTATGAGTGAGTGTGTGTGAGTGTGTGCGAGTTTGTGTGCGAGTGTGTGCGAGTGAGTGTGTGCGAATGTGTGCGAGTGAGTGTGTGCGAGTGTTTGCGAGTGTGTGTGCGAGTGTGTGCGAGTGTGTGCGAGTATGTGTGAGTGTGTGCGAGTGTGTGTGCGAGTGTGTGAGAGTGTGTGCGATTGTGTGTGTGAGTGTGTAGGACTGTATGTGCGAGTGTGTGCGAGTGTGTATGAGTGTGTGCGCGAGTGTGTGCGAGTGTGTGCGAGTGTGTGCGAGTGTGTATGAGTGAGTGTGTGTGAGTGTGTGCGAGTTTGTGTGCTTGTGAGTGTGTGCAAATGTGTGCAAGTGTGTGCGAGTGTGTGTGTGAGTGTGTGTGCGAGTGTGCGTGCGAGTGTGTGTGAGTGTGTGCGAGTGTGTGTGAGTGTGTGCGAGTGTGTGTGCGAGTGTGTGTGCAAATGTACCCGAGTGTGCACGAGTGTGCACGAGTGAGTGGGTGCGAGTGTGTGCGAGTGTGTGCGTGTGAGTGTGTGCGAGCTTGTGCGAGTGTGTGAGTGTGTGTGCGAGAGTGTGTGCATGTGTGTGTGCGAGTGTGTGCGAGTGTGTATGAGTGTGTGTGCGAGTGTGTGCAAGTGTGTGCGAGTGTGTGGGTGCGAGTGTGTGCAAGTGTGTGCGAGTGTGTGTGAATGTGTGTTCGAGTGTGTGTGAGTGTGTGTGCGAGTGTGTGCAAGTGTGTTCGAGTGTGTGGGTGCGACTGTGTGCAAGTGTGTGCGAATGTGTGTTCGAGTGTGTGCGAGTGTGTGCGTGCGAGTGTGTGCGAGTGTGCTCGAGTGAATGGGTGCGATTGTGTGCGAGTGTGTGTGAGTGTGTGCGAGTGAGTGTGTGCGAGTGTGTATGAGTGAGTGTGTGTGAGTGTGTGCGAGTTTGTGTGCGAGTGTGTGCGAGTGAGTGTGTGCGAATGTGTGCAAGTGAGTGTGTGCGAGTGTTTGCGAGTGTGTGTGCGAGTGTGTGTGCGAGTGTGTGCGTGCGAGTGTGTGCGAGTGTGTGTGAGTGTGAGTGCGAATGTGTGTGTGTGCGTGAGTGTGTGCGAGTGTGTGTGTGAGTGTGTAGGACTGTATGTGTGAGTGTGTGCGAGTGTGTATGAGTGTGTGTGCGAGTGTGTGTGCGAATGTGTGCGAGTGTGTGCGTGCAAGTGTGCGCGAGTGTACGCGAGTGTGTGCGTTTGAGTGTGTGCGTGTGAGTTTGTGCGAGTGTGCTTGAGTGAGTGTGTGCGAGTGTGTGCGATTGTATGTGAGTGTGTGCGAGTGAGTGTGTGCGAGTGTGTATGAGTGAGTGTGTGTGAGTGTGTGTGTGTGTGTGAGTTTGTGTGCGAGTGTGTACGAGTGAGTGTGTGCGAATGTGTGCGAGTGTGTGTGTGCGTGCGAGTGTGTGCGTGCGAGTGTGTGCGAGTGTGTGCGTGCGAGTGTGTGAGTGTGTGTGCAAGTTTGTGTGCATGTGAGTGTGTGTGAGTGTGTATGAGTGTATGTGCGAGTGTGTGCGAGTGTGTGTGAGTGTGTATGTGTGTGTGTGCGAGTGTGTGCAAGTGTGTGCGAGTGAGTGTGTGCGAGAGTGTGCGAGTAAGTGCAAGTGTGTGTGTGCGATTGTCTATGAGTGTGTGCGAGTGTGTGTGCGAGTTTGTGCGAGTGTGTAAGTGTGTGCGTGCGAGTGCGTGCGAGTGAGTGTGAGTGTGTGCAAATGTGTGCGAGAGTGTGCAAGTGTGGGCGTGCGAGTGTGTGCTAGTGTGTGCGAGTGTGTGAGTGTGTTCAAGTGTGCGCGAGTGTATTCGTGTGAGTGAGTGTGTGTGTGAGTGTGTGCGAGTGTTTGCGAGTGTGTGTGTGAGTGTGTAGGACTGTGTGTGAGAGTGTGTGCGAGTGTGTGCGAGTGTGTGTGCGAGTGTGTGTGCGAGTGTGTGTGCGAGTGTGTGCGATTGTGTGTGTGAGTGTGTAGGACTGTATGTGCAAGTGTGTGTGAGTGTGTATGAGTGTGTGTGCAAGTGTGTGCAAGTGTGTGCGAGTGTGTGCGAGTGTGTGTGTGCGAGTGTGTGTGCGAGTGTGTGTGCGAGTGTGTGTGCGAGTGTGTGTGCAAGTGTGTGTGAGTGTGTGTGCGAGTGTGTGCGATTGTGTGTGTGAGTGTTTAGGACTGTATGTGCGAGTGTGTGTGAGTGTGTATGAGTGTGTGTGCAAGTGTGTGCAAGTGTGTGCGAGTGTGTGCGAGTGTGTGTGTGTGAGTGTGCGCGAGTGTGTGCGAGTGTGTGTTTGCGAGTGTGTGCATGTGTGTGCGAGTGTGTGCGAGTGTGTGCAAGTGTGTGCGTGCGAGTGTGTGTGCGAGTGTGTGTGTGCGAGTGTGTGTGCGAGTGTGTGCAAGTGTGTGCGAGTGAGTGTGTGCGAGTGTGTGTGCGAGTTTGTGCGAGTGTGTGCGTGCGAGTGCGTGCGAGAGCGTGCGAGTGAGTGTGAGTGTGTGCAAATGTGTGCGAGAGTGTGCAATTGTGGGCGTGCGAGTGTGTGCTAGTGTGCGCGAGTGTGTGAGTGTGTGAGTGTGCGCGAGTGTATGCATGTGAGTGAGTGTGTGTGTGAGTGTGTGCGAGTGTTTGCGAGTGTGTGTGTGAGTGTGTAGGACTGTGTGTGCGAGTGTGTGTGTTCGAGTGTGTTCGAGTGTGTGCACGTGTGTGCGAGTGTGTGCGTGTGTGTATGAGTGTGTGTGCGAGTGTGTGCGAGTGTGTGTGCGAGTGTGTGCCAGTGTGTGCGAGTGTGTATGATTGTGTGTGCAAGTGTGTGTGAGTGTGTGCGATTGTGTGTGTGAGTGTGTAGGACTGTATGTGCGAGTGTGTGTGAGTGTGTATGAGTGTGTGTGCAAGTGTGTGCGAGTGTGTGCGAGTGTGTGTGCGAGTGTGTGCGAGTGTGTGTGCGAGTGTGTGTGCGAGTGTGTGTGCGAGTGTGTGTGCGAGTGTGTGCGATTGTGTGTGTGAGTGTGTAGGACTGTATGTGCGAGTGTGTGTGAGTGTGTATGAGTGTGTGTGCAAGTGTGTGCAAGTGTGTGCGAGTGTGTGCGAGTGTGTGTGTGTGAGTGTGCGCGAGTGTGTGCGAGTGTGTGTTTGCGAGTGTGTGCATGTGTGTGCGAGTGTGTGCGAGTGTGTGCAAGTGTGTGCGTGCGAGTGTGTGTGCGAGTGTGTGTGTGTGAGTGTGTGTGTGAGTGTGTAGGACTGTATGTGCGAGTGTGTGCGAGTGTGTATGAGTGTGTGTGCGAGTGTGTGTGCGAATGTGTGCGAGTGTGTGCGTGTGATTGTGCGCGAGTGTACGCGAGTGTGTGCGTTTGAGTGTGTGCGAGTTTGTGCGTGTGAGTTTGTGCGAGTGTGCTTGAGTGAGTGTGTGCGAGTGTGTGCGATTGTATGTGAGTGTGTGCGAGTGAGTGTGTGCGAGTGTGTATGAGTGGGTGTGTGTGAGTGTGTGCGTGTGTGTGAGTTTGTGTGCGAGTGTGTACGAGTGAGTGTGTGCGAATGTGTGCGAGTGTCTGCGAGTGTGTGTGTGCGTGCGAGTGTGTGCGTGCGAGTGTGTGCGAGTGTGTGCGTGCGAGTGTGTGAGTGTGTGTGCAAGTTTGTGTGCATGTGAGTGTGTGTGAGTGTGTATGAGTGTATGTGCGAGTGTGTGCGAGTGTGTGTGAGTGTGTATGTGTGTGTGCGAGTGTGTGCAAGTGTGCGCGAGTGAGTGTGTGCGAGAGTGTGCGAGTAAGTGCAAGTGTGTGTGTGCGATTGTGTATGAGTGTGTGCGAGTGTGTGTGCGAGTTTGTGCGAGTGTGTAAGTGTGTGCGTGCGAGTGCGTGCGAGTGAGTGTGAGTGTGTGCAAATGTGTGCGAGAGTGTGCAAGTGTGGGCGTGCGAGTGTGTGCTAGTGTGCGCGAGTGTGTGAGTGTATTCGAGTGTGCGCGAGTGTATTCGTGTGAGTGAGTGTGTGTGTGAGTGTGTGCGAGTGTTTGCGAGTGTGTGTGTGAGTGTGTAGGACTGTGTGTGCGAGTGTGTGTGCGAGTGTGTGCGAGTGTGTGTGCGTGTGTGTGTGCGAGTGTGTGCGATTGTGTGTGTGAGTGTGTAGGACTGTGTGTGTGAGTGTGTATGAGTGTGTGTGCAAGTGTGTGCAAGTGTGTGCGAGTGTGTGTGTGCGAGTGTGTGTGCGAGTGTGTGCGAGTGTGTGTGCGAGTGTGTGTGCGAGTGTGTGCGAGTGTGTGTGCGAGTGTGTGTGCGAGTGTGTGCAATTGTGTGTGTGAGTGTGTAGGACTGTATGTGCGAGCGTGTGTGAGTGTGTATGAGTGTGTGTGCAAGTGTGTGCAAGTATGTGCGAGTGTGTGCGAGTGTGTGTGTGTGTGTGTGCGAGTGTGTGCTAGTGTGCACGAGTGTTTGAGTGTGTGCGAGTGTGCCTGAGTAAGTGTGTGTGTGATTGTGTGCGAGTGTTTCCGAGTGTTTGTGTGAGTGAGTAGGACTGTGTGTGCGAGTGTTTGCGAGTGTGTGTGCGAGCGTGTGTGTGCGAGTGTGTTCGAGGGTGTGCAATTGTGTGCAAGTGTGTGTGTGCGAGTGCGAGTCCATATGAGTGAGTGTGTGAATGTGTGCGAGTGTGTGCCAGTGTGTGTGTGCGAGTGTGTGTACGAGTGTGTGCATGCGAGTGTGTGCGAGTGTGTATGAGTGTATGTGCGAGTGTGTGTGCGAGTGTGTGCGAGTGTGTGTGCGAGTGTGTGTGTTCGCGTGTGTGCGAGTGTGTGTGCGAGTGCGTACGAGTGTGTGTGCGAGTGCGTACGAGTGTGTGTGAGTGTGCACGAGTGAGTGCGTGTGAGTGTGTGCGAGTGTGTGTGTGCGCGCGAGTGTGTGAGTGTGTGTGCGAATGTGTGTGCGTGTGAGTGTGTGCGAGTGTGTATGAGTGTATGTGCGAGTGTGTGCCAGTGTGTGTGAGTGTGGGTGTGTGAGTGTGTGCAAGTGTGTGCGAGTGAGTGTGTGCGAGTGAGTGCGAGAGTGTGCGAGTGTGTGTGTGCGAGTGTGTGTGTGCGAGTGTGTGTGTGTGAGTGTGTGTGCAATTGTGTATGAGTGTGTGCGAGTGTGTGTGAGTTTGTGCAAGTGTGTGTGTGTGCGTGCGAGTGCGTGCGAGTGAGTGCGAGTGTGTGCGAGTGTGTGTATGCGAGTGTGTGTGCGATTGTGTATGAGTGTGTGCGAGTGTGAGTGAGTTTGTGCGAGTGTGTGCTAGTGTGCACGAGTGTTTGAGTGTGTGCGAGTGTGCCTGAGTAAGTGTGTGTGTGATTGTGTGCGAGTGTTTCCGAGTGTGTGTGTGAGTGAGTAAGACTGTGTGTGCGAGTGTGTGCGAGTGTGTGTGCGAGCGTGTGTGTTCGAGTGTGTTTGAGTGTGTGCAATTGTGTGCGACTGTGTGTGTGCGAGTGTGAGTGCGTATGAGTGAGTGTGTGAATGTGTGCGAGTGTGTGACAGTGTGTGTGTGCGAGTGTGTGTACGAGTGTGTGCGAGTGTGTGCGTGCGAGTGTGTATGAGTGTATGTGCGAGTGTGTGCGCGAGTGTGTGTGCGAGTGTGTGTGTTCGAGTGTGTGCAAGTGTGTGCGAGTGTGTGTGCGATTGCGTATGAGTGTGTTCGAGTGTGCACGAGTGTGTGCGTGTGAGTGTGTGCGAGTGTGTGCGTGCGAGTGTGTGCGAGTGTACTCGAGTGAGTGGGTGTGAGTGTGTGCGAGTGTGCATGAGTGAGTGTATGTGAGTGTGTGCGTGTGTGCGAGTTTGTGTGCGAGTGAGTGTGTGCGAGTGTGCTCGAGTGAATGGGTGTGAGTGTGTGCGAGTGTGTGCGAGTGAGTGCAAGTGTGTGCGAGTATGTGGGTGTGAGTGTGTGCAAGTGTGTGCGAGTGTGTGTGAATGTGTGTTTGAGTGTGTGAGTGTGTGTGCGAGTGTGTGCAAGTGTGTGCAAGTGTGTGGGTGCGAGTGTGTGCAAGTGTGTGCGAGTGTGTGTGAATGTGTGTTCGAGTGTTTGCGAGTGTGTGCGTGCGAGTATGTGCAAGTGTGCTCGAGTGAATGGGTGCGAGTGTGTGCGAGTGTGTGTGAGTGTGTGCGAGTGAGTGTGTGCGAGTGTGTATGAGTGAGTGTGTGTGAGTGTGTGCGAGTTTGTGTGTGAGTGTGTGCGAGTGAGTGTGTGCGAATGTGTGCGAGTGAGTGTGTGCAAGTGTTTGCGAGTGTGTGTGTGAGTGTGTCTGTGAGTGTGTGCGTGCGAGTGTGTGCATGCGAGTGTGTGCAAGTGTGTGTGAGTGTGTGTGCGAATGTGTGTGTGTGTGCGAGTGTGCGTGAGTGTGTGTGTGTGTAGGACTGTATGTGCGAGTGTGTGCGAGTGTATTCGAGTGTGTGTGAGTGTGTGCGAGTGTGTGTGCGAGAGTGTGCTAGTGTGTGTGAGTGTGTGTGCGAGTGTGTGTGTGCGAGTGTGTTCGATTGTGTATGAGTGAGTGTGTGCGAGTGTGTGTGTGTGCGAGTGTGTGTGAGTGTGTGCGAGTGTGTGTGTGAGTGTGTGCGAGTGTGTGCGATTGTGTGTGTGAGTGTGTAGGACTGTATGTGCGAGTGTGTGCGAGTGTGTATGAGTGTGTGTCCGAGTGTGTACAAGTGTGTGCGAGTCTGTGTTTGCGAGTGTGTACAAGTGTGTGCGAGTGAGTGTGTGCGAGTGAGTGTGTGCGAGTGTGTGTGCGAGTGTGTGTGTGCGAGTGTGTGTGCGAGTATATGCGAGTGTGTGTGACTGTGTGTTTGTGAGTGTGTGTGAGAGTGAGTGTGTGTGAGTGTGTGTGTGTGAGAGTGTGTGTGCGAGTGCGAGTGTGTGTGAGTGTGCATGAGTGTGTGCGTGTGTGTGTGCGAGTGTGTGTGCGTGCGAGTGAGTGCGGGTGTGTGCGAGTGTGTGTATGCGAGTGTGTGTGTGATTGTGTATGAGTGTGTGCGAGTGTGTGTGAGTTTGTGCGAGTGTGTGCGTGTGTGTGCGAGTGCGTGCGAGTGCGCGCAAATGTGTGCGAGAGTGTGCGAGTGTGGGCATGCGAGTGTGTGCTAGTGTGCGTCAGTGTGTGAGTGTGTGCGATTGTGCGTGAGTAAGTGTGTGTGTGAGTGCGTGCGAGTGTTTCCGAGTGTGTGTGTGAGTGTGTAGGACTGTGTGTGCGAGTGTGTGCGAGTGTGTGTGCGTGCGAGTGTGCGCGAGTGTGTGCATGTGTGTGTGCGAGTGTGTGTGCAAGTGTGTGTGTACGAGTGTGTTCGAGTGTGTGCAATTGTATGCGAGTGTGTGTGCCAGTGCGTATGAGTGAGTGTGTGCGAGTTTGTGCGAGTGTGTGTTTGCGAGTGTGTGTGCGAGTGTGTGCGAGTGTGTATGTGTGTATGTGCGAGTGTGTGTGAGTGTGTGTGCGAGTGTGTTTTAGAGTGTGTGCAAGTGTGTGCGAATGTGTGTGCATACGAGTGTGTGCGAGTGTGCACAAGTGTGTGCGTGTGAGTGTGTGCGAGTGTGTGCGTGCGAGTGTGTCCTCGAGTAAGTGGGTGCGAGTGTGTGCGAGTGTGCATGAGTGTGTGCGTGTAAGTGTGTGCGTGCGAGTGTGTGCGAGTGTGTGCGAGTGTGTGCGTGCGAGTGTGTGCGTGCAAGTGTTTGCGTGTGAGTGTGTGTGAGTGTGTGCAAGTGTGTGTGAGTGTTTGTGCGAGTGTGTGCGAGTGTGTGCAAATGTGCCCGAGTGTGCGCGAGTGTGTGCGAGTGTGTGCGAGTGTGTATGAGTGAGTGTGTGTGAGTTTGTGCGAGTTTGTGTGCTTGTGAGTGTGTGCGAATGTGTGCAAGTGTGTGCGAGTGTGTGTGTGAGTGTGTGTGCGAGTGTGCGTGCGAGTGTGTGTGCAAATGTACCCGAGTGTGCACGAGTGTGCACGAGTGAGTGTGTGCGAGTGTGTGTGAGTGTGTGCGAGTGTGTGTGCGAGTGTGTGTGCAAATGTACCCGAGTGTGCACGAGTGTGCACGAGTGAGTGGGTGCGAGTGTGTGCGTGTGAGTGTGTGCGAGCTTGTGCGAGTGTGTGAGTGTGTGTGCGAGAGTGTGTGCATGTGTGTGTGCGAGTGTGTATGAGTGTGTGTGCGAGTGTGTGCAAGTGTGTGCGAGTGTGTGGGTGCGAGTGTGTGCAAGTGTGTGCGAGTGTGTGTGAATGTGTGTTCGAGTGTGTGCGAGTGTGTGTGAGTGTGTGTACGAGTGTGTGCAAGTGTGTTCGAGTGTGTGGGTGCGAGTGTGTGCAAGTGTGTGCGAGTGTGTGTGAATGTGTGTTCGAGTGTGTGCGAGTGTGTGCATGCGAGTGTGTGCGAGTGTGCTCGAGTGAATGGGTGCGAGTGTGTGCGAGTGTGTGTGAGTGTGTGCGAGTGAGTGTGTGCGAGTGTGTATGAGTGAGTGTGTGTGAGTGTGTGCGAGTTTGTGTGCGAGTGTGTGCGAGTGAGTGTGTGCGAATGTGTGCGAGTGAGTGTGTGCGAGTGTTTGCGAGTGTGTGTGCGAGTGTGTGTGCGAGTGTGTGTGCGAGTGTGTGCGTGCGAGTGTGTGCGAGTGTGTGTTAGTGTTTGTGCGAATGTGTGTGTGTGCGTGAGTGTGTGCGAGTGTGTGTGTGAGTGTGTAGGACTGTATGTGCGAGTGTGTGCGAGTGTGTTCGAGTGTGTGTGAGTGTCTGCGAGTGTGTGTGCGAGTGTGTGTGCGAGAGTGTGTGAGTGTGTGTGAGTGTGTGTGTGCGAGTGTGTTCGATTGTGTATGAGTGAGTGTGTGCGAGTGTGTGCGAGTGTGTGCGAGTATGTGTGAGTGTGTGCGAGTGTGTGTGCGAGTGTGTGTGCAAATGTACCCGAGTGTGCACGAGTGTGCACGAGTGAGTGGGTGCGAGTGTGTGCGAGTGTGTGCGTGTGAGTGTGTGCGAGCTTGTGTGAGTGTGTGTGCGAGAGTGTGTGCATGTGTGTGTGCGAGTGTGTGCGAGTGTGTATGAGTGTGTGTGCGAGTGTGTGCAAGTGTGTGCGAGTGTGTGGGTGCGAGTGTGTGCAAGTGTGTGTGAATGTGTGTTCGAGTGTGCGTGAGTGTGTGTGCGAGTGTGTGCAAGTGTGTTCGAGTGTGTGGGTGCGACTGTGTGCAAGTGTGTGCGAGTGTGTGTGAATGTGTGTTCGAGTGTGTGCGCGTGTGTGCGTGCGAGTGTGTGCGAGTGTGCTCGAGTGAATTGGTGCGATTGTGTGCGAGTGTGTGTGAGTGTGTGCGAGTGAGTGTGTGCGAGTGTGTATGAGTGAGTGTGTGTGAGTGTGTGCGAGTTTGTGTGCGAGTGTGTGCGAGTGAGTGTGTGCGAATGTGTGCGAGTGAGTGTGTGCGAGTGTTTGCGAGTGTGTGTGCGAGTGTGTGTGCGAGTGTGTGCGTGCGAGTGTGTGCGAGTGTGTGTGAGTGTGTGTGCGAATGTGTGTGTGTGCGTGAGTGTGTGCGAGTGTGTGTGTGAGTGTGTAGGACTGTATGTGCGAGTGTGTGCGAGTGTGTATGAGTGTGTGTGCGAGTGTGTGTGCGAATGTGTGCGAGTGTGTGCGTGCGAGTGTGTGCGTGTGAGTTTGTGCGAGTGTGCTTGAGTGAGTGTGTGCGAGTGTGTGCGATTGTATGTGAGTGTGTGCGAGTGAGTGTGTGCGAGTGTGTATGAGTGAGTGTGTGTGAGTGTGTGTGTGTGTGTGAGTTTGTGTGCGAGTGTGTACGAGTGAGTGTGTGCGAATGTGTGCGAGTGTGTGTGTGCGTGCGAGTGTGTGTGTGCGAGTGTGTGCGAGTGTGTGCGTGCGAGTGTGTGAGTGTGTGTGCAAGTTTGTGTGCATGTGAGTGTGTGTGAGTGTGTATGAGTGTATGTGCGAGTGTGTGCGAGTGTGTGTGAGTGTGTATGTGTGTGTGTGCGAGTGTGTGCAAGTGTGTGCGAGTGAGTGTGTGCGAGAGTGTGCGAGTAAGTGCAAGTGTGTGTGTGCGATTGTGTATGAGTGTGTGCGAGTGTGTGTGCGAGTTTGTGCGAGTGTGTAAGTGTGTGCGTGCGAGTGCGTGCGAGTGAGTGTGAGTGTGTGCAAATGTGTGCGAGAGTGTGCAAGTGTGGGCGTGCGAGTGTGTGCTAGTGTGTGCGAGTGTGTGAGTGTGTTCGAGTGTGCGCGAGTGTATTCGTGTGAGTGAGTGTGTGTGTGAGTGTGTGCGAGTGTTTGCGAGTGTGTGTGTGAGTGTGTAGGACTGTGTGTGCGAGTGTGTGCGAGTGTGTGCGAGTGTGTGTGCGAGTGTGTGTGCGAGTGTGTGTGCGAGTGTGTGCGATTGTGTGTGTGAGTGTGTAGGACTGTATGTGCGAGTGTGTGTGAGTGTGTATGAGTGTGTGTGCAAGTGTGTGCAAGTGTGTGCGAGTGTGTGCGAGTGTGTGTGTGCGAGTGTGTGTGCGAGTGTGTGCGAGTGTGTGTGCGAGTGTGTGTGCGAGTGTGTGTGCGAGTGTGTGTGCGAGTGTGTGCGATTGTGTGTGTGAGTGTGTAGGACTGTATGTGCGAGTGTGTGTGAGTGTGTATGAGTGTGTGTGCAAGTGTGTGCAAGTGTGTGCGAGTGTGTGCGAGTGTGTGTGTGTGAGTGTGCGCGAGTGTGTGCGAGTGTGTGTTTGCGAGTGTGTGCATGTGTGTGCGAGTGTGTGCGAGTGTGTGCAAGTGTGTGCGTGCGAGTGTGTGTGCGAGTGTGTGTGCGAGTGTGTGCAAGTGTGTGCGAGTGAGTGTGTGCGAGTGTGTGTGCGAGTGTGTGCAAGTGTGTGCGAGTGAGTGTGTGCGAGTGTGTGTGCGAGTTTGTGCGAGTGTGTGCGTGCGAGTGCGTGCGAGAGCGTGCGAGTGAGTGTGAGTGTGTGCAAATGTGTGCGAGAGTGTGCAAGTGTGGGCGTGCGAGTGTGTGCTAGTGTGCGCGAGTGTGTGAGTGTGTGAGTGTGCGCGAGTGTATGCATGTGAGTGAGTGTGTGTGTGAGTGTGTGCGAGTGTTTGCGAGTGTGTGTGTGAGTGTGTAGGACTGTGTGTGCGAGTGTGTGTGTTCGAGTGTGTGCACGTGTGTGCGAGTGTGTGCGTGTGTGTATGAGTGTGTGTGCGAGTGTGTGTGCGAGTGTGTGTGCGAGTGTGTGCCAGTGTGTGCGAGTGTGTATGATTGTGTGTGTGAGTGTGTAGGACTGTATGTGCGAGTGTGTGTGAGTGTGTATGAGTGTGTGTGCAAGTGTGTGCAAGTGTGTGCGAGTGTGTGCGAGTGTGTGTGTGCGAGTGTGTGTGCGAGTGTGTGCGAGTGTGTGTGCGAGTGTGTGTGCGAGTGTGTGTGCGAGTGTGTGCGATTGTGTGTGTGAGTGTGTAGGACTGTATGTGCGAGTGTGTGTGAGTGTGTATGAGTGTGTGTGCAAGTGTGTGCAAGTGTGTGCGAGTGTGTGCGAGTGTGTGTGTGTGAGTGTGCGCGAGTGTGTGCGAGTGTGTGTTTGCGAGTGTGTGCATGTGTGTGCGAGTGTGTGCGAGTGTGTGCAAGTGTGTGCGTGCGAGTGTGTGTGCGAGTGTGTGTGCGAGTGTGTGCAAGTGTGTGCGAGTGAGTGTGTGCGAGTGTGTGTGCGAGTGTGTGCAAGTGTGTGCGAGTGAGTGTGTGCGAGTGTGTGTGCGAGTTTGTGCGAGTGTGTGCGTGCGAGTGCGTGCGAGAGCGTGCGAGTGAGTGTGAGTGTGTGCAAATGTGTGCGAGAGTGTGCAAGTGTGGGCGTGCGAGTGTGTGCTAGTGTGCGCGAGTGTGTGAGTGTGTGAGTGTGCGCGAGTGTATGCATGTGAGTGAGTGTGTGTGTGAGTGTGTGCGAGTGTTTGCGAGTGTGTGTGTGAGTGTGTAGGACTGTGTGTGCGAGTGTGTGTGTTCGAGTGTGTTCGAGTGTGTGCACGTGTGTGCGAGTGTGTGCGTGTGTGTATGAGTGTGTGTGCGAGTGTGTGCGAGTGTGTGTGCGAGTGTGTGTGCGAGTGTGTGCCAGTGTGTGCGAGTGTGTATGATTGTGTGTGCAAGTGTGTGTGAGTGTGTGCGATTGTGTGTGTGAGTGTGTAGGACTGTATGTGCGAGTGTGTGTGAGTGTGTATGAGTGTGTGTGCAAGTGTGTGCGAGTGTGTGCGAGTGTGTGTGTGCGAGTGTGTGTGCGAGTGTGTGCGAGTGTGTGTGCGAGTGTGTGTGCGAGTGTGTGTGCGAGTGTGTGTGCGAGTGTGTGCGATTGTGTGTGTGAGTGTGTAGGACTGTATGTGCGAGTGTGTGTGAGTGTGTATGAGTGTGTGTGCAAGTGTGTGCAAGTGTGTGCGAGTGTGTGCGAGTGTGTGTGTGTGAGTGTGCGCGAGTGTGTGCGAGTGTGTGTTTGCGAGTGTGTGCATGTTTGTGCGAGTGTGTGCGAGTGTGTGTGCGAGTGTGTGTGTGCGAGTGTGTGTGTGAGTGTGTAGGACTGTATGTGCGAGTGTGTGCGAGTGTGTATGAGTGTGTGTGCGAGTGTGTGTGCGAATGTGTGCGAGTGTGTGCGTGCGAGTGTGCGCGAGTGTACGCGAGTGTGTGCGTTTGAGTGTGTGCGAGTGTGTGCGTGTGAGTTTGTGCGAGTGTGCTTGAGTGAGTGTGTGCGAGTGTGTGCGATTGTATGTGAGTGTGTGCGAGTGAGTGTGTGCGAGTGTGTATGAGTGGGTGTGTGTGAGTGTGTGCGTGTGTGTGAGTTTGTGTGCGAGTGTGTACGAGTGAGTGTGTGCGAATGTGTGCGATTGTCTGCGAGTGTGTGTGTGCGTGCGAGTGTGTGCATGCGAGTGTGTGCGAGTGTGTGCGTGCGAGTGTGTGAGTGTGTATGCAAGTTTGTGTGCATGTGAGTGTGTGTGAGTGTGTATGAGTGTATGTGCGAGTGTGTGCGAGTGTGTGTGAGTGTGTATGTGTGTGTGCGAGTGTGTGCAAGTGTGCGCGAGTGAGTGTGTGCGAGAGTGTGCGAGTAAGTGCAAGTGTGTGTGTGCGATTGTGTATGAGTGTGTGCGAGTGTGTGTGCGAGTTTGTGCGAGTGTGTAAGTGTGTGCGTGCGAGTGCGTGCGAGTGAGTGTGAGTGTGTGCAAATGTGTGCGAAAGTGTGCAAGTGTGGGCGTGCGAGTGTGTGCTAGTGTGCGCGAGTGTGTGAGTGTGTTCGAGTGTGCGCGAGTGTATTCGTGTGAGTGAGTGTGTGTGTGAGTGTGTGCGAGTGTTTGCGAGTGTGTGTGTGAGTGTGTAGGACTGTGTGTGCGAGTGTGTGTGCGAGTGTGTGTGCGAGTGTGTGCGAGTGTGTGTGCGAGTGTGTGTGCGAGTGTGTGCGATTGTGTGTGTGAGTGTGTAGGACTGTATGTGCGAGCGTGTGTGAGTGTGTATGAGTGTGTGTGCAAGTGTGTGCAAGGATGTGCGAGTGTGTGCGAGTGTGTGTGTGTGAGTGTGCGCGAGCGTGTGCGAGTGTGTGTTTGCGAGTGTGTGCATGTGTGTGCGAGTGTGTGCGAGTGTGTGCAAGTGTGTGCGTGCGAGTGTGTGTGCGAGTGTGTGTGTGCGAGTGTGTGTGCGAGTGTGTGCAAGTGTGTGCGAGTGAGTGTGTGCGAGTGTGTGTGCGAGTTTGTGCGAGTGTGTGCGTGCGAGTGCGTGCGAGAGCGTGCGAGTGAGTGTGAGTGTGTGCAAATGTGTGCGAGAGTGTGCAAGTGTGGGCGTGCGAGTGTGTGCTAGTGTGCGCGAGTGTGTGAGTGTGTGAGTGTGCGCGAGTGTATGCATGTGAGTGAGTGTGTGTGTGAGTGTGTGCGAGTGTTTGCGAGTGTGTGTGTGAGTGTGTAGGACTGTGTGTGCGAGTGTGTGTGTTCGAGTGTGTTCGAGTGTGTGCACGTGTGTGCGAGTGTGTGCGTGTGTGTATGAGTGTGTGTGCGAGTGTGTGTGCGAGTGTGTGTGCGAGTGTGTGCCAGTGTGTGCGAGTGTGTATGATTGTGTGTGCAAGTGTGTGTGAGTGTGTGCGATTGTGTGTGTGAGTGTGTAGGACTGTATGTGCGAGTGTGTGTGAGTGTGTATGAGTGTGTGTGCAAGTGTGTGCAAGTGTGTGCGAGTGTGTGCGAGTGTGTGTGTGCGAGTGTGTGTGCGAGTGTGTGCGAGTGTGTGTGCGAGTGTGTGTGCGAGTGTGTGTGCGAGTGTGTGCGAGTGTGTGTGCGAGTGTGTGTGCGAGTGTGTGCGATTGTGTGTGTGAGTGTGTAGGACTGTATGTGCGAGTGTGTGTGAGTGTGTATGAGTGTGTGTGCAAGTGTGTGCAAGTGTGTGCGAGTGTGTGTGTGAGTGTGCGCGAGTGTGTGCGAGTGTGTGTTTGCGAGTGTGTGCATGTGTGTGCGAGTGTGTGCGAGTGTGTGCAAGTGTGTGCGTGCGAGTGTGTGTGCGAGTGTGTGTGTGCGAGTGTGTGTGCGAGTGTGTGCAAGTGTGTGCGAGTGAGTGTGTGCGAGTGTGTGTGCGAGTTTGTGCGAGTGTGTGCGTGCGAGTGCGTGCGAGAGCGTGCGAGTGAGTGTGAGTGTGTGCAAATGTGTGCGAGAGTGTGCAAGTGTGGGCGTGCGAGTGTGTGCTAGTGTGCGCGAGTGTGTGAGTGTGTGAGTGTGCGCGAGTGTATGCATGTGAGTGAGTGTGTGTGTGAGTGTGTGCGAGTGTTTGCGAGTGTGTGTGTGAGTGTGTAGGACTGTGTGTGCGAGTGTGTGTGTTCGAGTGTGTTCGAGTGTGTGCACGTGTGTGCGAGTGTGTGCGTGTGTGTATGAGTGTGTGTGCGAGTGTGTGCGAGTGTGTGTGCGAGTGTGTGCCAGTGTGTGCGAGTGTGTATGATTGTGTGTGCAAGTGTGTGTGAGTGTGTGCGAGTGTGTTCAAGTGTGTGCAAGTGTGTGTGTGCGATTGTGTGTGAGTGTGTGTGCGAGTGTGCGTGAGTGTGTGCGAGTGTGTGTGTGTGAGTGTGTAGGAGTGTATGTGCGAGTGTTTGCGAATGTGTGCGAGTGTGTTTGAGTGTGTGTGAGTGTGTGCGAGTGTGTGCGAGAGTGTGTGCGAGTGTGTGTGTGCGAGTGTGTTCGATTGTGTAAGAGTGAGTGTGTGCGAGTGTGTGTGTGAGTGAGTGTGTGCGAGTGTGTGTGCGAGTGTGTGTGCGAGTGTGTGTGCGAGTGTGTGTGATTGTGTGTGTGAGTGTGTAGGACTGTATGTGCGAGTGTGTGTGATTGTGTGTGAGTGTGTAGGACTGTATGTGCGAGTGTATGTGAGTGTGTATGAGTGTCTGTGCAAGTGTGTGCAAGTGCGTGTGAGTGTGTGCGTGCGAGTGTGTGCGAGTGTGCTCGAGTGACTGGGTGTGAGTATGTGCGAGTGTGTGTGAGTGTGTGCGAGTGTGTATGAGTGAGTGTGTGTGAGTGTGTGCGTGTGTGCGAGTTTGTGTGCGAGTGTGTGCGAGTGAGTGTGTGCGAATGTGTGCAAATGTGTACGAGTGTTTGCAAGTGTATGCGTGCGAGTGTGTGCGTGCGAGTGTGCGCGAGTGTGTGTGTGCGTGTGTGCGAGTGTGTGCGAGTGTGTGCAAGTGTGTGCGAGTGAGTGTGTGCGAGTGAGTGTGTGCGAGTGTGTGTGCGAGTGTGTGTGTGCGTGCGAGTGCGAGTGTGTGTGAGTGTGTGCGAGTGTGTGCAAGTGTGTGCGAGTGAGTGTGTGCGAGTGAGTGTGTGCGAGTGTGTGCGTGCGAGTGTGTGCGTGCGAGTGTGTGCGAGTGTGTGTGAGTGTGTGCGAGTGTGTGTGTGCGAGTGAGTGCGAGTGTGTGCCAGTGTGTGCGTACGAGTGCGTGCAAATGAGTGCGAGTGTGTGCGAATGTGTGCGAGTGTGTGCGTGTGAGTGTGTGCGAGTGTGCGCGAGTGTGTGCGTGTGAGTGTGTGCGAGTGTGTGCGTGTGAGTTTGTGCGAGTGTGCTTGAGTGAGTGTGTGCGAGTGTGTGCGATTGTATGTGAGTGTGTGCGAGTGAGTGTGTGCGAGTGTGTATGAGTGAGTGTGTGTGAGTGTGTGCGTGTGTGTGAGTTTGTGTGCGAGTGTGTGCGAGTGAGTATGTGCGAATGTGTGCGAGTGTCTGCGAGTGTGTGTGTGCGTGCGAGTGTGTGCGTGCGAGTGTGTGCGTGCAAATGTGTGTGAGTGTGTGTGCAAGTTTGTGTGCATGTGAGTGTGTGCGAGTGTGTATGAGTGTATGTGCGAGTGTGTGTGAGTGTGTATGTGTGTGTGTGCGAGTGTGTGCAAGTGTGTGCGAGTGAGTGTTTGCGAGTGTGTGCGAGAGTGTGCGAGTGAGTGCAAGTGTGTGTGTGCGATTGTGTATGAGTGTGTGCGAGTGTGTGTGCGAGTTTGTGCGAGCGTGTGAGTGTGTGCATGCGAGTGCGTGCGAGTGAGTGTGAGTGTGTGCAAATGTGTGCGAGAGTGTGCAAGTGTGGGCGTGCGAGTGTGTGCTAGTGTGCACGAGTGTGTGAGTGTGTGTGAGTGTGCGCGAGTGTATTCGTGTGAGTGAGTGTGTGTGTGAGTGTGCACGAGTGTTTGCGAGTGTGTGTGTGAGTGTGTAGGACTGTGTGTGCGAGTGTGTGCGAGTGTGTGTGTTCGAGTGTGTTCGAGTGTGTGCACATGTGTGCGAGTGTGTGCGTGTGTGTATGAGTGTGTGTGCAAGTGTGTGCGAGTGTGTGTGCGAGTTTGTGTGAGTGTGTGCCAGTGTGTGCGTGCAAATGAATGCGAGTGTGCGCGAGTGTGTGCAAGAGTGTGTGTGAGTGTGTGCAAGTGTGTGTGAGTGTGTTCGAGTGTGTGCAAGTGTGTGTGCGATTGTGTGTGAGTGTGTGTGCGAGTGTGCGTGAGTATGTGCGAGTGTGTGTGCGAGTGTGTGTGTGTGTAGGACTGTATGTGCGAGTGTGTGTGAGTGTGTTCGAGTGTGTGTGAGTGTGTGCGAGTGTGTGTGCGAGATTGTGTGAGTGTGTGTGCGAGTTTGTGTGTGCGAGTGTGTTCAATTGTGTAAGAGTGAGTGTGTGCGAGTGTGTGTGTGCGAGTGTGTGTGCGAGTGTGTGCGAGTGTGTGTGCGAGTGTGTGTGCGAGTGTGTGTGCGAGTGTGTGCAATTGTGTGTGTGAGTGTGTAGGACTGTATGTGCGAGTGTGTGTGAGTGTGTATGAGTGTGTGTGCAAGTGTGTGCAAGTGTGTGCGAGTGTGTGTGTGTGAGTGTGCGCGAGTGTGTGCGAATTTGTGTTTGCCAGTGTGTGCATGTGTGTGCGAGTGTGTGCGAGTGTGTGCGAGTGTGTGCGAGTGTGTGCGTGCGAGTGTGTGTGCGAGTGTGTGTGTGTGAGTGTGTGCGAGTGTGTGTGTGCGAGTGTGTGCAAGTGTGTGCGAGTGAGTGTGTGCGAGTGTGTGTGCGAGTTTGTGAGAGTGTGTGAGTGTGTGCGTGCGAGTGCGTGCGAGAGAGTGCGAGTGAGTGTGAGTGTGTGCAAATGTGTGCGAGAGTGTGCAAGTGTGGGCGTGCTAGTGTGCGCGAGTGTGTGAATGTGCGCGAGTGTATGCGTGTGAGTGAGTGTGTGTGTGCGAGTGTTTGCGAGTGTGTGTGTGAGTGTGTAGGACTGTGTGTGCGAGTGTGTGTGTTCGAGTGTGTTCGAGTGTGTGCGAGTGTGTGCGTGTGTGTATGAGTGTGTGTGCGAGTGTGTGCGAGTGTGTGTGCGAGTGTGTGAGTGTGTGCCAGTGTGTGCGTGCAAATGAATGCAAGTGTTTGCGAGTGTGCGAGAGTGTGTGCGTGTGTGTGCGAGTGTGTGCGAGTGTGTATGATTGTGTGTGCGAGTGTGTGCAAGTGTGTGTGAGTGTGTGCGAGTGTGTTCAAGTGTGTGCAAGTGTGTGTGTGCGATTGTGTGTGAGTGTGTGTGCGAGTGTGTGTGAGTGTGTGCGAGTGTGTGTGTGAGTGTGTAGGACTGTATGTGCGAGTGTTTGCGAGTGTGTATGTGCGAGTGTGTTCGATTGTGTAAGAGTATGTGTGTGCGAGTGTGTGTGTGAGTGAGTGTGTGCGAGTGTGTGTGGGAGTGTGTGTGCGAGTGTGTGTGCGAGTGTGTGTGATTGTGTGTGAGTGTGTAGGACTGTATGTGCGAGTGTGTGTGATTGTGTGTGTGAGTGTGTAGGACTGTATGTGCGAATGTGTGTGAGTGTGTATGAGTGTGTGTGCAAGTGTGTGCAAGTGCGTGTGTGTGTGCGCGAGTGTGTGCGTGCGAGTGTGTGCGAGTGTGCTCGAGTGACTGGGTGTGAGTATGTGCGTGTGTGTGTGAGTGTGTGCGAGTGTGTATGAGTGAGTGTGTGTGAGTGTGTGCGTGTGTGCGAGTTTGTGTGCGAGTGTGTGCGAGTGAGTGTGTGCGAATGTGTGCAAGTGTGTGCGAGTGTGTGTGCGAGTGCGTACAAGTGTGTGCGAGTGAGTGTGTGCGAGTGTGTGTGCGAGTTTGTGCGAGTGTGTGCGTGCGAGTGCGTGCGAGAGCGTGCGAGTGAGTGTGAGTGTGTGCAAATGTGTGCGAGAGTGTGCAAGTGTGGGCGTGCGAGTGTGTGCTAGTGTGCGCGAGTGTGTGAGTGTGTGAGTGTGCGCGAGTGTATGCATGTGAGTGAGTGTGTGTGTGAGTGTGTGCGAGTGTTTGCGAGTGTGTGTGTGAGTGTGTAGGACTGTGTGTGCGAGTGTGTGTGTTCGAGTGTGTTCGAGTGTGTGCACGTGTGTGCGAGTGTGTGCGTGTGTGTATGAGTGTGTGTGCGAGTGTGTGCGAGTGTGTGTGCGAGTGTGTGTGCGAGTGTGTGTGTGCAAGTGTGTGTGCGAGTGTGTGCAAGTGTGTGCGAGTGAGTGTGTGCGAGTGTGTGTGCGAGTTTGTGCGAGTGTGTGCGTGCGAGTGCGTGCGAGAGCGTGCGAGTGAGTGTGAGTGTGTGCAAATGTGTGCGAGAGTGTGCAAGTGTGGGCGTGCGAGTGTGTGCTAGTGTGCGCGAGTGTGTGAGTGTGTGAGTGTGCGCGAGTGTATGCATGTGAGTGAGTGTGTGTGTGAGTGTGTGCGAGTGTTTGCGAGTGTGTGTGTGAGTGTGTAGGACTGTGTGTGCGAGTGTGTGTGTTCGAGTGTGTTCGAGTGTGTGCACGTGTGTGCGAGTGTGTGCGTGTGTGTATGAGTGTGTGTGCGAGTGTGTGCGAGTGTGTGTGCGAGTGTGTGTGCGAGTGTGTGCCAGTGTGTGCGAGTGTGTATGATTGTGTGTGCAAGTGTGTGTGAGTGTGTGCGATTGTGTGTGTGAGTGTGTAGGACTGTATGTGCGAGTGTGTGTGAGTGTGTATGAGTGTGTGTGCAAGTGTGTGCGAGTGTGTGCGAGTGTGTGTGTGCGAGTGTGTGTGCGAGTGTGTGCGAGTGTGTGTGCGAGTGTGTGTGCGAGTGTGTGTGCGAGTGTTTGCGAGTGTGTGTGTGAGTGTGTAGGACTGTATGTGCGAGTGTGTGTGAGTGTGTATGAGTGTGTGTGCAAGTGTGTGCAAGTGTGTGCGAGTGTGTGCGAGTGTGTGTGTGTGAGTGTGCGCGAGTGTGTGCGAGTGTGTGTTTGCGAGTGTGTGCATGTTTGTGCGAGTGTGTGCGAGTGTGTGTGCGAGTGTGTGTGTGCGAGTGTGTGTGTGAGTGTGTAGGACTGTATGTGCGAGTGTGTGCGAGTGTGTATGAGTGTGTGTGCGAGTGTGTGTGCGAATGTGTGCGAGTGTGTGCGTGCGAGTGTGCGCGAGTGTACGCGAGTGTGTGCGTTTGAGTGTGTGCGAGTGTGTGCGTGTGAGTTTGTGCGAGTGTGCTTGAGTGAGTGTGTGCGAGTGTGTGCGATTGTATGTGAGTGTGTGCGAGTGAGTGTGTGCGAGTGTGTATGAGTGGGTGTGTGTGAGTGTGTGCGTGTGTGTGAGTTTGTGTGCGAGTGTGTACGAGTGAGTGTGTGCGAATGTGTGCGAGTGTCTGCGAGTGTGTGTGTGCGTGCGAGTGTGTGCATGCGAGTGTGTGCGAGTGTGTGCGTGCGAGTGTGTGAGTGTGTATGCAAGTTTGTGTGCATGTGAGTGTGTGTGAGTGTGTATGAGTGTATGTGCGAGTGTGTGCGAGTGTGTGTGAGTGTGTATGTGTGTGTGCGAGTGTGTGCAAGTGTGCGCGAGTGAGTGTGTGCGAGAGTGTGCGAGTAAGTGCAAGTGTGTGTGTGCGATTGTGTATGAGTGTGTGCGAGTGTGTGTGCGAGTTTGTGCGAGTGTGTAAGTGTGTGCGTGCAAGTGCGTGCGAGTGAGTGTGAGTGTGTGCAAATGTGTGCGAAAGTGTGCAAGTGTGGGCGTGCGAGTGTGTGCTAGTGTGCGCGAGTGTGTGAGTGTGTTCGAGTGTGCGCGAGTGTATTCGTGTGAGTGAGTGTGTGTGTGAGTGTGTGCGAGTGTTTGCGAGTGTGTGTGTGAGTGTGTAGGACTGTGTGTGCGAGTGTGTGTGCGAGTGTGTGTGCGAGTGTGTGCGAGTGTGTGTGCGAGTGTGTGTGCGAGTGTGTGCGATTGTGTGTGTGAGTGTGTAGGACTGTATGTGCGAGCGTGTGTGAGTGTGTATGAGTGTGTGTGCAAGTGTGTGCAAGGATGTGCGAGTGTGTGCGAGTGTGTGTGTGTGAGTGTGCGCGAGCGTGTGCGAGTGTGTGTTTGCGAGTGTGTGCATGTGTGTGCGAGTGTGTGCGAGTGTGTGCAAGTGTGTGCGTGCGAGTGTGTGTGCGAGTGTGTGTGTGCGAGTGTGTGTGCGAGTGTGTGCAAGTGTGTGCGAGTGAGTGTGTGCGAGTGTGTGTGCGAGTTTGTGCGAGTGTGTGCGTGCGAGTGCGTGCGAGAGCGTGCGAGTGAGTGTGAGTGTGTGCAAATGTGTGCGAGAGTGTGCAAGTGTGGGCGTGCGAGTGTGTGCTAGTGTGCGCGAGTGTGTGAGTGTGTGAGTGTGCGCGAGTGTATGCATGTGAGTGAGTGTGTGTGTGAGTGTGTGCGAGTGTTTGCGAGTGTGTGTGTGAGTGTGTAGGACTGTGTGTGCGAGTGTGTGTGTTCGAGTGTGTTCGAGTGTGTGCACGTGTGTGCGAGTGTGTGCGTGTGTGTATGAGTGTGTGTGCGAGTGTGTGTGCGAGTGTGTGTGCGAGTGTGTGCCAGTGTGTGCGAGTGTGTATGATTGTGTGTGCAAGTGTGTGTGAGTGTGTGCGATTGTGTGTGTGAGTGTGTAGGACTGTATGTGCGAGTGTGTGTGAGTGTGTATGAGTGTGTGTGCAAGTGTGTGCAAGTGTGTGCGAGTGTGTGCGAGTGTGTGTGTGCGAGTGTGTGTGCGAGTGTGTGCGAGTGTGTGTGCGAGTGTGTGTGCGAGTGTGTGTGCGAGTGTGTGCGAGTGTGTGTGCGAGTGTGTGTGCGAGTGTGTGCGATTGTGTGTGTGAGTGTGTAGGACTGTATGTGCGAGTGTGTGTGAGTGTGTATGAGTGTGTGTGCAAGTGTGTGCAAGTGTGTGCGAGTGTGTGTGTGAGTGTGCGCGAGTGTGTGCGAGTGTGTGTTTGCGAGTGTGTGCATGTGTGTGCGAGTGTGTGCGAGTGTGTGCAAGTGTGTGCGTGCGAGTGTGTGTGCGAGTGTGTGTGTGCGAGTGTGTGTGCGAGTGTGTGCAAGTGTGTGCGAGTGAGTGTGTGCGAGTGTGTGTGCGAGTTTGTGCGAGTGTGTGCGTGCGAGTGCGTGCGAGAGCGTGCGAGTGAGTGTGAGTGTGTGCAAATGTGTGCGAGAGTGTGCAAGTGTGGGCGTGCGAGTGTGTGCTAGTGTGCGCGAGTGTGTGAGTGTGTGAGTGTGCGCGAGTGTATGCATGTGAGTGAGTGTGTGTGTGAGTGTGTGCGAGTGTTTGCGAGTGTGTGTGTGAGTGTGTAGGACTGTGTGTGCGAGTGTGTGTGTTCGAGTGTGTTCGAGTGTGTGCACGTGTGTGCGAGTGTGTGCGTGTGTGTATGAGTGTGTGTGCGAGTGTGTGCGAGTGTGTGTGCGAGTGTGTGCCAGTGTGTGCGAGTGTGTATGATTGTGTGTGCAAGTGTGTGTGAGTGTGTGCGAGTGTGTTCAAGTGTGTGCAAGTGTGTGTGTGCGATTGTGTGTGAGTGTGTGTGCGAGTGTGCGTGAGTGTGTGCGAGTGTGTGTGTGTGAGTGTGTAGGAGTGTATGTGCGAGTGTTTGCGAATGTGTGCGAGTGTGTTTGAGTGTGTGTGAGTGTGTGCGAGTGTGTGCGAGAGTGTGTGCGAGTGTGTGTGTGCGAGTGTGTTCGATTGTGTAAGAGTGAGTGTGTGCGAGTGTGTGTGTGAGTGAGTGTGTGCGAGTGTGTGTGCGAGTGTGTGTGCGAGTGTGTGTGCGAGTGTGTGTGATTGTGTGTGTGAGTGTGTAGGACTGTATGTGCGAGTGTGTGTGATTGTGTGTGAGTGTGTAGGACTGTATGTGCGAGTGTATGTGAGTGTGTATGAGTGTCTGTGCAAGTGTGTGCAAGTGCGTGTGAGTGTGTGCGTGCGAGTGTGTGCGAGTGTGCTCGAGTGACTGGGTGTGAGTATGTGCGAGTGTGTGTGAGTGTGTGCGAGTGTGTATGAGTGAGTGTGTGTGAGTGTGTGCGTGTGTGCGAGTTTGTGTGCGAGTGTGTGCGAGTGAGTGTGTGCGAATGTGTGCAAATGTGTACGAGTGTTTGCAAGTGTATGCGTGCGAGTGTGTGCGTGCGAGTGTGCGCGAGTGTGTGTGTGCGTGTGTGCGAGTGTGTGCGAGTGTGTGCAAGTGTGTGCGAGTGAGTGTGTGCGAGTGAGTGTGTGCGAGTGTGTGTGCGAGTGTGTGTGTGCGTGCGAGTGCGAGTGTGTGTGAGTGTGTGCGAGTGTGTGCAAGTGTGTGCGAGTGAGTGTGTGCGAGTGAGTGTGTGCGAGTGTGTGCGTGCGAGTGTGTGCGTGCGAGTGTGTGCGAGTGTGTGTGAGTGTGTGCGAGTGTGTGTGTGCGAGTGAGTGCGAGTGTGTGCCAGTGTGTGCGTACGAGTGCGTGCAAATGAGTGCGAGTGTGTGCGAATGTGTGCGAGTGTGTGCGTGTGAGTGTGTGCGAGTGTGCGCGAGTGTGTGCGTGTGAGTGTGTGCGAGTGTGTGCGTGTGAGTTTGTGCGAGTGTGCTTGAGTGAGTGTGTGCGAGTGTGTGCGATTGTATGTGAGTGTGTGCGAGTGAGTGTGTGCGAGTGTGTATGAGTGAGTGTGTGTGAGTGTGTGCGTGTGTGTGAGTTTGTGTGCGAGTGTGTGCGAGTGAGTATGTGCGAATGTGTGCGAGTGTCTGCGAGTGTGTGTGTGCGTGCGAGTGTGTGCGTGCGAGTGTGTGCGTGCAAATGTGTGTGAGTGTGTGTGCAAGTTTGTGTGCATGTGAGTGTGTGCGAGTGTGTATGAGTGTATGTGCGAGTGTGTGCGAGTGTGTGTGCGAGTGTGTGTGAGTGTGTATGTGTGTGTGTGCGAGTGTGTGCAAGTGTGTGCGAGTGAGTGTTTGCGAGTGTGTGCGAGAGTGTGCGAGTGAGTGCAAGTGTGTGTGTGCGATTGTGTATGAGTGTGTGCGAGTGTGTGTGCGAGTTTGTACGAGCGTGTGAGTGTGTGCATGCGAGTGCGTGCGAGTGAGTGTGAGTGTGTGCAAATGTGTGCGAGAGTGTGCAAGTGTGGGCGTGCGAGTGTGTGCTAGTGTGCACGAGTGTGTGAGTGTGTGTGAGTGTGCGCGAGTGTATTCGTGTGAGTGAGTGTGTGTGTGAGTGTGCACGAGTGTTTGCGAGTGTGTGTGTGAGTGTGTAGGACTGTGTGTGCGAGTGTGTGCGAGTGTGTGTGTTCGAGTGTGTTCGAGTGTGTGCACATGTGTGCGAGTGTGTGCGTGTGTGTATGAGTGTGTGTGCAAGTGTGTGCGAGTGTGTGTGCGAGTTTGTGTGAGTGTGTGCCAGTGTGTGCGTGCAAATGAATGCGAGTGTGCGCGAGTGTGTGCAAGAGTGTGTGTGAGTGTGTGCAAGTGTGTGTGAGTGTGTTCGAGTGTGTGCAAGTGTGTGTGCGATTGTGTGTGAGTGTGTGTGCGAGTGTGCGTGAGTGTGTGCGAGTGTGTGTGCGAGTGTGTGTGTGTGTAGGACTGTATGTGCGAGTGTGTGTGAGTGTGTTCGAGTGTGTGTGAGTGTGTGCGAGTGTGTGTGCGAGATTGTGTGAGTGTGTGTGCGAGTTTGTGTGTGCGAGTGTGTTCAATTGTGTAAGAGTGAGTGTGTGCGAGTGTGTGTGTGCGAGTGTGTGTGCGAGTGTGTGCGAGTGTGTGTGCGAGTGTGTGTGCGAGTGTGTGTGCGAGTGTGTGCAATTGTGTGTGTGAGTGTGTAGGACTGTATGTGCGAGTGTGTGTGAGTGTGTATGAGTGTGTGTGCAAGTGTGTGCAAGTGTGTGCGAGTGTGTGTGTGTGAGTGTGCGCGAGTGTGTGCGAATTTGTGTTTGCCAGTGTGTGCATGTGTGTGCGAGTGTGTGCGAGTGTGTGCGAGTGTGTGCGAGTGTGTGCGTGCGAGTGTGTGTGCGAGTGTGTGTGTGTGAGTGTGTGCGAGTGTGTGTGTGCGAGTGTGTGCAAGTGTGTGCGAGTGAGTGTGTGCGAGTTTGTGAGAGTGTGTGAGTGTGTGCGTGCGAGTGCGTGCGAGAGAGTGCGAGTGAGTGTGAGTGTGTGCAAATGTGTGCGAGAGTGTGCAAGTGTGGGCGTGCTAGTGTGCGCGAGTGTGTGAATGTGCGCGAGTGTATGCGTGTGAGTGAGTGTGTGTGTGCGAGTGTTTGCGAGTGTGTGTGTGAGTGTGTAGGACTGTGTGTGCGAGTGTGTGTGTTCGAGTGTGTTCGAGTGTGTGCGAGTGTGTGCGTGTGTGTATGAGTGTGTGTGCGAGTGTGTGCGAGTGTGTGTGCGAGTGTGTGAGTGTGTGCCAGTGTGTGCGTGCAAATGAATGCAAGTGTTTGCGAGTGTGCGAGAGTGTGTGCGTGTGTGTGCGAGTGTGTGCGAGTGTGTATGATTGTGTGTGCGAGTGTGTGCAAGTGTGTGTGAGTGTGTGCGAGTGTGTTCAAGTGTGTGCAAGTGTGTGTGTGCGATTGTGTGTGAGTGTGTGTGCGAGTGTGTGTGAGTGTGTGCGAGTGTGTGTGTGAGTGTGTAGGACTGTATGTGCGAGTGTTTGCGAGTGTGTATGTGCGAGTGTGTTCGATTGTGTAAAAGTATGTGTGTGCGAGTGTGTGTGTGAGTGAGTGTGTGCGAGTGTGTGTGGGAGTGTGTGTGCGAGTGTGTGTGCGAGTGTGTGTGATTGTGTGTGAGTGTGTAGGACTGTATGTGCGAGTGTGTGTGATTGTGTGTGTGAGTGTGTAGGACTGTATGTGCGAATGTGTGTGAGTGTGTATGAGTGTGTGTGCAAGTGTGTGCAAGTGCGTGTGTGTGTGCGCGAGTGTGTGCGTGCGAGTGTGTGCGAGTGTGCTCGAGTGACTGGGTGTGAGTATGTGCGTGTGTGTGTGAGTGTGTGCGAGTGTGTATGAGTGAGTGTGTGTGAGTGTGTGCGTGTGTGCGAGTTTGTGTGCGAGTGTGTGCGAGTGAGTGTGTGCGAATGTGTGCAAGTGTGTGCGAGTGTGTGTGCGAGTGCGTACAAGTGTGTACGTGTGTGCACGAGTGTGTGCGTGTGAGTGTGTGTGTGCGAGTGTGTGTGTGAGTGTGTGCAAGTGTGTTCGAGTGTGTGTGCGAGTGTGTATGAGTGTGTGTGTGTGCAAGTGTGTGCACGTGTGTGTGAGTGTGTGTGAGTGTGTGCATGAGTGAGTGTGTGCGAGTGTGTGTGAGTGTGTGTGTGTGAGTGTGTGCGAGTGTGTGTGTGCGAGTGTGTGTGTGCGAGTGTGTGCGTGCGAGTGTGTGCAAGTGTGTGTTTGTGAGTGTGTGCGAGTGTGTGTGTGCGATTGTGTATTAGTGAATGTGTGCGAGTGTGCATGAGTGTGTGCGTGTGAGTGAGTGTGTGTGTGTGCGAGTGTGTGCGAGTGAGTGTGAGTGAGTGTGTGCGAGTGTGTGCGAGTGTGTGTGTGCGATTGTGCATAAGTGTGTGCGAGTGTGAGTGTGTAGGACTGTGTGTGCGAGTGTGTGCGAGTGTGTGTGAATGTGTGTTCGAGTGTGTGCGAGTGTGTGCGTGCGAGTATGTGCGAGTGTGCTCGAGTGAATGGGTGCGAGTGTGTGTGAGTGTGTGCGAGTGAGTGTGTGCGAGTGTGTATGAGTGAGTGTGTGTGAGTGTGTGCGAGTTTGTGTGCGAGTTTTTGCGAGTGAGTGTGTGCGAATGTGTATGAGTGTGTGTGCGAGTGTGTGCAAGTGGGTGCGAGTGTGTGGGTGCGAGTGTGTGCAAGTGTGTGCGAGTGTGTGTGAATGTGTGTTTGAGTGTGTGCTAGTGTGTACGTGCGAGTGTGTGCGAGTGTGCTCGAGTGAATGGGTGCGAGTGTGTGCGAGTGTGTGTGAGTGTGTGCGAGTGAGTGTGTGCGAGTGTGTATGAGTGAGTGTGTGTGAGTGTGTGCGAGTTTGTGTGTCAGTGTGTGCGAGTGAGTGTGTGCGAATGTGTGCCAGTGAGTGTGTGCGAGTGTTTGCGAGTGTGTGTGCGAGTGTGTGTGTGAGTGTGTGCGTGCGAGTGTGTGCGTGCGGGTGTATGCGAGTGTGTGTGAGTGTGTGTGCGAATGTGTGTGTGTGCGAGTGTGTGTGCGAGTGTGTGTGTGAGTGTGTGTGCAATTGTGTATGAGTGTGTGCGAGTGTGTGTGCGTTTGTGCGAGTGTGTGCGTGTGTGTGTGCGAGTGCGTGTGAGTGAGTGCGAGTTTGTGCAAATGTGTGCGCGAGTGTGCCAGTGTGGGCGTGCGAGTGTGTGCTAGTGTGCGCGAGTGTGTGAATGTGTGCGAGTGTGCGTGAGTAAGTGTGTGAGAGTGTGTGCGAGTGTTGCCGAGTGTGTGTGTGAGTGTATAGGACTGTGTGCGCGAGTGTGTGTGCGAGTGTGTGTGTACGAGTGTGTTCGAGTGTGTGCAATTTTGTGCGAGTGTGTGTGTGCGAGTGCATATGAGTAAGTGTGTGCGAATGTGTGCGAGTGTGTGCGAGTGTGTGTGCGAGTGTGTGTGCGAGTGTGTGCATGCGACTGTGTGCGTGCGACTGTGTGCGAGTGTGTGCGAGTGTTTGCGTGTGTGTGCGAGTGTGTGCAAGTGTGTGCGAGTGTGTGTGAATGTGTGTGTGAGTGTGTGTGAATGTGTGCGAGTCTGTGTGTGCGAGTGTGTGTGTGCAATTGTGTATGAATGTGTGCGAGTATGTGTGTGAGTGTGTGCGAGTGTGTGCGTGCGAGTGCGTGCGAGTGAGTGCGAGTGTGTGCAAATGTGTGCGAGAGTGTGCGAGTGTGGGCGTGCGAGTGTGCGCGAGTGTGTGCGTGTGAGTGAGTGTGTGTGTGAGTGTGAGTGTGTGCTAGTGTGTGCGAGTGTGCGCGAGTGTGCGTGTGAGTGAGTGAGTGTGTGTGTGAGTGTGTGTGCGAGTGTGTGTGAGTGTGTACGAGTGTGTGTAGGAGTGTGTGCGAGTGTGTGCGATTGTGTGTGTGAGTGTGTAGGACTGTATGTGCAAGTGTGTGCGAGTGTGTTCGAGTGTGTGAGTGTGTGCGAGTGTGTGTGAGTGTGTGTGAGTGTGTGCAAGTGTGTGTGTGCAAGTGTGTGTGTGCGAGTGTGTGTGTGAGTGTGTGCAAGTGTGTTCGAGTGTGTGTGCGAGTGTGTATGAGTGTGTGTAAGTGTGTGCGCGTGTGTGTGAGTGTGTGTGAGTGTGTGCATGAGTGAGTGTGTGCGAGTGTGTGTGAGTGTGTGTGTGTGAGTGTGTGCGAGTGTGTGTGTGCGAGTGTGTGTGTGCGAGTGTGTGCGTGCGAGTGTGTGCAAGTGTGTGTGTGTGAGTTTGTGCGAGTGTGTGTGTGCGATTGTGTATTAGTGAATGTGTGCGAGTGTGCATGAGTGTGTGCGTGTGAGTGAGTGAGTGTGTGTGTGTGTGTGCGAGTGTGTGCGAGTGAGTGTGAGTGAGTGTGTGCGAGTGTGTGCCAGTGTGTGTGTGCGATTGTGCATAAGTGTGTGCGAGTGTGAGTGTGTAGGACTGTGTGTGCGAGTGTGTGCGAGTGTGTGCGAGTGTGTGTGAGTGTGTGCGAGTGTGTGTAGGAGTGTGTGCAATTGTGTGTTTGAGTGTGTAGGACTGTATGTGCGAGTGTGTGCGACTTTGTTCGAGTGTGTGTGTGCGAGTGTGTGAGCATGTGTGAGTGTGTGCAAGTGTGTGCATGCGAGTGTGTGTGTGTGAGTGTGTGTGATTGTGTATGAGTGAGTGTGTGCGAGTGTGTGTGTGAGTGTGTGCAAGTGTGTTTGAGTGTGTTTGTGCGAGTGTGTATGAGTGTGTGTGTGCGAGTGTGTGCAAGTGTGTTTGTGCAAGTGTGTATGAGTGTGTGTGTGCGAGTGTGTGCAAGTGTGTGTGATTGTGTGTGAGTGTGTGTACGAGTAAGTGTGTGCGAGTGTGTGCGTGCGAGTCTGTGTGTGCACGTGAGTGTGTGCGAGTGTGTGAGTGTGTGTGCGAATGTGTGTGCGTGTGAGTGTGTGCGAGTGTGTATGAGTGTATGTGCGAGTGTGTGCCAGTGTGTGCGAGTGTGTGTGTGCGAGTGTGTGCAAGTGTGTGCGAGTGAGTGTGTGCGAGAGTGTGCGAGTGTGTGTGTGCGAGTGTGTGTGTGCGAGTGTGTGTGCAATTGTATGAGTGTGTGCGAGTGTGTGTGAGTAGAGATGAGCGATGTTCTACTCGAACTGTTCGCCAATCTCAAATTCGAGCTGTTTTGGGCGGTGTTCGAGCCGTTCGGCGAACACGAACAATTTGAGAAAAATTCGGCTGTTCGAGGTTATGTTCGATAACTGTTCGTGCACCAAAATCATAACTGGATTTTTTCTCAGTAATGATGAAAATTAATGTTAATACGCAGTTTGAGTGTACAGCGGGGTGGGGGGAGGGGCAGGGGATGGATCTCTGCAGGAACAATGAAGATCTCCATTTTTTTTTCTCTTTCCCGCATTTGCAGTGGGGAGGTGCAATCTGTCAGCCTATCAGCAGCGCACACACGGAGCGAAGAGCTTTTTTTCACACAAGCAAGGGCATGTGTCATTGGCAGTGTATGTCACATGTCCTTGCCCTATAAGACCAAGCCATTTTCCCCGTCGCCACCATTTTCTCACTGCTGCAGCTGCGTGTTAGACGGCACCGCTGTTGCTGTGTGCGCTATACCTTGTTAATTTCAAGCCAATTTTCGCACAAATATACAGATAGCTTGGGAGTAGGGAATAGTTGTGATTGCAGTCCTTTTAAGGACTAGGTTACAGCATTTCCTACGACTTTTATCATGGAGGTCTGTGCTCTTAAATAGATAGGTTGTGGGAGTAAAGACTAATTGTAATTGGAGTCCTTTTCAGGACTCGGTTACATCAGATCCTATCAGTTTTTGCCAGGCAGGTCTGTGCCAGTGCTGTGCAAGTTTTTTTCACAGCATTTGGCTGAATCTAGCAAAGCTAATCCTTTTTGGCCTATTACAGAGTGTGTTAGTCAGTGGAGTAGCCTATCTGTGTTGCAAGATATACCACCTGTGTATAGAATACCAATTTTTTTACTGCACCTAGTGAAGTAAAATCTTTTGGGCATAGCATCATTCTATTAGTCCATCTATACTGACCTCCATCAGGTTGCAAACTGAATATATTTTTTTCTGCATCTACTTCTGAAAAAATATTGGGCTTCTAGCTGTGTGTGGGTCTTGTTCTATTAATCCATCTATACTGACCTCCATCAGGTTGCAAACTGAATATAATTTTTTTCTGCATCTAGCTCTGAAAAAATATTTGGGCTTCTAGCAGTGTGTGGGACTTGGTCTATTAGTCCATCTATACTGACCTCCATCAGGTTGCAAATTAAAAATAATTTTTTTCTGCATCTAGCTCTGAAAAAATATTTGGGCTTCTAGCAGTGTGTGGGACTTGTTCTATTAGTCCTTCTATACTGACCTCCAGCAGGTTGCAAATTGAATATAATTTTTTTCTGCATCTAGCTCTGAAAAAATATTTGGGCTTCTAGCAGTGTGTGGGACTTGGTCTATTAGTCCATCTATACTGACCTCCATCAGGTTGCAAACTGAATATATTTTTTTCTGCATCTACCTCTGAAAAAATATTCGGCTTCTAGCTGTGTGTGGGTCTTGTTCTATTAATCCATCTATACTGACCTCCATCAGGTTGCAAACTGAATATAATTTTTTTCTGCATCTACCTCTGAAAAAATATTCGGCTTCTAGCTGTGTGTGGGACTTGTTGTATTAGTCCATCTATACTGACCTCCATCAGGTTGCAAATTCTAAATAATTTTTTTCTGCATCTAACCCAGCCAATAGTTTTGGCCTAATACCACAGTTTGGCCACTCAGCTCTGCTCGGTTACCATCCATTGTTTTTTTGTGCAAACAACTCCAGAGTTGTGAATTAGTTAACCACCAAAATGAGTGGAAAAAGGTCTGCTGCTGGTGGAAAGGGGAATAGGCGTGTTGGGAAGGGGAAAAAAGGTTGTGTCCATGGGGTAGGTGCAGAAGAAAGACCATCTTCCAGCCAAACTAAAATGTCTACTTCTTTTAGCGGACAATGTGATAAGATCCCTTTCTTACGGCCACGCCAATCGCTACAAATTCCTGATGAGGCACAAAAACAGCAGGTGCTTCAACGGATATCAAGTGCTCCTTTAAGTGGGCTCTCCTCCACATCAACTTCAACATCACAAATACTCCAGTCCTCAAAGGTGTCACCCAAATCGCACTTGCTTCCTCACAGCTCCCAAATCTCCAGCTGCCCGTCTGAGTATGAGGTAGAACAGATGGTTGAGTCTGCAGAGCTGTTTACTCATACTATAGCCTGGGAATCAGAGGTCGACTCCAGCGCTTCTGTGAATCCAGACGAGGAAATGATCTGCACTGATGCCCAGAATCTTTATGAGTCGGATCCAGGACCAGACGCAGAAGGTTCTGACCATAATGTAGACCCTCATTCCCAAACTGTAACTCCTGTTGGTGGAGACAATGAGGAAGACGATGATAAGACTCAAATACCTGATTGGAGCGACAACTTTAGTTTTTTGTCAGGGCAGGAACAGGTTGGCTCTGAGGACGACGGGTGTGATAACGCACAGGGTGATGATGATGAGGTCGGAGATCCCACTTACTGTCAACCCACAGTCAGCCAAGAGATGAGGTCAGCAGAGGAGGTGGAGAAAGATGCTAGTGACGACGAGGTCAGGTTGCGCCTTCCTGGACAGAGACGTAGTACTGGAAGCACGTCAACAACTGCATCCTCAAACACAACTCTGCCTCTCACCACAATTCGTGGCGGCTCTTCAGGTCGCATGGGTGCTAAGCCTTGCATAGCCTGGGCATTTTTTCAGATCGATAAAGATGATCCAACTCGTGTTATCTGTAACATTTGTCAGCAAAAGCTAAGTTGAGGCCAAAAAATACATAGTTTGAGTACTTCATGCATGAACCGGCACATGGACATGAAGCATAAGTTGCAGTGGGAAGCTCAGTGTGCTACAATGCGGCCTAGCCGGCCGGGCCAACCACCGTCTGCCATATCTTGTGCATCCGCGGCCTCTTCATCCTCTGTGACTGGGGGGACAGCAGTCACACCTGTTTTGGGGCGCAGACCTGCCACCTCTTTACCCGCAACAGCCAGCGTGATTGGCAGGTCATCATTTTCTTTGGAGGTGGTAACACCAGCTGGTGTTGAGCGCTGTCCGACATCGATAGCACCACCTTTGGATCAAGGCAACCTAACATGTCCGCTTGCATCTTCCTCACAGACCGGCAGTTTGCCGGGGACACCCTTATCAACCCCGTCTAAGCACAATAGCCAGCCCTCGGTCCCTCAGATGTGGACAAGTAAAAGACCATTTCCTCCTAGCCATGAGAAAGCTAAGAGGTTGAATTTCACCATCTGCAAGCTCTTGGCTACAGAAATGCTGCCTTTCCGCCTGGTGGACACAGAGGATTTTCGAGACCTTATGTCCGTCGCAGTGCCCCAGTACCAGATGCCCAGTCGGCACTACTTCTCAAAGAAAGGTGTGCCTGCGCTCCACCAGCATGTCGCACATAACATCACCTCTTATTTGAGAAACTCTGTGTGTGACAGGGTGCATTTCACCACAGACACTTGGACGAGTAGGCATGGACAGGGGCGTTACATGTCGCTGACTGGGCACTGGGTAACTATGGTGACAGCAGGACAAGGGGCTGCTGTCCAAGTCTTGCCGTCCCCACGAGTTGTGCGTCAATCCTCTTTATGTCAAAGTTCCTCCACTGCTTCTGCCTCCTCAACCTCCTCTCCGTCTTCCACCTGCACCCAAAGCCTGTCTGGTCATGCCACAAGCTTTCTAACTGCGCAGAAGGGATCCTGCACACCTCCTTACTATGCTGGCAGTAGGGCTCAACGTCATCAGGCGGTTTTTACATTGAAATGTCTGGGAAATGTGAGTCACACAGCTGAGGAGTTGTGGTCAGCTCTGGAGAACCAATTTCATGAATGGTTGTCTCCACTGGACCTGAAACCAGGGAAGGCCGTGTGCGACAATGCTGCAAACCTGGGTGCGGCCCTTCGCCGGGGCAATGTCACACACGTGCCTTGTATGGCTCACGTGTTGAACCTGGTTGTCCAGCAATTTTTAAGCCCACTATCCCAGACTAGATGGCCTTCTGCAGAGGGCACGGTCGCTGTGTGCTCACTTCCGCCGTTCGCATCCCGCAGCTCAGCGACTTACATCTCTACAGAAGTCGTTGGGCCTGCCACTTCACCGGCTAAAATGCGATGTGCCTACCCGGTGGAATTCAACTCTGCACATGTTGCAGCGACTGTGGCAGCACCGACAAGCCCTGGTGCAATACGTTCTGACGTATAGCCTGGGCCAACGAGATTCAGAGGTGGGGCAAATCACGCTGGAGGAGTGGTCTCAGATCAGGGACCTATGCACCCTTCTGCACAGTTTTGAAATGGCGACGAAGATGTTTAGTGCTGACGATGCCATTATCAGCATGACTATTCCGGTGATTTACATGCTGGAGCACATGTTAAACAGAATTCGGAGTCAGGTGGTGGCACAAGAGGAGGTGGAGGAAGTAGAGGAGGAGGAGTTGTATGCGGAAGGGCTAACATCTGCAAGGTCCAGACGGTCGGCAGCACCAAGGCGGCAGGCATGTGAGGGTGGGGGAGATGGTTTTACCAGGGCGCATGGTAGCAGCCAAACTAGTGAGGAAGGTGCAGGAGCCCAGGAAGAAGTGGAGGACGAACTGATGGAAGACTCATCAGATGAGGGAGACCTTGATCACATTTCTGTTGTGCGAGGTTGGGGGGAGAGGACAGAGGAAGGAAGCATGATTGTTACCTCGCCACCAACACAACAGGGACTTGGTGCTCCTTGATGCGCAACACACATGAGTGCCTTCTTGCTGCACTACCTGCAACATGACCCTCGAATTGTGAGAATTAGAAATAATCCTGACTACTGGGTTGCCACACTGTTAGATCGCCGGTACAAAAGTAAATTTGCAGAAATTATTCCTGCCATAGAAAGGGATGCACGCATGCAGGAGTATCAGCAGAGATTGTTGCAGAATCTTACATGTGCTTTTCCACAAAATACCAGTGGTGCACGTAGTGAATCTCACAGTTCCAACTTGCCAACCGTGGGACCGTCAAGTGTTCAGCACTCAAACCGTAACAGAACCACAGTATCTGCTGGTAACATCAATTTTGCGGAATCATTTCACCACTTTTTTAGCCCATCCTTTGCAAGGCCACAGGAGACAAGAAGTCTGACACATAGTCAACGCCTAGAGACGATGGTACAGGAGTATCTCCAAGTAAACATTGAAGCCACGACTGTGTCACTGGACCCTTGCTCTTTTTGGGCTTCCAATCTGGATAAATGGCCGGAGCTAGCCACTTACGCCTTGGAGATCTTGTCATGCCCCGCAGCCAGCGTTCTGTCTGAACGTGTGTTCAGCGCTGCTGGTGGTGTGCTGACAGATAAGCGCACGCGGCTCTCCACTGATAATGTAGACAGACTCACGTTCATAAAGATGAACAAATCATGGATCCGAAACGACTTTTCTACCCCTGTGTCATCCTGGGGAGAGTAAAAGCTTGATGATTGGTTAAAATCACCCTACCAACCGTTTTAAGCTTTCAAATTACTAATCATGTTTATCTGTATCTTGACTGGAAAATAATTTGGGCTTTGTAGCAGTGTGCAGCACTGATCCTATTAGGCCATCTATACTAAAGCTTCACCAGATTTAAAATTAAAAATAATTTTTAGCTGCATCTAGCCCGGAAAATAATTTTGGGGCTCCGAGATGCGCAAGGCACATAAGTGCCTTCTTGCTGCACTACCTGCAGCATGACCCTCATATTGTCAGAATTCGAAGTAATCATGACTACTGGGTTGCCACACTCTTAGATCCCCCAAACTTTTCGATCAACCTTTTCATTTTAATAAAGACCAAAAAAATGGTCATTTTTGAAATTATAAGCATTAGCAGGTTGTTAGAAACTGAAATCAAACAGTTTTCAACTCAAAACTTTATTCTAGGTGATGTTACATTTTCACATCGGACCCCTTGTTCGAAAGGAGCTTCTGAACTCTCTCGTCCATTGAATTTGTCAGGTTTTGGATGGTTTCTGCTTCAATTGTTTTGCATGAGGACAGAATACCCTCCCAGAGCTGTTGCTTAGATGTGAACTGCCTCCCGCCATCATAGACACTCCTTTTAATGATGCCCCAAAGGTTCTGAATGGGGTAGAGGTCAGGGGAGCATGGGGGTCACACCATAAGTTTGTCCCCTTTTATGCCCATATTAGCCAGAGATGCAGATGTTTTATGTGCAGCATGAGATGGTGCATTATCATGCAGAAAAATGATCTTGCTGTGAAATACACGGTTCTTCTTCTTGAACCATGGCAGGAAGTGCTGTTTGAGAAAATCCACATACATTATGGAATTCATCTTTAGCGCCTTCAGGGATCCTAAAGGGGCCGACAATCTCTCTCCCCATGATTCCAGCCCAAAACATTACTCCACCTCCTCCTTGTTGGCGCTGTAGCCGTGTTTGCGTGGGGTGTCCATCAACCAGCCATCCTCCACTCCATCCACTCATCCGTGAACAAAACAGTTTTGAAATCAGTCTTCATGTAATGTTTGGCCCACTGGAGCCGTTTCTGCTTGTGTGAAGTGGATAGAGGAGGTCGACAGGATGGCACATGCACAGCTGCAAACCTCTGAAGGACCCTGCATCTTGTTGTTCGGGGGACGTTGGAGGCACAAGCAGCTTCAAAAACTTGTCTGCTGCTATGACAAGGCTTTTTTGCCGCTACTCTTTCAACCTGACGTAATTGCCTGTAGGAAAGAGTCCTCAATTTGGCCTTATCAGCACGCACACGTGTGTACTGTGAATCAGCTACATACTTCTTGATTGCCAAGACACTTCATCCTGATCATCGCACAATGTTGATTGTAGTCATGCCTTGACCTAAACACTCCACAATTTGTTGCTTCTCAGCAGCCGACACATCCTTTTTCTTTCCCATTTTGGCAGAAAATGTAGGCTGCTTAATAATGTGAGAGAGCCTTCTTAAGTAGTCTTGCCTTTCATTGGACACACCTGCCAAACTAATTAGCACAGGTGTCTGCAATTGCTTACAGTGATATAAAGAGCCCTGACACACATCACCATCAATGAGTTTAACTGACAAACAAACAAATTCTTCCCTTATCACTCCTAAACACTTTTTGCATAATAATTTGGAATGCAGTGTACATGTGCTTTTCCACAAAACACCAGTGGTTCACGTAGTGAATCTTACAGTTCTAACTTGCCAACCGTGGTCTGTATGGAGTTGTTCAATAAAGGGCCCAAAATTAAGATAACATAGATGGGAGAGGTCTCTATGAATAGGAATTCCTAAGTATTTGATACCCTGTGAGGGCCAGGCAAATTGAAAGTTGGACTGGATGGAATCCTATATGGATTTGGGGAGGGAGACATCGAGGGCCTCAGACTTCGCTGCATTGATTTTAAAATTTTACCATGTAACAAAGTGATCTATTTCAGCCATAACAGCATGGATGGATATATGTGATTGAGTGATATATACTAGGACATCATCAGCAAATAGAGAGCACTTGTACTCGGTGCCTCCCACCTCAATCCACCTAATATTGGGGTTATGGCGAATTGATGAGAGCAGGTGCTCCATCACTAGGATGTATAAGAGAGGGGACAGAGGACATCACTGCCTTGTCCCATTGGTGATTGTGAAAGGTGATGAAAATGTTCTGACGCACCCCCTGGGCCTTGGGACACCCGGAGCCGGACCCTTTTTGGTGGATGCTGGTGGTTGTAGTCTTCGTGGCGGCGACCCGGTTCCGTGGCTCAGGGCGGTCAAACCAGTGGCGGAACTATTTATGTGGTTTTGATGTTTAAATGTCCGACTACGCCACCCGTGGATTGCGGTCAGAGTGAACCGCCGCTACAGGGCAGACCGCTGAGGCTGGTGTTGTGGGTGCAGCAGAGCGTAGCATAACTCCCCACGGGAGGAGTATAGCCTCAGGGCAGTGTATGCGGAGGATTCGGGGTGATGGTGCAGGGCAGCAGCAGTAACGACACGGAGTCAGTGATGCAGTTCAGGGCCTTTACTCACAGTTCTTATTATCCAGACCACGTCTGCAGGAAACGGCTGCCCACGTCGTACTGTGCTCACCAGGTGAGGGGCTCAGACAACTCCCAGATAACTTTGGAGCACTTCACAGGACCCCCTTTGTGTGTCCTTTGTCTGGCCTTTCTTACCAACACTTCTGTCCGGCTGCCTCGGGCCTCCTCTTGGTAAACTTGGCGCCAGTTTCCCTGACCCTATGTGGTGCCTTCCTAGCGGGTGTAGCGAGGGGCTGCGCCACATAAAATGTCAGAGCCTCCGGTTTCTAGCTGAGGGTCGTTTCCTGCCTCCACTAGTTCGGGGACCGGTCTCCCCCTTTGGCCTGACCCCTCCACGCAGGTGGACACGGGCGTGCGGTGGCGACTCGCCTGTCCGCACCCCTGGGATCCCTTCATTCCTCGTTCCTGGAGCCTTCTCCGCTCCTCTTCCTTCCTTCTCCCTCTTCCAGGCCTGGGCCTCTGTTACTAGGCCCGCCTCCGGAGCAGAGCTCATGCAGAGCCCCTGCTCCCTGCCACTTCTGCTCAGACTTCTCTGCACTGAACTAAGATGGTGCCCACCTTTTATACTCCCTTCTCAATGCACCCAGGAACTGCTTCCTCCCTGCTCCTGCACTACAGGGTTCCCCTTCCTCAGTGTTCCCTCCCCCCACTCCAGCCAGGGACAGGGACTGTCGTGCCCATCTCAGGGGCATATTGGTCGCCCTGCCCCACGGCAATGTGGTGTAATACATGCAGGTGTCGGGTCCTGATCCACACTCCATCCTTACCTGAGAGTGAGATATCACACCTCTGGGTGAGGTGCAATACGTCTGTAGCAACCGAGCCCTCAGGGTGCTACAGTTCCATTTATCTTCAGCCTAGGTGACGTATTGCGATACAGGGCCGTGATTTTGGCTATAAAAGGGTCCCCTAAACCCCTACCCCAAGCTTTTTAAGAGAATCATATATGGCGTGCCAGGAGACTCTATGGAATGCTTTCTCAGCATCCAACGAGAGTATCTAATTACAAATTTTTAACTGCATCTAGCCCAGGAAATACTTTGTGCCTAGTAACAGTGTCTGCTAGTCAGCGGATTATCCCGGCTGTTAAGCAAGCTGCACCACCTGTAGTTTAGACACTTAATTTTTTCAAAGGAAATGCTTCGGGACCATGGGATACTTAGTGAAGAGCATCAGGAGGCACCCCAAGGCATAGGGGCTGGGACTGGCAGTAGGATGCCTTGCGGTGGACAGCCGAGCTCGATCCTTATAAAAGCTTTTTAACTGCAGCAGCTTTAGTGGACGCTACTGGAGCTGGAATTACCGCGGCTGCTGGGATGAGACTTGCCCTCCAATAGATCCTTGTAAATGGATTTAAAGTGTATTCATTCAAATTAGAGAGACAATTTAAATTAAAAAGTTTAGAGCTGCCTCCACCACAGGGGGGCTCGCTCGACCCACCAGCGGACAGGCACCAGTATTGGGAGAGGGGGGCTGGCCGTCAGGGTTCACTGCGGCTCTGGCACAAACCCGGCGACACGGAGGTGGCACGGGCAGGAGCGGACTGGCCGTGTCGGCTTCTCACTTTTTGAATTTTAGAAGGGCATGACATGCCTATATCTGTGTCTCCCCCTCCTTTTACTCCTCCACCTCTTTTCTTTTCGCATGACTATATGTACTTGTCACTTTTCCATGTGTTAGTTGTGTCTTCTGAGCAGTTTGTCAGTTTTTGGACACCTTTGAAGGTGTTTTCTATGTGTTTCTATGTGTTTTTCTTTGCCTGCCATTGGTTTTAACGGTGTTCGAAGGTGTTCGACGAACAGTTCGACGAACAGTTCGGCGAACACACGGGTGTTCGACGAACCGAACCGAACTCGAACACTACGGGGGTGGCTCAACACTATGTGTGAGTTTGTGCAAGTGTGTGCGTGTGTGCGTGTGAGTGCGTGCGAGTGAGTGCGAGTGTGTGCGAGTGTGTGTATGCGAGTGTGTGTGTGATTGTGTATGAGTGTGTGCGAGTGTGTGTGAGTTTGTGCGAATGTGTGCGTGTGTGTGTGCGAGTGTGTGCTAGTGTGCACGAGTGTTTGAGTGTGTGCGAGCGTGCCTGAGTAAGTGTGTTTGTGATTGTGTGCGAGTGTTTCCGAGTGTGTGTGTGAGTGAGTAGGACTGTGTGTGCGAGTGTTTGCGAGTGTGTGTGCGAGCGTGTGTGTGCGAGTGTGTTCGAGTGTGTGCAATTGTGTGCGAGTGTGTGTGTGCGAGTGCGAGTCCATATGAGTGAGTGTGTGAATGTGTGCGAGTGTGTGCCAGTGTGTGTGTGCGAGTGTGTGTACGAGTGTGTGAGAGTGTGTGCGTGCGAGTGTGTATGAGTGTATGTGCGAGTGTGTGTGCGAGTGTGTGCGAGTGTGTGTGCGAGTGTGTGTGTTCGAGTGTGTGCAAGTGTGTGCGAGTGTGTGTGCGAGTGCGTATGAGTGTGTTCGAGTGTGCACGAGTGTGTGCGTGTGAGTGTGTGCGAGTGTGTGCGTCCGAGTGTGCTCGAGTGAGTGGGTGTGAGTGTGTGCGAGTGTGCATGAGTGAGTGTGTGCGTGTGTGCGAGTTTGTGTGCGAGTGAGTGTGTGCGAGTGTGCTCAAGTGAATGGGTGCGAGTGTGTGCGAGTGTGTGTGAGTGTGTGCGAGTGAGTGCAAGTGTGTGCGAGTATGTGGGTGTGACTGTGTGCAAGTGTGTGCGAGTGTGTGTGAATGTGTGTTTGAGTGTGTGTGAGTGTGTGTGCAAGTGTGTGCGAGTGTGTGGGTGCGAGTGTGTGCAAGTGTGTGTGAATGTGTGTTCGAGTGTGTGCGAGTGTGTGCGTGCGAGTATGTGCAAGTGTGCTCGAGTGAATGGGTGCGAGTGTGTGCGAGTGTGTGTGAGTGTGTGCGAGTGAGTGTGTACGAGTGTGTATGAGTGAGTGTGTGTGAGTGTGTGCAAGTTTGTGTGTGTGTGTGTGTGCGAGTGAGTGTGTGCGAATGTGTGCGAGTGAGTGTGTGCGAGTGTTTGCGAGTTTGTGTGCGAGTGTGTGTGTGAGTGTGTGCGTGCGAGTGTGTGCGTGCGAGTGTGTGCAAGTGTGTGTGAGTGTGTGTGCGAATGAGTGTGTGTGTGAGTGTGTGCAAGTGTGTTTGAGTGTGTTTGTGCGAGTGTGTATGAGTGTGTGTGTGCGAGTGTGTGCAAGTGTGTTTGTGCGAGTGTGTATGAGTGTGTGTGTGCGAGTGTGTGCAAGTGTGTGTGATTGTGTGTGAGTGTGTGTATGAGTGAGTGTGTGCGAGTGTGTGCAAGTGTGTGCGCGAGTGTGTGCGTGCGAGTGTGTGCGAGTGTGTGCGTGCGAGTCTGTGTGTGCACGCGAATGTGTGCGAGTGTGTGAGTGTGTGTGCGAATGTGTGTGCGTGTGAGTGTGTGCGAGTGTGTATGAGTGTATGTGCGTGTGTGTGCGAGTGTGTGTGTGCGAGTGTGTGCAAGTGTGTGCGAGTGAGTGTGTGCGAGGGTGTGCGAGGGTGTGCGAGTGTGTGTGTGCGAGTGTGTGTGTGCGAGTGTGTGTGCAATTGTGTATGAGTGTGTGCGAGTGTGTGTGAGTTTGTGCAAGTGTGTGCGTGTGTGCGTGCTAGTGCGTGCGAGTGAGTGCGAGTGTGTGTATGCGAGTGTGTGTGCGATTGTGTATGAGTGTGTGCGAGTGTGTGTGAGTTTGTGCGAGTGTGTGCGTTTGTGTGTGCAAGTGTGTGCTAGTGTGCACGAGTGTTTGAGTGTGTGCGAGTGTGCCTGAGTAAGTGTGTTTTTGATTGTGTGCGAGTGTTTCCGAGTGTGTGTGTGAGTGAGTAGGACTGTGTGTGCGAGTGTTTGCTAGTGTGTGTGCGAGCGTGTGTGTGCGAGTGTGTTCGAGTGTGTGCAATTGTGTGCGAGTGTGTGTGTGCGAGTGCGAGTCCATATGAGTGAGTGTGTGAATGTGTGCGAGTGTGTGCCAGTGTGTGTGTGCGAGTGTGTGTACAAGTGTATGCGAGTGTGTGCACGCGAGTGTGTGCGAGTGTGTATGAGTGTATGTGCGAGTGTGTGTGTGAGTGTGTGCGAGTGTGTGTGCGAGTGTGTGTGTTCACGTGTGTGCAAGTGTGTGCGAGTGTGTGTGCGAGTGCGTACGAGTGTGTATGAGTGTGCACGAGTGAGTGCGTGTGAGTGTGTGCGAGTGTGTGTGTGCGCGCGAGTGTGTGAGTGTGTGTGCGAATGTGTATGAGTGTATGTGCGAGTGTGTGCCAGTGTGTGTGAGTGTGTGTGTGTGAGTGTGTGCAAGTGTGTGCGAGTGAGTGTGTGCGAGAGTGTGCGAGTGTGTGTGTGCGAGTGTGTGTGTGCGAGTTTGTGTGTGCGAGTGTGTGTGCAAATGTGTATGAGTGTGTGCGAGTAAGTGTGAGTTTGTGCAAGTGTGTGCGTGTGTGCGTGCGAGTGCGTGCGAGTGAGTGTGAGTGTGTGCGAGTGTGTGTATGCGAGTGTGTTTGCGATTGTGTATGAGTGTGTGCGAGTGTGAGTGAGTTTGTGCGAGTGTGTGCATGTGTGTGTGCTAGTGTGTGCTAGTGTGCACGAGTGTTTGAGTGTGTGCGGGTGTGCCTGAGTAAGTGTGTGTGTGATTGTGTGCGAGTGTTTCCGAGTGTGTGTGTGAGTGAGTAGGACTGTGTGTGCGAGTGTGTTCGAGTGCGTACGAGTGTGTGTGAGTGTGCACAAGTGTGTGCGTGTGAGTGTGTGCGAGTGTGAGTGTGTGCGCGAGTGTGTGCGAGTGTGTGAGTGTGTGTGCGAATGTGTGTGCGTGTGAGTGTGTGCGAGTGTGTATGAGTGTATGTGCGAGTGTGTGCCAGTGTGTGTGAGTGTGTGTGTGTGAGTGTGTGCAAGTGTGTGCGAGTGAGTGTGTGCGAGAGTGTGCGAGTGTGTGTGTACAAGTGTGTGTGTGCGAGTGTGTGTGTGAGTGTGTGCAATTGTGTATGAGTGTGTGCGAGTGTGTGTGAGTTTGTGCAAGTGTGTGTGTGTGTGCGTGCGAGTGCCTGCGAGTGAGTGCGAGTGTGTGCGAGTGTGTGTATGCGAGTGTGTTTGCGATTGTGTATGAGTGTGTGCGAGTGTGAGTGAGTTTGTGCAAGTGTGTGCGTGTGTGTGTGCTAGTGTGTGCTAGTGTGCACGAGTGTTTGAGTGTGTGCGAGTGTGCCTGAGTAAGTGTGTGTGTGATTGTGTGCGAGTGTTTCCGAGTGTGTGTGTGAGTGAGTAGGACTGTGTGTGCGAGTGTGTGCGAGTGTGTGTGCGAGCGTGTGTGTGCGAGTGTGTTTGAGTGTGTGCAATTGTGTGCGACTGTGTGTGTGCGAGTGCGAGTCCGTATGAGTGAGTGTGTGAATGTGTGCGAGTGTGTGACAGTGTGTGTGTGCGAGTGTGTGTACGAGTGTGTGCGTGCGTGTGTGTATGAGTGTATGTGCGAGTGTGTGCGCGAGTGTGTGCGAGTGTGTGTGCGAGTGTGTGTGTTCGAGTGTGTGCAAGTGTGTGCGAGTGTGTGTGCGATTGCGTACGAGTGTGTTCGAGTGTGCATGAGTGTGTGCGTGTGAGTGTGTGCGAGTGTGTGCGTGTGAGTGTGTGCGAGTGTGCATGAGTGAGTGTATGTGAGTGTGTGCGTGTGTGCGAGTTTGTGTGCGAGTGAGTGTGTGCGAGTGTGCTCGAGTGAATGGCTGCGAGTGTGTGCGAGTGTGTGTGAGTGTGTGCGAGTGAGTGCAAGTGTGTGCGAGTATGTGGGTGTGAGTGTGTGCAAGTGTGTGCGAGTGTGTGTGAATGTGTGTTCGAGTGTGTGCGAGTGTTTGTGAGTGTGTGTGCGAGTGTGTGCAAGTGTGTGCAAGTGTGTGGGTGCGAGTGTGTGCAAGTGTGTGCGAGTGTGTGTGAATGTGTGTTCGAGTGTTTGCGAGTGTGTGCGTGCGAGTGTGTGCAAGTGTGCTCGAGTGAATGGGTGCGAGTGTGTGCAAGTGTGTGCGAGTGTGTGTGCGAGTGCGTACGAGTGTGTTCGAGTGTGCACGAGTGTGTGCGTGTGGGTGTGTGCGAGTGTGTGCGTGCGAGTGTGCTCGAGTGAGTGGGTGTGAGTGTGTGCGAGTGTGCATGAGTGAGTGTATGTGAATGTGTGCGTGTGTGCGAGTTTGTGTGCGAGTGAGTGTGTGCGAGTGTGCTCGAGTGAATGGGTGCGAGTGTGTGCGAGTGTATGTGAGTGTGTGCGAGTGAGTGCAAGTGTGTGCGAGTATGTGGGTGTGAGTGTGTGCAAGTGTGTGCGAGTGTGTGTGAATGTGTGTTCGAGTGTTTGTGAGTGTGTGTGCAAGTGTGTGCGAGTGTGTGGGTGCGAGTGTGTGCAAGTGTGTGTGAGTGTGTGTGAATGTGTGTTCGAGTGTGTGCGAGTGTGTGCGTGCGAGTATGTGCAAGTGTGCTCCAGTGAATGGGTGTGAGTGTGTGCGAGTGAGTGTGTGCGAGTGTGTATGAGTGAGTGTGTGTGAGTGTGTGCAAGTTTGTGTGTGTGTGTGCGAGTGAGTGTGTGCGAATGTGTGCGAGTGAGTGTGTGCGAGTGTTTGCGAGTGTGTGTGCGAGTGTGTGTGTGAGTGTGTGTGTGCGAGTGTGTTCAAGTGTGTGTGAGTGTGTGTGCAAATGAGTGTGTGTGTGAGTGTGTGCAAGTGTGTTTGAGTGTGTTTGTGTGAGTGTGTATGAGTGTGTGTGTGCGAGTGTGTGCAAGTGTGTTTGTGCGAGTGTGTATGAGTGTGTGTGTGCGAGTGTGTGCAAGTGTGTGTGATTGTGTGTGAGTGTGTGTATGAGTGAGTGTGTGCGAGTGTGTGCGAGTGTGTGCGCGAGTGTGTGCGTGCGAGTGTGTGCGAGTGTGTGCGTGCGAGTCTGTGTGTGCACGCGAATGTGTGCGAGTGTGTGTGCGAATGTGTGTGCGTGTGAGTGTGTGCGAGTGTGTATGAGTGTATGTGCGCGTGTGTGCGAGTGTGTGTGTGCGAGTGTGTGCAAGTGTGTGCGAGTGAGTGTGTGCGAGTGTGTGCGAGTGTGTGCGAGTGTGTGTGTGCGAGTGTGTGTGCGAGTGTGTGTGCAATTGTGTATGAGTGTGTGCGAGTGTGTGTGAGTTTGTGCAAGTGTGTGCGTGTGTGCGTGCGAGTGTGTGCAAGTGTGTTTGTGCGAGTGTGTATGAGTGTGTGTGTGCGAGTGTGTGCAAGTGTGTGTGATTGTGTGTGAGTGTGTGTATGAGTGAGTGTGTGCGAGTGTGTGCGAGTGTGTGCGCGAGTGTGTGCGTGCGAGTGTGTGCGAGTGTGTGCGTGCGAGTCTGTGTGTGCACGCGAATGTGTGCGAGTGTGTGAGTGTGTGTGCGAATGTGTGTGCGTGTGAGTGTGTGCGAGTGTGTATGAGTGTATGTGCGCGTGTGTGCGAGTGTGTGTGTGCGACTGTGTGCAAGTGTGTGCGAGTGAGTGTGTGCGAGTGCGTGCGAGTGAGTGCGAGTGTGTGTATGCGAGTGTGTGTGCGATTGTGTATGAGTGTGTGCGAGTGTGTGTGAGTTTGTCCGAGTGTGTGCGTGTGTGTGTGCGAGTGTGTGCTAGTGTGCACGAGTGTTTGAGTGTGTGCGAGTGTGCCTGAGTAATTGTGTTTTTGATTGTGTGCGAGTGTTTCCGAGTGTGTGTGTGAGTGAGTAGGACTGTGTGTGCGAGTGTTTGCGAGTGTGTGTGCGAGCGTGTGTGTGCGAGTGTGTTCGAGTGTGTGCAATTGTGTGCGAGTGTGTGTGTGCGAGTGCGAGTCCATATGAGTGAGTGTGTGAATGTGTGCGAGTGTGTGCCAGTGTGTGTGTGCGAGTGTGTGTACGAGTGTGTGCATGCGAGTGTGTGCGAGTGTGTATGAGTGTATGTGCGAGTGTGTGTGCGAGTGTGTGCGAGTGTGTGTGCGAGTGTGTGTGTTCGCGTGTGTGCGAGTGTGTGTGCGAGTGCGTACGAGTGTGTGCGCGAGTGCGTACGAGTGTGTGTGAGTGTGCACGAGTGAGTGCGTGTGAGTGTGTGCGAGTGTGTGTGTGCGCGCGAGTGTGTGAGTGTGTGTGCGAATGTGTGTGCGTGTGAGTGTGTGCGAGTGTGTATGAGTGTATGTGCGAGTGTGTGCCAGTGTGTGTGAGTGTGGGTGTGTGAGTGTGTGCAAGGGTGTGCGAGTGAGTGTGTGCGAGTGTGTGTGTGCGAGTGTGTGTGTGTGAGTGTGTGTGCAATTGTGTATGAGTGTGTGCGAGTGTGTGTGAGTTTGTGCAAGTGTGTGTGTGTGCGTGCGAGTGCGTGCGAGTGAGTGCGAGTGTGTGCGAGTTTGTGTATGCGAGTGTGTGTGCGATTGTGTATGAGTGTGTGCGAGTGTGAGTGAGTTTGTGCGAGTGTGTGCTAGTGTGCACGAGTGTTTGAGTGTGTGCGAGTGTGCCTGAGTAAGTGTGTGTGTGATTGTGTGCGAGTGTTTCCGAGTGTGTGTGTGAGTGAGTAAGACTGTGTGTGTGAGTGTGTGCGAGTGTGTGTGCGAGCGTGTGTGTTCGAGTGTGTTTGAGTGTGTGCAATTGTGTGCGACTGTGTGTGTGCGAGTGTGAGTGCGTATGAGTGAGTGTGTGAATGTGTGCGAGTGTGTGACAGTGTGTGTGTGCGAGTGTGTGTATGAGTGTGTGCGAGTGTGTGCGTGCGAGTGTGTATTAGTGTATGTGCGAGTGTGTGCGTGAGTGTGTGTGCGAGTGTGTGTGTTCGAGTGTGTGCAAGTGTGTGCGAGTGTGTGTGCGATTGCGTATGAGTGTGTTCGAGTGTGCACGAGTGTGTGCGTGTGAGTGTGTGCGAGTGTGTGCGTGCGAGTGTGTGCGAGTGTACTCGAGTGAGTGGGTGTGAGTGTGTGCGAGTGTGCATGAGTGAGTGTATGTGAGTGTGTGCGTGTGTGCGAGTTTGTGTGCGAGTGAGTGTGTGCGAGTGTGCTCGAGTGAATGGGTGCGAGTGTGTGCGAGTGTGTGCGAGTGAGTGCAAGTGTGTGCGAGTATGTGGGTGTGAGTGTGTGCAAGTGTGTGCGAGTGTGTGTGAATGTGTGTTTGAGTGTGTGAGTGTGTGTGCGAGTGTGTGCAAGTGTGTGCAAGTGTGTGGGTGCGAGTGTGTGCAAGTGTGTGCGAGTGTGTGTGAATGTGTGTTCGAGTGTTTGCGAGTGTGTGCGTGCGAGTATGTGCAAGTGTGCTCGAGTGAATGGGTGCGAGTGTGTGCGAGTGTGTGTGAGTGTGTGCGAGTGAGTGTGTGCGAGTGTGTATGAGTGAGTGTGTGTGAGTGTGTGCGAGTTTGTGTGTGAGTGTGTGCGAGTGAGTGTGTGCGAATGTGTGCGAGTGAGTGTGTGCAAGTGTTTGCGAGTGTGTGTGTGAGTGTGTCTGTGAGTGTGTGCGTGCGAGTGTGTGCATGCGAGTGTGTGCAAGTGTGTGTGAGTGTGTGTGCGAATGTGTGTGTGTGTGCGAGTGTGCGTGAGTGTGTGTGACTGTGTGTGTGTGTAGGACTGTATGTGCGAGTGTGTGCGAGTGTATTCGAGTGTGTGTGAGTGTGTGCGAGTGTGTGTGCGAGAGTGTGCTAGTGTGTGTGAGTGTGTGTGCGAGTGTGTGTGTGCACGCGAATGTGTGCGAGTGTGTGAGTGTGTGTGCGAATGTGTGTGCGTGTGAGTGTGTGCGAGTGTGTATGAGTGTATGTGCGCGTGTGTGCGAGTGTGTGTGTGCGAGTGTGTGCAAGTGTGTGCGAGTGAGTGTGTGCGAGTGTGTGCGAGGGTGTGCGAGTGTGTGTGTGCGAGTGTGTGTGCGAGTGTGTGTGCAATTGTGTATGAGTGTGTGCGAGTGTGTGTGAGTTTGTGCAAGTGTGTGCGTGTGTGCGTGCGAGTGCGTGCGAGTGCGTGCGAGTGAGTGCGAGTGTGTGTATGCGAGTGTGTGTGCGATTGTGTATGAGTGTGTGCGAGTGTGTGTGAGTTTGTCCGAGTGTGTGCGTGTGTGTGTGCGAGTGTGTGCTAGTGTGCACGAGTGTTTGAGTGTGTGCGAGTGTGCCTGAGTAATTGTGTTTTTGATTGTGTGCGAGTGTTTCCGAGTGTGTGTGTGAGTGAGTAGGACTGTGTGTGCGAGTGTTTGCGAGTGTGTGTGCGAGCGTGTGTGTGCGAGTGTGTTCGAGTGTGTGCAATTGTGTGCGAGTGTGTGTGTGCGAGTGCGAGTCCATATGAGTGAGTGTGTGAATGTGTGCGAGTGTGTGCCAGTGTGTGTGTGCGAGTGTGTGTACGAGGGTGTGCATGCGAGTGTGTGCGAGTGTGTATGAGTGTATGTGCGAGTGTGTGTGCGAGTGTGTGCGAGTGTGTGTGCGAGTGTGTGTGTTCGCGTGTGTGCGAGTGTGTGTGCGAGTGCGTACGAGTGTGTGTGAGTGTGCACGAGTGAGTGCGTGTGAGTGTGTGCGAGTGTGTGTGTGTGCGCGAGTGTGTGTGCGAATGTGTGTGCGTGTGAGTGTGTGCGAGTGTGTATGAGTGTATGTGCGAGTGTGTGCCAGTGTGTGTGAGTGTGGGTGTATGAGTGTGTGCAAGTGTGTGCGAGTGAGTGTGTGCGAGTGAGTGCGAGAGTGTGCGAGTGTGTGTGAGTTTGTGCAAGTGTGTGTGTGTGCGTGCGAGTGCGTGCGAGTGAGTGCGAGTGTGTGCGAGTGTGTGTATGCGAGTGTGTGTGCGATTGTGTATGAGTGTGTGCGAGTGTGAGTGAGTTTGTGCAAGTGTGTGCTAGTGTGCACGAGTGTTTGAGTGTGTGCGAGTGTGCCTGAGAAAGTGTGTGTGTGATTGTGTGCAAGTGTTTCCGAGTGTGTGTGTGAGTGAGTAAGACTGTGTGTGCGAGTGTGTGCGAGTGTGTGTGCGAGCGTGTGTGTTCGAGTGTGTTTGAGTGTGTGCAATTGTGTGCGACTGTGTGTGTGCGAGTGTGCTCGAGTGAGTGGGTGTGAGTGTGTGCGAGTGTGCATGAGTGAGTGTATGTGAATGTGTGCGTGTGTGCGAGTTTGTGTGCGAGTGAGTGTGTGCGAGTGTGCTCGAGTGAATGGGTGCGAGTGTGTGCGAGTGTATGTGAGTGTGTGCGAGTGAGTGCAAGTGTGTGCGAGTATGTGGGTGTGAGTGTGTGCAAGTGTGTGCGAGTGTGTGTGAATGTGTGTTCGAGTGTTTGTGAGTGTGTGTGCAAGTGTGTGCGAGTGTGTGGTTGCGAGTGTGTGCAAGTGTGTGTGAGTGTGTGTGAATGTGTGTTCGAGTGTGTGCGAGTGTGTGCGTGCGAGTATGTGCAAGTGTGCTCCAGTGAATGGGTGTGAGTGTGTGCGAGTGAGTGTGTGCGAGTGTGTATGAGTGAGTGTGTGTGAGTGTGTGCAAGTTTGTGTGTGTGTGTGCGAGTGAGTGTGTGCGAATGTGTGCGAGTGAGTGTGTGCGAGTGTTTGCGAGTGTGTGTGCGAGTGTGTGTGTGAGTGTGTGTGTGCGAGTGTGTTCAAGTGTGTGTGAGTGTGTGTGCAAATGAGTGTGTGTGTGAGTGTGTGCAAGTGTGTTTGAGTGTGTTTGTGTGAGTGTGTATGAGTGTGTGTGTGCGAGTGTGTGCAAGTGTGTTTGTGCGAGTGTGTATGAGTGTGTGTGTGCGAGTGTGTGCAAGTGTGTGTGATTGTGTGTGAGTGTGTGTATGAGTGAGTGTGTGCGAGTGTGTGCGAGTGTGTGCGCGAGTGTGTGCGTGCGAGTGTGTGCGAGTGTGTGCGTGCGAGTCTGTGTGTGCACGCGAATGTGTGCGAGTGTGTGTGCGAATGTGTGTGCGTGTGAGTGTGTGCGAGTGTGTATGAGTGTATGTGCGCGTGTGTGCGAGTGTGTGTGTGCGAGTGTGTGCAAGTGTGTGCGAGTGAGTGTGTGCGAGTGTGTGCGAGTGTGTGCGAGTGTGTGTGTGCGAGTGTGTGTGCGAGTGTGTGTGCAATTGTGTATGAGTGTGTGCGAGTGTGTGTGAGTTTGTGCAAGTGTGTGCGTGTGTGCGTGCGAGTGTGTGCAAGTGTGTTTGTGCGAGTGTGTATGAGTGTGTGTGTGCGAGTGTGTGCAAGTGTGTGTGATTGTGTGTGAGTGTGTGTATGAGTGAGTGTGTGCGAGTGTGTGCGAGTGTGTGCGCGAGTGTGTGCGTGCGAGTGTGTGCGAGTGTGTGCGTGCGAGTCTGTGTGTGCACGCGAATGTGTGCGAGTGTGTGAGTGTGTGTGCGAATGTGTGTGCGTGTGAGTGTGTGCGAGTGTGTATGAGTGTATGTGCGCGTGTGTGCGAGTGTGTGTGTGCGACTGTGTGCAAGTGTGTGCGAGTGAGTGTGTGCGAGTGCGTGCGAGTGAGTGCGAGTGTGTGTATGCGAGTGTGTGTGCGATTGTGTATGAGTGTGTGCGAGTGTGTGTGAGTTTGTCCGAGTGTGTGCGTGTGTGTGTGCGAGTGTGTGCTAGTGTGCACGAGTGTTTGAGTGTGTGCGAGTGTGCCTGAGTAATTGTGTTTTTGATTGTGTGCGAGTGTTTCCGAGTGTGTGTGTGAGTGAGTAGGACTGTGTGTGCGAGTGTTTGCGAGTGTGTGTGCGAGCGTGTGTGTGCGAGTGTGTTCGAGTGTGTGCAATTGTGTGCGAGTGTGTGTGTGCGAGTGCGAGTCCATATGAGTGAGTGTGTGAATGTGTGCGAGTGTGTGCCAGTGTGTGTGTGCGAGTGTGTGTACGAGTGTGTGCATGCGAGTGTGTGCGAGTGTGTATGAGTGTATGTGCGAGTGTGTGTGCGAGTGTGTGCGAGTGTGTGTGCGAGTGTGTGTGTTCGCGTGTGTGCGAGTGTGTGTGCGAGTGCGTACGAGTGTGTGCGCGAGTGCGTACGAGTGTGTGTGAGTGTGCACGAGTGAGTGCGTGTGAGTGTGTGCGAGTGTGTGTGTGCGCGCGAGTGTGTGAGTGTGTGTGCGAATGTGTGTGCGTGTGAGTGTGTGCGAGTGTGTATGAGTGTATGTGCGAGTGTGTGCCAGTGTGTGTGAGTGTGGGTGTGTGAGTGTGTGCAAGGGTGTGCGAGTGAGTGTGTGCGAGTGTGTGTGTGCGAGTGTGTGTGTGTGAGTGTGTGTGCAATTGTGTATGAGTGTGTGCGAGTGTGTGTGAGTTTGTGCAAGTGTGTGTGTGTGCGTGCGAGTGCGTGCGAGTGAGTGCGAGTGTGTGCGAGTTTGTGTATGCGAGTGTGTGTGCGATTGTGTATGAGTGTGTGCGAGTGGGAGTGAGTTTGTGCGAGTGTGTGCTAGTGTGCACGAGTGTTTGAGTGTGTGCGAGTGTGCCTGAGTAAGTGTGTGTGTGATTGTGTGCGAGTGTTTCCGAGTGTGTGTGTGAGTGAGTAAGACTGTGTGTGTGAGTGTGTGCGAGTGTGTGTGCGAGCGTGTGTGTTCGAGTGTGTTTGAGTGTGTGCAATTGTGTGCGACTGTGTGTGTGCGAGTGTGAGTGCGTATGAGTGAGTGTGTGAATGTGTGCGAGTGTGTGACAGTGTGTGTGTGCGAGTGTGTGTATGAGTGTGTGCGAGTGTGTGCGTGCGAGTGTGTATGAGTGTATGTGCGAGTGTGTGCGCGAGTGTGTGTGCGAGTGTGTGTGTTCGAGTGTGTGCAAGTGTGTGCGAGTGTGTGTGCGATTGCGTATGAGTGTGTTCGAGTGTGCACGAGTGTGTGCGTGTGAGTGTGTGCGAGTGTGCATGAGTGAGTGTATGTGAGTGTGTGCGTGTGTGCGAGTTTGTGTGCGAGTGAGTGTGTGCGAGTGTGCTCGAGTGAATGGGTGCGAGTGTGTGCGAGTGTGTGCGAGTGAGTGCAAGTGTGTGCGAGTATGTGGGTGTGAGTGTGTGCAAGTGTGTGCGAGTGTGTGTGAATGTGTGTTTGAGTGTGTGAGTGTGTGTGCGAGTGTGTGCAAGTGTGTGCAAGTGTGTGGGTGCGAGTGTGTGCAAGTGTGTGCGAGTGTGTGTGAATGTGTGTTCGAGTGTTTGCGAGTGTGTGCGTGCGAGTATGTGCAAGTGTGCTCGAGTGAATGGGTGCGAGTGTGTGCGAGTGTGTGTGAGTGTGTGCGAGTGAGTGTGTGCGAGTGTGTATGAGTGAGTGTGTGTGAGTGTGTGCGAGTTTGTGTGTGAGTGTGTGCGAGTGAGTGTGTGCGAATGTGTGCGAGTGAGTGTGTGCAAGTGTTTGCGAGTGTGTGTGTGAGTGTGTCTGTGAGTGTGTGCGTGCGAGTGTGTGCATGCGAGTGTGTGCAAGTGTGTGTGAGTGTGTGTGCGAATGTGTGTGTGTGTGCGAGTGTGCGTGAGTGTGTGTGAGTGTGTGTGTGTGTAGGACTGTATGTGCGAGTGTGTGCGAGTGTATTCGAGTGTGTGTGAGTGTGTGCGAGTGTGTGTGCGAGAGTGTGCTAGTGTGTGTGAGTGTGTGTGCGAGTGTGTGTGTGCACGCGAATGTGTGCGAGTGTGTGAGTGTGTGTGCGAATGTGTGTGCGTGTGAGTGTGTGCGAGTGTGTATGAGTGTATGTGCGCGTGTGTGCGAGTGTGTGTGTGCGAGTGTGTGCAAGTGTGTGCGAGTGAGTGTGTGCGAGTGTGTGCGAGGGTGTGCGAGTGTGTGTGTGCGAGTGTGTGTGCGAGTGTGTGTGCAATTGTGTATGAGTGTGTGCGAGTGTGTGTGAGTTTGTGCAAGTGTGTGCGTGTGTGCGTGCGAGTGCGTGCGAGTGCGTGCGAGTGAGTGCGAGTGTGTGTATGCGAGTGTGTGTGCGATTGTGTATGAGTGTGTGCGAGTGTGTGTGAGTTTGTCCGAGTGTGTGCGTGTGTGTGTGCGAGTGTGTGCTAGTGTGCACGAGTGTTTGAGTGTGTGCGAGTGTGCCTGAGTAATTGTGTTTTTGATTGTGTGCGAGTGTTTCCGAGTGTGTGTGTGAGTGAGTAGGACTGTGTGTGCGAGTGTTTGCGAGTGTGTGTGCGAGCGTGTGTGTGCGAGTGTGTTCGAGTGTGTGCAATTGTGTGCGAGTGTGTGTGTGCGAGTGCGAGTCCATATGAGTGAGTGTGTGAATGTGTGCGAGTGTGTGCCAGTGTGTGTGTGCGAGTGTGTGTACGAGGGTGTGCATGCGAGTGTGTGCGAGTGTGTATGAGTGTATGTGCGAGTGTGTGTGCGAGTGTGTGCGAGTGTGTGTGCGAGTGTGTGTGTTCGCGTGTGTGCGAGTGTGTGTGCGAGTGTGTGCTAGTGTGCACGAGTGTTTGAGTGTGTGCGAGTGTGCCTGAGTAATTGTGTTTTTGATTGTGTGCGAGTGTTTCCGAGTGTGTGTGTGAGTGAGTAGGACTGTGTGTGCGAGTGTTTGCGAGTGTGTGTGCGAGCGTGTGTGTGCGAGTGTGTTCGAGTGTGTGCAATTGTGTGCGAGTGTGTGTGTGCGAGTGCGAGTCCATATGAGTGAGTGTGTGAATGTGTGCGAGTGTGTGCCAGTGTGTGTGTGCGAGTGTGTGTACGAGGGTGTGCATGCGAGTGTGTGCGAGTGTGTATGAGTGTATGTGCAAGTGTGTGTGCGAGTGTGTGCGAGTGTGTGTGCGAGTGTGTGTGTTCGCGTGTGTGCGAGTGTGTGTGCGAGTGCGTACGAGTGTGTGTGAGTGTGCACGAGTGAGTGCGTGTGAGTGTGTGCGAGTGTGTGTGTGTGCGCGAGTGTGTGTGCGAATGTGTGTGCGTGTGAGTGTGTGCGAGTGTGTATGAGTGTATGTGCGAGTGTGTGCCAGTGTGTGTGAGTGTGGGTGTATGAGTGTGTGCAAGTGTGTGCGAGTGAGTGTGTGCGAGTGAGTGCGAGAGTGTGCGAGTGTGTGTGTGCGAGTGTGTGTGTGCGAGTGTGTGTGTGTGAGTGTGTGTGCAATTGTGTATGAGTGTGTGCGAGTGTGTGTGAGTTTGTGCAAGTGTGTGTGTGTGCGTGCGAGTGCGTGCGAGTGAGTGCGAGTGTGTGCGAGTGTGTGTATGCGAGTGTGTGTGCGATTGTGTATGAGTGTGTGCGAGTGTGAGTGAGTTTGTGCAAGTGTGTGCTAGTGTGCATGAGTGTTTGAGTGTGTGCGAGTGTGCCTGAGAAAGTGTGTGTGTGATTGTGTGCAAGTGTTTCCGAGTGTGTGTGTGAGTGAGTAAGACTGTGTGTGCGAGTGTGTGCGAGTGTGTGTGCGAGCGTGTGTGTTCGAGTGTGTTTGAGTGTGTGCAATTGTGTGCGACTGTGTGTGTGCGAGTGTGAGTGCGTATGAGTGAGTGTGTGAATGTGTGCGAGTGTGTGACAGTGTGTGTGTGCGAGTGTGTGTACGAGTGTGTGCGAGTGTGTGCGTGCGAGTGTGTATGAGTGTATGTGCGAGTGTGTGCGCGAGTGTGTGTGCGAGTGTGTGTGTTCGAGTGTGTGCAAGTGTGTGCGAGTGTGTGTGCGATTGCGTATGAGTGTGTTCGAGTGTGCACGAGTGTGTGCGTGTGAGTGGGTGCGAGTGTGTGCGTGCGAGTGTGTGCGAGTGTACTCGAGTGAGTGGGTGTGAGTGTGTGCGAGTGTGCATGAGTGAGTGTATGTGAGTGTGTGCGTGTGTGCGAGTTTGTGTGCGAGTGAGTGTGTGCGAGTGTGCTCGAGTGAATGGGTGCGAGTGTGTGCGAGTGTGTGCGAGTGAGTGCAAGTGTGTGCGAGTATGTGGGTGTGAGTGTGTGCAAGTGTGTGCGAGTGTGTGTGAATGTGTGTTTGAGTGTGTGAGTGTGTGTGCGAGTGTGTGCAAGTGTGTGCAAGTGTGTGGGTGCGAGTGTGTGCAAGTGTGTGCGAGTGTGTGTGAATGTGTGTTCGAGTGTTTGCGAGTGTGTGCGTGCGAGTATGTGCAAGTGTGCTCGAGTGAATGGGTGCGAGTGTGTGCGAGTGTGTGTGAGTGTGTGCGAGTGAGTGTGTGCGAGTGTGTATGAGTGAGTGTGTGTGAGTGTGTGCGAGTTTGTGTGTGAGTGTGTGCGAGTGAGTGTGTGCGAATGTGTGCGAGTGAGTGTGTGCAAGTGTTTGCGAGTTTGTGTGTGAGTGTGTCTGTGAGTGTGTGCGTGCGAGTGTGTGCATGCGAGTGTGTGCAAGTGTGTGTGAGTGTGTGTGCGAATGTGTGTGTGTGTGCGAGTGTGCGTGAGTGTGTGTGAGTGTGTGTGTGTGTAGGACTGTATGTGCGAGTGTGTGCGAGTGTATTCGAGTGTGTGTGAGTGTGTGCGAGTGTGTGTGCGAGAGTGTGCTAGTGTGTGTGAGTGTGTGTGCGAGTGTGTGTGTGCGAGTGTGTTCGATTGTGTATGAGTGAGTGTGTGCGAGTGTGTGTGTGTGCGAGTGTGTGCGAGTGTGTGAGTGTGTGCGAGTGTGTGTGTGAGTGTGTGCGAGTGTGTGCGATTGTGTGTGTGAGTGTGTAGGACTGTATGTGCGAGTGTGTGCGAGTGTGTATGAGTGTGTGTCCGAGTGTGTACAAGTGTGTGCGAGTCAGTGTTTGCGAGTGTGTACAAGTGTGTGCGAGTGAGTGTGTGCGAGTGAGTGTGTGTGAGTGTGTGTGCGAGTGTGTGTGTGTGTGCGAGTGTGTGTGCGAGTATATGCGAGTGTGTGTGACTGTGTGTTTGTGAGTGTGTGTGAGAGTGAGTGTGTGCGAGTGTGTGTGTGTGAGAGTGTGTGTGCGAGTGCGAGTGTGTGTGAGTGTGCATGAGTGTGTGCGTGTGTGTGTGCGAGTGTGTGTGCGTGTGTGCGTGCGAGTGAGTGCGGGTGTGTGCGAGTGTGTGTATGCGAGTGTGTGTGTGATTGTGTATGAGTGTGTGCGAGTGTGTGTGAGTTTGTGCGAGTGTGTGCGTGTGTGTGCGAGTGCGTGCGAGTGCGCGCAAATGTGTGCGAGAGTGTGCGAGTGTGGGCATGCGAGTGTGTGCTAGTGTGCGTCAGTGTGTGAGTGTGTGCGAGTGTGCGTGAGTAAGTGTGTGTGTGAGTGCGTGCGAGTGTTTCCGAGTGTGTGTGTGAGTGTGTAGGACTGTGTGTGCGAGTGTGTGCGAGTGTGTGTGCGAGTGTGCGCGAGTGTGTGCATGTGTGTGTGCGAGTGTGTGTGCAAGTGTGTGTGTACGAGTGTGTTCGAGTGTGTTCAATTGTATGTGAGTGTGTGTGCCAGTGCGTATGAGTGAGTGTGTGCGAGTTTGTGCGAGTGTGTGTTTGCGAGTGTGTGTGCGAGTGTGTGCGAGTGTGTATGTGTGTATGTGCGAGTGTGTGTGAGTGTGTGTGCGAGTGTGTTTTAGAGTGTGTGCAAGTGTGTGCGAATGTGTGTGCATACGAGTGTGTGCGAGTGTGCACAAGTGTGTGCGTGTGAGTGTGTGCGAGTGTGTGCGTGCGAGTGTGTCCTCGAGTGAGTGGGTGCGAGTGTGTGCGAGTGTGCATGAGTGTGTGCGTGTAAGTGTGTGCGTGCGAGTGTGTGCGAATGTGTGCGAGTGTGTGCGAGTGTGTGCGTGCGAGTGTGTGCGTGCAAGTGTTTGCGTGTGAGTGTGTGTGAGTGTGTGCAAGTGTGTGTGAGTGTTTGTGCGAGTGTGTGCGAGTGTGTGCAAATGTGCCCGAGTGTGCGCGAGTGTGTGCGAGTGTGTGCGAGTGTGTGCGAGTGTGTATGAGTGAGTGTGTGTGAGTGTGTGCGAGTTTGTGTGCTTGTGAGTGTGTGCGAATGTGTGCAAGTGTGTGCGAGTGTGTGTGTGAGTGTGTGTGCGAGTGTGCGTGCGAGTGTGTGTGAGTGTGTGCGAGTGTGTGTGAGTGTGTGCGAGTGTGTGTGCGAGTGTGTGTGCAAATGTACCCGAGTGTGCACGAGTGTGCACGAGTGAGTGGGTGCGAGTGTGTGCGTGTGAGTGTGTGCGAGCTTGTGCGAGTGTGTGAGTGTGTGTGCGAGAGTGTGTGCATGTGTGTGTGCGAGTGTGTATGAGTGTGTGTGCGAGTGTGTGCAAGTGTGTGCGAGTGTGTGGGTGCGAGTGTGTGCAAGTGTGTGCGAGTGTGTGTGAATGTGTGTTCGAGTGTGTGCGAGTGTGTGTGAGTGTGTGTACGAGTGTGTGCAAGTGTGTTCGAGTGTGTGGGTGCGAGTGTGTGCAAGTGTGTGTGAGTGTGTGTGAATGTGTGTTCGAGTGTGTGCGAGTTTGTGCGAGTGTGCTCGAGTGAAAGGGTGCGAGTTTGTGCGAGTGTGTGTGAGTGTGTGCGAGTGAGTGTGTGAGAGTGTGTATGAGTGAGTGTGTGTGAGTGTGTGCGAGTTTGTGTGCGAGTGTGTGCGAGTGAGTGTGTGCGAATGTGTGCGAGTGAGTGTGTGCGAGTGTTTGCGAGTGTGTGTGCGAGTGTGTGCGTGCGAGTGTGTGCGAGTGTGTGTGAGTGTGTGTGCGAATGTGTGTGTGTGCGTGAGTGTGTGCGAGTGTGTGTGTGAGTGTGTAGGACTGTATGTGCGAGTGTGTGCGAGTGTGTTCGAGTGTGTGTGAGTGTATGCGAGTGTGTGTGCGAGTGTGTGTGCGAGAGTGTGTGAGTGTGTGTGAGTGTGTGTGTGCGAGTGTGTTCGATTGTGTATGAGTGAGTGTGTGCGAGTGTGTGTGTGCGAGTGTGTGCGAGTGTGTGCGAGTATGTGTGAGTGTGTGCGAGTGTGTGTGTGAGTGTGTGAGAGTGTGTGCGATTGTGTGTGTGAGTGTGTAGGACTGTATGTGCGAGTGTGTGCGAGTGTGTATGAGTGTGTGCGCGAGTGTGCGCGAGTGTGTGCGAGTGTGTGCGAGTGTGTATGAGTGAGTGTGTGTGAGTGTGTGCGAGTTTGTGTGCTTGTGAGTGTGTGCAAATGTGTGCAAGTGTGTGCGAGTGTGTGTGTGTGAGTGTGTGTGCGAGTGTGCGTGCGAGTGTGTGTGAGTGTGTGCGAGTGTGTGTGAGTGTGTGCGAGTGTGTGTGCGAGTGTGTGTGCAAATGTACCCGAGTGTGCACGAGTGTGCACGAGTGAGTGGGTGCGAGTGTGTTCGAGTGTGTGCGTGTGAGTGTGTGCGAGCTTGTGCGAGTGCGTGAGTGTGTGTGCGAGAGTGTGTGCATGTGTGTGTGCGAGTGTGTGCGAGTGTGTATGAGTGTGTGTGCGAGTGTGTGCAAGTGTGTGCGAGTGTGTGGGTGCGAGTGTGTGCAAGTGTGTGCGAGTGTGTGTGAATGTGTGTTCGAGTGTGTGTGAGTGTGTGTGCGAGTGTGTGCAAGTGTGTTCGAGTGTGTGGGTGCGACTGTGTGCAAGTGTGTGCGAGTGTGTGTGAATGTGTGTTCGAGTGTGTGCGAGTGTGTGCGTGCGAGTGTGTGCGAGTGTGCTCGAGTGAATGGGTGCGATTGTGTGCGAGTGTGTGTGAGTGTGTGCGAGTGAGTGTGTGCGAGTGTGTATGAGTGAGTGTGTGTGAGTGTGTGCGAGTTTGTGTGCGAGTGTGTGCGAGTGAGTGTGTGCGAATGTGTGCGAGTGAGTGTGTGCGAGTGTTTGCGAGTGTGTGTGCGAGTGTGTGTGCGAGTGTGTGTGTGCGAGTGTGTGCGAGTGTGTGTGAGTGTGTGTGCGAATGTGTGTGTGTGCGTGAGTGTGTGCGAGTGTGTGTGAGTGTGTAGGACTGTATGTGCGAGTGTGTGCGAGTGTGTATGAGTGTGTGTGCGAGTGTGTGTGCGAATGTGTGCGAGTGTGTGCGTGCGAGTGTGCGCGAGTGTACGCGAGTGTGTGCGTTTGAGTGTGTGCGTGTGAGTTTGTGCGAGTGTGCTTGAGTGAGTGTGTGCGAGTGTGTGCGATTGTATGTGAGTGTGTGCGAGTGAGTGTGTGCGAGTGTGTATGAGTGAGTGTGTGTGAGTGTGTGTGTGTGTGAGTTTGTGTGCGAGTGTGTACGAGTGAGTGTGTGCGAATGTGTGCGAGTGTGTGTGTGTGCGTGCGAGTGTGTGCATGCGAGTGAGTGCGAGTGTGTGCGTGCGAGTGTGTGAGTGTGTGTGCAAGTTTATGTGCATGTGAGTGTGTGTGAGTGTGTATGAGTGTATGTGCGAGTGTGTGCGAGTGTGTGTGAGTGTGTATGTGTGTGTGCGAGTGTGTGCAAGTGTGTGCGAGTGAGTGTGTGCGAGAGTGTGCGAGTAAGTGCAAGTGTGTGTGTGCGATTGTGTATGAGTGTGTGCGAGTGTGTGTGCGAGTTTGTGCGAGTGTGTAAGTGTGTGCGTGCGAGTGCGTGCGAGTGAGTGTGAGTGTGTGCAAATGTGTGCGAGAGTGTGCAAGTGTGGGCGTGCGAGTGTGTGCTAGTGTGTGCGAGTGTGTGAGTGTGTTCGAGTGTGCGCGAGTGTATTCGTGTGAGTGAGTGTGTGTGTGAGTGTGTGCGAGTGTTTGCGAGTGTGTGTGTGAGTGTGTAGGACTGTGTGTGCGAGTGTGTGCGAGTGTGTGCGAGTGTGTGTGCGAGTGTGTGTGCGAGTGTGTGTGCGAGTGTGTGCGATTGTGTGTGTGAGTGTGTAGGACTGTATGTGCGAGTGTGTGTGAGTGTGTATGAGTGTGTGTTTAAGTGTGTGCAAGTGTGTGCGAGTGTGTGCGAGTGTGTGTGTGCGAGTGTGTGTGCGAGTGTGTGCGAGTGTGTGTGCGAGTGTGTGTGCGAGTGTGTGCGAGTGTGTGTGCGAGTGTGTGCGATTGTGTGAGTGAGTGTGTAGGACTGTATGTGCGAGTGTGTGTGAGTGTGTATGAGTGTGTGTGCAAGTGTGTGCAAGTGTGTGCGTGCGAGTGTGTGCGAGTGTGTGCGTGCGAGTGTGTGAGTGTGTGTGCAAGTTTGTGTGCATGTGAGTGTGTGTGAGTGTGTATGAGTGTATGTGCGAGTGTGTGCGAGTGTGTGTGAGTGTGTATGTGTGTGTGTGCGAGTGTGTGCAAGTGTGTGCGAGTGAGTGTGTGCGAGAGTGTGCGAGTAAGTGCAAGTGTGTGTGTGCGATTGTGTATGAGTGTGTGCGAGTGTGTGTGTGAGTTTGTGCGAGTGTGTAAGTGTGTGCGTGCGAGTGCGTGCGAGTGAGTGTGAGTGTGTGCAAATGTGTGCGAGAGTGTGCAAGTGTGGGCGTGCGAGTGTGTGCTAGTGTGTGCGAGTGTGTGAGTGTGTTCGAGTGTGCGTGAGTGTATTCGTGTGAGTGAGTGTGTGTGTGAGTGTGTGCGAGTGTTTGCGAGTGTGTGTGTGAGTGTGTAGGACTGTGTGTGCGAGTGTGTGTGAGTGTGTGCGAGTGTGTGTGCGAGTGTGTGTGCGAGTGTGTGTGCGAGTGTGTGCGATTGTGTGTGTGAGTGTGTAGGACTGTATGTGCGAGTGTGTGTGAGTGTGTATGAGTGTGTGTGCAAGTGTGTGCAAGTGTGTGCGAGTGTGTGCGAGTGTGTGTGTGTGAGTGTGTGTGCGAGTGTGTGCGAGTGTGTGTGCGAGTGTGTGTGCGAGTGTGTGTGCGAGTGTGTGCGAGTGTGTGTGCGAGTGTGTGCGATTGTGTGTGTGAGTGTGTAGGACTGCATGTGCGAGTGTGTGCGAGTGTGTATGAGTGTGTGTGTGAGTGTGTGCAAGTGTGTGCGAGTGAGTGTGTGTGAGTGTGTGTGCGAGTGTGTGTGCGAGTGTGTGCGAGTGTGTGCGATTGTGTGTGAGAGTGTGTATGCGAGTGTGTGCAAGTGTGTGCGAGTGTGTGCGAGTGTGTGTGTGTGAGTGTGCGCGAGTGTGTGCGAGTGTGTGTTTGCGAGTGTGTGCATGTGTGTGCGAGTGTGTGCGAGTGTGTGCAAGTGTGTGCGTGCGAGTGTGTGTGCGAGTGTGTGTGTGCGAGTGTGTGTGCGAGTGTGTGCAAGTGTGTGCGAGTGAGTGTGTGCGAGTGTGTGTGCGAGTTTGTGCGAGTGTGTGCGTGCGAGTGCGTGCGAGAGCGTGCGAGTGAGTGTGAGTGTGTGCAAATGTGTGCGAGAGTGTGCAAGTGTGGGCGTGCGAGTGTGTGCTAGTGTGCGCGAGTGTGTGAGTGTGTGAGTGTGCGCGAGTGTATGCATGTGAGTGAGTGTGTGTGTGAGTGTGTGCGAGTGTTTGCGAGTGTGTGTGTGAGTGTGTAGGACTGTGTGTGCGAGTGTGTGTGTTCGAGTGTGTTCGAGTGTGTGCACGTGTGTGCGAGTGTGTGCGTGTGTGTATGAGTGTGTGTGCGAGTGTGTGCGAGTGTGTGTGCGAGTGTGTGTGCGAGTGTGTGCCAGTGTGTGCGAGTGTGTATGATTGTGTGTGCAAGTGTGTGTGAGTGTGTGCGATTGTGTGTGTGAGTGTGTAGGACTGTATGTGCGAGTGTGTGTGAGTGTTTATGAGTGTGTGTGCAAGTGTGTGCAAGTGTGTGCGAGTGTGTGCGAGTGTGTGTGTGCGAGTGTGTGTGCGAGTGTGTGCGAGTGTGTGTGCGAGTGTATGTGCGAGTGTGTGTGCGAGTGTGTGTGCGAGTGTGTGCGATTGTGTGTGTGAGTGTGTAGGACTGTATGTGCGAGTGTGTGTGAGTGTGTATGAGTGTGTGTGCAAGTGTGTGCAAGTGTGTGCGAGTGTGTGCGAGTGTGTGTGTGTGAGTGTGCGCGAGTGTGTGCGAGTGTGTGTTTGCGAGTGTGTGCATGTGTGTGCGAGTGTGTGCGAGTGTGTGCAAGTGTGTGCGTGCGAGTGTGTGTGCGAGTGTGTGTGTGCGAGTGTGTGTGTGAGTGTGTAGGACTGTATGTGCGAGTGTGTGCGAGTGTGTATGAGTGTGTGTGCGAGTGTGTGTGCGAATGTGTGCGAGTGTGTGCGTGCGAGTGTGCGCGAGTGTACGCGAGTGTGTGCGTTTGAGTGTGTGCGAGTGTGTGCGTGTGAGTTTGTGCGAGTGTGCTTGAGTGAGTGTGTGCGAGTGTGTGCGATTGTATGTGAGTGTGTGCGAGTGAGTGTGTGCGAGTGTGTATGAGTGGGTGTGTGTGAGTGTGTGCGTGTGTGTGAGTTTGTGTGCGAGTGTGTACGAGTGAGTGTGTGCGAATGTGTGCGAGTGTCTGCGAGTGTGTGTGTGCGTGCGAGTGTGTACGTGCGAGTGTGTGCGTGCGAGTGTGTGAGTGTGTGTGCAAGTTTGTGTGCATGTGAGTGTGTGTGAGTGTGTATGAGTGTATGTGCGAGTGTGTGCGAGTGTGTGTGAGTGTGTATGTGTGTGTGTGCGAGTGTGTGCAAGTGTGTGCGAGTGAGTGTGTGCGAGAGTGTGCGAGTAAGTGCAAGTGTGTGTGTGCGATTGTGTATGAGTGTGTGCGAGTGTGTGTGCGAGTTTGTGCGAGTGTGTAAGTGTGTGCGTGCGAGTGCGTGCGAGTGAGTGTGAGTGTGTGCAAATGTGTGCGAGAGTGTGCAAGTGTGGGCGTGCGAGTGTGTGCTAGTGTGCGCGAGTGTGTGAGTGTGTTCGAGTGTGCGCGAGTGTATTCGTGTGAGTGAGTGTGTGTGTGAGTGTGTGCGAGTGTTTGCGAGTGTGTGTGTGAGTGTGTAGGACTGTGTGTGCGAGTGTGTGTGCGAGTGTGTGCGAGTGTGTGTGCGTGTGTGTGTGCGAGTGTGTGCGATTGTGTGTGTGAGTGTGTAGGACTGTATGTGCGAGTGTGTGTGAGTGTGTATGAGTGTGTGTGCAAGTGTGTGCAAGTGTGTGCGAGTGTGTGTGTGCGAGTGTGTGTGCGAGTGTGTGCGAGTGTGTGTGCGAGTGTGTGTGCGAGTGTGTGCGATTGTGTGTGTGAGTGTGTAGGACTGTATGTGCGAGCGTGTGTGAGTGTGTATGAGTGTGTGTGCAAGTGTGTGCAAGTATGTGCGAGTGTGTGCGAGTGTGTGTGTGTGAGTGTGCGCGAGCGTGTGCGAGTGTGTGTTTGCGAGTGTGTGCGAGTGTGTGCGAGTGTGTGCAAGTGTGTGCGTGCGAGTGTGTGTGCGAGTGTGTGTGTGCGAGTGTGTGTGCGAGTGTGTGCAAGTGTGTGCGAGTGAGTGTGTGCGAGTGTGTGTGCGAGTTTGTGCGAGTGTGTGCGTGCGAGTGCATGTGAGAGCGTGCGAGTGAGTGTGAGTGTGTGCAAATGTGTGCGAGTGTGTGCAAGTGTGTGCGTGCGAGTGTGTGTGCGAGTGTGTGTGTGCGAGTGTGTGTGCGAGTGTGTGCAAGTGTGTGCGAGTGAGTGTGTGCGAGTGTGTGTGCGAGTTTGTGCGAGTGTGTGCGTGCGAGTGCATGCGAGAGCGTGCGAGTGAGTGTGAGTGTGTGCAAATGTGTGCGAGAGTGTACAAGTGTGGGCGTGCGAGTGTGTGCTAGTGTGCGCGAGTGTGTGAGTGTGTGAGTGTGCGCGAGTGTATGCATGTGAGTTAGTGTGTGTGTGAGTGTGTGCGAGTGTTTGCGAGTGTGTGTGTGAGTGTGTAGGACTGTGTGTGCGAGTGTGTGTGTTCGAGTGTGTTCGAGTGTGTGCACGTGTGTGCGAGTGTGTGCGTATGTGTATGAGTGTGTGTGCGAGTGTGTGTGCGAGTGTGTGTGCGAGTGTGTGCCAGTGTGCGCGAGTGTGTATGATTGTGTGTGCAAGTGTGTGTGAGTGTGTGCGATTGTGTGTGTGAGTGTGTAGGACTGTATGTGCGAGTGTGTGTGAGTGTGTATGAGTGTGTGTGCAAGTGTGTGCAAGTGTGTGCGAGTGTGTGCGAGTGTGTGTGTGCGAGTGTGTGTGCGAGTGTGTGCGAGTGTGTGTGCGAGTGTGTGTGCGAGTGTGTGTGCGAGTGTGTGCGAGTGTGTGTGCGAGTGTGTGCGATTGTGTGTGTGAGTGTGTAGGACTGTATGTGCGAGTGTGTGTGAGTGTGTATGAGTGTGTGTGCAAGTGTGTGCAAGTGTGTGCGAGTGTGTGTGTGAGTGTGCGCGAGTGTGTGCGAGTGTGTGTTTGCGAGTGTGTGCATGTGTGTGCGAGTGTGTGCGAGTGTGTGCAAGTGTGTGCGTGCGAGTGTGTGTGCGAGTGTGTGTGTGCGAGTGTGTGCAAGTGTGGGCGAGTGAGTGTGTGCGAGTGTGTGTGCGAGTTTGTGCGAGTGTGTGCGTGCGAGTGCGTGCGAGAGCGTGCGAGTGAGTGTGAGTGTGTGCAAATGTGTGCGAGAGTGTGCAAGTGTGGGCATGCGAGTGTGTGCTAGTGTGCGCGAGTGTGTGAGTGTGTGAGTGTGCGCGAGTGTATGCATGTGAGTGAGTGTGTGTGTGAGTGTGTGCAAGTGTTTGCGAGTGTGTGTGTGAGTGTGTAGGACTGTGTGTGCGAGTGTGTGTGTTCGAGTGTGTTCGAGTGTGTGCACGTGTGTGCGAGTGTGTGCGTGTGTGTATGAGTGTGTGTGCGAGTGTGTGCGAGTGTGTGTGCGAGTGTGTGCCAGTGTGTGCGAGTGTGTATGATTGTGTGTGCAAGTGTGTGTGAGTGTGTGCGAGTGTGTTCAAGCGTGTGCAAGTGTATGTGTGCGATTGTGTGTGAGTGTGTGTGCGAGTGTGCGTGAGTGTGTGCGAGTGTGTGTGTGTGAGTGTGTAGGACTGTATGTGCGAGTGTTTGCGAGTGTGTGCGAGTGTGTTTGAGTGTGTGTGAGTGTGTGCGAGTGTGTGCGAGTGTGTGTGCGAGTGTGTGTGTGCGAGTGTGTTCAATTGTGTAAGGTGAGTGTGTGCGAGTGTGTGTGTGAGTGAGTGTGTGCGAGTGTGTGTGCGAGTGTGTGTGCGAGTGTGTGTGCGAGTGTGTGTGATTGTGTGTGTGAGTGTGTAGGACTGTATGTGCGAGTGTGTGTGATTGTGTGTGAGTGTGTAGGACTGTATGTGCGAGTGTATGTGAGTGTGTATGAGTGTCTGTGCAAGTGTGTGCAAGTGCGTGTGAGTGTGTGCGTGCGAGTGTGTGCGAGTGTGCTCGAGTGACTCGGTGTGAGTATGTGCGAGTGTGTGTGAGTGTGTGCGAGTGTGTATGAGTGAGTGTGTGTGAGTGTGTGCGTGTGTGCGAGTTTGTGTGCGAGTGTGTGCGAGTGAGTGTGTGCGAATGTGTGCAAATGTGTACGAGTGTTTGCAAGTGTATGCGTGCGAGTGTGTGCGTGCGAGTGTGCGCGAGTGTGTGTGTGCGTGTGTGCGAGTGTGTGCGAGTGTGTGCAAGTGTGTGCGAGTGAGTGTGTGCGAGTGAGTGTGTGCGAGTGTGTGTACGAGTGTGTGTGTGCGTGCGAGTGCGAGTGTGTGTGAGTGTGTGCGAGTGTGTGCAAGTGTGTGCGAGTGAGTGTGTGCGAGTGAGTGTGTGCAAGTGTGTGCGTGCGAGTGTGTGCGTGCGAGTGTGTGCGAGTGTGTGTGAGTGTGTGCGAGTGTGTGTGTGCGAGTGAGTGCGAGTGTGTGCCAGTGTGTGCGTACGAGTGCGTGCAAATGAGTGCGAGTGTGTGTGAATGTGTGCGAGTGTGTGCGTGTGAGTGTGTGCGAGTGTGCGCGAGTGTGTGCGTGTGAGTGTGTGCGAGTGTGTGCGTGTGAGTTTGTGCGAGTGTGCTTGAGTGAGTGTGTGCGAGTGTGTGCGATTGTATGTGAGTGTGTGCGAGTGAGTGTGTGCGAGTGTGTATGAGTGAGTGTGTGTGAGTGTGTGCGTGTGTGTGAGTTTGTGTGCGAGTGTGTGCGAGTGAGTATGTGCGAATGTGTGCGAGTGTCTGCGAGTGTGTGTGTGCGTGCGAGTGTGTGCGTGCGAGTGTGTGCTTGCAAATGTGTGCGAGTGTGTGTGCAAGTTTGTGTGCATGTGAGTGTGTGCGAGTGTGTATGAGTGTATGTGCGAGTGTGTGCGAGTGTGTGCGAGTGTGTGTGCGAGTGTGTGTGAGTGTGTATGTGTGTGTGTGCGAGTGTGTGCAAGTGTGTGCAAGTGAGTGTGTGCAAGTGTGTGCGAGAGTGTGCGAGTGAGTGCAAGTGTGTGTGTGCGATTGTGTATGAGTGTGTGCGAGTGTGTGTGCGAGTTTGTGCGAGCGTGTGAGTGTGTGCGTGCGAGTGCGTGCGAGTGAGTGTGAATGTGTGCAAATGTGTGCGAGAGTGTGCAAGTGTGGGCGTGCGAGTGTGTGCTAGTGTGCGCGAGTGTGTGAGTGTGTGTGAGTGTGCGCGAGTGTATTCGTGTGAGTGAGTGTGTGTGTGAGTGTGCACGAGTGTTTGCGAGTGTGTGTGTGAGTGTGTAGGACTGTGTGTGCGAGTGTGTGCGAGTGTGTGTGTTCGAGTGTGTTCGAGTGTGTGCACATGTGTGCGAGTGTGTGCGTGTGTGTATGAGTGTGTGTGCAAGTGTGTGCGAGTGTGTGTGCGAGTGTGTGTGAGTGTGTGCAGTGTGTGCGTGCAAATGAATGCGAGTGTGCGCGAGTGTGTGCGTGTGTGTAAGAGTGTGTGTGAGTGTGTGCAAGTGTGTGTGAGTGTGTGTGAGTGTGTTCGAGTGTGTGCAAGTGTGTGTGCGAGTGTGTGTGCGAGTGTGCGTGAGTGTGTGCGAGTGTGTGTGCGAGTGTGTGTGTGTGTAGGACTGTATGTGCGAGTGTGTGCGAGTGTGTTCGAGTGTGTGTGAGTGTGTGCGAGTGTGTGTGCGAGATTGTGTGAGTGTGTGTGCGAGTTTGTGTGTGCGAGTGTGTTCAATTGTGTAAGAGTGAGTGTGTGCGAGTGTGTGTGTGCGAGTGTGTGTGCGAGTGTGTGCGAGTGTGTGTGCAATTGTGTGTGTGAGTGTGTAGGACTGTATGTGCGAGTGTGTGTGAGTGTGTATGAGTGTGTGTGCAAGTGTGTGCAAGTGTGTGCGAGTGTGGGTGTGTGAGTGTGCACGAGTGTGTGCGAATGTGTGTTTGCGAGTGTGTGCGAGTGTGTGCGAGTGTGTGCGAGTGTGTGCGAGTGTGTGCGAGTGTGTGCGTGCGAGTGTGTGTGCGAGTGTGTGTGTGTGAGTGTGTGCGAGTGTGTGTGTGCGAGTGTGTGCAAGTGTGTGCGAGTGAGTGTGTGCGAGTGTGTGTGCGAGTTTGTGAGAGTGTGTGAGTGTGTGCGTGCGAGTGCGTGCGAGAGAGTGCGAGTGAGTGTGAGTGTGTGCAAATGTGTGCGAGAGTGTGCAAGTGTGGGCGTGCTAGTGTGCGCGAGTGTGTGAGTGTGCGCGAGTGTATGCGTGTGAGTGAGTGTGTGTGTGCGAGTGTTTGCGAGTGTGTGTGTGAGTGTGTAGGACTGTGTGTGCGAGTGTGTGTGTTCGAGTGTGTTCGAGTGTGTGCGAGTGTGTGCGTGTGTGTATGAGTGTGTGTGCGAGTGTGTGCGAGTGTGTGTGCGAGTGTGTGAGTGTGTGCCAGTGTGTGCGTGCAAATGAATGCGAGTGTTTGCGAGTGTGCGAGAGTGTGTGCGTGTGTGTGCGAGTGTGTGCGAGTGTGTATGATTGTGTGTGCGAGTGTGTGCAAGTGTGTGTGAGTGTGTGCGAGTGTGTTCAAGTGTGTGCAAGTGTGTGTGTGCGATTGTGTGTGAGTGTGTGTGCGAGTGTGTGCGAGTGTGTGTGTGAGTGTGTAGGACTGTATGTGCGAGTGTTTGCGAGTGTGTATGTGCGAGTGTGTTCGATTGTGTAAGAGTATGTGTGTGCGAGTGTGTGTGTGAGTGAGTGTGTGCGAGTGTGTGCGAGTGTGTGTGGGAGTGTGTGTGCGAGTGTGTGTGCGAGTGTGTGTGATTGTGTGTGAGTGTGTAGGACTGTATGTGCGAGTGTGTGTGCGAGTGTGTGTGATTATGTGTGTGAGTGTGTAGGACTGTATGTGCGATTGTGTGTGAGTGTGTATGAGTGTGTGTGCAAGTGTGTGCAAGTGCGTGTGAGTGTGCGCGAGTGTGTGCGTGCGAGTGTGTGCGAGTGTGCTCGAGTGACTGGGTGTGAGTATGTGCGTGTGTGTGTGAGTGTGTGCGAGTGTGTATGAGTGAGTGTGTGTGAGTGTGTGCGTGTGTGCGAGTTTGTGTGCGAGTGTGTGCGAGTGAGTGTGTGCGAATGTGTGCAAATGTGTGCGAGTGTTTGCGAGTGTATGCGTGCGAGTGTGTGTGTGCGAGTGTGCGCGAGTGTCTGTGTGCGTGTGTGCGAGTGTGTGCGAGGGAGTGTGAGTGAGTGAGTGCGAGGGTGTGCGAGTGTGTGTGTGCGAGTGTGTGCGAGTGTATGCATGCGAGTGTGTGCGTGTGAGTGTGTGCGAGTGTATGTGCGAGTGTGTGCAAGTGTGTGCGAGGGAGTGTGAGTGAGTGAGTGCGAGTGTGTGCGAGTGTGTGCAAATGTGTGCGAGTGTGTGTGTTCGAGTGTGTGTGTGCGATTGTGTATGGTGTGTGCGAGTGTGTGTGCGAGTGTGTATGAGTGTGTGCGCGAGTGTGTGCGAGTGTGTGCGAGTGTGTGCGAGTGTGTGCGAGTGAGTGTGTGTGAGTGTGTGCGAGTTTGTGTGCTTGTGAGTGTGTGCGAATGTGTGCAAGTGTGTGCGAGTGTGTGTGTGAGTGTGTGTGCGAGTGTGCGTGCGAGTGTGTGTGAGTGTGTGCGAGTGTGTGTGAGAGTGTGCGAGTGTGTGTGCGAGTGTGTGTGCAAATGTACCCGAGTGTGCACGAGTGTGCACGAGTGAGTGGGTGCGAATGTGTGCGAGTGTGTGCGTGTGAGTGTGTGCGAGCTTGTGCGAGTGTGTGAGTGTGTGTGCGAGAGTGTGTGCATGTGTGTGTGCGAGTGTGTGCGAGTGTGTATGAGTGTGTGTGCGAGTGTGTGCAAGTGTGTGCAAGTGTGTGGGTGCGAGTGTGTGCAAGTGTGTACGAGTGTGTGTGAATGTGTGTTCGAGTGTGTGTGAGTGTGTGTGCGAGTGTGTGCAAGTGTGTTCGAGTGTGTGGGTGCGACTGTGTGCAAGTGTGTGCGAGTGTGTATGAATGTGTGTTCGAGTGTGTGCGTGCGAGTGTGTGCGAGTGTGCTCGAGTGAATGGGTGCGAGTGTGTGTGAGTGTGTGCGAGTGAGTGTGTGCGAGTGTGTATGAGTGAGTGTGTGTGAGTGTGTGCGAGTTTGTGTGCGAGTGTGTGCGAGTGAGTGTGTGCGAATGTGTGCGAGTGAGTGTGTGCGAGTGTTTGCGAGTGTGTGTGCGAGTGTGTGTGCGAGTGTGTGTGTGAGTGTGTGCGTGCGAGTGTGTGCGAGTGTGTGTGAGTGTGTGTGCGAATGTGTGTGTGTGCGTGAGTGTGTGCGAGTGTGTGTGTGAGTGTGTAGGACTGTATGTGCAAGTGTGTGCGAGTGTGTATGAGTGTGTGTGAGAGTGTGTATGAGTGTATGTGTGAGTGTGTGTGCGAATGTGTGCGAGTGTGTGCGTGCGAGTGTGCGCGAGTGTACGCGAGTGTGTGCGTTTGAGTGTGTGCGAGTGTGTGCGTGTGAGTTTGTGCGAGTGTGCTTGAGTGAGTGTGTGCGAGTGTGTGCGATTGTATGTGAGTGTGTGCGAGTGAGTGTGTGCAAGTGTGTATGAGTGAGTGTGTGTGAGTGTGTGCGTGTGTGTGAGTTTGTGTGCGAGTGTGTACGAGTGAGTGTGTGCGAATGTGTGCGAGTGTCTGCGAGTGTGTGTGTGCGTGCGAGTGTGTGCGAGTGTGTGCGTGCGAGTGTGTGAGTGTGTGTGCAAGTTTGTGTGCATGTGAGTGTGTGTGAGTGTGTATGAGTGTATGTGCGAGTGTGTGCGAGTGTGTGTGAGTGTGTATGTGTGTGTGTGCGAGTGTGTGCAAGTGTGTGCGAGTGAGTGTGTGCGAGAGTGTGCGAGTAAGTGCAAGTGTGTGTGTGCGATTGTGTATGAGTGTGTGCGAGTGTGTGTGCGAGTTTGTGCGAGTGTGTAAGTGTGTGCGTGCGAGTGCGTGCGAGTGAGTGTGAGTGTGTGCAAATGTGTGCGAGAGTGTGCAAGTGTGGGCGTGCGAGTGTGTGCTAGTGTGCGCGAGTGTGTGAGTGTGTTCGAGTGTGCGCGAGTGTATTCGTGTGAGTGAGTGTGTGTGCGAGTGTTTGCGAGTGTGTGAGTGTGTAGGACTGTGTGTGCGAGTGTGTGTGCGAGTGTGTGCGAGTGTGTGTGCGAGTGTGTGTGCGAGTGTGTGTGCGAGTGTGTGTGATTGTGTGTGTGAGTGTGTAGGACTGTATGTGCGAGTGTGTGTGAGTGTGTATGAGTGTGTGTGCAAGTGTGTGCAAGTGTGTGCGAGTGTGTGCGAGTGTGTGTGTGCGAGTGTTTGCGAGTGTGTGTGTGAGTGTGTAGGACTGTGTGTGCGAGTGTGTGTGCGAGTGTGTGTGCGAGTGTGTGTGCGAGTGTGTGCGATTGTGTGTGTGAGTGTGTAGGACTGTATGTGCGAGTGTGTGTGAGTGTGTATGAGTGTGTGTGCAAGTGTGTGCAAGTGTGTGCGAGTGTGTGTGTGAGTGTGCGCGAGTGTGTGCGAGTGTGTGTTTGCGAGTGTGTGCATGTGTGTGCGAGTGTGTGCGAGTGTGTGCAAGTGTGTGCGTGCGAGTGTGTGTGCGAGTGTGTGCGTGCGAGTGTGTGTGCGAGTGTGTGCAAGTGTGTGCGAGTGAGTGTGTGCGAGTGTGTGTGCGAGTTTGTGCGAGTGTGTGCATGCGAGTGCGTGCGAGAGCGTGCGAGTGAGTGTGAGTGTGTGCAAATGTGTGCGAGAGTGTGCAAGTGTGGGCGTGCGAGTGTGTGCTAGTGTGCGCGAGTGTGTGAGTGTGTGAGTGTGCGCGAGTGTATGCATGTGAGTGAGTGTGTGTGTGAGTGTGTGCGAGTGTTTGCGAGTGTGTGTGTGAGTGTGTAGGACTGTGTGTGCGAGTGTGTGTGTTCGAGTGTGTTCGAGTGTGTGCACGTGTGTGCGAGTGTGTGCGTGTGTGTATGAGTGTGTGTGCGAGTGTGTGCGAGTGTGTGTGCGAGTGTGTGTGCGAGTGTGTGCCAGTGTGTGCGAGTGTGTATGATTGTGTGTGCAAGTGTGTGTGAGTGTGTGCGAGTGTGTTCAAGTGTGTGCAAGTGTGTGTGCGATTGTGTGTGAGTTTGTGTGCGAGTGTGCGTGAGTGTGTGCGAGTGTGTGTGTGTGAGTGTGTAGGACTGTATGTGCGAGTGTTTGCGAGTGTGTGCGAGTGTGTTCGAGTGTGTGTGAGTGTGTGCGAGTGTGTGCGAGTGTGTGTGCGAGTGTGTGTGTGCGAGTGTGTTCGATTGTGTAAGAGTGAGTGTGTGCGAGTGTGTGTGTGAGTGAGTGTGTGCGAGTGTGTGCGAGTGTGTGTGCGAGTGTGTGTGCGAGCGTGTGTGATTGTGTGTGTGAGTGTGTAGGACTGTATGTGCGAGTGTGTGTGATTATGTGTGAGTGTGTAGGACTGTATGTGCGAGTGTGTGTGAGTGTGTATGAGTGTCTGTGCAAGTGTGTGCAAGTGCGTGTGAGTGTGTGCGTGCGAGTGTGTGCGAGTGTGCTCGAGTGACTGGGTGTGAGTATGTGCGAGTGTGTGTGAGTGTGTGCGAGTGTGTATGAGTGAGTGTGTGTGAGTGTGTGCGTGTGTGCGTGTTTGTGTGCGAGTGTGTGCGAGTGAGTGTGTGCGAATGTGTGCAAATGTGTACGAGTGTTTGCAAGTGTATGCGTGCGAGTGTGTGCGTGCGAGTGTGCGCGAGTGTGTGTGTGCGTGTGTGCGAGTGTGTGCGAGTGTGTGCAAGTGTGTGCGAGTGAGTGTGTGCGAGTGAGTGTGTGCGAGTGTGTGTGCGAGTGTGTGTGTGCGTGCGAGTGCGAGTGTGTGTGAGTGTGTGCGAGTGTGTGTTTGCGAGTGTGTGCAAGTGTGTGCGAGTGAGTGTGTGCGAGTGAGTGTGTGCGAGTGTGTGCGTGCGAGTGTGTGCGTGCGAGTGTGTGCCAGTGTGTGCGTACGAGTGCGTGCAAATGAGTGCGAGTGTGTGCGAATGTGTGCGAGTGTGTGCGTGCGAGTGTGTGCGAGTGTGCGCGAGTGTGTGCATGTGAGTGTGTGCGAGTGTGTGCGTGTGAGTTTGTGCGAGTGTGCTTGAGTGAGTGTGTGCGAGTGTGTGCGATTGTATGTGAGTGTGTGCGAGTGAGTGTGTGCGAGTGTGTATGAGTGAGTGTGTGTGAGTGTGTGCGTGTGTGTGAGTTTGTGTGCGAGTGTGTGCGAGTGAGTATGTGCGAATGTGTGCGAGTGTCTGCGAGTGTGTGTGTGCGTGCGAGTGTGTGCGTGCGAGTGTGTGCGTGCAAATGTGTGTGAGTGTGTGTGCAAGTTTGTGTGCATGTGAGTGTGTGTGAGTGTGTATGAGTGTATGTGCGAGTGTGTGCGAGTGTGTGCGAGTGTGTGTGCGAGTGTGTGTGAGTGTGTATGTGTGTGTGTGCGAGTGTGTGCGAGTGAGTGTGTGCGAGTGTGTGCGAGAGTGTGCGAGTGAGTGCAAGTGTGTGTGTGCGATTGTGTATGAGTGTGTGCCAGTGTGTGTGCGAGTTTGTGCGAGCGTGTGAGTGTGTGCGTGCGAGTGTGTGCGAGTGAGTGTGAGTGTGTGCAAATGTGTGCGAGAGTGTGCAAGTGTGGGCGTGCGAGTGTGTGCTAGTGTGCGCGAGTGTGTGAGTTTGCTCGAGTGAATGGGTGCGATTGTGTGCGAGTGTGTGTGAGTGTGTGCGAGTGTGTTCAAGCGTGTGCAAGTGTGTGTGTGCGATTGTGTGTGAGTGTGTGTGCGAGTGTGCGTGAGTGTGTGCGAGTGTGTGTGTGTGAGTGTGTAGGACTGTATGTGCGAGTGTTTGCGAGTGTGTGCGAGTGTGTTTGAGTGTGTGTGAGTGTGTGCGAGTGTGTGCGAGTGTGTGTGCGAGTGTGTGTGTGCGAGTGTGTTCAATTGTGTAAGAGTGAGTGTGTGCGAGTGTGTGAGTGAGTGAGTGTGTGCGAGTGTGTGTGCGAGTGTGTGTGCGAGTGTGTGTGCGAGTGTGTGTGATTGTGTGTGTGAGTGTGTAGGACTGTATGTGCGAGTGTGTGTGATTGTGTGTGAGTGTGTAGGACTGTATGTGCGAGTGTATGTGAGTGTGTATGAGTGTCTGTGCAAGTGTGTGCAAGTGCGTGTGAGTGTGTGCGTGCGAGTGTGTGCGAGTGTGCTCGAGTGACTCGGTGTGAGTATGTGCGAGTGTGTGTGAGTGTGTGCGAGTGTGTATGAGTGAGTGTGTGTGAGTGTGTGCGTGTGTGCGAGTTTGTGTGCGAGTGTGTGCGAGTGAGTGTGTGCGAATGTGTGCAAATGTGTACGAGTGTTTGCAAGTGTATGCGTGCGAGTGTGTGCGTGCGAGTGTGCGCGAGTGTGTGTGTGCGTGTGTGCGAGTGTGTGCGAGTGTGTGCAAGTGTGTGCGAGTGAGTGTGTGCGAGTGAGTGTGTGCGAGTGTGTGTGCGAGTGTGTGTGTGCGTGCGAGTGCGAGTGTGTGTGAGTGTGTGCGAGTGTGTGCAAGTGTGTGCGAGTGAATGTGTGCGAGTGAGTGTGTGCAAGTGTGTGCGTGCGAGTGTGTGCGTGCGAGTGTGTGCGAGTGTGTGTGAGTGTGTGCGAGTGTGTGTGTGCGAGTGAGTGCGAGTGTGTGCCAGTGTGTGCGTACGAGTGCGTGCAAATGAGTGCGAGTGTGTGTGAATGTGTGCGAGTGTGTGCGTGTGAGTGTGTGCGAGTGTGCGCGAGTGTGTGCGTGTGAGTGTGTGCGAGTGTGTGCGTGTGAGTTTGTGCGAGTGTGCTTGAGTGAGTGTGTGCGAGTGTGTATGAGTGAGTGTGTGTGAGTGTGTGCGTGTGTGCGAGTTTGTTTGCGAGTGTGTGCGAGTGAGTGTGTGCGAATGTGTGCAAATGTGTACGAGTGTTTGCAAGTGTATGCGTGCGAGTGTGTGCGTGCGAGTGTGCGCGAGTGTGTGTGTGCGTGTGTGCGAGTGTGTGCGAGTGTGTATGAGTGAGTGTGTGTGAGTGTGTGCGTGTGTGCGAGTTTGTGTGCGAGTGTGTGCGAGTGTGTGCGAGTGTGTTTGCGAGTGTGTGTGCGAGTGTGTGCGATTGTGTGTGTGAGTGTGTAGGACTGTATGTGCGAGTGTATGTGAGTGTGTATGAGTGTCTGTGCAAGTGTGTGCAAGTGCGTGTGAGTGTGTGCGTGCGAGTGTGTGCGAGTGTGCTCGAGTGACTCGGTGTGAGTATGTGCGAGTGTGTGTGAGTGTGTGCGAGTGTGTATGAGTGAGTGTGTGTGAGTGTGTGCGTGTGTGCGAGTTTGTGTGCGAGTGTGTGCGAGTGAGTGTGTGCGAATGTGTGCAAATGTGTACGAGTGTTTGCAAGTGTATGCGTGCGAGTGTGTGCGTGCGAGTGTGCGCGAGTGTGTGTGTGCGTGTGTGCGAGTGTGTGCGAGTGTGTGCAAGTGTGTGCGAGTGAGTGTGTGCGAGTGAGTGTGTGCGAGTGTGTGTACGAGTGTGTGTGTGCGTGCGAGTGCGAGTGTGTGTGAGTGTGTGCGAGTGTGTGCAAGTGTGTGCGAGTGAATGTGTGCGAGTGAGTGTGTGCAAGTGTGTGCGTGCGAGTGTGTGCGTGCGAGTGTGTGCGAGTGTGTGTGAGTGTGTGCGAGTGTGTGTGTGCGAGTGAGTGCGAGTGTGTGCCAGTGTGTGCGTACGAGTGCGTGCAAATGAGTGCGAGTGTGTGTGAATGTGTGCGAGTGTGTGCGTGTGAGTGTGTGCGAGTGTGCGCGAGTGTGTGCGTGTGAGTGTGTGCGAGTGTGTGCGTGTGAGTTTGTGCGAGTGTGCTTGAGTGAGTGTGTGCGAGTGTGTGCGATTGTATGTGAGTGTGTGCGAGTGAGTGTGTGCGAGTGTGTATGAGTGAGTGTGTGTGAGTGTGTGCGTGTGTGTGAGTTTGTGTGCGAGTGTGTGCGAGTGAGTATGTGCGAATGTGTGCGAGTGTCTGCGAGTGTGTGTGTGCGTGCGAGTGTGTGCGTGCGAGTGTGTGCTTGCAAATGTGTGCGAGTGTGTGTGCAAGTTTGTGTGCATGTGAGTGTGTGCGAGTGTGTATGAGTGTATGTGCGAGTGTGTGCGAGTGTGTGCGAGTGTGTGTGCGAGTGTGTGTGAGTGTGTATGTGTGTGTGTGCGAGTGTGTGCAAGTGTGTGCGAGTGAGTGTGTGCGAGTGTGTGCGAGAGTGTGCGAGTGAGTGCAAGTGTGTGTGTGCGATTGTGTATGAGTGTGTGCGAGTGTGTGTGCGAGTTTGTGCGAGCGTGTGAGTGTGTGCGTGCGAGTGCGTGCGAGTGAGTGTGAATGTGTGCAAATGTGTGCGAGAGTGTGCAAGTGTGGGCGTGCGAGTGTGTGCTAGTGTGCGCGAGTGTGTGAGTGTGTGTGAGTGTGCGCGAGTGTATTCGTGTGAGTGAGTGTGTGTGTGAGTGTGCACGAGTGTTTGCGAGTGTGTGTGTGAGTGTGTAGGACTGTGTGTGCGAGTGTGTGTGTTCGAGTGTGTTCGAGTGTGTGCACATGTGTGCGAGTGTGTGCGTGTGTGTATGAGTGTGTGTGCAAGTGTGTGCGAGTGTGTGTGCGAGTGTGTGTGAGTGTGTGCAGTGTGTGCGTGCAAATGAATGCGAGTGTGCGCGAGTGTGTGCGTGTGTGTAAGAGTGTGTGTGAGTGTGTGCAAGTGTGTGTGAGTGTGTGTGAGTGTGTTCGAGTGTGTGCAAGTGTGTGTGCGAGTGTGTGTGCGAGTGTGCGTGAGTGTGTGCGAGTGTGTGTGCGAGTGTGTGTGTGTGTAGGACTGTATGTGCGAGTGTGTGCGAGTGTGTTCGAGTGTGTGTGAGTGTGTGCGAGTGTGTGTGCGAGATTGTGTGAGTGTGTGTGCGAGTTTGTGTGTGCGAGTGTGTTCAATTGTGTAAGAGTGAGTGTGTGCGAGTGTGTGTGTGCGAGTGTGTGTGCGAGTGTGTGCGAGTGTGTGTGCAATTGTGTGTGTGAGTGTGTAGGACTGTATGTGCGAGTGTGTGTGAGTGTGTATGAGTGTGTGTGCAAGTGTGTGCAAGTGTGTGCGAGTGTGGGTGTGTGAGTGTGCACGAGTGTGTGCGAATGTGTGTTTGCGAGTGTGTGCGAGTGTGTGCGAGTGTGTGCGAGTGTGTGCGAGTGTGTGCGAGTGTGTGCGTGCGAGTGTGTGTGCGAGTGTGTGTGTGTGAGTGTGTGCGAGTGTGTGTGTGCGAGTGTGTGCAAGTGTGTGCGAGTGAGTGTGTGCGAGTGTGTGTGCGAGTTTGTGAGAGTGTGTGAGTGTGTGCGTGCGAGTGCGTGCGAGAGAGTGCGAGTGAGTGTGAGTGTGTGCAAATGTGTGCGAGAGTGTGCAAGTGTGGGCGTGCTAGTGTGCGCGAGTGTGTGAGTGTGCGCGAGTGTATGCGTGTGAGTGAGTGTGTGTGTGCGAGTGTTTGCGAGTGTGTGTGTGAGTGTGTAGGACTGTGTGTGCGAGTGTGTGCGAGTGTGTGTGTTCGAGTGTGTTCGAGTGTGTGCGAGTGTGTGCGTGTGTGTATGAGTGTGTGTGCGAGTGTGTGCGAGTGTGTGTGCGAGTGTGTGAGTGTGTGCCAGTGTGTGCGTGCAAATGAATGCGAGTGTTTGCGAGTGTGCGAGAGTGTGTGCGTGTGTGTGCGAGTGTGTGCGAGTGTGTATGATTGTGTGTGCGAGTGTGTGCAAGTGTGTGTGAGTGTGTGCGAGTGTGTTCAAGTGTGTGCAAGTGTGTGTGTGCGATTGTGTGTGAGTGTGTGTGCGAGTGTGTGTGAGTGTGTGCGAGTGTGTGTGTGAGTGTGTAGGACTGTATGTGCGAGTGTTTGCGAGTGTGTATGTGCGAGTGTGTTCGATTTTGTAAGAGTATGTGTGTGCGAGTATGTGTGTGAGTGAGTGTGTGCGAGTGTGTGCGAGTGTGTGTGGGAGTGTGTGTGCGAGTGTGTGTGCGAGTGTGTGTGAGTGTGTAGGACTGTATGTGCGAGTGTGTGTGCGAGTGTGTGTGATTGTGTGTGTGAGTGTGTAGGACTGTATGTGCGAGTGTGTGTGAGTGTGTATGAGTGTGTGTGCAAGTGTGTGCAAGTGCGTGTGAGTGTGCGCGAGTGTGTGCGTGCGAGTGTGTGCGAGTGTGCTCGAGTGACTGGGTGTGAGTATGTGCGTGTGTGTGTGAGTGTGTGCGAGTGTGTATGAGTGAGTGTCTGTGAGTGTGTGCGTGTGTGCGAGTTTGTGTGCGAGTGTGTGCGAGTGAGTGTGTGCGAATGTGTGCAAATGTGTGCGAGTGTTTGCGAGTGTATGCGTGCGAGTGTGTGCGTGCGAGTGTGCGCGAGTGTGTGTGTGCGTGTGTGCGAGTGTGTGCGAGGGAGTGTGAGTGAGTGAGTGCGAGGGTGTGCGAGTGTGTGTGTGCGAGTGTGTGCGAGTGTATGCATGTGAGTGTGTGCGTGTGAGTGTGTGCGAGTGTATGTGCGAGTGTGTGCAAGTGTGTGCGAGGGAGTGTGAGTGAGTGCGAGTGTGTGCGAGTGTGTGCGAATGTGTGCGAGTGTGTGTGTTCGAGTGTGTGTGTGCGATTGTGTATGGTGTGTGCGAGTGTGTGTGCGAGTGTGTATGAGTGTGTGCGCGAGTGTGTGCGAGTGTGTGCGAGTATGTATGAGTGAGTGTGTGTGAGTGTGTGCGAGTTTGTGTGCTTGTGAGTGTGTGCGAATGTGTGCAAGTGTGTGCGAGTGTGTGTGTGTGTGAGTGTGTGTGCGAGTGTGCGTGCGAGTGTGTGTGAGTGTGTGCGAGTGTGTGTGAGTGTGTGCGAGTGTGTGTGCGAGTGTGTGTGCAAATGTACCCGAGTGTGCACGAGTGTGCACGAGTGAGTGGGTGCGAGTGTGTGCGAGTGTGTGCGTGTGAGTGTGTGTGAGCTTGTGCGAGTGTGTGAGTGTGTGTGCGAGAGTGTGTGCATGTGTGTGTGCGAGTGTGTGCGAGTGTGTATGAGTGTGTGTGCGAGTGTGTGCAAGTGTGTGCAAGTGTGTGGGTACGAGTGTGTGCAAGTGTGTGCGAGTGTGTGTGAATGTGTGTTCGAGTGTGTGTGAGTGTGTGTGCGAGTGTGGGCAAGTGTGTTCGAGTGTGTGGGTGCGACTGTGTGCAAGTGTGTGCGAGTGTGTGTGAATGTGTGTTCGAGTGTGTGCAAGTGTGTGCGTGCGAGTGTGTGCGAGTGTGCTCGAGTGAATGGGTGCGAGTGTGTGTGAGTGTGTGCGAGTGTGTATGAGTGAGTGTGTGTGAGTGTGTGCGAGTTTGTGTGCGAGTGTGTGCGAGTGAGTGTGTGCGAATGTGTGCGAGTGAGTGTGTGCGAGTGTTTGCGAGTGTGTGTGCGAGTGTGTGTGCGAGTGTGTGTGTGAGTGTGTGCGTGCGAGTGTGTGCGAGTGTGTGTGAGTGTGTGTGCGAATGTGTGTGTGTGCGTGAGTGTGTGCGAGTGTGTGTGTGAGTGTGTAGGACTGTATGTGCGAGTGTGTGTGAGTGTGTATGAGTGTGTGTGCGAGTGTGTGTGCGAATGTGTGCGAGTGTGTGCGTGCGAGTGTGCGCGAGTGTACGCGAGTGTGTGCGTTTGAGTGTGTGCGAGTGTGTGCGTGTGAGTTTGTGCGAGTGTGCTTGAGTGAGTGTTTGCGAGTGTGTGCGATTGTATGTGAGTGTGTGCGAGTGAGTGTGTGCGAGTGTGTATGAGTGGGTGTGTGTGAGTGTGTGCGTGTGTGTGAGTTTGTGTGCAAGTGTGTACGAGTGAGTGTGTGCGAATGTGTGCGAGTGTCTGCGAGTGTGTGTGTGCGTGCGAGTGTGTGCGTGCGAGTGTGTGCGAGTGTGTGTGTGCGAGTGTGTGAGTGTGTGTGCAAGTTTGTGTGCATGTGAGTGTGTGTGAGTGTGTATGAGTGTATGTGCGAGTGTGTGTGAGTGTGTATGTGTGTGTGTGCGAGTGTGTGCAAGTGTGTGCGAGTGAGTGTGTGCGAGAGTGTGCGAGTAAGTGCAAGTGTGTGTGTGCGATTGTGTATGAGTGTGTGCGAATGTGTAAGTGTGTGCGTGCGAGTGCGTGCGAGTGAGTGTGAGTGTGTGCAAATGTGTGCGAGAGTGTGCAAGTGTGGGCGTGCGAGTGTGTGCTAGTGTGCGCGAGTGTGTGAGTGTGTTCGAGTGTGCGCGAGTGTATTCGTGTGAGTGAGTGTGTGTGCGAGTGTTTGCGAGTGTGTGTGTGAGTGTGTAGGACTGTGTGTGCGAGTGTGTGTGCGAGTGTGTGCGAGTGTGTGTGCGAGTGTGTGTGCGAGTGTGTGTGCGAGTGTGTGCGATTGTGTGTGTGATTGTGTAGGACTGTATGTGCGAGTGTGTGTGAGTGTGTATGAGTGTGTGTGCGAGTGTGTGCGAGTGTGTGTGTGCGAGTGTTTGCGAGTGTGTGTGTGAGTGTGTAGGACTGTGTGTGCGAGTGTGTGTGCGAGTGTGTGCGAGTGTGTGTGCGAGTGTGTGCGATTGTGTGTGTGAGTGTGTAGGACTGTATGTGCGAGTGTGTGTGAGTGTGTATGAGTATGTGTGCAAGTGTGTGCGAGTGTGTGCGAGTGTGTGTGTGAGTGTGCGTGAGTGTGTGCGAGTGTGTGTTTGCGAGTGTGTGCATGTCTGTGCGAGTGTGTGCGAGTGTGTGCAAGTGTGTGCGTGCGAGTGTGTGTGCGAGTGTGTGTGTGCGAGTGTGTGTGAGAGTGTGTGTGTGCGTGCGAGTGTGTGCGAGTGTGTGCAAGTGTGTGCGAGTGAGTGTGTGCGAGTGAGTGTGTGCGAGTGTGTGTGCGAGTGTGTGTGTGCGTGCGAGTGCGAGTGTGTGTGAGTGTGTGTGAGTGTGTGTTTGCGAGTGTGTGCAAGTGTGTGCGAGTGAGTGTGTGCGAGTGAGTGTGTGCGAGTGTGTGCGTGCGAGTGTGTGCGTGCGAGTGTGTGCGAGTGTGTGTGAGTGTGTGCGAGTGTGTGTGTGCGAGTGAGTGCGAGTGTGTGCGAGTGAGTGTGTGCGAGTGAGTGTGTGCGAGTGTGTGTGCGAGTGTGTGTGTGCGTGCGAGTGCGAGTGTGTGTGAGTGTGTGCGAGTGTGTGTTTGCGAGTGTGTGCGAGTGTGTGCGTGCGAGTGTGTGCGAGTGTGTGTGAGTGTGTGCGAGTGTGTGTGTGCGAGTGAGTGCGAGTGAGTGTGTGCGAGTGAGTGTGTGCGAGTGTGTGTGCGAGTGTGTGTGTGCGTGCGAGTGCGAGTGTGTGTGAGTATGTGTGAGTGTGTGCGTGTGTGCGAGTTTGTGTGCGAGTGTGTGCGAGTGAGTGTGTGCGAATGTGTGCAAATGTGTACGAGTGTTTGCAAGTGTATGCGTGCGAGTGTGTGCGTGCGAGTGTGCGCGAGTGTGTGTGTGCGTGTGTGCGAGTGTGTGCGAGTGTGTGCAAGTGTGTGCGAGTGAGTGTGTGCGAGTGAGTGTGTGCGAGTGTGTGTGCGAGTGTGTGTGTGCGTGCGAGTGCGAGTGTGTGTAAGTGTGTGCGAGTGTGTGTTTGCGAGTGTGTGCAAGTGTGTGCGAGTGAGTGTGTGCGAGTGAGTGTGTGCGAGTGTGTGCGTGCGAGTGTGTGCGTGCGAGTGTGTGCGAGTGTGTGTGAGTGTGTGCGAGTGTGTGTGTGCGAGTGAGTGCGAGTGTGTGCCAGTGTGTGCGTACGAGTGCGTGCAAATGAGTGTGAGTGTGTGCGAATGTGTGCGAGTGTGTGCGTGCGAGTGTGTGCGAGTGTGCGCGAGTGTGTGCATGTGAGTGTGTGCGAGTGTGTGCGTGTGAGTTTGTGCGAGTGTGCTTGAGTGAGTGTGTGCGAGTGTGTGCGATTGTATGTGAGTGTGTGCGAGTGAGTGTGTGCGAGTGTGTGCGATTGTGTGTGTGAGTGTGTAGGACTGTATGTGCGAGTGTGTGTGAGTGTGTATGAGTATGTGTGCAAGTGTGTGCAAGTGTGTGCGAGTGTGTGCGAGTGTGTGTGTGAGTGTGCGTGAGTGTGTGCGAGTGTGTGTTTGCGAGTGTGTGCATGTCTGTGCGAGTGTGTGCGAGTGTGTGCAAGTGTGTGCGTGCGAGTGTGTGTGCGAGTGTGTGTGTGCGAGTGTGTGTGAGAGTGTGTGCAAGTGTGTGCGAGTGAGTGTGTGCGAGTGTGTGTGCGAGTTTGTGCGAGTGTGTGCGTGCGAGTGCGTGCGAGAGCGTGCGAGTGAGTGTGAGTGTGTGCAAATGTGTGCGAGAGTGTGCAAGTGTGGGCGTGCGAGTGTGTGCTAGTGTGCGCGAGTGTGTGAGTGTGCGCGAGTGTATGCATGTGAGTGAGTGTGTGTGTGAGTGTGTGCGAGTGTTTGCGAGTGTGTGTGTGAGTGTGTAGGACTGTGTGTGCGAGTGTGTGTGTTCGAGTGTGTTCGAGTGTGTGCACGTGTGTGCGAGTGTGTGCGTGTGTGTATGAGTGTGTGTGCGAGTGTGTGCGAGTGTGTGTGCGAGTGTGTGTGCGAGTGTGTGCCAGTGTGTGCGAGTGTGTATTATTGTGTGTGCAAGTGTGTGTGAGTGTGTGCAAGTGTGTGCAAGTGTGTGTGTGCGATTGTGTGTGAGTGTGTGTGCGAGTGTGCGTGAGTGTGTGCGAGTGTGTGTGTGTGAGTGTGTAGGACTGTATGTGCGAGTGTTTGGGAGTGTGTGCGAGTGTGTTCGAGTGTGTGTGAGTGTGTGCGAGTGTGTGCGAGTGTGTGTGCGAGTGTGTGTGTGCGAGTGTGTTCGATTGTGTAAGAGTGAGTGTGTGCGAGTGTGTGTGTGAGTGAGTGTGTGAGAGTGTGTGCGAGTGTGTGTGCGAGTGTGTGTGCGAGTGTGTGTGCGAGTGTGTGTGATTGTGTGTGTGAGTGTGTAGGACTGTATGTGCGAGTGTGTGTGATTGTGTGTGAGTGTGTAGGACTGTATGTGCGAGTGTGTGTGAGTGTGTATGAGTGTCTGTGCAAGTGTGTGCAAGTGCGTGTGAGTGTGTGCGTGCGAGTGTGTGCGAGTGTGCTCGAGTGACTGGGTGTGAGTATGTGCGAGTGTGTGTGAGTGTGTGCGAGTGTGTATGAGTGAGTGTGTGTGAGTGTGTGCGTGTGTGCGAGTTTGTGTGCGAGTGTGTGCGAGTGAGTTTGTGCGAATGTGTGCAAATGTGTACGAGTGTTTGCAAGTGTATGCGTGCGAGTGTGTGCGTGCGAGTGTGCGCGAGTGTGTGTGTGCGTGTGTGCGAGTGTGTGCGAGTGTGTGCAAGTGTGTGCGAGTGAGTGTGTGCGAGTGAGTGTGTGCGAGTGTGTGTGCGAGTGTGTGTGTGCGTGCGAGTGCGAGTGTGTGTGAGTGTGTGCGAGTGTGTGTTTGCGAGTGTGTGCAAGTGTGTGCGAGTGAGTGTGTGCGAGTGAGTGTGTGCGAGTGTGTGCGTGCGAGTGTGTGCGTGCGAGTGTGTGCGAGTGTGTGTGAGTGTGTGCCAGTGTGTGTGTGCGAGTGAGTGCGAGTGTGTGCCAGTGTGTGCATACGAGTGCGTGCAAATGAGTGTGAGTGTGTGCGAATGTGTGCGAGTGTGTGCGTGCGAGTGTGTGCGAGTGTGCGCGAGTGTGTGCATGTGAGTGTGTGCGAGTGTGTGCGTGTGAGTTTGTGCGAGTGTGCTTGAGTGAGTGTGTGCGAGTGTGTGCGATTGTATGTGAGTGTGTGCGAGTGAGTGTGTGCGAGTGTGTATGAGTGAGTGTGTGTGAGTGTGTGCGTGTGTGTGAGTTTGTGTGCGAGTGTGTGCGACTGAGTATGTGTGAATGTGTGCGAGTGTCTGCGAGTGTGTGTGTGCGTGCGAGTGTGTGCGTGCGAGTGTGTGCGTGCAAATGTGTGTGAGTGTGTGTGCAAGTTTGTGTGCATGTGAGTGTGTGTGAGTGTGTATGAGTGTATGTGCGAGTGTGTGCGAGTGTGTGCGAGTGTGTGTGCGAGTGTGTGTGAGTGTGTATGTGTGTGTGTGCGAGTGTGTGCAAGTGTGTGCGAGTGAGTGTGTGCGAGTGTGTGCGAGAGTGTGCGAGTGAGTGCAAGTGTGTGTGTGCGATTGTGTATGAGTGTGTGCGAGTGTGTGTGCGAGTTTGTGCGAGCGTGTGAGTGTGTGCATGCGAGTGTGTGCGAGTGAGTGTGAGTGTGTGCAAATGTGTGCGAGAGTGTGCAAGTGTGGGCGTGCGAGTGTGTGCTAGTGTGCGCGAGTGTGTGAGTGTGCTCGAGTGAATGGGTGCGATTGTGTGCGAGTGTGTGTGAGTGTGTGCGAGTGAGTGTGTGCGAGTGTGTATGAGTGAGTGTTTGTGAGTGTGTGCGAGTTTGTGTGCGAGTGTGTGCGAGTGAGTGTGTGCGAATGTGTGCGAGTGAGTGTGTGCGAGTGTTTGCGAGTGTGTGTGCGAGTGTGTGTGCGAGTGTGTGTGCGAGTGTGTGCGTGCGAGTGTGTGCAAGTGTGTGTGAGTGTGTGTGCGAATGTGTGTGTGTGCGTGAGTGTGTGCGAGTGTGTGTGTGAGTGTGTAGGACTGTATGTGCGAGTGTGTGCGAGTGTGTATGAGTGTGTGTGCGAGTGTGTGTGCGAATGTGTGCGAGTGTGTGCGTGCGAGTGTGCGCGAGTGTACGCGAGTGTGTGCGTTTGAGTGTGTGCGAGTGTGTGCGTGTGAGTTTGTGTGAGTGTGCTTGAGTGAGTGTGTGCGAGTGTGTGCGATTGTATGTGAGTGTGTGCGAGTGAGTGTGTGCGAGTGTGTATGAGTGAGTGTGTGTGAGTGTGTGCGTGTGTGTGAGTTTGTGTGCGAGTGTGTACGAGTGAGTGTGTGCGAATGTGTGCGAGTGTGTGTGTGCGTGCGAGTGTGTGCGTGCGAGTGTGTGCGAGTGTGTGCGTGCGAGTGTGTGAGTGTGTGTGCAAGTTTGTGTGCATGTGAGTGTGTGTGAGTGTGTATGAGTGTATGTGCGAGTGTGTGCGAGTGTGTGTGAGTGTGTATGTGTGTGCGTGCGAGTGTGTGCGAGTGTGCGCGAGTGTGTGCATGTGAGTGTGTGCGAGTGTGTGCGTGTGAGTTTGTGCGAGTGTGCTTGAGTGAGTGTGTGCGAGTGTGTGCGATTGTATGTGAGTGTGTGCGAGTGAGTGTGTGCGAGTGTGTGCGATTGTGTGTGTGAGTGTGTAGGACTGTATGTGCGAGTGTGTGTGAGTGTGTATGAGTATGTGTGCAAGTGTGTGCAAGTGTGTGCGAGTGTGTGCGAGTGTGTGTGTGAGTGTGCGTGAGTGTGTGCGAGTGTGTGTTTGCGAGTGTGTGCATGTCTGTGCGAGTGTGTGCGAGTGTGTGCAAGTGTGTGCGTGCGAGTGTGTGTGCGAGTGTGTGTGTGCGAGTGTGTGTGAGAGTGTGTGCAAGTGTGTGCAAGTGAGTGTGTGCGAGTGTGTGTGCGAGTTTGTGCGAGTGTGTGCGTGCGAGTGCGTGCGAGAGCGTGCGAGTGAGTGTGAGTGTGTGCAAATGTGTGCGAGAGTGTGCAAGTGTGGGCGTGCGAGTGTGTGCTAGTGTGCGCGAGTGTGTGAGTGTGCGCGCGTGTATGCATGTGAGTGAGTGTGTGTGTGAGTGTGTGCGAGTGTTTGCGAGTGTGTGTGTGAGTGTGTAGGACTGTGTGCGAGTGTGTGTGTTCGAGTGTGTTCGAGTGTGTGCACGTGTGTGCGAGTGTGTGCGTGTGTGTATGAGTGTGTGTGCGAGTGTGTGCGAGTGTGTGTGCGAGTGTGTGTGCGAGTGTGTGCCAGTGTGTGCGAGTGTGTATGATTGTGTGTGCAAGTGTGTGTGAGTGTGTGCAAGTGTGTGCAAGTGTGTGTGTGCGATTGTGTGTGAGTGTGTGTGCGAGTGTGCGTGAGTGTGTGCGAGTGTGTGTGTGTGAGTGTGTAGGACTGTATGTGCGAGTGTTTGCGAGTGTGTGCGAGTGTGTTCGAGTGTGTGTGAGTGTGTGTGAGTGTGTGCGAGTGTGTGTGCGAGTGTGTGTGTGCGAGTGTGTTCGATTGTGTAAGAGTGAGTGTGTGCGAGTGTGTGTGTGAGTGAGTGTGTGAGAGTGTGTGCGAGTGTGTGTGCGAGTGTGTGTGCGAGTGTGTGTGCGAGTGTGTGTGATTGTGTGTGTGAGTGTGTAGGACTGTATGTGCGAGTGTGTGTGATTGTGTGTGAGTGTGTAGGACTGTATGTGCGAGTGTGTGTGAGTGTGTATGAGTGTCTGTGCAAGTGTGTGCAAGTGCGTGTGAGTGTGTGCGTGCGAGTGTGTGCGAGTGTGCTCGAGTGACTGGGTGTGAGTATGTGCGAGTGTGTGTGAGTGTGTGCGAGTGTGTATGAGTGAGTGTGTGTGAGTGTGTGCGTGTGTGCGAGTTTGTGTGCGAGTGTGTGCGAGTGAGTTTGTGCGAATGTGTGCAAATGTGTACGAGTGTTTGCAAGTGTATGCGTGCGAGTGTGTGCGTGCGAGTGTGCGCGAGTGTGTGTGTGCGTGTGTGCGAGTGTGTGCGAGTGTGTGCAAGTGTGTGCGAGTGAGTGTGTGCGAGTGAGTGTGTGCGAGTGTGTGTGCGAGTGTGTGTGTGCGTGCGAGTGCGAGTGTGTGTGAGTGTGTGCGAGTGTGTGTTTGCGAGTGTGTGCAAGTGTGTGCGAGTGAGTGTGTGCGAGTGAGTGTGTGCGAGTGTGTGCGTGCGAGTGTGTGCGTGCGAGTGTGTGCGAGTGTGTGTGAGTGTGTGCGAGTGTGTGTGTGCGAGTGAGTGCGAGTGTGTGCCAGTGTGTGCGTACGAGTGCGTGCAAATGAGTGTGAGTGTGTGCGAATGTGTGCGAGTGTGTGCGTGCGAGTGTGTGCGAGTGTGCGCGAGTGTGTGCATGTGAGTGTGTGCGAGTGTGTGCGTGTGAGTTTGTGCGAGTGTGCTTGAGTGAGTGTGTGCGAGTGTGTGCGATTGTATGTGAGTGTGTGCGAGTGAATGTGTGCGAGTGTGTATGAGTGAGTGTGTGTGAGTGTGTGCGTGTGTGTGAGTTTGTGTGCGATTGTGTGCGACTGAGTATGTGTGAATGTGTGCGAGTGTCTGCGAGTGTGTGTGTGCGTGCGAGTGTGTGCGTGCGAGTGTGTGCGTGCAAATGTGTGTGAGTGTGTGTGCAAGTTTGTGTGCATGTGAGTGTGTGTGAGTGTGTATGAGTGTATGTGCGAGTGTGTGCGAGTGTGTGCGAGTGTGTGTGCGAGTGTGTGTGAGTGTGTATGTGTGTGTGTGCGAGTGTGTGCAAGTGTGTGCGAGTGAGTGTGTGCGAGTGTGTGCGAGAGTGTGCGAGTGAGTGCAAGTGTGTGTGTGCGATTGTGTATGAGTGTGTGCGAGTGTGTGTGCGAGTTTGTGCGAGCGTGTGAGTGTGTGCATGCGAGTGTGTGCGAGTGAGTGTGAGTGTGTGCAAATGTGTGCGAGAGTGTGCAAGTGTGGGCGTGCGAGTGTGTGCTAGTGTGCGCGAGTGTGTGAGTGTGCTCGAGTGAATGGGTGCGATTGTGTGCGAGTGTGTGTGAGTGTGTGCGAGTGAGTGTGTGCGAGTGTGTATGAGTGAGTGTGTGTGAGTGTGTGCGAGTTTGTGTGCGAGTGTGTGCGAGTGAGTGTGTGCGAATGTGTGCGAGTGAGTGTGTGCGAGTGTTTGCGAGTGTGTGTGCGAGTGTGTGTGCGAGTGTGTGTGCGAGTGTGTGCGTGCGAGTGTGTGCAAGTGTGTGTGAGTGTGTGTGCGAATGTGTGTGTGTGCGTGAGTGTGTGCGAGTGTGTGTGTGAGTGTGTAGGACTGTATGTGCGAGTGTGTGCGAGTGTGTATGAGTGTGTGTGCGAGTGTGTGTGCGAGTGTGTGTGCGAGTGTGTGCGTGCGAGTGTGTGCAAGTGTGTGTGAGTGTGTGTGCGAATGTGTGTGTGTGCGTGAGTGTGTGCGAGTGTGTGTGTGAGTGTGTAGGACTGTATGTGCGAGTGTGTGCGAGTGTGTATGAGTGTGTGTGCGAGTGTGTGTGCGAATGTGTGCGAGTGTGTGCGTGCGAGTGTGCGCGAGTGTACGCGAGTGTGTGCGTTTGAGTGTGTGCGAGTGTGTGCGTGTGAGTTTGTGTGAGTGTGCTTGAGTGAGTGTGTGCGAGTGTGTGCGATTGTATGTGAGTGTGTGCGAGTGAGTGTGTGCGAGTGTGTATGAGTGAGTGTGTGTGAGTGTGTGCGTGTGTGTGAGTTTGTGTGCGAGTGTGTACGAGTGAGTGTGTGCGAATGTGTGCGAGTGTGTGTGTGCGTGCGAGTGTGTGCGTGCGAGTGTGTGCGAGTGTGTGCGTGCGAGTGTGTGAGTGTGTGTGCAAGTTTGTGTGCATGTGAGTGTGTGTGAGTGTGTATGAGTGTATGTGCGAGTGTGTGCGAGTGTGTGTGAGTGTGTATGTGTGTGTGTGCGAGTGTGTGCAAGTGTGTGCGAGTGAGTGTGTGCGAGAGTGTGCGAGTAAGTGCAAGTGTGTGTGTGCGATTGTGTATGAGTGTGTGCGAGAGTGTGTGCGAGTTTGTGCGAGTGTGTAAGTGTGTGCGTGCGAGTGCGTGCGAGTGAGTGTGAGTGTGTGCAAATGTGTGCGAGAGTGTGCAAGTGTGGGCGTGCGAGTGTGTGCTAGTGTGCGCGAGTGTGTGTGTGAGTGTGTAGGACTGTGTGTGCGAGTGTGTGCGAGTGTGTGCGAGTGTGTGTGCGAGTGTGTGTGCGAGTGTGTGCAATTGTGTGTGTGAGTGTGTAGGACTGTATGTGCGAGTGTGTGTGAGTGTGTATGAGTGTGTGTGCAAGTGTGTGCAAGTGTGTGTGAGTGTGTGCGAGTGTGTGTGTGCGAGTGTGTGTGCGAGTGTGTGCGAGTGTGTGTGCGAGTGTGTGCGAGTGTGTGTGCGAGTGTGTGCGATTGTGTGTGTGAGTGTGTAGGACTGTATGTGCGAGTGTGTGTGAGTGTGTATGAGTGTGTGTGCAAGTGTGTGCAAGTGTGTGCGAGTGTGTGCGAGTGTGTGTGTGTGAGTGTGCGCGAGTGTGTGCGAGTGTGTGTTTGCGAGTGTGTGCATGTGTGTGCGAGTGTGTGCGAGTGTGTGCAAGTGTGTGCGTGCGAGTGTGTGTGCGAGTGTGTGTGTGCAAGTGTGTGTGCGAGTGTGTGCAAGTGTGTGCGAGTGAGTGTGTGCGAGTGTGTGTGCGAGTTTGTGCGAGTGTGTGCGTGCGAGTGCGTGCGAGAGCGTGCGAGTGAGTGTGAGTGTGTGCAAATGTGTGCGAGAGTGTGCAAGTGTGGGCGTGCGAGTGTGTGCTAGTGTGCGCGAGTGTGTGAGTGTGTGAGTGTGCGCGAGTGTATGCATGTGAGTGAGTGTGTGTGTGAGTGTGTGCGAGTGTTTGCGAGTGTGTGTGTGAGTGTGTAGGACTGTGTGTGCGAGTGTGTGTGTTCGAGTGTGTTCGAGTGTGTGCACGTGTGTGCGAGTGTGTGCGTGTGTGTATGAGTGTGTGTGCGAGTGTGTGCGAGTGTGTGTGCGAGTGTGTGTGCGAGTGTGTGCCAGTGTGTGCGAGTGTGTATGATTGTGTGTGCAAGTGTGTGTGAGTGTGTGCGATTGTGTGTGTGAGTGTGTAGGACTGTATGTGCGAGTGTGTGTGAGTGTGTATGAGTGTGTGTGCAAGTGTGTGCGAGTGTGTGCGAGTGTGTGTGTGCGAGTGTGTGTGCGAGTGTGTGCAAGTGTGTGTGCAAGTGTGTGTGCGAGTGTGTGCGAGTGTGTGTGCGAGTGTGTGCGATTGTGTGTGTGAGTGTGTAGGACTGTATGTGCGAGTGTGTGTGAGTGTGTATGAGTGTGTGTGCAAGTGTGTGCAAGTGTGTGCGAGTGTGTGCGAGTGTGTGTGTGTGAGTGTGCGCGAGTGTGTGCGAGTGTGTGTTTGCGAGTGTGTGCATGTGTGTGCGAGTGTGTGCGAGTGTGTGCAAGTGTGTGCGTGCGAGTGTGTGTGCGAGTGTGTGTGTGCGAGTGTGTGTGTGAGTGTGTAGGACTGTATGTGCGAGTGTGTGCGAGTGTGTATGAGTGTGTGTGCGAGTGTGTGTGCGAATGTGTGCGAGTGTGTGCGTGCGAGTGTGCGCGAGTGTACGCGAGTGTGTGCGTTTGAGTGTGTGCGAGTGTGTGCGTGTGAATTTGTGCGAGTGTGCTTGAGTGAGTGTGTGCGAGTGTGTGCGATTGTATGTGAGTGTGTGCGAGTGAGTGTGTGCGAGTGTGTATGAGTGAGTGTGTGTGAGTGTGTGCGTGTGTGTGAGTTTGTGTGCGAGTGTGTACGAGTGAGTGTGTGCGAATGTGTGCGAATGTGTGCGAGTGTGTGTGTGCGTGCGAGTGTGTGCGTGCGAGTGTGTGCGAGTGTGTGCGTGCGAGTGTGTGAGTGTGTGTGCAAGTTTGTGTGCATGTGAGTGTGTGTGAGTGTGTATGAGTGTATGTGCGAGTGTGTGCGAGTGTGTGTGAGTGTGTATGTGTGTGTGTGCGAGTGTGTGCAAGTGTGTGCGAGTGAGTGTGTGCGAGTGTGTGCGAGAGTGTGCGAGTAAGTGCAAGTGTGTGTGTGCGATTGTGCATGAGTGTGTGCGAGTGTGTGTGCGAGTTTGTGCGAGTGTGTGCAAGTGTGTGCGTGCGAGTGTGTGTGCGAGTGTGTGTGTGCGAGTGTGTGTGCGAGTGTGTGCAAGTGTGTGCGAGTGAGTGTGTGCGAGTGTGTGTGCGAGTTTGTGCGAGTGTGTGCGTGCGAGTGCATGCGAGAGCGTGCGAGTGTGTGTGAGTGTGTGCAAATGTGTGCGAGAGTGTGCAAGTGTGGGCGTGAGAGTGTGTGCTAGTGTGCGCGAGTGCGTGAGTGTGTGAGTGTGCGCGAGTGTATGCATGTGAGTGAGTGTGTGTGTGAGTGTGTGCGAGTGTTTGCGAGTGTGTGTGTGAGTGTGTAGGACTGTGTGCGAGTGTGTGTGTTCGAGTGTGTTCGAGTGTGTGCACGTGTGTGCGAGTGTGTGCGTGTGTGTATGAGTGTGTGTGCGAGTGTGTGTGCGAGTGTGTGTGCGAGTGTGTGCCAGTGTGTGCCAGTGTGTATGATTGTGTGTGCAAGTGTGTGTGAGTGTGTGCGATTGTGTGTGTGAGTGTGTAGGACTGTATGTGCGAGTGTGTGTGAGTGTGTATGAGTGTGTGTGCAAGTGTGTGCAAGTGTGTGCGAGTGTGTGCGAGTGTGTGCGAGTGTGTGTGTGCGAGTGTGTGTGCGAGTGTGTGCGAGTGTGTGTGCGAGTGTGTGTGCGAGTGTGTGTGCGAGTGTGTGCGAGTGTGTGTGCGAGTGTGTGCGATTGTGTGTGTGAGTGTGTAGGACTGTATGTGCGAGTGTGTGTGAGTGTGTATGAGTGTGTGTGCAAGTGTGTGCAAGTGTGTGTGTGAGTGTGCGCGAGTGTGTGCGAGTGTGTGTTTGCGAGTGTGTGCATGTGTGTGCGAGTGTGTGCGAGTGTGTGCAAGTGTGTGCGTGCGAGTGTGTGTGCGAGTGTGTGTGTGCGAGTGTGTGTGCGAGTGTGTGCAAGTGTGTGCGAGTGAGTGTGTGCGAGTGTGTGTGCGAGTTTGTGCGAGTGTGTGCGTGCGAGAGCGTGCGAGTGAGTGTGAGTGTGCAAATGTGTGCGAGAGTGTGCAAGTGTGGGCGTGCGAGTGTGTGCTAGTGTGCGCGAGTGTGTGAGTGTGTGAGTGTGCGCGAGTGTATGCATGTGAGTGAGTGTGTGTGTGAGTGTGTGCGAGTGTTTGCGAGTGTGTGTGTGAGTGTGTAGGACTGTGTGTGCGAGTGTGTGTGTTCGAGTGTGTTCGAGTGTGTGCACGTGTGTGCGAGTGTGTGCGTGTGTGTATGAGTGTGTGTGCGAGTGTGTGCGAGTGTGTGTGCGAGTGTGTGCCAGTGTGTGCGAGTGTGTATGATTGTGTGTGCAAGTGTGTGTGAGTGTGTGCGAGTGTGTTCAAGTGTGTGCAAGTGTGTGTGTGCGATTGTGTGTGAGTGTGTGTGCGAGTGTGCGTGAGTGTGTGCGAGTGTGTGTGTGTGAGTGTGTAGGACTGTATGTGCGAGTGTTTGCGAGTGTGTGCGAGTGTGTTTGAGTGTGTGTGAGTGTGTGCGAGTGTGTGCGAGTGTGTGTGCGAGTGTGTGTGTGCGAGTGTGTTCGATTGTGTAAGAGTGAGTGTGTGCGAGTGTGTGTGAGTGAGTGTGTGCGAGTGTGTGTGCGAGTGTGTGTGCGAGTGTGTGTGCGAGTGTGTGTGATTGTGTGTGTGAGTGTGTAGGACTGTATGTGCGAGTGTGTGTGATTGTGTGTGAGTGTGTAGGACTGTATGTGCGAGTGTGTGTGAGTGTGTATGAGTGTCTGTGCAAGTGTGTGCAAGTGCGTGTGAGTGTGTGCGTGCGAGTGTGTGCGAGTGTGCTCGAGTGACTGGGTGTGAGTATGTGCGAGTGTGTGTGAGTGTGTGCGAGTGTGTATGAGTGAGTGTGTGTGAGTGTGTGCGTGTGTGCGAGTTTGTGTGCGAGTGTGTGCGAGTGAGTGTGTGCGAATGTGTGCAAATGTGTACGAGTGTTTGCAAGTGTATGCGTGCGAGTGTGTGCGTGCGAGTGTGCGCGAGTGTGTGTGTGCGTGTGTGCGAGTGTGTGCGAGTGTGTGCAAGTGTGTGCGAGTGAGTGTGTGCGAGTGAGTGTGTGCGATTGTGTGTGCGAGTGTGTGTGTGCGTGCGAGTGCGAGTGTGTGTGAGTGTGTGCGAGTGTGTGTTTGCGAGTGTGTGCATGTGTGTGCGAGTGTGTGCGAGTGTGTGCAAGTGTGTGCGTGCGAGTGTGTGTGCGAGTGTGTGTGTGCGAGTGTGTGTGCGAGTGTGTGCAAGTGTGTGCGAGTGAGTGTGTGCGAGTGTGTGTGCGAGTTTGTGCGAGTGTGTGCGTGCGAGAGCGTGCGAGTGAGTGTGAGTGTGTGCAAATGTGTGCGAGAGTGTGCAAGTGTGGGCGTGCGAGTGTGTGCTAGTGTGCGCGAGTGTGTGAGTGTGTGAGTGTGCGCGAGTGTATGCATGTGAGTGAGTGTGTGTGTGAGTGTGTGCGAGTGTTTGCGAGTGTGTGTGTGAGTGTGTAGGACTGTGTGTGCGAGTGTGTGTGTTCGAGTGTGTTCGAGTGTGTGCACGTGTGTGCGAGTGTGTGCGTGTGTGTATGAGTGTGTGTGCGAGTGTGTGCGAGTGTGTGTGCGAGTGTGTGCCAGTGTGTGCGAGTGTGTATGATTGTGTGTGCAAGTGTGTGTGAGTGTGTGCGAGTGTGTTCAAGTGTGTGCAAGTGTGTGTGTGCGATTGTGTGTGAGTGTGTGTGCGAGTGTGCGTGAGTGTGTGCGAGTGTGTGTGTGTGAGTGTGTAGGACTGTATGTGCGAGTGTTTGCGAGTGTGTGCGAGTGTGTTTGAGTGTGTGTGAGTGTGTGCGAGTGTGTGCGAGTGTGTGTGCGAGTGTGTGTGTGCGAGTGTGTTCGATTGTGTAAGAGTGAGTGTGTGCGAGTGTGTGTGAGTGAGTGTGTGCGAGTGTGTGTGCGAGTGTGTGTGCGAGTGTGTGTGCGAGTGTGTGTGATTGTGTGTGTGAGTGTGTAGGACTGTATGTGCGAGTGTGTGTGATTGTGTGTGAGTGTGTAGGACTGTATGTGCGAGTGTGTGTGAGTGTGTATGAGTGTCTGTGCAAGTGTGTGCAAGTGCGTGTGAGTGTGTGCGTGCGAGTGTGTGCGAGTGTGCTCGAGTGACTGGGTGTGAGTATGTGCGAGTGTGTGTGAGTGTGTGCGAGTGTGTATGAGTGAGTGTGTGTGAGTGTGTGCGTGTGTGCGAGTTTGTGTGCGAGTGTGTGCGAATGTGTGCAAATGTGTACGAGTGTTTGCAAGTGTATGCGTGCGAGTGTGTGCGTGCGAGTGTGCGCGAGTGTGTGTGTGCGTGTGTGCGAGTGTGTGCGAGTGTGTGCAAGTGTGTGCGAGTGAGTGTGTGCGAGTGAGTGTGTGCGATTGTGTGTGCGAGTGTGTGTGTGCGTGCGAGTGCGAGTGTGTGTGAGTGTGTGCGAGTGTGTGTTTGCGAGTGTGTGCAAGTGTGTGCGAGTGAGTGTGTGCGAGTGAGTGTGTGCGAGTGTGTGCGTGCGAGTGTGTGCGTGCGAGTGTGTGCGAGTGTGTGTGAGTGTGTGCGAGTGTGTGTGTGCGAGTGAGTGCGAGTGTGTGCCAGTGTGTGCGTACGAGTGCGTGCAAATGAGTGCGAGTGTGTGCGAATGTGTGCGAGTGTGTGCGTGCGAGTGTGTGCGAGTGTGCGCGAGTGTGTGCGTATGAGTGTGTGCGAGTGTGTGCGTGTGAGTTTGTGCGAGTGTGCTTGAGTGAGTGTGTGCGAGTGTGTGCGATTGTATGTGAGTGTGTGCGAGTGAGTGTGTGCGAGTGTGTATGAGTGAGTGTGTGTGAGTGTGTGCGTGTGTGTGAGTTTGTGTGCGAGTGTGTGCGAGTGAGTATGTGCGAATGTGTGCGAGTGTCTGCGGGTGTGTGTGTGCGTGCGAGTGTGTGCGTGCGAGTGTGTGCGTGCAAATGTGTGTGAGTGTGTGTGCAAGTTTGTGTGCATGTGAGTGTGTGTGAGTGTGTATGTGTGTGTGTGCGAGTGTGTGCAAGTGTGTGCGAGTGAGTGTGTGCGAGAGTGTGCGAGTGAGTGCAAGTGTGTGTGTGCGATTGTGTATGAGTGTGTGCGAGTGTGTGTGCGAGTTTGTGCGAGCGTGTGAGTGTGTGCGTGCGAGTGCGTGCGAGTGAGTGTGAGTGTGTGCAAATGTGTGCGAGAGTGTGCAAGTGTGGGCGTGCGAGTGTGTGCTAGTGTGCGCGAGTGTGTGAGTGCGTGCGAGTGTGCGCGAGTGTATTCGTGTGAGTGAGTGTGTGTGTGAGTGTGCACGAGTGTTTGCGAGTGTGTGTGTGAGTGTGTAGGACTGTGTGTGCGAGTGTGTGCGAGTGTTTGTGTTCGAGTGTGTTCGAGTGTGTGCACATGTGTGCGAGTGTGTGCGTGTGTGTATGAGTGTGTGTGCAAGTGTGTGCGAGTGTGTGTGCGAGTGTGTGTGAGTGTGTGCCAGTGTGTGCGTGCAAATGAATGCGAGTGTGCGCGAGTGTGTGCGTGTGTGTAAGAGTGTGTGTGAGTGTGTGCAAGTGTGTGTGAGTGTGTGTGAGTGTGTTCGAGTGTGTGCAAGTGTGTGTGCGATTGTGTGTGAGTGTGTGTGCGAGTGTGCGTGAGTGTGTGCGAGTGTGTGTGCGAGTGTGTGTGTGTGTAGGACTGTATGTGCGAGTGTGTGCGAGTGTGTTCGAGTGTGTGTGAGTGTGTGCGAGTGTGTGTGCGAGATTGTGTGAGTGTGTGTGCGAGTTTGTGTGTGCGAGTGTGTTCAATTGTGTAAGAGTGAGTGTGTGCGAGTGTGTGTGCGAGTGTGTGCGAGAGTGTGTGTGAGTGTGTGTGCGAGTGTGTGTGTGAGTGTGTGCAATTGTGTGTGTGAGTGTGTAGGACTGTATGTGCGAGTGTGTGTGAGTGTGTATGAGTGTGTGTGCAAGTGTGTGCAAGTGTGTGCGAATGTGTGTTTGCGAGTGTGTGCATGTGTGTGCGAGTGTGTGCGAGTGTGTGCGAATGTGTGTTTGCGAGTGTGTGCATGTGTGTGCGAGTGTGTGCGAGTGTGTGCGAGTGTGTGCGAGTGAGTGTGTGCGAGTGTGTGTGTGCGAGTGTGTGCAAGTGTGTGCGAGTGAGTGTGTGCGAGTGTGTGTGCGAGTTTGTGAGAGTGTGTGAGTGTGTGCGTGCGAGTGCGTGCGAGAGAGTGCGAGTGAGTGTGAGTGTGTGCAAATGTGTGCGAGAGTGTGCAAGTGTGGGCGTGCTAGTGTGCGCGAGTGTGTGAGTGTGCGCGAGTGTATGCGTGTGAGTGAGTGTGTGTGTGCGAGTGTTTGCGAGTGTGTGTGTGAGTGTGTAGGACTGTGTGTGCGAGTGTGTGTGTTCGAGTGTGTTCGAGTGTGTGCGAGTGTGTGCGTGTGTGTACGAGTGTGTGTGCGAGTGTGTGCGAGTGTGTGTGCGAGTGTGTGAGTGTGTGCCAGTGTGTGCGTGCAAATGAATGCGAGTGTGCGAGAGTGTGTGCGTGTGTGTGCGAGTGTGTGCGAGTGTGTATGATTGTGTGTGCGAGTGTGTGCAAGTGTGTGCGAGTGTGTTCAAGTGTGTGCAAGTGTGTGTGTGCGATTGTGTGTGAGTGTGTGTGCGAGTGTGTGTGAGTGTGTGCGAGTGTGTGTGTGAGTGTGTAGGACTGTATGTGCGAGTGTTTGCGAGTGTGTATGTGCTAGTGTGTTCGATTGTGTAAGATTATGTGTGTGCGAGTGTGTGTGTGAGTGAGTGTGTGTGAGTGTGTGCGAGTGTGTGTGGGAGTGTGTGTGCGAGTGTGTGTGCGAGTGTGTGTGATTGTGTGTGAGTGTGTAGGACTGTATGTGCGAGTGTGTGTGCGAGTGTGTGTGATTGTGTGTGTGAGTGTGTAGGACTGTATGTGCGAGTGTGTGTGAGTGTGTATGAGTGTGTGTGCAAGTGTGTGCAAGTGCGTGTGAGTGTGCGCGAGTGTGTGCGTGCGAGTGTGTGCGAGTGTGCTCGACTGACTGGGTGTGAGTATGTGCGTGTGTGTGTGAGTGTGTGCGAGTGTGTATGAGTGAGTGTGTGCGTGTGTGCGAGTTTGTGTGCGAGTGTGTGCGAGTGAGTGTGTGCGAATGTGTGCAAATGTGTGCGAGTGTTTGCGAGTGTATGCGTGCGAGTGTGTGCGTGCGAGTGTGTGCGTGCGAGTGTGCGCGAGTGTGTGTGTGCGTGTGTGCGAGTGTGTGCGAGGGAGTGTGAGTGAGTGAGTGCGAGGGTGTGCGAGTGTGTGTGTGCGAGTGTGTGCGAGTGTATGCATGCGAGTGTGTGCGTGTGAGTGTGTGCGAGTGTATGTGCGAGTGTGTGCAAGTGTGTGCGAGGGAGTGTGAGTGAGTGAGTGCGAGTGTGTGCGAGTGTGTGCGAATGTGTGCGAGTGTGTGTGTTCGAGTGTGTGTGTGCGATTGTGTATGGTGTGTGCGAGTGTGTGTGCGAGTGTGTATGAGTGTGTGCGCGAGTGTGTGCGAGTGTGTGCGAGTGTGTGCGAGTATGTATGAGTGAGTGTGTGTGAGTGTGTGCGAGTTTGTATGCTTGTGAGTGTGTGCGAATGTGTGCAAGTGTGTGCGAGTGTGTGTGTGAGTGTGTGTGCGAGTGTGCGTGCGAGTGTGTGTGAGTGTGTGCGAGTGTGTGTGAGTGTGTGCGAGTGTGTGTGCGAGTGTGTGTGCAAATGTACCCGAGTGTGCACGAGTGTGCACGAGTGAGTGGGTGCGAGTGTGTGCGAGTGTGTGCGTGTGAGTGTGTGCGAGCTTGTGCGAGTGTGTGAGTGTGTGTGCGAGAGTGTGTGCATGTGTGTGTGCGAGTGTGTGCGAGTGTGTATGAGTGTGTGTGCGAGTGTGTGCAAGTGTGTGCAAGTGTGTGGGTGCGAGTGTGTGCAAGTGTGTGCGAGTGTGTGTGAATGTGTGTTCGAGTGTGTGTGAGTGTGTGTGCGAGTGTGTGCAAGTGTGTTCGAGTGTGTGGGTGCGACTGTGTGCAAGTGTGTGCGAGTGTGTGTGAATGTGTGTTCGAGTGTGTGCGAGTGTGTGCGTGCGAGTGTGTGCGAGTGTGCTCGAGTGAATGGGTGCGAGTGTGTGTGAGTGTGTGCGAGTGAGTGTGTGCGAGTGTGTATGAGTGAGTGTGTGTGAGTGTGTGCGAGTTTGTGTGCGAGTGTGTGCGAGTGAGTGTGTGTGAATGTGTGCGAGTGAGTGTGTGCGAGTGTTTGCGAGTGTGTGTGCGAGTGTGTGTGCGAGTGTGTGTGTGAGTGTGTGCGTGCGAGTGTGTGCGAGTGTGTGTGAGTGTGTGTGCGAATGTGTGTGTGTGCGTGAGTGTGTGCGAGTGTGTGTGTGAGTGTGTAGGACTGTATGTGCGAGTGTGTATGAGTGTGTGTGCGAGTGTGTGTGCGAATGTGTGCGAGTGTGTGTGCGAATGTGTGCGAGTGTGTGCGTGCGAGTGTGCGCGAGTGTACGCGAGTGTGTGCGTTTGAGTGTGTGCGAGTGTGTGCGTGTGAGTTTGTGCGAGTGTGCTTGAGTGAGTGTGTGCGAGTGTGTGCGATTGTATGTGAGTGTGTGCGAGTGAGTGTGTGCGAGTGTGTATGAGTGAGTGTGTGTGAGTGTGTGCGTGTGTGTGAGTTTGTGTGCGAGTGTGTACGAGTGAGTGTGTGCGAATGTGTGCGAGTGTCTGCGAGTGTGTGTGTGCGTGCGAGTATGTGTGAGTGTATGCGTGCGAGTGTGTGAGTGTGTGTGCAAGTTTGTGTGCATGTGAGTGTGTGTGAGTGTGTATGAGTGTATGTGCGAGTGTGTGCGAGTGTGTGTGAGTGTGTATGTGTGTGTGTGCGAGTGTGTGCAAGTGTGTGCGAGTGAGTGTGTGCGAGTGTGTGCGAGAGTGTGCGAGTAAGTGCAAGTGTGTGTGTGCGATTGTGTATGAGTGTGTGCGAGTGTGTGTGCGAGTTTGTGCGAGTGTGTAAGTGTGTGCGTGCGAGTGCGTGCGAGTGAGTGTGAGTGTGTGCAAATGTGTGCGAGAGTGTGCAAGTGTGGGCGTGCGAGTGTGTGCTAGTGTATTCGTGTGAGTGAGTGTGTGTGCGAGTGTTTGCGAGTGTGTGTGTGAGTGTGTAGGACTGTGTGTGCGAGTGTGTGTGCGAGTGTGTGCGAGTGTGTGTGCGAGTGTGTGTGCGAGTGTGTGCGATTGTGTGTGTGAGTGTGTAGGACTGTATGTGCGAGTGTGTGTGAGTGTGTATGAGTGTGTGTGCAAGTGTGTGCAAGTGTGTGCAAGTGTGTGCGAGTGTGTGTGTGTGAGTGTGCGCGAGTGTGTGCGAGTGTGTGTTTGCGAGTGTGTGCATGTGTGTGCGAGTGTGTGCGAGTGTGTGCAAGTGTGTGCGTGCGAGTGTGTGTGCGAGTGTGTGTGTGCGAGTGTGTGTGTGAGTGTGTAGGACTGTATGTGCGAGTGTGTGCGAGTGTGTATGAGTGTGTGTGCGAGTGTGTGTGCGAATGTGTGCGAGTGTGTGCGTGCGAGTGTGCGCGAGTGTACGCGAGTGTGTGCGTTTGAGTGTGTGCGAGTGTGTGCGTGTGAGTTTGTGCGAGTGTGCTTGAGTGAGTGTGTGCGATTGTATGTGAGTGTGTGCGAGTGTGTGCGTGTGTGTGAGTTTGTGTGCGAGTGTGTACGAGTGAGTGTGTGCGAATGTGTGCGAGTGTCTGTGAGTGTGTGTGTGCGTGCGAGTGTGTGCGTGCGAGTGTGTGCATGCGAGTGTGTGTGCAAGTTTGTGTGCATGTGAGTGTGTGTGAGTGTGTATGAGTGTATGTGCGAGTGTGTGCGAGTGTGTGTGAGTGTGTATGTGTGTGTGTGCGAGTGTGTGCAAGTGTGTGCGAGTGAGTGTGTGCGAGTGTGTGCGAGAGTGTGCGAGTAAGTGCAAGTTTGTGTGTGCGATTGTGTATGAGTGTGTGCGAGTGTGTGTGCGAGTTTGTGCGAGCGTGTGAGTGTGTGCATGCGAGTGCGTGCGAGTGAGTGTGAGTGTGTGCAAATGTGTGCGAGAGTGTGCAAGTGTGGGCGTGCGAGTGTGTGCTAGTGTGCACGAGTGTGTGAGTGTGTGTGAGTGTGCGCGAGTGTATTCGTGTGAGTGAGTGTGTGTGTGAGTGTGCACGAGTGTTTGCGAGTGTGTGTGTGAGTGTGTAGGACTGTGTGTGCGAGTGTGTGCGAGTGTGTGTGTTCGAGTGTGTTCGAGTGTGTGCACATGTGTGCGAGTGTGTGCGTGTGTGTATGAGTGTGTGTGCAAGTGTGTGCGAGTGTGTGTGCGAGTTTGTGTGAGTGTGTGCCAGTGTGTGCGTGCAAATGAATGCGAGTGTGCGCGAGTGTGTGCAAGAGTGTGTGTGAGTGTGTGCAAGTGTGTGTGAGTGTGTTCGAGTGTGTGCAAGTGTGTGTGCGATTGTGTGTGAGTGTGTGTGCGAGTGTGCGTGAGTGTGTGCGAGTGTGTGTGCGAGTGTGTGTGTGTGTAGGACTGTATGTGCGAGTGTGTGTGAGTGTGTTCGAGTGTGTGTGAGTGTGTGCGAGTGTGTGTGCGAGATTGTGTGAGTGTGTGTGCGAGTTTGTGTGTGCGAGTGTGTTCAATTGTGTAAGAGTGAGTGTGTGCGAGTGTGTGTGTGCGAGTGTGTGTGCGAGTGTGTGCGAGTGTGTGTGCGAGTGTGTGTGCGAGTGTGTGTGCGAGTGTGTGCAATTGTGTGTGTGAGTGTGTAGGACTGTATGTGCGAGTGTGTGTGAGTGTGTATGAGTGTGTGTGCAAGTGTGTGCAAGTGTGTGCGAGTGTGTGTGTGTGAGTGTGCGCGAGTGTGTGCGAATTTGTGTTTGCCAGTGTGTGCATGTGTGTGCGAGTGTGTGCGAGTGTGTGCGAGTGTGTGCGAGTGTGTGCGTGCGAGTGTGTGTGCGAGTGTGTGTGTGTGAGTGTGTGCGAGTGTGTGTGTGCGAGTGTGTGCAAGTGTGTGCGAGTGAGTGTGTGCGAGTGTGTGTGCGAGTTTGTGAGAGTGTGTGAGTGTGTGCGTGCGAGTGCGTGCGAGAGAGTGCGAGTGAGTGTGAGTGTGTGCAAATGTGTGCGAGAGTGTGCAAGTGTGGGCGTGCTAGTGTGCGCGAGTGTGTGAATGTGCGCGAGTGTATGCGTGTGAGTGAGTGTGTGTGTGCGAGTGTTTGCGAGTGTGTGTGTGAGTGTGTAGGACTGTGTGTGCGAGTGTGTGTGTTCGAGTGTGTTCGAGTGTGTGCGAGTGTGTGCGTGTGTGTATGAGTGTGTGTGCGAGTGTGTGCGAGTGTGTGTGCGAGTGTGTGAGTGTGTGCCAGTGTGTGCGTGCAAATGAATGCAAGTGTTTGCGAGTGTGCGAGAGTGTGTGCGTGTGTGTGCGAGTGTGTGCGAGTGTGTATGATTGTGTGTGCGAGTGTGTGCAAGTGTGTGTGAGTGTGTGCGAGTGTGTTCAAGTGTGTGCAAGTGTGTGTGTGCGATTGTGTGTGAGTGTGTGTGCGAGTGTGTGTGAGTGTGTGCGAGTGTGTGTGTGAGTGTGTAGGACTGTATGTGCGAGTGTTTGCGAGTGTGTATGTGCGAGTGTGTTCGATTGTGTAAAAGTATGTGTGTGCGAGTGTGTGTGTGAGTGAGTGTGTGCGAGTGTGTGTGGGAGTGTGTGTGCGAGTGTGTGTGCGAGTGTGTGTGATTGTGTGTGAGTGTGTAGGACTGTATGTGCGAGTGTGTGTGATTGTGTGTGTGAGTGTGTAGGACTGTATGTGCGAATGTGTGTGAGTGTGTATGAGTGTGTGTGCAAGTGTGTGCAAGTGCGTGTGTGTGTGCGCGAGTGTGTGCGTGCGAGTGTGTGCGAGTGTGCTCGAGTGACTGGGTGTGAGTATGTGCGTGTGTGTGTGAGTGTGTGCGAGTGTGTATGAGTGAGTGTGTGTGAGTGTGTGCGTGTGTGCGAGTTTGTGTGCGAGTGTGTGCGAGTGAGTGTGTGCGAATGTGTGCAAGTGTGTGCGAGTGTGTGTGCGAGTGCGTACAAGTGTGTACGTGTGTGCACGAGTGTGTGCGTGTGAGTGTGTGTGTGCGAGTGTGTGTGTGAGTGTGTGCAAGTGTGTTCGAGTGTGTGTGCGAGTGTGTATGAGTGTGTGTGTGTGCAAGTGTGTGCACGTGTGTGTGAGTGTGTGTGAGTGTGTGCATGAGTGAGTGTGTGCGAGTGTGTGTGAGTGTGTGTGTGTGAGTGTGTGCGAGTGTGTGTGTGCGAGTGTGTGTGTGCGAGTGTGTGCGTGCGAGTGTGTGCAAGTGTGTGTTTGTGAGTGTGTGCGAGTGTGTGTGTGCGATTGTGTATTAGTGAATGTGTGCGAGTGTGCATGAGTGTGTGCGTGTGAGTGAGTGTGTGTGTGTGCGAGTGTGTGCGAGTGAGTGTGAGTGAGTGTGTGCGAGTGTGTGCGAGTGTGTGTGTGCGATTGTGCATAAGTGTGTGCGAGTGTGAGTGTGTAGGACTGTGTGTGCGAGTGTGTGCGAGTGTGTGTGAATGTGTGTTCGAGTGTGTGCGAGTGTGTGCGTGCGAGTATGTGCGAGTGTGCTCGAGTGAATGGGTGCGAGTGTGTGTGAGTGTGTGCGAGTGAGTGTGTGCGAGTGTGTATGAGTGAGTGTGTGTGAGTGTGTGCGAGTTTGTGTGCGAGTTTTTGCGAGTGAGTGTGTGCGAATGTGTATGAGTGTGTGTGCGAGTGTGTGCAAGTGGGTGCGAGTGTGTGGGTGCGAGTGTGTGCAAGTGTGTGCGAGTGTGTGTGAATGTGTGTTTGAGTGTGTGCTAGTGTGTACGTGCGAGTGTGTGCGAGTGTGCTCGAGTGAATGGGTGCGAGTGTGTGCGAGTGTGTGTGAGTGTGTGCGAGTGAGTGTGTGCGAGTGTGTATGAGTGAGTGTGTGTGAGTGTGTGCGAGTTTGTGTGTCAGTGTGTGCGAGTGAGTGTGTGCGAATGTGTGCCAGTGAGTGTGTGCGAGTGTTTGCGAGTGTGTGTGCGAGTGTGTGTGTGAGTGTGTGCGTGCGAGTGTGTGCGTGCGGGTGTATGCGAGTGTGTGTGAGTGTGTGTGCGAATGTGTGTGTGTGCGAGTGTGTGTGCGAGTGTGTGTGTGAGTGTGTGTGCAATTGTGTATGAGTGTGTGCGAGTGTGTGTGCGTTTGTGCGAGTGTGTGCGTGTGTGTGTGCGAGTGCGTGTGAGTGAGTGCGAGTTTGTGCAAATGTGTGCGCGAGTGTGCCAGTGTGGGCGTGCGAGTGTGTGCTAGTGTGCGCGAGTGTGTGAATGTGTGCGAGTGTGCGTGAGTAAGTGTGTGAGAGTGTGTGCGAGTGTTGCCGAGTGTGTGTGTGAGTGTATAGGACTGTGTGCGCGAGTGTGTGTGCGAGTGTGTGTGTACGAGTGTGTTCGAGTGTGTGCAATTTTGTGCGAGTGTGTGTGTGCGAGTGCATATGAGTAAGTGTGTGCGAATGTGTGCGAGTGTGTGCGAGTGTGTGTGCGAGTGTGTGTGCGAGTGTGTGCATGCGACTGTGTGCGTGCGACTGTGTGCGAGTGTGTGCGAGTGTTTGCGTGTGTGTGCGAGTGTGTGCAAGTGTGTGCGAGTGTGTGTGAATGTGTGTGTGAGTGTGTGTGAATGTGTGCGAGTCTGTGTGTGCGAGTGTGTGTGTGCAATTGTGTATGAATGTGTGCGAGTATGTGTGTGAGTGTGTGCGAGTGTGTGCGTGCGAGTGCGTGCGAGTGAGTGCGAGTGTGTGCAAATGTGTGCGAGAGTGTGCGAGTGTGGGCGTGCGAGTGTGCGCGAGTGTGTGCGTGTGAGTGAGTGTGTGTGTGAGTGTGAGTGTGTGCTAGTGTGTGCGAGTGTGCGCGAGTGTGCGTGTGAGTGAGTGAGTGTGTGTGTGAGTGTGTGTGCGAGTGTGTGTGAGTGTGTACGAGTGTGTGTAGGAGTGTGTGCGAGTGTGTGCGATTGTGTGTGTGAGTGTGTAGGACTGTATGTGCAAGTGTGTGCGAGTGTGTTCGAGTGTGTGAGTGTGTGCGAGTGTGTGTGAGTGTGTGTGAGTGTGTGCAAGTGTGTGTGTGCAAGTGTGTGTGTGCGAGTGTGTGTGTGAGTGTGTGCAAGTGTGTTCGAGTGTGTGTGCGAGTGTGTATGAGTGTGTGTAAGTGTGTGCGCGTGTGTGTGAGTGTGTGTGAGTGTGTGCATGAGTGAGTGTGTGCGAGTGTGTGTGAGTGTGTGTGTGTGAGTGTGTGCGAGTGTGTGTGTGCGAGTGTGTGTGTGCGAGTGTGTGCGTGCGAGTGTGTGCAAGTGTGTGTGTGTGAGTGTGTGCGAGTGTGTGTGTGCGATTGTGTATTAGTGAATGTGTGCGAGTGTGCATGAGTGTGTGCGTGTGAGTGAGTGAGTGTGTGTGTGTGTGTGCGAGTGTGTGCGAGTGAGTGTGAGTGAGTGTGTGCGAGTGTGTGCCAGTGTGTGTGTGCGATTGTGCATAAGTGTGTGCGAGTGTGAGTGTGTAGGACTGTGTGTGCGAGTGTGTGCGAGTGTGTGCGAGTGTGTGTGAGTGTGTGCGAGTGTGTGTAGGAGTGTGTGCAATTGTGTGTTTGAGTGTGTAGGACTGTATGTGCGAGTGTGTGCGACTTTGTTCGAGTGTGTGTGTGCGAGTGTGTGAGCATGTGTGAGTGTGTGCAAGTGTGTGCATGCGAGTGTGTGTGTGTGAGTGTGTGTGATTGTGTATGAGTGAGTGTGTGCGAGTGTGTGTGTGAGTGTGTGCAAGTGTGTTTGAGTGTGTTTGTGCGAGTGTGTATGAGTGTGTGTGTGCGAGTGTGTGCAAGTGTGTTTGTGCAAGTGTGTATGAGTGTGTGTGTGCGAGTGTGTGCAAGTGTGTGTGATTGTGTGTGAGTGTGTGTACGAGTAAGTGTGTGCGAGTGTGTGCGTGCGAGTCTGTGTGTGCACGTGAGTGTGTGCGAGTGTGTGAGTGTGTGTGCGAATGTGTGTGCGTGTGAGTGTGTGCGAGTGTGTATGAGTGTATGTGCGAGTGTGTGCCAGTGTGTGCGAGTGTGTGTGTGCGAGTGTGTGCAAGTGTGTGCGAGTGAGTGTGTGCGAGAGTGTGCGAGTGTGTGTGTGCGAGTGTGTGTGTGCGAGTGTGTGTGCAATTGTATGAGTGTGTGCGAGTGTGTGTGAGTAGAGATGAGCGATGTTCTACTCGAACTGTTCGCCAATCTCAAATTCGAGCTGTTTTGGGCGGTGTTCGAGCCGTTCGGCGAACACGAACAATTTGAGAAAAATTCGGCTGTTCGAGGTTATGTTCGATAACTGTTCGTGCACCAAAATCATAACTGGATTTTTTCTCAGTAATGATGAAAATTAATGTTAATACGCAGTTTGAGTGTACAGCGGGGTGGGGGGAGGGGCAGGGGATGGATCTCTGCAGGAACAATGAAGATCTCCATTTTTTTTTCTCTTTCCCGCATTTGCAGTGGGGAGGTGCAATCTGTCAGCCTATCAGCAGCGCACACACGGAGCGAAGAGCTTTTTTTCACACAAGCAAGGGCATGTGTCATTGGCAGTGTATGTCACATGTCCTTGCCCTATAAGACCAAGCCATTTTCCCCGTCGCCACCATTTTCTCACTGCTGCAGCTGCGTGTTAGACGGCACCGCTGTTGCTGTGTGCGCTATACCTTGTTAATTTCAAGCCAATTTTCGCACAAATATACAGATAGCTTGGGAGTAGGGAATAGTTGTGATTGCAGTCCTTTTAAGGACTAGGTTACAGCATTTCCTACGACTTTTATCATGGAGGTCTGTGCTCTTAAATAGATAGGTTGTGGGAGTAAAGACTAATTGTAATTGGAGTCCTTTTCAGGACTCGGTTACATCAGATCCTATCAGTTTTTGCCAGGCAGGTCTGTGCCAGTGCTGTGCAAGTTTTTTTCACAGCATTTGGCTGAATCTAGCAAAGCTAATCCTTTTTGGCCTATTACAGAGTGTGTTAGTCAGTGGAGTAGCCTATCTGTGTTGCAAGATATACCACCTGTGTATAGAATACCAATTTTTTTACTGCACCTAGTGAAGTAAAATCTTTTGGGCATAGCATCATTCTATTAGTCCATCTATACTGACCTCCATCAGGTTGCAAACTGAATATATTTTTTTCTGCATCTACTTCTGAAAAAATATTGGGCTTCTAGCTGTGTGTGGGTCTTGTTCTATTAATCCATCTATACTGACCTCCATCAGGTTGCAAACTGAATATAATTTTTTTCTGCATCTAGCTCTGAAAAAATATTTGGGCTTCTAGCAGTGTGTGGGACTTGGTCTATTAGTCCATCTATACTGACCTCCATCAGGTTGCAAATTAAAAATAATTTTTTTCTGCATCTAGCTCTGAAAAAATATTTGGGCTTCTAGCAGTGTGTGGGACTTGTTCTATTAGTCCTTCTATACTGACCTCCAGCAGGTTGCAAATTGAATATAATTTTTTTCTGCATCTAGCTCTGAAAAAATATTTGGGCTTCTAGCAGTGTGTGGGACTTGGTCTATTAGTCCATCTATACTGACCTCCATCAGGTTGCAAACTGAATATATTTTTTTCTGCATCTACCTCTGAAAAAATATTCGGCTTCTAGCTGTGTGTGGGTCTTGTTCTATTAATCCATCTATACTGACCTCCATCAGGTTGCAAACTGAATATAATTTTTTTCTGCATCTACCTCTGAAAAAATATTCGGCTTCTAGCTGTGTGTGGGACTTGTTGTATTAGTCCATCTATACTGACCTCCATCAGGTTGCAAATTCTAAATAATTTTTTTCTGCATCTAACCCAGCCAATAGTTTTGGCCTAATACCACAGTTTGGCCACTCAGCTCTGCTCGGTTACCATCCATTGTTTTTTTGTGCAAACAACTCCAGAGTTGTGAATTAGTTAACCACCAAAATGAGTGGAAAAAGGTCTGCTGCTGGTGGAAAGGGGAATAGGCGTGTTGGGAAGGGGAAAAAAGGTTGTGTCCATGGGGTAGGTGCAGAAGAAAGACCATCTTCCAGCCAAACTAAAATGTCTACTTCTTTTAGCGGACAATGTGATAAGATCCCTTTCTTACGGCCACGCCAATCGCTACAAATTCCTGATGAGGCACAAAAACAGCAGGTGCTTCAACGGATATCAAGTGCTCCTTTAAGTGGGCTCTCCTCCACATCAACTTCAACATCACAAATACTCCAGTCCTCAAAGGTGTCACCCAAATCGCACTTGCTTCCTCACAGCTCCCAAATCTCCAGCTGCCCGTCTGAGTATGAGGTAGAACAGATGGTTGAGTCTGCAGAGCTGTTTACTCATACTATAGCCTGGGAATCAGAGGTCGACTCCAGCGCTTCTGTGAATCCAGACGAGGAAATGATCTGCACTGATGCCCAGAATCTTTATGAGTCGGATCCAGGACCAGACGCAGAAGGTTCTGACCATAATGTAGACCCTCATTCCCAAACTGTAACTCCTGTTGGTGGAGACAATGAGGAAGACGATGATAAGACTCAAATACCTGATTGGAGCGACAACTTTAGTTTTTTGTCAGGGCAGGAACAGGTTGGCTCTGAGGACGACGGGTGTGATAACGCACAGGGTGATGATGATGAGGTCGGAGATCCCACTTACTGTCAACCCACAGTCAGCCAAGAGATGAGGTCAGCAGAGGAGGTGGAGAAAGATGCTAGTGACGACGAGGTCAGGTTGCGCCTTCCTGGACAGAGACGTAGTACTGGAAGCACGTCAACAACTGCATCCTCAAACACAACTCTGCCTCTCACCACAATTCGTGGCGGCTCTTCAGGTCGCATGGGTGCTAAGCCTTGCATAGCCTGGGCATTTTTTCAGATCGATAAAGATGATCCAACTCGTGTTATCTGTAACATTTGTCAGCAAAAGCTAAGTTGAGGCCAAAAAATACATAGTTTGAGTACTTCATGCATGAACCGGCACATGGACATGAAGCATAAGTTGCAGTGGGAAGCTCAGTGTGCTACAATGCGGCCTAGCCGGCCGGGCCAACCACCGTCTGCCATATCTTGTGCATCCGCGGCCTCTTCATCCTCTGTGACTGGGGGGACAGCAGTCACACCTGTTTTGGGGCGCAGACCTGCCACCTCTTTACCCGCAACAGCCAGCGTGATTGGCAGGTCATCATTTTCTTTGGAGGTGGTAACACCAGCTGGTGTTGAGCGCTGTCCGACATCGATAGCACCACCTTTGGATCAAGGCAACCTAACATGTCCGCTTGCATCTTCCTCACAGACCGGCAGTTTGCCGGGGACACCCTTATCAACCCCGTCTAAGCACAATAGCCAGCCCTCGGTCCCTCAGATGTGGACAAGTAAAAGACCATTTCCTCCTAGCCATGAGAAAGCTAAGAGGTTGAATTTCACCATCTGCAAGCTCTTGGCTACAGAAATGCTGCCTTTCCGCCTGGTGGACACAGAGGATTTTCGAGACCTTATGTCCGTCGCAGTGCCCCAGTACCAGATGCCCAGTCGGCACTACTTCTCAAAGAAAGGTGTGCCTGCGCTCCACCAGCATGTCGCACATAACATCACCTCTTATTTGAGAAACTCTGTGTGTGACAGGGTGCATTTCACCACAGACACTTGGACGAGTAGGCATGGACAGGGGCGTTACATGTCGCTGACTGGGCACTGGGTAACTATGGTGACAGCAGGACAAGGGGCTGCTGTCCAAGTCTTGCCGTCCCCACGAGTTGTGCGTCAATCCTCTTTATGTCAAAGTTCCTCCACTGCTTCTGCCTCCTCAACCTCCTCTCCGTCTTCCACCTGCACCCAAAGCCTGTCTGGTCATGCCACAAGCTTTCTAACTGCGCAGAAGGGATCCTGCACACCTCCTTACTATGCTGGCAGTAGGGCTCAACGTCATCAGGCGGTTTTTACATTGAAATGTCTGGGAAATGTGAGTCACACAGCTGAGGAGTTGTGGTCAGCTCTGGAGAACCAATTTCATGAATGGTTGTCTCCACTGGACCTGAAACCAGGGAAGGCCGTGTGCGACAATGCTGCAAACCTGGGTGCGGCCCTTCGCCGGGGCAATGTCACACACGTGCCTTGTATGGCTCACGTGTTGAACCTGGTTGTCCAGCAATTTTTAAGCCCACTATCCCAGACTAGATGGCCTTCTGCAGAGGGCACGGTCGCTGTGTGCTCACTTCCGCCGTTCGCATCCCGCAGCTCAGCGACTTACATCTCTACAGAAGTCGTTGGGCCTGCCACTTCACCGGCTAAAATGCGATGTGCCTACCCGGTGGAATTCAACTCTGCACATGTTGCAGCGACTGTGGCAGCACCGACAAGCCCTGGTGCAATACGTTCTGACGTATAGCCTGGGCCAACGAGATTCAGAGGTGGGGCAAATCACGCTGGAGGAGTGGTCTCAGATCAGGGACCTATGCACCCTTCTGCACAGTTTTGAAATGGCGACGAAGATGTTTAGTGCTGACGATGCCATTATCAGCATGACTATTCCGGTGATTTACATGCTGGAGCACATGTTAAACAGAATTCGGAGTCAGGTGGTGGCACAAGAGGAGGTGGAGGAAGTAGAGGAGGAGGAGTTGTATGCGGAAGGGCTAACATCTGCAAGGTCCAGACGGTCGGCAGCACCAAGGCGGCAGGCATGTGAGGGTGGGGGAGATGGTTTTACCAGGGCGCATGGTAGCAGCCAAACTAGTGAGGAAGGTGCAGGAGCCCAGGAAGAAGTGGAGGACGAACTGATGGAAGACTCATCAGATGAGGGAGACCTTGATCACATTTCTGTTGTGCGAGGTTGGGGGGAGAGGACAGAGGAAGGAAGCATGATTGTTACCTCGCCACCAACACAACAGGGACTTGGTGCTCCTTGATGCGCAACACACATGAGTGCCTTCTTGCTGCACTACCTGCAACATGACCCTCGAATTGTGAGAATTAGAAATAATCCTGACTACTGGGTTGCCACACTGTTAGATCGCCGGTACAAAAGTAAATTTGCAGAAATTATTCCTGCCATAGAAAGGGATGCACGCATGCAGGAGTATCAGCAGAGATTGTTGCAGAATCTTACATGTGCTTTTCCACAAAATACCAGTGGTGCACGTAGTGAATCTCACAGTTCCAACTTGCCAACCGTGGGACCGTCAAGTGTTCAGCACTCAAACCGTAACAGAACCACAGTATCTGCTGGTAACATCAATTTTGCGGAATCATTTCACCACTTTTTTAGCCCATCCTTTGCAAGGCCACAGGAGACAAGAAGTCTGACACATAGTCAACGCCTAGAGACGATGGTACAGGAGTATCTCCAAGTAAACATTGAAGCCACGACTGTGTCACTGGACCCTTGCTCTTTTTGGGCTTCCAATCTGGATAAATGGCCGGAGCTAGCCACTTACGCCTTGGAGATCTTGTCATGCCCCGCAGCCAGCGTTCTGTCTGAACGTGTGTTCAGCGCTGCTGGTGGTGTGCTGACAGATAAGCGCACGCGGCTCTCCACTGATAATGTAGACAGACTCACGTTCATAAAGATGAACAAATCATGGATCCGAAACGACTTTTCTACCCCTGTGTCATCCTGGGGAGAGTAAAAGCTTGATGATTGGTTAAAATCACCCTACCAACCGTTTTAAGCTTTCAAATTACTAATCATGTTTATCTGTATCTTGACTGGAAAATAATTTGGGCTTTGTAGCAGTGTGCAGCACTGATCCTATTAGGCCATCTATACTAAAGCTTCACCAGATTTAAAATTAAAAATAATTTTTAGCTGCATCTAGCCCGGAAAATAATTTTGGGGCTCCGAGATGCGCAAGGCACATAAGTGCCTTCTTGCTGCACTACCTGCAGCATGACCCTCATATTGTCAGAATTCGAAGTAATCATGACTACTGGGTTGCCACACTCTTAGATCCCCCAAACTTTTCGATCAACCTTTTCATTTTAATAAAGACCAAAAAAATGGTCATTTTTGAAATTATAAGCATTAGCAGGTTGTTAGAAACTGAAATCAAACAGTTTTCAACTCAAAACTTTATTCTAGGTGATGTTACATTTTCACATCGGACCCCTTGTTCGAAAGGAGCTTCTGAACTCTCTCGTCCATTGAATTTGTCAGGTTTTGGATGGTTTCTGCTTCAATTGTTTTGCATGAGGACAGAATACCCTCCCAGAGCTGTTGCTTAGATGTGAACTGCCTCCCGCCATCATAGACACTCCTTTTAATGATGCCCCAAAGGTTCTGAATGGGGTAGAGGTCAGGGGAGCATGGGGGTCACACCATAAGTTTGTCCCCTTTTATGCCCATATTAGCCAGAGATGCAGATGTTTTATGTGCAGCATGAGATGGTGCATTATCATGCAGAAAAATGATCTTGCTGTGAAATACACGGTTCTTCTTCTTGAACCATGGCAGGAAGTGCTGTTTGAGAAAATCCACATACATTATGGAATTCATCTTTAGCGCCTTCAGGGATCCTAAAGGGGCCGACAATCTCTCTCCCCATGATTCCAGCCCAAAACATTACTCCACCTCCTCCTTGTTGGCGCTGTAGCCGTGTTTGCGTGGGGTGTCCATCAACCAGCCATCCTCCACTCCATCCACTCATCCGTGAACAAAACAGTTTTGAAATCAGTCTTCATGTAATGTTTGGCCCACTGGAGCCGTTTCTGCTTGTGTGAAGTGGATAGAGGAGGTCGACAGGATGGCACATGCACAGCTGCAAACCTCTGAAGGACCCTGCATCTTGTTGTTCGGGGGACGTTGGAGGCACAAGCAGCTTCAAAAACTTGTCTGCTGCTATGACAAGGCTTTTTTGCCGCTACTCTTTCAACCTGACGTAATTGCCTGTAGGAAAGAGTCCTCAATTTGCCCTTATCAGCACGCACACGTGTGTACTGTGAATCAGCTACATACTTCTTGATTGCCAAGACACTTCATCCTGATCATCGCACAATGTTGATTGTAGTCATGCCTTGACCTAAACACTCCACAATTTGTTGCTTCTCAGCAGCCGACACATCCTTTTTCTTTCCCATTTTGGCAGAAAATGTAGGCTGCTTAATAATGTGAGAGAGCCTTCTTAAGTAGTCTTGCCTTTCATTGGACACACCTGCCAAACTAATTAGCACAGGTGTCTGCAATTGCTTACAGTGATATAAAGAGCCCTGACACACATCACCATCAATGAGTTTAACTGACAAACAAACAAATTCTTCCCTTATCACTCCTAAACACTTTTTGCATAATAATTTGGAATGCAGTGTACATGTGCTTTTCCACAAAACACCAGTGGTTCACGTAGTGAATCTTACAGTTCTAACTTGCCAACCGTGGTCTGTATGGAGTTGTTCAATAAAGGGCCCAAAATTAAGATAACATAGATGGGAGAGGTCTCTATGAATAGGAATTCCTAAGTATTTGATACCCTGTGAGGGCCAGGCAAATTGAAAGTTGGACTGGATGGAATCCTATATGGATTTGGGGAGGGAGACATCGAGGGCCTCAGACTTCGCTGCATTGATTTTAAAATTTTACCATGTAACAAAGTGATCTATTTCAGCCATAACAGCATGGATGGATATATGTGATTGAGTGATATATACTAGGACATCATCAGCAAATAGAGAGCACTTGTACTCGGTGCCTCCCACCTCAATCCACCTAATATTGGGGTTATGGCGAATTGATGAGAGCAGGTGCTCCATCACTAGGATGTATAAGAGAGGGGACAGAGGACATCACTGCCTTGTCCCATTGGTGATTGTGAAAGGTGATGAAAATGTTCTGACGCACCCCCTGGGCCTTGGGACACCCGGAGCCGGACCCTTTTTGGTGGATGCTGGTGGTTGTAGTCTTCGTGGCGGCGACCCGGTTCCGTGGCTCAGGGCGGTCAAACCAGTGGCGGAACTATTTATGTGGTTTTGATGTTTAAATGTCCGACTACGCCACCCGTGGATTGCGGTCAGAGTGAACCGCCGCTACAGGGCAGACCGCTGAGGCTGGTGTTGTGGGTGCAGCAGAGCGTAGCATAACTCCCCACGGGAGGAGTATAGCCTCAGGGCAGTGTATGCGGAGGATTCGGGGTGATGGTGCAGGGCAGCAGCAGTAACGACACGGAGTCAGTGATGCAGTTCAGGGCCTTTACTCACAGTTCTTATTATCCAGACCACGTCTGCAGGAAACGGCTGCCCACGTCGTACTGTGCTCACCAGGTGAGGGGCTCAGACAACTCCCAGATAACTTTGGAGCACTTCACAGGACCCCCTTTGTGTGTCCTTTGTCTGGCCTTTCTTACCAACACTTCTGTCCGGCTGCCTCGGGCCTCCTCTTGGTAAACTTGGCGCCAGTTTCCCTGACCCTATGTGGTGCCTTCCTAGCGGGTGTAGCGAGGGGCTGCGCCACATAAAATGTCAGAGCCTCCGGTTTCTAGCTGAGGGTCGTTTCCTGCCTCCACTAGTTCGGGGACCGGTCTCCCCCTTTGGCCTGACCCCTCCACGCAGGTGGACACGGGCGTGCGGTGGCGACTCGCCTGTCCGCACCCCTGGGATCCCTTCATTCCTCGTTCCTGGAGCCTTCTCCGCTCCTCTTCCTTCCTTCTCCCTCTTCCAGGCCTGGGCCTCTGTTACTAGGCCCGCCTCCGGAGCAGAGCTCATGCAGAGCCCCTGCTCCCTGCCACTTCTGCTCAGACTTCTCTGCACTGAACTAAGATGGTGCCCACCTTTTATACTCCCTTCTCAATGCACCCAGGAACTGCTTCCTCCCTGCTCCTGCACTACAGGGTTCCCCTTCCTCAGTGTTCCCTCCCCCCACTCCAGCCAGGGACAGGGACTGTCGTGCCCATCTCAGGGGCATATTGGTCGCCCTGCCCCACGGCAATGTGGTGTAATACATGCAGGTGTCGGGTCCTGATCCACACTCCATCCTTACCTGAGAGTGAGATATCACACCTCTGGGTGAGGTGCAATACGTCTGTAGCAACCGAGCCCTCAGGGTGCTACAGTTCCATTTATCTTCAGCCTAGGTGACGTATTGCGATACAGGGCCGTGATTTTGGCTATAAAAGGGTCCCCTAAACCCCTACCCCAAGCTTTTTAAGAGAATCATATATGGCGTGCCAGGAGACTCTATGGAATGCTTTCTCAGCATCCAACGAGAGTATCTAATTACAAATTTTTAACTGCATCTAGCCCAGGAAATACTTTGTGCCTAGTAACAGTGTCTGCTAGTCAGCGGATTATCCCGGCTGTTAAGCAAGCTGCACCACCTGTAGTTTAGACACTTAATTTTTTCAAAGGAAATGCTTCGGGACCATGGGATACTTAGTGAAGAGCATCAGGAGGCACCCCAAGGCATAGGGGCTGGGACTGGCAGTAGGATGCCTTGCGGTGGACAGCCGAGCTCGATCCTTATAAAAGCTTTTTAACTGCAGCAGCTTTAGTGGACGCTACTGGAGCTGGAATTACTGCGGCTGCTGGGATGAGACTTGCCCTCCAATAGATCCTTGTAAATGGATTTAAAGTGTATTCATTCAAATTAGAGAGACAATTTAAATTAAAAAGTTTAGAGCTGCCTCCACCACAGGGGGGCTCGCTCGACCCACCAGCGGACAGGCACCAGTATTGGGAGAGGGGGGCTGGCCGTCAGGGTTCACTGCGGCTCTGGCACAAACCCGGCGACACGGAGGTGGCACGGGCAGGAGCGGACTGGCCGTGTCGGCTTCTCACTTTTTGAATTTTAGAAGGGCATGACATGCCTATATCTGTGTCTCCCCCTCCTTTTACTCCTCCACCTCTTTTCTTTTCGCATGACTATATGTACTTGTCACTTTTCCATGTGTTAGTTGTGTCTTCTGAGCAGTTTGTCAGTTTTTGGACACCTTTGAAGGTGTTTTCTATGTGTTTCTATGTGTTTTTCTTTGCCTGCCATTGGTTTTAACGGTGTTCGAAGGTGTTCGACGAACAGTTCGACGAACAGTTCGGCGAACACACGGGTGTTCGACGAACCGAACCGAACTCGAACACTACGGGGGTGGCTCAACACTATGTGTGAGTTTGTGCAAGTGTGTGCGTGTGTGCGTGTGAGTGCGTGCGAGTGAGTGCGAGTGTGTGCGAGTGTGTGTATGCGAGTGTGTGTGTGATTGTGTATGAGTGTGTGCGAGTGTGTGTGAGTTTGTGCGAATGTGTGCGTGTGTGTGTGCGAGTGTGTGCTAGTGTGCACGAGTGTTTGAGTGTGTGCGAGCGTGCCTGAGTAAGTGTGTTTGTGATTGTGTGCGAGTGTTTCCGAGTGTGTGTGTGAGTGAGTAGGACTGTGTGTGCGAGTGTTTGCGAGTGTGTGTGCGAGCGTGTGTGTGCGAGTGTGTTCGAGTGTGTGCAATTGTGTGCGAGTGTGTGTGTGCGAGTGCGAGTCCATATGAGTGAGTGTGTGAATGTGTGCGAGTGTGTGCCAGTGTGTGTGTGCGAGTGTGTGTACGAGTGTGTGAGAGTGTGTGCGTGCGAGTGTGTATGAGTGTATGTGCGAGTGTGTGTGCGAGTGTGTGCGAGTGTGTGTGCGAGTGTGTGTGTTCGAGTGTGTGCAAGTGTGTGCGAGTGTGTGTGCGAGTGCGTATGAGTGTGTTCGAGTGTGCACGAGTGTGTGCGTGTGAGTGTGTGCGAGTGTGTGCGTCCGAGTGTGCTCGAGTGAGTGGGTGTGAGTGTGTGCGAGTGTGCATGAGTGAGTGTGTGCGTGTGTGCGAGTTTGTGTGCGAGTGAGTGTGTGCGAGTGTGCTCAAGTGAATGGGTGCGAGTGTGTGCGAGTGTGTGTGAGTGTGTGCGAGTGAGTGCAAGTGTGTGCGAGTATGTGGGTGTGACTGTGTGCAAGTGTGTGCGAGTGTGTGTGAATGTGTGTTTGAGTGTGTGTGAGTGTGTGTGCAAGTGTGTGCGAGTGTGTGGGTGCGAGTGTGTGCAAGTGTGTGTGAATGTGTGTTCGAGTGTGTGCGAGTGTGTGCGTGCGAGTATGTGCAAGTGTGCTCGAGTGAATGGGTGCGAGTGTGTGCGAGTGTGTGTGAGTGTGTGCGAGTGAGTGTGTACGAGTGTGTATGAGTGAGTGTGTGTGAGTGTGTGCAAGTTTGTGTGTGTGTGTGTGTGCGAGTGAGTGTGTGCGAATGTGTGCGAGTGAGTGTGTGCGAGTGTTTGCGAGTTTGTGTGCGAGTGTGTGTGTGAGTGTGTGCGTGCGAGTGTGTGCGTGCGAGTGTGTGCAAGTGTGTGTGAGTGTGTGTGCGAATGAGTGTGTGTGTGAGTGTGTGCAAGTGTGTTTGAGTGTGTTTGTGCGAGTGTGTATGAGTGTGTGTGTGCGAGTGTGTGCAAGTGTGTTTGTGCGAGTGTGTATGAGTGTGTGTGTGCGAGTGTGTGCAAGTGTGTGTGATTGTGTGTGAGTGTGTGTATGAGTGAGTGTGTGCGAGTGTGTGCAAGTGTGTGCGCGAGTGTGTGCGTGCGAGTGTGTGCGAGTGTGTGCGTGCGAGTCTGTGTGTGCACGCGAATGTGTGCGAGTGTGTGAGTGTGTGTGCGAATGTGTGTGCGTGTGAGTGTGTGCGAGTGTGTATGAGTGTATGTGCGTGTGTGTGCGAGTGTGTGTGTGCGAGTGTGTGCAAGTGTGTGCGAGTGAGTGTGTGCGAGGGTGTGCGAGGGTGTGCGAGTGTGTGTGTGCGAGTGTGTGTGTGCGAGTGTGTGTGCAATTGTGTATGAGTGTGTGCGAGTGTGTGTGAGTTTGTGCAAGTGTGTGCGTGTGTGCGTGCTAGTGCGTGCGAGTGAGTGCGAGTGTGTGTATGCGAGTGTGTGTGCGATTGTGTATGAGTGTGTGCGAGTGTGTGTGAGTTTGTGCGAGTGTGTGCGTTTGTGTGTGCAAGTGTGTGCTAGTGTGCACGAGTGTTTGAGTGTGTGCGAGTGTGCCTGAGTAAGTGTGTTTTTGATTGTGTGCGAGTGTTTCCGAGTGTGTGTGTGAGTGAGTAGGACTGTGTGTGCGAGTGTTTGCTAGTGTGTGTGCGAGCGTGTGTGTGCGAGTGTGTTCGAGTGTGTGCAATTGTGTGCGAGTGTGTGTGTGCGAGTGCGAGTCCATATGAGTGAGTGTGTGAATGTGTGCGAGTGTGTGCCAGTGTGTGTGTGCGAGTGTGTGTACAAGTGTATGCGAGTGTGTGCACGCGAGTGTGTGCGAGTGTGTATGAGTGTATGTGCGAGTGTGTGTGTGAGTGTGTGCGAGTGTGTGTGCGAGTGTGTGTGTTCACGTGTGTGCAAGTGTGTGCGAGTGTGTGTGCGAGTGCGTACGAGTGTGTATGAGTGTGCACGAGTGAGTGCGTGTGAGTGTGTGCGAGTGTGTGTGTGCGCGCGAGTGTGTGAGTGTGTGTGCGAATGTGTATGAGTGTATGTGCGAGTGTGTGCCAGTGTGTGTGAGTGTGTGTGTGTGAGTGTGTGCAAGTGTGTGCGAGTGAGTGTGTGCGAGAGTGTGCGAGTGTGTGTGTGCGAGTGTGTGTGTGCGAGTTTGTGTGTGCGAGTGTGTGTGCAAATGTGTATGAGTGTGTGCGAGTAAGTGTGAGTTTGTGCAAGTGTGTGCGTGTGTGCGTGCGAGTGCGTGCGAGTGAGTGTGAGTGTGTGCGAGTGTGTGTATGCGAGTGTGTTTGCGATTGTGTATGAGTGTGTGCGAGTGTGAGTGAGTTTGTGCGAGTGTGTGCATGTGTGTGTGCTAGTGTGTGCTAGTGTGCACGAGTGTTTGAGTGTGTGCGGGTGTGCCTGAGTAAGTGTGTGTGTGATTGTGTGCGAGTGTTTCCGAGTGTGTGTGTGAGTGAGTAGGACTGTGTGTGCGAGTGTGTTCGAGTGCGTACGAGTGTGTGTGAGTGTGCACAAGTGTGTGCGTGTGAGTGTGTGCGAGTGTGAGTGTGTGCGCGAGTGTGTGCGAGTGTGTGAGTGTGTGTGCGAATGTGTGTGCGTGTGAGTGTGTGCGAGTGTGTATGAGTGTATGTGCGAGTGTGTGCCAGTGTGTGTGAGTGTGTGTGTGTGAGTGTGTGCAAGTGTGTGCGAGTGAGTGTGTGCGAGAGTGTGCGAGTGTGTGTGTACAAGTGTGTGTGTGCGAGTGTGTGTGTGAGTGTGTGCAGTTGTGTATGAGTGTGTGCGAGTGTGTGTGAGTTTGTGCAAGTGTGTGTGTGTGTGCGTGCGAGTGCCTGCGAGTGAGTGCGAGTGTGTGCGAGTGTGTGTATGCGAGTGTGTTTGCGATTGTGTATGAGTGTGTGCGAGTGTGAGTGAGTTTGTGCAAGTGTGTGCGTGTGTGTGTGCTAGTGTGTGCTAGTGTGCACGAGTGTTTGAGTGTGTGCGAGTGTGCCTGAGTAAGTGTGTGTGTGATTGTGTGCGAGTGTTTCCGAGTGTGTGTGTGAGTGAGTAGGACTGTGTGTGCGAGTGTGTGCGAGTGTGTGTGCGAGCGTGTGTGTGCGAGTGTGTTTGAGTGTGTGCAATTGTGTGCGACTGTGTGTGTGCGAGTGCGAGTCCGTATGAGTGAGTGTGTGAATGTGTGCGAGTGTGTGACAGTGTGTGTGTGCGAGTGTGTGTACGAGTGTGTGCGTGCGTGTGTGTATGAGTGTATGTGCGAGTGTGTGCGCGAGTGTGTGCGAGTGTGTGTGCGAGTGTGTGTGTTCGAGTGTGTGCAAGTGTGTGCGAGTGTGTGTGCGATTGCGTACGAGTGTGTTCGAGTGTGCATGAGTGTGTGCGTGTGAGTGTGTGCGAGTGTGTGCGTGTGAGTGTGTGCGAGTGTGCATGAGTGAGTGTATGTGAGTGTGTGCGTGTGTGCGAGTTTGTGTGCGAGTGAGTGTGTGCGAGTGTGCTCGAGTGAATGGCTGCGAGTGTGTGCGAGTGTGTGTGAGTGTGTGCGAGTGAGTGCAAGTGTGTGCGAGTATGTGGGTGTGAGTGTGTGCAAGTGTGTGCGAGTGTGTGTGAATGTGTGTTCGAGTGTGTGCGAGTGTTTGTGAGTGTGTGTGCGAGTGTGTGCAAGTGTGTGCAAGTGTGTGGGTGCGAGTGTGTGCAAGTGTGTGCGAGTGTGTGTGAATGTGTGTTCGAGTGTTTGCGAGTGTGTGCGTGCGAGTGTGTGCAAGTGTGCTCGAGTGAATGGGTGCGAGTGTGTGCAAGTGTGTGCGAGTGTGTGTGCGAGTGCGTACGAGTGTGTTCGAGTGTGCACGAGTGTGTGCGTGTGGGTGTGTGCGAGTGTGTGCGTGCGAGTGTGCTCGAGTGAGTGGGTGTGAGTGTGTGCGAGTGTGCATGAGTGAGTGTATGTGAATGTGTGCGTGTGTGCGAGTTTGTGTGCGAGTGAGTGTGTGCGAGTGTGCTCGAGTGAATGGGTGCGAGTGTGTGCGAGTGTATGTGAGTGTGTGCGAGTGAGTGCAAGTGTGTGCGAGTATGTGGGTGTGAGTGTGTGCAAGTGTGTGCGAGTGTGTGTGAATGTGTGTTCGAGTGTTTGTGAGTGTGTGTGCAAGTGTGTGCGAGTGTGTGGGTGCGAGTGTGTGCAAGTGTGTGTGAGTGTGTGTGAATGTGTGTTCGAGTGTGTGCGAGTGTGTGCGTGCGAGTATGTGCAAGTGTGCTCCAGTGAATGGGTGTGAGTGTGTGCGAGTGAGTGTGTGCGAGTGTGTATGAGTGAGTGTGTGTGAGTGTGTGCAAGTTTGTGTGTGTGTGTGCGAGTGAGTGTGTGCGAATGTGTGCGAGTGAGTGTGTGCGAGTGTTTGCGAGTGTGTGTGCGAGTGTGTGTGTGAGTGTATGTGTGCGAGTGTGTTCAAGTGTGTGTGAGTGTGTGTGCAAATGAGTGTGTGTGTGAGTGTGTGCAAGTGTGTTTGAGTGTGTTTGTGTGAGTGTGTATGAGTGTGTGTGTGCGAGTGTGTGCAAGTGTGTTTGTGCGAGTGTGTATGAGTGTGTGTGTGCGAGTGTGTGCAAGTGTGTGTGATTGTGTGTGAGTGTGTGTATGAGTGAGTGTGTGCGAGTGTGTGCGAGTGTGTGCGCGAGTGTGTGCGTGCGAGTGTGTGCGAGTGTGTGCGTGCGAGTCTGTGTGTGCACGCGAATGTGTGCGAGTGTGTGTGCGAATGTGTGTGCGTGTGAGTGTGTGCGAGTGTGTATGAGTGTATGTGCGCGTGTGTGCGAGTGTGTGTGTGCGAGTGTGTGCAAGTGTGTGCGAGTGAGTGTGTGCGAGTGTGTGCGAGTGTGTGCGAGTGTGTGTGTGCGAGTGTGTGTGCGAGTGTGTGTGCAATTGTGTATGAGTGTGTGCGAGTGTGTGTGAGTTTGTGCAAGTGTGTGCGTGTGTGCGTGCGAGTGTGTGCAAGTGTGTTTGTGCGAGTGTGTATGAGTGTGTGTGTGCGAGTGTGTGCAAGTGTGTGTGATTGTGTGTGAGTGTGTGTATGAGTGAGTGTGTGCGAGTGTGTGCGAGTGTGTGCGCGAGTGTGTGCGTGCGAGTGTGTGCGAGTGTGTGCGTGCGAGTCTGTGTGTGCACGCGAATGTGTGCGAGTGTGTGAGTGTGTGTGCGAATGTGTGTGCGTGTGAGTGTGTGCGAGTGTGTATGAGTGTATGTGCGCGTGTGTGCGAGTGTGTGTGTGCGACTGTGTGCAAGTGTGTGCGAGTGAGTGTGTGCGAGTGCGTGCGAGTGAGTGCGAGTGTGTGTATGCGAGTGTGTGTGCGATTGTGTATGAGTGTGTGCGAGTGTGTGTGAGTTTGTCCGAGTGTGTGCGTGTGTGTGTGCGAGTGTGTGCTAGTGTGCACGAGTGTTTGAGTGTGTGCGAGTGTGCCTGAGTAATTGTGTTTTTGATTGTGTGCGAGTGTTTCCGAGTGTGTGTGTGAGTGAGTAGGACTGTGTGTGCGAGTGTTTGCGAGTGTGTGTGCGAGCGTGTGTGTGCGAGTGTGTTCGAGTGTGTGCAATTGTGTGCGAGTGTGTGTGTGCGAGTGCGAGTCCATATGAGTGAGTGTGTGAATGTGTGCGAGTGTGTGCCAGTGTGTGTGTGCGAGTGTGTGTACGAGTGTGTGCATGCGAGTGTGTGCGAGTGTGTATGAGTGTATGTGCGAGTGTGTGTGCGAGTGTGTGCGAGTGTGTGTGCGAGTGTGTGTGTTCGCGTGTGTGCGAGTGTGTGTGCGAGTGCGTACGAGTGTGTGCGCGAGTGCGTACGAGTGTGTGTGAGTGTGCACGAGTGAGTGCGTGTGAGTGTGTGCGAGTGTGTGTGTGCGCGCGAGTGTGTGAGTGTGTGTGCGAATGTGTGTGCGTGTGAGTGTGTGCGAGTGTGTATGAGTGTATGTGCGAGTGTGTGCCAGTGTGTGTGAGTGTGGGTGTGTGAGTGTGTGCAAGGGTGTGCGAGTGAGTGTGTGCGAGTGTGTGTGTGCGAGTGTGTGTGTGTGAGTGTGTGTGCAATTGTGTATGAGTGTGTGCGAGTGTGTGTGAGTTTGTGCAAGTGTGTGTGTGTGCGTGCGAGTGCGTGCGAGTGAGTGCGAGTGTGTGCGAGTTTGTGTATGCGAGTGTGTGTGCGATTGTGTATGAGTGTGTGCGAGTGTGAGTGAGTTTGTGCGAGTGTGTGCTAGTGTGCACGAGTGTTTGAGTGTGTGCGAGTGTGCCTGAGTAAGTGTGTGTGTGATTGTGTGCGAGTGTTTCCGAGTGTGTGTGTGAGTGAGTAAGACTGTGTGTGTGAGTGTGTGCGAGTGTGTGTGCGAGCGTGTGTGTTCGAGTGTGTTTGAGTGTGTGCAATTGTGTGCGACTGTGTGTGTGCGAGTGTGAGTGCGTATGAGTGAGTGTGTGAATGTGTGCGAGTGTGTGACAGTGTGTGTGTGCGAGTGTGTGTATGAGTGTGTGCGAGTGTGTGCGTGCGAGTGTGTATTAGTGTATGTGCGAGTGTGTGCGTGAGTGTGTGTGCGAGTGTGTGTGTTCGAGTGTGTGCAAGTGTGTGCGAGTGTGTGTGCGATTGCGTATGAGTGTGTTCGAGTGTGCACGAGTGTGTGCGTGTGAGTGTGTGCGAGTGTGTGCGTGCGAGTGTGTGCGAGTGTACTCGAGTGAGTGGGTGTGAGTGTGTGCGAGTGTGCATGAGTGAGTGTATGTGAGTGTGTGCGTGTGTGCGAGTTTGTGTGCGAGTGAGTGTGTGCGAGTGTGCTCGAGTGAATGGGTGCGAGTGTGTGCGAGTGTGTGCGAGTGAGTGCAAGTGTGTGCGAGTATGTGGGTGTGAGTGTGTGCAAGTGTGTGCGAGTGTGTGTGAATGTGTGTTTGAGTGTGTGAGTGTGTGTGCGAGTGTGTGCAAGTGTGTGCAAGTGTGTGGGTGCGAGTGTGTGCAAGTGTGTGCGAGTGTGTGTGAATGTGTGTTCGAGTGTTTGCGAGTGTGTGCGTGCGAGTATGTGCAAGTGTGCTCGAGTGAATGGGTGCGAGTGTGTGCGAGTGTGTGTGAGTGTGTGCGAGTGAGTGTGTGCGAGTGTGTATGAGTGAGTGTGTGTGAGTGTGTGCGAGTTTGTGTGTGAGTGTGTGCGAGTGAGTGTGTGCGAATGTGTGCGAGTGAGTGTGTGCAAGTGTTTGCGAGTGTGTGTGTGAGTGTGTCTGTGAGTGTGTGCGTGCGAGTGTGTGCATGCGAGTGTGTGCAAGTGTGTGTGAGTGTGTGTGCGAATGTGTGTGTGTGTGCGAGTGTGCGTGAGTGTGTGTGACTGTGTGTGTGTGTAGGACTGTATGTGCGAGTGTGTGCGAGTGTATTCGAGTGTGTGTGAGTGTGTGCGAGTGTGTGTGCGAGAGTGTGCTAGTGTGTGTGAGTGTGTGTGCGAGTGTGTGTGTGCACGCGAATGTGTGCGAGTGTGTGAGTGTGTGTGCGAATGTGTGTGCGTGTGAGTGTGTGCGAGTGTGTATGAGTGTATGTGCGCGTGTGTGCGAGTGTGTGTGTGCGAGTGTGTGCAAGTGTGTGCGAGTGAGTGTGTGCGAGTGTGTGCGAGGGTGTGCGAGTGTGTGTGTGCGAGTGTGTGTGCGAGTGTGTGTGCAATTGTGTATGAGTGTGTGCGAGTGTGTGTGAGTTTGTGCAAGTGTGTGCGTGTGTGCGTGCGAGTGCGTGCGAGTGCGTGCGAGTGAGTGCGAGTGTGTGTATGCGAGTGTGTGTGCGATTGTGTATGAGTGTGTGCGAGTGTGTGTGAGTTTGTCCGAGTGTGTGCGTGTGTGTGTGCGAGTGTGTGCTAGTGTGCACGAGTGTTTGAGTGTGTGCGAGTGTGCCTGAGTAATTGTGTTTTTGATTGTGTGCGAGTGTTTCCGAGTGTGTGTGTGAGTGAGTAGGACTGTGTGTGCGAGTGTTTGCGAGTGTGTGTGCGAGCGTGTGTGTGCGAGTGTGTTCGAGTGTGTGCAATTGTGTGCGAGTGTGTGTGTGCGAGTGCGAGTCCATATGAGTGAGTGTGTGAATGTGTGCGAGTGTGTGCCAGTGTGTGTGTGCGAGTGTGTGTACGAGGGTGTGCATGCGAGTGTGTGCGAGTGTGTATGAGTGTATGTGCGAGTGTGTGTGCGAGTGTGTGCGAGTGTGTGTGCGAGTGTGTGTGTTCGCGTGTGTGCGAGTGTGTGTGCGAGTGCGTACGAGTGTGTGTGAGTGTGCACGAGTGAGTGCGTGTGAGTGTGTGCGAGTGTGTGTGTGTGCGCGAGTGTGTGTGCGAATGTGTGTGCGTGTGAGTGTGTGCGAGTGTGTATGAGTGTATGTGCGAGTGTGTGCCAGTGTGTGTGAGTGTGGGTGTATGAGTGTGTGCAAGTGTGTGCGAGTGAGTGTGTGCGAGTGAGTGCGAGAGTGTGCGAGTGTGTGTGAGTTTGTGCAAGTGTGTGTGTGTGCGTGCGAGTGCGTGCGAGTGAGTGCGAGTGTGTGCGAGTGTGTGTATGCGAGTGTGTGTGCGATTGTGTATGAGTGTGTGCGAGTGTGAGTGAGTTTGTGCAAGTGTGTGCTAGTGTGCACGAGTGTTTGAGTGTGTGCGAGTGTGCCTGAGAAAGTGTGTGTGTGATTGTGTGCAAGTGTTTCCGAGTGTGTGTGTGAGTGAGTAAGACTGTGTGTGCGAGTGTGTGCGAGTGTGTGTGCGAGCGTGTGTGTTCGAGTGTGTTTGAGTGTGTGCAATTGTGTGCGACTGTGTGTGTGCGAGTGTGCTCGAGTGAGTGGGTGTGAGTGTGTGCGAGTGTGCATGAGTGAGTGTATGTGAATGTGTGCGTGTGTGCGAGTTTGTGTGCGAGTGAGTGTGTGCGAGTGTGCTCGAGTGAATGGGTGCGAGTGTGTGCGAGTGTATGTGAGTGTGTGCGAGTGAGTGCAAGTGTGTGCGAGTATGTGGGTGTGAGTGTGTGCAAGTGTGTGCGAGTGTGTGTGAATGTGTGTTCGAGTGTTTGTGAGTGTGTGTGCAAGTGTGTGCGAGTGTGTGGTTGCGAGTGTGTGCAAGTGTGTGTGAGTGTGTGTGAATGTGTGTTCGAGTGTGTGCGAGTGTGTGCGTGCGAGTATGTGCAAGTGTGCTCCAGTGAATGGGTGTGAGTGTGTGCGAGTGAGTGTGTGCGAGTGTGTATGAGTGAGTGTGTGTGAGTGTGTGCAAGTTTGTGTGTGTGTGTGCGAGTGAGTGTGTGCGAATGTGTGCGAGTGAGTGTGTGCGAGTGTTTGCGAGTGTGTGTGCGAGTGTGTGTGTGAGTGTGTGTGTGCGAGTGTGTTCAAGTGTGTGTGAGTGTGTGTGCAAATGAGTGTGTGTGTGAGTGTGTGCAAGTGTGTTTGAGTGTGTTTGTGTGAGTGTGTATGAGTGTGTGTGTGCGAGTGTGTGCAAGTGTGTTTGTGCGAGTGTGTATGAGTGTGTGTGTGCGAGTGTGTGCAAGTGTGTGTGATTGTGTGTGAGTGTGTGTATGAGTGAGTGTGTGCGAGTGTGTGCGAGTGTGTGCGCGAGTGTGTGCGTGCGAGTGTGTGCGAGTGTGTGCGTGCGAGTCTGTGTGTGCACGCGAATGTGTGCGAGTGTGTGTGCGAATGTGTGTGCGTGTGAGTGTGTGCGAGTGTGTATGAGTGTATGTGCGCGTGTGTGCGAGTGTGTGTGTGCGAGTGTGTGCAAGTGTGTGCGAGTGAGTGTGTGCGAGTGTGTGCGAGTGTGTGCGAGTGTGTGTGTGCGAGTGTGTGTGCGAGTGTGTGTGCAATTGTGTATGAGTGTGTGCGAGTGTGTGTGAGTTTGTGCAAGTGTGTGCGTGTGTGCGTGCGAGTGTGTGCAAGTGTGTTTGTGCGAGTGTGTATGAGTGTGTGTGTGCGAGTGTGTGCAAGTGTGTGTGATTGTGTGTGAGTGTGTGTATGAGTGAGTGTGTGCGAGTGTGTGCGAGTGTGTGCGCGAGTGTGTGCGTGCGAGTGTGTGCGAGTGTGTGCGTGCGAGTCTGTGTGTGCACGCGAATGTGTGCGAGTGTGTGAGTGTGTGTGCGAATGTGTGTGCGTGTGAGTGTGTGCGAGTGTGTATGAGTGTATGTGCGCGTGTGTGCGAGTGTGTGTGTGCGACTGTGTGCAAGTGTGTGCGAGTGAGTGTGTGCGAGTGCGTGCGAGTGAGTGCGAGTGTGTGTATGCGAGTGTGTGTGCGATTGTGTATGAGTGTGTGCGAGTGTGTGTGAGTTTGTCCGAGTGTGTGCGTGTGTGTGTGCGAGTGTGTGCTAGTGTGCACGAGTGTTTGAGTGTGTGCGAGTGTGCCTGAGTAATTGTGTTTTTGATTGTGTGCGAGTGTTTCCGAGTGTGTGTGTGAGTGAGTAGGACTGTGTGTGCGAGTGTTTGCGAGTGTGTGTGCGAGCGTGTGTGTGCGAGTGTGTTCGAGTGTGTGCAATTGTGTGCGAGTGTGTGTGTGCGAGTGCGAGTCCATATGAGTGAGTGTGTGAATGTGTGCGAGTGTGTGCCAGTGTGTGTGTGCGAGTGTGTGTACGAGTGTGTGCATGCGAGTGTGTGCGAGTGTGTATGAGTGTATGTGCGAGTGTGTGTGCGAGTGTGTGCGAGTGTGTGTGCGAGTGTGTGTGTTCGCGTGTGTGCGAGTGTGTGTGCGAGTGCGTACGAGTGTGTGCGCGAGTGCGTACGAGTGTGTGTGAGTGTGCACGAGTGAGTGCGTGTGAGTGTGTGCGAGTGTGTGTGTGCGCGCGAGTGTGTGAGTGTGTGTGCGAATGTGTGTGCGTGTGAGTGTGTGCGAGTGTGTATGAGTGTATGTGCGAGTGTGTGCCAGTGTGTGTGAGTGTGGGTGTGTGAGTGTGTGCAAGGGTGTGCGAGTGAGTGTGTGCGAGTGTGTGTGTGCGAGTGTGTGTGTGTGAGTGTGTGTGCAATTGTGTATGAGTGTGTGCGAGTGTGTGTGAGTTTGTGCAAGTGTGTGTGTGTGCGTGCGAGTGCGTGCGAGTGAGTGCGAGTGTGTGCGAGTTTGTGTATGCGAGTGTGTGTGCGATTGTGTATGAGTGTGTGCGAGTGGGAGTGAGTTTGTGCGAGTGTGTGCTAGTGTGCACGAGTGTTTGAGTGTGTGCGAGTGTGCCTGAGTAAGTGTGTGTGTGATTGTGTGCGAGTGTTTCCGAGTGTGTGTGTGAGTGAGTAAGACTGTGTGTGTGAGTGTGTGCGAGTGTGTGTGCGAGCGTGTGTGTTCGAGTGTGTTTGAGTGTGTGCAATTGTGTGCGACTGTGTGTGTGCGAGTGTGAGTGCGTATGAGTGAGTGTGTGAATGTGTGCGAGTGTGTGACAGTGTGTGTGTGCGAGTGTGTGTATGAGTGTGTGCGAGTGTGTGCGTGCGAGTGTGTATGAGTGTATGTGCGAGTGTGTGCGCGAGTGTGTGTGCGAGTGTGTGTGTTCGAGTGTGTGCAAGTGTGTGCGAGTGTGTGTGCGATTGCGTATGAGTGTGTTCGAGTGTGCACGAGTGTGTGCGTGTGAGTGTGTGCGAGTGTGCATGAGTGAGTGTATGTGAGTGTGTGCGTGTGTGCGAGTTTGTGTGCGAGTGAGTGTGTGCGAGTGTGCTCGAGTGAATGGGTGCGAGTGTGTGCGAGTGTGTGCGAGTGAGTGCAAGTGTGTGCGAGTATGTGGGTGTGAGTGTGTGCAAGTGTGTGCGAGTGTGTGTGAATGTGTGTTTGAGTGTGTGAGTGTGTGTGCGAGTGTGTGCAAGTGTGTGCAAGTGTGTGGGTGCGAGTGTGTGCAAGTGTGTGCGAGTGTGTGTGAATGTGTGTTCGAGTGTTTGCGAGTGTGTGCGTGCGAGTATGTGCAAGTGTGCTCGAGTGAATGGGTGCGAGTGTGTGCGAGTGTGTGTGAGTGTGTGCGAGTGAGTGTGTGCGAGTGTGTATGAGTGAGTGTGTGTGAGTGTGTGCGAGTTTGTGTGTGAGTGTGTGCGAGTGAGTGTGTGCGAATGTGTGCGAGTGAGTGTGTGCAAGTGTTTGCGAGTGTGTGTGTGAGTGTGTCTGTGAGTGTGTGCGTGCGAGTGTGTGCATGCGAGTGTGTGCAAGTGTGTGTGAGTGTGTGTGCGAATGTGTGTGTGTGTGCGAGTGTGCGTGAGTGTGTGTGAGTGTGTGTGTGTGTAGGACTGTATGTGCGAGTGTGTGCGAGTGTATTCGAGTGTGTGTGAGTGTGTGCGAGTGTGTGTGCGAGAGTGTGCTAGTGTGTGTGAGTGTGTGTGCGAGTGTGTGTGTGCACGCGAATGTGTGCGAGTGTGTGAGTGTGTGTGCGAATGTGTGTGCGTGTGAGTGTGTGCGAGTGTGTATGAGTGTATGTGCGCGTGTGTGCGAGTGTGTGTGTGCGAGTGTGTGCAAGTGTGTGCGAGTGAGTGTGTGCGAGTGTGTGCGAGGGTGTGCGAGTGTGTGTGTGCGAGTGTGTGTGCGAGTGTGTGTGCAATTGTGTATGAGTGTGTGCGAGTGTGTGTGAGTTTGTGCAAGTGTGTGCGTGTGTGCGTGCGAGTGCGTGCGAGTGCGTGCGAGTGAGTGCGAGTGTGTGTATGCGAGTGTGTGTGCGATTGTGTATGAGTGTGTGCGAGTGTGTGTGAGTTTGTCCGAGTGTGTGCGTGTGTGTGTGCGAGTGTGTGCTAGTGTGCACGAGTGTTTGAGTGTGTGCGAGTGTGCCTGAGTAATTGTGTTTTTGATTGTGTGCGAGTGTTTCCGAGTGTGTGTGTGAGTGAGTAGGACTGTGTGTGCGAGTGTTTGCGAGTGTGTGTGCGAGCGTGTGTGTGCGAGTGTGTTCGAGTGTGTGCAATTGTGTGCGAGTGTGTGTGTGCGAGTGCGAGTCCATATGAGTGAGTGTGTGAATGTGTGCGAGTGTGTGCCAGTGTGTGTGTGCGAGTGTGTGTACGAGGGTGTGCATGCGAGTGTGTGCGAGTGTGTATGAGTGTATGTGCGAGTGTGTGTGCGAGTGTGTGCGAGTGTGTGTGCGAGTGTGTGTGTTCGCGTGTGTGCGAGTGTGTGTGCGAGTGTGTGCTAGTGTGCACGAGTGTTTGAGTGTGTGCGAGTGTGCCTGAGTAATTGTGTTTTTGATTGTGTGCGAGTGTTTCCGAGTGTGTGTGTGAGTGAGTAGGACTGTGTGTGCGAGTGTTTGCGAGTGTGTGTGCGAGCGTGTGTGTGCGAGTGTGTTCGAGTGTGTGCAATTGTGTGCGAGTGTGTGTGTGCGAGTGCGAGTCCATATGAGTGAGTGTGTGAATGTGTGCGAGTGTGTGCCAGTGTGTGTGTGCGAGTGTGTGTACGAGGGTGTGCATGCGAGTGTGTGCGAGTGTGTATGAGTGTATGTGCGAGTGTGTGTGCGAGTGTGTGCGAGTGTGTGTGCGAGTGTGTGTGTTCGCGTGTGTGCGAGTGTGTGTGCGAGTGCGTACGAGTGTGTGTGAGTGTGCACGAGTGAGTGCGTGTGAGTGTGTGCGAGTGTGTGTGTGTGCGCGAGTGTGTGTGCGAATGTGTGTGCGTGTGAGTGTGTGCGAGTGTGTATGAGTGTATGTGCGAGTGTGTGCCAGTGTGTGTGAGTGTGGGTGTATGAGTGTGTGCAAGTGTGTGCGAGTGAGTGTGTGCGAGTGAGTGCGAGAGTGTGCGAGTGTGTGTGTGCGAGTGTGTGTGTGCGAGTGTGTGTGTGTGAGTGTGTGTGCAATTGTGTATGAGTGTGTGCGAGTGTGTGTGAGTTTGTGCAAGTGTGTGTGTGTGCGTGCGAGTGCGTGCGAGTGAGTGCGAGTGTGTGCGAGTGTGTGTATGCGAGTGTGTGTGCGATTGTGTATGAGTGTGTGCGAGTGTGAGTGAGTTTGTGCAAGTGTGTGCTAGTGTGCATGAGTGTTTGAGTGTGTGCGAGTGTGCCTGAGAAAGTGTGTGTGTGATTGTGTGCAAGTGTTTCCGAGTGTGTGTGTGAGTGAGTAAGACTGTGTGTGCGAGTGTGTGCGAGTGTGTGTGCGAGCGTGTGTGTTCGAGTGTGTTTGAGTGTGTGCAATTGTGTGCGACTGTGTGTGTGCGAGTGTGAGTGCGTATGAGTGAGTGTGTGAATGTGTGCGAGTGTGTGACAGTGTGTGTGTGCGAGTGTGTGTACGAGTGTGTGCGAGTGTGTGCGTGCGAGTGTGTATGAGTGTATGTGCGAGTGTGTGCGCGAGTGTGTGTGCGAGTGTGTGTGTTCGAGTGTGTGCAAGTGTGTGCGAGTGTGTGTGCGATTGCGTATGAGTGTGTTCGAGTGTGCACGAGTGTGTGCGTGTGAGTGGGTGCGAGTGTGTGCGTGCGAGTGTGTGCGAGTGTACTCGAGTGAGTGGGTGTGAGTGTGTGCGAGTGTGCATGAGTGAGTGTATGTGAGTGTGTGCGTGTGTGCGAGTTTGTGTGCGAGTGAGTGTGTGCGAGTGTGCTCGAGTGAATGGGTGCGAGTGTGTGCGAGTGTGTGCGAGTGAGTGCAAGTGTGTGCGAGTATGTGGGTGTGAGTGTGTGCAAGTGTGTGCGAGTGTGTGTGAATGTGTGTTTGAGTGTGTGAGTGTGTGTGCGAGTGTGTGCAAGTGTGTGCAAGTGTGTGGGTGCGAGTGTGTGCAAGTGTGTGCGAGTGTGTGTGAATGTGTGTTCGAGTGTTTGCGAGTGTGTGCGTGCGAGTATGTGCAAGTGTGCTCGAGTGAATGGGTGCGAGTGTGTGCGAGTGTGTGTGAGTGTGTGCGAGTGAGTGTGTGCGAGTGTGTATGAGTGAGTGTGTGTGAGTGTGTGCGAGTTTGTGTGTGAGTGTGTGCGAGTGAGTGTGTGCGAATGTGTGCGAGTGAGTGTGTGCAAGTGTTTGCGAGTTTGTGTGTGAGTGTGTCTGTGAGTGTGTGCGTGCGAGTGTGTGCATGCGAGTGTGTGCAAGTGTGTGTGAGTGTGTGTGCGAATGTGTGTGTGTGTGCGAGTGTGCGTGAGTGTGTGTGAGTGTGTGTGTGTGTAGGACTGTATGTGCGAGTGTGTGCGAGTGTATTCGAGTGTGTGTGAGTGTGTGCGAGTGTGTGTGCGAGAGTGTGCTAGTGTGTGTGAGTGTGTGTGCGAGTGTGTGTGTGCGAGTGTGTTCGATTGTGTATGAGTGAGTGTGTGCGAGTGTGTGTGTGTGCGAGTGTGTGCGAGTGTGTGAGTGTGTGCGAGTGTGTGTGTGAGTGTGTGCGAGTGTGTGCGATTGTGTGTGTGAGTGTGTAGGACTGTATGTGCGAGTGTGTGCGAGTGTGTATGAGTGTGTGTCCGAGTGTGTACAAGTGTGTGCGAGTCAGTGTTTGCGAGTGTGTACAAGTGTGTGCGAGTGAGTGTGTGCGAGTGAGTGTGTGTGAGTGTGTGTGCGAGTGTGTGTGTGTGTGCGAGTGTGTGTGCGAGTATATGCGAGTGTGTGTGACTGTGTGTTTGTGAGTGTGTGTGAGAGTGAGTGTGTGCGAGTGTGTGTGTGTGAGAGTGTGTGTGCGAGTGCGAGTGTGTGTGAGTGTGCATGAGTGTGTGCGTGTGTGTGTGCGAGTGTGTGTGCGTGTGTGCGTGCGAGTGAGTGCGGGTGTGTGCGAGTGTGTGTATGCGAGTGTGTGTGTGATTGTGTATGAGTGTGTGCGAGTGTGTGTGAGTTTGTGCGAGTGTGTGCGTGTGTGTGCGAGTGCGTGCGAGTGCGCGCAAATGTGTGCGAGAGTGTGCGAGTGTGGGCATGCGAGTGTGTGCTAGTGTGCGTCAGTGTGTGAGTGTGTGCGAGTGTGCGTGAGTAAGTGTGTGTGTGAGTGCGTGCGAGTGTTTCCGAGTGTGTGTGTGAGTGTGTAGGACTGTGTGTGCGAGTGTGTGCGAGTGTGTGTGCGAGTGTGCGCGAGTGTGTGCATGTGTGTGTGCGAGTGTGTGTGCAAGTGTGTGTGTACGAGTGTGTTCGAGTGTGTTCAATTGTATGTGAGTGTGTGTGCCAGTGCGTATGAGTGAGTGTGTGCGAGTTTGTGCGAGTGTGTGTTTGCGAGTGTGTGTGCGAGTGTGTGCGAGTGTGTATGTGTGTATGTGCGAGTGTGTGTGAGTGTGTGTGCGAGTGTGTTTTAGAGTGTGTGCAAGTGTGTGCGAATGTGTGTGCATACGAGTGTGTGCGAGTGTGCACAAGTGTGTGCGTGTGAGTGTGTGCGAGTGTGTGCGTGCGAGTGTGTCCTCGAGTGAGTGGGTGCGAGTGTGTGCGAGTGTGCATGAGTGTGTGCGTGTAAGTGTGTGCGTGCGAGTGTGTGCGAATGTGTGCGAGTGTGTGCGAGTGTGTGCGTGCGAGTGTGTGCGTGCAAGTGTTTGCGTGTGAGTGTGTGTGAGTGTGTGCAAGTGTGTGTGAGTGTTTGTGCGAGTGTGTGCGAGTGTGTGCAAATGTGCCCGAGTGTGCGCGAGTGTGTGCGAGTGTGTGCGAGTGTGTGCGAGTGTGTATGAGTGAGTGTGTGTGAGTGTGTGCGAGTTTGTGTGCTTGTGAGTGTGTGCGAATGTGTGCAAGTGTGTGCGAGTGTGTGTGTGAGTGTGTGTGCGAGTGTGCGTGCGAGTGTGTGTGAGTGTGTGCGAGTGTGTGTGAGTGTGTGCGAGTGTGTGTGCGAGTGTGTGTGCAAATGTACCCGAGTGTGCACGAGTGTGCACGAGTGAGTGGGTGCGAGTGTGTGCGTGTGAGTGTGTGCGAGCTTGTGCGAGTGTGTGAGTGTGTGTGCGAGAGTGTGTGCATGTGTGTGTGCGAGTGTGTATGAGTGTGTGTGCGAGTGTGTGCAAGTGTGTGCGAGTGTGTGGGTGCGAGTGTGTGCAAGTGTGTGCGAGTGTGTGTGAATGTGTGTTCGAGTGTGTGCGAGTGTGTGTGAGTGTGTGTACGAGTGTGTGCAAGTGTGTTCGAGTGTGTGGGTGCGAGTGTGTGCAAGTGTGTGTGAGTGTGTGTGAATGTGTGTTCGAGTGTGTGCGAGTTTGTGCGAGTGTGCTCGAGTGAATGGGTGCGAGTTTGTGCGAGTGTGTGTGAGTGTGTGCGAGTGAGTGTGTGAGAGTGTGTATGAGTGAGTGTGTGTGAGTGTGTGCGAGTTTGTGTGCGAGTGTGTGCGAGTGAGTGTGTGCGAATGTGTGCGAGTGAGTGTGTGCGAGTGTTTGCGAGTGTGTGTGCGAGTGTGTGCGTGCGAGTGTGTGCGAGTGTGTGTGAGTGTGTGTGCGAATGTGTGTGTGTGCGTGAGTGTGTGCGAGTGTGTGTGTGAGTGTGTAGGACTGTATGTGCGAGTGTGTGCGAGTGTGTTCGAGTGTGTGTGAGTGTATGCGAGTGTGTGTGCGAGTGTGTGTGCGAGAGTGTGTGAGTGTGTGTGAGTGTGTGTGTGCGAGTGTGTTCGATTGTGTATGAGTGAGTGTGTGCGAGTGTGTGTGTGCGAGTGTGTGCGAGTGTGTGCGAGTATGTGTGAGTGTGTGCGAGTGTGTGTGTGAGTGTGTGAGAGTGTGTGCGATTGTGTGTGTGAGTGTGTAGGACTGTATGTGCGAGTGTGTGCGAGTGTGTATGAGTGTGTGCGCGAGTGTGCGCGAGTGTGTGCGAGTGTGTGCGAGTGTGTATGAGTGAGTGTGTGTGAGTGTGTGCGAGTTTGTGTGCTTGTGAGTGTGTGCAAATGTGTGCAAGTGTGTGCGAGTGTGTGTGTTTGAGTGTGTGTGCGAGTGTGCGTGCGAGTGTGTGTGAGTGTGTGCGAGTGTGTGTGAGTGTGTGCGAGTGTGTGTGCGAGTGTGTGTGCAAATGTACCCGAGTGTGCACGAGTGTGCACGAGTGAGTGGGTGCGAGTGTGTTCGAGTGTGTGCGTGTGAGTGTGTGCGAGCTTGTGCGAGTGCGTGAGTGTGTGTGCGAGAGTGTGTGCATGTGTGTGTGCGAGTGTGTGCGAGTGTGTATGAGTGTGTGTGCGAGTGTGTGCAAGTGTGTGCGAGTGTGTGGGTGCGAGTGTGTGCAAGTGTGTGCGAGTGTGTGTGAATGTGTGTTCGAGTGTGTGTGAGTGTGTGTGCGAGTGTGTGCAAGTGTGTTCGAGTGTGTGGGTGCGACTGTGTGCAAGTGTGTGCGAGTGTGTGTGAATGTGTGTTCGAGTGTGTGCGAGTGTGTGCGTGCGAGTGTGTGCGAGTGTGCTCGAGTGAATGGGTGCGATTGTGTGCGAGTGTGTGTGAGTGTGTGCGAGTGAGTGTGTGCGAGTGTGTATGAGTGAGTGTGTGTGAGTGTGTGCGAGTTTGTGTGCGAGTGTGTGCGAGTGAGTGTGTGCGAATGTGTGCGAGTGAGTGTGTGCGAGTGTTTGCGAGTGTGTGTGCGAGTGTGTGTGCGAGTGTGTGTGTGCGAGTGTGTGCGAGTGTGTGTGAGTGTGTGTGCGAATGTGTGTGTGTGCGTGAGTGTGTGCGAGTGTGTGTGAGTGTGTAGGACTGTATGTGCGAGTGTGTGCGAGTGTGTATGAGTGTGTGTGCGAGTGTGTGTGCGAATGTGTGCGAGTGTGTGCGTGCGAGTGTGCGCGAGTGTACGCGAGTGTGTGCGTTTGAGTGTGTGCGTGTGAGTTTGTGCGAGTGTGCTTGAGTGAGTGTGTGCGAGTGTGTGCGATTGTATGTGAGTGTGTGCGAGTGAGTGTGTGCGAGTGTGTATGAGTGAGTGTGTGTGAGTGTGTGTGTGTGTGAGTTTGTGTGCGAGTGTGTACGAGTGAGTGTGTGCGAATGTGTGCGAGTGTGTGTGTGTGCGTGCGAGTGTGTGCATGCGAGTGAGTGCGAGTGTGTGCGTGCGAGTGTGTGAGTGTGTGTGCAAGTTTATGTGCATGTGAGTGTGTGTGAGTGTGTATGAGTGTATGTGCGAGTGTGTGCGAGTGTGTGTGAGTGTGTATGTGTGTGTGCGAGTGTGTGCAAGTGTGTGCGAGTGAGTGTGTGCGAGAGTGTGCGAGTAAGTGCAAGTGTGTGTGTGCGATTGTGTATGAGTGTGTGCGAGTGTGTGTGCGAGTTTGTGCGAGTGTGTAAGTGTGTGCGTGCGAGTGCGTGCGAGTGAGTGTGAGTGTGTGCAAATGTGTGCGAGAGTGTGCAAGTGTGGGCGTGCGAGTGTGTGCTAGTGTGTGCGAGTGTGTGAGTGTGTTCGAGTGTGCGCGAGTGTATTCGTGTGAGTGAGTGTGTGTGTGAGTGTGTGCGAGTGTTTGCGAGTGTGTGTGTGAGTGTGTAGGACTGTGTGTGCGAGTGTGTGCGAGTGTGTGCGAGTGTGTGTGCGAGTGTGTGTGCGAGTGTGTGTGCGAGTGTGTGCGATTGTGTGTGTGAGTGTGTAGGACTGTATGTGCGAGTGTGTGTGAGTGTGTATGAGTGTGTGTTTAAGTGTGTGCAAGTGTGTGCGAGTGTGTGCGAGTGTGTGTGTGCGAGTGTGTGTGCGAGTGTGTGCGAGTGTGTGTGCGAGTGTGTGTGCGAGTGTGTGCGAGTGTGTGTGCGAGTGTGTGCGATTGTGTGAGTGAGTGTGTAGGACTGTATGTGCGAGTGTGTGTGAGTGTGTATGAGTGTGTGTGCAAGTGTGTGCAAGTGTGTGCGTGCGAGTGTGTGCGAGTGTGTGCGTGCGAGTGTGTGAGTGTGTGTGCAAGTTTGTGTGCATGTGAGTGTGTGTGAGTGTGTATGAGTGTATGTGCGAGTGTGTGCGAGTGTGTGTGAGTGTGTATGTGTGTGTGTGCGAGTGTGTGCAAGTGTGTGCGAGTGAGTGTGTGCGAGAGTGTGCGAGTAAGTGCAAGTGTGTGTGTGCGATTGTGTATGAGTGTGTGCGAGTGTGTGTGTGAGTTTGTGCGAGTGTGTAAGTGTGTGCGTGCGAGTGCGTGCGAGTGAGTGTGAGTGTGTGCAAATGTGTGCGAGAGTGTGCAAGTGTGGGCGTGCGAGTGTGTGCTAGTGTGTGCGAGTGTGTGAGTGTGTTCGAGTGTGCGTGAGTGTATTCGTGTGAGTGAGTGTGTGTGTGAGTGTGTGCGAGTGTTTGCGAGTGTGTGTGTGAGTGTGTAGGACTGTGTGTGCGAGTGTGTGTGAGTGTGTGCGAGTGTGTGTGCGAGTGTGTGTGCGAGTGTGTGTGCGAGTGTGTGCGATTGTGTGTGTGAGTGTGTAGGACTGTATGTGCGAGTGTGTGTGAGTGTGTATGAGTGTGTGTGCAAGTGTGTGCAAGTGTGTGCGAGTGTGTGCGAGTGTGTGTGTGTGAGTGTGTGTGCGAGTGTGTGCGAGTGTGTGTGCGAGTGTGTGTGCGAGTGTGTGTGCGAGTGTGTGCGAGTGTGTGTGCGAGTGTGTGCGATTGTGTGTGTGAGTGTGTAGGACTGCATGTGCGAGTGTGTGCGAGTGTGTATGAGTGTGTGTGTGAGTGTGTGCAAGTGTGTGCGAGTGAGTGTGTGTGAGTGTGTGTGCGAGTGTGTGTGCGAGTGTGTGCGAGTGTGTGCGATTGTGTGTGAGAGTGTGTATGCGAGTGTGTGCAAGTGTGTGCGAGTGTGTGCGAGTGTGTGTGTGTGAGTGTGCGCGAGTGTGTGCGAGTGTGTGTTTGCGAGTGTGTGCATGTGTGTGCGAGTGTGTGCGAGTGTGTGCAAGTGTGTGCGTGCGAGTGTGTGTGCGAGTGTGTGTGTGCGAGTGTGTGTGCGAGTGTGTGCAAGTGTGTGCGAGTGAGTGTGTGCGAGTGTGTGTGCGAGTTTGTGCGAGTGTGTGCGTGCGAGTGCGTGCGAGAGCGTGCGAGTGAGTGTGAGTGTGTGCAAATGTGTGCGAGAGTGTGCAAGTGTGGGTGTGCGAGTGTGTGCTAGTGTGCGCGAGTGTGTGAGTGTGTGAGTGTGCGCGAGTGTATGCATGTGAGTGAGTGTGTGTGTGAGTGTGTGCGAGTGTTTGCGAGTGTGTGTGTGAGTGTGTAGGACTGTGTGTGCGAGTGTGTGTGTTCGAGTGTGTTCGAGTGTGTGCACGTGTGTGCGAGTGTGTGCGTGTGTGTATGAGTGTGTGTGCGAGTGTGTGCGAGTGTGTGTGCGAGTGTGTGTGCGAGTGTGTGCCAGTGTGTGCGAGTGTGTATGATTGTGTGTGCAAGTGTGTGTGAGTGTGTGCGATTGTGTGTGTGAGTGTGTAGGACTGTATGTGCGAGTGTGTGTGAGTGTTTATGAGTGTGTGTGCAAGTGTGTGCAAGTGTGTGCGAGTGTGTGCGAGTGTGTGTGTGCGAGTGTGTGTGCGAGTGTGTGCGAGTGTGTGTGCGAGTGTATGTGCGAGTGTGTGTGCGAGTGTGTGTGCGAGTGTGTGCGATTGTGTGTGTGAGTGTGTAGGACTGTATGTGCGAGTGTGTGTGAGTGTGTATGAGTGTGTGTGCAAGTGTGTGCAAGTGTGTGCGAGTGTGTGCGAGTGTGTGTGTGTGAGTGTGCGCGAGTGTGTGCGAGTGTGTGTTTGCGAGTGTGTGCATGTGTGTGCGAGTGTGTGCGAGTGTGTGCAAGTGTGTGCGTGCGAGTGTGTGTGCGAGTGTGTGTGTGCGAGTGTGTGTGTGAGTGTGTAGGACTGTATGTGCGAGTGTGTGCGAGTGTGTATGAGTGTGTGTGCGAGTGTGTGTGCGAATGTGTGCGAGTGTGTGCGTGCGAGTGTGCGCGAGTGTACGCGAGTGTGTGCGTTTGAGTGTGTGCGAGTGTGTGCGTGTGAGTTTGTGCGAGTGTGCTTGAGTGAGTGTGTGCGAGTGTGTGCGATTGTATGTGAGTGTGTGCGAGTGAGTGTGTGCGAGTGTGTATGAGTGGGTGTGTGTGAGTGTGTGCGTGTGTGTGAGTTTGTGTGCGAGTGTGTACGAGTGAGTGTGTGCGAATGTGTGCGAGTGTCTGCGAGTGTGTGTGTGCGTGCGAGTGTGTACGTGCGAGTGTGTGCGTGCGAGTGTGTGAGTGTGTGTGCAAGTTTGTGTGCATGTGAGTGTGTGTGAGTGTGTATGAGTGTATGTGCGAGTGTGTGCGAGTGTGTGTGAGTGTGTATGTGTGTGTGTGCGAGTGTGTGCAAGTGTGTGCGAGTGAGTGTGTGCGAGAGTGTGCGAGTAAGTGCAAGTGTGTGTGTGCGATTGTGTATGAGTGTGTGCGAGTGTGTGTGCGAGTTTGTGCGAGTGTGTAAGTGTGTGCGTGCGAGTGCGTGCGAGTGAGTGTGAGTGTGTGCAAATGTGTGCGAGAGTGTGCAAGTGTGGGCGTGCGAGTGTGTGCTAGTGTGCGCGAGTGTGTGAGTGTGTTCGAGTGTGCGCGAGTGTATTCGTGTGAGTGAGTGTGTGTGTGAGTGTGTGCGAGTGTTTGCGAGTGTGTGTGTGAGTGTGTAGGACTGTGTGTGCGAGTGTGTGTGCGAGTGTGTGCGAGTGTGTGTGCGTGTGTGTGTGCGAGTGTGTGCGATTGTGTGTGTGAGTGTGTAGGACTGTATGTGCGAGTGTGTGTGAGTGTGTATGAGTGTGTGTGCAAGTGTGTGCAAGTGTGTGCGAGTGTGTGTGTGCGAGTGTGTGTGCGAGTGTGTGCGAGTGTGTGTGCGAGTGTGTGTGCGAGTGTGTGCGATTGTGTGTGTGAGTGTGTAGGACTGTATGTGCGAGCGTGTGTGAGTGTGTATGAGTGTGTGTGCAAGTGTGTGCAAGTATGTGCGAGTGTGTGCGAGTGTGTGTGTGTGAGTGTGCGCGAGCGTGTGCGAGTGTGTGTTTGCGAGTGTGTGCGAGTGTGTGCGAGTGTGTGCAAGTGTGTGCGTGCGAGTGTGTGTGCGAGTGTGTGTGTGCGAGTGTGTGTGCGAGTGTGTGCAAGTGTGTGCGAGTGAGTGTGTGCGAGTGTGTGTGCGAGTTTGTGCGAGTGTGTGCGTGCGAGTGCATGTGAGAGCGTGCGAGTGAGTGTGAGTGTGTGCAAATGTGTGCGAGTGTGTGCAAGTGTGTGCGTGCGAGTGTGTGTGCGAGTGTGTGTGTGCGAGTGTGTGTGCGAGTGTGTGCAAGTGTGTGCGAGTGAGTGTGTGCGAGTGTGTGTGCGAGTTTGTGCGAGTGTGTGCGTGCGAGTGCATGCGAGAGCGTGCGAGTGAGTGTGAGTGTGTGCAAATGTGTGCGAGAGTGTGCAAGTGTGGGCGTGCGAGTGTGTGCTAGTGTGCGCGAGTGTGTGAGTGTGTGAGTGTGCGCGAGTGTATGCATGTGAGTTAGTGTGTGTGTGAGTGTGTGCGAGTGTTTGCGAGTGTGTGTGTGAGTGTGTAGGACTGTATGTGCGAGTGTGTGTGTTCGAGTGTGTTCGAGTGTGTGCACGTGTGTGCGAGTGTGTGCGTATGTGTATGAGTGTGTGTGCGAGTGTGTGTGCGAGTGTGTGTGCGAGTGTGTGCCAGTGTGCGCGAGTGTGTATGATTGTGTGTGCAAGTGTGTGTGAGTGTGTGCGATTGTGTGTGTGAGTGTGTAGGACTGTATGTGCGAGTGTGTGTGAGTGTGTATGAGTGTGTGTGCAAGTGTGTGCAAGTGTGTGCGAGTGTGTGCGAGTGTGTGTGTGCGAGTGTGTGTGCGAGTGTGTGCGAGTGTGTGTGCGAGTGTGTGTGCGAGTGTGTGTGCGAGTGTGTGCGAGTGTGTGTGCGAGTGTGTGCGATTGTGTGTGTGAGTGTGTAGGACTGTATGTGCGAGTGTGTGTGAGTGTGTATGAGTGTGTGTGCAAGTGTGTGCAAGTGTGTGCGAGTGTGTGTGTGAGTGTGCGCGAGTGTGTGCGAGTGTGTGTTTGCGAGTGTGTGCATGTGTGTGCGAGTGTGTGCGAGTGTGTGCAAGTGTGTGCGTGCGAGTGTGTGTGCGAGTGTGTGTGTGCGAGTGTGTGCAAGTGTGGGCGAGTGAGTGTGTGCGAGTGTGTGTGCGAGTTTGTGCGAGTGTGTGCGTGCGAGTGCGTGCGAGAGCGTGCGAGTGAGTGTGAGTGTGTGCAAATGTGTGCGAGAGTGTGCAAGTGTGGGCATGCGAGTGTGTGCTAGTGTGCGCGAGTGTGTGAGTGTGTGAGTGTGCGCGAGTGTATGCATGTGAGTGAGTGTGTGTGTGAGTGTGTGCAAGTGTTTGCGAGTGTGTGTGTGAGTGTGTAGGACTGTGTGTGCGAGTGTGTGTGTTCGAGTGTGTTCGAGTGTGTGCACGTGTGTGCGAGTGTGTGCGTGTGTGTATGAGTGTGTGTGCGAGTGTGTGCGAGTGTGTGTGCGAGTGTGTGCCAGTGTGTGCGAGTGTGTATGATTGTGTGTGCAAGTGTGTGTGAGTGTGTGCGAGTGTGTTCAAGCGTGTGCAAGTGTATGTGTGCGATTGTGTGTGAGTGTGTGTGCGAGTGTGCGTGAGTGTGTGCGAGTGTGTGTGTGTGAGTGTGTAGGACTGTATGTGCGAGTGTTTGCGAGTGTGTGCGAGTGTGTTTGAGTGTGTGTGAGTGTGTGCGAGTGTGTGCGAGTGTGTGTGCGAGTGTGTGTGTGCGAGTGTGTTCAATTGTGTAAGGTGAGTGTGTGCGAGTGTGTGTGTGAGTGAGTGTGTGCGAGTGTGTGTGCGAGTGTGTGTGCGAGTGTGTGTGCGAGTGTGTGTGATTGTGTGTGTGAGTGTGTAGGACTGTATGTGCGAGTGTGTGTGATTGTGTGTGAGTGTGTAGGACTGTATGTGCGAGTGTATGTGAGTGTGTATGAGTGTCTGTGCAAGTGTGTGCAAGTGCGTGTGAGTGTGTGCGTGCGAGTGTGTGCGAGTGTGCTCGAGTGACTCGGTGTGAGTATGTGCGAGTGTGTGTGAGTGTGTGCGAGTGTGTATGAGTGAGTGTGTGTGAGTGTGTGCGTGTGTGCGAGTTTGTGTGCGAGTGTGTGCGAGTGAGTGTGTGCGAATGTGTGCAAATGTGTACGAGTGTTTGCAAGTGTATGCGTGCGAGTGTGTGCGTGCGAGTGTGCGCGAGTGTGTGTGTGCGTGTGTGCGAGTGTGTGCGAGTGTGTGCAAGTGTGTGCGAGTGAGTGTGTGCGAGTGAGTGTGTGCGAGTGTGTGTACGAGTGTGTGTGTGCGTGCGAGTGCGAGTGTGTGTGAGTGTGTGCGAGTGTGTGCAAGTGTGTGCGAGTGAGTGTGTGCGAGTGAGTGTGTGCAAGTGTGTGCGTGCGAGTGTGTGCGTGCGAGTGTGTGCGAGTGTGTGTGAGTGTGTGCGAGTGTGTGTGTGCGAGTGAGTGCGAGTGTGTGCCAGTGTGTGCGTACGAGTGCGTGCAAATGAGTGCGAGTGTGTGTGAATGTGTGCGAGTGTGTGCGTGTGAGTGTGTGCGAGTGTGCGCGAGTGTGTGCATGTGAGTGTGTGCGAGTGTGTGCGTGTGAGTTTGTGCGAGTGTGCTTGAGTGAGTGTGTGCGAGTGTGTGCGATTGTATGTGAGTGTGTGCGAGTGAGTGTGTGCGAGTGTGTATGAGTGAGTGTGTGTGAGTGTGTGCGTGTGTGTGAGTTTGTGTGCGAGTGTGTGCGAGTGAGTATGTGCGAATGTGTGCGAGTGTCTGCGAGTGTGTGTGTGCGTGCGAGTGTGTGCGTGCGAGTGTGTGCTTGCAAATGTGTGCGAGTGTGTGTGCAAGTTTGTGTGCATGTGAGTGTGTGCGAGTGTGTATGAGTGTATGTGCGAGTGTGTGCGAGTGTGTGCGAGTGTGTGTGCGAGTGTGTGTGAGTGTGTATGTGTGTGTGTGCGAGTGTGTGCAAGTGTGTGCAAGTGAGTGTGTGCGAGTGTGTGCGAGAGTGTGCGAGTGAGTGCAAGTGTGTGTGTGCGATTGTGTATGAGTGTGTGCGAGTGTGTGTGCGAGTTTGTGCGAGCGTGTGAGTGTGTGCGTGCGAGTGCGTGCGAGTGAGTGTGAATGTGTGCAAATGTGTGCGAGAGTGTGCAAGTGTGGGCGTGCGAGTGTGTGCTAGTGTGCGCGAGTGTGTGAGTGTGTGTGAGTGTGCGCGAGTGTATTCGTGTGAGTGAGTGTGTGTGTGAGTGTGCACGAGTGTTTGCGAGTGTGTGTGTGAGTGTGTAGGACTGTGTGTGCGAGTGTGTGCGAGTGTGTGTGTTCGAGTGTGTTCGAGTGTGTGCACATGTGTGCGAGTGTGTGCGTGTGTGTATGAGTGTGTGTGCAAGTGTGTGCGAGTGTGTGTGCGAGTGTGTGTGAGTGTGTGCAGTGTGTGCGTGCAAATGAATGCGAGTGTGCGCGAGTGTGTGCGTGTGTGTAAGAGTGTGTGTGAGTGTGTGCAAGTGTGTGTGAGTGTGTGTGAGTGTGTTCGAGTGTGTGCAAGTGTGTGTGCGAGTGTGTGTGCGAGTGTGCGTGAGTGTGTGCGAGTGTGTGTGCGAGTGTGTGTGTGTGTAGGACTGTATGTGCGAGTGTGTGCGAGTGTGTTCGAGTGTGTGTGAGTGTGTGCGAGTGTGTGTGCGAGATTGTGTGAGTGTGTGTGCGAGTTTGTGTGTGCGAGTGTGTTCAATTGTGTAAGAGTGAGTGTGTGCGAGTGTGTGTGTGCGAGTGTGTGTGCGAGTGTGTGCGAGTGTGTGTGCAATTGTGTGTGTGAGTGTGTAGGACTGTATGTGCGAGTGTGTGTGAGTGTGTATGAGTGTGTGTGCAAGTGTGTGCAAGTGTGTGCGAGTGTGGGTGTGTGAGTGTGCACGAGTGTGTGCGAATGTGTGTTTGCGAGTGTGTGCGAGTGTGTGCGAGTGTGTGCGAGTGTGTGCGAGTGTGTGCGAGTGTGTGCGTGCGAGTGTGTGTGCGAGTGTGTGTGTGTGAGTGTGTGCGAGTGTGTGTGTGCGAGTGTGTGCAAGTGTGTGCGAGTGAGTGTGTGCGAGTGTGTGTGCGAGTTTGTGAGAGTGTGTGAGTGTGTGCGTGCGAGTGCGTGCGAGAGAGTGCGAGTGAGTGTGAGTGTGTGCAAATGTGTGCGAGAGTGTGCAAGTGTGGGCGTGCTAGTGTGCGCGAGTGTGTGAGTGTGCGCGAGTGTATGCGTGTGAGTGAGTGTGTGTGTGCGAGTGTTTGCGAGTGTGTGTGTGAGTGTGTAGGACTGTGTGTGCGAGTGTGTGTGTTCGAGTGTGTTCGAGTGTGTGCGAGTGTGTGCGTGTGTGTATGAGTGTGTGTGCGAGTGTGTGCGAGTGTGTGTGCGAGTGTGTGAGTGTGTGCCAGTGTGTGCGTGCAAATGAATGCGAGTGTTTGCGAGTGTGCGAGAGTGTGTGCGTGTGTGTGCGAGTGTGTGCGAGTGTGTATGATTGTGTGTGCGAGTGTGTGCAAGTGTGTGTGAGTGTGTGCGAGTGTGTTCAAGTGTGTGCAAGTGTGTGTGTGCGATTGTGTGTGAGTGTGTGTGCGAGTGTGTGCGAGTGTGTGTGTGAGTGTGTAGGACTGTATGTGCGAGTGTTTGCGAGTGTGTATGTGCGAGTGTGTTCGATTGTGTAAGAGTATGTGTGTGCGAGTGTGTGTGTGAGTGAGTGTGTGCGAGTGTGTGCGAGTGTGTGTGGGAGTGTGTGTGCGAGTGTGTGTGCGAGTGTGTGTGATTGTGTGTGAGTGTGTAGGACTGTATGTGCGAGTGTGTGTGCGAGTGTGTGTGATTATGTGTGTGAGTGTGTAGGACTGTATGTGCGATTGTGTGTGAGTGTGTATGAGTGTGTGTGCAAGTGTGTGCAAGTGCGTGTGAGTGTGCGCGAGTGTGTGCGTGCGAGTGTGTGCGAGTGTGCTCGAGTGACTGGGTGTGAGTATGTGCGTGTGTGTGTGAGTGTGTGCGAGTGTGTATGAGTGAGTGTGTGTGAGTGTGTGCGTGTGTGCGAGTTTGTGTGCGAGTGTGTGCGAGTGAGTGTGTGCGAATGTGTGCAAATGTGTGCGAGTGTTTGCGAGTGTATGCGTGCGAGTGTGTGTGTGCGAGTGTGCGCGAGTGTCTGTGTGCGTGTGTGCGAGTGTGTGCGAGGGAGTGTGAGTGAGTGAGTGCGAGGGTGTGCGAGTGTGTGTGTGCGAGTGTGTGCGAGTGTATGCATGCGAGTGTGTGCGTGTGAGTGTGTGCGAGTGTATGTGCGAGTGTGTGCAAGTGTGTGCGAGGGAGTGTGAGTGAGTGAGTGCGAGTGTGTGCGAGTGTGTGCAAATGTGTGCGAGTGTGTGTGTTCGAGTGTGTGTGTGCGATTGTGTATGGTGTGTGCGAGTGTGTGTGCGAGTGTGTATGAGTGTGTGCGCGAGTGTGTGCGAGTGTGTGCGAGTGTGTGCGAGTGTGTGCGAGTGAGTGTGTGTGAGTGTGTGCGAGTTTGTGTGCTTGTGAGTGTGTGCGAATGTGTGCAAGTGTGTGCGAGTGTGTGTGTGAGTGTGTGTGCGAGTGTGCGTGCGAGTGTGTGTGAGTGTGTGCGAGTGTGTGTGAGAGTGTGCGAGTGTGTGTGCGAGTGTGTGTGCAAATGTACCCGAGTGTGCACGAGTGTGCACGAGTGAGTGGGTGCGAATGTGTGCGAGTGTGTGCGTGTGAGTGTGTGCGAGCTTGTGCGAGTGTGTGAGTGTGTGTGCGAGAGTGTGTGCATGTGTGTGTGCGAGTGTGTGCGAGTGTGTATGAGTGTGTGTGCGAGTGTGTGCAAGTGTGTGCAAGTGTGTGGGTGCGAGTGTGTGCAAGTGTGTACGAGTGTGTGTGAATGTGTGTTCGAGTGTGTGTGAGTGTGTGTGCGAGTGTGTGCAAGTGTGTTCGAGTGTGTGGGTGCGACTGTGTGCAAGTGTGTGCGAGTGTGTATGAATGTGTGTTCGAGTGTGTGCGTGCGAGTGTGTGCGAGTGTGCTCGAGTGAATGGGTGCGAGTGTGTGTGAGTGTGTGCGAGTGAGTGTGTGCGAGTGTGTATGAGTGAGTGTGTGTGAGTGTGTGCGAGTTTGTGTGCGAGTGTGTGCGAGTGAGTGTGTGCGAATGTGTGCGAGTGAGTGTGTGCGAGTGTTTGCGAGTGTGTGTGCGAGTGTGTGTGCGAGTGTGTGTGTGAGTGTGTGCGTGCGAGTGTGTGCGAGTGTGTGTGAGTGTGTGTGCGAATGTGTGTGTGTGCGTGAGTGTGTGCGAGTGTGTGTGTGAGTGTGTAGGACTGTATGTGCAAGTGTGTGCGAGTGTGTATGAGTGTGTGTGAGAGTGTGTATGAGTGTATGTGTGAGTGTGTGTGCGAATGTGTGCGAGTGTGTGCGTGCGAGTGTGCGCGAGTGTACGCGAGTGTGTGCGTTTGAGTGTGTGCGAGTGTGTGCGTGTGAGTTTGTGCGAGTGTGCTTGAGTGAGTGTGTGCGAGTGTGTGCGATTGTATGTGAGTGTGTGCGAGTGAGTGTGTGCAAGTGTGTATGAGTGAGTGTGTGTGAGTGTGTGCGTGTGTGTGAGTTTGTGTGCGAGTGTGTACGAGTGAGTGTGTGCGAATGTGTGCGAGTGTCTGCGAGTGTGTGTGTGCGTGCGAGTGTGTGCGTGCGAGTGTGTGCGAGTGTGTGCGTGCGAGTGTGTGAGTGTGTGTGCAAGTTTGTGTGCATGTGAGTGTGTGTGAGTGTGTATGAGTGTATGTGCGAGTGTGTGCGAGTGTGTGTGAGTGTGTATGTGTGTGTGTGCGAGTGTGTGCAAGTGTGTGCGAGTGAGTGTGTGCGAGAGTGTGCGAGTAAGTGCAAGTGTGTGTGTGCGATTGTGTATGAGTGTGTGCGAGTGTGTGTGCGAGTTTGTGCGAGTGTGTAAGTGTGTGCGTGCGAGTGCGTGCGAGTGAGTGTGAGTGTGTGCAAATGTGTGCGAGAGTGTGCAAGTGTGGGCGTGCGAGTGTGTGCTAGTGTGCGCGAGTGTGTGAGTGTGTTCGAGTGTGCGCGAGTGTATTCGTGTGAGTGAGTGTGTGTGCGAGTGTTTGCGAGTGTGTGAGTGTGTAGGACTGTGTGTGCGAGTGTGTGTGCGAGTGTGTGCGAGTGTGTGTGCGAGTGTGTGTGCGAGTGTGTGTGCGAGTGTGTGTGATTGTGTGTGTGAGTGTGTAGGACTGTATGTGCGAGTGTGTGTGAGTGTGTATGAGTGTGTGTGCAAGTGTGTGCAAGTGTGTGCGAGTGTGTGCGAGTGTGTGTGTGCGAGTGTTTGCGAGTGTGTGTGTGAGTGTGTAGGACTGTGTGTGCGAGTGTGTGTGCGAGTGTGTGTGCGAGTGTGTGTGCGAGTGTGTGCGATTGTGTGTGTGAGTGTGTAGGACTGTATGTGCGAGTGTGTGTGAGTGTGTATGAGTGTGTGTGCAAGTGTGTGCAAGTGTGTGCGAGTGTGTGTGTGAGTGTGCGCGAGTGTGTGCGAGTGTGTGTTTGCGAGTGTGTGCATGTGTGTGCGAGTGTGTGCGAGTGTGTGCAAGTGTGTGCGTGCGAGTGTGTGTGCGAGTGTGTGCGTGCGAGTGTGTGTGCGAGTGTGTGCAAGTGTGTGCGAGTGAGTGTGTGCGAGTGTGTGTGCGAGTTTGTGCGAGTGTGTGCATGCGAGTGCGTGCGAGAGCGTGCGAGTGAGTGTGAGTGTGTGCAAATGTGTGCGAGAGTGTGCAAGTGTGGGCGTGCGAGTGTGTGCTAGTGTGCGCGAGTGTGTGAGTGTGTGAGTGTGCGCGAGTGTATGCATGTGAGTGAGTGTGTGTGTGAGTGTGTGCGAGTGTTTGCGAGTGTGTGTGTGAGTGTGTAGGACTGTGTGTGCGAGTGTGTGTGTTCGAGTGTGTTCGAGTGTGTGCACGTGTGTGCGAGTGTGTGCGTGTGTGTATGAGTGTGTGTGCGAGTGTGTGCGAGTGTGTGTGCGAGTGTGTGTGCGAGTGTGTGCCAGTGTGTGCGAGTGTGTATGATTGTGTGTGCAAGTGTGTGTGAGTGTGTGCGAGTGTGTTCAAGTGTGTGCAAGTGTGTGTGCGATTGTGTGTGAGTTTGTGTGCGAGTGTGCGTGAGTGTGTGCGAGTGTGTGTGTGTGAGTGTGTAGGACTGTATGTGCGAGTGTTTGCGAGTGTGTGCGAGTGTGTTCGAGTGTGTGTGAGTGTGTGCGAGTGTGTGCGAGTGTGTGTGCGAGTGTGTGTGTGCGAGTGTGTTCGATTGTGTAAGAGTGAGTGTGTGCGAGTGTGTGTGTGAGTGAGTGTGTGCGAGTGTGTGCGAGTGTGTGTGCGAGTGTGTGTGCGAGCGTGTGTGATTGTGTGTGTGAGTGTGTAGGACTGTATGTGCGAGTGTGTGTGATTATGTGTGAGTGTGTAGGACTGTATGTGCGAGTGTGTGTGAGTGTGTATGAGTGTCTGTGCAAGTGTGTGCAAGTGCGTGTGAGTGTGTGCGTGCGAGTGTGTGCGAGTGTGCTCGAGTGACTGGGTGTGAGTATGTGCGAGTGTGTGTGAGTGTGTGCGAGTGTGTATGAGTGAGTGTGTGTGAGTGTGTGCGTGTGTGCGTGTTTGTGTGCGAGTGTGTGCGAGTGAGTGTGTGCGAATGTGTGCAAATGTGTACGAGTGTTTGCAAGTGTATGCGTGCGAGTGTGTGCGTGCGAGTGTGCGCGAGTGTGTGTGTGCGTGTGTGCGAGTGTGTGCGAGTGTGTGCAAGTGTGTGCGAGTGAGTGTGTGCGAGTGAGTGTGTGCGAGTGTGTGTGCGAGTGTGTGTGTGCGTGCGAGTGCGAGTGTGTGTGAGTGTGTGCGAGTGTGTGTTTGCGAGTGTGTGCAAGTGTGTGCGAGTGAGTGTGTGCGAGTGAGTGTGTGCGAGTGTGTGCGTGCGAGTGTGTGCGTGCGAGTGTGTGCCAGTGTGTGCGTACGAGTGCGTGCAAATGAGTGCGAGTGTGTGCGAATGTGTGCGAGTGTGTGCGTGCGAGTGTGTGCGAGTGTGCGCGAGTGTGTGCATGTGAGTGTGTGCGAGTGTGTGCGTGTGAGTTTGTGCGAGTGTGCTTGAGTGAGTGTGTGCGAGTGTGTGCGATTGTATGTGAGTGTGTGCGAGTGAGTGTGTGCGAGTGTGTATGAGTGAGTGTGTGTGAGTGTGTGCGTGTGTGTGAGTTTGTGTGCGAGTGTGTGCGAGTGAGTATGTGCGAATGTGTGCGAGTGTCTGCGAGTGTGTGTGTGCGTGCGAGTGTGTGCGTGCGAGTGTGTGCGTGCAAATGTGTGTGAGTGTGTGTGCAAGTTTGTGTGCATGTGAGTGTGTGTGAGTGTGTATGAGTGTATGTGCGAGTGTGTGCGAGTGTGTGCGAGTGTGTGTGCGAGTGTGTGTGAGTGTGTATGTGTGTGTGTGCGAGTGTGTGCGAGTGAGTGTGTGCGAGTGTGTGCGAGAGTGTGCGAGTGAGTGCAAGTGTGTGTGTGCGATTGTGTATGAGTGTGTGCCAGTGTGTGTGCGAGTTTGTGCGAGCGTGTGAGTGTGTGCGTGCGAGTGTGTGCGAGTGAGTGTGAGTGTGTGCAAATGTGTGCGAGAGTGTGCAAGTGTGGGCGTGCGAGTGTGTGCTAGTGTGCGCGAGTGTGTGAGTTTGCTCGAGTGAATGGGTGCGATTGTGTGCGAGTGTGTGTGAGTGTGTGCGAGTGTGTTCAAGCGTGTGCAAGTGTGTGTGTGCGATTGTGTGTGAGTGTGTGTGCGAGTGTGCGTGAGTGTGTGCGAGTGTGTGTGTGTGAGTGTGTAGGACTGTATGTGCGAGTGTTTGCGAGTGTGTGCGAGTGTGTTTGAGTGTGTGTGAGTGTGTGCGAGTGTGTGCGAGTGTGTGTGCGAGTGTGTGTGTGCGAGTGTGTTCAATTGTGTAAGAGTGAGTGTGTGCGAGTGTGTGAGTGAGTGAGTGTGTGCGAGTGTGTGTGCGAGTGTGTGTGCGAGTGTGTGTGCGAGTGTGTGTGATTGTGTGTGTGAGTGTGTAGGACTGTATGTGCGAGTGTGTGTGATTGTGTGTGAGTGTGTAGGACTGTATGTGCGAGTGTATGTGAGTGTGTATGAGTGTCTGTGCAAGTGTGTGCAAGTGCGTGTGAGTGTGTGCGTGCGAGTGTGTGCGAGTGTGCTCGAGTGACTCGGTGTGAGTATGTGCGAGTGTGTGTGAGTGTGTGCGAGTGTGTATGAGTGAGTGTGTGTGAGTGTGTGCGTGTGTGCGAGTTTGTGTGCGAGTGTGTGCGAGTGAGTGTGTGCGAATGTGTGCAAATGTGTACGAGTGTTTGCAAGTGTATGCGTGCGAGTGTGTGCGTGCGAGTGTGCGCGAGTGTGTGTGTGCGTGTGTGCGAGTGTGTGCGAGTGTGTGCAAGTGTGTGCGAGTGAGTGTGTGCGAGTGAGTGTGTGCGAGTGTGTGTACGAGTGTGTGTGTGCGTGCGAGTGCGAGTGTGTGTGAGTGTGTGCGAGTGTGTGCAAGTGTGTGCGAGTGAATGTGTGCGAGTGAGTGTGTGCAAGTGTGTGCGTGCGAGTGTGTGCGTGCGAGTGTGTGCGAGTGTGTGTGAGTGTGTGCGAGTGTGTGTGTGCGAGTGAGTGCGAGTGTGTGCCAGTGTGTGCGTACGAGTGCGTGCAAATGAGTGCGAGTGTGTGTGAATGTGTGCGAGTGTGTGCGTGTGAGTGTGTGCGAGTGTGCGCGAGTGTGTGCGTGTGAGTGTGTGCGAGTGTGTGCGTGTGAGTTTGTGCGAGTGTGCTTGAGTGAGTGTGTGCGAGTGTGTATGAGTGAGTGTGTGTGAGTGTGTGCGTGTGTGCGAGTTTGTGTGCGAGTGTGTGCGAGTGAGTGTGTGCGAATGTGTGCAAATGTGTACGAGTGTTTGCAAGTGTATGCGTGCGAGTGTGTGCGTGCGAGTGTGCGCGAGTGTGTGTGTGCGTGTGTGCGAGTGTGTGCGAGTGTGTATGAGTGAGTGTGTGTGAGTGTGTGCGTGTGTGCGAGTTTGTGTGCGAGTGTGTGCGAGTGTGTGCGAGTGTGTGTGCGAGTGTGTGTGCGAGTGTGTGCGATTGTGTGTGTGAGTGTGTAGGACTGTATGTGCGAGTGTATGTGAGTGTGTATGAGTGTCTGTGCAAGTGTGTGCAAGTGCGTGTGAGTGTGTGCGTGCGAGTGTGTGCGAGTGTGCTCGAGTGACTCGGTGTGAGTATGTGCGAGTGTGTGTGAGTGTGTGCGAGTGTGTATGAGTGAGTGTGTGTGAGTGTGTGCGTGTGTGCGAGTTTGTGTGCGAGTGTGTGCGAGTGAGTGTGTGCGAATGTGTGCAAATGTGTACGAGTGTTTGCAAGTGTATGCGTGCGAGTGTGTGCGTGCGAGTGTGCGCGAGTGTGTGTGTGCGTGTGTGCGAGTGTGTGCGAGTGTGTGCAAGTGTGTGCGAGTGAGTGTGTGCGAGTGAGTGTGTGCGAGTGTGTGTACGAGTGTGTGTGTGCGTGCGAGTGCGAGTGTGTGTGAGTGTGTGCGAGTGTGTGCAAGTGTGTGCGAGTGAATGTGTGCGAGTGAGTGTGTGCAAGTGTGTGCGTGCGAGTGTGTGCGTGCGAGTGTGTGCGAGTGTGTGTGAGTGTGTGCGAGTGTGTGTGTGCGAGTGAGTGCGAGTGTGTGCCAGTGTGTGCGTACGAGTGCGTGCAAATGAGTGCGAGTGTGTGTGAATGTGTGCGAGTGTGTGCGTGTGAGTGTGTGCGAGTGTGCGCGAGTGTGTGCGTGTGAGTGTGTGCGAGTGTGTGCGTGTGAGTTTGTGCGAGTGTGCTTGAGTGAGTGTGTGCGAGTGTGTGCGATTGTATGTGAGTGTGTGCGAGTGAGTGTGTGCGAGTGTGTATGAGTGAGTGTGTGTGAGTGTGTGCGTGTGTGTGAGTTTGTGTGCGAGTGTGTGCGAGTGAGTATGTGCGAATGTGTGCGAGTGTCTGCGAGTGTGTGTGTGCGTGCGAGTGTGTGCGTGCGAGTGTGTGCTTGCAAATGTGTGCGAGTGTGTGTGCAAGTTTGTGTGCATGTGAGTGTGTGCGAGTGTGTATGAGTGTATGTGCGAGTGTGTGCGAGTGTGTGCGAGTGTGTGTGCGAGTGTGTGTGAGTGTGTATGTGTGTGTGTGCGAGTGTGTGCAAGTGTGTGCGAGTGAGTGTGTGCGAGTGTGTGCGAGAGTGTGCGAGTGAGTGCAAGTGTGTGTGTGCGATTGTGTATGAGTGTGTGCGAGTGTGTGTGCGAGTTTGTGCGAGCGTGTGAGTGTGTGCGTGCGAGTGCGTGCGAGTGAGTGTGAATGTGTGCAAATGTGTGCGAGAGTGTGCAAGTGTGGGCGTGCGAGTGTGTGCTAGTGTGCGCGAGTGTGTGAGTGTGTGTGAGTGTGCGCGAGTGTATTCGTGTGAGTGAGTGTGTGTGTGAGTGTGCACGAGTGTTTGCGAGTGTGTGTGTGAGTGTGTAGGACTGTGTGTGCGAGTGTGTGCGAGTGTGTGTGTTCGAGTGTGTTCGAGTGTGTGCACATGTGTGCGAGTGTGTGCGTGTGTGTATGAGTGTGTGTGCAAGTGTGTGCGAGTGTGTGTGCGAGTGTGTGTGAGTGTGTGCAGTGTGTGCGTGCAAATGAATGCGAGTGTGCGCGAGTGTGTGCGTGTGTGTAAGAGTGTGTGTGAGTGTGTGCAAGTGTGTGTGAGTGTGTGTGAGTGTGTTCGAGTGTGTGCAAGTGTGTGTGCGAGTGTGTGTGCGAGTGTGCGTGAGTGTGTGCGAGTGTGTGTGCGAGTGTGTGTGTGTGTAGGACTGTATGTGCGAGTGTGTGCGAGTGTGTTCGAGTGTGTGTGAGTGTGTGCGAGTGTGTGTGCGAGATTGTGTGAGTGTGTGTGCGAGTTTGTGTGTGCGATTGTGTTCAATTGTGTAAGAGTGAGTGTGTGCGAGTGTGTGTGTGCGAGTGTGTGTGCGAGTGTGTGCGAGTGTGTGTGCAATTGTGTGTGTGAGTGTGTAGGACTGTATGTGCGAGTGTGTGTGAGTGTGTATGAGTGTGTGTGCAAGTGTGTGCAAGTGTGTGCGAGTGTGGGTGTGTGAGTGTGCACGAGTGTGTGCGAATGTGTGTTTGCGAGTGTGTGCGAGTGTGTGCGAGTGTGTGCGAGTGTGTGCGAGTGTGTGCGAGTGTGTGCGTGCGAGTGTGTGTGCGAGTGTGTGTGTGTGAGTGTGTGCGAGTGTGTGTGTGCGAGTGTGTGCAAGTGTGTGCGAGTGAGTGTGTGCGAGTGTGTGTGCGAGTTTGTGAGAGTGTGTGAGTGTGTGCGTGCGAGTGCGTGCGAGAGAGTGCGAGTGAGTGTGAGTGTGTGCAAATGTGTGCGAGAGTGTGCAAGTGTGGGCGTGCTAGTGTGCGCGAGTGTGTGAGTGTGCGCGAGTGTATGCGTGTGAGTGAGTGTGTGTGTGCGAGTGTTTGCGAGTGTGTGTGTGAGTGTGTAGGACTGTGTGTGCGAGTGTGTGCGAGTGTGTGTGTTCGAGTGTGTTCGAGTGTGTGCGAGTGTGTGCGTGTGTGTATGAGTGTGTGTGCGAGTGTGTGCGAGTGTGTGTGCGAGTGTGTGAGTGTGTGCCAGTGTGTGCGTGCAAATGAATGCGAGTGTTTGCGAGTGTGCGAGAGTGTGTGCGTGTGTGTGCGAGTGTGTGCGAGTGTGTATGATTGTGTGTGCGAGTGTGTGCAAGTGTGTGTGAGTGTGTGCGAGTGTGTTCAAGTGTGTGCAAGTGTGTGTGTGCGATTGTGTGTGAGTGTGTGTGCGAGTGTGTGTGAGTGTGTGCGAGTGTGTGTGTGAGTGTGTAGGACTGTATGTGCGAGTGTTTGCGAGTGTGTATGTGCGAGTGTGTTCGATTTTGTAAGAGTATGTGTGTGCGAGTATGTGTGTGAGTGAGTGTGTGCGAGTGTGTGCGAGTGTGTGTGGGAGTGTGTGTGCGAGTGTGTGTGCGAGTGTGTGTGAGTGTGTAGGACTGTATGTGCGAGTGTGTGTGCGAGTGTGTGTGATTGTGTGTGTGAGTGTGTAGGACTGTATGTGCGAGTGTGTGTGAGTGTGTATGAGTGTGTGTGCAAGTGTGTGCAAGTGCGTGTGAGTGTGCGCGAGTGTGTGCGTGCGAGTGTGTGCGAGTGTGCTCGAGTGACTGGGTGTGAGTATGTGCGTGTGTGTGTGAGTGTGTGCGAGTGTGTATGAGTGAGTGTCTGTGAGTGTGTGCGTGTGTGCGAGTTTGTGTGCGAGTGTGTGCGAGTGAGTGTGTGCGAATGTGTGCAAATGTGTGCGAGTGTTTGCGAGTGTATGCGTGCGAGTGTGTGCGTGCGAGTGTGCGCGAGTGTGTGTGTGCGTGTGTGCGAGTGTGTGCGAGGGAGTGTGAGTGAGTGAGTGCGAGGGTGTGCGAGTGTGTGTGTGCGAGTGTGTGCGAGTGTATGCATGTGAGTGTGTGCGTGTGAGTGTGTGCGAGTGTATGTGCGAGTGTGTGCAAGTGTGTGCGAGGGAGTGTGAGTGAGTGCGAGTGTGTGCGAGTGTGTGCGAATGTGTGCGAGTGTGTGTGTTCGAGTGTGTGTGTGCGATTGTGTATGGTGTGTGCGAGTGTGTGTGCGAGTGTGTATGAGTGTGTGCGCGAGTGTGTGCGAGTGTGTGCGAGTATGTATGAGTGAGTGTGTGTGAGTGTGTGCGAGTTTGTGTGCTTGTGAGTGTGTGCGAATGTGTGCAAGTGTGTGCGAGTGTGTGTGTGTGTGAGTGTGTGTGCGAGTGTGCGTGCGAGTGTGTGTGAGTGTGTGCGAGTGTGTGTGAGTGTGTGCGAGTGTGTGTGCGAGTGTGTGTGCAAATGTACCCGAGTGTGCACGAGTGTGCACGAGTGAGTGGGTGCGAGTGTGTGCGAGTGTGTGCGTGTGAGTGTGTGTGAGCTTGTGCGAGTGTGTGAGTGTGTGTGCGAGAGTGTGTGCATGTGTGTGTGCGAGTGTGTGCGAGTGTGTATGAGTGTGTGTGCGAGTGTGTGCAAGTGTGTGCAAGTGTGTGGGTACGAGTGTGTGCAAGTGTGTGCGAGTGTGTGTGAATGTGTGTTCGAGTGTGTGTGAGTGTGTGTGCGAGTGTGGGCAAGTGTGTTCGAGTGTGTGGGTGCGACTGTGTGCAAGTGTGTGCGAGTGTGTGTGAATGTGTGTTCGAGTGTGTGCAAGTGTGTGCGTGCGAGTGTGTGCGAGTGTGCTCGAGTGAATGGGTGCGAGTGTGTGTGAGTGTGTGCGAGTGTGTATGAGTGAGTGTGTGTGAGTGTGTGCGAGTTTGTGTGCGAGTGTGTGCGAGTGAGTGTGTGCGAATGTGTGCGAGTGAGTGTGTGCGAGTGTTTGCGAGTGTGTGTGCGAGTGTGTGTGCGAGTGTGTGTGTGAGTGTGTGCGTGCGAGTGTGTGCGAGTGTGTGTGAGTGTGTGTGCGAATGTGTGTGTGTGCGTGAGTGTGTGCGAGTGTGTGTGTGAGTGTGTAGGACTGTATGTGCGAGTGTGTGTGAGTGTGTATGAGTGTGTGTGCGAGTGTGTGTGCGAATGTGTGCGAGTGTGTGCGTGCGAGTGTGCGCGAGTGTACGCGAGTGTGTGCGTTTGAGTGTGTGCGAGTGTGTGCGTGTGAGTTTGTGCGAGTGTGCTTGAGTGAGTGTTTGCGAGTGTGTGCGATTGTATGTGAGTGTGTGCGAGTGAGTGTGTGCGAGTGTGTATGAGTGGGTGTGTGTGAGTGTGTGCGTGTGTGTGAGTTTGTGTGCAAGTGTGTACGAGTGAGTGTGTGCGAATGTGTGCGAGTGTCTGCGAGTGTGTGTGTGCGTGCGAGTGTGTGCGTGCGAGTGTGTGCGAGTGTGTGTGTGCGAGTGTGTGAGTGTGTGTGCAAGTTTGTGTGCATGTGAGTGTGTGTGAGTGTGTATGAGTGTATGTGCGAGTGTGTGTGAGTGTGTATGTGTGTGTGTGCGAGTGTGTGCAAGTGTGTGCGAGTGAGTGTGTGCGAGAGTGTGCGAGTAAGTGCAAGTGTGTGTGTGCGATTGTGTATGAGTGTGTGCGAATGTGTAAGTGTGTGCGTGCGAGTGCGTGCGAGTGAGTGTGAGTGTGTGCAAATGTGTGCGAGAGTGTGCAAGTGTGGGCGTGCGAGTGTGTGCTAGTGTGCGCGAGTGTGTGAGTGTGTTCGAGTGTGCGCGAGTGTATTCGTGTGAGTGAGTGTGTGTGCGAGTGTTTGCGAGTGTGTGTGTGAGTGTGTAGGACTGTGTGTGCGAGTGTGTGTGCGAGTGTGTGCGAGTGTGTGTGCGAGTGTGTGTGCGAGTGTGTGTGCGAGTGTGTGCGATTGTGTGTGTGATTGTGTAGGACTGTATGTGCGAGTGTGTGTGAGTGTGTATGAGTGTGTGTGCGAGTGTGTGCGAGTGTGTGTGTGCGAGTGTTTGCGAGTGTGTGTGTGAGTGTGTAGGACTGTGTGTGCGAGTGTGTGTGCGAGTGTGTGCGAGTGTGTGTGCGAGTGTGTGCGATTGTGTGTGTGAGTGTGTAGGACTGTATGTGCGAGTGTGTGTGAGTGTGTATGAGTATGTGTGCAAGTGTGTGCGAGTGTGTGCGAGTGTGTGTGTGAGTGTGCGTGAGTGTGTGCGAGTGTGTGTTTGCGAGTGTGTGCATGTCTGTGCGAGTGTGTGCGAGTGTGTGCAAGTGTGTGCGTGCGAGTGTGTGTGCGAGTGTGTGTGTGCGAGTGTGTGTGAGAGTGTGTGTGTGCGTGCGAGTGTGTGCGAGTGTGTGCAAGTGTGTGCGAGTGAGTGTGTGCGAGTGAGTGTGTGCGAGTGTGTGTGCGAGTGTGTGTGTGCGTGCGAGTGCGAGTGTGTGTGAGTGTGTGTGAGTGTGTGTTTGCGAGTGTGTGCAAGTGTGTGCGAGTGAGTGTGTGCGAGTGAGTGTGTGCGAGTGTGTGCGTGCGAGTGTGTGCGTGCGAGTGTGTGCGAGTGTGTGTGAGTGTGTGCGAGTGTGTGTGTGCGAGTGAGTGCGAGTGTGTGCGAGTGAGTGTGTGCGAGTGAGTGTGTGCGAGTGTCTGTGCGAGTGTGTGTGTGCGTGCGAGTGCGAGTGTGTGTGAGTGTGTGCGAGTGTGTGTTTGCGAGTGTGTGCGAGTGTGTGCGTGCGAGTGTGTGCGAGTGTGTGTGAGTGTGTGCGAGTGTGTGTGTGCGAGTGAGTGCGAGTGAGTGTGTGCGAGTGAGTGTGTGCGAGTGTGTGTGCGAGTGTGTGTGTGCGTGCGAGTGCGAGTGTGTGTGAGTATGTGTGAGTGTGTGCGTGTGTGCGAGTTTGTGTGCGAGTGTGTGCGAGTGAGTGTGTGCGAATGTGTGCAAATGTGTACGAGTGTTTGCAAGTGTATGCATGCGAGTGTGTGCGTGCGAGTGTGCGCGAGTGTGTGTGTGCGTGTGTGCGAGTGTGTGCGAGTGTGTGCAAGTGTGTGCGAGTGAGTGTGTGCGAGTGAGTGTGTGCGAGTGTGTGTGCGAGTGTGTGTGTGCGTGCGAGTGCGAGTGTGTGTAAGTGTGTGCGAGTGTGTGTTTGCGAGTGTGTGCAAGTGTGTGCGAGTGAGTGTGTGCGAGTGAGTGTGTGCGAGTGTGTGCGTGCGAGTGTGTGCGTGCGAGTGTGTGCGAGTGTGTGTGAGTGTGTGCGAGTGTGTGTGTGCGAGTGAGTGCGAGTGTGTGCCAGTGTGTGCGTACGAGTGCGTGCAAATGAGTGTGAGTGTGTGCGAATGTGTGCGAGTGTGTGCGTGCGAGTGTGTGCGAGTGTGCGCGAGTGTGTGCATGTGAGTGTGTGCGAGTGTGTGCGTGTGAGTTTGTGCGAGTGTGCTTGAGTGAGTGTGTGCGAGTGTGTGCGATTGTATGTGAGTGTGTGCGAGTGAGTGTGTGCGAGTGTGTGCGATTGTGTGTGTGAGTGTGTAGGACTGTATGTGCGAGTGTGTGTGAGTGTGTATGAGTATGTGTGCAAGTGTGTGCAAGTGTGTGCGAGTGTGTGCGAGTGTGTGTGTGAGTGTGCGTGAGTGTGTGCGAGTGTGTGTTTGCGAGTGTGTGCATGTCTGTGCGAGTGTGTGCGAGTGTGTGCAAGTGTGTGCGTGCGAGTGTGTGTGCGAGTGTGTGTGTGCGAGTGTGTGTGAGAGTGTGTGCAAGTGTGTGCGAGTGAGTGTGTGCGAGTGTGTGTGCGAGTTTGTGCGAGTGTGTGCGTGCGAGTGCGTGCGAGAGCGTGCGAGTGAGTGTGAGTGTGTGCAAATGTGTGCGAGAGTGTGCAAGTGTGGGCGTGCGAGTGTGTGCTAGTGTGCGCGAGTGTGTGAGTGTGCGCGAGTGTATGCATGTGAGTGAGTGTGTGTGTGAGTGTGTGCGAGTGTTTGCGAGTGTGTGTGTGAGTGTGTAGGACTGTGTGTGCGAGTGTGTGTGTTCGAGTGTGTTCGAGTGTGTGCACGTGTGTGCGAGTGTGTGCGTGTGTGTATGAGTGTGTGTGCGAGTGTGTGCGAGTGTGTGTGCGAGTGTGTGTGCGAGTGTGTGCCAGTGTGTGCGAGTGTGTATTATTGTGTGTGCAAGTGTGTGTGAGTGTGTGCAAGTGTGTGCAAGTGTGTGTGTGCGATTGTGTGTGAGTGTGTGTGCGAGTGTGCGTGAGTGTGTGCGAGTGTGTGTGTGTGAGTGTGTAGGACTGTATGTGCGAGTGTTTGGGAGTGTGTGCGAGTGTGTTCGAGTGTGTGTGAGTGTGTGCGAGTGTGTGCGAGTGTGTGTGCGAGTGTGTGTGTGCGAGTGTGTTCGATTGTGTAAGAGTGAGTGTGTGCGAGTGTGTGTGTGAGTGAGTGTGTGAGAGTGTGTGCGAGTGTGTGTGCGAGTGTGTGTGCGAGTGTGTGTGCGAGTGTGTGTGATTGTGTGTGTGAGTGTGTAGGACTGTATGTGCGAGTGTGTGTGATTGTGTGTGAGTGTGTAGGACTGTATGTGCGAGTGTGTGTGAGTGTGTATGAGTGTCTGTGCAAGTGTGTGCAAGTGCGTGTGAGTGTGTGCGTGCGAGTGTGTGCGAGTGTGCTCGAGTGACTGGGTGTGAGTATGTGCGAGTGTGTGTGAGTGTGTGCGAGTGTGTATGAGTGAGTGTGTGTGAGTGTGTGCGTGTGTGCGAGTTTGTGTGCGAGTGTGTGCGAGTGAGTTTGTGCGAATGTGTGCAAATGTGTACGAGTGTTTGCAAGTGTATGCGTGCGAGTGTGTGCGTGCGAGTGTGCGCGAGTGTGTGTGTGCGTGTGTGCGAGTGTGTGCGAGTGTGTGCAAGTGTGTGCGAGTGAGTGTGTGCGAGTGAGTGTGTGCGAGTGTGTGTGCGAGTGTGTGTGTGCGTGCGAGTGCGAGTGTGTGTGAGTGTGTGCGAGTGTGTGCAAGTGTGTGCGAGTGAGTGTGTGCGAGTGAGTGTGTGCAAGTGTGTGCGTGCGAGTGTGTGCGTGCGAGTGTGTGCGAGTGTGTGTGAGTGTGTGCGAGTGTGTGTTTGCGAGTGTGTGCAAGTGTGTGCGAGTGAGTGTGTGCGAGTGAGTGTGTGCGAGTGTGTGCGTGCGAGTGTGTGCGTGCGAGTGTGTGCGAGTGTGTGTGAGTGTGTGCCAGTGTGTGTGTGCGAGTGAGTGCGAGTGTGTGCCAGTGTGTGCATACGAGTGCGTGCAAATGAGTGTGAGTGTGTGCGAATGTGTGCGAGTGTGTGCGTGCGAGTGTGTGCGAGTGTGCGCGAGTGTGTGCATGTGAGTGTGTGCGAGTGTGTGCGTGTGAGTTTGTGCGAGTGTGCTTGAGTGAGTGTGTGCGAGTGTGTGCGATTGTATGTGAGTGTGTGCGAGTGAGTGTGTGCGAGTGTGTATGAGTGAGTGTGTGTGAGTGTGTGCGTGTGTGTGAGTTTGTGTGCGAGTGTGTGCGACTGAGTATGTGTGAATGTGTGCGAGTGTCTGCGAGTGTGTGTGTGCGTGCGAGTGTGTGCGTGCGAGTGTGTGCGTGCAAATGTGTGTGAGTGTGTGTGCAAGTTTGTGTGCATGTGAGTGTGTGTGAGTGTGTATGAGTGTATGTGCGAGTGTGTGCGAGTGTGTGCGAGTGTGTGTGCGAGTGTGTGTGAGTGTGTATGTGTGTGTGTGCGAGTGTGTGCAAGTGTGTGCGAGTGAGTGTGTGCGAGTGTGTGCGAGAGTGTGCGAGTGAGTGCAAGTGTGTGTGTGCGATTGTGTATGAGTGTGTGCGAGTGTGTGTGCGAGTTTGTGCGAGCGTGTGAGTGTGTGCATGCGAGTGTGTGCGAGTGAGTGTGAGTGTGTGCAAATGTGTGCGAGAGTGTGCAAGTGTGGGCGTGCGAGTGTGTGCTAGTGTGCGCGAGTGTGTGAGTGTGCTCGAGTGAATGGGTGCGATTGTGTGCGAGTGTGTGTGAGTGTGTGCGAGTGAGTGTGTGCGAGTGTGTATGAGTGAGTGTTTGTGAGTGTGTGCGAGTTTGTGTGCGAGTGTGTGCGAGTGAGTGTGTGCGAATGTGTGCGAGTGAGTGTGTGCGAGTGTTTGCGAGTGTGTGTGCGAGTGTGTGTGCGAGTGTGTGTGCGAGTGTGTGCGTGCGAGTGTGTGCAAGTGTGTGTGAGTGTGTGTGCGAATGTGTGTGTGTGCGTGAGTGTGTGCGAGTGTGTGTGTGAGTGTGTAGGACTGTATGTGCGAGTGTGTGCGAGTGTGTATGAGTGTGTGTGCGAGTGTGTGTGCGAATGTGTGCGAGTGTGTGCGTGCGAGTGTGCGCGAGTGTACGCGAGTGTGTGCGTTTGAGTGTGTGCGAGTGTGTGCGTGTGAGTTTGTGTGAGTGTGCTTGAGTGAGTGTGTGCGAGTGTGTGCGATTGTATGTGAGTGTGTGCGAGTGAGTGTGTGCGAGTGTGTATGAGTGAGTGTGTGTGAGTGTGTGCGTGTGTGTGAGTTTGTGTGCGAGTGTGTACGAGTGAGTGTGTGCGAATGTGTGCGAGTGTGTGTGTGCGTGCGAGTGTGTGCGTGCGAGTGTGTGCGAGTGTGTGCGTGCGAGTGTGTGAGTGTGTGTGCAAGTTTGTGTGCATGTGAGTGTGTGTGAGTGTGTATGAGTGTATGTGCGAGTGTGTGCGAGTGTGTGTGAGTGTGTATGTGTGTGCGTGCGAGTGTGTGCGAGTGTGCGCGAGTGTGTGCATGTGAGTGTGTGCGAGTGTGTGCGTGTGAGTTTGTGCGAGTGTGCTTGAGTGAGTGTGTGCGAGTGTGTGCGATTGTATGTGAGTGTGTGCGAGTGAGTGTGTGCGAGTGTGTGCGATTGTGTGTGTGAGTGTGTAGGACTGTATGTGCGAGTGTGTGTGAGTGTGTATGAGTATGTGTGCAAGTGTGTGCAAGTGTGTGCGAGTGTGTGCGAGTGTGTGTGTGAGTGTGCGTGAGTGTGTGCGAGTGTGTGTTTGCGAGTGTGTGCATGTCTGTGCGAGTGTGTGCGAGTGTGTGCAAGTGTGTGCGTGCGAGTGTGTGTGCGAGTGTGTGTGTGCGAGTGTGTGTGAGAGTGTGTGCAAGTGTGTGCAAGTGAGTGTGTGCGAGTGTGTGTGCGAGTTTGTGCGAGTGTGTGCGTGCGAGTGCGTGCGAGAGCGTGCGAGTGAGTGTGAGTGTGTGCAAATGTGTGCGAGAGTGTGCAAGTGTGGGCGTGCGAGTGTGTGCTAGTGTGCGCGAGTGTGTGAGTGTGCGCGCGTGTATGCATGTGAGTGAGTGTGTGTGTGAGTGTGTGCGAGTGTTTGCGAGTGTGTGTGTGAGTGTGTAGGACTGTGTGCGAGTGTGTGTGTTCGAGTGTGTTCGAGTGTGTGCACGTGTGTGCGAGTGTGTGCGTGTGTGTATGAGTGTGTGTGCGAGTGTGTGCGAGTGTGTGTGCGAGTGTGTGTGCGAGTGTGTGCCAGTGTGTGCGAGTGTGTATGATTGTGTGTGCAAGTGTGTGTGAGTGTGTGCAAGTGTGTGCAAGTGTGTGTGTGCGATTGTGTGTGAGTGTGTGTGCGAGTGTGCGTGAGTGTGTGCGAGTGTGTGTGTGTGAGTGTGTAGGACTGTATGTGCGAGTGTTTGCGAGTGTGTGCGAGTTTGTTCGAGTGTGTGTGAGTGTGTGTGAGTGTGTGCGAGTGTGTGTGCGAGTGTGTGTGTGCGAGTGTGTTCGATTGTGTAAGAGTGAGTGTGTGCGAGTGTGTGTGTGAGTGAGTGTGTGAGAGTGTGTGCGAGTGTGTGTGCGAGTGTGTGTGCGAGTGTGTGTGCGAGTGTGTGTGATTGTGTGTGTGAGTGTGTAGGACTGTATGTGCGAGTGTGTGTGATTGTGTGTGAGTGTGTAGGACTGTATGTGCGAGTGTGTGTGAGTGTGTATGAGTGTCTGTGCAAGTGTGTGCAAGTGCGTGTGAGTGTGTGCGTGCGAGTGTGTGCGAGTGTGCTCGAGTGACTGGGTGTGAGTATGTGCGAGTGTGTGTGAGTGTGTGCGAGTGTGTATGAGTGAGTGTGTGTGAGTGTGTGCGTGTGTGCGAGTTTGTGTGCGAGTGTGTGCGAGTGAGTTTGTGCGAATGTGTGCAAATGTGTACGAGTGTTTGCAAGTGTATGCGTGCGAGTGTGTGCGTGCGAGTGTGCGCGAGTGTGTGTGTGCGTGTGTGCGAGTGTGTGCGAGTGTGTGCAAGTGTGTGCGAGTGAGTGTGTGCGAGTGAGTGTGTGCGAGTGTGTGTGCGAGTGTGTGTGTGCGTGCGAGTGCGAGTGTGTGTGAGTGTGTGCGAGTGTGTGTTTGCGAGTGTGTGCAAGTGTGTGCGAGTGAGTGTGTGCGAGTGAGTGTGTGCGAGTGTGTGCGTGCGAGTGTGTGCGTGCGAGTGTGTGCGAGTGTGTGTGAGTGTGTGCGAGTGTGTGTGTGCGAGTGAGTGCGAGTGTGTGCCAGTGTGTGCGTACGAGTGCGTGCAAATGAGTGTGAGTGTGTGCGAATGTGTGCGAGTGTGTGCGTGCGAGTGTGTGCGAGTGTGCGCGAGTGTGTGCATGTGAGTGTGTGCGAGTGTGTGCGTGTGAGTTTGTGCGAGTGTGCTTGAGTGAGTGTGTGCGAGTGTGTGCGATTGTATGTGAGTGTGTGCGAGTGAATGTGTGCGAGTGTGTATGAGTGAGTGTGTGTGAGTGTGTGCGTGTGTGTGAGTTTGTGTGTGATTGTGTGCGACTGAGTATGTGTGAATGTGTGCGAGTGTCTGCGAGTGTGTGTGTGCGTGCGAGTGTGTGCGTGCGAGTGTGTGCGTGCAAATGTGTGTGAGTGTGTGTGCAAGTTTGTGTGCATGTGAGTGTGTGTGAGTGTGTATGAGTGTATGTGCGAGTGTGTGCGAGTGTGTGCGAGTGTGTGTGCGAGTGTGTGTGAGTGTGTATGTGTGTGTGTGCGAGTGTGTGCAAGTGTGTGCGAGTGAGTGTGTGCGAGTGTGTGCGAGAGTGTGCGAGTGAGTGCAAGTGTGTGTGTGCGATTGTGTATGAGTGTGTGCGAGTGTGTGTGCGAGTTTGTGCGAGCGTGTGAGTGTGTGCATGCGAGTGTGTGCGAGTGAGTGTGAGTGTGTGCAAATGTGTGCGAGAGTGTGCAAGTGTGGGCGTGCGAGTGTGTGCTAGTGTGCGCGAGTGTGTGAGTGTGCTCGAGTGAATGGGTGCGATTGTGTGCGAGTGTGTGTGAGTGTGTGCGAGTGAGTGTGTGCGAGTGTGTATGAGTGAGTGTGTGTGAGTGTGTGCGAGTTTGTGTGCGAGTGTGTGCGAGTGAGTGTGTGCGAATGTGTGCGAGTGAGTGTGTGCGAGTGTTTGCGAGTGTGTGTGCGAGTGTGTGTGCGAGTGTGTGTGCGAGTGTGTGCGTGCGAGTGTGTGCAAGTGTGTGTGAGTGTGTGTGCGAATGTGTGTGTGTGCGTGAGTGTGTGCGAGTGTGTGTGTGAGTGTGTAGGACTGTATGTGCGAGTGTGTGCGAGTGTGTATGAGTGTGTGTGCGAGTGTGTGTGCGAGTGTGTGTGCGAGTGTGTGCGTGCGAGTGTGTGCAAGTGTGTGTGAGTGTGTGTGCGAATGTGTGTGTGTGCGTGAGTGTGTGCGAGTGTGTGTGTGAGTGTGTAGGACTGTATGTGCGAGTGTGTGCGAGTGTGTATGAGTGTGTGTGCGAGTGTGTGTGCGAATGTGTGCGAGTGTGTGCGTGCGAGTGTGCGCGAGTGTACGCGAGTGTGTGCGTTTGAGTGTGTGCGAGTGTGTGCGTGTGAGTTTGTGTGAGTGTGCTTGAGTGAGTGTGTGCGAGTGTGTGCGATTGTATGTGAGTGTGTGCGAGTGAGTGTGTGCGAGTGTGTATGAGTGAGTGTGTGTGAGTGTGTGCGTGTGTGTGAGTTTGTGTGCGAGTGTGTACGAGTGAGTGTGTGCGAATGTGTGCGAGTGTGTGTGTGCGTGCGAGTGTGTGCGTGCGAGTGTGTGCGAGTGTGTGCGTGCGAGTGTGTGAGTGTGTGTGCAAGTTTGTGTGCATGTGAGTGTGTGTGAGTGTGTATGAGTGTATGTGCGAGTGTGTGCGAGTGTGTGTGAGTGTGTATGTGTGTGTGTGCGAGTGTGTGCAAGTGTGTGCGAGTGAGTGTGTGCGAGAGTGTGCGAGTAAGTGCAAGTGTGTGTGTGCGATTGTGTATGAGTGTGTGCGAGAGTGTGTGCGAGTTTGTGCGAGTGTGTAAGTGTGTGCGTGCGAGTGCGTGCGAGTGAGTGTGAGTGTGTGCAAATGTGTGCGAGAGTGTGCAAGTGTGGGCGTGCGAGTGTGTGCTAGTGTGCGCGAGTGTGTGTGTGAGTGTGTAGGACTGTGTGTGCGAGTGTGTGCGAGTGTGTGCGAGTGTGTGTGCGAGTGTGTGTGCGAGTGTGTGCAATTGTGTGTGTGAGTGTGTAGGACTGTATGTGCGAGTGTGTGTGAGTGTGTATGAGTGTGTGTGCAAGTGTGTGCAAGTGTGTGTGAGTGTGTGCGAGTGTGTGTGTGCGAGTGTGTGTGCGAGTGTGTGCGAGTGTGTGTGCGAGTGTGTGCGAGTGTGTGTGCGAGTGTGTGCGATTGTGTGTGTGAGTGTGTAGGACTGTATGTGCGAGTGTGTGTGAGTGTGTATGAGTGTGTGTGCAAGTGTGTGCAAGTGTGTGCGAGTGTGTGCGAGTGTGTGTGTGTGAGTGTGCGCGAGTGTGTGCGAGTGTGTGTTTGCGAGTGTGTGCATGTGTGTGCGAGTGTGTGCGAGTGTGTGCAAGTGTGTGCGTGCGAGTGTGTGTGCGAGTGTGTGTGTGCAAGTGTGTGTGCGAGTGTGTGCAAGTGTGTGCGAGTGAGTGTGTGCGAGTGTGTGTGCGAGTTTGTGCGAGTGTGTGCGTGCGAGTGCGTGCGAGAGCGTGCGAGTGAGTGTGAGTGTGTGCAAATGTGTGCGAGAGTGTGCAAGTGTGGGCGTGCGAGTGTGTGCTAGTGTGCGCGAGTGTGTGAGTGTGTGAGTGTGCGCGAGTGTATGCATGTGAGTGAGTGTGTGTGTGAGTGTGTGCGAGTGTTTGCGAGTGTGTGTGTGAGTGTGTAGGACTGTGTGTGCGAGTGTGTGTGTTCGAGTGTGTTCGAGTGTGTGCACGTGTGTGCGAGTGTGTGCGTGTGTGTATGAGTGTGTGTGCGAGTGTGTGCGAGTGTGTGTGCGAGTGTGTGTGCGAGTGTGTGCCAGTGTGTGCGAGTGTGTATGATTGTGTGTGCAAGTGTGTGTGAGTGTGTGCGATTGTGTGTGTGAGTGTGTAGGACTGTATGTGCGAGTGTGTGTGAGTGTGTATGAGTGTGTGTGCAAGTGTGTGCGAGTGTGTGCGAGTGTGTGTGTGCGAGTGTGTGTGCGAGTGTGTGCAAGTGTGTGTGCAAGTGTGTGTGCGAGTGTGTGCGAGTGTGTGTGCGAGTGTGTGCGATTGTGTGTGTGAGTGTGTAGGACTGTATGTGCGAGTGTGTGTGAGTGTGTATGAGTGTGTGTGCAAGTGTGTGCAAGTGTGTGCGAGTGTGTGCGAGTGTGTGTGTGTGAGTGTGCGCGAGTGTGTGCGAGTGTGTGTTTGCGAGTGTGTGCATGTGTGTGCGAGTGTGTGCGAGTGTGTGCAAGTGTGTGCGTGCGAGTGTGTGTGCGAGTGTGTGTGTGCGAGTGTGTGTGTGAGTGTGTAGGACTGTATGTGCGAGTGTGTGCGAGTGTGTATGAGTGTGTGTGCGAGTGTGTGTGCGAATGTGTGCGAGTGTGTGCGTGCGAGTGTGCGCGAGTGTACGCGAGTGTGTGCGTTTGAGTGTGTGCGAGTGTGTGCGTGTGAATTTGTGCGAGTGTGCTTGAGTGAGTGTGTGCGAGTGTGTGCGATTGTATGTGAGTGTGTGCGAGTGAGTGTGTGCGAGTGTGTATGAGTGAGTGTGTGTGAGTGTGTGCGTGTGTGTGAGTTTGTGTGCGAGTGTGTACGAGTGAGTGTGTGCGAATGTGTGCGAATGTGTGCGAGTGTGTGTGTGCGTGCGAGTGTGTGCGTGCGAGTGTGTGCGAGTGTGTGCGTGCGAGTGTGTGAGTGTGTGTGCAAGTTTGTGTGCATGTGAGTGTGTGTGAGTGTGTATGAGTGTATGTGCGAGTGTGTGCGAGTGTGTGTGAGTGTGTATGTGTGTGTGTGCGAGTGTGTGCAAGTGTGTGCGAGTGAGTGTGTGCGAGTGTGTGCGAGAGTGTGCGAGTAAGTGCAAGTGTGTGTGTGCGATTGTGCATGAGTGTGTGCGAGTGTGTGTGCGAGTTTGTGCGAGTGTGTGCAAGTGTGTGCGTGCGAGTGTGTGTGCGAGTGTGTGTGTGCGAGTGTGTGTGCGAGTGTGTGCAAGTGTGTGCGAGTGAGTGTGTGCGAGTGTGTGTGCGAGTTTGTGCGAGTGTGTGCGTGCGAGTGCATGCGAGAGCGTGCGAGTGTGTGTGAGTGTGTGCAAATGTGTGCGAGAGTGTGCAAGTGTGGGCGTGAGAGTGTGTGCTAGTGTGCGCGAGTGCGTGAGTGTGTGAGTGTGCGCGAGTGTATGCATGTGAGTGAGTGTGTGTGTGAGTGTGTGCGAGTGTTTGCGAGTGTGTGTGTGAGTGTGTAGGACTGTGTGCGAGTGTGTGTGTTCGAGTGTGTTCGAGTGTGTGCACGTGTGTGCGAGTGTGTCCGTGTGTGTATGAGTGTGTGTGCGAGTGTGTGTGCGAGTGTGTGTGCGAGTGTGTGCCAGTGTGTGCCAGTGTGTATGATTGTGTGTGCAAGTGTGTGTGAGTGTGTGCGATTGTGTGTGTGAGTGTGTAGGACTGTATGTGCGAGTGTGTGTGAGTGTGTATGAGTGTGTGTGCAAGTGTGTGCAAGTGTGTGCGAGTGTGTGCGAGTGTGTGCGAGTGTGTGTGTGCGAGTGTGTGTGCGAGTGTGTGCGAGTGTGTGTGCGAGTGTGTGTGCGAGTGTGTGTGCGAGTGTGTGCGAGTGTGTGTGCGAGTGTGTGCGATTGTGTGTGTGAGTGTGTAGGACTGTATGTGCGAGTGTGTGTGAGTGTGTATGAGTGTGTGTGCAAGTGTGTGCAAGTGTGTGTGTGAGTGTGCGCGAGTGTGTGCGAGTGTGTGTTTGCGAGTGTGTGCATGTGTGTGCGAGTGTGTGCGAGTGTGTGCAAGTGTGTGCGTGCGAGTGTGTGTGCGAGTGTGTGTGTGCGAGTGTGTGTGCGAGTGTGTGCAAGTGTGTGCGAGTGAGTGTGTGCGAGTGTGTGTGCGAGTTTGTGCGAGTGTGTGCGTGCGAGAGCGTGCGAGTGAGTGTGAGTGTGCAAATGTGTGCGAGAGTGTGCAAGTGTGGGCGTGCGAGTGTGTGCTAGTGTGCGCGAGTGTGTGAGTGTGTGAGTGTGCGCGAGTGTATGCATGTGAGTGAGTGTGTGTGTGAGTGTGTGCGAGTGTTTGCGAGTGTGTGTGTGAGTGTGTAGGACTGTGTGTGCGAGTGTGTGTGTTCGAGTGTGTTCGAGTGTGTGCACGTGTGTGCGAGTGTGTGCGTGTGTGTATGAGTGTGTGTGCGAGTGTGTGCGAGTGTGTGTGCGAGTGTGTGCCAGTGTGTGCGAGTGTGTATGATTGTGTGTGCAAGTGTGTGTGAGTGTGTGCGAGTGTGTTCAAGTGTGTGCAAGTGTGTGTGTGCGATTGTGTGTGAGTGTGTGTGCGAGTGTGCGTGAGTGTGTGCGAGTGTGTGTGTGTGAGTGTGTAGGACTGTATGTGCGAGTGTTTGCGAGTGTGTGCGAGTGTGTTTGAGTGTGTGTGAGTGTGTGCGAGTGTGTGCGAGTGTGTGTGCGAGTGTGTGTGTGCGAGTGTGTTCGATTGTGTAAGAGTGAGTGTGTGCGAGTGTGTGTGAGTGAGTGTGTGCGAGTGTGTGTGCGAGTGTGTGTGCGAGTGTGTGTGCGAGTGTGTGTGATTGTGTGTGTGAGTGTGTAGGACTGTATGTGCGAGTGTGTGTGATTGTGTGTGAGTGTGTAGGACTGTATGTGCGAGTGTGTGTGAGTGTGTATGAGTGTCTGTGCAAGTGTGTGCAAGTGCGTGTGAGTGTGTGCGTGCGAGTGTGTGCGAGTGTGCTCGAGTGACTGGGTGTGAGTATGTGCGAGTGTGTGTGAGTGTGTGCGAGTGTGTATGAGTGAGTGTGTGTGAGTGTGTGCGTGTGTGCGAGTTTGTGTGCGAGTGTGTGCGAGTGAGTGTGTGCGAATGTGTGCAAATGTGTACGAGTGTTTGCAAGTGTATGCGTGCGAGTGTGTGCGTGCGAGTGTGCGCGAGTGTGTGTGTGCGTGTGTGCGAGTGTGTGCGAGTGTGTGCAAGTGTGTGCGAGTGAGTGTGTGCGAGTGAGTGTGTGCGATTGTGTGTGCGAGTGTGTGTGTGCGTGCGAGTGCGAGTGTGTGTGAGTGTGTGCGAGTGTGTGTTTGCGAGTGTGTGCATGTGTGTGCGAGTGTGTGCGAGTGTGTGCAAGTGTGTGCGTGCGAGTGTGTGTGCGAGTGTGTGTGTGCGAGTGTGTGTGCGAGTGTGTGCAAGTGTGTGCGAGTGAGTGTGTGCGAGTGTGTGTGCGAGTTTGTGCGAGTGTGTGCGTGCGAGAGCGTGCGAGTGAGTGTGAGTGTGTGCAAATGTGTGCGAGAGTGTGCAAGTGTGGGCGTGCGAGTGTGTGCTAGTGTGCGCGAGTGTGTGAGTGTGTGAGTGTGCGCGAGTGTATGCATGTGAGTGAGTGTGTGTGTGAGTGTGTGCGAGTGTTTGCGAGTGTGTGTGTGAGTGTGTAGGACTGTGTGTGCGAGTGTGTGTGTTCGAGTGTGTTCGAGTGTGTGCACGTGTGTGCGAGTGTGTGCGTGTGTGTATGAGTGTGTGTGCGAGTGTGTGCGAGTGTGTGTGCGAGTGTGTGCCAGTGTGTGCGAGTGTGTATGATTGTGTGTGCAAGTGTGTGTGAGTGTGTGCGAGTGTGTGTGAGTGTGTATGTGTGTGTGTGCGAGTGTGTGCAAGTGTGTGCGAGTGAGTGTGTGCGAGAGTGTGCGAGTAAGTGCAAGTGTGTGTGTGCGATTGTGTATGAGTGTGTGCGAGAGTGTGTGCGAGTTTGTGCGAGTGTGTAAGTGTGTGCGTGCGAGTGCGTGCGAGTGAGTGTGAGTGTGTGCAAATGTGTGCGAGAGTGTGCAAGTGTGGGCGTGCGAGTGTGTGCTAGTGTGCGCGAGTGTGTGTGTGAGTGTGTAGGACTGTGTGTGCGAGTGTGTGCGAGTGTGTGCGAGTGTGTGTGCGAGTGTGTGTGCGAGTGTGTGCAATTGTGTGTGTGAGTGTGTAGGACTGTATGTGCGAGTGTGTGTGAGTGTGTATGAGTGTGTGTGCAAGTGTGTGCAAGTGTGTGTGAGTGTGTGCGAGTGTGTGTGTGCGAGTGTGTGTGCGAGTGTGTGCGAGTGTGTGTGCGAGTGTGTGCGAGTGTGTGTGCGAGTGTGTGCGATTGTGTGTGTGAGTGTGTAGGACTGTATGTGCGAGTGTGTGTGAGTGTGTATGAGTGTGTGTGCAAGTGTGTGCAAGTGTGTGCGAGTGTGTGCGAGTGTGTGTGTGTGAGTGTGCGCGAGTGTGTGCGAGTGTGTGTTTGCGAGTGTGTGCATGTGTGTGCGAGTGTGTGCGAGTGTGTGCAAGTGTGTGCGTGCGAGTGTGTGTGCGAGTGTGTGTGTGCAAGTGTGTGTGCGAGTGTGTGCAAGTGTGTGCGAGTGAGTGTGTGCGAGTGTGTGTGCGAGTTTGTGCGAGTGTGTGCGTGCGAGTGCGTGCGAGAGCGTGCGAGTGAGTGTGAGTGTGTGCAAATGTGTGCGAGAGTGTGCAAGTGTGGGCGTGCGAGTGTGTGCTAGTGTGCGCGAGTGTGTGAGTGTGTGAGTGTGCGCGAGTGTATGCATGTGAGTGAGTGTGTGTGTGAGTGTGTGCGAGTGTTTGCGAGTGTGTGTGTGAGTGTGTAGGACTGTGTGTGCGAGTGTGTGTGTTCGAGTGTGTTCGAGTGTGTGCACGTGTGTGCGAGTGTGTGCGTGTGTGTATGAGTGTGTGTGCGAGTGTGTGCGAGTGTGTGTGCGAGTGTGTGTGCGAGTGTGTGCCAGTGTGTGCGAGTGTGTATGATTGTGTGTGCAAGTGTGTGTGAGTGTGTGCGATTGTGTGTGTGAGTGTGTAGGACTGTATGTGCGAGTGTGTGTGAGTGTGTATGAGTGTGTGTGCAAGTGTGTGCGAGTGTGTGCGAGTGTGTGTGTGCGAGTGTGTGTGCGAGTGTGTGCAAGTGTGTGTGCAAGTGTGTGTGCGAGTGTGTGCGAGTGTGTGTGCGAGTGTGTGCGATTGTGTGTGTGAGTGTGTAGGACTGTATGTGCGAGTGTGTGTGAGTGTGTATGAGTGTGTGTGCAAGTGTGTGCAAGTGTGTGCGAGTGTGTGCGAGTGTGTGTGTGTGAGTGTGCGCGAGTGTGTGCGAGTGTGTGTTTGCGAGTGTGTGCATGTGTGTGCGAGTGTGTGCGAGTGTGTGCAAGTGTGTGCGTGCGAGTGTGTGTGCGAGTGTGTGTGTGCGAGTGTGTGTGTGAGTGTGTAGGACTGTATGTGCGAGTGTGTGCGAGTGTGTATGAGTGTGTGTGCGAGTGTGTGTGCGAATGTGTGCGAGTGTGTGCGTGCGAGTGTGCGCGAGTGTACGCGAGTGTGTGCGTTTGAGTGTGTGCGAGTGTGTGCATGTGAATTTGTGCGAGTGTGCTTGAGTGAGTGTGTGCGAGTGTGTGCGATTGTATGTGAGTGTGTGCGAGTGAGTGTGTGCGAGTGTGTATGAGTGAGTGTGTGTGAGTGTGTGCGTGTGTGTGAGTTTGTGTGCGAGTGTGTACGAGTGAGTGTGTGCGAATGTGTGCGAATGTGTGCGAGTGTGTGTGTGCGTGCGAGTGTGTGCGTGCGAGTGTGTGCGAGTGTGTGCGTGCGAGTGTGTGAGTGTGTGTGCAAGTTTGTGTGCATGTGAGTGTGTGTGAGTGTGTATGAGTGTATGTGCGAGTGTGTGCGAGTGTGTGTGAGTGTGTATGTGTGTGTGTGCGAGTGTGTGCAAGTGTGTGCGAGTGAGTGTGTGCGAGTGTGTGCGAGAGTGTGCGAGTAAGTGCAAGTGTGTGTGTGCGATTGTGCATGAGTGTGTGCGAGTGTGTGTGCGAGTTTGTGCGAGTGTGTGCAAGTGTGTGCGTGCGAGTGTGTGTGCGAGTGTGTGTGTGCGAGTGTGTGTGCGAGTGTGTGCAAGTGTGTGCGAGTGAGTGTGTGCGAGTGTGTGTGCGAGTTTGTGCGAGTGTGTGCGTGCGAGTGCATGCGAGAGCGTGCGAGTGTGTGTGAGTGTGTGCAAATGTGTGCGAGAGTGTGCAAGTGTGGGCGTGAGAGTGTGTGCTAGTGTGCGCGAGTGCGTGAGTGTGTGAGTGTGCGCGAGTGTATGCATGTGAGTGAGTGTGTGTGTGAGTGTGTGCGAGTGTTTGCGAGTGTGTGTGTGAGTGTGTAGGACTGTGTGCGAGTGTGTGTGTTCGAGTGTGTTCGAGTGTGTGCACGTGTGTGCGAGTGTGTCCGTGTGTGTATGAGTGTGTGTGCGAGTGTGTGTGCGAGTGTGTGTGCGAGTGTGTGCCAGTGTGTGCCAGTGTGTATGATTGTGTGTGCAAGTGTGTGTGAGTGTGTGCGATTGTGTGTGTGAGTGTGTAGGACTGTATGTGCGAGTGTGTGTGAGTGTGTATGAGTGTGTGTGCAAGTGTGTGCAAGTGTGTGCGAGTGTGTGCGAGTGTGTGCGAGTGTGTGTGTGCGAGTGTGTGTGCGAGTGTGTGCGAGTGTGTGTGCGAGTGTGTGTGCGAGTGTGTGTGCGAGTGTGTGCGAGTGTGTGTGCGAGTGTGTGCGATTGTGTGTGTGAGTGTGTAGGACTGTATGTGCGAGTGTGTGTGAGTGTGTATGAGTGTGTGTGCAAGTGTGTGCAAGTGTGTGTGTGAGTGTGCGCGAGTGTGTGCGAGTGTGTGTTTGCGAGTGTGTGCATGTGTGTGCGAGTGTGTGCGAGTGTGTGCAAGTGTGTGCGTGCGAGTGTGTGTGCGAGTGTGTGTGTGCGAGTGTGTGTGCGAGTGTGTGCAAGTGTGTGCGAGTGAGTGTGTGCGAGTGTGTGTGCGAGTTTGTGCGAGTGTGTGCGTGCGAGAGCGTGCGAGTGAGTGTGAGTGTGCAAATGTGTGCGAGAGTGTGCAAGTGTGGGCGTGCGAGTGTGTGCTAGTGTGCGCGAGTGTGTGAGTGTGTGAGTGTGCGCGAGTGTATGCATGTGAGTGAGTGTGTGTGTGAGTGTGTGCGAGTGTTTGCGAGTGTGTGTGTGAGTGTGTAGGACTGTGTGTGCGAGTGTGTGTGTTCGAGTGTGTTCGAGTGTGTGCACGTGTGTGCGAGTGTGTGCGTGTGTGTATGAGTGTGTGTGCGAGTGTGTGCGAGTGTGTGTGCGAGTGTGTGCCAGTGTGTGCGAGTGTGTATGATTGTGTGTGCAAGTGTGTGTGAGTGTGTGCGAGTGTGTTCAAGTGTGTGCAAGTGTGTGTGTGCGATTGTGTGTGAGTGTGTGTGCGAGTGTGCGTGAGTGTGTGCGAGTGTGTGTGTGTGAGTGTGTAGGACTGTATGTGCGAGTGTTTGCGAGTGTGTGCGAGTGTGTTTGAGTGTGTGTGAGTGTGTGCGAGTGTGTGCGAGTGTGTGTGCGAGTGTGTGTGTGCGAGTGTGTTCGATTGTGTAAGAGTGAGTGTGTGCGAGTGTGTGTGAGTGAGTGTGTGCGAGTGTGTGTGCGAGTGTGTGTGCGAGTGTGTGTGCGAGTGTGTGTGATTGTGTGTGTGAGTGTGTAGGACTGTATGTGCGAGTGTGTGTGATTGTGTGTGAGTGTGTAGGACTGTATGTGCGAGTGTGTGTGAGTGTGTATGAGTGTCTGTGCAAGTGTGTGCAAGTGCGTGTGAGTGTGTGCGTGCGAGTGTGTGCGAGTGTGCTCGAGTGACTGGGTGTGAGTATGTGCGAGTGTGTGTGAGTGTGTGCGAGTGTGTATGAGTGAGTGTGTGTGAGTGTGTGCGTGTGTGCGAGTTTGTGTGCGAGTGTGTGCGAGTGAGTGTGTGCGAATGTGTGCAAATGTGTACGAGTGTTTGCAAGTGTATGCGTGCGAGTGTGTGCGTGCGAGTGTGCGCGAGTGTGTGTGTGCGTGTGTGCGAGTGTGTGCGAGTGTGTGCAAGTGTGTGCGAGTGAGTGTTTGCGAGTGAGTGTGTGCGATTGTGTGTGCGAGTGTGTGTGTGCGTGCGAGTGCGAGTGTGTGTGAGTGTGTGCGAGTGTGTGTTTGCGAGTGTGTGCATGTGTGTGCGAGTGTGTGCGAGTGTGTGCAAGTGTGTGCGTGCGAGTGTGTGTGCGAGTGTGTGTGTGCGAGTGTGTGTGCGAGTGTGTGCAAGTGTGTGCGAGTGAGTGTGTGCGAGTGTGTGTGCGAGTTTGTGCGAGTGTGTGCGTGCGAGAGCGTGCGAGTGAGTGTGAGTGTGTGCAAATGTGTGCGAGAGTGTGCAAGTGTGGGCGTGCGAGTGTGTGCTAGTGTGCGCGAGTGTGTGAGTGTGTGAGTGTGCGCGAGTGTATGCATGTGAGTGAGTGTGTGTGTGAGTGTGTGCGAGTGTTTGCGAGTGTGTGTGTGAGTGTGTAGGACTGTGTGTGCGAGTGTGTGTGTTCGAGTGTGTTCGAGTGTGTGCACGTGTGTGCGAGTGTGTGCGTGTGTGTATGAGTGTGTGTGCGAGTGTGTGCGAGTGTGTGTGCGAGTGTGTGCCAGTGTGTGCGAGTGTGTATGATTGTGTGTGCAAGTGTGTGTGAGTGTGTGCGAGTGTGTTCAAGTGTGTGCAAGTGTGTGTGTGCGATTGTGTGTGAGTGTGTGTGCGAGTGTGCGTGAGTGTGTGCGAGTGTGTGTGTGTGAGTGTGTAGGACTGTATGTGCGAGTGTTTGCGAGTGTGTGCGAGTGTGTTTGAGTGTGTGTGAGTGTGTGCGAGTGTGTGCGAGTGTGTGTGCGAGTGTGTGTGTGCGAGTGTGTTCGATTGTGTAAGAGTGAGTGTGTGCGAGTGTGTGTGAGTGAGTGTGTGCGAGTGTGTGTGCGAGTGTGTGTGCGAGTGTGTGTGCGAGTGTGTGTGATTGTGTGTGTGAGTGTGTAGGACTGTATGTGCGAGTGTGTGTGATTGTGTGTGAGTGTGTAGGACTGTATGTGCGAGTGTGTGTGAGTGTGTATGAGTGTCTGTGCAAGTGTGTGCAAGTGCGTGTGAGTGTGTGCGTGCGAGTGTGTGCGAGTGTGCTCGAGTGACTGGGTGTGAGTATGTGCGAGTGTGTGTGAGTGTGTGCGAGTGTGTATGAGTGAGTGTGTGTGAGTGTGTGCGTGTGTGCGAGTTTGTGTGCGAGTGTGTGCGAATGTGTGCAAATGTGTACGAGTGTTTGCAAGTGTATGCGTGCGAGTGTGTGCGTGCGAGTGTGCGCGAGTGTGTGTGTGCGTGTGTGCGAGTGTGTGCGAGTGTGTGCAAGTGTGTGCGAGTGAGTGTGTGCGAGTGAGTGTGTGCGATTGTGTGTGCGAGTGTGTGTGTGCGTGCGAGTGCGAGTGTGTGTGAGTGTGTGCGAGTGTGTGTTTGCGAGTGTGTGCAAGTGTGTGCGAGTGAGTGTGTGCGAGTGAGTGTGTGCGAGTGTGTGCGTGCGAGTGTGTGCGTGCGAGTGTGTGCGAGTGTGTGTGAGTGTGTGCGAGTGTGTGTGTGCGAGTGAGTGCGAGTGTGTGCCAGTGTGTGCGTACGAGTGCGTGCAAATGAGTGCGAGTGTGTGCGAATGTGTGCGAGTGTGTGCGTGCGAGTGTGTGCGAGTGTGCGCGAGTGTGTGCGTATGAGTGTGTGCGAGTGTGTGCGTGTGAGTTTGTGCGAGTGTGCTTGAGTGAGTGTGTGCGAGTGTGTGCGATTGTATGTGAGTGTGTGCGAGTGAGTGTGTGCGAGTGTGTATGAGTGAGTGTGTGTGAGTGTGTGCGTGTGTGTGAGTTTGTGTGCGAGTGTGTGCGAGTGAGTATGTGCGAATGTGTGCGAGTGTCTGCGGGTGTGTGTGTGCGTGCGAGTGTGTGCGTGCGAGTGTGTGCGTGCAAATGTGTGTGAGTGTGTGTGCAAGTTTGTGTGCATGTGAGTGTGTGTGAGTGTGTATGTGTGTGTGTGCGAGTGTGTGCAAGTGTGTGCGAGTGAGTGTGTGCGAGAGTGTGCGAGTGAGTGCAAGTGTGTGTGTGCGATTGTGTATGAGTGTGTGCGAGTGTGTGTGCGAGTTTGTGCGAGCGTGTGAGTGTGTGCGTGCGAGTGCGTGCGAGTGAGTGTGAGTGTGTGCAAATGTGTGCGAGAGTGTGCAAGTGTGGGCGTGCGAGTGTGTGCTAGTGTGCGCGAGTGTGTGAGTGCGTGCGAGTGTGCGCGAGTGTATTCGTGTGAGTGAGTGTGTGTGTGAGTGTGCACGAGTGTTTGCGAGTGTGTGTGTGAGTGTGTAGGACTGTGTGTGCGAGTGTGTGCGAGTGTTTGTGTTCGAGTGTGTTCGAGTGTGTGCACATGTGTGCGAGTGTGTGCGTGTGTGTATGAGTGTGTGTGCAAGTGTGTGCGAGTGTGTGTGCGAGTGTGTGTGAGTGTGTGCCAGTGTGTGCGTGCAAATGAATGCGAGTGTGCGCGAGTGTGTGCGTGTGTGTAAGAGTGTGTGTGAGTGTGTGCAAGTGTGTGTGAGTGTGTGTGAGTGTGTTCGAGTGTGTGCAAGTGTGTGTGCGATTGTGTGTGAGTGTGTGTGCGAGTGTGCGTGAGTGTGTGCGAGTGTGTGTGCGAGTGTGTGTGTGTGTAGGACTGTATGTGCGAGTGTGTGCGAGTGTGTTCGAGTGTGTGTGAGTGTGTGCGAGTGTGTGTGCGAGATTGTGTGAGTGTGTGTGCGAGTTTGTGTGTGCGAGTGTGTTCAATTGTGTAAGAGTGAGTGTGTGCGAGTGTGTGTGCGAGTGTGTGCGAGAGTGTGTGTGAGTGTGTGTGCGAGTGTGTGTGTGAGTGTGTGCAATTGTGTGTGTGAGTGTGTAGGACTGTATGTGCGAGTGTGTGTGAGTGTGTATGAGTGTGTGTGCAAGTGTGTGCAAGTGTGTGCGAATGTGTGTTTGCGAGTGTGTGCATGTGTGTGCGAGTGTGTGCGAGTGTGTGCGAATGTGTGTTTGCGAGTGTGTGCATGTGTGTGCGAGTGTGTGCGAGTGTGTGCGAGTGTGTGCGAGTTTGTGCGTGTGAGTGTGTGTGCGAGTGTGTGTTTGTGAGTGTGTGCGAGTGTGTGTGTGCGAGTGTGTGCAAGTGTGTGCGAGTGAGTGTGTGCGAGTGTGTGTGCGAGTTTGTGAGAGTGTGTGAGTGTGTGCGTGCGAGTGCGTGCGAGAGAGTGCGAGTGAGTGTGAGTGTGTGCAAATGTGTGCGAGAGTGTGCAAGTGTGGGCGTGCTAGTGTGCGCGAGTGTGTGAGTGTGCGCGAGTGTATGCGTGTGAGTGAGTGTGTGTGTGCGAGTGTTTGCGAGTGTGTGTGTGAGTGTGTAGGACTGTATGTGCGAGTGTGTGCGAGTGTGTTCGAGTGTGTGTGAGTGTATGCGAGTGTGTGTGCGAGTGTGTGTGCGAGAGTGTGTGAGTGTGTGTGAGTGTGTGTGTGCGAGTGTGTTCGATTGTGTATGAGTGAGTGTGTGCGAGTGTGTGTGTGCGAGTGTGTGTGTGCGAGTGTGTGCGAGTGTGTGCGTGTGTGTGCGAGTGTGTGCGAGTGTGTATGATTGTGTGTGCGAGTGTGTGCAAGTGTGTGCGAGTGTGTTCAAGTGTGTGCAAGTGTGTGTGTGCGATTGTGTGTGAGTGTGTGTGCGAGTGTGTGTGAGTGTGTGCGAGTGTGTGTGTGAGTGTGTAGGACTGTATGTGCGAGTGTTTGCGAGTGTGTATGTGCTAGTGTGTTCGATTGTGTAAGATTATGTGTGTGCGAGTGTGTGTGTGAGTGAGTGTGTGTGAGTGTGTGCGAGTGTGTGTGGGAGTGTGTGTGCGAGTGTGTGTGCGAGTGTGTGTGATTGTGTGTGAGTGTGTAGGACTGTATGTGCGAGTGTGTGTGCGAGTGTGTGTGATTGTGTGTGTGAGTGTGTAGGACTGTATGTGCGAGTGTGTGTGAGTGTGTATGAGTGTGTGTGCAAGTGTGTGCAAGTGCGTGTGAGTGTGCGCGAGTGTGTGCGTGCGAGTGTGTGCGAGTGTGCTCGACTGACTGGGTGTGAGTATGTGCGTGTGTGTGTGAGTGTGTGCGAGTGTGTATGAGTGAGTGTGTGCGTGTGTGCGAGTTTGTGTGCGAGTGTGTGCGAGTGAGTGTGTGCGAATGTGTGCAAATGTGTGCGAGTGTTTGCGAGTGTATGCGTGCGAGTGTGTGCGTGCGAGTGTGTGCGTGCGAGTGTGCGCGAGTGTGTGTGTGCGTGTGTGCGAGTGTGTGCGAGGGAGTGTGAGTGAGTGCGAGGGTGTGCGAGTGTGTGTGTGCGAGTGTGTGCGAGTGTATGCATGCGAGTGTGTGCGTGTGAGTGTGTGCGAGTGTATGTGCGAGTGTGTGCAAGTGTGTGCGAGGGAGTGTGAGTGAGTGAGTGCGAGTGTGTGCGAGTGTGTGCGAATGTGTGCGAGTGTGTGTGTTCGAGTGTGTGTGTGCGATTGTGTATGGTGTGTGCGAGTGTGTGTGCGAGTGTGTATGAGTGTGTGCGCGAGTGTGTGCGAGTGTGTGCGAGTGTGTGCGAGTATGTATGAGTGAGTGTGTGTGAGTGTGTGCGAGTTTGTGTGCTTGTGAGTGTGTGCGAATGTGTGCAAGTGTGTGCGAGTGTGTGTGTGAGTGTGTGTGCGAGTGTGCGTGCGAGTGTGTGTGAGTGTGTGCGAGTGTGTGTGAGTGTGTGCGAGTGTGTGTGCGAGTGTGTGTGCAAATGTACCCGAGTGTGCACGAGTGTGCACGAGTGAGTGGGTGCGAGTGTGTGCGAGTGTGTGCGTGTGAGTGTGTGCGAGCTTGTGCGAGTGTGTGAGTGTGTGTGCGAGAGTGTGTGCATGTGTGTGTGCGAGTGTGTGCGAGTGTGTATGAGTGTGTGTGCGAGTGTGTGCAAGTGTGTGCAAGTGTGTGGGTGCGAGTGTGTGCAAGTGTGTGCGAGTGTGTGTGAATGTGTGTTCGAGTGTGTGTGAGTGTGTGTGCGAGTGTGTGCAAGTGTGTTCGAGTGTGTGGGTGCGACTGTGTGCAAGTGTGTGCGAGTGTGTGTGAATGTGTGTTCGAGTGTGTGCGAGTGTGTGCGTGCGAGTGTGTGCGAGTGTGCTCGAGTGAATGGGTGCGAGTGTGTGTGAGTGTGTGCGAGTGAGTGTGTGCGAGTGTGTATGAGTGAGTGTGTGTGAGTGTGTGCGAGTTTGTGTGCGAGTGTGTGCGAGTGAGTGTGTGTGAATGTGTGCGAGTGAGTGTGTGCGAGTGTTTGCGAGTGTGTGTGCGAGTGTGTGCGAGTGTGTGTGTGAGTGTGTGCGTGCGAGTGTGTGCGAGTGTGTGTGAGTGTGTGTGCGAATGTGTGTGTGTGCGTGAGTGTGTGCGAGTGTGTGTGTGAGTGTGTAGGACTGTATGTGCGAGTGTGTATGAGTGTGTGTGCGAGTGTGTGTGCGAATGTGTGCGAGTGTGTGTGCGAATGTGTGCGAGTGTGTGCGTGCGAGTGTGCGCGAGTGTACGCGAGTGTGTGCGTTTGAGTGTGTGCGAGTGTGTGCGTGTGAGTTTGTGCGAGTGTGCTTGAGTGAGTGTGTGCGAGTGTGTGCGATTGTATGTGAGTGTGTGCGAGTGAGTGTGTGCGAGTGTGTATGAGTGAGTGTGTGTGAGTGTGTGCGTGTGTGTGAGTTTGTGTGCGAGTGTGTACGAGTGAGTGTGTGCGAATGTGTGCGAGTGTCTGCGAGTGTGTGTGTGCGTGCGAGTATGTGCGAGTGTGTGCGTGCGAGTGTGTGAGTGTGTGTGCAAGTTTGTGTGCATGTGAGTGTGTGTGAGTGTGTATGAGTGTATGTGCGAGTGTGTGCGAGTGTGTGTGAGTGTGTATGTGTGTGTGTGCGAGTGTGTGCAAGTGTGTGCGAGTGAGTGTGTGCGAGTGTGTGCGAGAGTGTGCGAGTAAGTGCAAGTGTGTGTGTGCGATTGTGTATGAGTGTGTGCGAGTGTGTGTGCGAGTTTGTGCGAGTGTGTAAGTGTGTGCGTGCGAGTGCGTGCGAGTGAGTGTGAGTGTGTGCAAATGTGTGCGAGAGTGTGCAAGTGTGGGCGTGCGAGTGTGTGCTAGTGTATTCGTGTGAGTGAGTGTGTGTGCGAGTGTTTGCGAGTGTGTGTGTGAGTGTGTAGGACTGTGTGTGCGAGTGTGTGTGCGAGTGTGTGCGAGTGTGTGTGCGAGTGTGTGTGCGAGTGTGTGCGATTGTGTGTGTGAGTGTGTAGGACTGTATGTGCGAGTGTGTGTGAGTGTGTATGAGTGTGTGTGCAAGTGTGTGCAAGTGTGTGCGAGTGTGTGCGAGTGTGTGTGTGTGAGTGTGCGCGAGTGTGTGCGAGTGTGTGTTTGCGAGTGTGTGCATGTGTGTGCGAGTGTGTGCGAGTGTGTGCAAGTGTGTGCGTGCGAGTGTGTGTGCGAGTGTGTGTGTGCGAGTGTGTGTGTGAGTGTGTAGGACTGTATGTGCGAGTGTGTGCGAGTGTGTATGAGTGTGTGTGCGAGTGTGTGTGCGAATGTGTGCGAGTGTGTGCGTGCGAGTGTGCGCGAGTGTACGCGAGTGTGTGCGTTTGAGTGTGTGCGAGTGTGTGCGTGTGAGTTTGTGCGAGTGTGCTTGAGTGAGTGTGTGCGATTGTATGTGAGTGTGTGCGAGTGTGTGCGTGTGTGTGAGTTTGTGTGCGAGTGTGTACGAGTGAGTGTGTGCGAATGTGTGCGAGTGTCTGTGAGTGTGTGTGTGCGTGCGAGTGTGTGCGTGCGAGTGTGTGCATGCGAGTGTGTGTGCAAGTTTGTGTGCATGTGAGTGTGTGTGAGTGTGTATGAGTGTATGTGCGAGTGTGTGCGAGTGTGTGTGAGTGTGTATGTGTGTGTGTGCGAGTGTGTGCAAGTGTGTGCGAGTGAGTGTGTGCGAGTGTGTGCGAGAGTGTGCGAGTAAGTGCAAGTTTGTGTGTGCGATTGTGTATGAGTGTGTGCGAGTGTGTGTGCGAGTTTGTGCGAGTGTGTGCAAGTGTGTGCGTGCGAGTGTGTGTGCGAGTGTGTGTGCGAGTGTGTGTGCGAGTGTGTGCAAGGGTGTGCGAGTGAGTGTGTGCGAGTGTGTGTGCGAGTTTGTGCGAGTGTGTGCGTGTGAGTGCATGCGAGAGCGTGCGAGTGTGTGTGAGTGTGTGCAAATGTGTGCGAGAGTGTGCAAGTGTGGGCGTGCGAGTGTGTGCTAGTGTGCGCGAGTGTGTGAGTGTGTGAGTGTGCGCGAGTGTATGCATGTGAGTGAGTGTGTGTGTGAGTGTGTGCGAGTGTTTGCGAGTGTGTGTGTGAGTGTGTAGGACTGTGTGTGCGAGTGTGTGTGTTCGAGTGTGTTCGAGTGTGTGCACGTGTGTGCGAGTGTGTGCGTGTGTGTATGAGTGTGTGTGCGAGTGTGTGTGCGAGTGTGTGTGCGAGTGTGTGCCAGTGTGTGCCAGTGTGTATGATTGTGTGTGCAAGTGTGTGTGAGTGTGTGCGATTGTGTGTGTGAGTGTGTAGGACTGTATGTGCGAGTGTGTGTGAGTGTGTATGAGTGTGTGTGCAAGTGTGTGCAAGTGTGTGCGAGTGTGTGTGCGAGTGTGTGTGCGAGTGTGTGTGCGAGTGTGTGTGTGAGTGTGTGCGAGTGTGTGTGCGAGTGTGTGTGCGATTGTGTGTGTGAGTGTGTAGGACTGTATGTGCGAGTGTGTGTGAGTGTGTATGAGTGTGTGTGCAAGTGTGTGCAAGTGTGTGCGAGTGTGTGTGTGAGTGTGCGCGAGTGTGTGCGAGTGTGTGTTTGCGAGTGTGTGCATGTGTGTGCGCGTGTGTGCGAGTGTGTGCAAGTGTGTGCGTGCGAGTGTGTGTGCGAGTGTGTGTGTGCGAGTGTGTGTGCGAGTGTGTGCAAGTGTGTGCGAGTGAGTGTGTGCGAGTGTGTGTGCGAGTTTGTGCGAGTGTGTGCGTGCGAGTGCGTGCGAGAGCATGCGAGTGAGTGTGAGTGTGTGCAAATGTGTGCGAGAGTGTGCAAGTGTGTGCGAGTGAGTGTGTGCGAGTGAGTGTGTGCGAGTGTGTGCGTGCGAGTGTGTGCGTGCGAGTGTGTGCGAGTGTGTGTGAGTGTGTGCGAGTGTGTGTGTGCGAGTGAGTGCGAGTGTGTGCCAGTGTGTGCGTACGAGTGCGTGCAAATGAGTGCGAGTATGTGCGAATGTGTGCGAGTGTGTGCGTGCGAGTGTGTGCGAGTGTGCGCGAGTGTGTGCGTGTGAGTGTGTGCGAGTGTGTGCGTGTGAGTTTGTGCGAGTGTGCTTGAGTGAGTGTGTGCGAGTGTGTGCGATTGTATGTGAGTGTGTGCGAGTGAGTGTGTGCGAGTGTGTATGAGTGAGTGTGTGTGAGTGTGTGCGTGTGTGTGAGTTTGTGTGCGAGTGTGTGCGAGTGAGTATGTGCGAATGTGTGCGAGTGTCTGCGAGTGTGTGTGTGCGTGCGAGTGTGTGCGTGCGAGTGTGTGCGTGCAAATGTGTGTGAGTGTGTGTGCAAGTTTGTGTGCATGTGAGTGTGTGCGAGTGTGTATGAGTGTATGTGCGAGTGTGTGCGAGTGTGTGTGAGTGTGTATGTGTGTGTGTGCGAGTGTGTGCAAGTGTGTGCGAGTGAGTGTGTGCGAGTGTGTGTGAGAGTGTGCGAGTGAGTGCAAGTGTGTGTGTGCGATTGTGTATGAGTGTGTGCGAGTGTGTGTGCGAGTTTGTGCGAGCGTGTGAGTGTGTGCGTGCGAGTGCGTGCGAGTGAGTGTGAGTGTGTGCAAATGTGTGCGAGAGTGTGCAAGTGTGGGCGTGCGAGTGTGTGCTAGTGTGCGCGAGTGTGTGACTGTGTGCGAGTGTGCGCGAGTGTATTCGTGTGAGTGAGTGTGTGTGTGAGTGTGCACGAGTGTTTGCGAGTGTGTGTGTGAGTGTGTAGGACTGTGTGTGCGAGTGTGTGCGAGTGTTTGTGTTCGAGTGTGTTCGAGTGTGTGCACATGTGTGCGAGTGTGTGCGTGTGTGTATGAGTGTGTGTGCAAGTGTGTGCGAGTGTGTGTGCGAGTGTGTGTGAGTGTGTGCCAGTGTGTGCGTGCAAATGAATGCGAGTGTGCACGAGTGTGTGCGTGTGTGTAAGAGTGTGTGTGAGTGTGTGCAAGTGTGTGTGAGTATGTTTGAGTGTGTGCAAGTGTGTGTGCGATTGTGTGTGAGTGTGTGTGCGAGTGTGCGTGAGTGTGTGCGAGTGTGTGTGCGAGTGTGTGTGTGTGTAGGACTGTATGTGCGAGTGTGTGCGAGTGTGTTCGAGTGTGTGTGAGTGTGTGCGAGTGTGTGTGCGAGATTGTGTGAGTGTGTGTGCGAGTTTGTGTGTGCGAGTGTGTTCAATTGTGTAAGAGTGAGTGTGTGCGAGTGTGTGTGTGCGAGTGTGTGTGCGAGTGTGTGCGAGTGTGTGTGCGGGTGTGTGTGCGAGTGTGTGCAATTGTGTGTGTGAGTGTGTAGGACTGTATGTGCGAGTGTGTGTGAGTGTGTATGAGTGTGTGTGCAAGTGTGTGCAAGTGTGTGCGAGTGTGTGTGTGTGAGTGTGCGCGAGTGTGTGCGAATGTGTGTTTGCGAGTGTGTGCATGTGTGTGCGAGTGTGTGCGAGTGTGTGCGAGTGTGTGCGTGTGAGTGTGTGTGCGAGTGTGTGTGTGTGAGTGTGTGCGAGTGTGTGTGTGCGAGTGTGTGCAAGTGTGTGCGAGTGAGTGTGTGCGAGTGTGTGTGCGAGTTTGTGAGAGTGTGTGAGTGTGTGCGTGCGAGTGCGTGCGAGAGAGTGCGAGTGAGTGTGAGTGTGTGCAAATGTGTGCGAGAGTGTGCAAGTGTGGGCGTGCTAGTGTGCGCGAGTGTGTGAGTGTGCGCGAGTGTATGCGTGTGAGTGAGTGTGTGTGTGCGAGTGTTTGCGAGTGTGTGTGTGAGTGTGTAGGACTGTGTGTGCGAGTGTGTGTGTTCGAGTGTGTTCGAGTGTGTGCGAGTGTGTGCGTGTGTGTACGAGTGTGTGTGCGAGTGTGTGCGAGTGTGTGTGCGAGTGTGTGAGTGTGTGCCAGTGTGTGCGTGCAAATGAATGCGAGTGTTTGCGAGTGTGCGAGAGTGTGTGCGTGTGTGTGCGAGTGTGTGCGAGTGTGTATGATTGTGTGTGCGAGTGTGTGCAAGTGTGTGCGAGTGTGTTCAAGTGTGTGCAAGTGTGTGTGTGCGATTGTGTGTGAGTGTGTGTGCGAGTGTGTGTGAGTGTGTGCGAGTGTGTGTGTGAGTGTGTAGGACTGTATGTGCGAGTGTTTGCGAGTGTGTATGTGCTAGTGTGTTCGATTGTGTAAGAGTATGTGTGTGCGAGTGTGTGTGTGAGTGAGTGTGTGCGAGTGTGTGCGAGTGTGTGTGGGAGTGTGTGCGAGTGTGTGTGCGAGTGTGTGTGATTGTGTGTGAGTGTGTAGGACTGTATGTGCGAGTGTGTGTGCGAGTGTGTGTGATTGTGTGTGTGAGTGTGTAGGACTGTATGTGCGAGTGTGTGTGAGTGTGTATGAGTGTGTGTGCAAGTGTGTGCAAGTGCGTGTGAGTGTGCGCGAGTGTGTGCGTGCGAGTGTGTGCGAGTGTGCTCGAGTGACTGGGTGTGAGTATGTGCGTGTGTGTGTGAGTGTGTGCGAGTGTGTATGAGTGAGTGTGTGTGAGTGTGTGCGTGTGTGCGAGTTTGTGTGCGAGTGTGTGCGAGTGAGTGTGTGCGAATGTGTGCAAATGTGTGCGAGTGTTTGCGAGTGTATGCGTGCGAGTGTGTGCGTGCGAGTGTGCGCGAGTGTGTGTGTGCGTGTGTGCGAGTGTGTGCGAGGGAGTGTGAGTGAGTGAGTGCGAGGGTGTGCGAGTGTGTGTGTGCGAGTGTGTGCGAGTGTATGCATGCGAGTGTGTGCGTGTGAGTGTGTGCGAGTGTATGTGCGAGTGTGTGCAAGTGTGTGCGAGGGAGTGTGAGTGAGTGCGAGTGTGTGCGAGTGTGTGCGAATGTGTGCGAGTGTGTGTGTTCGAGTGTGTGTGTGCGATTGTGTATGGTGTGTGCGAGTGTGTGTGCGAGTGTGTATGAGTGTATGCGCGAGTGTGTGCGAGTGTGTGCGAGTGTGTGCGAGTATGTATGAGTGAGTATGTGTGAGTGTGTGCGAGTTTGTGTGCTTGTGAGTGTGTGCGAATGTGTGCAAGTGTGTGCGAGTGTGTGTGTGAGTGTGTGTGCGAGTGTGCGTGCGAGTGTGTGTGAGTGTGTGCGAGTGTGTGTGAGTGTGTGCGAGTGTGTGTGCGAGTGTGTGTGCAAATGTACCCGAGTGTGCACGAGTGTGCACGAGTGAGTGGGTGCGAGTGTGTGCGAGTGTGTGCGTGTGAGTGTGTGCGAGCTTGTGTGAGTGTGTGAGTGTGTGTGCGAGAGTGTGTGCATGTGTGTGTGCGAGTGTGTGCGAGTGTGTATGAGTGTGTGTGCGAGTGTGTGCAAGTGTGTGCAAGTGTGTGGGTGCGAGTGTGTGCAAGTGTGTGCGAGTGTGTGTGAATGTGTGTTCGAGTGTGTGTGAGTGTGTGTGCGAGTGTGTGCAAGTGTGTTCGAGTGTGTGGGTGCGACTGTGTGCAAGTGTGTGCGAGTGTGTGTGAATGTGTGTTCGAGTGTGTGCGAGTGTGTGCGTGCGAGTGTGTGCGAGTGTGCTCGAGTGAATGGGTGCGAGTGTGTGTGAGTGTGTGCGAGTGAGTGTGTGCGAGTGTGTATGAGTGAGTGTGTGTGAGTGTGTGCGAGTTTGTGTGCGAGTGTGTGCGAGTGAGTGTGTGCGAATGTGTGCGAGTGAGTGTGTGCGAGTGTTTGCGAGTGTGTGTGCGAGTGTGTGTGCGAGTGTGTGTGTGAGTGTGTGCGTGCGAGTTTGTGCGAGTGTGTGTGAGTGTGTGTGCGAATGTGTGTGTGTGCGTGAGTGTGTGCGAGTGTGTGTGTGAGTGTGTAGGACTGTATGTGCGAGTGTGTATGAGTGTGTGTGCGAGTGTGTGTGCGAGTGTGTGCGTGCGAGTGTGCGCGAGTGTACGCGAGTGTGTGCGTTTGAGTGTGTGCGAGTGTGTGCGTGTGAGTTTGTGCGAGTGTGCTTGAGTGAGTGTGTGCGAGTGTGTGCGTGTGAGTTTGTGCGAGTGTGCTTGAGTGAGTGTGTGCGAGTGTGTGCGATTGTATGTGAGTGTGTGCGAGTGAGTGTGTGCGAGTGTGTATGAGTGAGTGTGTGTGAGTGTGTGCGTGTGTGTGAGTTTGTGTGCGAGTGTGTACGAGTGAGTGTGTGCGAATGTGTGCGAGTGTCTGCGAGTGTGTGTGTGCGTGCGAGTGTGTGCGTGCGAGTGTGTGCGAGTGTGTGCGTGCGAGTGTGTGAGAGTGTGTGCAAGTTTGTGTGCATGTGAGTGTGTGTGAGTGTGTATGAGTGTATGTGCGAGTGTGTGCGAGTGTGTGTGAGTGTGTATGTGTGTGTGTGCGAGTGTGTGCAAGTGTGTGCGAGTGAGTGTGTGCGAGTGTGTGCGAGAGTGTGCGAGTAAGTGCAAGTGTGTGTGTGCGATTGTGTATGAGTGTGTGCGAGTGTGTGTGCGAGTTTGTGCGAGTGTGTAAGTGTGTGCGTGCGAGTGCGTGCGAGTGAGTATGAGTGTGTGCAAATGTGTGCGAGAGTGTGCAAGTGTGGGCGTGCGAGTGTGTGCTAGTGTATTCGTGTGAGTGAGTGTGTGTGCGAGTGTTTGCGAGTGTGTGTGTGAGTGTGTAGGACTGTGTGTGCGAGTGTGTGTGCGAGTGTGTGCGAGTGTGTGTGCGAGTGTGTGTGCGAGTGTGTGCGATTGTGTGTGTGAGTGTGTAGGACTGTATGTGCGAGTGTGTGTGAGTGTGTATGAGTGTGTGTGCAAGTGTGTGCAAGTGTGTGCGAGTGTGCGCGAGTGTGTGCGAGTGTGTGTTTGCGAGTGTGTGCATGTGTGTGCGAGTGTGTGCGAGTGTGTGCAAGTGTGTGCGTGCGAGTGTGTGTGCGAGTGTGTGTGTGCGAGTGTGTGTGTGAGTGTGTAGGACTGTATGTGCGAGTGTGTGCGAGTGTGTATGAGTGTGTGTGCGAGTGTGTGTGCGAATGTGTGCGAGTGTGTGCGTGCGAGTGTGCGCGAGTGTACGCGAGTGTGTGCGTTTGAGTGTGTGCGAGTGTGTGCGTGTGAGTTTGTGCGAGTGTGCTTGAGTGAGTGTGTGCGAGTGTGTGCGATTGTATGTGAGTGTGTGCGAGTGTGTATGAGTGAGTGTGTGTGAGTGTGTGCGTGTGTGTGAGTTTGTGTGCGAGTGTGTACGAGTGAGTGTGTGCGAATGTGTGCGAGTGTCTGCGAGTGTGTGTGTGCGTGCGAGTGTGTGCGTGCGAGTGTGTGCGTGCGAGTGTGTGAGTGTGTGTGCAAGTTTGTGTGCATGTGAGTGTGTGTGAGTGTGTATGAGTGTATGTGCGAGTGTGTGCGAGTGTGTGTGAGTGTGTATGTGTGTGTGTGCGAGTGTGTGCAAGTGTGTGCGAGTGAGTGTGTGCGAGTGTGTGCGAGAGTGTGCGAGTAAGTGCAAGTTTGTGTGTGCAATTGTGTATGAGTGTGTGCGAGTGTGTGTGCGAGTTTGTGCGAGTGTGTGCAAGTGTGTGCGTGCGAGTGTGTGTGCGAGTGTGTGTGTGCGAGTGTGTGCAAGTGTGTGCGAGTGAGTGTGTGCGAGTGTGTGTGCGAGTTTGTGCGAGTGTGTGCGTGTGAGTGCGTGCGAGAGCGTGCGAGTGTGTGTGAGTGTGTGCAAATGTGTGCGAGAGTGTGCAAGTGTGGGCGTGCGAGTGTGTGCTAGTGTGCGCGAGTGTGTGAGTGTGTGAGTGTGCGCGAGTGTATGCATGTGAGTGAGTGTGTGTGTGAGTGTGTGCGAGTTTTTGCGAGTGTGTGTGTGAGTGTGTAGGACTGTATGTGCGAGTGTGTGTGTTCGAGTGTGTTCGAGTGTGTGCACGTGTGTGCGAGTGTGTGCGTGTGTGTATGAGTGTGTGTGCGAGTGTGTGTGCGAGTGTGTGTGCGAGTGTGTGCCAGTGTGTGCCAGTGTGTATGATTGTGTGTGCAAGTGTGTGTGAGTGTGTGCGATTGTGTGTGTGAGTGTGTAGGACTGTATGTGCGAGTGTGTGTGAGTGTGTATGAGTGTGTGTGCAAGTGTGTGCAAGTGTGTGCGAGTGTGTGCGAGTGTGTGTGTGCGAGTGTGTGTGCGAGTGTGTGTGCGAGTGTGTGTGCGAGTGTGTGTGCGAGTGTGTGCGAGTGTGTGTGCGAGTGTGTGTGCGATTGTGTGTGTGAGTGTGTAGGACTGTATGTGCGAGTGTGTGTGAGTGTGTATGAGTGTGTGTGCAAGTGTGTGCAAGTGTGTGCGAGTGTGTTCAAGTGTGTGCAAGTGTGTGTGTGCGATTGTGTGTGAGTGTGTGTGCGAGTGTGTGTGAGTGTGTGCGAGTGTGTGTGTGAGTGTGTAGGACTGTATGTGCGAGTGTTTGCGAGTGTGTATGTGCTAGTGTGTTCGATTGTGTAAGAGTATGTGTGTGCGAGTGTGTGTGTGAGTGAGTGTGTGCGAGTGTGTGCGAGTGTGTGTGGGAGTGTGTGTGCGAGTGTGTGTGCGAGTGTGTGTGATTGTGTGTGAGTGTGTAGGACTGTATGTGCGAGTGTGTGTGCGAGTGTGTGTGATTGTGTGTGTGAGTGTGTAGGACTGTATGTGCGAGTGTGTGTGAGTGTGTATGAGTGTGTGTGCAAGTGTGTGCAAGTGCGTGTGAGTGTGCGCGAGTGTGTGCATGCGAGTGTGTGCGAGTGTGCTCGAGTGACTGGGTGTGAGTATGTGCGTGTGTGTGTGAGTGTGTGCGAGTGTGTATGAGTGAGTGTGTGTGAGTGTGTGCGTGTGTGCGAGTTTGTGTGCGAGTGTGTGCGAGTGAGTGTGTGCGAATGTGTGCAAATGTGTGCGAGTGTTTGCGAGTGTATGCGTGCGAGTGTGTGCGTGCGAGTGTGCGCGAGTGTGTGTGTGCGTGTGTGCGAGTGTGTGCGAGGGAGTGTGAGTGAGTGAGTGCAAGGGTGTGCGAGTGTGTGTGTGCGAGTGTGTGCGAGTGTATGCATGCGAGTGTGTGCGTGTGAGTGTGTGCGAGTGTATGTGCGAGTGTGTGCAAGTGTGTGCGAGGGAGTGTGAGTGAGTGAGTGCGAGTGTGTGCGAGTGTGTGCGAATGTGTGCGAGTGTGTGTGTTCGAGTGTGTGTGTGTGATTGTGTATGGTGTGTGCGAGTGTGTGTGCGAGTGTGTATGAGTGTGTGCGCGAGTGTGTGCGAGTGTGTGCGAGTGTGTGCGAGTATGTATGAGTGAGTGTGTGTGAGTGTGTGCGAGTTTGTGTGCTTGTGAGTGTGTGCGAATGTGTGCAAGTGTGTGCGAGTGTGTGTGTGAGTGTGTGTGCGAGTGTGCGTGCGAGTGTGTGTGAGTGTGTGCGAGTGTGTGTGAGTGTGTGCGAGTGTGTGTGCGAGTGTCTGTGCAAATGTACCCGAGTGTGCACGAGTGTGCACGAGTGAGTGGGTGCGAGTGTGTGTGGGAGTGTGTGTGCGAGTGTGTGTGCGAGTGTGTGTGATTGTGTGTGAGTGTGTAGGACTGTATGTGCGAGTGTGTATGCGAGTGTGTGTGATTGTGTGTGTGAGTGTGTAGGACTGTATGTGCGAGTGTGTGTGAGTGTGTATGAGTGTGTGTGCAAGTGTGTGCAAGTGCGTGTGAGTGTGCGCGAGTGTGTGCGTGCGAGTGTGTGCGAGTGTGCTCGAGTGACTGGATGTGAGTATGTGCGTGTGTGTGTGAGTGTGTGCGAGTGTGTATGAGTGAGTGTGTGTGAGTGTGTGCGTGTGTGCGAGTTTGTGTGCGAGTGTGTGCGAGTGAGTGTGTGCGAATGTGTGCAAATGTGTGCGAGTGTTTGCGAGTGTATGCGTGCGAGTGTGTGCGTGCGAGTGTGCGCGAGTGTGTGTGTGCGTGTGTGCGAGTGTGTGCGAGGGAGTGTGAGTGAGTGAGTGCGAGGGTGTGCGAGTGTGTGTGTGCGAGTGTGTGCGAGTGTATGCATGCGAGTGTGTGCGTGTGAGTGTGTGCGAGTGTATGTGCGAGTGTGTGCAAGTGTGTGCGAGGGAGTCTGAGTGAGTGAGTGCGAGTGTGTGCGAGTGTGTGCGAATGTGTGCGAGTGTGTGTGTTCGAGTGTGTGTGTGCGATTGTGTATGGTGTGTGCGAGTGTGTGTGCGAGTGTGTATAAGTGTGTGCGCGAGTGTGTGCGAGTGTGTGCGAGTATGTATGAGTGAGTGTGTGTGAGTGTGTGCGAGTTTGTGTGCTTGTGAGTGTGTGCGAATGTGTGCAAGTGTGTGCGAGTGTGTGTGTGAGTGTGTGTGCGAGTGTGCGTGCGAGTGTGTGTGAGTGTGTGCGAGTGTGTGTGAGTGTGTGTGAGTGTGTGTGCGAGTGTGTGTGCAAATGTACCCGAGTGTGCACGAGTGTGCACGAGTGAGTGGGTGCGAGTGTGTGCGAGTGTGTGCGTGTGAGTGTGTGCGAGCTTGTGCGAGTGTGTGAGTGTGTGTGCGAGAGTGTGTGCATGTGTGTGTGCGAGTGTGTGCGAGTGTGTATGAGTGTGTGTGCGAGTGTGTGCAAGTGTGTGCAAGTGTGTGGGTGCGAGTGTGTGCGAGTGTGTGTGAATGTGTGTTCGAGTGTGTGTGCGAGTGTGTGCAAGTGTGTTCGAGTGTGTGGGTGCGACTGTGTGCAAGTGTGTGCGAGTGTGTGTGAATGTGTGTTCGAGTGTGTGCGAGTGTGTGCGTGCGAGTGTGTGCGAGTGTGCTCGAGTGAATGGGTGCGAGTGTGTGTGAGTGTGTGCGAGTGAGTGTGTGCGAATGTGTGCGAGTGAGTGTGTGCGAGTGTTTGCGAGTGTGTGTGCGAGTGTGTGTGCGAGTGTGTGTGCGAGTGTGTGCGTGCGAGTGTGTGCAAGTGTGTGTGAGTGTGTGTGCGAATGTGTGTGTGTGCGTGAGTGTGTGCGAGTGTGTGTGTGAGTGTGTAGGACTGTATGTGCGAGTGTGTGCGAGTGTGTATGAGTGTGTGTGCGAGTGTGTGTGCGAATGTGTGCGAGTGTGTGCGTGCGAGTGTGCGCGAGTGTACGCGAGTGTGTGCGTTTGAGTGTGTGCGAGTGTGTGCGTGTGAGTTTGTGTGAGTGTGCTTGAGTGAGTGTGTGCGAGTGTGTGCGATTGTATGTGAGTGTGTGCGAGTGAGTGTGTGCGAGTGTGTATGAGTGAGTGTGTGTGAGTGTGTGCGTGTGTGTGAGTTTGTGTGCGAGTGTGTACGAGTGAGTGTGTGCGAATGTGTGCGAGTGTGTGTGTGCGTGCGAGTGTGTGCGTGCGAGTGTGTGCGTGCGAGTGTGTGCGTGCGAGTGTGTGAGTGTGTGTGCAAGTTTGTGTGCATGTGAGTGTGTGTGAGTGTGTATGAGTGTATGTGCGAGTGTGTGCGAGTGTGTGTGAGTGTGTATGTGTGTGCGTGCGAGTGTGTGCGAGTGTGCGCGAGTGTGTGCATGTGAGTGTGTGCGAGTGTGTGCGTGTGAGTTTGTGCGAGTGTGCTTGAGTGAGTGTGTGCGAGTGTGTGCGATTGTATGTGAGTGTGTGCGAGTGAGTGTGTGCGAGTGTGTGCGATTGTGTGTGTGAGTGTGTAGGACTGTATGTGCGAGTGTGTGTGAGTGTGTATGAGTATGTGTGCAAGTGTGTGCAAGTGTGTGCGAGTGTGTGCGAGTGTGTGCGTGTGAGTGTGTGTGCGAGTGTGTGTGTGTGAGTGTGTGCGAGTGTGTGTGTGCGAGTGTGTGCAAGTGTGTGCGAGTGAGTGTGTGCGAGTGTGTGTGCGAGTTTGTGAGAGTGTGTGAGTGTGTGCGTGCGAGTGCGTGCGAGAGAGTGCGAGTGAGTGTGAGTGTGTGCAAATGTGTGCGAGAGTGTGCAAGTGTGGGCGTGCTAGTGTGCGCGAGTGTGTGAGTGTGCGCGAGTGTATGCGTGTGAGTGAGTGTGTGTGTGCGAGTGTTTGCGAGTGTGTGTGTGAGTGTGTAGGACTGTGTGTGCGAGTGTGTGTGTTCGAGTGTGTTCGAGTGTGTGCGAGTGTGTGCGTGTGTGTACGAGTGTGTGTGCGAGTGTGTGCGAGTGTGTGTGCGAGTGTGTGAGTGTGTGCCAGTGTGTGCGTGCAAATGAATGCGAGTGTTTGCGAGTGTGCGAGAGTGTGTGCGTGTGTGTGCGAGTGTGTGCGAGTGTGTATGATTGTGTGTGCGAGTGTGTGCAAGTGTGTGCGAGTGTGTTCAAGTGTGTGCAAGTGTGTGTGTGCGATTGTGTGTGAGTGTGTGTGCGAGTGTGTGTGAGTGTGTGCGAGTGTGTGTGTGAGTGTGTAGGACTGTATGTGCGAGTGTTTGCGAGTGTGTATGTGCTAGTGTGTTCGATTGTGTAAGAGTATGTGTGTGCGAGTGTGTGTGTGAGTGAGTGTGTGCGAGTGTGTGCGAGTGTGTGTGGGAGTGTGTGCGAGTGTGTGTGCGAGTGTGTGTGATTGTGTGTGAGTGTGTAGGACTGTATGTGCGAGTGTGTGTGCGAGTGTGTGTGATTGTGTGTGTGAGTGTGTAGGACTGTATGTGCGAGTGTGTGTGAGTGTGTATGAGTGTGTGTGCAAGTGTGTGCAAGTGCGTGTGAGTGTGCGCGAGTGTGTGCGTGCGAGTGTGTGCGAGTGTGCTCGAGTGACTGGGTGTGAGTATGTGCGTGTGTGTGTGAGTGTGTGCGAGTGTGTATGAGTGAGTGTGTGTGAGTGTGTGCGTGTGTGCGAGTTTGTGTGCGAGTGTGTGCGAGTGAGTGTGTGCGAATGTGTGCAAATGTGTGCGAGTGTTTGCGAGTGTATGCGTGCGAGTGTGTGCGTGCGAGTGTGCGCGAGTGTGTGTGTGCGTGTGTGCGAGTGTGTGCGAGGGAGTGTGAGTGAGTGAGTGCGAGGGTGTGCGAGTGTGTGTGTGCGAGTGTGTGCGAGTGTATGCATGCGAGTGTGTGCGTGTGAGTGTGTGCGAGTGTATGTGCGAGTGTGTGCAAGTGTGTGCGAGGGAGTGTGAGTGAGTGCGAGTGTGTGCGAGTGTGTGCGAATGTGTGCGAGTGTGTGTGTTCGAGTGTGTGTGTGCGATTGTGTATGGTGTGTGCGAGTGTGTGTGCGAGTGTGTATGAGTGTATGCGCGAGTGTGTGCGAGTGTGTGCGAGTGTGTGCGAGTATGTATGAGTGAGTATGTGTGAGTGTGTGCGAGTTTGTGTGCTTGTGAGTGTGTGCGAATGTGTGCAAGTGTGTGCGAGTGTGTGTGTGAGTGTGTGTGCGAGTGTGCGTGCGAGTGTGTGTGAGTGTGTGCGAGTGTGTGTGAGTGTGTGCGAGTGTGTGTGCGAGTGTGTGTGCAAATGTACCCGAGTGTGCACGAGTGTGCACGAGTGAGTGGGTGCGAGTGTGTGCGAGTGTGTGCGTGTGAGTGTGTGCGAGCTTGTGTGAGTGTGTGAGTGTGTGTGCGAGAGTGTGTGCATGTGTGTGTGCGAGTGTGTGCGAGTGTGTATGAGTGTGTGTGCGAGTGTGTGCAAGTGTGTGCAAGTGTGTGGGTGCGAGTGTGTGCAAGTGTGTGCGAGTGTGTGTGAATGTGTGTTCGAGTGTGTGTGAGTGTGTGTGCGAGTGTGTGCAAGTGTGTTCGAGTGTGTGGGTGCGACTGTGTGCAAGTGTGTGCGAGTGTGTGTGAATGTGTGTTCGAGTGTGTGCGAGTGTGTGCGTGCGAGTGTGTGCGAGTGTGCTCGAGTGAATGGGTGCGAGTGTGTGTGAGTGTGTGCGAGTGAGTGTGTGCGAGTGTGTATGAGTGAGTGTGTGTGAGTGTGTGCGAGTTTGTGTGCGAGTGTGTGCGAGTGAGTGTGTGCGAATGTGTGCGAGTGAGTGTGTGCGAGTGTTTGCGAGTGTGTGTGCGAGTGTGTGTGCGAGTGTGTGTGTGAGTGTGTGCGTGCGAGTGTGTGCGAGTGTGTGTGAGTGTGTGTGCGAATGTGTGTGTGTGCGTGAGTGTGTGCGAGTGTGTGTGTGAGTGTGTAGGACTGTATGTGCGAGTGTGTATGAGTGTGTGTGCGAGTGTGTGTGCGAGTGTGTGCGTGCGAGTGTGCGCGAGTGTACGCGAGTGTGTGTGTTTGAGTGTGTGCGAGTGTGTGCGTGTGAGTTTGTGCGAGTGTGCTTGAGTGAGTGTGTGCGAGTGTGTGCGTGTGAGTTTGTGCGAGTGTGCTTGAGTGAGTGTGTGCGAGTGTGTGCGATTGTATGTGAGTGTGTGCGAGTGAGTGTGTGCGAGTGTGTATGAGTGAGTGTGTGTGAGTGTGTGCGTGTGTGTGAGTTTGTGTGCGAGTGTGTACGAGTGAGTGTGTGCGAATGTGTGCGAGTGTCTGCGAGTGTGTGTGTGCGTGCGAGTGTGTGCGTGCGAGTGTGTGCGAGTGTGTGCGTGCGAGTGTGTGAGTGTGTGTGCAAGTTTGTGTGCATGTGAGTGTGTGTGAGTGTGTATGAGTGTATGTGCGAGTGTGTGCGAGTGTGTGTGAGTGTGTATGTGTGTGTGTGCGAGTGTGTGCAAGTGTGTGCGAGTGAGTGTGTGCGAGTGTGTGCGAGAGTGTGCGAGTAAGTGCAAGTGTGTGTGTGCGATTGTGTATGAGTGTGTGCGAGTGTGTGTGCGAGTTTGTGCGAGTGTGTAAGTGTGTGCGTGCGAGTGCGTGCGAGTGAGTGTGAGTGTGTGCAAATGTGTGCGAGAGTGTGCAAGTGTGGGCGTGCGAGTGTGTGCTAGTGTATTCGTGTGAGTGAGTGTGTGTGCGAGTGTTTGCGAGTGTGTGTGTGAGTGTGTAGGACTGTGTGTGCGAGTGTGTGTGCGAGTGTGTGCGAGTGTGTGTGGGACTGTGTGTGCGAGTGTGTGCGATTGTGTGTGTGAGTGTGTAGGACTGTATGTGCGAGTGTGTGTGAGTGTGTATGAGTGTGTGTGCAAGTGTGTGCAAGTGTGTGCGAGTGTGCGCGAGTGTGTGCGAGTGTGTGTTTGCGAGTGTGTGCATGTGTGTGCGAGTGTGTGCGAGTGTGTGCAAGTGTGTGCGTGCGAGTGTGTGTGCGAGTGTGTGTGTGCGAGTGTGTGTGTGAGTGTGTAGGACTGTATGTGCGAGTGTGTGCGAGTGTGTATGAGTGTGTGTGCGAGTGTGTGTGCGAATGTGTGCGAGTGTGTGCGTGCGAGTGTGCGCGAGTGTACGCGAGTGTGTGCGTTTGAGTGTGTGCGAGTGTGTGCGTGTGAGTTTGTGCGAGTGTGCTTGAGTGAGTGTGTGCGAGTGTGTGCGATTGTATGTGAGTGTGTGCGAGTGTGTATGAGTGAGTGTGTGTGAGTGTGTGCGTGTGTGTGAGTTTGTGTGCGAGTGTGTACGAGTGAGTGTGTGCGAATGTGTGCGAGTGTCTGCGAGTGTGTGTGTGCGTGCGAGTGTGTGCGTGCGAGTGTGTGCGTGCGAGTGTGTGAGTGTGTGTGCAAGTTTGTGTGCATGTGAGTGTGTGTGAGTGTGTATGAGTGTATGTGCGAGTGTGTGCGAGTGTGTGTGAGTGTGTATGTGTGTGTGTGCGAGTGTGTGCAAGTGTGTGCGAGTGAGTGTGTGCGAGTGTGTGCGAGAGTGTGCGAGTAAGTGCAAGTTTGTGTGTGCAATTGTGTATGAGTGTGTGCGAGTGTGTGTGCGAGTTTGTGCGAGTGTGTGCAAGTGTGTGCGTGCGAGTGTGTGTGCGAGTGTGTGTGTGCGAGTGTGTGCAAGTGTGTGCGAGTGAGTGTGTGCGAGTGTGTGTGCGAGTTTGTGCGAGTGTGTGCGTGTGAGTGCGTGCGAGAGCGTGCGAGTGTGTGTGAGTGTGTGCAAATGTGTGCGAGAGTGTGCAAGTGTGGGCGTGCGAGTGTGTGCTAGTGTGCGCGAGTGTGTGAGTGTGTGAGTGTGCGCGAGTGTATGCATGTGAGTGAGTGTGTGTGTGAGTGTGTGCGAGTTTTTGCGAGTGTGTGTGTGAGTGTGTAGGACTGTGTGTGCGAGTGTGTGTGTTCGAGTGTGTTCGAGTGTGTGCACGTGTGTGCGAGTGTGTGCGTGTGTGTATGAGTGTGTGTGCGAGTGTGTGTGCGAGTGTGTGTGCGAGTGTGTGCCAGTGTGTGCCAGTGTGTATGATTGTGTGTGCAAGTGTGTGTGAGTGTGTGCGATTGTGTGTGTGAGTGTGTAGGACTGTATGTGCGAGTGTGTGTGAGTGTGTATGAGTGTGTGTGCAAGTGTGTGCAAGTGTGTGCGAGTGTGTGCGAGTGTGTGTGTGCGAGTGTGTGTGCGAGTGTGTGTGCGAGTGTGTGTGCGAGTGTGTGTGCGAGTGTGTGCGAGTGTGTGTGCGAGTGTGTGTGCGATTGTGTGTGTGAGTGTGTAGGACTGTATGTGCGAGTGTGTGTGAGTGTGTATGAGTGTGTGTGCAAGTGTGTGCAAGTGTGTGCGAGTGTGTTCAAGTGTGTGCAAGTGTGTGTGTGCGATTGTGTGTGAGTGTGTGTGCGAGTGTGTGTGAGTGTGTGCGAGTGTGTGTGTGAGTGTGTAGGACTGTATGTGCGAGTGTTTGCGAGTGTGTATGTGCTAGTGTGTTCGATTGTGTAAGAGTATGTGTGTGCGAGTGTGTGTGTGAGTGAGTGTGTGCGAGTGTGTGCGAGTGTGTGTGGGAGTGTGTGTGCGAGTGTGTGTGCGAGTGTGTGTGATTGTGTGTGAGTGTGTAGGACTGTATGTGCGAGTGTGTGTGCGAGTGTGTGTGATTGTGTGTGTGAGTGTGTAGGACTGTATGTGCGAGTGTGTGTGAGTGTGTATGAGTGTGTGTGCAAGTGTGTGCAAGTGCGTGTGAGTGTGCGCGAGTGTGTGCATGCGAGTGTGTGCGAGTGTGCTCGAGTGACTGGGTGTGAGTATGTGCGTGTGTGTGTGAGTGTGTGCGAGTGTGTATGAGTGAGTGTGTGTGAGTGTGTGCGTGTGTGCGAGTTTGTGTGCGAGTGTGTGCGAGTGAGTGTGTGCGAATGTGTGCAAATGTGTGCGAGTGTTTGCGAGTGTATGCGTGCGAGTGTGTGCGTGCGAGTGTGCGCGAGTGTGTGTGTGCGTGTGTGCGAGTGTGTGCGAGGGAGTGTGAGTGAGTGAGTGCAAGGGTGTGCGAGTGTGTGTGTGCGAGTGTGTGCGAGTGTATGCATGCGAGTGTGTGCGTGTGAGTGTGTGCGAGTGTATGTGCGAGTGTGTGCAAGTGTGTGCGAGGGAGTGTGAGTGAGTGAGTGCGAGTGTGTGCGAGTGTGTGCGAATGTGTGCGAGTGTGTGTGTTCGAGTGTGTGTGTGTGATTGTGTATGGTGTGTGCGAGTGTGTGTGCGAGTGTGTATGAGTGTGTGCGCGAGTGTGTGCGAGTGTGTGCGAGTGTGTGCGAGTATGTATGAGTGAGTGTGTGTGAGTGTGTGCGAGTTTGTGTGCTTGTGAGTGTGTGCGAATGTGTGCAAGTGTGTGCGAGTGTGTGTGTGAGTGTGTGTGCGAGTGTGCGTGCGAGTGTGTGTGAGTGTGTGCGAGTGTGTGTGAGTGTGTGCGAGTGTGTGTGCGAGTGTCTGTGCAAATGTACCCGAGTGTGCACGAGTGTGCACGAGTGAGTGGGTGCGAGTGTGTGTGGGAGTGTGTGTGCGAGTGTGTGTGCGAGTGTGTGTGATTGTGTGTGAGTGTGTAGGACTGTATGTGCGAGTGTGTATGCGAGTGTGTGTGATTGTGTGTGTGAGTGTGTAGGACTGTATGTGCGAGTGTGTGTGAGTGTGTATGAGTGTGTGTGCAAGTGTGTGCAAGTGCGTGTGAGTGTGCGCGAGTGTGTGCGTGCGAGTGTGTGCGAGTGTGCTCGAGTGACTGGATGTGAGTATGTGCGTGTGTGTGTGAGTGTGTGCGAGTGTGTATGAGTGAGTGTGTGTGAGTGTGTGCGTGTGTGCGAGTTTGTGTGCGAGTGTGTGCGAGTGAGTGTGTGCGAATGTGTGCAAATGTGTGCGAGTGTTTGCGAGTGTATGCGTGCGAGTGTGTGCGTGCGAGTGTGCGCGAGTGTGTGTGTGCGTGTGTGCGAGTGTGTGCGAGGGAGTGTGAGTGAGTGAGTGCGAGGGTGTGCGAGTGTGTGTGTGCGAGTGTGTGCGAGTGTATGCATGCGAGTGTGTGCGTGTGAGTGTGTGCGAGTGTATGTGCGAGTGTGTGCAAGTGTGTGCGAGGGAGTCTGAGTGAGTGAGTGCGAGTGTGTGCGAGTGTGTGCGAATGTGTGCGAGTGTGTGTGTTCGAGTGTGTGTGTGCGATTGTGTATGGTGTGTGCGAGTGTGTGTGCGAGTGTGTATGAGTGTGTGCGCGAGTGTGTGCGAGTGTGTGCGAGTATGTATGAGTGAGTGTGTGTGAGTGTGTGCGAGTTTGTGTGCTTGTGAGTGTGTGCGAATGTGTGCAAGTGTGTGCGAGTGTGTGTGTGAGTGTGTGTGCGAGTGTGCGTGCGAGTGTGTGTGAGTGTGTGCGAGTGTGTGTGAGTGTGTGTGAGTGTGTGTGCGAGTGTGTGTGCAAATGTACCCGAGTGTGCACGAGTGTGCACGAGTGAGTGGGTGCGAGTGTGTGCGAGTGTGTGCGTGTGAGTGTGTGCGAGCTTGTGCGAGTGTGTGAGTGTGTGTGCGAGAGTGTGTGCATGTGTGTGTGCGAGTGTGTGCGAGTGTGTATGAGTGTGTGTGCGAGTGTGTGCAAGTGTGTGCAAGTGTGTGGGTGCGAGTGTGTGCGAGTGTGTGTGAATGTGTGTTCGAGTGTGTGTGCGAGTGTGTGCAAGTGTGTTCGAGTGTGTGGGTGCGACTGTGTGCAAGTGTGTGCGAGTGTGTGTGAATGTGTGTTCAAGTGTGTGCGAGTGTGTGCGTGCGAGTGTGTGCGAGTGTGCTCGAGTGAATGGGTGCGAGTGTGTGTGAGTGTGTGCGAGTGAGTGTGTGCGAATGTGTGCGAGTGAGTGTGTGCGAGTGTTTGCGAGTGTGTGTGCGAGTGTGTGTGCGAGTGTGTGTGCGAGTGTGTGCGTGCGAGTGTGTGCAAGTGTGTGTGAGTGTGTGTGCGAATGTGTGTGTGTGCGTGAGTGTGTGCGAGTGTGTGTGTGAGTGTGTAGGACTGTATGTGAGTGTGTGCGAGTGAGTGTGTGCGAGTGTGTATGAGTGAGTGTGTGTGAGTGTGTGCGTGTGTGTGAGTTTGTGTGCGAGTGTGTACGAGTGAGTGTGTGCGAATGTGTGCGAGTGTCTGCGAGTGTGTGTGTGCGTGCGAGTGTGTGCGTGCGAGTGTGTGCGAGTGTGTGCGTGCGAGTGTGTGAGTGTGTGTGCAAGTTTGTGTGCATGTGAGTGTGTGTGAGTGTGTATGAGTGTATGTGCGAGTGTGTGCGAGTGTGTGTGAGTGTGTATGTGTGTGTGTGCGAGTGTGTGCAAGTGTGTGCGAGTGAGTGTGTGCGAGTGTGTGCGAGAGTGTGCGAGTAAGTGCAAGTGTGTGTGTGCGATTGTGCATGAGTGTGTGCGAGTGTGTGTGCGAGTTTGTGCGAGTGTGTGCAAGTGTGTGCGTGCGAGTGTGTGTGCGAGTGTGTGTGTGCGAGTGTGTGTGCGAGTGTGTGCAAGTGTGTGCGAGTGAGTGTGTGCGAGTGTGTGTGCGAGTTTGTGCGAGTGTGTGCGTGCGAGTGCATGCGAGAGCGTGCGAGTGTGTGTGAGTGTGTGCAAATGTGTGCGAGAGTGTGCAAGTGTGGGCGTGAGAGTGTGTGCTAGTGTGCGCGAGTGCGTGAGTGTGTGAGTGTGCGCGAGTGTATGCATGTGAGTGAGTGTGTGTGTGAGTGTGTGCGAGTGTTTGCGAGTGTGTGTGTGAGTGTGTAGGACTGTGTGTGCGAGTGTGTGTGTTCGAGTGTGTTCGAGTGTGTGCACGTGTGTGCGAGTGTGTGCGTGTGTGTATGAGTGTGTGTGCGAGTGTGTGTGCGAGTGTGTGTGCGAGTGTGTGCCAGTGTGTGCCAGTGTGTATGATTGTGTGTGCAAGTGTGTGTGAGTGTGTGCGATTGTGTGTGTGAGTGTGTAGGACTGTATGTGCGAGTGTGTGTGAGTGTGTATGAGTGTGTGTGCAAGTGTGTGCAAGTGTGTGCGAGTGTGTGCGAGTGTGTGCGAGTGTGTGTGTGCGAGTGTGTGTGCGAGTGTGTGCGAGTGTGTGTGCGAGTGTGTGTGCGAGTGTGTGTGCGAGTGTGTGCGAGTGTGTGTGCGAGTGTGTGCGATTGTGTGTGTGAGTGTGTAGGACTGTATGTGCGAGTGTGTGTGAGTGTGTATGAGTGTGTGTGCAAGTGTGTGCAAGTGTGTGTGTGAGTGTGCGCGAGTGTGTGCGAGTGTGTGTTTGCGAGTGTGTGCATGTGTGTGCGAGTGTGTGCGAGTGTGTGCAAGTGTGTGCGTGCGAGTGTGTGTGCGAGTGTGTGTGTGCGAGTGTGTGTGCGAGTGTGTGCAAGTGTGTGCGAGTGAGTGTGTGCGAGTGTGTGTGCGAGTTTGTGCGAGTGTGTGCGTGCGAGAGCGTGCGAGTGAGTGTGAGTGTGCAAATGTGTGCGAGAGTGTGCAAGTGTGGGCGTGCGAGTGTGTGCTAGTGTGCGCGAGTGTGTGAGTGTGTGAGTGTGCGCGAGTGTATGCATGTGAGTGAGTGTGTGTGTGAGTGTGTGCGAGTGTTTGCGAGTGTGTGTGTGAGTGTGTAGGACTGTGTGTGCGAGTGTGTGTGTTCGAGTGTGTTCGAGTGTGTGCACGTGTGTGCGAGTGTGTGCGTGTGTGTATGAGTGTGTGTGCGAGTGTGTGCGAGTGTGTGTGCGAGTGTGTGCCAGTGTGTGCGAGTGTGTATGATTGTGTGTGCAAGTGTGTGTGAGTGTGTGCGAGTGTGTTCAAGTGTGTGCAAGTGTGTGTGTGCGATTGTGTGTGAGTGTGTGTGCGAGTGTGCGTGAGTGTGTGCGAGTGTGTGTGTGTGAGTGTGTAGGACTGTATGTGCGAGTGTTTGCGAGTGTGTGCGAGTGTGTTTGAGTGTGTGTGAGTGTGTGCGAGTGTGTGCGAGTGTGTGTGCGAGTGTGTGTGTGCGAGTGTGTTCGATTGTGTAAGAGTGAGTGTGTGCGAGTGTGTGTGAGTGAGTGTGTGCGAGTGTGTGTGCGAGTGTGTGTGCGAGTGTGTGTGCGAGTGTGTGTGATTGTGTGTGTGAGTGTGTAGGACTGTATGTGCGAGTGTGTGTGATTGTGTGTGAGTGTGTAGGACTGTATGTGCGAGTGTGTGTGAGTGTGTATGAGTGTCTGTGCAAGTGTGTGCAAGTGCGTGTGAGTGTGTGCGTGCGAGTGTGTGCGAGTGTGCTCGAGTGACTGGGTGTGAGTATGTGCGAGTGTGTGTGAGTGTGTGCGAGTGTGTATGAGTGAGTGTGTGTGAGTGTGTGCGTGTGTGCGAGTTTGTGTGCGAGTGTGTGCGAGTGAGTGTGTGCGAATGTGTGCAAATGTGTACGAGTGTTTGCAAGTGTATGCGTGCGAGTGTGTGCGTGCGAGTGTGCGCGAGTGTGTGTGTGCGTGTGTGCGAGTGTGTGCGAGTGTGTGCAAGTGTGTGCGAGTGAGTGTGTGCGAGTGAGTGTGTGCGATTGTGTGTGCGAGTGTGTGTGTGCGTGCGAGTGCGAGTGTGTGTGAGTGTGTGCGAGTGTGTGTTTGCGAGTGTGTGCATGTGTGTGCGAGTGTGTGCGAGTGTGTGCAAGTGTGTGCGTGCGAGTGTGTGTGCGAGTGTGTGTGTGCGAGTGTGTGTGCGAGTGTGTGCAAGTGTGTGCGAGTGAGTGTGTGCGAGTGTGTGTGCGAGTTTGTGCGAGTGTGTGCGTGCGAGAGCGTGCGAGTGAGTGTGAGTGTGTGCAAATGTGTGCGAGAGTGTGCAAGTGTGGGCGTGCGAGTGTGTGCTAGTGTGCGCGAGTGTGTGAGTGTGTGAGTGTGCGCGAGTGTATGCATGTGAGTGAGTGTGTGTGTGAGTGTGTGCGAGTGTTTGCGAGTGTGTGTGTGAGTGTGTAGGACTGTGTGTGCGAGTGTGTGTGTTCGAGTGTGTTCGAGTGTGTGCACGTGTGTGCGAGTGTGTGCGTGTGTGTATGAGTGTGTGTGCGAGTGTGTGCGAGTGTGTGTGCGAGTGTGTGCCAGTGTGTGCGAGTGTGTATGATTGTGTGTGCAAGTGTGTGTGAGTGTGTGCGAGTGTGTTCAAGTGTGTGCAAGTGTGTGTGTGCGATTGTGTGTGAGTGTGTGTGCGAGTGTGCGTGAGTGTGTGCGAGTGTGTGTGTGTGAGTGTGTAGGACTGTATGTGCGAGTGTTTGCGAGTGTGTGCGAGTGTGTTTGAGTGTGTGTGAGTGTGTGCGAGTGTGTGCGAGTGTGTGTGCGAGTGTGTGTGTGCGAGTGTGTTCGATTGTGTAAGAGTGAGTGTGTGCGAGTGTGTGTGAGTGAGTGTGTGCGAGTGTGTGTGCGAGTGTGTGTGCGAGTGTGTGTGCGAGTGTGTGTGATTGTGTGTGTGAGTGTGTAGGACTGTATGTGCGAGTGTGTGTGATTGTGTGTGAGTGTGTAGGACTGTATGTGCGAGTGTGTGTGAGTGTGTATGAGTGTCTGTGCAAGTGTGTGCAAGTGCGTGTGAGTGTGTGCGTGCGAGTGTGTGCGAGTGTGCTCGAGTGACTGGGTGTGAGTATGTGCGAGTGTGTGTGAGTGTGTGCGAGTGTGTATGAGTGAGTGTGTGTGAGTGTGTGCGTGTGTGCGAGTTTGTGTGCGAGTGTGTGCGAATGTGTGCAAATGTGTACGAGTGTTTGCAAGTGTATGCGTGCGAGTGTGTGCGTGCGAGTGTGCGCGAGTGTGTGTGTGCGTGTGTGCGAGTGTGTGCGAGTGTGTGCAAGTGTGTGCGAGTGAGTGTGTGCGAGTGAGTGTGTGCGATTGTGTGTGCGAGTGTGTGTGTGCGTGCGAGTGCGAGTGTGTGTGAGTGTGTGCGAGTGTGTGTTTGCGAGTGTGTGCAAGTGTGTGCGAGTGAGTGTGTGCGAGTGAGTGTGTGCGAGTGTGTGCGTGCGAGTGTGTGCGTGCGAGTGTGTGCGAGTGTGTGTGAGTGTGTGCGAGTGTGTGTGTGCGAGTGAGTGCGAGTGTGTGCCAGTGTGTGCGTACGAGTGCGTGCAAATGAGTGCGAGTGTGTGCGAATGTGTGCGAGTGTGTGCGTGCGAGTGTGTGCGAGTGTGCGCGAGTGTGTGCGTATGAGTGTGTGCGAGTGTGTGCGTGTGAGTTTGTGCGAGTGTGCTTGAGTGAGTGTGTGCGAGTGTGTGCGATTGTATGTGAGTGTGTGCGAGTGAGTGTGTGCGAGTGTGTATGAGTGAGTGTGTGTGAGTGTGTGCGTGTGTGTGAGTTTGTGTGCGAGTGTGTGCGAGTGAGTATGTGCGAATGTGTGCGAGTGTCTGCGGGTGTGTGTGTGCGTGCGAGTGTGTGCGTGCGAGTGTGTGCGTGCAAATGTGTGTGAGTGTGTGTGCAAGTTTGTGTGCATGTGAGTGTGTGCGAGAGTGTATGAGTGTATGTGCGAGTGTGTGCGAGTGTGTGTGAGTGTGTATGTGTGTGTGTGCGAGTGTGTGCAAGTGTGTGCGAGTGAGTGTGTGCGAGAGTGTGCGAGTGAGTGCAAGTGTGTGTGTGCGATTGTGTATGAGTGTGTGCGAGTGTGTGTGCGAGTTTGTGCGAGCGTGTGAGTGTGTGCGTGCGAGTGCGTGCGAGTGAGTGTGAGTGTGTGCAAATGTGTGCGAGAGTGTGCAAGTGTGGGCGTGCGAGTGTGTGCTAGTGTGCGCGAGTGTGTGAGTGCGTGCGAGTGTGCGCGAGTGTATTCGTGTGAGTGAGTGTGTGTGTGAGTGTGCACGAGTGTTTGCGAGTGTGTGTGTGAGTGTGTAGGACTGTGTGTGCGAGTGTGTGCGAGTGTTTGTGTTCGAGTGTGTTCGAGTGTGTGCACATGTGTGCCAGTGTGTGCGTGTGTGTATGAGTGTGTGTGCAAGTGTGTGCGAGTGTGTGTGCGAGTGTGTGTGAGTGTGTGCCAGTGTGTGCGTGCAAATGAATGCGAGTGTGCGCGAGTGTGTGCGTGTGTGTAAGAGTGTGTGTGAGTGTGTGCAAGTGTGTGTGAGTGTGTGTGAGTGTGTTCGAGTGTGTGCAAGTGTGTGTGCGATTGTGTGTGAGTGTGTGTGCGAGTGTGCGTGAGTGTGTGCGAGTGTGTGTGCGAGTGTGTGTGTGTGTAGGACTGTATGTGCGAGTGTGTGCGAGTGTGTTCGAGTGTGTGTGAGTGTGTGCGAGTGTGTGTGCGAGATTGTGTGAGTGTGTGTGCGAGTTTGTGTGTGCGAGTGTGTTCAATTGTGTAAGAGTGAGTGTGTGCGAGTGTGTGTGCGAGTGTGTGCGAGAGTGTGTGTGAGTGTGTGTGCGAGTGTGTGTGTGAGTGTGTGCAATTGTGTGTGTGAGTGTGTAGGACTGTATGTGCGAGTGTGTGTGAGTGTGTATGAGTGTGTGTGCAAGTGTGTGCAAGTGTGTGCGAATGTGTGTTTGCGAGTGTGTGCATGTGTGTGCGAGTGTGTGCGAGTGTGTGCGAATGTGTGTTTGCGAGTGTGTGCATGTGTGTGCGAGTGTGTGCGAGTGTGTGCGAGTGTGTGCGAGTTTGTGCGTGTGAGTGTGTGTGCGAGTGTGTGTTTGTGAGTGTGTGCGAGTGTGTGTGTGCGAGTGTGTGCAAGTGTGTGCGAGTGAGTGTGTGCGAGTGTGTGTGCGAGTTTGTGAGAGTGTGTGAGTGTGTGCGTGCGAGTGCGTGCGAGAGAGTGCGAGTGAGTGTGAGTGTGTGCAAATGTGTGCGAGAGTGTGCAAGTGTGGGCGTGCTAGTGTGCGCGAGTGTGTGAGTGTGCGCGAGTGTATGCGTGTGAGTGAGTGTGTGTGTGCGAGTGTTTGCGAGTGTGTGTGTGAGTGTGTAGGACTGTGTGTGCGAGTGTGTGTGTTCGAGTGTGTTCGAGTGTGTGCGAGTGTGTGCGTGTGTGTACGAGTGTGTGTGCGAGTGTGTGCGAGTGTGTGTGCGAGTGTGTGAGTGTGTGCCAGTGTGTGCGTGCAAATGAATGCGAGTGTGCGAGAGTGTGTGCGTGTGTGTGCGAGTGTGTGCGAGTGTGTATGATTGTGTGTGCGAGTGTGTGCAAGTGTGTGCGAGTGTGTTCAAGTGTGTGCAAGTGTGTGTGTGCGATTGTGTGTGAGTGTGTGTGCGAGTGTGTGTGAGTGTGTGCGAGTGTGTGTGTGAGTGTGTAGGACTGTATGTGCGAGTGTTTGCGAGTGTGTATGTGCTAGTGTGTTCGATTGTGTAAGATTATGTGTGTGCGAGTGTGTGTGTGAGTGAGTGTGTGCGAGTGTGTGCGAGTGTGTGTGGGAGTGTGTGTGCGAGTGTGTGTGCGAGTGTGTGTGATTGTGTGTGAGTGTGTAGGACTGTATGTGCGAGTGTGTGTGCGAGTGTGTGTGATTGTGTGTGTGAGTGTGTAGGACTGTATGTGCGAGTGTGTGTGAGTGTGTATGAGTGTGTGTGCAAGTGTGTGCAAGTGCGTGTGAGTGTGCGCGAGTGTGTGCGTGCGAGTGTGTGCGAGTGTGCTCGAGTGACTGGGTGTGAGTATGTGCGTGTGTGTGTGAGTGTGTGCGAGTGTGTATGAGTGAGTGTGTGCGTGTGTGCGAGTTTGTGTGCGAGTGTGTGCGAGTGAGTGTGTGCGAATGTGTGCAAATGTGTGCGAGTGTTTGCGAGTGTATGCGTGCGAGTGTGTGCGTGCGAGTGTGTGCGTGCGAGTGTGCGCGAGTGTGTGTGTGCGTGTGTGCGAGTGTGTGCGAGGGAGTGTGAGTGAGTGAGTGCGAGGGTGTGCGAGTGTGTGTGTGCGAGTGTGTGCGAGTGTATGCATGCGAGTGTGTGCGTGTGAGTGTGTGCGAGTGTATGTGCGAGTGTGTGCAAGTGTGTGCGAGGGAGTGTGAGTGAGTGAGTGCGAGTGTGTGCGAGTGTGTGCGAATGTGTGCGAGTGTGTGTGTTCGAGTGTGTGTGTGCGATTGTGTATGGTGTGTGCGAGTGTGTGTGCGAGTGTGTATGAGTGTGTGCGCGAGTGTGTGCGAGTGTGTGCGAGTGTGTGCGAGTATGTATGAGTGAGTGTGTGTGAGTGTGTGCGAGTTTGTGTGCTTGTGAGTGTGTGCGAATGTGTGCAAGTGTGTGCGAGTGTGTGTGTGAGTGTGTGTGCGAGTGTGCGTGCGAGTGTGTGTGAGTGTGTGCGAGTGTGTGTGAGTGTGTGCGAGTGTGTGTGCGAGTGTGTGTGCAAATGTACCCGAGTGTGCACGAGTGTGCACGAGTGAGTGGGTGCGAGTGTGTGCGAGAGTGTGTGCGTGTGAGTGTGTGCGAGCTTGTGCGAGTGTGTGAGTGTGTGTGCGAGAGTGTGTGCAAGTGTGTGCGAGTGTGTGTGAATGTGTGTTCGAGTGTGTGCGAGTGTGTGCGTGCGAGTGTGTGCGAGTGTGCTCGAGTGAATGGGTGCGAGTGTGTGTGAGTGTGTGCGAGTGAGTGTGTGCGAGTGTGTATGAGTGAGTGTGTGTGAGTGTGTGCGAGTTTGTGTGCGAGTGTGTGCGAGTGAGTGTGTGTGAATGTGTGCGAGTGAGTGTGTGCGAGTGTTTGCGAGTGTGTGTGCGAGTGTGTGTGCGAGTGTGTGTGTGAGTGTGTGCGTGCGAGTGTGTGCGAGTGTGTGTGAGTGTGTGTGCGAATGTGTGTGTGTGCGTGAGTGTGTGCGAGTGTGTGTGTGAGTGTGTAGGACTGTATGTGCGAGTGTGTATGAGTGTGTGTGCGAGTGTGTGTGCGAATGTGTGCGAGTGTGTGTGCGAATGTGTGCGAGTGTGTGCGTGCGAGTGTGCGCGAGTGTACGCGAGTGTGTGCGTTTGAGTGTGTGCGAGTGTGTGCGTGTGAGTTTGTGCGAGTGTGCTTGAGTGAGTGTGTGCGAGTGTGTGCGATTGTATGTGAGTGTGTGCGAGTGAGTGTGTGCGAGTGTGTATGAGTGAGTGTGTGTGAGTGTGTGCGTGTGTGTGAGTTTGTGTGCGAGTGTGTACGAGTGAGTGTGTGCGAATGTGTGCGAGTGTCTGCGAGTGTGTGTGTGCGTGCGAGTGTGTGCGAGTGTGTGCGTGCGAGTGTGTGAGTGTGTGTGCAAGTTTGTGTGCATGTGAGTGTGTGTGAGTGTGTATGAGTGTATGTGCGAGTGTGTGCGAGTGTGTGTGAGTGTGTATGTGTGTGTGTGCGAGTGTGTGCAAGTGTGTGCGAGTGAGTGTGTGCGAGTGTGTGCGAGAGTGTGCGAGTAAGTGCAAGTGTGTGTGTGCGATTGTGTATGAGTGTGTGCGAGTGTGTGTGCGAGTTTGTGCGAGTGTGTAAGTGTGTGCGTGCGAGTGCGTGCGAGTGAGTGTGAGTGTGTGCAAATGTGTGCGAGAGTGTGCAAGTGTGGGCGTGCGAGTGTGTGCTAGTGTATTCGTGTGAGTGAGTGTGTGTGCGAGTGTTTGCGAGTGTGTGTGTGAGTGTGTAGGACTGTGTGTGCGAGTGTGTGTGCGAGTGTGTGCGAGTGTGTGTGCGAGTGTGTGCGCGAGTGTGTGCGATTGTGTGTGTGAGTGTGTAGGACTGTATGTGCGAGTGTGTGTGAATGTGTATGAGTGTGTGTGCAAGTGTGTGCAAGTGTGTGCGAGTGTGTGCGAGTGTGTGTGTGTGAGTGTGCGCGAGTGTGTGCGAGTGTGTGTTTGCGAGTGTGTGCATGTGTGTGCGAGTGTGTGCGAGTGTGTGCAAGTGTGTGCGTGCGAGTGTGTGTGCGAGTGTGTGTGTGCGAGTGTGTGTGTGAGTGTGTAGGACTGTATGTGCGAGTGTGTGCGAGTGTGTATGAGTGTGTGTGCGAGTGTGTGTGCGAATGTTTGCGAGTGTGTGCGTGCGAGTGTGCGCGAGTGTACGCGAGTGTGTGCGTTTGAGTGTGTGCGAGTGTGTGCGTGTGAGTTTGTGCGAGTGTGCTTGAGTGAGTGTGTGCGATTGTATGTGAGTGTGTGCGAGTGTGTGCGTGTGTGTGAGTTTGTGTGCGAGTGTGTACGAGTGAGTGTGTGCGAATGTGTGCGAGTGTCTGTGAGTGTGTGTGTGCGTGCGAGTGTGTGCGTGCGAGTGTGTGCATGCGAGTGTGTGTGCAAGTTTGTGTGCATGTGAGTGTGTGTGAGTGTGTATGAGTGTATGTGCGAGTGTGTGCGAGTGTGTGTGAGTGTGTATGTGTGTGTGTGCGAGTGTGTGCAAGTGTGTGCGAGTGAGTGTGTGCGAGTGTGTGCGAGAGTGTGCGAGTAAGTGCAAGTTTGTGTGTGCGATTGTGTATGAGTGTGTGCGAGTGTGTGTGCGAGTTTGTGCGAGTGTGTGCAAGTGTGTGCGTGCGAGTGTGTGTGCGAGTGTGTGTGCGAGTGTGTGTGCGAGTGTGTGCAAGGGTGTGCGAGTGAGTGTGTGCGAGTGTGTGTGCGAGTTTGTGCGAGTGTGTGCGTGTGAGTGCGTGCGAGAGCGTGCGAGTGTGTGTGAGTGTGTGCAAATGTGTGCGAGAGTGTGCAAGTGTGGGCGTGCGAGTGTGTGCTAGTGTGCGCGAGTGTGTGAGTGTGTGAGTGTGCGCGAGTGTATGCATGTGAGTGAGTGTGTGTGTGAGTGTGTGCGAGTGTTTGCGAGTGTGTGTGTGAGTGTGTAGGACTGTGTGTGCGAGTGTGTGTGTTCGAGTGTGTTCGAGTGTGTGCACGTGTGTGCGAGTGTGTGCGTGTGTGTATGAGTGTGTGTGCGAGTGTGTGTGCGAGTGTGTGTGCGAGTGTGTGCCAGTGTGTGCCAGTGTGTATGATTGTGTGTGCAAGTGTGTGTGAGTGTGTGCGATTGTGTGTGTGAGTGTGTAGGACTGTATGTGCGAGTGTGTGTGAGTGTGTATGAGTGTGTGTGCAAGTGTGTGCAAGTGTGTGCGAGTGTGTGTGCGAGTGTGTGTGCGAGTGTGTGTGCGAGTGTGTGTGTGAGTGTGTGCGAGTGTGTGTGCGAGTGTGTGTGCGATTGTGTGTGTGAGTGTGTAGGACTGTATGTGCGAGTGTGTGTGAGTGTGTATGAGTGTGTGTGCAAGTGTGTGCGAGTGTGTGCGTGTGAGTTTGTGCGAGTGTGCTTGAGTGAGTGTGTGCGAGTGTGTGCGATTGTATGTGAGTGTGTGCGAGTGAGTGTGTGCGAGTGTGTATGAGTGAGTGTGTGTGAGTGTGTGCGTGTGTGTGAGTTTGTGTGCGAGTGTGTGCGAGTGAGTATGTGCGAATGTGTGCGAGTGTCTGCGAGTGTGTGTGTGCGTGCGAGTGTGTGCGTGCCAGTGTGTGCGTGCAAATGTGTGTGAGTGTGTGTGCAAGTTTGTGTGCATGTGAGTGTGTGCGAGTGTGTATGAGTGTATGTGCGAGTGTGTGCGAGTGTGTGTGAGTGTGTATGTGTGTGTGTGCGAGTGTGTGCAAGTGTGTGCGAGTGAGTGTGTGCGAGTGTGTGCGAGAGTGTGCGAGTGAGTGCAAGTGTGTGTGTGCGATTGTGTATGAGTGTGTGCGAGTGTGTGTGCGAGTTTGTGCGAGCGTGTGAGTGTGTGCGTGCGAGTGCGTGCGAGTGAGTGTGAGTGTGTGCAAATGTGTGCGAGAGTGTGCAAGTGTGGGCGTGCGAGTGTGTGCTAGTGTGCGCGAGTGTGTGAGTGTGTGCGAGTGTGCGCGAGTGTATTCGTGTGAGTGAGTGTGTGTGTGAGTGTGCACGAGTGTTTGCGAGTGTGTGTGTGAGTGTGTAGGACTGTGTGTGCGAGTGTGTGCGAGTGTTTGTGTTCGAGTGTGTTCGAGTGTGTGCACATGTGTGCGAGTGTGTGCGTGTGTGTATGAGTGTGTGTGCAAGTGTGTGCGAGTGTGTGTGCGAGTGTGTGTGAGTGTGTGCCAGTGTGTGCGTGCAAATGAATGCGAGTGTGCACGAGTGTGTGCGTGTGTGTAAGAGTGTGTGTGAGTGTGTGCAAGTGTGTGTGAGTGTGTTTGAGTGTGTGCAAGTGTGTGTGCGATTGTGTGTGAGTGTGTGTGCGAGTGTGCGTGAGTGTGTGCGAGTGTGTGTGCGAGTGTGTGTGTGTGTAGGACTGTATGTGCGAGTGTGTGCGAGTGTGTTCGAGTGTGTGTGAGTGTGTGCGAGTGTGTGTGCGAGATTGTGTGAGTGTGTGTGCGAGTTTGTGTGTGCGAGTGTGTTCAATTGTGTAAGAGTGAGTGTGTGCGAGTGTTTGTGTGCGAGTGTGTGTGCGAGTGTGTGCGAGTGTGTGTGCGAGTGTGTGTGCGAGTGTGTGCAATTGTGTGTGTGAGTGTGTAGGACTGTATGTGCGAGTGTGTGTGAGTGTGTATGAGTGTGTGTGCAAGTGTGTGCAAGTGTGTGCGAGTGTGTGTGTGTGAGTGTGCGCGAGTGTGTGCGAATGTGTGTTTGCGAGTGTGTGCATGTGTGTGCGAGTGTGTGCGAGTGTGTGCGAGTGTGTGCGTGTGAGTGTGTGTGCGAGTGTGTGTGTGTGAGTGTGTGCGAGTGTGTGTGTGCGAGTGTGTGCAAGTGTGTGCGAGTGAGTGTGTGCGAGTGTGTGTGCGAGTTTGTGAGAGTGTGTGAGTGTGTGCGTGCGAGTGCGTGCGAGAGAGTGCGAGTGAGTGTGAGTGTGTGCAAATGTGTGCGAGAGTGTGCAAGTGTGGGCGTGCTAGTGTGCGCGAGTGTGTGAGTGTGCGCGAGTGTATGCGTGTGAGTGAGTGTGTGTGTGCGAGTGTTTGCGAGTGTGTGTGTGAGTGTGTAGGACTGTGTGTGCGAGTGTGTGTGTTCGAGTGTGTTCGAGTGTGTGCGAGTGTGTGCGTGTGTGTACGAGTGTGTGTGCGAGTGTGTGCGAGTGTGTGTGCGAGTGTGTGAGTGTGTGCCAGTGTGTGCGTGCAAATGAATGCGAGTGTTTGCGAGTGTGCGAGAGTGTGTGCGTGTGTGTGCGAGTGTGTGCGAGTGTGTATGATTGTGTGTGCGAGTGTGTGCAAGTGTGTGCGAGTGTGTTCAAGTGTGTGCAAGTGTGTGTGTGCGATTGTGTGTGAGTGTGTGTGCGAGTGTGTGTGAGTGTGTGCGAGTGTGTGTGTGAGTGTGTAGGACTGTATGTGCGAGTGTTTGCGAGTGTGTATGTGCTAGTGTGTTCGATTGTGTAAGAGTATGTGTGTGCGAGTGTGTGTGTGAGTGAGTGTGTGCGAGTGTGTGCGAGTGTGTGTGGGAGTGTGTGCGAGTGTGTGTGCGAGTGTGTGTGATTGTGTGTGAGTGTGTAGGACTGTATGTGCGAGTGTGTGTGCGAGTGTGTGTGATTGTGTGTGTGAGTGTGTAGGACTGTATGTGCGAGTGTGTGTGAGTGTGTATGAGTGTGTGTGCAAGTGTGTGCAAGTGCGTGTGAGTGTGCGCGAGTGTGTGCGTGCGAGTGTGTGCGAGTGTGCTCGAGTGACTGGGTGTGAGTATGTGCGTGTGTGTGTGAGTGTGTGCGAGTGTGTATGAGTGAGTGTGTGTGAGTGTGTGCGTGTGTGCGAGTTTGTGTGCGAGTGTGTGCGAGTGAGTGTGTGCGAATGTGTGCAAATGTGTGCGAGTGTTTGCGAGTGTATGCGTGCGAGTGTGTGCGTGCGAGTGTGCGCGAGTGTGTGTGTGCGTGTGTGCGAGTGTGTGCGAGGGAGTGTGAGTGAGTGAGTGCGAGGGTGTGCGAGTGTGTGTGTGCGAGTGTGTGCGAGTGTATGCATGCGAGTGTGAGCGTGTGAGTGTGTGCGAGTGTATGTGCGAGTGTGTGCAAGTGTGTGCGAGGGAGTGTGAGTGAGTGCGAGTGTGTGCGAGTGTGTGCGAATGTGTGCGAGTGTGTGTGTTCGAGTGTGTGTGTGCGATTGTGTATGGTGTGTGCGAGTGTGTGTGCGAGTGTGTATGAGTGTATGCGCGAGTGTGTGCGAGTGTGTGCGAGTGTGTGCGAGTATGTATGAGTGAGTATGTGTGAGTGTGTGCGAGTTTGTGTGCTTGTGAGTGTGTGCGAATGTGTGCAAGTGTGTGCGAGTGTGTGTGTGAGTGTGTGTGCGAGTGTGCGTGCGAGTGTGTGTGAGTGTGTGCGAGTGTGTGTGAGTGTGTGCGAGTGTGTGTGCGAGTGTGTGTGCAAATGTACCCGAGTGTGCACGAGTGTGCACGAGTGAGTGGGTGCGAGTGTGTGCGAGTGTGTGCGTGTGAGTGTGTGCGAGCTTGTGTGAGTGTGTGAGTGTGTGTGCGAGAGTGTGTGCATGTGTGTGTGCGAGTGTGTGCGAGTGTGTATGAGTGTGTGTGCGAGTGTGTGCAAGTGTGTGCAAGTGTGTGGGTGCGAGTGTGTGCAAGTGTGTGCGAGTGTGTGTGAATGTGTGTTCGAGTGTGTGTGAGTGTGTGTGCGAGTGTGTGCAAGTGTGTTCGAGTGTGTGGGTGCGACTGTGTGCAAGTGTGTGCGAGTGTGTGTGAATGTGTGTTCGAGTGTGTGCGAGTGTGTGCGTGCGAGTGTGTGCGAGTGTGCTCGAGTGAATGGGTGCGAGTGTGTGTGAGTGTGTGCGAGTGAGTGTGTGCGAGTGTGTATGAGTGAGTGTGTGTGAGTGTGTGCGAGTTTGTGTGCGAGTGTGTGCGAGTGAGTGTGTGCGAATGTGTGCGAGTGAGTGTGTGCGAGTGTTTGCGAGTGTGTGTGCGAGTGTGTGTGCGAGTGTGTGTGTGAGTGTGTGCGTGCGAGTGTGTGCGAGTGTGTGTGAGTGTGTGTGCGAATGTGTGTGTGTGCGTGAGTGTGTGCGAGTGTGTGTGTGAGTGTGTAGGACTGTATGTGCGAGTGTGTATGAGTGTGTGTGCGAGTGTGTGTGCGAGTGTGTGCGTGCGAGTGTGCGCGAGTGTACGCGAGTGTGTGCGTTTGAGTGTGTGCGAGTGTGTGCGTGTGAGTTTGTGCGAGTGTGCTTGAGTGAGTGTGTGCGAGTGTGTGCGTGTGAGTTTGTGCGAGTGTGCTTGAGTGAGTGTGTGCGAGTGTGTGCGATTGTATGTGAGTGTGTGCGAGTGAGTGTGTGCGAGTGTGTATGAGTGAGTGTGTGTGAGTGTGTGCGTGTGTGTGAGTTTGTGTGCGAGTGTGTACGAGTGAGTGTGTGCGAATGTGTGCGAGTGTCTGCGAGTGTGTGTGTGCGTGCGAGTGTGTGCGTGCGAGTGTGTGCGAGTGTGTGCGTGCGAGTGTGTGAGTGTGTGTGCAAGTTTGTGTGCATGTGAGTGTGTGTGAGTGTGTATGAGTGTATGTGCGAGTGTGTGCGAGTGTGTGTGAGTGTGTATGTGTGTGTGTGCGAGTGTGTGCAAGTGTGTGCGAGTGAGTGTGTGCGAGTGTGTGCGAGAGTGTGCGAGTAAGTGCAAGTGTGTGTGTGCGATTGTGTATGAGTGTGTGCGAGTGTGTGTGCGAGTTTGTGCGAGTGTGTAAGTGTGTGCGTGCGAGTGCGTGCGAGTGAGTATGAGTGTGTGCAAATGTGTGCGAGAGTGTGCAAGCGTGGGCGTGCGAGTGTGTGCTAGTGTATTCGTGTGAGTGAGTGTGTGTGCGAGTGTTTGCGAGTGTGTGTGTGAGTGTGTAGGACTGTGTGTGCGAGTGTGTGTGCGAGTGTGTGCGAGTGTGTGTGCGAGTGTGTGTGCGAGTGTGTGCGATTGTGTGTGTGAGTGTGTAGGACTGTATGTGCGAGTGTGTGTGAGTGTGTATGAGTGTGTGTGCAAGTGTGTGCAAGTGTGTGCGAGTGTGCGCGAGTGTGTGCGAGTGTGTGTTTGCGAGTGTGTGCATGTGTGTGCGAGTGTGTGCGAGTGTGTGCAAGTGTGTGCGTGCGAGTGTGTGTGCGAGTGTGTGTGTGCGAGTGTGTGTGTGAGTGTGTAGGACTGTATGTGCGAGTGTGTGCGAGTGTGTATGAGTGTGTGTGCGAGTGTGTGTGCGAATGTGTGCGAGTGTGTGCGTGCGAGTGTGCGCGAGTGTACGCGAGTGTGTGCGTTTGAGTGTGTGCGAGTGTGTGCGTGTGAGTTTGTGCGAGTGTGCTTGAGTGAGTGTGTGCGAGTGTGTGCGATTGTATGTGAGTGTGTGCGAGTGTGTATGAGTGAGTGTGTGTGAGTGTGTGCGTGTGTGTGAGTTTGTGTGCGAGTGTGTACGAGTGAGTGTGTGCGAATGTGTGCGAGTGTCTGCGAGTGTGTGTGTGCGTGCGAGTGTGTGCGTGCGAGTGTGTGCGTGCGAGTGTGTGAGTGTGTGTGCAAGTTTGTGTGCATGTGAGTGTGTGTGAGTGTGTGCGAGAGTGTGCGAGTAAGTGCAAGTTTGTGTGTGCAATTGTGTATGAGTGTGTGCGAGTGTGTGTGCGAGTTTGTGCGAGTGTGTGCAAGTGTGTGCGTGCGAGTGTGTGTGCGAGTGTGTGTGTGGAAGTGTGTGCAAGTGTGTGCGAGTGAGTGTGTGCGAGTGTGTGTGCGAGTTTGTGCGAGTGTGTGCGTGTGAGTGCGTGCGAGAGCGTGCGAGTGTGTGTGAGTGTGTGCAAATGTGTGCGAGAGTGTGCAAGTGTGGGCGTGCGAGTGTGTGCTAGTGTGCGCGAGTGTGTGAGTGTGTGAGTGTGCGCGAGTGTATGCATGTGAGTGAGTGTGTGTGTGAGTGTGTGCGAGTTTTTGCGAGTGTGTGTGTGAGTGTGTAGGACTGTGTGTGCGAGTGTGTGTGTTCGAGTATGTTCGAGTGTGTGCACGTGTGTGCGAGTGTGTGCGTGTGTGTATGAGTGTGTGTGCGAGTGTGTGTGCGAGTGTGTGTGCGAGTGTGTGCCAGTGTGTGCCAGTGTGTATGATTGTGTGTGCAAGTGTGTGTGAGTGTGTGCGATTGTGTGTGTGAGTGTGTAGGACTGTATGTGCGAGTGTGTGTGAGTGTGTATGAGTGTGTGTGCAAGTGTGTGCAAGTGTGTGCGAGTGTGTGCGAGTGTGTGTGTGCGAGTGTGTGTGCGAGTGTGTGTGCGAGTGTGTGTGCGAGTGTGTGTGCGAGTGTGTGCGAGTGTGTGTGCGAGTGTGTGTGCGATTGTGTGTGTGAGTGTGTAGGACTGTATGTGCGAGTGTGTGTGAGTGTGTATGAGTGTGTGTGCAAGTGTGTGCAAGTGTGTGCGAGTGTGTTCAAGTGTGTGCAAGTGTGTGTGTGCGATTGTGTGTGAGTGTGTGTGCGAGTGTGTGTGAGTGTGTGCGAGTGTGTGTGTGAGTGTGTAGGACTGTATGTGCGAGTGTTTGCGAGTGTGTATGTGCTAGTGTGTTCGATTGTGTAAGAGTATGTGTGTGCGAGTGTGTGTGTGAGTGAGTGTGTGCGAGTGTGTGCGAGTGTGTGTGGGAGTGTGTGTGCGAGTGTGTGTGATTGTGTGTGAGTGTGTAGGACTGTATGTGCGAGTGTGTGTGCGAGTGTGTGTGATTGTGTGTGTGAGTGTGTAGGACTGTATGTGCGAGTGTGTGTGAGTGTGTATGAGTGTGTGTGCAAGTGTGTGCAAGTGCGTGTGAGTGTGCGCGAGTGTGTGCATGCGAGTGTGTGCGAGTGTGCTCGAGTGACTGGGTGTGAGTATGTGCGTGTGTGTGTGAGTGTGTGCGAGTGTGTATGAGTGAGTGTGTGTGAGTGTGTGCGTGTGTGCGAGTTTGTGTGCGAGTGTGTGCGAGTGAGTGTGTGCGAATGTGTGCAAATGTGTGCGAGTGTTTGCGAGTGTATGCGTGCGAGTGTGTGCGTGCGAGTGTGCGCGAGTGTGTGTGTGCGTGTGTGCGAGTGTGTGCGAGGGAGTGTGAGTGAGTGAGTGCAAGGGTGTGCGAGTGTGTGTGTGCGAGTGTGTGCGAGTGTATGCATGCGAGTGTGTGCGTGTGAGTGTGTGCGAGTGTATGTGCGAGTGTGTGCAAGTGTGTGCGAGGGAGTGTGAGTGAGTGAGTGCGAGTGTGTGCGAGTGTGTGCGAATGTGTGCGAGTGTGTGTGTTCGAGTGTGTGTGTGTGATTGTGTATGGTGTGTGCGAGTGTGTGTGCGAGTGTGTATGAGTGTGTGCGCGAGTGTGTGCGAGTGTGTGCGAGTGTGTGCGAGTATGTATGAGTGAGTGTGTGTGAGTGTGTGCGAGTTTGTGTGCTTGTGAGTGTGTGCGAATGTGTGCAAGTGTGTGCGAGTGTGTGTGTGAGTGTGTGTGCGAGTGTGCGTGCGAGTGTGTGTGAGTGTGTGCGAGTGTGTGTGAGTGTGTGCGAGTGTGTGTGCGAGTGTCTGTGCAAATGTACCCGAGTGTGCACGAGTGTGCACGAGTGAGTGGGTGCGAGTGTGTGTGGGAGTGTGTGTGCGAGTGTGTGTGCGAGTGTGTGTGATTGTGTGTGAGTGTGTAGGACTGTATGTGCGAGTGTGTATGCGAGTGTGTGTGATTGTGTGTGTGAGTGTGTAGGACTGTATGTGCGAGTGTGTGTGAGTGTGTATGAGTGTGTGTGCAAGTGTGTGCAAGTGCGTGTGAGTGTGCGCGAGTGTGTGCGTGCGAGTGTGTGCGAGTGTGCTCGAGTGACTGGATGTGAGTATGTGCGTGTGTGTGTGAGTGTGTGCGAGTGTGTATGAGTGAGTGTGTGTGAGTGTGTGCGTGTGTGCGAGTTTGTGTGCGAGTGTGTGCGAGTGAGTGTGTGCGAATGTGTGCAAATGTGTGCGAGTGTTTGCGAGTGTATGCGTGCGAGTGTGTGCGTGCGAGTGTGCGCGAGTGTGTGTGTGCGTGTGTGCGAGTGTGTGCGAGGGAGTGTGAGTGAGTGAGTGCGAGGGTGTGCGAGTGTGTGTGTGCGAGTGTGTGCGAGTGTATGCATGCGAGTGTGTGCGTGTGAGTGTGTGCGAGTGTATGTGCGAGTGTGTGCAAGTGTGTGCGAGGGAGTCTGAGTGAGTGAGTGCGAGTGTGTGCGAGTGTGTGCGAATGTGTGCGAGTGTGTGTGTTCGAGTGTGTGTGTGCGATTGTGTATGGTGTGTGCGAGTGTGTGTGCGAGTGTGTATGAGTGTGTGCGCGAGTGTGTGCGAGTGTGTGCGAGTATGTATGAGTGAGTGTGTGTGAGTGTGTGCGAGTTTGTGTGCTTGTGAGTGTGTGCGAATGTGTGCAAGTGTGTGCGAGTGTGTGTGTGAGTGTGTGTGCGAGTGTGCGTGCGAGTGTGTGTGAGTGTGTGCGAGTGTGTGTGAGTGTGTGTGAGTGTGTGTGCGAGTGTGTGTGCAAATGTACCCGAGTGTGCACGAGTGTGCACGAGTGAGTGGGTGCGAGTGTGTGCGAGTGTGTGCGTGTGAGTGTGTGCGAGCTTGTGCGAGTGTGTGAGTGTGTGTGCGAGAGTGTGTGCATGTGTGTGTGCGAGTGTGTGCGAGTGTGTATGAGTGTGTGTGCGAGTGTGTGCAAGTGTGTGCAAGTGTGTGGGTGCGAGTGTGTGCGAGTGTGTGTGAATGTGTGTTCGAGTGTGTGTGCGAGTGTGTGCAAGTGTGTTCGAGTGTGTGGGTGCGACTGTGTGCAAGTGTGTGCGAGTGTGTGTGAATGTGTGTTCGAGTGTGTGCGAGTGTGTGCGTGCGAGTGTGTGCGAGTGTGCTCGAGTGAATGGGTGCGAGTGTGTGTGAGTGCGTGCGAGTGAGTGTGTGCGAATGTGTGCGAGTGAGTGTGTGCGAGTGTTTGCGAGTGTGTGTGCGAGTGTGTGTGCGAGTGTGTGTGCGAGTGTGTGCGTGCGAGTGTGTGCAAGTGTGTGTGAGTGTGTGTGCGAATGTGTGTGTGTGCGTGAGTGTGTGCGAGTGTGTGTGTGAGTGTGTAGGACTGTATGTTCCAGTGTGTGCGAGTGTGTATGAGTGTGTGTGCGAGTGTGTGTGCGAATGTGTGCGAGTGTGTGCGTGCGAGTGTGCGCGAGTGTACGCGAGTGTGTGCGTTTGAGTGTGTGCGAGTGTGTGCGTGTGAGTTTGTGTGAGTGTGCTTGAGTGAGTGTGTGCGAGTGTGTGCGATTGTATGTGAGTGTGTGCGAGTGAGTGTGTGCGAGTGTGTATGAGTGAGTGTGTGTGAGTGTGTGCGTGTGTGTGAGTTTGTGTGCGAGTGTGTACGAGTGAGTGTGTGCGAATGTGTGCGAGTGTGTGTGTGCGTGCGAGTGTGTGCGTGCGAGTGTGTGCGTGCGAGTGTGTGCGTGCGAGTGTGTGAGTGTGTGTGCAAGTTTGTGTGCATGTGAGTGTGTGTGAGTGTGTATGAGTGTATGTGCGAGTGTGTGCGAGTGTGTGTGAGTGTGTATGTGTGTGCGTGCGAGTGTGTGCGAGTGTGCGCGAGTGTGTGCATGTGAGTGTGTGCGAGTGTGTGCGTGTGAGTTTGTGCGAGTGTGCTTGAGTGAGTGTGTGCGAGTGTGTGCGATTGTATGTGAGTGTGTGCGAGTGAGTGTGTGCGAGTGTGTGCGATTGTGTGTGTGAGTGTGTAGGACTGTATGTGCGAGTGTGTGTGAGTGTGTATGAGTATGTGTGCAAGTGTGTGCAAGTGTGTGCGAGTGTGTGCGAGTGTGTGCGTGTGAGTGTGTGTGCGAGTGTGTGTGTGTGAGTGTGTGCGAGTGTGTGTGTGCGAGTGTGTGCAAGTGTGTGCGAGTGAGTGTGTGCGAGTGTGTGTGCGAGTTTGTGAGAGTGTGTGAGTGTGTGCGTGCGAGTGCGTGCGAGAGAGTGCGAGTGAGTGTGAGTGTGTGCAAATGTGTGCGAGAGTGTGCAAGTGTGGGCGTGCTAGTGTGCGCGAGTGTGTGAGTGTGCGCGAGTGTATGCGTGTGAGTGAGTGTGTGTGTGCGAGTGTTTGCGAGTGTGTGTGTGAGTGTGTAGGACTGTGTGTGCGAGTGTGTGTGTTCGAGTGTGTTCGAGTGTGTGCGAGTGTGTGCGTGTGTGTACGAGTGTGTGTGCGAGTGTGTGCGAGTGTGTGTGCGAGTGTGTGAGTGTGTGCCAGTGTGTGCGTGCAAATGAATGCGAGTGTTTGCGAGTGTGCGAGAGTGTGTGCGTGTGTGTGCGAGTGTGTGCGAGTGTGTATGATTGTGTGTGCGAGTGTGTGCAAGTGTGTGCGAGTGTGTTCAAGTGTGTGCAAGTGTGTGTGTGCGATTGTGTGTGAGTGTGTGTGCGAGTGTGTGTGAGTGTGTGCGAGTGTGTGTGCGAGTGTGTGCCAGTGTGTGCCAGTGTGTATGATTGTGTGTGCAAGTGTGTGTGAGTGTGTGCGATTGTGTGTGTGAGTGTGTAGGACTGTATGTGCGAGTGTGTGTGAGTGTGTATGAGTGTGTGTGCAAGTGTGTGCAAGTGTGTGCGAGTGTGTGTGCGAGTGTGTGTGCGAGTGTGTGTGCGAGTGTGTGTGTGAGTGTGTGCGAGTGTGTGTGCGAGTGTGTGTGCGATTGTGTGTGTGAGTGTGTAGGACTGTATGTGCGAGTGTGTGTGAGTGTGTATGAGTGTGTGTGCAAGTGTGTGCGAGTGTGTGCGTGTGAGTTTGTGCGAGTGTGCTTGAGTGAGTGTGTGCGAGTGTGTGCGATTGTATGTGAGTGTGTGCGAGTGAGTGTGTGCGAGTGTGTATGAGTGAGTGTGTGTGAGTGTGTGCGTGTGTGTGAGTTTGTGTGCGAGTGTGTGCGAGTGAGTATGTGCGAATGTGTGCGAGTGTCTGCGAGTGTGTGTGTGCGTGCGAGTGTGTGCGTGCCAGTGTGTGCGTGCAAATGTGTGTGAGTGTGTGTGCAAGTTTGTGTGCATGTGAGTGTGTGCGAGTGTGTATGAGTGTATGTGCGAGTGTGTGCGAGTGTGTGTGAGTGTGTATGTGTGTGTGTGCGAGTGTGTGCAAGTGTGTGCGAGTGAGTGTGTGCGAGTGTGTGCGAGAGTGTGCGAGTGAGTGCAAGTGTGTGTGTGCGATTGTGTATGAGTGTGTGCGAGTGTGTGTGCGAGTTTGTGCGAGCGTGTGAGTGTGTGCGTGCGAGTGCGTGCGAGTGAGTGTGAGTGTGTGCAAATGTGTGCGAGAGTGTGCAAGTGTGGGCGTGCGAGTGTGTGCTAGTGTGCGCGAGTGTGTGAGTGTGTGCGAGTGTGCGCGAGTGTATTCGTGTGAGTGAGTGTGTGTGTGAGTGTGCACGAGTGTTTGCGAGTGTGTGTGTGAGTGTGTAGGACTGTGTGTGCGAGTGTGTGCGAGTGTTTGTGTTCGAGTGTGTTCGAGTGTGTGCACATGTGTGCGAGTGTGTGCGTGTGTGTATGAGTGTGTGTGCAAGTGTGTGCGAGTGTGTGTGCGAGTGTGTGTGAGTGTGTGCCAGTGTGTGCGTGCAAATGAATGCGAGTGTGCACGAGTGTGTGCGTGTGTGTAAGAGTGTGTGTGAGTGTGTGCAAGTGTGTGTGAGTGTGTTTGAGTGTGTGCAAGTGTGTGTGCGATTGTGTGTGAGTGTGTGTGCGAGTGTGCGTGAGTGTGTGCGAGTGTGTGTGCGAGTGTGTGTGTGTGTAGGACTGTATGTGCGAGTGTGTGCGAGTGTGTTCGAGTGTGTGTGAGTGTGTGCGAGTGTGTGTGCGAGATTGTGTGAGTGTGTGTGCGAGTTTGTGTGTGCGAGTGTGTTCAATTGTGTAAGAGTGAGTGTGTGCGAGTGTGTGTGTGCGAGTGTGTGTGCGAGTGTGTGCGAGTGTGTGTGCGAGTGTGTGTGCGAGTGTGTGCAATTGTGTGTGTGAGTGTGTAGGACTGTATGTGCGAGTGTGTGTGAGTGTGTATGAGTGTGTGTGCAAGTGTGTGCAAGTGTGTGCGAGTGTGTGTGTGTGAGTGTGCGCGAGTGTGTGCGAATGTGTGTTTGCGAGTGTGTGCATGTGTGTGCGAGTGTGTGCGAGTGTGTGCGAGTGTGTGCGTGTGAGTGTGTGTGCGAGTGTGTGTGTGTGAGTGTGTGCGAGTGTGTGTGTGCGAGTGTGTGCAAGTGTGTGCGAGTGAGTGTGTGCGAGTGTGTGTGCGAGTTTGTGAGAGTGTGTGAGTGTGTGCGTGCGAGTGCGTGCGAGAGAGTGCGAGTGAGTGTGAGTGTGTGCAAATGTGTGCGAGAGTGTGCAAGTGTGGGCGTGCTAGTGTGCGCGAGTGTGTGAGTGTGCGCGAGTGTATGCGTGTGAGTGAGTGTGTGTGTGCGAGTGTTTGCGAGTGTGTGTGTGAGTGTGTAGGACTGTGTGTGCGAGTGTGTGTGTTCGAGTGTGTTCGAGTGTGTGCGAGTGTGTGCGTGTGTGTACGAGTGTGTGTGCGAGTGTGTGCGAGTGTGTGTGCGAGTGTGTGAGTGTGTGCCAGTGTGTGCGTGCAAATGAATGCGAGTGTTTGCGAGTGTGCGAGAGTGTGTGCGTGTGTGTGCGAGTGTGTGCGAGTGTGTATGATTGTGTGTGCGAGTGTGTGCAAGTGTGTGCGAGTGTGTTCAAGTGTGTGCAAGTGTGTGTGTGCGATTGTGTGTGAGTGTGTGTGCGAGTGTGTGTGAGTGTGTGCGAGTGTGTGTGTGAGTGTGTAGGACTGTATGTGCGAGTGTTTGCGAGTGTGTATGTGCTAGTGTGTTCGATTGTGTAAGAGTATGTGTGTGCGAGTGTGTGTGTGAGTGAGTGTGTGCGAGTGTGTGCGAGTGTGTGTGGGAGTGTGTGCGAGTGTGTGTGCGAGTGTGTGTGATTGTGTGTGAGTGTGTAGGACTGTATGTGCGAGTGTGTGTGCGAGTGTGTGTGATTGTGTGTGTGAGTGTGTAGGACTGTATGTGCGAGTGTGTGTGAGTGTGTATGAGTGTGTGTGCAAGTGTGTGCAAGTGCGTGTGAGTGTGCGCGAGTGTGTGCGTGCGAGTGTGTGCGAGTGTGCTCGAGTGACTGGGTGTGAGTATGTGCGTGTGTGTGTGAGTGTGTGCGAGTGTGTATGAGTGAGTGTGTGTGAGTGTGTGCGTGTGTGCGAGTTTGTGTGCGAGTGTGTGCGAGTGAGTGTGTGCGAATGTGTGCAAATGTGTGCGAGTGTTTGCGAGTGTATGCGTGCGAGTGTGTGCGTGCGAGTGTGCGCGAGTGTGTGTGTGCATGTGTGCGAGTGTGTGCGAGGGAGTGTGAGTGAGTGAGTGCGAGGGTGTGCGAGTGTGTGTGTGCGAGTGTGTGCGAGTGTATGCATGCGAGTGTGAGCGTGTGAGTGTGTGCGAGTGTATGTGCGAGTGTGTGCAAGTGTGTGCGAGGGAGTGTGAGTGAGTGCGAGTGTGTGCGAGTGTGTGCGAATGTGTGCGAGTGTGTGTGTTCGAGTGTGTGTGTGCGATTGTGTATGGTGTGTGCGAGTGTGTGTGCGAGTGTGTATGAGTGTATGCGCGAGTGTGTGCGAGTGTGTGCGAGTGTGTGCGAGTATGTATGAGTGAGTATGTGTGAGTGTGTGCGAGTTTGTGTGCTTGTGAGTGTGTGCGAATGTGTGCAAGTGTGTGCGAGTGTGTGTGTGAGTGTGTGTGCGAGTGTGCGTGCGAGTGTGTGTGAGTGTGTGCGAGTGTGTGTGAGTGTGTGCGAGTGTGTGTGCGAGTGTGTGTGCAAATGTACCCGAGTGTGCACGAGTGTGCACGAGTGAGTGGGTGCGAGTGTGTGCGAGTGTGTGCGTGTGAGTGTGTGCGAGCTTGTGTGAGTGTGTGAGTGTGTGTGCGAGAGTGTGTGCATGTGTGTGTGCGAGTGTGTGCGAGTGTGTATGAGTGTGTGTGCGAGTGTGTGCAAGTGTGTGCAAGTGTGTGGGTGCGAGTGTGTGCAAGTGTGTGCGAGTGTGTGTGAATGTGTGTTCGAGTGTGTGTGAGTGTGTGTGCGAGTGTGTGCAAGTGTGTTCGAGTGTGTGGGTGCGACTGTGTGCAAGTGTGTGCGAGTGTGTGTGAATGTGTGTTCGAGTGTGTGCGAGTGTGTGCGTGCGAGTGTGTGCGAGTGTGCTCGAGTGAATGGGTGCGAGTGTGTGTGAGTGTGTGCGAGTGAGTGTGTGCGAGTGTGTATGAGTGAGTGTGTGTGAGTGTGTGCGAGTTTGTGTGCGAGTGTGTGCGAGTGAGTGTGTGCGAATGTGTGCGAGTGAGTGTGTGCGAGTGTTTGCGAGTGTGTGTGCGAGTGTGTGTGCGAGTGTGTGTGTGAGTGTGTGCGTGCGAGTGTGTGCGAGTGTGTGTGAGTGTGTGTGCGAATGTGTGTGTGTGCGTGAGTGTGTGCGAGTGTGTGTGTGAGTGTGTAGGACTGTATGTGCGAGTGTGTATGAGTGTGTGTGCGAGTGTGTGTGCGAGTGTGTGCGTGCGAGTGTGCGCGAGTGTACGCGAGTGTGTGCGTTTGAGTGTGTGCGAGTGTGTGCGTGTGAGTTTGTGCGAGTGTGCTTGAGTGAGTGTGTGCGAGTGTGTGCGTGTGAGTTTGTGCGAGTGTGCTTGAGTGAGTGTGTGCGAGTGTGTGCGATTGTATGTGAGTGTGTGCGAGTGAGTGTGTGCGTTTGTGTATGAGTGAGTGTGTGTGAGTGTGTGCGTGTGTGTGAGTTTGTGTGCGAGTGTGTACGAGTGAGTGTGTGCGAATGTGTGCGAGTGTCTGCGAGTGTGTGTGTGCGTGCGAGTGTGTGCGTGCGAGTGTGTGCGAGTGTGTGCGTGCGAGTGTGTGAGTGTGTGTGCAAGTTTGTGTGCATGTGAGTGTGTGTGAGTGTGTATGAGTGTATGTGCGAGTGTGTGCGAGTGTGTGTGAGTGTGTATGTGTGTGTGTGCGAGTGTGTGCAAGTGTGTGCGAGTGAGTGTGTGCGAGTGTGTGCGAGAGTGTGCGAGTAAGTGCAAGTGTGTGTGTGCGATTGTGTATGAGTGTGTGCGAGTGTGTGTTCGAGTTTGTGCGAGTGTGTAAGTGTGTGCGTGCGAGTGCGTGCGAGTGAGTATGAGTGTGTGCAAATGTGTGCGAGAGTGTGCAAGTGTGGGCGTGCGAGTGTGTGCTAGTGTATTCGTGTGAGTGAGTGTGTGTGCGAGTGTTTGCGAGTGTGTGTGTGAGTGTGTAGGACTGTGTGTGCGAGTGTGTGTGCGAGTGTGTGCGAGTGTGTGTGCGAGTGTGTGTGCGAGTGTGTGCGATTGTGTGTGTGAGTGTGTAGGACTGTATGTGCGAGTGTGTGTGAGTGTGTATGAGTGTGTGTGCAAGTGTGTGCAAGTGTGTGCGAGTGTGCGCGAGTGTGTGCGAGTGTGTGTTTGCGAGTGTGTGCATGTGTGTGCGAGTGTGTGCGAGTGTGTGCAAGTGTGTGCGTGCGAGTGTGTGTGCGAGTGTGTGTGTGCGAGTGTGTGTGTGAGTGTGTAGGACTGTATGTGCGAGTGTGTGCGAGTGTGTATGAGTGTGTGTGCGAGTGTGTGTGCGAATGTGTGCGAGTGTGTGCGTGCGAGTGTGCGCGAGTGTACGCGAGTGTGTGCGTTTGAGTGTGTGCGAGTGTGTGCGTGTGAGTTTGTGCGAGTGTGCTTGAGTGAGTGTGTGCGAGTGTGTGCGATTGTATGTGAGTGTGTGCGAGTGTGTATGAGTGAGTGTGTGTGAGTGTGTGCGTGTGTGTGAGTTTGTGTGCGAGTGTGTACGAGTGAGTGTGTGCGAATGTGTGCGAGTGTCTGCGAGTGTGTGTGTGCGTGCGAGTGTGTGCGTGCGAGTGTGTGCGTGCGAGTGTGTGAGTGTGTGTGCAAGTTTGTGTGCATGTGAGTGTGTGTGAGTGTGTATGAGTGTATGTGCGAGTGTGTGCGAGTGTGTGTGAGTGTGTATGTGTGTGTGTGCGAGTGTGTGCAAGTGTGTGCGAGTGAGTGTGTGCAAGTGTGTGCGAGAGTGTGCGAGTAAGTGCAAGTTTGTGTGTGCAATTGTGTATGAGTGTGTGCGAGTGTGTGTGCGAGTTTGTGCGAGTGTGTGCAAGTGTGTGCGTGCGAGTGTGTGTGCGAGTGTGTGTGTGCGAGTGTGTGCAAGTGTGTGCGAGTGAGTGTGTGCGAGTGTGTGTGCGAGTTTGTGCGAGTGTGTGCGTGTGAGTGCGTGCGAGAGCGTGCGAGTGTGTGTGAGTGTGTGCAAATGTGTGCGAGAGTGTGCAAGTGTGGGCGTGCGAGTGTGTGCTAGTGTGCGCGAGTGTGTGAGTGTGTGAGTGTGCGCGAGTGTATGCATGTGAGTGAGTGTGTGTGTGAGTGTGTGCGAGTTTTTGCGAGTGTGTGTGTGAGTGTGTAGGACTGTGTGTGCGAGTGTGTGTGTTCGAGTGTGTTCGAGTGTGTGCACGTGTGTGCGAGTGTGTGCGTGTGTGTATGAGTGTGTGTGCGAGTGTGTGTGCGAGTGTGTGTGCGAGTGTGTGCCAGTGTGTGCCAGTGTGTATGATTGTGTGTGCAAGTGTGTGTGAGTGTGTGCGATTGTGTGTGTGAGTGTGTAGGACTGTATGTGCGAGTGTGTGTGAGTGTGTATGAGTGTGTGTGCAAGTGTGTGCAAGTGTGTGCGAGTGTGTGCGAGTGTGTGTGTGCGAGTGTGTGTGCGAGTGTGTGTGCGAGTGTGTGTGCGAGTGTGTGTGCGAGTGTGTGCGAGTGTGTGTGCGAGTGTGTGTGCGATTGTGTGTGTGAGTGTGTAGGACTGTATGTGCGAGTGTGTGTGAGTGTGTATGAGTGTGTGTGCAAGTGTGTGCAAGTGTGTGCGAGTGTGTTCAAGTGTGTGCAAGTGTGTGTGTGCGATTGTGTGTGAGTGTGTGTGCGAGTGTGTGTGAGTGTGTGCGAGTGTGTGTGTGAGTGTGTAGGACTGTATGTGCGAGTGTTTGCGAGTGTGTATGTGCTAGTGTGTTCGATTGTGTAAGAGTATGTGTGTGCGAGTGTGTGTGTGAGTGAGTGTGTGCGAGTGTGTGCGAGTGTGTGTGGGAGTGTGTGTGCGAGTGTGTGTGCGAGTGTGTGTGATTGTGTGTGAGTGTGTAGGACTGTATGTGCGAGTGTGTGTGCGAGTGTGTGTGATTGTGTGTGTGAGTGTGTAGGACTGTATGTGCGAGTGTGTGTGAGTGTGTATGAGTGTGTGTGCAAGTGTGTGCAAGTGCGTGTGAGTGTGCGCGAGTGTGTGCATGCGAGTGTGTGCGAGTGTGCTCGAGTGACTGGGTGTGAGTATGTGCGTGTGTGTGTGAGTGTGTGCGAGTGTGTATGAGTGAGTGTGTGTGAGTGTGTGCGTGTGTGCGAGTTTGTGTGCGAGTGTGTGCGAGTGAGTGTGTGCGAATGTGTGCAAATGTGTGCGAGTGTTTGCGAGTGTATGCGTGCGAGTGTGTGCGTGCGAGTGTGCGCGAGTGTGTGTGTGCGTGTGTGCGAGTGTGTGCGAGGGAGTGTGAGTGAGTGAGTGCAAGGGTGTGCGAGTGTGTGTGTGCGAGTGTGTGCGAGTGTATGCATGCGAGTGTGTGCGTGTGAGTGTGTGCGAGTGTATGTGCGAGTGTGTGCAAGTGTGTGCGAGGGAGTGTGAGTGATTGAGTGCGAGTGTGTGCGAGTGTGTGCGAATGTGTGCGAGTGTGTGTGTTCGAGTGTGTGTGTGTGATTGTGTATGGTGTGTGCGAGTGTGTGTGCGAGTGTGTATGAGTGTGTGCGCGAGTGTGTGCGAGTGTGTGCGAGTGTGTGCGAGTATGTATGAGTGAGTGTGTGTGAGTGTGTGCGAGTTTGTGTGCTTGTGAGTGTGTGCGAATGTGTGCAAGTGTGTGCGAGTGTGTGTGTGAGTGTGTGTGCGAGTGTGCGTGCGAGTGTGTGTGAGTGTGTGCGAGTGTGTGTGAGTGTGTGCGAGTGTGTGTGCGAGTGTCTGTGCAAATGTACCCGAGTGTGCACGAGTGTGCACGAGTGAGTGGGTGCGAGTGTGTGTGGGAGTGTGTGTGCGAGTGTGTGTGCGAGTGTGTGTGATTGTGTGTGAGTGTGTAGGACTGTATGTGCGAGTGTGTATGCGAGTGTGTGTGATTGTGTGTGTGAGTGTGTAGGACTGTATGTGCGAGTGTGTGTGAGTGTGTATGAGTGTGTGTGCAAGTGTGTGCAAGTGCGTGTGAGTGTGCGCGAGTGTGTGCGTGCGAGTGTGTGCGAGTGTGCTCGAGTGACTGGATGTGAGTATGTGCGTGTGTGTGTGAGTGTGTGCGAGTGTGTATGAGTGAGTGTGTGTGAGTGTGTGCGTGTGTGCGAGTTTGTGTGCGAGTGTGTGCGAGTGAGTGTGTGCGAATGTGTGCAAATGTGTGCGAGTGTTTGCGAGTGTATGCGTGCGAGTGTGTGCGTGCGAGTGTGCGCGAGTGTGTGTGTGCGTGTGTGCCAGTGTGTGCGAGGGAGTGTGAGTGAGTGAGTGCGAGGGTGTGCGAGTGTGTGTGTGCGAGTGTGTGCGAGTGTATGCATGCGAGTGTGTGCGTGTGAGTGTGTGCGAGTGTATGTGCGAGTGTGTGCAAGTGTGTGCGAGGGAGTCTGAGTGAGTGAGTGCGAGTGTGTGCGAGTGTGTGCGAATGTGTGCGAGTGTGTGTGTTCGAGTGTGTGTGTGCGATTGTGTATGGTGTGTGCGAGTGTGTGTGCGAGTGTGTATGAGTGTGTGCGCGAGTGTGTGCGAGTGTGTGCGAGTATGTATGAGTGAGTGTGTGTGAGTGTGTGCGAGTTTGTGTGCTTGTGAGTGTGTGCGAATGTGTGCAAGTGTGTGCGAGTGTGTGTGTGAGTGTGTGTGCGAGTGTGCGTGCGAGTGTGTGTGAGTGTGTGCGAGTGTGTGTGAGTGTGTGTGAGTGTGTGTGCGAGTGTGTGTGCAAATGTACCCGAGTGTGCACGAGTGTGCACGAGTGAGTGGGTGCGAGTGTGTGCGAGTGTGTGCGTGTGAGTGTGTGCGAGCTTGTGCGAGTGTGTGAGTGTGTGTGCGAGAGTGTGTGCATGTGTGTGTGCGAGTGTGTGCGAGTGTGTATGAGTGTGTGTGCGAGTGTGTGCAAGTGTGTGCAAGTGTGTGGGTGCGAGTGTGTGCGAGTGTGTGTGAATGTGTGTTCGAGTGTGTGTGCGAGTGTGTGCAAGTGTGTTCGAGTGTGTGGGTGCGACTGTGTGCAAGTGTGTGCGAGTGTGTGTGAATGTGTGTTCGAGTGTGTGCGAGTGTGTGCGTGCGAGTGTGTGCGAGTGTGCTCGAGTGAATGGGTGCGAGTGTGTGTGAGTGTGTGCGAGTGAGTGTGTGCGAATGTGTGCGAGTGAGTGTGTGCGAGTGTTTGCGAGTGTGTGTGCGAGTGTGTGTGCGAGTGTGTGTGCGAGTGTGTGCGTGCGAGTGTGTGCAAGTGTGTGTGAGTGTGTGTGCGAATGTGTGTGTGTGCGTGAGTGTGTGCGAGTGTGTGTGTGAGTGTGTAGGACTGTATGTTCCAGTGTGTGCGAGTGTGTATGAGTGTGTGTGCGAGTGTGTGTGCGAATGTGTGCGAGTGTGTGCGTGCGAGTGTGCGCGAGTGTACGCGAGTGTGTGCGTTTGAGTGTGTGCGAGTGTGTGCGTGTGAGTTTGTGTGAGTGTGCTTGAGTGAGTGTGTGCGAGTGTGTGCGATTGTATGTGAGTGTGTGCGAGTGAGTGTGTGCGAGTGTGTATGAGTGAGTGTGTGTGAGTGTGTGCGTGTGTGTGAGTTTGTGTGCGAGTGTGTACGAGTGAGTGTGTGCGAATGTGTGCGAGTGTGTGTGTGCGTGCGAGTGTGTGCGTGCGAGTGTGTGCGTGCGAGTGTGTGCGTGCGAGTGTGTGAGTGTGTGTGCAAGTTTGTGTGCATGTGAGTGTGTGTGAGTGTGTATGAGTGTATGTGCGAGTGTGTGCGAGTGTGTGTGAGTGTGTATGTGTGTGCGTGCGAGTGTGTGCGAGTGTGCGCGAGTGTGTGCATGTGAGTGTGTGCGAGTGTGTGCGTGTGAGTTTGTGCGAGTGTGCTTGAGTGAGTGTGTGCGAGTGTGTGCGATTGTATGTGAGTGTGTGCGAGTGAGTGTGTGCGAGTGTGTGCGATTGTGTGTGTGAGTGTGTAGGACTGTATGTGCGAGTGTGTGTGAGTGTGTATGAGTATGTGTGCAAGTGTGTGCAAGTGTGTGCGAGTGTGTGCGAGTGTGTGCGTGTGAGTGTGTGTGCGAGTGTGTGTGTGTGAGTGTGTGCGAGTGTGTGTGTGCGAGTGTGTGCAAGTGTGTGCGAGTGAGTGTGTGCGAGTGTGTGTGCGAGTTTGTGAGAGTGTGTGAGTGTGTGCGTGCGAGTGCGTGCGAGAGAGTGCGAGTGAGTGTGAGTGTGTGCAAATGTGTGCGAGAGTGTGCAAGTGTGGGCGTGCTAGTGTGCGCGAGTGTGTGAGTGTGCGCGAGTGTATGCGTGTGAGTGAGTGTGTGTGTGCGAGTGTTTGCGAGTGTGTGTGTGAGTGTGTAGGACTGTGTGTGCGAGTGTGTGTGTTCGAGTGTGTTCGAGTGTGTGCGAGTGTGTGCGTGTGTGTACGAGTGTGTGTGCGAGTGTGTGCGAGTGTGTGTGCGAGTGTGTGAGTGTGTGCCAGTGTGTGCGTGCAAATGAATGCGAGTGTTTGCGAGTGTGCGAGAGTGTGTGCGTGTGTGTGCGAGTGTGTGCGAGTGTGTATGATTGTGTGTGCGAGTGTGTGCAAGTGTGTGCGAGTGTGTTCAAGTGTGTGCAAGTGTGTGTGTGCGATTGTGTGTGAGTGTGTGTGCGAGTGTGTGTGAGTGTGTGCGAGTGTGTGTGTGAGTGTGTAGGACTGTATGTGCGAGTGTTTGCGAGTGTGTATGTGCTAGTGTGTTCGATTGTGTAAGAGTATGTGTGTGCGAGTGTGTGTGTGAGTGAGTGTGTGCGAGTGTGTGCGAGTGTGTGTGGGAGTGTGTGCGAGTGTGTGTGCGAGTGTGTGTGATTGTGTGTGAGTGTGTAGGACTGTATGTGCGAGTGTGTGTGCGAGTGTGTGTGATTGTGTGTGTGAGTGTGTAGGACTGTATGTGCGAGTGTGTGTGAGTGTGTATGAGTGTGTGTGCAAGTGTGTGCAAGTGCGTGTGAGTGTGCGCGAGTGTGTGCGTGCGAGTGTGTGCGAGTGTGCTCGAGTGACTGGGTGTGAGTATGTGCGTGTGTGTGTGAGTGTGTGCGAGTGTGTATGAGTGAGTGTGTGTGAGTGTGTGCGTGTGTGCGAGTTTGTGTGCGAGTGTGTGCGAGTGAGTGTGTGCGAATGTGTGCAAATGTGTGCGAGTGTTTGCGAGTGTATGCGTGCGAGTGTGTGCGTGCGAGTGTGCGCGAGTGTGTGTGTGCGTGTGTGCGAGTGTGTGCGAGGGAGTGTGAGTGAGTGAGTGCGAGGGTGTGCGAGTGTGTGTGTGCGAGTGTGTGCGAGTGTATGCATGCGAGTGTGTGCGTGTGAGTGTGTGCGAGTGTATGTGCGAGTGTGTGCAAGTGTGTGCGAGGGAGTGTGAGTGAGTGCGAGTGTGTGCGAGTGTGTGCGAATGTGTGCGAGTGTGTGTGTTCGAGTGTGTGTGTGCGATTGTGTATGGTGTGTGCGAGTGTGTGTGCGAGTGTGTATGAGTGTATGCGCGAGTGTGTGCGAGTGTGTGCGAGTGTGTGCGAGTATGTATGAGTGAGTATGTGTGAGTGTGTGCGAGTTTGTGTGCTTGTGAGTGTGTGCGAATGTGTGCAAGTGTGTGCGAGTGTGTGTGTGAGTGTGTGTGCGAGTGTGCGTGCGAGTGTGTGTGAGTGTGTGCGAGTGTGTGTGAGTGTGTGCGAGTGTGTGTGCGAGTGTGTGTGCAAATGTACCCGAGTGTGCACGAGTGTGCACGAGTGAGTGGGTGCGAGTGTGTGCGAGTGTGTGCGTGTGAGTGTGTGCGAGCTTGTGTGAGTGTGTGAGTGTGTGTGCGAGAGTGTGTGCATGTGTGTGTGCGAGTGTGTGCGAGTGTGTATGAGTGTGTGTGCGAGTGTGTGCAAGTGTGTGCAAGTGTGTGGGTGCGAGTGTGTGCAAGTGTGTGCGAGTGTGTGTGAATGTGTGTTCGAGTGTGTGTGAGTGTGTGTGCGAGTGTGTGCAAGTGTGTTCGAGTGTGTGGGTGCGACTGTGTGCAAGTGTGTGCGAGTGTGTGTGAATGTGTGTTCGAGTGTGTGCGAGTGTGTGCGTGCGAGTGTGTGCGAGTGTGCTCGAGTGAATGGGTGCGAGTGTGTGTGAGTGTGTGCGATTGAGTGTGTGCGAGTGTGTATGAGTGAGTGTGTGTGAGTGTGTGCGAGTTTGTGTGCGAGTGTGTGCGAGTGAGTGTGTGCGAATGTGTGCGAGTGAGTGTGTGCGAGTGTTTGCGAGTGTGTGTGCGAGTGTGTGTGCGAGTGTGTGTGTGAGTGTGTGCGTGCGAGTGTGTGCGAGTGTGTGTGAGTGTGTGTGCGAATGTGTGTGTGTGCGTGAGTGTGTGCGAGTGTGTGTGTGAGTGTGTAGGACTGTATGTGCGAGTGTGTATGAGTGTGTGTGCGAGTGTGTGTGCGAGTGTGTGCGTGCGAGTGTGCGCGAGTGTACGCGAGTGTGTGCGTTTGAGTGTGTGCGAGTGTGTGCGTGTGAGTTTGTGCGAGTGTGCTTGAGTGAGTGTGTGCGAGTGTGTGCGTGTGAGTTTGTGCGAGTGTGCTTGAGTGAGTGTGTGCGAGTGTGTGCGATTGTATGTGAGTGTGTGCGAGTGAGTGTGTGCGAGTGTGTATGAGTGAGTGTGTGTGAGTGTGTGCGTGTGTGTGAGTTTGTGTGCGAGTGTGTACGAGTGAGTGTGTGCGAATGTGTGCGAGTGTCTGCGAGTGTGTGTGTGCGTGCGAGTGTGTGCGTGCGAGTGTGTGCGAGTGTGTGCGTGCGAGTGTGTGAGTGTGTGTGCAAGTTTGTGTGCATGTGAGTGTGTGTGAGTGTGTATGAGTGTATGTGCGAGTGTGTGCGAGTGTGTGTGAGTGTGTATGTGTGTGTGTGCGAGTGTGTGCAAGTGTGTGCGAGTGAGTGTGTGCGAGTGTGTGCGAGAGTGTGCGAGTAAGTGCAAGTGTGTGTGTGCGATTGTGTATGAGTGTGTGCGAGTGTGTGTGCGAGTTTGTGCGAGTGTGTAAGTGTGTGCGTGCGAGTGCGTGCGAGTGAGTGTGAGTGTGTGCAAATGTGTGCGAGAGTGTGCAAGTGTGGGCGTGCGAGTGTGTGCTAGTGTATTCGTGTGAGTGAGTGTGTGTGCGAGTGTTTGCGAGTGTGTGTGTGAGTGTGTAGGACTGTGTGTGCGAGTGTGTGTGCGAGTGTGTGCGAGTGTGTGTGCGAGTGTGTGTGCGAGTGTGTGCGATTGTGTGTGTGAGTGTGTAGGACTGTATGTGCGAGTGTGTGTGAGTGTGTATGAGTGTGTGTGCAAGTGTGTGCAAGTGTGTGCGAGTGTGCGCGAGTGTGTGCGAGTGTGTGTTTGCGAGTGTGTGCATGTGTGTGCGAGTGTGTGCGAGTGTGTGCAAGTGTGTGCGTGCGAGTGTGTGTGCGAGTGTGTGTGTGCGAGTGTGTGTGTGAGTGTGTAGGACTGTATGTGCGAGTGTGTGCGAGTGTGTATGAGTGTGTGTGCGAGTGTGTGTGCGAATGTGTGCGAGTGTGTGCGTGCGAGTGTGCGCGAGTGTACGCGAGTGTGTGCGTTTGAGTGTGTGCGAGTGTGTGCGTGTGAGTTTGTGCGAGTGTGCTTGAGTGAGTGTGTGCGAGTGTGTGCGATTGTATGTGAGTGTGTGCGAGTGTGTATGAGTGAGTGTGTGTGAGTGTGTGCGTGTGTGTGAGTTTGTGTGCGAGTGTGTACGAGTGAGTGTGTGCGAATGTGTGCGAGTGTCTGCGAGTGTGTGTGTGCGTGCGAGTGTGTGCGTGCGAGTGTGTGTGTGCGAGTGTGTGAGTGTGTGTGCAAGTTTGTGTGCATGTGAGTGTGTGTGAGTGTGTATGAGTGTATGTGCGAGTGTGTGCGAGTGTGTGTGAGTGTGTATGTGTGTGTGTGCGAGTGTGTGCAAGTGTGTACGAGTGAGTGTGTGCGAGTGTGTGCGAGAGTGTGCGAGTAAGTGCAAGTTTGTGTGTGCAATTGTGTATGAGTGTGTGCGAGTGTGTGTGCGAGTTTGTGCGAGTGTGTGCAAGTGTGTGCGTGCGAGTGTGTGTGCGAGTGTGTGTGTGCGAGTGTGTGCAAGTGTGTGCGAGTGAGTGTGTGCGAGTGTGTGTGCGAGTTTGTGCGAGTGTGTGCGTGTGAGTGCGTGCGAGAGCGTGCGAGTGTGTGTGAGTGTGTGCAAATGTGTGCGAGAGTGTGCAAGTGTGGGCGTGCGAGTGTGTGCTAGTGTGCGCGAGTGTGTGAGTGTGTGAGTGTGTGCGAGTGTATGCATGTGAGTGAGTGTGTGTGTGAGTGTGTGCGAGTTTTTGCGAGTGTATGTGTGAGTGTGTAGGACTGTGTGTGCGAGTGTGTGTGTTCGAGTGTGTTCGAGTGTGTGCACGTGTGTGCGAGTGTGTGCGTGTGTGTATGAGTGTGTGTGCGAGTGTGTGTGCGAGTGTGTGTGCGAGTGTGTGCCAGTGTGTGCCAGTGTGTATGATTGTGTGTGCAAGTGTGTGTGAGTGTGTGCGATTGTGTGTGTGAGTGTGTAGGACTGTATGTGCGAGTGTGTGTGAGTGTGTATGAGTGTGTGTGCAAGTGTGTGCAAGTGTGTGCGAGTGTGTGCGAGTGTGTGTGTGCGAGTGTGTGTGCGAGTGTGTGTGCGAGTGTGTGTGCGAGTGTGTGTGCGAGTGTGTGTGCGATTGTGTGTGTGAGTGTGTAGGACTGTATGTGCGAGTGTGTGTGAGTGTGTATGAGTGTGTGTGCAAGTGTGTGCAAGTGTGTGCGAGTGTGTTCAAGTGTGTGCAAGTGTGTGTGTGCGATTGTGTGTGAGTGTGTGTGCGAGTGTGTGTGAGTGTGTGCGAGTGTGTGTGTGAGTGTGTAGGACTGTATGTGCGAGTGTTTGCGAGTGTGTATGTGCTAGTGTGTTCGATTGTGTAAGAGTATGTGTGTGCGAGTGTGTGTGTGAGTGAGTGTGTGCGAGTGTGTGCGAGTGTGTGTGGGAGTGTGTGTGCGAGTGTGTGTGCGAGTGTGTGTGATTGTGTGTGAGTGTGTAGGACTGTATGTGCGAGTGTGTGTGCGAGTGTGTGTGATTGTGTGTGTGAGTGTGTAGGACTGTATGTGCGAGTGTGTGTGAGTGTGTATGAGTGTGCGTGCAAGTGTGTGCAAGTGCGTGTGAGTGTGCGCGAGTGTGTGCATGCGAGTGTGTGCGAGTGTGCTCGAGTGACTGGGTGTGAGTATGTGCGTGTGTGTGTGAGTGTGTGCGAGTGTGTATGAGTGAGTGTGTGTGAGTGTGTGCGTGTGTGCGAGTTTGTGTGCGAGTGTGTGCGAGTGAGTGTGTGCGAATGTGTGCAAATGTGTGCGAGTGTTTGCGAGTGTATGCGTGCGAGTGTGTGCGTGCGAGTGTGCGCGAGTGTGTGTGTGCGTGTGTGCGAGTGTGTGCGAGGGAGTGTGAGTGAGTGAGTGCAAGGGTGTGCGAGTGTGTGTGTGCGAGTGTGTGCGAGTGTATGCATGCGAGTGTGTGCGTGTGAGTGTGTGCGAGTGTATGTGCGAGTGTGTGCAAGTGTGTGCGAGGGAGTGTGAGTGAGTGAGTGCGAGTGTGTGCGAGTGTGTGCGAATGTGTGCGAGTGTGTGTGTTCGAGTGTGTGTGTGTGATTGTGTATGGTGTGTGCGAGTGTGTGTGCGAGTGTGTATGAGTGTGTGCGCGAGTGTGTGCGAGTGTGTGCGAGTGTGTGCGAGTATGTATGAGTGAGTGTGTGTGAGTGTGTGCGAGTTTGTGTGCTTGTGAGTGTGTGCGAATGTGTGCAAGTGTGTGCGAGTGTGTGTGTGAGTGTGTGTGCGAGTGTGCGTGCGAGTGTGTGTGAGTGTGTGCGAGTGTGTGTGAGTGTGTGCGAGTGTGTGTGCGAGTGTCTGTGCAAATGTACCCGAGTGTGCACGAGTGTGCACGAGTGAGTGGGTGCGAGTGTGTGTGGGAGTGTGTGTGCGAGTGTGTGTGCGAGTGTGTGTGATTGTGTGTGAGTGTGTAGGACTGTATGTGCGAGTGTGTATGCGAGTGTGTGTGATTGTGTGTGTGAGTGTGTAGGACTGTATGTGCGAGTGTGTGTGAGTGTGTATGAGTGTGTGTGCAAGTGTGTGCAAGTGCGTGTGAGTGTGCGCGAGTGTGTGCGTGCGAGTGTGTGCGAGTGTGCTCGAGTGACTGGATGTGAGTATGTGCGTGTGTGTGTGAGTGTGTGCGAGTGTGTATGAGTGAGTGTGTGTGAGTGTGTGCGTGTGTGCGAGTTTGTGTGCGAGTGTGTGCGAGTGAGTGTGTGCGAATGTGTGCAAATGTGTGCGAGTGTTTGCGAGTGTATGCGTGCGAGTGTGTGCGTGCGAGTGTGCGCGAGTGTGTGTGTGCGTGTGTGCGAGTGTGTGCGAGGGAGTGTGAGTGAGTGAGTGCGAGGGTGTGCGAGTGTGTGTGTGCGAGTGTGTGCGAGTGTATGCATGCGAGTGTGTGCGTGTGAGTGTGTGCGAGTGTATGTGCGAGTGTGTGCAAGTGTGTGCGAGGGAGTCTGAGTGAGTGAGTGCGAGTGTGTGCGAGTGTGTGCGAATGTGTGCGAGTGTGTGTGTTCGAGTGTGTATGTGCGATTGTGTATGGTGTGTGCGAGTGTGTGTGCGAGTGTGTATGAGTGTGTGCGCGAGTGTGTGCGAGTGTGTGCGAGTATGTATGAGTGAGTGTGTGTGAGTGTGTGCGAGTTTGTGTGCTTGTGAGTGTGTGCGAATGTGTGCAAGTGTGTGCGAGTGTGTGTGTGAGTGTGTGTGCGAGTGTGCGTGCGAGTGTGTGTGAGTGTGTGCGAGTGTGTGTGAGTGTGTGTGAGTGTGTGTGCGAGTGTGTGTGCAAATGTACCCGAGTGTGCACGAGTGTGCACGAGTGAGTGGGTGCGAGTGTGTGCGAGTGTGTGCGTGTGAGTGTGTGCGAGCTTGTGCGAGTGTGTGAGTGTGTGTGCGAGAGTGTGTGCATGTGTGTGTGCGAGTGTGTGCGAGTGTGTATGAGTGTGTGTGCGAGTGTGTGCAAGTGTGTGCAAGTGTGTGGGTGCGAGTGTGTGCGAGTGTGTGTGAATGTGTGTTCGAGTGTGTGTGCGAGTGTGTGCAAGTGTGTTCGAGTGTGTGGGTGCGACTGTGTGCAAGTGTGTGCGAGTGTGTGTGAATGTGTGTTCGAGTGTGTGCGAGTGTGTGCGTGCGAGTGTGTGCGAGTGTGCTCGAGTGAATGGGTGCGAGTGTGTGTGAGTGTGTGCGAGTGAGTGTGTGCGAATGTGTGCGAGTGAGTGTGTGCGAGTGTTTGCGAGTGTGTGTGCGAGTGTGTGTGCGAGTGTGTGTGCGAGTGTGTGCGTGCGAGTGTGTGCAAGTGTGTGTGAGTGTGTGTGCGAATGTGTGTGTGTGCGTGAGTGTGTGCGAGTGTGTGTGTGAGTGTGTAGGACTGTATGTGCGAGTGTGTGCGAGTGTGTATGAGTGTGTGTGCGAGTGTGTGTGCGAATGTGTGCGAGTGTGTGCGTGCGAGTGTGCGCGAGTGTACGCGAGTGTGTGCGTTTGAGTGTGTGCGAGTGTGTGCGTGTGAGTTTGTGTGAGTGTGCTTGAGTGAGTGTGTGCGAGTGTGTGCGATTGTATGTGAGTGTGTGCGAGTGAGTGTGTGCGAGTGTGTATGAGTGAGTGTGTGTGAGTGTGTGCGTGTGTGTGAGTTTGTGTGCGAGTGTGTACGAGTGAGTGTGTGCGAATGTGTGCGAGTGTGTGTGTGCGTGCGAGTGTGTGCGTGCGAGTGTGTGCGAGTGTGTGCGTGCGAGTGTGTGAGTGTGTGTGCAAGTTTGTGTGCATGTGAGTGTGTGTGAGTGTGTATGAGTGTATGTGCGAGTGTGTGCGAGTGTGTGTGAGTGTGTATGTGTGTGCGTGCGAGTGTGTGCGAGTGTGCGCGAGTGTGTGCATGTGAGTGTGTGCGAGTGTGTGCGTGTGAGTTTGTGCGAGTGTGCTTGAGTGAGTGTGTGCGAGTGTGTGCGATTGTATGTGAGTGTGTGCGAGTGAGTGTGTGCGAGTGTGTGCGATTGTGTGTGTGAGTGTGTAGGACTGTATGTGCGAGTGTGTGTGAGTGTGTATGAGTATGTGTGCAAGTGTGTGCAAGTGTGTGCGAGTGTGTGCGAGTGTGTGTGTGAGTGTGCGTGAGTGTGTGCGAGTGTGTGTTTGCGAGTGTGTGCATGTCTGTGCGAGTGTGTGCGAGTGTGTGCAAGTGTGTGCGTGCGAGTGTGTGTGCGAGTGTGTGTGTGCGAGTGTGTGTGAGAGTGTGTGCAAGTGTGTGCAAGTGAGTGTGTGCGAGTGTGTGTGCGAGTTTGTGCGAGTGTGTGCGTGCGAGTGCGTGCGAGAGCGTGCGAGTGAGTGTGAGTGTGTGCAAATGTGTGCGAGAGTGTGCAAGTGTGGGCGTGCGAGTGTGTGCTAGTGTGCGCGAGTGTGTGAGTGTGCGCGCGTGTATGCATGTGAGTGAGTGTGTGTGTGAGTGTGTGCGAGTGTTTGCGAGTGTGTGTGTGAGTGTGTAGGACTGTGTGTGCGAGTGTGTGTGTTCGAGTGTGTTCGAGTGTGTGCACGTGTGTGCGAGTGTGTGCGTGTGTGTATGAGTGTGTGTGCGAGTGTGTGCGAGTGTGTGTGCGAGTGTGTGTGCGAGTGTGTGCCAGTGTGTGCGAGTGTGTATGATTGTGTGTGCAAGTGTGTGTGAGTGTGTGCAAGTGTGTGCAAGTGTGTGTGTGCGATTGTGTGTGAGTGTGTGTGCGAATGTGCGTGAGTGTGTGCGAGTGTGTGTGTGTGAGTGTGTAGGACTGTATGTGCGAGTGTTTGCGAGTGTGTGCGAGTGTGTTCGAGTGTGTGTGAGTGTGTGTGAGTGTGTGCGAGTGTGTGTGCGAGTGTGTGTGTGCGAGTGTGTTCGATTGTGTAAGAGTGAGTGTGTGCGAGTGTGTGTGTGAGTGAGTGTGTGAGAGTGTGTGCGAGTGTGTGTGCGAGTGTGTGTGCGAGTGTGTGTGCGAGTGTGTGTGATTGTGTGTGTGAGTGTGTAGGACTGTATGTGCGAGTGTGTGTGATTGTGTGTGAGTGTGTAGGACTGTATGTGCGAGTGTGTGTGAGTGTGTATGAGTGTCTGTGCAAGTGTGTGCAAGTGCGTGTGAGTGTGTGCGTGCGAGTGTGTGCGAGTGTGCTCGAGTGACTGGGTGTGAGTATGTGCGAGTGTGTGTGAGTGTGTGCGAGTGTGTATGAGTGAGTGTGTGTGAGTGTGTGCGTGTGTGCGAGTTTGTGTGCGAGTGTGTGTGAGTGAGTTTGTGCGAATGTGTGCAAATGTGTACGAGTGTTTGCAAGTGTATGCGTGCGAGTGTGTGCGTGCGAGTGTGCGCGAGTGTGTGTGTGCGTGTGTGCGAGTGTGTGCGAGTGTGTGCAAGTGTGTGCGAGTGAGTGTGTGCGAGTGAGTGTGTGCGAGTGTGTGTGCGAGTGTGTGTGTGCGTGCGAGTGCGAGTGTGTGTGAGTGTGTGCGAGTGTGTGTTTGCGAGTGTGTGCAAGTGTGTGCGAGTGAGTGTGTGCGAGTGAGTGTGTGCGAGTGTGTGCATGCGAGTGTGTGCGTGCGAGTGTGTGCGAGTGTGTGTGAGTGTGTGCGAGTGTGTGTGTGCGAGTGAGTGCGAGTGTGTGCCAGTGTGTGCGTACGAGTGCGTGCAAATGAGTGTGAGTGTGTGCGAATGTGTGCGAGTGTGTGCGTGCGAGTGTGTGCGAGTGTGCGCGAGTGTGTGCATGTGAGTGTGTGCGAGTGTGTGCGTGTGAGTTTGTGCGAGTGTGCTTGAGTGAGTGTGTGCGAGTGTGTGCGATTGTATGTGAGTGTGTGCGAGTGAGTGTGTGCGAGTGTGTATGAGTGAGTGTGTGTGAGTGTGTGCGTGTGTGTGAGTTTGTGTGCGATTGTGTGCGACTGAGTATGTGTGAATGTGTGCGAGTGTCTGCGAGTGTGTGTGTGCGTGCGAGTGTGTGCGTGCGAGTGTGTGCGTGCAAATGTGTGTGAGTGTGTGTGCAAGTTTGTGTGCATGTGAGTGTGTGTGAGTGTGTAAGAGTGTATGTGCGAGTGTGTGCGAGTGTGTGCGAGTGTGTGTGCGAGTGTGTGTGAGTGTGTATGTGTGTGTGTGCGAGTGTGTGCAAGTGTGTGCGAGTGAGTGTGTGCGAGTGTGTGCGAGAGTGTGCGAGTGAGTGCAAGTGTGTGTGTGCGATTGTGTATGAGTGTGTGCGAGTGTGTGTGCGAGTTTGTGCGAGCGTGTGAGTGTGTGCATGCGAGTGTGTGCGAGTGAGTGTGAGTGTGTGCAAATGTGTGCGAGAGTGTGCAAGTGTGGGCGTGCGAGTGTGTGCTAGTGTGCGCGAGTGTGTGAGTGTGCTCGAGTGAATGGGTGCGATTGTGTGCGAGTGTGTGTGAGTGTGTGCGAGTGAGTGTGTGCGAGTGTGTATGAGTGAGTGTGTGTGAGTGTGTGCGAGTTTGTGTGCGAGTGTGTGCGAGTGAGTGTGTGCGAATGTGTGCGAGTGAGTGTGTGCGAGTGTTTGCGAGTGTGTGTGCGAGTGTGTGTGCGAGTGTGTGTGCGAGTGTGTGCGTGCGAGTGTGTGCAAGTGTGTGTGAGTGTGTGTGCGAATGTGTGTGTGTGCGTGAGTGTGTGCGAGTGTGTGTGTGAGTGTGTAGGACTGTATGTGCGAGTGTGTGCGAGTGTGTATGAGTGTGTGTGCGAGTGTGTGTGCGAGTGTGTGTGCGAGTGTGTGCGTGCGAGTGTGTGCAAGTGTGTGTGAGTGTGTGTGCGAATGTGTGTGTGTGCGTGAGTGTGTGCGAGTGTGTGTGTGAGTGTGTAGGACTGTATGTGCGAGTGTGTGCGAGTGTGTATGAGTGTGTGTGCGAGTGTGTGTGCGAATGTGTGCGAGTGTGTGCGTGCGAGTGTGCGCGAGTGTACGCGAGTGTGTGCGTTTGAGTGTGTGCGAGTGTGTGCGTGTGAGTTTGTGTGAGTGTGCTTGAGTGAGTGTGTGCGAGTGTGTGCGATTGTATGTGAGTGTGTGCGAGTGAGTGTGTGCGAGTGTGTATGAGTGAGTGTGTGTGAGTGTGTGCGTGTGTGTGAGTTTGTGTGCGAGTGTGTACGAGTGAGTGTGTGCGAATGTGTGCGAGTGTGTGTGTGCGTGCGAGTGTGTGCGTGCGAGTGTGTGCGAGTGTGTGCGTGCGAGTGTGTGAGTGTGTGTGCAAGTTTGTGTGCATGTGAGTGTGTGTGAGTGTGTATGAGTGTATGTGCGAGTGTGTGCGAGTGTGTGTGAGTGTGTATGTGTGTGTGTGCGAGTGTGTGCAAGTGTGTGCGAGTGAGTGTGTGCGAGAGTGTGCGAGTAAGTGCAAGTGTGTGTGTGCGATTGTGTATGAGTGTGTGCGAGAGTGTGTGCGAGTTTGTGCGAGTGTGTAAGTGTGTGCGTGCGAGTGCGTGCGAGTGAGTGTGAGTGTGTGCAAATGTGTGCGAGAGTGTGCAAGTGTGGGCGTGCGAGTGTGTGCTAGTGTGCGCGAGTGTGTGTGTGAGTGTGTAGGACTGTGTGTGCGAGTGTGTGCGAGTGTGTGTGCGAGTGTGTGTGCGAGTGTGTGTGCGAGTGTGTGCAATTGTGTGTGTGAGTGTGTAGGACTGTATGTGCGAGTGTGTGTGAGTGTGTATGAGTGTGTGTGCAAGTGTGTGCAAGTGTGTGTGAGTGTGTGCGAGTGTGTGTGTGCGAGTGTGTGTGCGAGTGTGTGCGAGTGTGTGTGCGAGTGTGTGCGAGTGTGTGTGCGAGTGTGTGCGATTGTGTGTGTGAGTGTGTAGGACTGTATGTGCGAGTGTGTGTGAGTGTGTATGAGTGTGTGTGCAAGTGTGTGCAAGTGTGTGCGAGTGTGTGCGAGTGTGTGTGTGTGAGTGTGCGCGAGTGTGTGCGAGTGTGTGTTTGCGAGTGTGTGCATGTGTGTGCGTGCGAGTGTGTGTGCGAGTGTGTGTGTGCAAGTGTGTGTGCGAGTGTGTGCAAGTGTGTGCGAGTGAGTGTGTGCGAGTGTGTGTGCGAGTTTGTGCGAGTGTGTGCGTGCGAGTGCGTGCGAGAGCGTGCGAGTGAGTGTGAGTGTGTGCAAATGTGTGCGAGAGTGTGCAAGTGTGGGCGTGCGAGTGTGTGCTAGTGTGCGCGAGTGTGTGAGTGTGTGAGTGTGCGCGAGTGTATGCATGTGAGTGAGTGTGTGTGTGAGTGTGTGCGAGTGTTTGCGAGTGTGTGTGTGAGTGTGTAGGACTGTGTGTGCGAGTGTGTGTGTTCGAGTGTGTTCGAGTGTGTGCACGTGTGTGCGAGTGTGTGCGTGTGTGTATGAGTGTGTGTGCGAGTGTGTGCGAGTGTGTGTGCGAGTGTGTGTGCGAGTGTGTGCCAGTGTGTGCGAGTGTGTATGATTGTGTGTGCAAGTGTGTGTGAGTGTGTGCGATTGTGTGTGTGAGTGTGTAGGACTGTATGTGCGAGTGTGTGTGAGTGTGTATGAGTGTGTGTGCAAGTGTGTGCGAGTGTGTGCGAGTGTGTGTGTGCGAGTGTGTGTGCGAGTGTGTGCGAGTGTGTGTGCAAGTGTGTGTGCGAGTGTGTGCGAGTGTGTGTGCGAGTGTGTGCGATTGTGTGTGTGAGTGTGTAGGACTGTATGTGCGAGTGTGTGTGAGTGTGTATGAGTGTGTGTGCAAGTGTGTGCAAGTGTGTGCGAGTGTGTGCGAGTGTGTGTGTGTGAGTGTGCGCGAGTGTGTGCGAGTGTGTGTTTGCGAGTGTGTGCATGTGTGTGCGAGTGTGTGCGAGTGTGTGCAAGTGTGTGCGTGCGAGTGTGTGTGCGAGTGTGTGTGTGCGAGTGTGTGTGTGAGTGTGTAGGACTGTATGTGCGAGTGTGTGCGAGTGTGTATGAGTGTGTGTGCGAGTGTGTGTGCGAATGTGTGCGAGTGTGTGCGTGCGAGTGTGCGCGAGTGTACGCGAGTGTGTGCGTTTGAGTGTGTGCGAGTGTGTGCGTGTGAATTTGTGCGAGTGTGCTTGAGTGAGTGTGTGCGAGTGTGCTCGAGTGACTGGATGTGAGTATGTGCGTGTGTGTGTGAGTGTGTGCGAGTGTGTATGAGTGAGTGTGTGTGAGTGTGTGCGTGTGTGCGAGTTTGTGTGCGAGTGTGTGCGAGTGAGTGTGTGCGAATGTGTGCAAATGTGTGCGAGTGTTTGCGAGTGTATGCGTGCGAGTGTGTGCGTGCGAGTGTGCGCGAGTGTGTGTGTGCGTGTGTGCGAGTGTGTGCGAGGGAGTGTGAGTGAGTGAGTGCGAGGGTGTGCGAGTGTGTGTGTGCGAGTGTGTGCGAGTGTATGCATGCGAGTGTGTGCGTGTGAGTGTGTGCGAGTGTATGTGCGAGTGTGTGCAAGTGTGTGCGAGGGAGTCTGAGTGAGTGAGTGCGAGTGTGTGCGAGTGTGTGCGAATGTGTGCGAGTGTGTGTGTTCGAGTGTGTATGTGCGATTGTGTATGGTGTGTGCGAGTGTGTGTGCGAGTGTGTATGAGTGTGTGCGCGAGTGTGTGCGAGTGTGTGCGAGTATGTATGAGTGAGTGTGTGTGAGTGTGTGCGAGTTTGTGTGCTTGTGAGTGTGTGCGAATGTGTGCAAGTGTGTGCGAGTGTGTGTGTGAGTGTGTGTGCGAGTGTGCGTGCGAGTGTGTGTGAGTGTGTGCGAGTGTGTGTGAGTGTGTGTGAGTGTGTGTGCGAGTGTGTGTGCAAATGTACCCGAGTGTGCACGAGTGTGCACGAGTGAGTGGGTGCGAGTGTGTGCGAGTGTGTGCGTGTGAGTGTGTGCGAGCTTGTGCGAGTGTGTGAGTGTGTGTGCGAGAGTGTGTGCATGTGTGTGTGCGAGTGTGTGCGAGTGTGTATGAGTGTGTGTGCGAGTGTGTGCAAGTGTGTGCAAGTGTGTGGGTGCGAGTGTGTGCGAGTGTGTGTGAATGTGTGTTCGAGTGTGTGTGCGAGTGTGTGCAAGTGTGTTCGAGTGTGTGGGTGCGACTGTGTGCAAGTGTGTGCGAGTGTGTGTGAATGTGTGTTCGAGTGTGTGCGAGTGTGTGCGTGCGAGTGTGTGCGAGTGTGCTCGAGTGAATGGGTGCGAGTGTGTGTGAGTGTGTGCGAGTGAGTGTGTGCGAATGTGTGCGAGTGAGTGTGTGCGAGTGTTTGCGAGTGTGTGTGCGAGTGTGTGTGCGAGTGTGTGTGCGAGTGTGTGCGTGCGAGTGTGTGCAAGTGTGTGTGAGTGTGTGTGCGAATGTGTGTGTGTGCGTGAGTGTGTGCGAGTGTGTGTGTGAGTGTGTAGGACTGTATGTGCGAGTGTGTGCGAGTGTGTATGAGTGTGTGTGCGAGTGTGTGTGCGAATGTGTGCGAGTGTGTGCGTGCGAGTGTGCGCGAGTGTACGCGAGTGTGTGCGTTTGAGTGTGTGCGAGTGTGTGCGTGTGAGTTTGTGTGAGTGTGCTTGAGTGAGTGTGTGCGAGTGTGTGCGATTGTATGTGAGTGTGTGCGAGTGAGTGTGTGCGAGTGTGTATGAGTGAGTGTGTGTGAGTGTGTGCGTGTGTGTGAGTTTGTGTGCGAGTGTGTACGAGTGAGTGTGTGCGAATGTGTGCGAGTGTGTGTGTGCGTGCGAGTGTGTGCGTGCGAGTGTGTGCGAGTGTGTGCGTGCGAGTGTGTGAGTGTGTGTGCAAGTTTGTGTGCATGTGAGTGTGTGTGAGTGTGTATGAGTGTATGTGCGAGTGTGTGCGAGTGTGTGTGAGTGTGTATGTGTGTGCGTGCGAGTGTGTGCGAGTGTGCGCGAGTGTGTGCATGTGAGTGTGTGCGAGTGTGTGCGTGTGAGTTTGTGCGAGTGTGCTTGAGTGAGTGTGTGCGAGTGTGTGCGATTGTATGTGAGTGTGTGCGAGTGAGTGTGTGCGAGTGTGTGCGATTGTGTGTGTGAGTGTGTAGGACTGTATGTGCGAGTGTGTGTGAGTGTGTATGAGTATGTGTGCAAGTGTGTGCAAGTGTGTGCGAGTGTGTGCGAGTGTGTGTGTGAGTGTGCGTGAGTGTGTGCGAGTGTGTGTTTGCGAGTGTGTGCATGTCTGTGCGAGTGTGTGCGAGTGTGTGCAAGTGTGTGCGTGCGAGTGTGTGTGCGAGTGTGTGTGTGCGAGTGTGTGTGAGAGTGTGTGCAAGTGTGTGCAAGTGAGTGTGTGCGAGTGTGTGTGCGAGTTTGTGCGAGTGTGTGCGTGCGAGTGCGTGCGAGAGCGTGCGAGTGAGTGTGAGTGTGTGCAAATGTGTGCGAGAGTGTGCAAGTGTGGGCGTGCGAGTGTGTGCTAGTGTGCGCGAGTGTGTGAGTGTGCGCGCGTGTATGCATGTGAGTGAGTGTGTGTGTGAGTGTGTGCGAGTGTTTGCGAGTGTGTGTGTGAGTGTGTAGGACTGTGTGTGCGAGTGTGTGTGTTCGAGTGTGTTCGAGTGTGTGCACGTGTGTGCGAGTGTGTGCGTGTGTGTATGAGTGTGTGTGCGAGTGTGTGCGAGTGTGTGTGCGAGTGTGTGTGCGAGTGTGTGCCAGTGTGTGCGAGTGTGTATGATTGTGTGTGCAAGTGTGTGTGAGTGTGTGCAAGTGTGTGCAAGTGTGTGTGTGCGATTGTGTGTGAGTGTGTGTGCGAATGTGCGTGAGTGTGTGCGAGTGTGTGTGTGTGAGTGTGTAGGACTGTATGTGCGAGTGTTTGCGAGTGTGTGCGAGTGTGTTCGAGTGTGTGTGAGTGTGTGTGAGTGTGTGCGAGTGTGTGTGCGAGTGTGTGTGTGCGAGTGTGTTCGATTGTGTAAGAGTGAGTGTGTGCGAGTGTGTGTGTGAGTGAGTGTGTGAGAGTGTGTGCGAGTGTGTGTGCGAGTGTGTGTGCGAGTGTGTGTGCGAGTGTGTGTGATTGTGTGTGTGAGTGTGTAGGACTGTATGTGCGAGTGTGTGTGATTGTGTGTGAGTGTGTAGGACTGTATGTGCGAGTGTGTGTGAGTGTGTATGAGTGTCTGTGCAAGTGTGTGCAAGTGCGTGTGAGTGTGTGCGTGCGAGTGTGTGCGAGTGTGCTCGAGTGACTGGGTGTGAGTATGTGCGAGTGTGTGTGAGTGTGTGCGAGTGTGTATGAGTGAGTGTGTGTGAGTGTGTGCGTGTGTGCGAGTTTGTGTGCGAGTGTGTGTGAGTGAGTTTGTGCGAATGTGTGCAAATGTGTACGAGTGTTTGCAAGTGTATGCGTGCGAGTGTGTGCGTGCGAGTGTGCGCGAGTGTGTGTGTGCGTGTGTGCGAGTGTGTGCGAGTGTGTGCAAGTGTGTGCGAGTGAGTGTGTGCGAGTGAGTGTGTGCGAGTGTGTGTGCGAGTGTGTGTGTGCGTGCGAGTGCGAGTGTGTGTGAGTGTGTGCGAGTGTGTGTTTGCGAGTGTGTGCAAGTGTGTGCGAGTGAGTGTGTGCGAGTGAGTGTGTGCGAGTGTGTGCATGCGAGTGTGTGCGTGCGAGTGTGTGCGAGTGTGTGTGAGTGTGTGCGAGTGTGTGTGTGCGAGTGAGTGCGAGTGTGTGCCAGTGTGTGCGTACGAGTGCGTGCAAATGAGTGTGAGTGTGTGCGAATGTGTGCGAGTGTGTGCGTGCGAGTGTGTGCGAGTGTGCGCGAGTGTGTGCATGTGAGTGTGTGCGAGTGTGTGCGTGTGAGTTTGTGCGAGTGTGCTTGAGTGAGTGTGTGCGAGTGTGTGCGATTGTATGTGAGTGTGTGCGAGTGAGTGTGTGCGAGTGTGTATGAGTGAGTGTGTGTGAGTGTGTGCGTGTGTGTGAGTTTGTGTGCGATTGTGTGCGACTGAGTATGTGTGAATGTGTGCGAGTGTCTGCGAGTGTGTGTGTGCGTGCGAGTGTGTGCGTGCGAGTGTGTGCGTGCAAATGTGTGTGAGTGTGTGTGCAAGTTTGTGTGCATGTGAGTGTGTGTGAGTGTGTAAGAGTGTATGTGCGAGTGTGTGCGAGTGTGTGCGAGTGTGTGTGCGAGTGTGTGTGAGTGTGTATGTGTGTGTGTGCGAGTGTGTGCAAGTGTGTGCGAGTGAGTGTGTGCGAGTGTGTGCGAGAGTGTGCGAGTGAGTGCAAGTGTGTGTGTGCGATTGTGTATGAGTGTGTGCGAGTGTGTGTGCGAGTTTGTGCGAGCGTGTGAGTGTGTGCATGCGAGTGTGTGCGAGTGAGTGTGAGTGTGTGCAAATGTGTGCGAGAGTGTGCAAGTGTGGGCGTGCGAGTGTGTGCTAGTGTGCGCGAGTGTGTGAGTGTGCTCGAGTGAATGGGTGCGATTGTGTGCGAGTGTGTGTGAGTGTGTGCGAGTGAGTGTGTGCGAGTGTGTATGAGTGAGTGTGTGTGAGTGTGTGCGAGTTTGTGTGCGAGTGTGTGCGAGTGAGTGTGTGCGAATGTGTGCGAGTGAGTGTGTGCGAGTGTTTGCGAGTGTGTGTGCGAGTGTGTGTGCGAGTGTGTGTGCGAGTGTGTGCGTGCGAGTGTGTGCAAGTGTGTGTGAGTGTGTGTGCGAATGTGTGTGTGTGCGTGAGTGTGTGCGAGTGTGTGTGTGAGTGTGTAGGACTGTATGTGCGAGTGTGTGCGAGTGTGTATGAGTGTGTGTGCGAGTGTGTGTGCGAGTGTGTGTGCGAGTGTGTGCGTGCGAGTGTGTGCAAGTGTGTGTGAGTGTGTGTGCGAATGTGTGTGTGTGCGTGAGTGTGTGCGAGTGTGTGTGTGAGTGTGTAGGACTGTATGTGCGAGTGTGTGCGAGTGTGTATGAGTGTGTGTGCGAGTGTGTGTGCGAATGTGTGCGAGTGTGTGCGTGCGAGTGTGCGCGAGTGTACGCGAGTGTGTGCGTTTGAGTGTGTGCGAGTGTGTGCGTGTGAGTTTGTGTGAGTGTGCTTGAGTGAGTGTGTGCGAGTGTGTGCGATTGTATGTGAGTGTGTGCGAGTGAGTGTGTGCGAGTGTGTATGAGTGAGTGTGTGTGAGTGTGTGCGTGTGTGTGAGTTTGTGTGCGAGTGTGTACGAGTGAGTGTGTGCGAATGTGTGCGAGTGTGTGTGTGCGTGCGAGTGTGTGCGTGCGAGTGTGTGCGAGTGTGTGCGTGCGAGTGTGTGAGTGTGTGTGCAAGTTTGTGTGCATGTGAGTGTGTGTGAGTGTGTATGAGTGTATGTGCGAGTGTGTGCGAGTGTGTGTGAGTGTGTATGTGTGTGTGTGCGAGTGTGTGCAAGTGTGTGCGAGTGAGTGTGTGCGAGAGTGTGCGAGTAAGTGCAAGTGTGTGTGTGCGATTGTGTATGAGTGTGTGCGAGAGTGTGTGCGAGTTTGTGCGAGTGTGTAAGTGTGTGCGTGCGAGTGCGTGCGAGTGAGTGTGAGTGTGTGCAAATGTGTGCGAGAGTGTGCAAGTGTGGGCGTGCGAGTGTGTGCTAGTGTGCGCGAGTGTGTGTGTGAGTGTGTAGGACTGTGTGTGCGAGTGTGTGCGAGTGTGTGTGCGAGTGTGTGTGCGAGTGTGTGTGCGAGTGTGTGCAATTGTGTGTGTGAGTGTGTAGGACTGTATGTGCGAGTGTGTGTGAGTGTGTATGAGTGTGTGTGCAAGTGTGTGCAAGTGTGTGTGAGTGTGTGCGAGTGTGTGTGTGCGAGTGTGTGTGCGAGTGTGTGCGAGTGTGTGTGCGAGTGTGTGCGAGTGTGTGTGCGAGTGTGTGCGATTGTGTGTGTGAGTGTGTAGGACTGTATGTGCGAGTGTGTGTGAGTGTGTATGAGTGTGTGTGCAAGTGTGTGCAAGTGTGTGCGAGTGTGTGCGAGTGTGTGTGTGTGAGTGTGCGCGAGTGTGTGCGAGTGTGTGTTTGCGAGTGTGTGCATGTGTGTGCGTGCGAGTGTGTGTGCGAGTGTGTGTGTGCAAGTGTGTGTGCGAGTGTGTGCAAGTGTGTGCGAGTGAGTGTGTGCGAGTGTGTGTGCGAGTTTGTGCGAGTGTGTGCGTGCGAGTGCGTGCGAGAGCGTGCGAGTGAGTGTGAGTGTGTGCAAATGTGTGCGAGAGTGTGCAAGTGTGGGCGTGCGAGTGTGTGCTAGTGTGCGCGAGTGTGTGAGTGTGTGAGTGTGCGCGAGTGTATGCATGTGAGTGAGTGTGTGTGTGAGTGTGTGCGAGTGTTTGCGAGTGTGTGTGTGAGTGTGTAGGACTGTGTGTGCGAGTGTGTGTGTTCGAGTGTGTTCGAGTGTGTGCACGTGTGTGCGAGTGTGTGCGTGTGTGTATGAGTGTGTGTGCGAGTGTGTGCGAGTGTGTGTGCGAGTGTGTGTGCGAGTGTGTGCCAGTGTGTGCGAGTGTGTATGATTGTGTGTGCAAGTGTGTGTGAGTGTGTGCGATTGTGTGTGTGAGTGTGTAGGACTGTATGTGCGAGTGTGTGTGAGTGTGTATGAGTGTGTGTGCAAGTGTGTGCGAGTGTGTGCGAGTGTGTGTGTGCGAGTGTGTGTGCGAGTGTGTGCGAGTGTGTGTGCAAGTGTGTGTGCGAGTGTGTGCGAGTGTGTGTGCGAGTGTGTGCGATTGTGTGTGTGAGTGTGTAGGACTGTATGTGCGAGTGTGTGTGAGTGTGTATGAGTGTGTGTGCAAGTGTGTGCAAGTGTGTGCGAGTGTGTGCGAGTGTGTGTGTGTGAGTGTGCGCGAGTGTGTGCGAGTGTGTGTTTGCGAGTGTGTGCATGTGTGTGCGAGTGTGTGCGAGTGTGTGCAAGTGTGTGCGTGCGAGTGTGTGTGCGAGTGTGTGTGTGCGAGTGTGTGTGTGAGTGTGTAGGACTGTATGTGCGAGTGTGTGCGAGTGTGTATGAGTGTGTGTGCGAGTGTGTGTGCGAATGTGTGCGAGTGTGTGCGTGCGAGTGTGCGCGAGTGTACGCGAGTGTGTGCGTTTGAGTGTGTGCGAGTGTGTGCGTGTGAATTTGTGCGAGTGTGCTTGAGTGAGTGTGTGCGAGTGTGTGCGATTGTATGTGAGTGTGTGCGAGTGAGTGTGTGCGAGTGTGTATGAGTGAGTGTGTGTGAGTGTGTGCGTGTGTGTGAGTTTGTGTGCGAGTGTGTACGAGTGAGTGTGTGCGAATGTGTGCGAGTGTCTGCGAGTGTGTGTGTGCGTGCGAGTGTGTGCGTGCGAGTGTGTGCGAGTGTGTGCGTGCGAGTGTGTGAGTGTGTGTGCAAGTTTGTGTGCATGTGAGTGTGTGTGAGTGTGTATGAGTGTATGTGCGAGTGTGTGCGAGTGTGTGTGAGTGTGTATGTGTGTGTGTGCGAGTGTGTGCGAGTGAGTGTGTGCGAGTGTGTGCGAGAGTGTGCGAGTAAGTGCAAGTGTGTGTGTGCGATTGTGCATGAGTGTGTGCGAGTGTGTGTGCGAGTTTGTGCGAGTGTGTGCAAGTGTGTGCGTGCGAGTGTGTGTGCGAGTGTGTGTGTGCGAGTGTGTGTGCGAGTGTGTGCAAGTGTGTGCGAGTGAGTGTGTGCGAGTGTGTGTGCGAGTTTGTGCGAGTGTGTGCGTGCGAGTGCATGCGAGAGCGTGCGAGTGTGTGTGAGTGTGTGCAAATGTGTGCGAGAGTGTGCAAGTGTGGGCGTGAGAGTGTGTGCTAGTGTGCGCGAGTGCGTGAGTGTGTGAGTGTGCGCGAGTGTATGCATGTGAGTGAGTGTGTGTGTGAGTGTGTGCGAGTGTTTGCGAGTGTGTGTGTGAGTGTGTAGGACTGTGTGTGCGAGTGTGTGTGTTCGAGTGTGTTCGAGTGTGTGCACGTGTGTGCGAGTGTGTGCGTGTGTGTATGAGTGTGTGTGCGAGTGTGTGTGCGAGTGTGTGTGCGAGTGTGTGCCAGTGTGTGCCAGTGTGTATGATTGTGTGTGCAAGTGTGTGTGAGTGTGTGCGATTGTGTGTGTGAGTGTGTAGGACTGTATGTGCGAGTGTGTGTGAGTGTGTATGAGTGTGTGTGCAAGTGTGTGCAAGTGTGTGCGAGTGTGTGCGAGTGTGTGCGAGTGTGTGTGTGCGAGTGTGTGTGCGAGTGTGTGCGAGTGTGTGTGCGAGTGTGTGTGCGAGTGTGTGTGCGAGTGTGTGCGAGTGTGTGTGCGAGTGTGTGCGATTGTGTGTGTGAGTGTGTAGGACTGTATGTGCGAGTGTGTGTGAGTGTGTATGAGTGTGTGTGCAAGTGTGTGCAAGTGTGTGTGTGAGTGTGCGCGAGTGTGTGCGAGTGTGTGTTTGCGAGTGTGTGCATGTGTGTGCGAGTGTGTGCGAGTGTGTGCAAGTGTGTGCGTGCGAGTGTGTGTGCGAGTGTGTGTGTGCGAGTGTGTGTGCGAGTGTGTGCAAGTGTGTGCGAGTGAGTGTGTGCGAGTGTGTGTGCGAGTTTGTGTGAGTGTGTGCGTGCGAGAGCGTGCGAGTGAGTGTGAGTGTGCAAATGTGTGCGAGAGTGTGCAAGTGTGGGCGTGCGAGTGTGTGCTAGTGTGCGCGAGTGTGTGAGTGTGTGAGTGTGCGCGAGTGTATGCATGTGAGTGAGTGTGTGTGTGAGTGTGTGCGAGTGTTTGCGAGTGTGTGTGTGAGTGTGTAGGACTGTGTGTGCGAGTGTGTGTGTTCGAGTGTGTTCGAGTGTGTGCACGTGTGTGCGAGTGTGTGCGTGTGTGTATGAGTGTGTGTGCGAGTGTGTGCGAGTGTGTGTGCGAGTGTGTGCCAGTGTGTGCGAGTGTGTATGATTGTGTGTGCAAGTGTGTGTGAGTGTGTGCGAGTGTGTTCAAGTGTGTGCAAGTGTGTGTGTGCGATTGTGTGTGAGTGTGTGTGCGAGTGTGCGTGAGTGTGTGCGAGTGTGTGTGTGTGAGTGTGTAGGACTGTATGTGCGAGTGTTTGCGAGTGTGTGCGAGTGTGTTTGAGTGTGTGTGAGTGTGTGCGAGTGTGTGCGAGTGTGTGTGCGAGTGTGTGTGTGCGAGTGTGTTCGATTGTGTAAGAGTGAGTGTGTGCGAGTGTGTGTGAGTGAGTGTGTGCGAGTGTGTGTGCGAGTGTGTGTGCGAGTGTGTGTGCGAGTGTGTGTGATTGTGTGTGTGAGTGTGTAGGACTGTATGTGCGAGTGTGTGTGATTGTGTGTGAGTGTGTAGGACTGTATGTGCGAGTGTGTGTGAGTGTGTATGAGTGTCTGTGCAAGTGTGTGCAAGTGCGTGTGAGTGTGTGCGTGCGAGTGTGTGCGAGTGTGCTCGAGTGACTGGGTGTGAGTATGTGCGAGTGTGTGTGAGTGTGTGCGAGTGTGTATGAGTGAGTGTGTGTGAGTGTGTGCGTGTGTGCGAGTTTGTGTGCGAGTGTGTGCGAGTGAGTGTGTGCGAATGTGTGCAAATGTGTACGAGTGTTTGCAAGTGTATGCGTGCGAGTGTGTGCGTGCGAGTGTGCGCGAGTGTGTGTGTGCGTGTGTGCGAGTGTGTGCGAGTGTGTGCAAGTGTGTGCGAGTGAGTGTGTGCGAGTGAGTGTGTGCGATTGTGTGTGCGAGTGTGTGTGTGCGTGCGAGTGCGAGTGTGTGTGAGTGTGTGCGAGTGTGTGTTTGCGAGTGTGTGCATGTGTGTGCGAGTGTGTGCGAGTGTGTGCAAGTGTGTGCGTGCGAGTGTGTGTGCGAGTGTGTGTGTGCGAGTGTGTGTGCGAGTGTGTGCAAGTGTGTGCGAGTGAGTGTGTGCGAGTGTGTGTGCGAGTTTGTGCGAGTGTGTGCGTGCGAGAGCGTGCGAGTGAGTGTGAGTGTGTGCAAATGTGTGCGAGAGTGTGCAAGTGTGGGCGTGCGAGTGTGTGCTAGTGTGCGCGAGTGTGTGAGTGTGTGAGTGTGCGCGAGTGTATGCATGTGAGTGAGTGTGTGTGTGAGTGTGTGCGAGTGTTTGCGAGTGTGTGTGTGAGTGTGTAGGACTGTGTGTGCGAGTGTGTGTGTTCGAGTGTGTTCGAGTGTGTGCACGTGTGTGCGAGTGTGTGCGTGTGTGTATGAGTGTGTGTGCGAGTGTGTGCGAGTGTGTGTGCGAGTGTGTGCCAGTGTGTGCGAGTGTGTATGATTGTGTGTGCAAGTGTGTGTGAGTGTGTGCGAGTGTGTTCAAGTGTGTGCAAGTGTGTGTGTGCGATTGTGTGTGAGTGTGTGTGCGAGTGTGCGTGAGTGTGTGCGAGTGTGTGTGTGTGAGTGTGTAGGACTGTATGTGCGAGTGTTTGCGAGTGTGTGCGAGTGTGTTTGAGTGTGTGTGAGTGTGTGCGAGTGTGTGCGAGTGTGTGTGCGAGTGTGTGTGTGCGAGTGTGTTCGATTGTGTAAGAGTGAGTGTGTGCGAGTGTGTGTGAGTGAGTGTGTGCGAGTGTGTGTGCGAGTGTGTGTGCGAGTGTGTGTGCGAGTGTGTGTGATTGTGTGTGTGAGTGTGTAGGACTGTATGTGCGAGTGTGTGTGATTGTGTGTGAGTGTGTAGGACTGTATGTGCGAGTGTGTGTGAGTGTGTATGAGTGTCTGTGCAAGTGTGTGCAAGTGCGTGTGAGTGTGTGCGTGCGAGTGTGTGCGAGTGTGCTCGAGTGACTGGGTGTGAGTATGTGCGAGTGTGTGTGAGTGTGTGCGAGTGTGTATGAGTGAGTGTGTGTGAGTGTGTGCGTGTGTGCGAGTTTGTGTGCGAGTGTGTGCGAATGTGTGCAAATGTGTACGAGTGTTTGCAAGTGTATGCGTGCGAGTGTGTGCGTGCGAGTGTGCGCGAGTGTGTGTGTGCGTGTGTGCGAGTGTGTGCGAGTGTGTGCAAGTGTGTGCGAGTGAGTGTGTGCGAGTGAGTGTGTGCGATTGTGTGTGCGAGTGTGTGTGTGCGTGCGAGTGCGAGTGTGTGTGAGTGTGTGCGAGTGTGTGTTTGCGAGTGTGTGCAAGTGTGTGCGAGTGAGTGTGTGCGAGTGTGTGCGTGCGAGTGTGTGCGTGCGAGTGTGTGCGAGTGTGTGTGAGTGTGTGCGAGTGTGTGTGTGCGAGTGAGTGCGAGTGTGTGCCAGTGTGTGCGTACGAGTGCGTGCAAATGAGTGCGAGTGTGTGCGAATGTGTGCGAGTGTGTGCGTGCGAGTGTGTGCGAGTGTGCGCGAGTGTGTGCGTATGAGTGTGTGCGAGTGTGTGCGTGTGAGTTTGTGCGAGTGTGCTTGAGTGAGTGTGTGCGAGTGTGTGCGATTGTATGTGAGTGTGTGCGAGTGAGTGTGTGCGAGTGTGTATGAGTGAGTGTGTGTGAGTGTGTGCGTGTGTGTGAGTTTGTGTGCGAGTGTGTGCGAGTGAGTATGTGCGAATGTGTGCGAGTGTCTGCGGGTGTGTGTGTGCGTGCGAGTGTGTGCGTGCGAGTGTGTGCGTGCAAATGTGTGTGAGTGTGTGTGCAAGTTTGTGTGCATGTGAGTGTGTGCGAGAGTGTATGAGTGTATGTGCGAGTGTGTGCGAGTGTGTGTGAGTGTGTATGTGTGTGTGTGCGAGTGTGTGCAAGTGTGTGCGAGTGAGTGTGTGCGAGAGTGTGCGAGTGAGTGCAAGTGTGTGTGTGCGATTGTGTATGAGTGTGTGCGAGTGTGTGTGCGAGTTTGTGCGAGCGTGTGAGTGTGTGCGTGCGAGTGCGTGCGAGTGAGTGTGAGTGTGTGCAAATGTGTGCGAGAGTGTGCAAGTGTGGGCGTGCGAGTGTGTGCTAGTGTGCGCGAGTGTGTGAGTGCGTGCGAGTGTGCGCGAGTGTATTCGTGTGAGTGAGTGTGTGTGTGAGTGTGCACGAGTGTTTGCGAGTGTGTGTGTGAGTGTGTAGGACTGTGTGTGCGAGTGTGTGCGAGTGTTTGTGTTCGAGTGTGTTCGAGTGTGTGCACATGTGTGCGAGTGTGTGCGTGTGTGTATGAGTGTGTGTGCAAGTGTGTGCGAGTGTGTGTGCGAGTGTGTGTGAGTGTGTGCCAGTGTGTGCGTGCAAATGAATGCGAGTGTGCGCGAGTGTGTGCGTGTGTGTAAGAGTGTGTGTGAGTGTGTGCAAGTGTGTGTGAGTGTGTGTGAGTGTGTTCGAGTGTGTGCAAGTGTGTGTGCGATTGTGTGTGAGTGTGTGTGCGAGTGTGCGTGAGTGTGTGCGAGTGTGTGTGCGAGTGTGTGTGTGTGTAGGACTGTATGTGCGAGTGTGTGCGAGTGTGTTCGAGTGTGTGTGAGTGTGTGCGAGTGTGTGTGCGAGATTGTGTGAGTGTGTGTGCGAGTTTGTGTGTGCGAGTGTGTTCAATTGTGTAAGAGTGAGTGTGTGCGAGTGTGTGTGCGAGTGTGTGCGAGAGTGTGTGTGAGTGTGTGTGCGAGTGTGTGTGTGAGTGTGTGCAATTGTGTGTGTGAGTGTGTAGGACTGTATGTGCGAGTGTGTGTGAGTGTGTATGAGTGTGTGTGCAAGTGTGTGCAAGTGTGTGCGAATGTGTGTTTGCGAGTGTGTGCATGTGTGTGCGAGTGTGTGCGAGTGTGTGCGAATGTGTGTTTGCGAGTGTGTGCATGTGTGTGCGAGTGTGTGCGAGTGTGTGCGAGTGTGTGCGAGTTTGTGCGTGTGAGTGTGTGTGCGAGTGTGTGTTTGTGAGTGTGTGCGAGTGTGTGTGTGCGAGTGTGTGCAAGTGTGTGCGAGTGAGTGTGTGCGAGTGTGTGTGCGAGTTTGTGAGAGTGTGTGAGTGTGTGCGTGCGAGTGCGTGCGAGAGAGTGCGAGTGAGTGTGAGTGTGTGCAAATGTGTGCGAGAGTGTGCAAGTGTGGGCGTGCTAGTGTGCGCGAGTGTGTGAGTGTGCGCGAGTGTATGCGTGTGAGTGAGTGTGTGTGTGCGAGTGTTTGCGAGTGTGTGTGTGAGTGTGTAGGACTGTGTGTGCGAGTGTGTGTGTTCGAGTGTGTTCGAGTGTGTGCGAGTGTGTGCGTGTGTGTACGAGTGTGTGTGCGAGTGTGTGCGAGTGTGTGTGCGAGTGTGTGAGTGTGTGCCAGTGTGTGCGTGCAAATGAATGCGAGTGTGCGAGAGTGTGTGCGTGTGTGTGCGAGTGTGTGCGAGTGTGTATGATTGTGTGTGCGAGTGTGTGCAAGTGTGTGCGAGTGTGTTCAAGTGTGTGCAAGTGTGTGTGTGCGATTGTGTGTGAGTGTGTGTGCGAGTGTGTGTGAGTGTGTGCGAGTGTGTGTGTGAGTGTGTAGGACTGTATGTGCGAGTGTTTGCGAGTGTGTATGTGCTAGTGTGTTCGATTGTGTAAGATTATGTGTGTGCGAGTGTGTGTGTGAGTGAGTGTGTGCGAGTGTGTGCGAGTGTGTGTGGGAGTGTGTGTGCGAGTGTGTGTGCGAGTGTGTGTGATTGTGTGTGAGTGTGTAGGACTGTATGTGCGAGTGTGTGTGCGAGTGTGTGTGATTGTGTGTGTGAGTGTGTAGGACTGTATGTGCGAGTGTGTGTGAGTGTGTATGAGTGTGTGTGCAAGTGTGTGCAAGTGCGTGTGAGTGTGCGCGAGTGTGTGCGTGCGAGTGTGTGCGAGTGTGCTCGAGTGACTGGGTGTGAGTATGTGCGTGTGTGTGTGAGTGTGTGCGAGTGTGTATGAGTGAGTGTGTGCGTGTGTGCGAGTTTGTGTGCGAGTGTGTGCGAGTGAGTGTGTGCGAATGTGTGCAAATGTGTGCGAGTGTTTGCGAGTGTATGCGTGCGAGTGTGTGCGTGCGAGTGTGTGCGTGCGAGTGTGCGCGAGTGTGTGTGTGCGTGTGTGCGAGTGTGTGCGAGGGAGTGTGAGTGAGTGAGTGCGAGGGTGTGCGAGTGTGTGTGTGCGAGTGTGTGCGAGTGTATGCATGCGAGTGTGTGCGTGTGAGTGTGTGCGAGTGTATGTGCGAGTGTGTGCAAGTGTGTGCGAGGGAGTGTGAGTGAGTGAGTGCGAGTGTGTGCGAGTGTGTGCGAATGTGTGCGAGTGTGTGTGTTCGAGTGTGTGTGTGCGATTGTGTATGGTGTGTGCGAGTGTGTGTGCGAGTGTGTATGAGTGTGTGCGCGAGTGTGTGCGAGTGTGTGCGAGTGTGTGCGAGTATGTATGAGTGAGTGTGTGTGAGTGTGTGCGAGTTTGTGTGCTTGTGAGTGTGTGCGAATGTGTGCAAGTGTGTGCGAGTGTGTGTGTGAGTGTGTGTGCGAGTGTGCGTGCGAGTGTGTGTGAGTGTGTGCGAGTGTGTGTGAGTGTGTGCGAGTGTGTGTGCGAGTGTGTGTGCAAATGTACCCGAGTGTGCACGAGTGTGCACGAGTGAGTGGGTGCGAGTGTGTGCGAGTGTGTGCGTGTGAGTGTGTGCGAGCTTGTGCGAGTGTGTGAGTGTGTGTGCGAGAGTGTGTGCATGTGTGTGTGCGAGTGTGTGCGAGTGTGTATGAGTGTGTGTGCGAGTGTGTGCAAGTGTGTGCAAGTGTGTGGGTGCGAGTGTGTGCAAGTGTGTGCGAGTGTGTGTGAATGTGTGTTCGAGTGTGTGTGAGTGTGTGTGCGAGTGTGTGCAAGTGTGTTCGAGTGTGTGGGTGCGACTGTGTGCAAGTGTGTGTGAGTGTGTGTGAATGTGTGTTCGAGTGTGTGCGAGTGTGTGCGTGCGAGTGTGTGCGAGTGTGCTCGAGTGAATGGGTGCGAGTGTGTGTGAGTGTGTGCGAGTGAGTGTGTGCGAGTGTGTATGAGTGAGTGTGTGTGAGTGTGTGCGAGTTTGTGTGCGAGTGTGTGCGAGTGAGTGTGTGTGAATGTGTGCGAGTGAGTGTGTGCGAGTGTTTGCGAGTGTGTGTGCGAGTGTGTGTGCGAGTGTGTGTGTGAGTGTGTGCGTGCGAGTGTGTGCGAGTGTGTGTGAGTGTGTGTGCGAATGTGTGTGTGTGCGTGAGTGTGTGCGAGTGTGTGTGTGAGTGTGTAGGACTGTATGTGCGAGTGTGTATGAGTGTGTGTGCGAGTGTGTGTGCGAATGTGTGCGAGTGTGTGTGCGAATGTGTGCGAGTGTGTGCGTGCGAGTGTGCGCGAGTGTACGCGAGTGTGTGCGTTTGAGTGTGTGCGAGTGTGTGCGTGTGAGTTTGTGCGAGTGTGCTTGAGTGAGTGTGTGCGAGTGTGTGCGATTGTATGTGAGTGTGTGCGAGTGAGTGTGTGCGAGTGTGTATGAGTGAGTGTGTGTGAGTGTGTGCGTGTGTGTGAGTTTGTGTGCGAGTGTGTACGAGTGAGTGTGTGCGAATGTGTGCGAGTGTCTGCGAGTGTGTGTGTGCGTGCGAGTGTGTGCGAGTGTGTGCGTGCGAGTGTGTGAGTGTGTGTGCAAGTTTGTGTGCATGTGAGTGTGTGTGAGTGTGTATGAGTGTATGTGCGAGTGTGTGCGAGTGTGTGTGAGTGTGTATGTGTGTGTGTGCGAGTGTGTGCAAGTGTGTGCGAGTGAGTGTGTGCGAGTGTGTGCGAGAGTGTGCGAGTAAGTGCAAGTGTGTGTGTGCGATTGTGTATGAGTGTGTGCGAGTGTGTGTGCGAGTTTGTGCGAGTGTGTAAGTGTGTGCGTGCGAGTGCGTGCGAGTGAGTGTGAGTGTGTGCAAATGTGTGCGAGAGTGTGCAAGTGTGGGCGTGCGAGTGTGTGCTAGTGTATTCGTGTGAGTGAGTGTGTGTGCGAGTGTTTGCGAGTGTGTGTGTGAGTGTGTAGGACTGTGTGTGCGAGTGTGTGTGCGAGTGTGTGCGAGTGTGTGTGCGAGTGTGTGTGCGAGTGTGTGCGATTGTGTGTGTGAGTGTGTAGGACTGTATGTGCGAGTGTGTGTGAGTGTGTATGAGTGTGTGTGCAAGTGTGTGCAAGTGTGTGCGAGTGTGTGCGAGTGTGTGTGTGTGAGTGTGCGCGAGTGTGTGCGAGTGTGTGTTTGCGAGTGTGTGCATGTGTGTGCGAGTGTGTGCGAGTGTGTGCAAGTGTGTGCGTGCGAGTGTGTGTGCGAGTGTGTGTGTGCGAGTGTGTGTGTGAGTGTGTAGGACTGTATGTGCGAGTGTGTGCGAGTGTGTATGAGTGTGTGTGCGAGTGTGTGTGCGAATGTGTGCGAGTGTGTGCGTGCGAGTGTGCGCGAGTGTACGCGAGTGTGTGCGTTTGAGTGTGTGCGAGTGTGTGCGTGTGAGTTTGTGCGAGTGTGCTTGAGTGAGTGTGTGCGATTGTATGTGAGTGTGTGCGAGTGTGTGCGTGTGTGTGAGTTTGTGTGCGAGTGTGTACGAGTGAGTGTGTGCGAATGTGTGCGAGTGTCTGTGAGTGTGTGTGTGCGTGTGAGTGTGTGCGTGCGAGTGTGTGCATGCGAGTGTGTGTGCAAGTTTGTGTGCATGTGAGTGTGTGTGAGTGTGTATGAGTGTATGTGCGAGTGTGTGCGAGTGTGTGTGAGTGTGTATGTGTGTGTGTGCGAGTGTGTGCAAGTGTGTGCGAGTGAGTGTGTGCGAGTGTGTGCGAGAGTGTGCGAGTAAGTGCAAGTTTGTGTGTGCGATTGTGTATGAGTGTGTGCGAGTGTGTGTGCGAGTTTGTGCGAGTGTGTGCAAGTGTGTGCGTGCGAGTGTGTGTGCGAGTGTGTGTGCGAGTGTGTGTGCGAGTGTGTGCAAGGGTGTGCGAGTGAGTGTGTGCGAGTGTGTGTGCGAGTTTGTGCGAGTGTGTGCGTGTGAGTGCGTGCGAGAGCGTGCGAGTGTGTGTGAGTGTGTGCAAATGTGTGCGAGAGTGTGCAAGTGTGGGCGTGCGAGTGTGTGCTAGTGTGCGCGAGTGTGTGAGTGTGTGAGTGTGCGCGAGTGTATGCATGTGAGTGAGTGTGTGTGTGAGTGTGTGCGAGTGTTTGCGAGTGTGTGTGTGAGTGTGTAGGACTGTGTGTGCGAGTGTGTGTGTTCGAGTGTGTTCGAGTGTGTGCACGTGTGTGCGAGTGTGTGCGTGTGTGTATGAGTGTGTGTGCGAGTGTGTGTGCGAGTGTGTGTGCGAGTGTGTGCCAGTGTGTGCCAGTGTGTATGATTGTGTGTGCAAGTGTGTGTGAGTGTGTGCGATTGTGTGTGTGAGTGTGTAGGACTGTATGTGCGAGTGTGTGTGAGTGTGTATGAGTGTGTGTGCAAGTGTGTGCAAGTGTGTGCGAGTGTGTGTGCGAGTGTGTGTGCGAGTGTGTGTGCGAGTGTGTGTGTGAGTGTGTGCGAGTGTGTGTGCGAGTGTGTGTGCGATTGTGTGTGTGAGTGTGTAGGACTGTATGTGCGAGTGTGTGTGAGTGTGTATGAGTGTGTGTGCAAGTGTGTGCAAGTGTGTGCGAGTGTGTGTGTGAGTGTGCGCGAGTGTGTGCGAGTGTGTGTTTGCGAGTGTGTGCATGTGTGTGCGAGTGTGTGCGAGTGTGTGCAAGTGTGTGCGTGCGAGTGTGTGTGCGAGTGTGTGTGTGCGAGTGTGTGTGCGAGTGTGTGCAAGTGTGTGCGAGTGAGTGTGTGCGAGTGTGTGTGCGAGTTTGTGCGAGTGTGTGCGTGCGAGTGCGTGCGAGAGCGTGCGAGTGAGTGTGAGTGTGTGCAAATGTGTGCGAGAGTGTGCAAGTGTGTGCGAGTGAGTGTGTGCGAGTGAGTGTGTGCGAGTGTGTGCGTGCGAGTGTGTGCGTGCGAGTGTGTGCGAGTGTGTGTGAGTGTGTGCGAGTGTGTGTGTGCGAGTGAGTGCGAGTGTGTGCCAGTGTGTGCGTACGAGTGCGTGCAAATGAGTGCGAGTATGTGCGAATGTGTGCGAGTGTGTGCGTGCGAGTGTGTGCGAGTGTGCGCGAGTGTGTGCGTGTGAGTGTGTGCGAGTGTGTGCGTGTGAGTTTGTGCGAGTGTGCTTGAGTGAGTGTGTGCGAGTGTGTGCGATTGTATGTGAGTGTGTGCGAGTGAGTGTGTGCGAGTGTGTATGAGTGAGTGTGTGTGAGTGTGTGCGTGTGTGTGAGTTTGTGTGCGAGTGTGTGCGAGTGAGTATGTGCGAATGTGTGCGAGTGTCTGCGAGTGTGTGTGTGCGTGCGAGTGTGTGCGTGCGAGTGTGTGCGTGCAAATGTGTGTGAGTGTGTGTGCAAGTTTGTGTGCATGTGAGTGTGTGCGAGTGTGTATGAGTGTATGTGCGAGTGTGTGCGAGTGTGTGTGAGTGTGTATGTGTGTGTGTGCGAGTGTGTGCAAGTGTGTGCGAGTGAGTGTGTGCGAGTGTGTGCGAGAGTGTGCGAGTGAGTGCAAGTGTGTGTGTGCGATTGTGTATGAGTGTGTGCGAGTGTGTGTGCGAGTTTGTGCGAGCGTGTGAGTGTGTGCGTGCGAGTGCGTGCGAGTGAGTGTGAGTGTGTGCAAATGTGTGCGAGAGTGTGCAAGTGTGGGCGTGCGAGTGTGTGCTAGTGTGCGCGAGTGTGTGAGTGTGTGCGAGTGTGCGCGAGTGTATTCGTGTGAGTGAGTGTGTGTGTGAGTGTGCACGAATGTTTGCGAGTGTGTGTGTGAGTGTGTAGGACTGTGTGTGCGAGTGTGTGCGAGTGTTTGTGTTCGAGTGTGTTCGAGTGTGTGCACATGTGTGCGAGTGTGTGCGTGTGTGTATGAGTGTGTGTGCAAGTGTGTGCGAGTGTGTGTGCGAGTGTGTGTGAGTGTGTGCCAGTGTGTGCGTGCAAATGAATGCGAGTGTGCACGAGTGTGTGCGTGTGTGTAAGAGTGTGTGTGAGTGTGTGCAAGTGTGTGTGAGTGTGTTTGAGTGTGTGCAAGTGTGTGTGCGATTGTGTGTGAGTGTGTGTGCGAGTGTGCATGAGTGTGTGCGAGTGTGTGTGCGAGTGTGTGTGTGTGTAGGACTGTATGTGCGAGTGTGTGCGAGTGTGTTCGAGTGTGTGTGAGTGTGTGCGAGTGTGTGTGCGAGATTGTGTGAGTGTGTGTGCGAGTTTGTGTGTGCGAGTGTGTTCAATTGTGTAAGAGTGAGTGTGTGCGAGTGTGTGTGTGCGAGTGTGTGTGCGAGTGTGTGCGAGTGTGTGTGCGAGTGTGTGTGCGAGTGTGTGCAATTGTGTGTGTGAGTGTGTAGGACTGTATGTGCGAGTGTGTGTGAGTGTGTATGAGTGTGTGTGCAAGTGTGTGCAAGTGTGTGCGAGTGTGTGTGTGTGAGTGTGCGCGAGTGTGTGCGAATGTGTGTTTGCGAGTGTGTGCATGTGTGTGCGAGTGTGTGCGAGTGTGTGCGAGTGTGTGCGTGTGAGTGTGTGTGCGAGTGTGTGTGTGTGAGTGTGTGCGAGTGTGTGTGTGCGAGTGTGTGCAAGTGTGTGCGAGTGAGTGTGTGCGAGTGTGTGTGCGAGTTTGTGAGAGTGTGTGAGTGTGTGCGTGCGAGTGCGTGCGAGAGAGTGCGAGTGAGTGTGAGTGTGTGCAAATGTGTGCGAGAGTGTGCAAGTGTGGGCGTGCTAGTGTGCGCGAGTGTGTGAGTGTGCGCGAGTGTATGCGTGTGAGTGAGTGTGTGTGTGCGAGTGTTTGCGAGTGTGTGTGTGAGTGTGTAGGACTGTGTGTGCGAGTGTGTGTGTTCGAGTGTGTTCGAGTGTGTGCGAGTGTGTGCGTGTGTGTACGAGTGTGTGTGCGAGTGTTTGCGAGTGTGTGTGTGAGTGTGTGCCAGTGTGTGCGTGCAAATGAATGCGAGTGTTTGCGAGTGTGCGAGAGTGTGTGCGTGTGTGTGCGAGTGTGTGCGAGTGTGTATGATTGTGTGTGCGAGTGTGTGCAAGTGTGTGCGAGTGTGTTCAAGTGTGTGCAAGTGTGTGTGTGCGATTGTGTGTGAGTGTGTGTGCGAGTGTGTGTGAGTGTGTGCGAGTGTGTGTGTGAGTGTGTAGGACTGTATGTGCGAGTGTTTGCGAGTGTGTATGTGCTAGTGTGTTCGATTGTGTAAGAGTATGTGTGTGCGAGTGTGTGTGTGAGTGAGTGTGTGCGAGTGTGTGCGAGTGTGTGTGGGAGTGTGTGTGCGAGTGTGTGTGCGAGTGTGTGTGATTGTGTGTGAGTGTGTAGGACTGTATGTGCGAGTGTGTGTGCGAGTGTGTGTGATTGTGTGTGTGAGTGTGTAGGACTGTATGTGCGAGTGTGTGTGAGTGTGTATGAGTGTGTGTGCAAGTGTGTGCAAGTGCGTGTGAGTGTGCGCGAGTGTGTGCGTGCGAGTGTGTGCGAGTGTGCTCGAGTGACTGGGTGTGAGTATGTGCGTGTGTGTGTGAGTGTGTGCGAGTGTGTATGAGTGAGTGTGTGTGAGTGTGTGCGTGTGTGCGAGTTTGTGTGCGAGTGTGTGCGAGTGAGTGTGTGCGAATGTGTGCAAATGTGTGCGAGTGTTTGCGAGTGTATGCGTGCGAGTGTGTGCGTGCGAGTGTGCGCGAGTGTGTGTGTGCGTGTGTGCGAGTGTGTGCGAGGGAGTGTGAGTGAGTGAGTGCGAGGGTGTGCGAGTGTGTGTGTGCGAGTGTGTGCGAGTGTATGCATGCGAGTGTGTGCGTGTGAGTGTGTGCGAGTGTATGTGCGAGTGTGTGCAAGTGTGTGCGAGGGAGTGTGAGTGAGTGCGAGTGTGTGCGAGTGTGTGCGAATGTGTGCGAGTGTGTGTGTTCGAGTGTGTGTGTGCGATTGTGTATGGTGTGTGCGAGTGTGTGTGCGAGTGTGTATGAGTGTATGCGCGAGTGTGTGCGAGTGTGTGCGAGTGTGTGCGAGTATGTATGAGTGAGTGTGTGTGAGTGTGTGCGAGTTTGTGTGCTTGTGAGTGTGTGCGAATGTGTGCAAGTGTGTGCGAGTGTGTGTGTGAGTGTGTGTGCGAGTGTGCGTGCGAGTGTGTGTGAGTGTGTGCGAGTGTGTGTGAGTGTGTGCGAGTGTGTGTGCGAGTGTGTGTGCAAATGTACCCGAGTGTGCACGAGTGTGCACGAGTGAGTGGGTGCGAGTGTGTGCGTGTGAGTGTGTGCGAGCTTGTGTGAGTGTGTGAGTGTGTGTGCGAGAGTGTGTGCATGTGTGTGTGCGAGTGTGTGCGAGTGTGTATGAGTGTGTGTGCGAGTGTGTGCAAGTGTGTGCAAGTGTGTGGGTGCGAGTGTGTGCAAGTGTGTGCGAGTGTGTGTGAATGTGTGTTCGAGTGTGTGTGAGTGTGTGTGCGAGTGTGTGCAAGTGTGTTCGAGTGTGTGGGTGCGACTGTGTGCAAGTGTGTGCGAGTGTGTGTGAATGTGTGTTCGAGTGTGTGCGAGTGTGTGCGTGCGAGTGTGTGCGAGTGTGCTCGAGTGAATGGGTGCGAGTGTGTGTGAGTGTGTGCGAGTGAGTGTGTGCGAGTGTGTATGAGTGAGTGTGTGTGAGTGTGTGCGAGTTTGTGTGCGAGTGTGTGCGAGTGAGTGTGTGCGAATGTGTGCGAGTGAGTGTGTGCGAGTGTTTGCGAGTGTGTGTGCGAGTGTGTGTGCGAGTGTGTGTGTGAGTGTGTGCGTGCGAGTGTGTGCGAGTGTGTGTGAGTGTGTGTGCGAATGTGTGTGTGTGCGTGAGTGTGTGCGAGTGTGTGTGTGAGTGTGTAGGACTGTATGTGCGAGTGTGTATGAGTGTGTGTGCGAGTGTGTGTGCGAGTGTGTGCGTGCGAGTGTGCGCGAGTGTACGCGAGTGTGTGCGTTTGAGTGTGTGCGAGTGTGTGCGTGTGAGTTTGTGCGAGTGTGCTTGAGTGAGTGTGTGCGAGTGTGTGCGTGTGAGTTTGTGCGAGTGTGCTTGAGTGAGTGTGTGCGAGTGTGTGCGATTGTATGTGAGTGTGTGCGAGTGAGTGTGTGCGAGTGTGTATGAGTGAGTGTGTGTGAGTGTGTGCGTGTGTGTGAGTTTGTGTGCGAGTGTGTACGAGTGAGTGTGTGCGAATGTGTGCGAGTGTCTGCGAGTGTGTGTGTGCGTGCGAGTGTGTGCGTGCGAGTGTGTGCGAGTGTGTGCGTGCGAGTGTGTGAGTGTGTGTGCAAGTTTGTGTGCATGTGAGTGTGTGTGAGTGTGTATGAGTGTATGTGCGAGTGTGTGCGAGTGTGTGTGAGTGTGTATGTGTGTGTGTGCGAGTGTGTGCAAGTGTGTGCTAGTGAGTGTGTGCGAGTGTGTGCGAGAGTGTGCGAGTAAGTGCAAGTGTGTGTGTGCGATTGTGTATGAGTGTGTGCGAGTGTGTGTGCGAGTTTGTGCGAGTGTGTAAGTGTGTGCGTGCGAGTGCGTGCGAGTGAGTGTGAGTGTGTGCAAATGTGTGCGAGAGTGTGCAAGTGTGGGCGTGCGAGTGTGTGCTAGTGTATTCGTGTGAGTGAGTGTGTGTGCAAGTGTTTGCGAGTGTGTGTGTGAGTGTGTAGGACTGTGTGTGCGAGTGTGTGTGCGAGTGTGTGCGAGTGTGTGTGCGAGTGTGTGTGCGAGTGTGTGCGATTGTGTGTGTGAGTGTGTAGGACTGTATGTGCGAGTGTGTGTGAGTGTGTATGAGTGTGTGTGCAAGTGTGTGCAAGTGTGTGCGAGTGTGCGCGAGTGTGTGCGAGTGTGTGTTTGCGAGTGTGTGCATGTGTGTGCGAGTGTGTGCGAGTGTGTGCAAGTGTGTGCGTGCGAGTGTGTGTGCGAGTGTGTGTGTGCGAGTGTGTGTGTGAGTGTGTAGGACTGTATGTGCGAGTGTGTGCGAGTGTGTATGAGTGTGTGTGCGAGTGTGTGTGCGAATGTGTGCGAGTGTGTGCGTGCGAGTGTGCGCGAGTGTACGCGAGTGTGTGCGTTTGAGTGTGTGCGAGTGTGTGCGTGTGAGTTTGTGCGAGTGTGCTTGAGTGAGTGTGTGCGAGTGTGTGCGATTGTATGTGAGTGTGTGCGAGTGTGTATGAGTGAGTGTGTGTGAGTGTGTGCGTGTGTGTGAGTTTGTGTGCGAGTGTGTACGAGTGAGTGTGTGCGAATGTGTGCGAGTGTCTGCGAGTGTGTGTGTGCGTGCGAGTGTGTGCGTGCGAGTGTGTGCGTGCGAGTGTGTGAGTGTGTGTGCAAGTTTGTGTGCATGTGAGTGTGTGTGAGTGTGTATGAGTGTATGTGCGAGTGTGTGCGAGTGTGTGTGAGTGTGTATGTGTGTGTGTGCGAGTGTGTGCAAGTGTGTGCGAGTGAGTGTGTGCGAGTGTGTGCGAGAGTGTGCGAGTAAGTGCAAGTTTGTGTGTGCAATTGTGTATGAGTGTGTGCGAGTGTGTGTGCGAGTTTGTGCGAGTGTGTGCAAGTGTGTGCGTGCGAGTGTGTGTGCGAGTGTGTGTGTGCGAGTGTGTGCAAGTGTGTGCGAGTGAGTGTGTGCGAGTGTGTGTGCGAGTTTGTGCGAGTGTGTGCGTGTGAGTGCGTGCGAGAGCGTGCGAGTGTGTGTGAGTGTGTGCAAATGTGTGCGAGAGTGTGCAAGTGTGGGCGTGCGAGTGTGTGCTAGTGTGCGCGAGTGTGTGAGTGTGTGAGTGTGCGCGAGTGTATGCATGTGAGTGAGTGTGTGTGTGAGTGTGTGCGAGTTTTTGCGAGTGTGTGTGTGAGTGTGTAGGACTGTGTGTGCGAGTGTGTGTGTTCGAGTGTGTTCGAGTGTGTGCACGTGTGTGCGAGTGTGTGCGTGTGAGTGTGTGTGCGAGTGTGTGTGCGAGTGTGTGTGCGAGTGTGTGCCAGTGTGTGCCAGTGTGTATGATTGTGTGTGCAAGTGTGTGTGAGTGTGTGCGATTGTGTGTGTGAGTGTGTAGGACTGTATGTGCGAGTGTGTGTGAGTGTGTATGAGTGTGTGTGCAAGTGTGTGCAAGTGTGTGCGAGTGTGTGCGAGTGTGTGTGTGCGAGTGTGTGTGCGAGTGTGTGTGCGAGTGTGTGTGCGAGTGTGTGTGCGAGTGTGTGCGAGTGTGTGTGCGAGTGTGTGTGCGATTGTGTGTGTGAGTGTGTAGGACTGTATGTGCGAGTGTGTGTGAGTGTGTATGAGTGTGTGTGCAAGTGTGTGCAAGTGTGTGCGAGTGTGTTCAAGTGTGTGCAAGTGTGTGTGTGCGATTGTGTGTGAGTGTGTGTGCGAGTGTGTGTGAGTGTGTGCGAGTGTGTGTGTGAGTGTGTAGGACTGTATGTGCGAGTGTTTGCGAGTGTGTATGTGCTAGTGTGTTCGATTGTGTAAGAGTATGTGTGTGCGAGTGTGTGTGTGAGTGAGTGTGTGCGAGTGTGTGCGAGTGTGTGTGGGAGTGTGTGTGCGAGTGTGTGTGCGAGTGTGTGTGATTGTGTGTGAGTGTGTAGGACTGTATGTGCGAGTGTGTGTGCGAGTGTGTGTGATTGTGTGTGTGAGTGTGTAGGACTGTATGTGCGAGTGTGTGTGAGTGTGTATGAGTGTGTGTGCAAGTGTGTGCAAGTGCGTGTGAGTGTGCGCGAGTGTGTGCATGCGAGTGTGTGCGAGTGTGCTCGAGTGACTGGGTGTGAGTATGTGCGTGTGTGTGTGAGTGTGTGCGAGTGTGTATGAGTGAGTGTGTGTGAGTGTGTGCGTGTGTGCGAGTTTGTGTGCGAGTGTGTGCGAGTGAGTGTGTGCGAATGTGTGCAAATGTGTGCGAGTGTTTGCGAGTGTATGCGTGCGAGTGTGTGCGTGCGAGTGTGCGCGAGTGTGTGTGTGCGTGTGTGCGAGTGTGTGCGAGGGAGTGTGAGTGAGTGAGTGCAAGGGTGTGCGAGTGTGTGTGTGCGAGTGTGTGCGAGTGTATGCATGCGAGTGTGTGCGTGTGAGTGTGTGCGAGTGTATGTGCGAGTGTGTGCAAGTGTGTGCGAGGGAGTGTGAGTGAGTGAGTGCGAGTGTGTGCGAGTGTGTGCGAATGTGTGCGAGTGTGTGTGTTCGAGTGTGTGTGTGTGATTGTGTATGGTGTGTGCGAGTGTGTGTGCGAGTGTGTATGAGTGTGTGCGCGAGTGTGTGCGAGTGTGTGCGAGTGTGTGCGAGTATGTATGAGTGAGTGTGTGTGAGTGTGTGCGAGTTTGTGTGCTTGTGAGTGTGTGCGAATGTGTGCAAGTGTGTGCGAGTGTGTGTGTGAGTGTGTGTGCGAGTGTGCGTGCGAGTGTGTGTGAGTGTGTGCGAGTGTGTGTGAGTGTGTGCGAGTGTGTGTGCGAGTGTCTGTGCAAATGTACCCGAGTGTGCACGAGTGTGCACGAGTGAGTGGGTGCGAGTGTGTGTGGGAGTGTGTGTGCGAGTGTGTGTGCGAGTGTGTGTGATTGTGTGTGAGTGTGTAGGACTGTATGTGCGAGTGTGTATGCGAGTGTGTGTGATTGTGTGTGTGAGTGTGTAGGACTGTATGTGCGAGTGTGTGTGAGTGTGTATGAGTGTGTGTGCAAGTGTGTGCAAGTGCGTGTGAGTGTGCGCGAGTGTGTGCGTGCGAGTGTGTGCGAGTGTGCTCGAGTGACTGGATGTGAGTATGTGCGTGTGTGTGTGAGTGTGTGCGAGTGTGTATGAGTGAGTGTGTGTGAGTGTGTGCGTGTGTGCGAGTTTGTGTGCGAGTGTGTGCGAGTGAGTGTGTGCGAATGTGTGCAAATGTGTGCGAGTGTTTGCGAGTGTATGCGTGCGAGTGTGTGCGTGCGAGTGTGCGCGAGTGTGTGTGTGCGTGTGTGCGAGTGTGTGCGAGGGAGTGTGAGTGAGTGAGTGCGAGGGTGTGCGAGTGTGTGTGTGCGAGTGTGTGCGAGTGTATGCATGCGAGTGTGTGCGTGTGAGTGTGTGCGAGTGTATGTGCGAGTGTGTGCAAGTGTGTGCGAGGGAGTCTGAGTGAGTGAGTGCGAGTGTGTGCGAGTGTGTGCGAATGTGTGCGAGTGTGTGTGTTCGAGTGTGTGTGTGCGATTGTGTATGGTGTGTGCGAGTGTGTGTGCGAGTGTGTATGAGTGTGTGCGCGAGTGTGTGCGAGTGTGTGCGAGTATGTATGAGTGAGTGTGTGTGAGTGTGTGCGAGTTTGTGTGCTTGTGAGTGTGTGCGAATGTGTGCAAGTGTGTGCGAGTGTGTGTGTGAGTGTGTGTGCGAGTGTGCGTGCGAGTGTGTGTGAGTGTGTGCGAGTGTGTGTGAGTGTGTGTGAGTGTGTGTGCGAGTGTGTGTGAGTGTGTGCAAATGTGTGCGAGAGTGTGCAAGTGTGGGCGTGCGAGTGTGTGCTAGTGTGCGCGAGTGTGTGAGTGTGTGAGTGTGCGCGAGTGTATGCATGTGAGTGAGTGTGTGTGTGAGTGTGTGCGAGTTTTTGCGAGTGTGTGTGTGAGTGTGTAGGACTGTGTGTGCGAGTGTGTGTGTTCGAGTGTGTTCGAGTGTGTGCACGTGTGTGCGAGTGTGTGCGTGTGTGTATGAGTGTGTGTGCGAGTGTGTGTGCGAGTGTGTGTGCGAGTGTGTGCCAGTGTGTGCCAGTGTGTATGATTGTGTGTGCAAGTGTGTGTGAGTGTGTGCGATTGTGTGTGTGAGTGTGTAGGACTGTATGTGCGAGTGTGTGTGAGTGTGTATGAGTGTGTGTGCAAGTGTGTGCAAGTGTGTGCGAGTGTGTGCGAGTGTGTGTGTGCGAGTGTGTGTGCGAGTGTGTGTGCGAGTGTGTGTGCGAGTGTGTGTGCGAGTGTGTGCGAGTGTGTGTGCGAGTGTGTGTGCGATTGTGTGTGTGAGTGTGTAGGACTGTATGTGCGAGTGTGTGTGAGTGTGTATGAGTGTGTGTGCAAGTGTGTGCAAGTGTGTGCGAGTGTGTTCAAGTGTGTGCAAGTGTGTGTGTGCGATTGTGTGTGAGTGTGTGTGCGAGTGTGTGTGAGTGTGTGCGAGTGTGTGTGTGAGTGTGTAGGACTGTATGTGCGAGTGTTTGCGAGTGTGTATGTGCTAGTGTGTTCGATTGTGTAAGAGTATGTGTGTGCGAGTGTGTGTGTGAGTGAGTGTGTGCGAGTGTGTGCGAGTGTGTGTGGGAGTGTGTGTGCGAGTGTGTGTGCGAGTGTGTGTGATTGTGTGTGAGTGTGTAGGACTGTATGTGCGAGTGTGTGTGCGAGTGTGTGTGATTGTGTGTGTGAGTGTGTAGGACTGTATGTGCGAGTGTGTGTGAGTGTGTATGAGTGTGTGTGCAAGTGTGTGCAAGTGCGTGTGAGTGTGCGCGAGTGTGTGCATGCGAGTGTGTGCGAGTGTGCTCGAGTGACTGGGTGTGAGTATGTGCGTGTGTGTGTGAGTGTGTGCGAGTGTGTATGAGTGAGTGTGTGTGAGTGTGTGCGTGTGTGCGAGTTTGTGTGCGAGTGTGTGCGAGTGAGTGTGTGCGAATGTGTGCAAATGTGTGCGAGTGTTTGCGAGTGTATGCGTGCGAGTGTGTGCGTGCGAGTGTGCGCGAGTGTGTGTGTGCGTGTGTGCGAGTGTGTGCGAGGGAGTGTGAGTGAGTGAGTGCAAGGGTGTGCGAGTGTGTGTGTGCGAGTGTGTGCGAGTGTATGCATGCGAGTGTGTGCGTGTGAGTGTGTGCGAGTGTATGTGCGAGTGTGTGCAAGTGTGTGCGAGGGAGTGTGAGTGAGTGAGTGCGAGTGTGTGCGAGTGTGTGCGAATGTGTGCGAGTGTGTGTGTTCGAGTGTGTGTGTGTGATTGTGTATGGTGTGTGCGAGTGTGTGTGCGAGTGTGTATGAGTGTGTGCGCGAGTGTGTGCGAGTGTGTGCGAGTGTGTGCGAGTATGTATGAGTGAGTGTGTGTGAGTGTGTGCGAGTTTGTGTGCTTGTGAGTGTGTGCGAATGTGTGCAAGTGTGTGCGAGTGTGTGTGTGAGTGTGTGTGCGAGTGTGCGTGCGAGTGTGTGTGAGTGTGTGCGAGTGTGTGTGAGTGTGTGCGAGTGTGTGTGCGAGTGTCTGTGCAAATGGACCCGAGTGTGCACGAGTGTGCACGAGTGAGTGGGTGCGAGTGTGTGTGGGAGTGTGTGTGCGAGTGTGTGTGCGAGTGTGTGTGATTGTGTGTGAGTGTGTAGGACTGTATGTGCGAGTGTGTATGCGAGTGTGTGTGATTGTGTGTGTGAGTGTGTAGGACTGTATGTGCGAGTGTGTGTGAGTGTGTATGAGTGTGTGTGCAAGTGTGTGCAAGTGCGTGTGAGTGTGCGCGAGTGTGTGCGTGCGAGTGTGTGCGAGTGTGCTCGAGTGACTGGATGTGAGTATGTGCGTGTGTGTGTGAGTGTGTGCGAGTGTGTATGAGTGAGTGTGTGTGAGTGTGTGCGTGTGTGCGAGTTTGTGTGCGAGTGTGTGCGAGTGAGTGTGTGCGAATGTGTGCAAATGTGTGCTAGTGTTTGCGAGTGTATGCGTGCGAGTGTGTGCGTGCGAGTGTGCGCGAGTGTGTGTGTGCGTGTGTGCGAGTGTGTGCGAGGGAGTGTGAGTGAGTGAGTGCGAGGGTGTGCGAGTGTGTGTGTGCGAGTGTGTGCGAGTGTATGCATGCGAGTGTGTGCGTGTGAGTGTGTGCGAGTGTATGTGCGAGTGTGTGCAAGTGTGTGCGAGGGAGTCTGAGTGAGTGAGTGCGAGTGTGTGCGAGTGTGTGCGAATGTGTGCGAGTGTGTGTGTTCGAGTGTGTGTGTGCGATTGTGTATGGTGTGTGCGAGTGTGTGTGCGAGTGTGTATGAGTGTGTGCGCGAGTGTGTGCGAGTGTGTGCGAGTATGTATGAGTGAGTGTGTGTGAGTGTGTGCGAGTTTGTGTGCTTGTGAGTGTGTGCGAATGTGTGCAAGTGTGTGCGAGTGTGTGTGTGAGTGTGTGTGCGAGTGTGCGTGTGAGTGTGTGTGAGTGTGTGCGAGTGTGTGTGAGTGTGTGTGAGTGTGTGTGCGAGTGTGTGTGCAAATGTACCCGAGTGTGCACGAGTGTGCACGAGTGAGTGGGTGCGAGTGTGTGCGAGTGTGTGCGTGTGAGTGTGTGCGAGCTTGTGCGAGTGTGTGAGTGTGTGTGCGAGAGTGTGTGCATGTGTGTGTGCGAGTGTGTGCGAGTGTGTATGAGTGTGTGTGCGAGTGTGTGCAAGTGTGTGCAAGTGTGTGGGTGCGAGTGTGTGCGAGTGTGTGTGAATGTGTGTTCGAGTGTGTGTGCGAGTGTGTGCAAGTGTGTTCGAGTGTGTGGGTGCGACTGTGTGCAAGTGTGTGCGAGTGTGTGTGAATGTGTGTTCGAGTGTGTGCGAGTGTGTGCGTGCGAGTGTGTGCGAGTGTGCTCGAGTGAATGGGTGCGAGTGTGTGTGAGTGTGTGCGAGTGAGTGTGTGCGAGTGTGTATGAGTGAGTGTGTGTGAGTGTGTGCGAGTTTGTGTGCGAGTGAGTGTGTGCGAATGTGTGCGAGTGAGTGTGTGCGAGTGTTTGCGAGTGTGTGTGTGAGTGTGTGCGTGCGAGTGTGTGCGAGTGTGTGTGCGAATGTGTGTGTGCGTGAGTGTGTGCGAGTGTGTGTGTGAGTGTGTAGGACTGTATGTGCGAGTGTGTGCGAGTGTGTATGAGTGTGTGTGCGAATGTGTGCGAGTGTGTGCGTTTGAGTGTGTGCGAGTGTGTGCGTGTGAGTTTGTGCGAGTGTGCTTGAGTGAGTGTGTGCGAGTGTGTGCGATTGTATGTGAGTGTGTGCGAGTGAGTGTGTGCGAGTGTGTATGAGTGAGTGTGTGTGAGTGTGCGTGTGTGTGAGTTTGTGTGCGAGTGTGTACGAGTGAGTGTGTGCGAATGTGTGCGAGTGTCTGCGAGTGTGTGTGTGCGTGCGAGTGTGTGCGTGCGAGTGTGTGCGAGTGTGTGCGTGCGAGTGTGTGAGTGTGTGTGCAAGTTTGTGTGCATGTGAGTGTGTGTGAGTGTGTATGAGTGTATGTGCGAGTGTGTGCGAGTGTGTGTGAGTGTGTATGTGTGTGTGTGTGAGTGTGTGCAAGTGTGTGCGAGTGAGTGTGTGCGAGTGTGTGCGAGAGTGTGCGAGTAAGTGCAAGTGTGTGTGTGCGATTGTGTATGAGTGTGTGCGAGTGTGTGTGCGAGTTTGTGCGAGTGTGTAAGTGTGTGCGTGCGAGTGCGTGCGAGTGAGTGTGAGTGTGTGCAAATGTGTGCGAGAGTGTGCAAGTGTGGGTGTGCGAGTGTGTGCTAGTGTGCGCGAGTGTGTGAGTGTGTTCGAGTGTGCGCGAGTGTATTCGTGTGAGTGAGTGTGTGTGCGAGTGTTTGCGAGTGTGTGTGTGAGTGTGTAGGACTGTGTGTGCGAGTGTGTGTGCGAGTGTGTGTGCGAGTGTGTGTGCGAGTGTGTGTGCGATTGTGTGTGTGAGTGTGTAGGACTGTATGTGCGAGTGTGTGTGAGTGTGTATGAGTGTGTGTGCAAGTGTGTGCAAGTGTGTGCGAGTGTGTGCGAGTGTGTGTGTGCGAGTGTTTGCGAGTGTGTGTGTGAGTGTGTAGGACTGTGTGTGCGAGTGTGTGTGCGAGTGTGTGCGAGTGTGTGTGCGAGTGTGTGTGAGTGTGTATGAGTGTGTGTGCAAGTGTGTGCAAGTGCGTGTGAGTGTGCGCGAGTGTGTGCGTGCGAGTGTGTGCGAGTGTGCTCAAGTGACTGGGTGTGAGTATGTGCGTGTGTGTGTGAGTGTGTGCGAGTGTGTATGAGTGAGTGTGTGTGAGTGTGTGCGTGTGTGCGAGTTTGTGTGCGAGTGTGTGCGAGTGAGTGTGTGCGAATGTGTGCAAATGTGTGCGAGTGTTTGCGAGTGTATGCGTGCGAGTGTGTGCGTGCGAGTGTGCGCGAGTGTGTGTGTGCGTGTGTGCGAGTGTGTGCGAGGGAGTGTGAGTGAGTGAGTGCAAGGGTGTGCGAGTGTGTGTGTGCGAGTGTGTGCGAGTGTATGCATGCGAGTGTGTGCGTGTGAGTGTGTGCGAGTGTATGTGCGAGTGTGTGCAAGTGTGTGCGAGGGAGTGTGAGTGAGTGAGTGCGAGTGTGTGCGAGTGTGTGCGAATGTGTGCGAGTGTGTGTGTTCGAGTGTGTGTGTGCGATTGTGTATGGTGTGTGCGAGTGTGTGTGCGAGTGTGTATGAGTGTGTGCGCGAGTGTGTGCGAGTGTGTGCGAGGGAGTGTGAGTGAGTGAGTGCGAGGGTGTGCGAGTGTGTGTGTGCGAGTGTGTGCGAGTGTATGCATGCGAGTGTGTGCGTGTGAGTGTGTGCGAGTGTATGTGCGAGTGTGTGCAAGTGTGTGCGAGGGAGTCTGAGTGAGTGAGTGCGAGTGTGTGTGAGTGTGTGCGAATGTGTGCGAGTGTGTGTGTTCGAGTGTGTGTGTGCGATTGTGTATGGTGTGTGCGAGTGTGTGTGCGAGTGTGTATGAGTGTGTGCGCGAGTGTGTGCGAGTGTGTGCGAGTATGTATGAGTGAGTGTGTGTGAGTGTGTGCGAGTTTGTGTGCTTGTGAGTGTGTGCGAATGTGTGCAAGTGTGTGCGAGTGTGTGTGTGAGTGTGTGTGCGAGTGTGCGTGCGAGTGTGTGTGAGTGTGTGCGAGTGTGTGTGAGTGTGTGTGAGTGTGTGTGCGAGTGTGTGTGCAAATGTACCCGAGTGTGCACGAGTGTGCACGAGTGAGTGGGTGCGAGTGTGTGCGAGTGTGTGCGTGTGAGTGTGTGCGAGCTTGTGCGAGTGTGTGAGTGTGTGTGCGAGAGTGTGTGCATGTGTGTGTGCGAGTGTGTGCGAGTGTGTATGAGTGTGTGTGCGAGTGTGTGCAAGTGTGTGCAAGTGTGTGGGTGCGAGTGTGTGCGAGTGTGTGTGAATGTGTGTTCGAGTGTGTGTGAGTGTGTGTGCGAGTGTGTGCAAGTGTGTTCGAGTGTGTGGGTGCGACTGTGTGCAAGTGTGTGCGAGTGTGTGTGAATGTGTGTTCGAGTGTGTGCGAGTGTGTGCGTGCGAGTGTGTGCGAGTGTGCTCGAGTGAATGGGTGCGAGTGTGTGTGAGTGTGTGCGAGTGAGTGTGTGCGAGTGTGTATGAGTGAGTGTGTGTGAGTGTGTGCGAGTTTGTGTGCGAGTGTGTGCGAGTGAGTGTGTGCGAATGTGTGCGAGTGAGTGTGTGCGAGTATTTGCGAGTGTGTGTGCGAGTGTGTGTGCGAGTGTGTGTGTGAGTGTGTGCGTGCGAGTGTGTGCGAGTGTGTGTGCGAATGTGTGTGTGTGCGTGAGTGTGTGCGAGTGTGTGTGTGAGTGTGTAGGACTGTATGTGCGAGTGTGTGCGAGTGTGTATGAGTGTGTGTGCGAATGTGTGCGAGTGTGTGCATTTGAGTGTGTGCGAGTGTGTGCGTGTGAGTTTGTGCGAGTGTGCTTGAGTGAGTGTGTGCGAGTGTGTGCGATTGTATGTGAGTGTGTGCGAGTGAGTGTGTGCGAGTGTGTATGAGTGAGTGTGTGTGAGTGTGTGCGTGTGTGTGAGTTTGTGTGCGAGTGTGTACGAGTGAGTGTGTGCGAATGTGTGCGAGTGTCTGCGAGTGTGTGTGTGCGTGCGAGTGTGTGCGTGCGAGTGTGTGCGAGTGTGTGCGTGCGAGTGTGTGAGTGTGTGTGCAAGTTTGTGTGCATGTGAGTGTGTGTGAGTGTGTATGAGTGTATGTGCGAGTGTGTGCGAGTGTGTGTGAGTGTGTATGTGTGTGTGTGCGAGTGAGTGTGTGCGAGTGAGTGTGTGCGAGTGTGTGCGAGAGTGTGCGAGTAAGTGCAAGTGTGTGTGTGCGATTGTGTATGAGTGTGTGCGAGTGTGTGTGCGAGTTTGTGCGAGTGTGTAAGTGTGTGCGTGCGAGTGCGTGCGAGTGAGTGTGAGTGTGTGCAAATGTGTGCGAGAGTGTGCAAGTGTGGGCGTGCGAGTGTGTGCTAGTGTGCGCGAGTGTGTGAGTGTGTTCGAGTGTGCGCGAGTGTATTCGTGTGAGTGAGTGTGTGTGCGAGTGTTTGCGAGTGTGTGTGTGAGTGTGTAGGACTGTGTGTGCGAGTGTGTGTGCGAGTGTGTGTGCGAGTGTGTGTGCGAGTGTGTGTGCGATTGTGTGTGTGAGTGTGTAGGACTGTATGTGCGAGTGTGTGTGAGTGTGTATGAGTGTGTGTGCAAGTGTGTGCAAGTGTGTGCGAGTGTGTGCGAGTGTGTGTGTGCGAGTGTTTGCGAGTGTGTGTGTGAGTGTGTAGGACTGTGTGTGCGAGTGTGTGTGCGAGTGTGTGCGAGTGTGTGTGCGAGTGTGTGTGCGAGTGTGTGCGATTGTGTGTGTGAGTGTGTAGGACTGTATGTGCGAGTGTGTGTGAGTGTGTATGAGTGTGTGTGCAAGTGTGTGCAAGTGTGTGCGAGTGTGTGCGAGTGTGTGTGTGAGTGTGCGCGAGTGTGTGCGAGTGTGTGTTTGCGAGTGTGTGCATGTGTGTGCGAGTGTGTGCGAGTGTGTGCAAGTGTGTGCGTGCGAGTGTGTGTGCGAGTGTGTGTGTGCGAGTGTGTGTGCGAGTGTGTGCAAGTGTGTGCGAGTGAGTGTGTGCGAGTGTGTGTGCGAGTTTGTGCGAGTGTGTGCGTGCGAGTGCGTGCGAGAGCGTGCGAGTGAGTGTGAGTGTGTGCAAATGTGTGCGAGAGTGTGCAAGTGTGGGCGTGCGAGTGTGTGCTAGTGTGCGCGAGTGTGTGAGTGTGTGAGTGTGCGCGAGTGTATGCATGTGAGTGAGTGTGTGTGTGAGTGTGTGCGAGTGTTTGCGAGTGTGTGTGTGAGTGTGTAGGACTGTGTGTGCGAGTGTGTGTGTTCGAGTGTGTTCGAGTGTGTGCACATGTGTGCGAGTGTGTGCGTGTGTGTATGAGTGTGTGTGCGAGTGTGTGCGAGTGTGTGTGCGAGTGTGTGTGCGAGTGTGTGCCAGTGTGTGCGAGTGTGTATGATTGTGTGTGCAAGTGTGTGTGAGTGTGTGCGAGTGTGTTCAAGTGTGTGCAAGTGTGTGTGTGTGAGTGTGTGTGCGAGTGTGCGTGAGTGTGTGCGACTGTGTGTGTGTGAGTGTGTAGGACTGTATGTGCGAGTGTTTGCGAGTGTGTGCGAGTGTGTTCGAGTGTGTGTGAGTGTGTGCGAGTGTGTGCGAGTGTGTGTGCGAGTGTGTGTGTGCGAGTGTGTTCGATTGTGTAAGAGTGAGTGTGTGCGAGTGTGTGTGTGAGTGAGTGTGTGCGAGTGTGTGCGAGTGTGTGTGCGAGTGTGTGTGCGAGTGTGTGTGCGAGTGTGTGTGATTGTGTGTGTGAGTGTGTAGGACTGTATGTGCGAGTGTGTGTGATTGTGTGTGAGTGTGTAGGACTGTATGTGCGAGTGTGTGTGAGTGTGTATGAGTGTCTGTGCAAGTGTGTGCAAGTGCGTGTGAGTGTGTGCGTGCGAGTGTGTGCGAGTGTGCTCGAGTGACTGGGTGTGAGTATGTGCGAGTGTGTGTGAGTGTGTGCGAGTGTGTATGAGTGAGTGTGTGTGAGTGTGTGCGTGTGTGCGAGTTTGTGTGCGAGTGTGTGCGAGTGAGTGTGTGCGAATGTGTGCAAATGTGTACGAGTGTTTGCAAGTGTATGCGTGCAAGTGTGTGCGTGCGAGTGTGCGCGAGTGTGTGTGTGCGTGTGTGCGCGAGTGTGTGCAAGTGTGTGCGAGTGAGTGTGTGCGAGTGAGTGTGTGCGAGTGTGTGTGCGAGTGTGTGTGTGCGTGCGAGTGCGAGTGTGTGTGAGTGTGTGCGAGTGTGTGTTTGCGAGTGTGTGCAAGTGTGTGCGAGTGAGTGTGTGCGAGTGAGTGTGTGCGAGTGTGTGCGTGCGAGTGTGTGAGTGCGAGTGTGTGCGAGTGTGTGTGAGTGTGTGCGAGTGTGTGTGTGCGAGTGAGTGCGAGTGTGTGCCAGTGTGTGCGTACGAGTGCGTGCAAATGAGTGCGAGTGTGTGCGAATGTGTGCGAGTGTGTGCGTGCGAGTGTGTGCGAGTGTGCGCGAGTGTGTGCATGTGAGTGTGTGCGAGTGTGTGCGTGTGAGTTTGTGCGAGTGTGCTTGAGTGAGTGAGTGCGAGTGTGTGCGATTGTATGTGAGTGTGTGCGAGTGAGTGTGTGCGAGTGTGTATGAGTGAGTGTATGTGAGTGTGTGCGTGTGTGTGAGTTTGTGTGTGAGTGTGTGCGAGTGAGTATGTGCGAATGTGTGCGAGTGTCTGCGAGTGTGTGTATGCGTGCGAGTGTGTGCGTGCGAGTGTGTGCGTGCAATTGTGTGTGAGTGTGTGTGCAAGTTTGTGTGCATGTGAGTGTGTGTGAGTGTGTATGAGTGTATGTGCGAGTGTGTGCGAGTGTGTGCAAGTGTGTGCGAGTGAGTGTGTGCGAGTGTGTGCGAGAGTGTGCGAGTGAGTGCAAGTGTGTGTGTGCGATTGTGTATGAGTGTGTGCGAGTGTGTGTGTGAGTGTGTAGGACTGTGTGTGCGAGTGTGTGTGTTCGAGTGTGTTCGAGTGTGTGCACATGTGTGCGAGTGTGTGCGTGTGTGTATGAGTGTGTGTGCGAGTGTGTGCGAGTGTGTGTGCGAGTGTGTGTGCGAGTGTGTGCCAGTGTGTGCGAGTGTGTATGATTGTGTGTGCAAGTGTGTGTGAGTGTGTGCGAGTGTGTTCAAGTGTGTGCAAGTGTGTGTGTGTGAGTGTGTGTGCGAGTGTGCGTGAGTGTGTGCGACTGTGTGTGTGTGAGTGTGTAGGACTGTATGTGCGAGTGTTTGCGAGTGTGTGCGAGTGTGTTCGAGTGTGTGTGAGTGTGTGCGAGTGTGTGCGAGTGTGTGTGCGAGTGTGTGTGTGCGAGTGTGTTCGATTGTGTAAGAGTGAGTGTGTGCGAGTGTGTGTGTGAGTGAGTGTGTGCCAGTGTGTGCGAGTGTGTGTGCGAGTGTGTGTGCGAGTGTGTGTGCGAGTGTGTGTGATTGTGTGTGTGAGTGTGTAGGACTGTATGTGCGAGTGTGTGTGATTGTGTGTGAGTGTGTAGGACTGTATGTGCGAGTGTGTGTGAGTGTGTATGAGTGTCTGTGCAAGTGTGTGCAAGTGCGTGTGAGTGTGTGCGTGCGAGTGTGTGCGAGTGTGCTCGAGTGACTGGGTGTGAGTATGTGCGAGTGTGTGTGAGTGTGTGCGAGTGTGTATGAGTGAGTGTGTGTGAGTGTGTGCGTGTGTGCGAGTTTGTGTGCGAGTGTGTGCGAGTGAGTGTGTGCGAATGTGTGCAAATGTGTACGAGTGTTTGCAAGTGTATGCGTGCGAGTGTGTGCGTGCGAGTGTGCGCGAGTGTGTGTGTGCGTGTGTGCGCGAGTGTGTGCAAGTGTGTGCGAGTGAGTGTGTGCGAGTGAGTGTGTGCGAGTGAGTGTGTGCGAGTGTGTGTGCGAGTGTGTGTGTGCGTGCGAGTGCGAGTGTGTGTGAGTGTGTGCGAGTGTGTGTTTGCGAGTGTGTGCAAGTGTGTGCGAGTGAGTGTGTGCGAGTGAGTGTGTGCGAGTGTGTGCGTGCGAGTGTGTGAGTGCGAGTGTGTGCGAGTGTGTGTGAGTGTGTGCGAGTGTGTGTGTGCGAGTGAGTGCGAGTGTGTGCCAGTGTGTGCGTACGAGTGCGTGCAAATGAGTGCGAGTGTGTGCGAATGTGTGCGAGTGTGTGCGTGCGAGTGTGTGCGAGTGTGCGCGAGTGTGTGCATGTGAGTGTGTGCGAGTGTGTGCGTGTGAGTTTGTGCGAGTGTGCTTGAGTGAGTGAGTGCGAGTGTGTGCGATTGTATGTGAGTGTGTGCGAGTGAGTGTGTGCGAGTGTGTATGAGTGAGTGTATGTGAGTGTGTGCGTGTGTGTGAGTTTGTGTGCGAGTGTGTGCGAGTGAGTATGTGCGAATGTGTGCGAGTGTCTGCGAGTGTGTGTGTGCGTGCGAGTGTGTGCGTGCGAGTGTGTTCGATTGTGTAAGAGTGAGTGTGTGCGAGTGTGTGTGTGAGTGAGTGTGTGCCAGTGTGTGCGAGTGTGTGTGCGAGTGTGTGTGCGAGTGTGTGTGCGAGTGTGTGTGATTGTGTGTGTGAGTGTGTAGGACTGTATGTGCGAGTGTGTGTGATTGTGTGTGAGTGTGTAGGACTGTATGTGCGAGTGTGTGTGAGTGTGTATGAGTGTCTGTGCAAGTGTGTGCAAGTGCGTGTGAGTGTGTGCGTGCGAGTGTGTGCGAGTGTGCTCGAGTGACTGGGTGTGAGTATGTGCGAGTGTGTGTGAGTGTGTGCGAGTGTGTATGAGTGAGTGTGTGTGAGTGTGTGCGTGTGTGCGAGTTTGTGTGCGAGTGTGTGCGAGTGAGTGTGTGCGAATGTGTGCAAATGTGTACGAGTGTTTGCAAGTGTATGCGTGCGAGTGTGTGCGTGCGAGTGTGCGCGAGTGTGTGTGTGCGTGTGTGCGCGAGTGTGTGCAAGTGTGTGCGAGTGAGTGTGTGCGAGTGAGTGTGTGCGAGTGAGTGTGTGCGAGTGTGTGTGCGAGTGTGTGTGTGCGTGCGAGTGCGAGTGTGTGTGAGTGTGTGCGAGTGTGTGTTTGCGAGTGTGTGCAAGTGTGTGCGAGTGAGTGTGTGCGAGTGAGTGTGTGCGAGTGTGTGCGTGCGAGTGTGTGAGTGCGAGTGTGTGCGAGTGTGTGTGAGTGTGTGCGAGTGTGTGTGTGCGAGTGAGTGCGAGTGTGTGCCAGTGTGTGCGTACGAGTGCGTGCAAATGAGTGCGAGTGTGTGCGAATGTGTGCGAGTGTGTGCGTGCGAGTGTGTGCGAGTGTGCGCGAGTGTGTGCATGTGAGTGTGTGCGAGTGTGTGCGTGTGAGTTTGTGCGAGTGTGCTTGAGTGAGTGAGTGCGAGTGTGTGCGATTGTATGTGAGTGTGTGCGAGTGAGTGTGTGCGAGTGTGTATGAGTGAGTGTATGTGAGTGTGTGCGTGTGTGTGAGTTTGTGTGCGAGTGTGTGCGAGTGAGTATGTGCGAATGTGTGCGAGTGTCTGCGAGTGTGTGTGTGCGTGCGAGTGTGTGCGTGCGAGTGTGTGCGTGCTATTGTGTGTGAGTGTGTGTGCAAGTTTGTGTGCATGTGAGTGTGTGTGAGTGTGTATGAGTGTATGTGCGAGTGTGTGCGAGTGTGTGCAAGTGTGTGCGAGTGAGTGTGTGCGAGTGTGTGCGAGAGTGTGCGAGTGAGTGCAAGTGTGTGTGTGCGATTGTGTATGAGTGTGTGCGAGTGTGTGTGCGAGTTTGTGCGAGCGTGTGAGTGTGTGCGTGCGAGTGTGTGCGAGTGAGTGTGAGTGTGTGCAAATGTGTGCGAGAGTGTGCAAGTGTGGGCGTGCGAGTGTGTGCTAGTGTGCGCGAGTGTGTGAGTGTGCTCGAGTGAATGGGTGCGATTGTGTGCGAGTGTGTGTGAGTGTGTGCGAGTGAGTGTGTGCGAGTGTGTATGAGTGAGTGTGTGTGAGTGTGTGCGAGTTTGTGTGCGAGTGTGTGCGAGTGAGTGTGTGCGAATGTGTGCGAGTGAGTGTGTGCGAGTGTTTGCGAGTGTGTGTGCGAGTGTGTGTGCGAGTGTGTGTGCGAGTGTGTGCGTGCGAGTGTGTGTGAGTGTGTGTGCGAATGTGTGTGTGTGCGTGAGTGTGTGCGAGTGTTTGTGTGAGTGTGTAGGACTGTATGTGCGAGTGTGTGCGAGTGTGTATGAGTGTGTGTGCGAGTGTGTGTGCGAATGTGTGCGAGTGTGTGCGTGCGAGTGTGCGCGAGTGTACGCGAGTGTGTGCGTTTGAGTGTGTGCGAGTGTGTGCGTGTGAGTTTGTGCGAGTGTGCTCGAGTGAGTGTGTGCGAGTGTGTGCGATTGTATGTGAGTGTGTGCGAGTGAGTGTGTGCGAGTGTGTATGAGTGAGTGTGTGTGAGTGTGTGCGTGTGTGTGAGTTTGTGTGCGAGTGTGTACGAGTGAGTGTGTGCGAATGTGTTCGAGTGTGTGTGTGCGTGCGAGTGTGTGCGTGCGAGTGTGTGCGAGTGTGTGCGTGCGAGTGTGTGAGTGTGTGTGCAAGTTTGTGTGCATGTGAGTGTGTGTGAGTGTGTATGAGTGTATGTGCGAGTGTGTGCGAGTGTGTGTGAGTGTGTATGTGTGTGTGTGCGAGTGTGTGCAAGTGTGTGCGAGTGAGTGTGTGCAAGAGTGTGCGAGTAAGTGCAAGTGTGTGTGTGCGATTGTGTATGAGTGTGTGCGAGAGTGTGTGCGAGTTTGTGCGAGTGTGTAAGTGTGTGCGTGCGAGTGCGTGCGAGTGAGTGTGAGTGTGTGCAAATGTGTGCGAGAGTGTGCAAGTGTGGGCGTGCGAGTGTGTGCTAGTGTGTGCGAGTGTGTGAGTGTGTTCGATTGTGCGCGAGTGTATTCGTGTGAGTGAGTGTGTGTGTGAGTGTGTGCGAGTGTTTGCGAGTGTGTGTGTGAGTGTGTAGGACTGTGTGTGCGAGTGTGTGCGAGTGTGTGCGAGTGTGTGTGCGAGTGTGTGTGCGAGTGTGTGTGCGAGTGTGTGCGATTGTGTGTGTGAGTGTGTAGGACTGTATGTGCGAGTGTGTGTGAGTGTGTATGAGTGTGTGTGCAAGTGTGTGCAAGTGTGTGCGAGTGTGTGCGAGTGTGTGTGTGCGAGTGTGTGCGAGTGTGTGCAAGTGTGTGCGTGCGAGTGTGTGTGCGAGTGTGTGTGTGCGAGTGTGTGTGCGAGTGTGTGCAAGTGTGTGCGAGTGAGTGTGTGCGAGTGTGTGTGCGAGTTTGTGCGAGTGTGTGCGTGCGAGTGCGTGCGAGAGCGTGCGAGTGAGTGTGAGTGTGTGCAAATGTGTGCGAGAGTGTGCAAGTGTGGGCGTGCGAGTGTGTGCTAGTGTGCGCGAGTGTGTGAGTGTGTGAGTGTGCGCGAGTGTATGCATGTGAGTGAGTGTGTGTGTGAGTGTGTGCGAGTGTTTGCGAGTGTGTGTGTGAGTGTGTAGGACTGTGTGTGTGAGTGTGGGTGTTCGAGTGTGTTCGAGTGTGTGCACGTGTGTGCGAGTGTGTGCGTGTGTGTATGAGTGTGTGTGCGAGTGTGTGCGAGTGTGTGTGCGAGTGTGTGCCAGTGTGTGCGAGTGTGTATGATTGTGTGTGCAAGTGTGTGTGAGTGTGTGCGATTGTGTGTGTGAGTGTGTGAGTGTGTATGAGTGTGTGTGCAAGTGTGTGCAAGTGTGTGCGAGTGTGTGCGAGTGTGTGTGTGCGAGTGTTTGCGAGTGTGTGTGTGAGTGTGTAGGACTGTGTGTGCGAGTGTGTGTGCGAGTGTGTGCAAGTGTGTGTGCGAGTGTGTGTGCGAGTGTGTGCGATTGTGTGTGTGAGTGTGTAGGACTGTATGTGCGAGTGTGTGTGAGTGTGTATGAGTGTGTGTGCAAGTGTGTGCAAGTGTGTGCGAGTGTGTGCGAGTGTGTGTGTGAGTGTGCGCGAGTGTGTGCGAGTGTGTGTTTGCGAGTGTGTGCATGTGTGTGCGAGTGTGTGCGAGTGTGTGCAAGTGTGTGCGTGCGAGTGTGTGTGCAAGTGTGTGTGTGCGAGTGTGTGTGCGAGTGTGTGCAAGTGTGTGCGAGTGAGTGTGTGCGAGTGTGTGTGCGAGTTTGTGCGAGTGTGTGCGTGTGAGTGCGTGCGAGAGCGTGCGAGTGTGTGTGAGTGTGTGCAAATGTGTGCGAGAGTGTGCAAGTGTGGGCGTGCGAGTGTGTGCTAGTGTGCGCGAGTGTGTGAGTGTGTGAGTGTGCGCGAGTGTATGCATGTGAGTGAGTGTGTGTGTGAGTGTGTGCGAGTGTTTGCGAGTGTGTGTGTGAGTGTGTAGGACTGTGTGTGCGAGTGTGTGTGTTCGAGTGTGTTCGAGTGTGTGCACGTGTGTGCGAGTTTGTGCGTGTGTGTATGAGTGTGTGTGCGAGTGTGTGTGCGAGTGTGTGTGCGAGTGTGTGCCAGTGTGTGCCAGTGTGTATGATTGCAAGTGTGTGTGAGTGTGTGCGATTGTGTGTGTGAGTGTGTAGGACTGTATGTGCAAGTGTGTGCGAGTGTGTATGAGTGTGTGTGCAAGTGTGTGCAAGTGTGTGCGAGTGTGTGCGAGTATGTGTGTGCGAGTGTGTGTGCGAGTGTGTGTGTGAGTGTGTATGAGTGTGTGTGCAAGTGTGTGCAAGTGTGTGCGAGTGTGTGCGAGTATGTGTGTGCGAGTGTGTGTGCGAGTGTGTGTGCGAGTGTGTGTGCGAGTGTGTGTGCGAGTGTGTGCGAGTGTGTGTGCGAGTGTGTGTGCGATTGTGTGTGTGAGTGTGTAGGACTGTATGTGCGAGTGTGTGTGAGTGTGTATGAGTGTGTGTGCAAGTGTGTGCGAGTGTGTGTGTGAGTGTGCGCGAGTGTGTGCGAGTGTGTGTTTGCGAGTGTGTGCATGTGTGTGCGAGTGTGTGCGAGTGTGTGCAAGTGTGTGCGTGCGAGTGTGTGTGCGAGTGTGTGTGTGCGAGTGTGTGTGCGAGTGTGTGCAAGTGTGTGCGAGTGAGTGTGTGCGAGTGTGTGTGCGAGTTTGTGCGAGTGTGTGCGTGCGAGTGCGTGCGAGAGCGTGCGAGTGAGTGTGAGTGTGTGCAAATGTGTGCGAGAGTGTGCAAGTGTGGGCGTGCGAGTGTGTGCTAGTGTGCGCGAGTGTGTGAGTGTGTGAGTGTGCGCGAGTGTATGCATGTGAGTGAGTGTGTGTGTGAGTGTGTTCGAGTGTTTGCGAGTGTGTGTGTGAGTGTGTAGGACTGTGTGTGCGAGTGTGTGTGTTCGAGTGTGTTCGAGTGTGTGCACGTGTGTGCAATTGTGTGCGTGTGTGTATGAGTGTGTGTGCGAGTGTGTGCGAGTGTGTGTGCGAGTGTGTGCCAGTGTGTGCGAGTGTGTATGATTGTGTGTGCAAGTGTGTGTGAGTGTGTGCGAGTGTGTTCAAGTGTGTGCAAGTGTGTGTGTGCGATTGTGTGTGAGTGTGTGTGCGAGTGTGCGTGAGTGTGTGCGAGTGTGTGTGTGTGAGTGTGTAGGACTGTATGTGCGAGTGTTTGCGAGTGTGTGCGAGTGTGTTTGAGTGTGTGTGAGTGTGTGCGAGTGTGTGCGAGTGTGTGTGCGAGTGTGTGTGTGCGAGTGTGTTCGATTGTGTAAGAGTGAGTGTGTGCGAGTGTGTGTGTGAGTGAGTGTGTGCGAGTGTGTGTGCGAGTGTGTGTGCGAGTGTGTGTGCGAGTGTGTGTGATTGTGTGTGTGAGTGTGTAGGACTGTATGTGCGAGTGTGTGTGATTGTGTGTGAGTGTGTAGGACTGTATGTGCGAGTGTGTGTGAGTGTGTATGAGTGTCTGTGCAAGTGTGTGCAAGTGCGTGTGAGTGTGTGCGTGCGAGTGTGTGCGAGTGTGCTCGAGTGACTGGGTGTGAGTATGTGCGAGTGTGTGTGAGTGTGTGCGAGTGTGTATGAGTGAGTGTGTGTGAGTGTGTGCGTGTGTGCGAGTTTGTGTGCGAGTGTGTGCGAGTGAGTGTGTGCGAATGTGTGCAAATGTGTACGAGTGTTTGCAAGTGTATGCGTGCGAGTGTGTGCGTGCGAGTGTGCGCGAGTGTGTGTGTGCGTGTGTGCGAGTGTGTGCGAGTGTGTGCAAGTGTGTGCGAGTGAGTGTGTGCGAGTGAGTGTGTGCGAGTGTGTGTGCGAGTGTGTGTGTGCGTGCGAGTGCGAGTGTGTGTGAGTGTGTGCGAGTGTGTGTTTGCGAGTGTGTGCAAGTGTGTGCGAGTGAGTGTGTGCGAGTGAGTGTGTGCGAGTGTGTGCGTGCGAGTGTGTGCGTGCGAGTGTGTGCGAGTGTGTGTGAGTGTGTGCGAGTGTGTGTGTGCGAGTGAGTGCGAGTGTGTGCCAGTGTGTGCGTACGAGTGCGTGCAAATGAGTGCGAGTGTGTGCGAATGTGTGCGAGTGTGTGCGTGCGAGTGTGTGCGAGTGTGCGCGAGTGTGTGCGTGTGAGTGTGTGCGAGTGTGTGCGTGTGAGTTTGTGCGAGTGTGCTTGAGTGAGTGTGTGCGAGTGTGTGCGATTGTATGTGAGTGTGTGCGAGTGAGTGTGTGCGAGTGTGTATGAGTGAGTGTGTGTGAGTGTGTGCGTGTGTGTGAGTTTGTGTGCGAGTGTGTGCGAGTGTGTGCGATTGTATGTGAGTGTGTGCGAGTGAGTGTGTGCGAGTGTGTATGAGTGAGTGTGTGTGAGTGTGTGCGTGTGTGTGAGTTTGTGTGCGAGTGTGTGCGAGTGAGTATGTGCGAATGTGTGCGAGTGTCTGCGAGTGTGTGTGTGCGTGCGAGTGTGTGCGTGCGAGTGTGTGCGTGCAAATGTGTGTGAGTGTGTGTGCAAGTTTGTGTGCATGTGAGTGTGTGCGAGTGTGTATGAGTGTATGTGCGAGTGTGTGCGAGTGTGTGTGAGTGTGTATGTGTGTGTGTGCGAGTGTGTGCAAGTGTGTGCGAGTGAGTGTGTGCGAGTGTGTGCAAGAGTGTGCGAGTGAGTGCAAGTGTGTGTGTGCGATTGTGTATGAGTGTGTGCGAGTGTGTGTGCGAGTTTGTGCGAGCGTGTGAGTGTGTGCGTGCGAGTGCGTGCGAGTGAGTGTGAGTGTGTGCAAATGTGTGCGAGAGTGTGCAAGTGTGGACGTGCGAGTGTGTGCTAGTGTGCGCGAGTGTGTGAGTGTGTGCGAGTGTGCGCGAGTGTATTCGTGTGAGTGAGTGTGTGTGTGAGTGTGCACGAGTGTTTGCGAGTGTGTGTGTGAGTGTGTAGGACTGTGTGTGCGAGTGTGTGTGAGTGTTTGTGTTCGAGTGTGTTCGAGTGTGTGCACATGTGTGCGAGTGTGTGCGTGTGTGTATGAGTGTGTGTGCAAGTGTGTGCGAGTGTGTGTGCGAGTGTGTGTGAGTGTGTGCCAGTGTGTGCGTGCAAATGAATGCGAGTGTGCGCGAGTGTGTGCGTGTGTGTAAGAGTGTGTGTGAGTGTGTGCAAGTGTGTGTGAGTGTGTTCGAGTGTGTGCAAGTGTGTGTGCGATTGTGTGTGAGTGTGTGTGCGAGTGTGCGTGAGTGTGTGCGAGTGTGTGTGCGAGTGTGTGTGTGTAGGACTGTATGTGCGAGTGTGTGCGAGTGTGTTCGAGTGTGTGTGAGTGTGTGCGAGTGTGTGTGCGAGATTGTGTGAGTGTGTGTGCGAGTTTGTGTGTGCGAGTGTGTTCAATTGTGTAAGAGTGAGTGTGTGCGAGTGTGTGTGTGCGAGTGTGTGTGCGAGTGTGTGCGAGTGTGTGTGCGAGTGTGTGTGCGAGTGTGTGCAATTGTGTGTGTGAGTGTGTAGGACTGTATGTGCGAGTGTGTGTGAGTGTGTATGAGTGTGTGTGCAAGTGTGTGCAAGTGTGTGCGAGTGTGTGTGTGTGAGTGTGCGCGAGTGTGTGCGAATGTGTGTTTGCGAGTGTGTGCATGTGTGTGCGAGTGTGTGCGAGTGTGTGCGAGTGTGTGCGTGTGAGTGTGTGTGCGAGTGTGTGTGTGTGAGTGTGTGCGAGTGTGTGTGTGCGAGTGTGTGCAAGTGTGTGCGAGTGAGTGTGTGCGAGTGTGTGTGCGAGTTTGTGAGAGTGTGTGAGTGTGTGCGTGCGAGTGCGTGCGAGAGAGTGCGAGTGAGTGTGAGTGTGTGCAAATGTGTGCGAGAGTGTGCAAGTGTGGGCGTGCTAGTGTGCGCGAGTGTGTGAGTGTGCGCGAGTGTATGCGTGTGAGTGAGTGTGTGTGTGCGAGTGTTTGCGAGTGTGTGTGTGAGTGTGTAGGACTGTGTGTGCGAGTGTGTGTGTTCGAGTGTGTTCGAGTGTGTGCGAGTGTGTGCGTGTGTGTACGAGTGTGTGTGCGAGTGTGTGCGAGTGTGTGTGCGAGTGTGTGAGTGTGTGCCAGTGTGTGCGTGCAAATGAATGCGAGTGTTTGCGAGTGTGCGAGAGTGTGTGCGTGTGTGTGCGAGTGTGTATGATTGTGTGTGCGAGTGTGTGCAAGTGTGTGAGTGTGTGCGAGTGTGTTCAAGTGTGTGCAAGTGTGTGTGTGCGATTGTGTGTGAGTGTGTGTGCGAGTGTGTGCGAGTGTGTGTGTGAGTGTGTAGGACTGTATGTGCGAGTGTTTGCGAGTGTGTATGTGCGAGTGTGTTCGATTGTGTAAGAGTATGTGTGTGCGAGTGTGTGTGTGAGTGAGTGTGTGCGAGTGTGTGCGAGTGTGTGTGGGAGTGTGTGTGCGAGTGTGTGTGCGAGTGTGTGTGATTGTGTGTGAGTGTGTAGGACTGTATGTGCGAGTGTGTGTGCGAGTGTGTGTGATTGTGTGTGTGAGTGTGTAGAACTGTATGTGCGAGTGTGTGTGAGTGTGTATGAGTGTGTGTGCAAGTGTGTGCAAGTGCGTGTGAGTGTGCGCGAGTGTGTGCGTGCGAGTGTGTGCGAGTGTGCTCGAGTGACTGGGTGTGAGTATGTGCGTGTGTGTGTGAGTGTGTGCGAGTGTGTGTGCGAGTGTCTGTGCAAATGTACCCGAGTGTGCACGAGTGTGCACGAGTGAGTGGGTGCGAGTGTGTGTGGGAGTGTGTGTGCGAGTGTGTGTGCGAGTGTGTGTGATTGTGTGTGAGTGTGTAGGACTGTATGTGCGAGTGTGTGTGCGAGTGTGTGTGATTGTGTGTGTGAGTGTGTAGAACTGTATGTGCGAGTGTGTGTGAGTGTGTATGAGTGTGTGTGCAAGTGTGTGCAAGTGCGTGTGAGTGTGCGTGAGTGTGTGCGTGCGAGTGTGTGCGAGTGTGCTCGAGTGACTGGGTGTGAGTATGTGCGTGTGTGTGTGAGTGTGTGCGAGTGTGTATGAGTGAGTGTGTGTGAATGTGTGCGTGTGTGCGAGTTTGTGTGCGAGTGTGTGCGAGTGAGTGTGTGCGAATGTGTGCAAATGTGTGCGAGTGTTTGCGAGTGTATGCGTGCGAGTGTGTGCGTGCGAGTGTGCGCGAGTGTGTGTGTGCGTGTGTGCGAGTGTGTGCGAGGGAGTGTGAGTGAGTGAGTGCGAGGGTGTGCGAGTGTGTGTGTGCGAGTGTGTGCGAGTGTATGCATGCGAGTGTGTGCGTGTGAGTGTGTGCGAGTGTATGTGCGAGTGTGTGCAAGTGTGTGCGAGGGAGTGTGAGTGAGTGAGTGCGAGTGTGTGCGAGTGTGTGCGAATGTGTGCGAGTGTGTGTGTTCGAGTGTGTGTGTGCGATTGTGTATGGTGTGTGCGAGTGTGTGTGCGAGTGTGTATGAGTGTGTGCGCGAGTGTGTGCGAGTGTGTGCGAGTGTGTGCGAGTATGTATGAGTGAGTGTGTGTGAGTGTGTGCGAGTTTGTGTGCTTGTGAGTGTGTGCGAATGTGTGCAAGTGTGTGCGAGTGTGTGTGTGAGTGTGTGTGCGAGTGTGCGTGCGAGTGTGTGTGAGTGTGTGCGAGTGTGTGTGAGTGTGTGCGAGTGTGCGAGTGTCTGTGCAAATGTACCCGAGTGTGCACGAGTGTGCACGAGTGAGTGGGTGCGAGTGGGTGTGGGAGTGTGTGTGCGAGTGTGTGTGCGAGTGTGTGTGATTGTGTGTGAGTGTGTAGGACTGTATGTGCGAGTGTGTGTGCGAGTGTGTGTGATTGTGTGTGTGAGTGTGTAGGACTGTATGTGCGAGTGTGTGTGAGTGTGTATGAGTGTGTGTGCAAGTGTGTGCAAGTGCGTGTGAGTGTGCGCGAGTGTGTGCGTGCGAGTGTGTGCGAGTGTGCTCGAGTGACTGGATGTGAGTATGTGCGTGTGTGTGTATGAGTGAGTGTGTGTGAGTGTGTGCGTGTGTGCGAGTTTGTGTGCGAGTGTGTGCGAGTGAGTGTGTGCGAATGTGTGCAAATGTGTGCGAGTGTTTGCGAGTGTATGCGTGCGAGTGTTTGTGTGCGAGTGTGCGCGAGTGTGTGTGTGCGTGTGTGCGAGTGTGTGCGAGGGAGTGTGAGTGAGTGAGTGCGAGGGTGTGCGAGTGTGTGTGTGCGAGTGTGTGCGAGTGTATGCATGCGAGTGTGTGCGTGTGAGTGTGTGCGAGTGTATGTGCGAGTGTGTGCAAGTGTGTGCGAGGGAGTCTTAGTGAGTGAGTGCGAGTGTGTACGAGTGTGTGCGAATGTGTGCGAGTGTGTGTGTTCGAGTGTGTGTGTGCAATTGTGTATGGTGTGTGCGAGTGTGTGTGCGAGTGTGTATGAGTGTGTGCGCGAGTGTGTGCGAGTGTGTGCGAGTATGTATGAGTGAGTGTGTGTGAGTGTGTGCGAGTTTGTGTGCTTGTGAGTGTGTGCGAATGTGTGCAAGTGTGTGCGAGTGTGTGTGTGAGTGTGTGTGCGAGTGTGCGTGCGAGTGTGTGTGAGTGTGTGCGAGTGTGTGTGAGTGTGTGCGAGTGTGTGTGCGAGTGTGTGTGCAAATGTACCCGAGTGTGCACGAGTGTGCACGAGTGAGTGGGTGCGAGTGTGTGCGAGTGTGTGCGTGTGAGTGTGTGCGAGCTTGTGCGAGTGTGTGAGTGTGTGTGCGAGAGTGTGTGCATGTGTGTGTGCGAGTGTGTGCGAGTGTGTATGAGTGTGTGTGCGAGTGTGTGCAAGTGTGTGCAAGTGTGTGGGTGCGAGTGTGTGCGAGTGTGTGTGAATGTGTGTTCGAGTGTGTGTGAGTGTGTGTGCGAGTGTGTGCAAGTGTGTTCGAGTGTGTGGGTGCGACTGTTTGCAAGTGTGTGCGAGTGTGTGTGAATGTGTGTTCGAGTGTGTGCGAGTGTGTGCGTGCGAGTGTGTGCGAGTGTGCTAGAGTGAATGGGTGCGAGTGTGTGTGAGTGTGTGCGAGTGAGTGTGTGCGAGTGTGTATGAGTGAGTGTGTGTGAGTGTGTGCGAGTTTGTGTGCGAGTGTGTGCGAGTGAGTGTGTGCGAATGTGTGCGAGTGAGTGTGTGCGAGTGTTTGCGAGTGTGTGTGCGAGTGTGTGTGCGAGTGTGTGTGTGAGTGTGTGCGTGCGAGTGTGTGCGAGTGTGTGTGAGTGTGTGTGCGAATGTGTGTGTGTGCGTGAGTGTGTGCGAGTGTGTGTGTGAGTGTGTAGGACTGTATGTGCGAGTGTGTGCGAGTGTGTATGAGTGTGTGTGCGAATGTGTGCGAGTGTGTGCGTTTGAGTGTGTGCGAGTGTGTGCGTGTGAGTTTGTGCGAGTGTGCTTGAGTGAGTGTGTGCGAGTGTGTGCGATTGTATGTGAGTGTGTGCGAGTGAGTGTGTGCGAGTGTGTATGAGTGAGTGTGTGTGAGTGTGTGCGTGTGTGTGAGTTTGTGTGCGAGTGTGTACGAGTGAGTGTGTGCGAATGTGTGCGAGTGTCTGCGAGTGTGTGTGTGCGTGCGAGTGTGTGCGTGCGAGTGTGTGCGAGTGTGTGCGTGCGAGTGTGTGAGTGTGTGTGCAAGTTTGTGTGCATGTGAGTGTGTGTGAGTGTGTATGAGTGTATGTGCGAGTGTGTGCGAGTGTGTGTGAGTGTGTATGTGTGTGTGTGCGAGTGTGTGCAAGTGTGTGCGAGTGAGTGTGTGCGAGTGTGTGCGAGAGTGTGCGAGTAAGTGCAAGTGTGTGTGTGCGATTGTGTATGAGTGTGTGCGAGTGTGTGTGCGAGTTTGTGCGAGTGTGTAAGTGTGTGCGTGCGAGTGCGTGCGAGTGAGTGTGAGTGTGTGCAAATGTGTGCGAGAGTGTGCAAGTTTGGGCGTGCGAGTGTGTGCTAGTGTGCGCGAGTGTGTGAGTGTGTTCGAGTGTGCGCGAGTGTATTCGTGTGAGTGAGTGTGTGTGCGAGTGTTTGCGAGTGTGTGTGTGAGTGTGTAGGACTGTGTGTGCGAGTGTGTGTGCGAGTGTGTGTGCGAGTGTGTGTGCGAGTGTGTGTGCGAGTGTGTGCGATTGTGTGTGTGAGTGTGTAGGACTGTATGTGCGAGTGTGTGTGAGTGTGTATGAGTGTGTGTGCAAGTGTGTGCAAGTGTGTGCGAGTGTGTGCGAGTGTGTGTGTGCGAGTGTTTGCGAGTGTGTGTGTGAGTGTGTAGGACTGTGTGTGCGAGTGTGTGTGCGAGTGTGTGCGAGTGTGTGTGCGAGTGTGTGTGCGAGTGTGTGCGATTGTGTGTGTGAGTGTGTAGGACTGTATGTGCGAGTGTGTGTGAGTGTGTATGAGTGTGTGTGCAAGTGTGTGCAAGTGTGTGCGAGTGTGTGCGAGTGTGTGTGTGAGTGTGCGCGAGTGTGTGCGAGTGTGTGTTTGCGAGTGTGTGCATGTGTGTGCGAGTGTGTGCGAGTGTGTGCAAGTGTGTGCGTGCGAGTGTGTGTGCGAGTGTGTGTGTGCGAGTGTGTGTGCGAGTGTGTGCAAGTGTGTGCGAGTGAGTGTGTGCGAGTGTGTGTGCGAGTTTGTGCGAGTGTGTGCGTGCGAGAGCGTGCGAGTGAGTGTGAGTGTGTGCAAATGTGTGCGAGAGTGTGCAAGTGTGGGCGTGCGAGTGTGTGCTAGTGTGCGCGAGTGTGTGAGTGTGTGAGTGTGCGCGAGTGTATGCATGTGAGTGAGTTTGTGTGTGAGTGTGTGCGAGTGTTTGCGAGTGTGTGTGTGAGTGTGTAGGACTGTGTGTGCGAGTGTGTGTGTTCGAGTGTGTTCGAGTGTGTGCACATGTGTGCGAGTGTGTGCGTGTGTGTATGAGTGTGTGTGCGAGTGTGTGCGAGTGTGTGTGCGAGTGTGTGTGCGAGTGTGTGCCAGTGTGTGCGAGTGTGTATGATTGTGTGTGCAAGTGTGTGTGAGTGTGTGCGAGTGTGTTCAAGTGTGTGCGAGTGTGTTCAAGTGTGTGCAAGTGTGTGTGTGCGATTGTGTGTGAGTGTGTGTGCGAGTGTGCGTGAGTGTGTGCGAGTGTGTGTGTGTGAGTGTGTAGGACTGTATGTGCGAGTGTTTGCGAGTGTGTGCGAGTGTGTTCGAGTGTGTGTGAGTGTGTGCGAGTGTGTGCGAGTGTGTGTGCGAGTGTGTGTGTGCGAGTGTGTTCGATTGTGTAAGAGTGAGTGTGTGCGAGTGTGTGTGTGAGTGAGTGTGTGCGAGTGTGTGCGAGTGTGTGTGCGAGTGTGTGTGCGAGTGTGTGTGATTGTGTGTGTGAGTGTGTAGGACTGTATGTGCGAGTGTGTGTGATTGTGTGTGAGTGTGTTGGACTGTATGTGCGAGTGTGTGTGAGTGTGTATGAGTGTCTGTGCAAGTGTGTGCAAGTGCGTGTGAGTGTGTGCGTGCGAGTGTGTGCGAGTGTGCTCGAGTGACTGGGTGTGAGTATGTGCGAGTGTGTGTGAGTGTGTGCGAGTGTGTATGAGTGAGTGTGTGTGAGTGTGTGCGTGTGTGCGAGTTTGTGTGCGAGTGTGTGCGAGTGAGTGTGTGCGAATGTGTGCAAATGTGTACGAGTGTTTGCAAGTGTATGCGTGCGAGTGTGTGCGTGCGAGTGTGCGCGAGTGTGTGTGTGCGTGTGTGCGCGAGTGTGTGCAAGTGTGTGCGAGTGAGTGTGTGCGAGTGAGTGTGTGCGAGTGAGTGTGTGCGAGTGTGTGTGCGAGTGTGTGTGTGCGTGCGAGTGCGAGTGTGTGTGAGTGTGTGCGAGTGTGTGTTTGCGAGTGTGTGCAAGTGTGTGCGAGTGAGTGTGTGCGAGTGAGTGTGTGCGAGTGTGTGCGTGCGAGTGTGTGAGTGCGAGTGTGTGCGAGTGTGTGTGAGTGTGTGCGAGTGTGTGTGTGCGAGTGAGTGCGAGTGTGTGCCAGTGTGTGCGTACGAGTGCGTGCAAATGAGTGCGAGTGTGTGCGAATGTGTGCGAGTGTGTGCGTGCGAGTGTGTGCGAGTGTGCGCGAGTGTGTGCATGTGAGTGTGTGCGAGTGTGTGCGTGTGAGTTTGTGCGAGTGTGCTTGAGTGAGTGTGTGCGAGTGTGTGCGATTGTATGTGAGTGTGTGCGAGTGAGTGTGTGCGAGTGTGTATGAGTGAGTGTATGTGAGTGTGTGCGTGTGTGTGAGTTTGTGTGCGAGTGTGTGCGAGTGAGTATGTGCGAATGTGTGCGAGTGTCTGCGAGTGTGTGTGTGCGTGCGAGTGTGTGCGTGCGAGTGTGTGCGTGCAAATGTGTGTGAGTGTGTGTGCAAGTTTGTGTGCATGTGAGTGTGTGTGAGTGTGTATGAGTGTATGTGCGAGTGTGTGCGAGTGTGTGCAAGTGTGTGCGAGTGAGTGTGTGCGAGTGTGTGCGAGAGTGTGCGAGTGAGTGCAAGTGTGTGTGTGCGATTGTGTATGAGTGTGTGCGAGTGTGTGTGCGAGTTTGTGCGAGCGTGTGAGTGTGTGCGTGCGAGTGTGTGCGAGTGAGTGTGAGTGTGTGCAAATGTGTGCGAGAGTGTGCAAGTGTGGGCGTGCGAGTGTGTGCTAGTGTGCGCGAGTGTGTGAGTGTGCTCGAGTGAATGGGTGCGATTGTGTGCGAGTGTGTGTGAGTGTGTGCGAGTGAGTGTGTGCGAGTGTGTATGAGTGAGTGTGTGTGAGTGTGTGCGAGTTTGTGTGCAAGTGTGTGCGAGTGAGTGTGTGCGAGTGAGTGTGTGCGAGTGTTTGCGAGTGTGTGTGCGAGTGTGTGTGCGAGTGTGTGCGTGCGAGTGTGTGTGAGTGTGTGTGCGAATGTGTGTGTGTGCGTGAGTGTGTGCGAGTGTGTGTGTGAGTGTGTAGGACTGTATGTGCGAGTGTGTGCGAGTGTGTATGAGTGTGTGTGCGAGTGTGTGTGCGAATGTGTGCGAGTGTGTGCGTGCGAGTGTGCGCGAGTGTACGCGAGTGTGTGCGTTTGAGTGTGTGCGAGTGTGTGCGTGTGAGTTTGTGCGAGTGTGCTTGAGTGAGTGTGTGCGAGTGTGTGCGATTGTATGTGAGTGTGTGCGAGTGAGTGTGTGCGAGTGTGTATGAGTGAGTGTGTGTGAGTGTGTGCGTGTGTGTGAGTTTGTGTGCGAGTGTGTACGAGTGAGTGTGTGCGAATGTGTGCGAGTGTGTGTGTGCGTGCGAGTATGTGCGTGCGAGTGTGTGCGTGCGAGTGTGTGAGTGTGTGTGCAAGTTTGTGTGCATGTGAGTGTGTGTGAGTGTGTGTGAGTGTGTATGAGTGTATGTGCGAGTGTGTGCGAGTGTGTGTGAGTGTGTATGTGTGTGTGTGCGAGTGTGTGCAAGTGTGTGCGAGTGAATGTGTGCGAGAGTGTGCGAGTAAGTGCAAGTGTGTGTGTGCGATTGTGTATGAGTGTGTGCGAGAGTGTGCAAGTGTGTGCGAGTGAGTGTGTGCGAGTGTGTGCGAGAGTGTGCGAGTGAGTGCAAGTGTGTGTGTGCGATTGTGTATGAGTGTGTGCGAGTGTGTGTGCGAGTTTGTGCGAGCGTGTGAGTGTGTGCGTGCGAGTGCGTGCAAGTGTGAGTGTGAGTGTGTGCAAATGTGTGCGAGAGTGTGCAAGTGTGGGCGTGCGAGTGTGTGCTAGTGTGCGCGAGTGTGTGAGTGTGTGAGTGTGCGCGAGTGTATGCATGTGAGTGAGTGTGTGTGTGAGTGTGTGCGAGTGTTTGCGAGTGTGTGTGTGAGTGTGTAGGACTGTGTGTGCGAGTGTGTGTGTTCGAGTGTGTTCAAGTGTGTGCACGTGTGTGCGAGTGTGTGCGTGTGTGTATGAGTGTGTGTGCGAGTGTGTGTGCGAGTGTGTGTGCGAGTGTGTGCCAGTGTGTGCCAGTGTGTATGATTGTGTGTGCAAGTGTGTGTGAGTGTGTGCGATTGTGTGTGTGAGTGTGTAGGACTGTATGTGCGAGTGTGTGTGAGTGTGTATGAGTGTGTGTGCAAGTGTGTGCAAGTGTGTGCGAGTGTGTGCGAGTGTGTGTGTGCGAGTGTGTGTGCGAGTGTGTGTGCGAGTGTGTGTGCGAGTGTGTGTGCGAGTGTGTGCGAGTGTGTGTGCGAGTGTGTGTGCGATTGTGTGTGTGAGTGTGTAGGACTGTATGTGCGAGTGTGTGTGAGTGTGTATGAGTGTGTGTGCAAGTGTGTGCAAGTGTGTGCGAGTGTGTGTGTGAGTGTGCGCGAGTGTGTGCGAGTGTGTGTTTGCGAGTGTGTGCGAGTGTGTGCAAGTGTGTGCGTGCGAGTGTGTGTGCGAGTGTGTGTGTGCGAGTGTGTGTGCGAGTGTGTGCAAGTGTGTGCGAGTGAGTGTGTGCGAGTGTGTGTGCGATTTTGTGCGAGTGTGTGCGTGCGAGTGCGTGCGAGAGCGTGCGAGTGAGTGTGAGTGTGTGCAAATGTGTGCGAGAGTGTGCAAATGTGTGCGAGAGTGTGCAAGTGTGGGCGTGCGAGTGTGTGCTAGTGTGCGCGAGTGTGTGAGTGTGTGAGTGTGCGCGAGTGTATGCATGTGAGTGAGTGTGTGTGTGAGTGTGTTCGAGTGTTTGCGAGTGTGTGTGTGAGTGTGTAGGACTGTGTGTGCGAGTGTGTGTGTTCGAGTGTGTTCGAGTGTGTGCACGTGTGTGCGAGTGTGTGCGTGTGTGTATGAGTGTGTGTGCGAGTGTGTGCGAGTGTGTGTGCGAGTGTGTGCCAGTGTGTGCGAGTGTGTATGATTGTGTGTGCAAGTGTGTGTGAGTGTGTGCGAGTGTGTTCAAGTGTGTGCAAGTGTGTGTGTGCGATTGTGTGTGAGTGTGTGTGCGAGTGTGCGTGAGTGTGTGCGAGTGTGTGTGTGTGAGTGTGTAGGACTGTATGTGCGAGTGTTTGCGAGTGTGTGCGAGTGTGTTTGAGTGTGTGTGAGTGTGTGCGAGTGTGTGCGAGTGTGTGTGCGAGTGTGTGTGTGCGAGTGTGTTCGATTGTGTAAGAGTGAGTGTGTGCGAGTGTGTGTGTGAGTGAGTGTGTGCGAGTGTGTGTGCAAGTGTGTGTGCGAGTGTGTGTGCGAGTGTGTGTGATTGTGTGTGTGAGTGTGTAGGACTGTATGTGCGAGTGTGTGTGATTGTGTGTGAGTGTGTAGGACTGTATGTGCGAGTGTGTGTGAGTGTGTATGAGTGTCTGTGCAAGTGTGTGCAAGTGCGTGTGAGTGTGTGCGTGCGAGTGTGTGCGAGTGTGCTCGAGTGACTGGGTGTGAGTATGTGCGAGTGTGTGTGAGTGTGTGCGAGTGTGTATGAGTGAGTGTGTGTGAGTGTGTGCGTGTGTGCGAGTTTGTGTGCGAGTGTGTGTGAGTGAGTGTGTGCGAATGTGTGCAAATGTGTACGAGTGTTTGCAAGTGTATGCGTGCGAGTGTGTGCGTGCGAGTGTGCGCGAGTGTGTGTGTGTGTGTGTGCGAGTGTGTGCGAGTGTGTGCAAGTGTGTGCGAGTGAGTGTGTGCGAGTGAGTGTGTGCGAGTGTGTGTGCGAGTGTGTGTGTGCGTGCGAGTGCGAGTGTGTGTGAGTGTGTGCGAGTGTGTGTTTGCGAGTGTGTGCAAGTGTGTGCGAGTGAGTGTGTGCGAGTGAGTGTGTGCGAGTGTGTGCGTGCGAGTGTGTGCGTGCGAGTGTGTGCGAGTGTGTGTGAGTGTGTGCAAGTGTGTGTGCGAGTGAGTGCGAGTGTGTGCCAGTGTGTGCGTACGAGTGCGTGCAAATGAGTGCGAGTGTGTGCGAATGTGTGCGAGTGTGTGCGTGCGAGTGTGTGCGAGTGTGCGCGAGTGTGTGCGTGTGAGTGTGTGCGAGTGTGTGCGTGTGAGTTTGTGCGAGTGTGCTTGAGTGAGTGTGTGCGAGTGTGTGCGATTGTATGTGAGTGTGTGCGAGTGAGTGTGTGCGAGTGTGTATGAGTGAGTGTGTGTGAGTGTGTGCGTGTGTGTGAGTTTGTGTGCGAGTGTGTGCGAGTGAGTATGTGCGAATGTGTGCGAGTGTCTGCGAGTGTGTGTGTGCGTGCGAGTGTGTGCGTGCGAGTGTGTGCGTGCAAATGTGTGTGAGTGTGTGTGCAAGTTTGTGTGCATGTGAGTGTGTGCGAGTGTGTATGAGTGTATGTGCGAGTGTGTGCGAGTGTGTGCGAGTGTGTGTGAGTGTGTATGTGTGTGTGTGCGAGTGTGTGCAAGTGTGTGCGAGTGAGTGTGTGCGAGTGTGTGCGAGAGTGTGCGAGTGAGTGCAAGTGTGTGTGTGCGATTGTGTATGAGTGTGTGCGAGTGTGTGTGCGAGTTTGTGCGAGCGTGTGAGTGTGTGCGTGCGAGTGCGTGCGAGTGAGTGTGAGTGTGTGCAAATGTGTGCGAGAGTGTGCAAGTGTGGGCGTGCGAGTGTGTGCTAGTGTGCGCGAGTGTGTGAGTGTGTGCGAGTGTGCGCGAGTGTATTCGTGTGAGTGAGTGTGTGTGTGAGTGTGCACGAGTGTTTGCGAGTGTGTGTGTGAGTGTGTAGGACTGTGTGTGCGAGTGTGTGCGAGTGTTTGTGTTCGAGTGTGTTCGAGTGTGTGCACATGTGTGCGAGTGTGTGCGTGTGTGTATGAGTGTGTGTGCAAGTGTGTGCGAGTGTGTGTGCGAGTGTGTGTGAGTGTGTGCCAGTGTGTGCGTGCAAATGAATGCGAGTGTGCGCGAGTGTGTGCTTGTGTGTAAGAGTGTGTGTGAGTGTGTGCAAGTGTGTGTGAGTGTGTTCGAGTGTGTGCAAGTGTGTGTGCGATTGTGTGTGAGTGTGTGTGCGAGTGTGCGTGAGTGTGTGCGAGTGTGTGTGCGAGTGTGTGTGTGTGTAGGACTGTATGTGCGAGTGTGTGCGAGTGTGTTCGAGTGTGTGTGAGTGTGTGCGAGTGTGTGTGCGAGATTGTGTGAGTGTGTGTGCGAGTTTGTGTGTGCGAGTGTGTTCAATTGTGTAAGAGTGAGTGTGTGCGAGTGTGTGTGTGCGAGTGTGTGTGCGAGTGTGTGCGAGTGTGTGTGCGAGTGTGTGTGCGAGTGTGTGCATATGTGTGTGTGAGTGTGTAGGACTGTATGTGCGAGTGTGTGTGAGTGTGTATGAGTGTGTGTGCAAGTGTGTGCAAGTGTGTGCGAGTGTGTGTGTGTGAGTGTGCGCGAGTGTGTGCGAATGTGTGTTTGCGAGTGTGTGCATGTGTGTGCGAGTGTGTGCGAGTGTGTGCGAGTGTGTGCGAGTGTGTGCGTGCGAGTGTGTGTGCGAGTGTGTGTGTGTGAGTGTGTGCGAGTGTGTGTGTGCGAGTGTGTGCAAGTGTGTGCGAGTGAGTGTGTGCGAGTGTGTGTGCGAGTTTGTGAGAGTGTGTGAGTGTGTGCGTGCGAGTGCGTGCGAGAGAGTGCGAGTGAGTGTGAGTGTGTGCAAATGTGTGCGAGAGTGTGCAAGTGTGGGCGTGCTAGTGTGCGCGAGTGTGTGAGTGTGCGCGAGTGTATGCGTGTGAGTGAGTGTGTGTGTGCGAGTGTTTGCGAGTGTGTGTGTGAGTGTGTAGGACTGTGTGTGCGAGTGTGTGTGTTCGAGTGTGTTCGAGTGTGTGCGAGTGTGTGCGTGTGTGTACGAGTGTGTGTGCGAGTGTGTGCGAGTGTGTGTGCGAGTGTGTGAGTGTGTGCCAGTGTGTGCGTGCAAATGAATGTGAGTGTTTGCGAGTGTGCGAGAGTGTGTGCGTGTGTGTGCGAGTGTGTGCGAGTGTGTATGATTGTGTGTGCGAGTGTGTGCAAGTGTGTGTGAGTGTGTGCGAGTGTGTTCAAGTGTGTGCAAGTGTGTGTGTGCGATTGTGTGTGAGTGTGTGTGCGAGTGTGTGCGAGTGTGTGTGTGAGTGTGTAGGACTGTATGTGCGAGTGTTTGCGAGTGTGTATGTGCGAGTGTGTTCGATTGTGTAAGAGTATGTGTGTGCGAGTGTGTGTGTGAGTGAGTGTGTGCGAGTGTGTGCGAGTGTGTGTGGGAGTGTGTGTGCGAGTGTCTGTGCGAGTGTGTGTGATTGTGTGTGAGTGTGTAGGACTGTATGTGCGAGTGTGTGTGCGAGTGTGTGTGATTGTGTGTGTGAGTGTGTAGAACTGTATGTGCGAGTGTGTGTGAGTGTGTATGAGTGTGTGTGCAAGTGTGTGCAAGTGCGTGTGAGTGTGCGCGAGTGTGTGCGTGCGAGTGTGTGCGAGTGTGCTCGAGTGACTGGGTGTGAGTATGTGCGTGTGTGTGTGAGTGTGTGCGAGTTTGTATGAGTGAGTGTGTGTGAGTGTGTGCGTGTGTGCGAGTTTGTGTGCGAGTGTGTGCGAGTGAGTGTGTGCGAATGTGTGCAAATGTGTGCGAGTGTTTGCGAGTGTATGCGTGCGAGTGTGTGCGTGCGAGTGTGCGCGAGTGTGTGTGTGCGTGTGTGCGAGTGTGTGCGAGGGAGTGTGAGTGAGTGAGTGCGAGGGTGTGCGAGTGTGTGTGTGCGAGTGTGTGCGAGTGTATGCATGCGAGTGTGTGCGTGTGAGTGTGTGCGAGTGTATGTGCGAGTGTGTGCAAGTGTGTGCGAGGGAGTGTGAGTGAGTGAGTGCGAGTGTGTGCGAGTGTGTGCGAATGTGTGCGAGTGTGTGTGTTCGAGTGTGTGTGTGCGATTGTGTATGGTGTGTGCGAGTGTGTGTGCGAGTGTGTATGAGTGTGTGCACGAGTGTGTGCGAGTGTGTGCGAGTGTGTGCGAGTATGTATGAGTGAGTGTGTGTGAGTGTGTGCGAGTTTGTGTGCTTGTGAGTGTGTGCGAATGTGTGCAAGTGTGTGCGAGTGTGTGTGTGAGTGTGTGTGCGAGTGTGCGTGCGAGTGTGTGTGAGTGTGTGCGAGTGTGTGTGAGTGTGTGCGAGTGTGTGTGCGAGTGTCTGTGCAAATGTACCCGAGTGTGCACGAGTGTGCACGAGTGAGTGGGTGCGAGTGTGTGTGGGAGTGTGTGTGCGAGTGTGTGTGCGAGTGTGTGTGATTGTGTGTGAGTGTGTAGGACTGTATGTGCGAGTGTGTGTGCGAGTGTGTGTGATTGTGTGTGTGAGTGTGTAGGACTGTATGTGCGAGTGTGTGTGAGTGTGTATGAGTGTGTGTGCAAGTGTGTGCAAGTGCGTGTGAGTGTGCGCGAGTGTGTGCGTGCGAGTGTGTGCGAGTGTGCTCGAGTGACTGGATGTGAGTATGTGCGTGTGTGTGTGAGTGTGTGCGAGTGTGTATGAGTGAGTGTGTGTGAGTGTGTGCGTGTGTGCGAGTTTGTGTGCGAGTGTGTGCGAGTGAGTGTGTGCGAATGTGTGCAAATGTGTGCGAGTGTTTGCGAGTGTATGCGTGCGAGTGTGTGCGTGCGAGTGTGCGCGAGTGTGTGTGTGCGTGTGTGCGAGTGTGTGCGAGGGAGTGTGAGTGAGTGAGTGCGAGGGTGTGCGAGTGTGTGTGTGTGAGTGTGTGCGAGTGTATGCATGCGAGTGTGTGCGTGTGAGTGTGTGCGAGTGTATGTGCGAGTGTGTGCAAGTGTGTGCGAGGGAGTCTGAGTGAGTGAGTGCGAGTGTGTGCGAGTGTGTGCGAATGTGTGCGAGTGTGTGTGTTCGAGTGTGTGTGTGTGATTGTGTATGGTGTGTGCGAGTGTGTGTGCGAGTGTGTATGAGTGTGTGCGCGAGTGTGTGCGAGTGTGTGCGAGTATGTATGAGTGAGTGTGTGTGAGTGTGTGCGAGTTTGTGTGCTTGTGAGTGTGTGCGAATGTGTGCAAGTGTGTGCGAGTGTGTGTGTGAGTGTGTGTGCGAGTGTGCGTGCGAGTGTGTGTGAGTGTGTGCGAGTGTGTGTGAGTGTGTGCGAGTGTGTGTGCGAGTGTGTGTGCAAATGTACCCGAGTGTGCACGAGTGTGCACGAGTGAGTGGGTGCGAGTGTGTGCGAGTGTGTGCATGTGAGTGTGTGCGAGCTTGTGCGAGTGTGTGAGTGTGTGTGCGAGAGTGTGTGCATGTGTGTGTGCGAGTGTGTGCGAGTGTGTATGAGTGTGTGTGCGAGTGTGTGCAAGTGTGTGCAAGTGTGTGGGTGCGAGTGTGTGCGAGTGTGTGTGAATGTGTGTTCGAGTGTGTGTGAGTGTGTGTGCGAGTGTGTGCAAGTGTGTTCGAGTGTGTGGGTGCGACTGTGTGCAAGTGTGTGCGAGTGTGTGTGAATGTGTGTTCGAGTGTGTGCGAGTGTGTGCGTGCGAGTGTGTGCGAGTGTGCTCGAGTGAATGGGTGCGAGTGTGTGTGAGTGTGTGCGAGTGAGTGTGTGCGAGTGTGTATGAGTGAGTGTGTGTGAGTGTGTGCGAGTTTGTGTGTGAGTGTGTGCGAGTGAGTGTGTGCGAATGTGTGCGAGTGAGTGTGTGCGAGTGTTTGCGAGTGTGTGTGCGAGTGTGTGTGCGAGTGTGTGTGTGAGTGTGTGCGTGCGAGTGTGTGCGAGTGTGTGTGAGTGTGTGTGCGAATGTGTGTGTGTGCGTGAGTGTGTGCGAGTGTGTGTGTGAGTGTGTAGGACTGTATGTGCGAGTGTGTGCGAGTGTGTATGAGTGTGTGTGCAAATGTGTGCGAGTGTGTGCGTTTGAGTGTGTGCGAGTGTGTGCGTGTGAGTTTGTGCGAGTGTGCTTGAGTGAGTGTGTGCGAGTGTGTGCGATTGTATGTGAGTGTGTGCGAGTGAGTGTGTGCGAGTGTGTATGAGTGAGTGTGTGTGAGTGTGTGCGTGTGTGTGAGTTTGTGTGCGAGTGTGTACGAGTGAGTGTGTGCGAATGTGTGCGAGTGTCTGCGAGTGTGTGTGTGCGTGCGAGTGTGTGCGTGCGAGTGTGTGCGAGTGTGTGCGTGCGAGTGTGTGAGTGTGTGTGCAAGTTTGTGTGCATGTGAGTGTGTGTGAGTGTGTATGAGTGTATGTGCGAGTGTGTGCGAGTGTGTGTGAGTGTGTATGTGTGTGTGTGCGAGTGTGTGCAAGTGTGTGCGAGTGAGTGTGTGCGAGAGTGTGCGAGTAAGTGCAAGTGTGTGTGTGCGAATGTGTGCGAGTGTCTGCGAGTGTGTGTGTGCGTGCGAGTGTGTGCGTGCGAGTGTGTGCGTGCAAATGTGTGTGAGTGTGTGTGCAAGTTTGTGTGCATGTGAGTGTGTGTGAGTGTGTATGAGTGTATGTGCGAGTGTGTGCGAGTGTGTGCAAGTGTGTGCGAGTGAGTGTGTGCGAGTGTGTGCGAGAGTGTGCGAGTGAGTGCAAGTGTGTGTGTGCGATTGTGTATGAGTGTGTGCGAGTGTGTGTGCGAGTTTGTGCGAGCGTGTGAGTGTGTGCGTGCGAGTGTGTGCGAGTGAGTGTGTGCAAATGTGTGCGAGAGTGTGCAAGTGTGGGCGTGCGAGTGTGTGCTAGTGTGCGCGAGTGTGTGAGTGTGCTCGAGTGAATGGGTGCGATTGTGTTCGAGTGTGTGTGAGTGTGTGCGAGTGAGTGTGTGCGAGTGTGTATGAGTGAGTGTGTGTGAGTGTGTGCGAGTTTGTGTGCGAGTGTGTGCGAGTGAGTGTGTGCGAATGTGTGCGAGTGAGTGTGTGCGAGTGTTTGCGAGTGTGTGTGCGAGTGTGTGTGCGAGTGTGTGCGTGCGAGTGTGTGTGAGTGTGTGTGCGAATGTGTGTGTGTGCGTGAGTGTGTGCGAGTGTGTGTGTGAGTGTGTAGGACTGTATGTGCGAGTGTGTGCGAGTGTGTATGAGTGTGTGTGCGAGTGTGTGTGTGAATGTGTGCGTGCGAGTGTGCGCGAGTGTACGCGAGTGTGTGCGTTTGAGTGTGTGCGAGTGTGTGCGTGTGAGTTTGTGCGAGTGTGCTTGAGTGAGTGTGTGCGAGTGTGTGCGATTGTATGTGAGTGTGTGCGAGTGAGTGTGTGCGAGTGTGTATGAGTGAGTGTGTGTGAGTGTGTGCGTGTGTGTGAGTTTGTGTGCGAGTGTGTACGAGTGAGTGTGTGCGAATGTGTGCGAGTGTGTGTGTGCGTGCGAGTGTGTGCGTGCGAGTGTGTGCGAGTGTGTGCGTGCGAGTGTGTGAGTGTGTGTGCAAGTTTGTGTGCATGTGAGTGTGTGTGAGTGTGTATGAGTGTATGTGCGAGTGTGTGCGAGTGTGTGTGAGTGTGTGTGTGTGTGTGTGCGAGTGTGTGCAAGTGTGTGCGAGTGAGTGTGTGCGAGAGTGTGCGAGTAAGTGCAAGTGTGTGTGTGCGATTGTGTATGAGTGTGTGCGAGAGTGTGTGCGAGTTTGTGCGAGTGTGTAAGTGTGTGCGTGCGAGTGCGTGCGAGTGAGTGTGAGTGTGTGCAAATGTGTGCGAGAGTGTGCAAGTGTGGGCGTGCGAGTGTGTGCTAGTGTGTGCGAGTGTGTGAGTGTGTTCGAGTGTGCGCGAGTGTATTCGTGTGAGTGAGTGTGTGTGTGAGTGTGTGCGAGTGTTTGCGAGTGTGTGTGTGAGTGTGTAGGACTGTGTGTGCGAGTGTGTGCGAGTGTGTGCGAGTGTGTGTGCGAGTGTGTGTGCGAGTGTGTGTGCGAGTGTGTGCGATTGTGTGTGTGAGTGTGTAGGACTGTATGTGCGAGTGTGTGTGAGTGTGTATGAGTGTGTGTGCAAGTGTGTGCAAGTGTGTGCGAGTGTGTGCGAGTGTGTGTGTGCGAGTGTGTGTGTGAGTGTGTGCGAGTGTGTGTGCGAGTGTGTGTGCGAGTGTGTGTGCGAGTGTGTGCGAGTGTGTGTGCGAGTGTGTGCGATTGTGTGTGTGAGTGTGTAGGACTGTATGTGCGAGTGTGTGTGAGTGTGTATGAGTGTGTGTGCAAGTGTGTGCAAGTGTGTGCGAGTGTATGCGAGTGTGTGTGTGTGAGTGTGCGCGAGTGTGTGCGAGTGTGTGTTTGCGAGTGTGTGCATGTGTGTGCGAGTGTGTGCGAGTGTGTGCAAGTGTGTGCGTGCGAGTGTGTGTGCGAGTGTGTGTGTGCGAGTATGTGTGCGAGTGTGTGCAAGTGTGTGCGAGTGAGTGTGTGCGAGTGTGTGTGCGAGTTTGTGCGAGTGTGCGCGTGCGAGTGCGTGCGAGAGCGTGCGAGTGAGTGTGAGTGTGTGCAAATGTGTGCGAGAGTGTGCAAGTGTGGGCGTGCGAGTGTGTGCTAGTGTGCGCGAGTGTGTGAGTGTGTGAGTGTGCGCGAGTGTATGCATGTGAGTGAGTGTGTGTGTGAGTGTGTGCGAGTGTTTGCGAGTGTGTGTGTGAGTGTGTAGGACTGTGTGTGCGAGTGTGGGTGTTCGAGTGTGTTCGAGTGTGTGCACGTGTGTGCGAGTGTGTGCGTGTGTGTATGAGTGTGTGTGCGAGTGTGTGCGAGTGTGTGTGCGAGTGTGTGTGCGAGTGTGTGCCAGTGTGTGCGAGTGTGTATGATTGTGTGTGCAAGTGTGTGTGAGTGTGTGCGATTGTGTGTGTGAGTGTGTAGGACTGTATGTGCGAGTGTGTGTGAGTGTGTATGAGTGTGTGTGCAAGTGTGTGCAAGTGTGTGCGAGTGTGTGCGAGTGTGTGTGTGCGAGTGTGTGTGCGAGTGTGTGTGCAAGTGTGTGCGAGTGTGTGTGCGAGTGTGTGTGCGAGTGTGTGCGATTGTGTGTGTGAGTGTGTAGGACTGTATGTGCGAGTGTGTGTGAGTGTGTATGAGTGTGTGTGCAAGTGTGTGCAAGTGTGTGCGAGTGTGTGCGAGTGTGTGTGTGCGAGTGTTTGCGAGTGTGTGTGTGAGTGTGTAGGACTGTGTGTGCGAGTGTGTGTGCGAGTGTGTGCGAGTGTGTGTGCGAGTGTGTGTGCGAGTGTGTGCGATTCTGTGTGTGAGTGTGTAGGACTGTATGTGCGAGTGTGTGTGAGTGTGTATGAGTGTGTGTGCAAGTGTGTGCAAGTGTGTGCGAGTGTGTGCGAGTGTGTGTGTGAGTGTGCGCGAGTGTGTGCGAGTGTGTGTTTGCGAGTGTGTGCATGTGTGTGCGAGTGTGTGCGAGTGTGTGCAAGTGTGTGCGTGCGAGTGTGTGTGCGAGTGTGTGTGCGAGTGTGTGCAAGTGTGTGCGAGTGAGTGTGTGCGAGTGTGTGTGCGAGTTTGTGTGAGTGTGTGCGTGTGAGTGCGTGCGAGAGCGTGCGAGTGTGTGTGAGTGTGTGCAAATGTGTGCGAGAGTGTGCAAGTGTGGGCGTGCGAGTGTGTGCTAGTGTGCGCGAGTGTGTGAGTGTGTGAGTGTGCGCGAGTGTATGCATGTGAGTGAGTGTGTGTGTGAGTGTGTGCGAGTGTTTGCGAGTGTGTGTGTGAGTGTGTAGGACTGTGTGTGCGAGTGTGTGTGTTCGAGTGTGTTCGAGTGTGTGCACGTGTGTGCGAGTGTGTGCGTGTGTGTATGAGTGTGTGTGCGAGTGTGTGTGCGAGTGTGTGTGCGAGTGTGTGCCAGTGTGTGCCAGTGTGTATGATTGTGTGTGCAAGTGTGTGTGAGTGTGTGCGATTGTGTGTGTGAGTGTGTAGGACTGTATGTGCGAGTGTGTGTGAGTGTGTATGAGTGTGTATGAGTGTGTGCGCGAGTGTGTGCGAGTGTGTGCGAGTGTGTGCGAGTATGTATGAGTGAGTGTGTGTGAGTGTGTGCGAGTTTGTGTGCTTGTGAGTGTGTGCGAATGTGTGCAAGTGTGTGCGAGTGTGTGTGTGAGTGTGTGTGCGAGTGTGCGTGCGAGTGTGTGTGAGTGTGTGCGAGTGTGTGTGAGTGTGTGCGAGTGTGTGTGCGAGTGTCTGTGCAAATGTACCCGAGTGTGCACGAGTGTGCACGAGTGAGTGGGTGCGAGTGTGTGTGGGAGTGTGTGTGCGAGTGTGTGTGCGAGTGTGTGTGATTGTGTGTGAGTGTGTAGGACTGTATGTGCGAGTGTGTGTGCGAGTGTGTGTGATTGTGTGTGTGAGTGTGTAGGACTGTATGTGCGAGTGTGTGTGAGTGTGTATGAGTGTGTGTGCAAGTGTGTGCAAGTGCGTGTGAGTGTGCGCGAGTGTGTGCGTGCGAGTGTGTGCGAGTGTGCTCGAGTGACTGGATGTGAGTATGTGCGTGTGTGTGTGAGTGTGTGCGAGTGTGTATGAGTGAGTGTGTGTGAGTGTGTGCGTGTGTGCGAGTTTGTGTGCGAGTGTGTGCGAGTGAGTGTGTGCGAATGTGTGCAAATGTGTGCGAGTGTTTGCGAGTGTATGCGTGCGAGTGTGTGCGTGCGAGTGTGCGCGAGTGTGTGTGTGCGTGTGTGCGAGTGTGTGCGAGGGAGTGTGAGTGAGTGAGTGCGAGGGTGTGCGAGTGTGTGTGTGTGAGTGTGTGCGAGTGTATGCATGCGAGTGTGTGCGTGTGAGTGTGTGCGAGTGTATGTGCGAGTGTGTGCAAGTGTGTGCGAGGGAGTCTGAGTGAGTGAGTGCGAGTGTGTGCGAGTGTGTGCGAATGTGTGCGAGTGTGTGTGTTCGAGTGTGTGTGTGTGATTGTGTATGGTGTGTGCGAGTGTGTGTGCGAGTGTGTATGAGTGTGTGCGCGAGTGTGTGCGAGTGTGTGCGAGTATGTATGAGTGAGTGTGTGTGAGTGTGTGCGAGTTTGTGTGCTTGTGAGTGTGTGCGAATGTGTGCAAGTGTGTGCGAGTGTGTGTGTGAGTGTGTGTGCGAGTGTGCGTGCGAGTGTGTGTGAGTGTGTGCGAGTGTGTGTGAGTGTGTGCGAGTGTGTGTGCGAGTGTGTGTGCAAATGTACCCGAGTGTGCACGAGTGTGCACGAGTGAGTGGGTGCGAGTGTGCGCGAGTGTGTGCATGTGAGTGTGTGCGAGCTTGTGCGAGTGTGTGAGTGTGTGTGCGAGAGTGTGTGCATGTGTGTGTGTGAGTGTGTGCGAGTGTGTATGAGTGTGTGTGCGAGTGTGTGCAAGTGTGTGCAAGTGTGTGGGTGCGAGTGTGTGCGAGTGTGTGTGAATGTGTGTTCGAGTGTGTGTGAGTGTGTGTGCGAGTGTGTGCAAGTGTGTTCGAGTGTGTGGGTGCGACTGTGTGCAAGTGTGTGCGAGTGTGTGTGAATGTGTGTTCGAGTGTGTGCAAGTGTGTGTGTGCGATTGTGTGTGAGTGTGTGTGCGAGTGTGCGTGAGTGTGTGCGAGTGTGTGTGTGTGAGTGTGTAGGACTGTATGTGCGAGTGTTTGCGAGTGTGTGCGAGTGTGTTTGAGTGTGTGTGAGTGTGTGCGAGTGTGTGCGAGTGTGTGTGCGAGTGTGTGTGTGCGAGTGTGTTCGATTGTGTAAGAGTGAGTGTGTGCGAGTGTGTGTGTGAGTGAGTGTGTGCGAGTGTGTGTGCAAGTGTGTGTGCGAGTGTGTGTGCGAGTGTGTGTGATTGTGTGTGTGAGTGTGTAGGACTGTATGTGCGAGTGTGTGTGATTGTGTGTGAGTGTGTAGGACTGTATGTGCGAGTGTGTGTGAGTGTGTATGAGTGTCTGTGCAAGTGTGTGCAAGTGCGTGTGAGTGTGTGCGTGCGAGTGTGTGCGAGTGTGCTCGAGTGACTGGGTGTGAGTATGTGCGAGTGTGTGTGAGTGTGTGCGAGTGTGTATGAGTGAGTGTGTGTGAGTGTGTGCGTGTGTGCGAGTTTGTGTGCGAGTGTGTGTGAGTGAGTGTGTGCGAATGTGTGCAAATGTGTACGAGTGTTTGCAAGTGTATGCGTGCGAGTGTGTGCGTGCGAGTGTGCGCGAGTGTGTGTGTGTGTGTGCGAGTGTGTGCGAGTGTGTGCAAGTGTGTGCGAGTGAGTGTGTGCGAGTGAGTGTGTGCGAGTGTGTGTGCGAGTGTGTGTGTGCGTGCGAGTGCGAGTGTGTGTGAGTGTGTGCGAGTGTGTGTTTGCGAGTGTGTGCAAGTGTGTGCGAGTGAGTGTGTGCGAGTGAGTGTGTGCGAGTGTGTGCGTGCGAGTGTGTGCGTGCGAGTGTGTGCGAGTGTGTGTGAGTGTGTGCAAGTGTGTGTGCGAGTGAGTGCGAGTGTGTGCCAGTGTGTGCGTACGAGTGCGTGCAAATGAGTGCGAGTGTGTGCGAATGTGTGCGAGTGTGTGCGTGCGAGTTTGTGCGAGTGTGCGCGAGTGTGTGCGTGTGAGTGTGTGCGAGTGTGTGCGTGTGAGTTTGTGCGAGTGTGCTTGAGTGAGTGTGTGCGATTGTATGTGAGTGTGTGCGAGTGAGTGTGTGCGAGTGTGTATGAGTGAGTGTGTGTGAGTGTGTGCGTGTGTGTGAGTTTGTGTGCGAGTGTGTGCGAGTGAGTATGTGCGAATGTGTGCGAGTGTCTGCGAGTGTGTGTGTGCGTGCGAGTGTGTGCGTGCGAGTGTGTGCGTGCAAATGTGTGTGAGTGTGTGTGCAAGTTTGTGTGCATGTGAGTGTGTGCGAGTGTGTATGAGTGTATGTGCGAGTGTGTGCGAGTGTGTGCGAGTGTGTGTGAGTGTGTATGTGTGTGTGTGCGAGTGTGTGCAAGTGTGTGCGAGTGAGTGTGTGCGAGTGTGTGCGAGAGTGTGCGAGTGAGTGCAAGTGTGTGTGTGCGATTGTGTATGAGTGTGTGCGAGTGTGTGTGCGAGTTTGTGCGAGCGTGTGAGTGTGTGCGTGCGAGTGCGTGCGAGTGAGTGTGAGTGTGTGCAAATGTGTGCGAGAGTGTGCAAGTGTGGGCGTGCGAGTGTGTGCTAGTGTGCGCGAGTGTGTGAGTGTGTGCGAGTGTGCGCGAGTGTATTCGTGTGAGTGAGTGTGTGTGTGAGTGTGCACGAGTGTTTGCGAGTGTGTGTGTGAGTGTGTAGGACTGTGTGTGCGAGTGTGTGCGAGTGTTTGTGTTCGAGTGTGTTCGAGTGTGTGCACATGTGTGCGAGTGTGTGCGTGTGTGTATGAGTGTGTGTGCAAGTGTGTGCGAGTGTGTGTGCGAGTGTGTGTGAGTGTGTGCCAGTGTGTGCGTGCAAATGAATGCGAGTGTGCGCGAGTGTGTGCTTGTGTGTAAGAGTGTGTGTGAGTGTGTGCAAGTGTGTGTGAGTGTGTTCGAGTGTGTGCAAGTGTGTGTGCGATTGTGTGTGAGTGTGTGTGCGAGTGTGCGTGAGTGTGTGCGAGTGTGTGTGCGAGTGTGTGTGTGTGTAGGACTGTATGTGCGAGTGTGTGCGAGTGTGTTCGAGTGTGTGTGAGTGTGTGCGAGTGTGTGTGCGAGATTGTGTGAGTGTGTGTGCGAGTTTGTGTGTGCGAGTGTGTTCAATTGTGTAAGAGTGAGTGTGTGCGAGTGTGTGTGTGCGAGTGTGTGTGCGAGTGTGTGCGAGTGTGTGTGCGAGTGTGTGTGCGAGTGTGTGCATATGTGTGTGTGAGTGTGTAGGACTGTATGTGCGAGTGTGTGTGAGTGTGTATGAGTGTGTGTGCAAGTGTGTGCAAGTGTGTGCGAGTGTGTGTGTGTGAGTGTGCGCGAGTGTGTGCGAATGTGTGTTTGCGAGTGTGTGCATGTGTGTGCGAGTGTGTGCGAGTGTGTGCGAGTGTGTGCGAGTGTGTGCGTGCGAGTGTGTGTGCGAGTGTGTGTGTGTGAGTGTGTGCGAGTGTGTGTGTGCGAGTGTGTGCAAGTGTGTGCGAGTGAGTGTGTGCGAGTGTGTGTGCGAGTTTGTGAGAGTGTGTGAGTGTGTGCGTGCGAGTGCGTGCGAGAGAGTGCGAGTGAGTGTGAGTGTGTGCAAATGTGTGCGAGAGTGTGCAAGTGTGGGCGTGCTAGTGTGCGCGAGTGTGTGAGTGTGCGCGAGTGTATGCGTGTGAGTGAGTGTGTGTGTGCGAGTGTTTGCGAGTGTGTGTGTGAGTGTGTAGGACTGTGTGTGCGAGTGTGTGTGTTCGAGTGTGTTCGAGTGTGTGCGAGTGTGTGCGTGTGTGTACGAGTGTGTGTGCGAGTGTGTGCGAGTGTGTGTGCGAGTGTGTGAGTGTGTGCCAGTGTGTGCGTGCAAATGAATGTGAGTGTTTGCGAGTGTGCGAGAGTGTGTGCGTGTGTGTGCGAGTGTGTGCGAGTGTGTATGATTGTGTGTGCGAGTGTGTGCAAGTGTGTGTGAGTGTGTGCGAGTGTGTTCAAGTGTGTGCAAGTGTGTGTGTGCGATTGTGTGTGAGTGTGTGTGCGAGTGTGTGCGAGTGTGTGTGTGAGTGTGTAGGACTGTATGTGCGAGTGTTTGCGAGTGTGTATGTGCGAGTGTGTTCGATTGTGTAAGAGTATGTGTGTGCGAGTGTGTGTGTGAGTGAGTGTGTGCGAGTGTGTGCGAGTGTGTGTGGGAGTGTGTGTGCGAGTGTCTGTGCGAGTGTGTGTGATTGTGTGTGAGTGTGTAGGACTGTATGTGCGAGTGTGTGTGCGAGTGTGTGTGATTGTGTGTGTGAGTGTGTAGAACTGTATGTGCGAGTGTGTGTGAGTGTGTATGAGTGTGTGTGCAAGTGTGTGCAAGTGCGTGTGAGTGTGCGCGAGTGTGTGCGTGCGAGTGTGTGCGAGTGTGCTCGAGTGACTGGGTGTGAGTATGTGCGTGTGTGTGTGAGTGTGTGCGAGTTTGTATGAGTGAGTGTGTGTGAGTGTGTGCGTGTGTGCGAGTTTGTGTGCGAGTGTGTGCGAGTGAGTGTGTGCGAATGTGTGCAAATGTGTGCGAGTGTTTGCGAGTGTATGCGTGCGAGTGTGTGCGTGCGAGTGTGCGCGAGTGTGTGTGTGCGTGTGTGCGAGTGTGTGCGAGGGAGTGTGAGTGAGTGAGTGCGAGGGTGTGCGAGTGTGTGTGTGCGAGTGTGTGCGAGTGTATGCATGCGAGTGTGTGCGTGTGAGTGTGTGCGAGTGTATGTGCGAGTGTGTGCAAGTGTGTGCGAGGGAGTGTGAGTGAGTGAGTGCGAGTGTGTGCGAGTGTGTGCGAATGTGTGCGAGTGTGTGTGTTCGAGTGTGTGTGTGCGATTGTGTATGGTGTGTGCGAGTGTGTGTGCGAGTGTGTATGAGTGTGTGCACGAGTGTGTGCGAGTGTGTGCGAGTGTGTGCGAGTATGTATGAGTGAGTGTGTGTGAGTGTGTGCGAGTTTGTGTGCTTGTGAGTGTGTGCGAATGTGTGCAAGTGTGTGCGAGTGTGTGTGTGAGTGTGTGTGCGAGTGTGCGTGCGAGTGTGTGTGAGTGTGTGCGAGTGTGTGTGAGTGTGTGCGAGTGTGTGTGCGAGTGTCTGTGCAAATGTACCCGAGTGTGCACGAGTGTGCACGAGTGAGTGGGTGCGAGTGTGTGTGGGAGTGTGTGTGCGAGTGTGTGTGCGAGTGTGTGTGATTGTGTGTGAGTGTGTAGGACTGTATGTGCGAGTGTGTGTGCGAGTGTGTGTGATTGTGTGTGTGAGTGTGTAGGACTGTATGTGCGAGTGTGTGTGAGTGTGTATGAGTGTGTGTGCAAGTGTGTGCAAGTGCGTGTGAGTGTGCGCGAGTGTGTGCGTGCGAGTGTGTGCGAGTGTGCTCGAGTGACTGGATGTGAGTATGTGCGTGTGTGTGTGAGTGTGTGCGAGTGTGTATGAGTGAGTGTGTGTGAGTGTGTGCGTGTGTGCGAGTTTGTGTGCGAGTGTGTGCGAGTGAGTGTGTGCGAATGTGTGCAAATGTGTGCGAGTGTTTGCGAGTGTATGCGTGCGAGTGTGTGCGTGCGAGTGTGCGCGAGTGTGTGTGTGCGTGTGTGCGAGTGTGTGCGAGGGAGTGTGAGTGAGTGAGTGCGAGGGTGTGCGAGTGTGTGTGTGTGAGTGTGTGCGAGTGTATGCATGCGAGTGTGTGCGTGTGAGTGTGTGCGAGTGTATGTGCGAGTGTGTGCAAGTGTGTGCGAGGGAGTCTGAGTGAGTGAGTGCGAGTGTGTGCGAGTGTGTGCGAATGTGTGCGAGTGTGTGTGTTCGAGTGTGTGTGTGTGATTGTGTATGGTGTGTGCGAGTGTGTGTGCGAGTGTGTATGAGTGTGTGCGCGAGTGTGTGCGAGTGTGTGCGAGTATGTATGAGTGAGTGTGTGTGAGTGTGTGCGAGTTTGTGTGCTTGTGAGTGTGTGCGAATGTGTGCAAGTGTGTGCGAGTGTGTGTGTGAGTGTGTGTGCGAGTGTGCGTGCGAGTGTGTGTGAGTGTGTGCGAGTGTGTGTGAGTGTGTGCGAGTGTGTGTGCGAGTGTGTGTGCAAATGTACCCGAGTGTGCACGAGTGTGCACGAGTGAGTGGGTGCGAGTGTGTGCGAGTGTGTGCATGTGAGTGTGTGCGAGCTTGTGCGAGTGTGTGAGTGTGTGTGCGAGAGTGTGTGCATGTGTGTGTGCGAGTGTGTGCGAGTGTGTATGAGTGTGTGTGCGAGTGTGTGCAAGTGTGTGCAAGTGTGTGGGTGCGAGTGTGTGCGAGTGTGTGTGAATGTGTGTTCGAGTGTGTGTGAGTGTGTGTGCGAGTGTGTGCAAGTGTGTTCGAGTGTGTGGGTGCGACTGTGTGCAAGTGTGTGCGAGTGTGTGTGAATGTGTGTTCGAGTGTGTGCGAGTGTGTGCGTGCGAGTGTGTGCGAGTGTGCTCGAGTGAATGGGTGCGAGTGTGTGTGAGTGTGTGCGAGTGAGTGTGTGCGAGTGTGTATGAGTGAGTGTGTGTGAGTGTGTGCGAGTTTGTGTGTGAGTGTGTGCGAGTGAGTGTGTGCGAATGTGTGCGAGTGAGTGTGTGCGAGTGTTTGCGAGTGTGTGTGCGAGTGTGTGTGCGAGTGTGTGTGTGAGTGTGTGCGTGCGAGTGTGTGCGAGTGTGTGTGAGTGTGTGTGCGAATGTGTGTGTGTGCGTGAGTGTGTGCGAGTGTGTGTGTGAGTGTGTAGGACTGTATGTGCGAGTGTGTGCGAGTGTGTATGAGTGTGTGTGCAAATGTGTGCGAGTGTGTGCGTTTGAGTGTGTGCGAGTGTGTGCGTGTGAGTTTGTGCGAGTGTGCTTGAGTGAGTGTGTGCGAGTGTGTGCGATTGTATGTGAGTGTGTGCGAGTGAGTGTGTGCGAGTGTGTATGAGTGAGTGTGTGTGAGTGTGTGCGTGTGTGTGAGTTTGTGTGCGAGTGTGTACGAGTGAGTGTGTGCGAATGTGTGCGAGTGTCTGCGAGTGTGTGTGTGCGTGCGAGTGTGTGCGTGCGAGTGTGTGCGAGTGTGTGCGTGCGAGTGTGTGAGTGTGTGTGCAAGTTTGTGTGCATGTGAGTGTGTGTGAGTGTGTATGAGTGTATGTGCGAGTGTGTGCGAGTGTGTGTGAGTGTGTATGTGTGTGTGTGCGAGTGTGTGCAAGTGTGTGCGAGTGAGTGTGTGCGAGAGTGTGCGAGTAAGTGCAAGTGTGTGTGTGCGAATGTGTGCGAGTGTCTGCGAGTGTGTGTGTGCGTGCGAGTGTGTGCGTGCGAGTGTGTGCGTGCAAATGTGTGTGAGTGTGTGTGCAAGTTTGTGTGCATGTGAGTGTGTGTGAGTGTGTATGAGTGTATGTGCGAGTGTGTGCGAGTGTGTGCAAGTGTGTGCGAGTGAGTGTGTGCGAGTGTGTGCGAGAGTGTGCGAGTGAGTGCAAGTGTGTGTGTGCGATTGTGTATGAGTGTGTGCGAGTGTGTGTGCGAGTTTGTGCGAGCGTGTGAGTGTGTGCGTGCGAGTGTGTGCGAGTGAGTGTGTGCAAATGTGTGCGAGAGTGTGCAAGTGTGGGCGTGCGAGTGTGTGCTAGTGTGCGCGAGTGTGTGAGTGTGCTCGAGTGAATGGGTGCGATTGTGTGCGAGTGTGTGTGAGTGTGTGCGAGTGAGTGTGTGCGAGTGTGTATGAGTGAGTGTGTGTGAGTGTGTGCGAGTTTGTGTGCGAGTGTGTGCGAGTGAGTGTGTGCGAATGTGTGCGAGTGAGTGTGTGCGAGTGTTTGCGAGTGTGTGTGCGAGTGTGTGTGCGAGTGTGTGCGTGCGAGTGTGTGTGAGTGTGTGTGCGAATGTGTGTGTGTGCGTGAGTGTGTGCGAGTGTGTGTGTGAGTGTGTAGGACTGTATGTGCGAGTGTGTGCGAGTGTGTATGAGTGTGTGTGCGAGTGTGTGTGTGAATGTGTGCGTGCGAGTGTGCGCGAGTGTACGCGAGTGTGTGCGTTTGAGTGTGTGCGAGTGTGTGCGTGTGAGTTTGTGCGAGTGTGCTTGAGTGAGTGTGTGCGAGTGTGTGCGATTGTATGTGAGTGTGTGCGAGTGAGTGTGTGCGAGTGTGTATGAGTGAGTGTGTGTGAGTGTGTGCGTGTGTGTGAGTTTGTGTGCGAGTGTGTACGAGTGAGTGTGTGCGAATGTGTGCGAGTGTGTGTGTGCGTGCGAGTGTGTGCGTGCGAGTGTGTGCGAGTGTGTGCGTGCGAGTGTGTGAGTGTGTGTGCAAGTTTGTGTGCATGTGAGTGTGTGTGAGTGTGTATGAGTGTATGTGCGAGTGTGTGCGAGTGTGTGTGAGTGTGTGTGTGTGTGTGTGCGAGTGTGTGCAAGTGTGTGCGAGTGAGTGTGTGCGAGAGTGTGCGAGTAAGTGCAAGTGTGTGTGTGCGATTGTGTATGAGTGTGTGCGAGAGTGTGTGCGAGTTTGTGCGAGTGTGTAAGTGTGTGCGTGCGAGTGCGTGCGAGTGAGTGTGAGTGTGTGCAAATGTGTGCGAGAGTGTGCAAGTGTGGGCGTGCGAGTGTGTGCTAGTGTGTGCGAGTGTGTGAGTGTGTTCGAGTGTGCGCGAGTGTATTCGTGTGAGTGAGTGTGTGTGTGAGTGTGTGCGAGTGTTTGCGAGTGTGTGTGTGAGTGTGTAGGACTGTGTGTGCGAGTGTGTGCGAGTGTGTGCGAGTGTGTGTGCGAGTGTGTGTGCGAGTGTGTGCAAGTGTGTGCGAGTGTGTGCGATTGTGTGTGTGAGTGTGTAGGACTGTATGTGCGAGTGTGTGTGAGTGTGTATGAGTGTGTGTGCAAGTGTGTGCAAGTGTGTGCGAGTGTGTGCGAGTGTGTGTGTGCGAGTGTGTGTGTGAGTGTGTGCGAGTGTGTGTGCGAGTGTGTGTGCGAGTGTGTGTGCGAGTGTGTGCGAGTGTGTGTGCGAGTGTGTGCGATTGTGTGTGTGAGTGTGTAGGACTGTATGTGCGAGTGTGTGTGAGTGTGTATGAGTGTGTGTGCAAGTGTGTGCAAGTGTGTGCGAGTGTATGCGAGTGTGTGTGTGTGAGTGTGCGCGAGTGTGTGCGAGTGTGTGTTTGCGAGTGTGTGCATGTGTGTGCGAGTGTGTGCGAGTGTGTGCAAGTGTGTGCGTGCGAGTGTGTGTGCGAGTGTGTGTGTGCGAGTATGTGTGCGAGTGTGTGCAAGTGTGTGCGAGTGAGTGTGTGCGAGTGTGTGTGCGAGTTTGTGCGAGTGTGCGCGTGCGAGTGCGTGCGAGAGCGTGCGAGTGAGTGTGAGTGTGTGCAAATGTGTGCGAGAGTGTGCAAGTGTGGGCGTGCGAGTGTGTGCTAGTGTGCGCGAGTGTGTGAGTGTGTGAGTGTGCGCGAGTGTATGCATGTGAGTGAGTGTGTGTGTGAGTGTGTGCGAGTGTTTGCGAGTGTGTGTGTGAGTGTGTAGGACTGTGTGTGCGAGTGTGGGTGTTCGAGTGTGTTCGAGTGTGTGCACGTGTGTGCGAGTGTGTGCGTGTGTGTATGAGTGTGTGTGCGAGTGTGTGCGAGTGTGTGTGCGAGTGTGTGTGCGAGTGTGTGCCAGTGTGTGCGAGTGTATATGATTGTGTGTGCAAGTGTGTGTGAGTGTGTGCGATTGTGTGTGTGAGTGTGTAGGACTGTATGTGCGAGTGTGTGTGAGTGTGTATGAGTGTGTGTGCAAGTGTGTGCAAGTGTGTGCGAGTGTGTGCGAGTGTGTGTGTGCGAGTGTGTGTGCGAGTGTGTGTGCAAGTGTGTGCGAGTGTGTGTGCGAGTGTGTGTGCGAGTGTGTGCGATTGTGTGTGTGAGTGTGTAGGACTGTATGTGCGAGTGTGTGTGAGTGTGTATGAGTGTGTGTGCAAGTGTGTGCAAGTGTGTGCGAGTGTGTGCGAGTGTGTGTGTGCGAGTGTTTGCGAGTGTGTGTGTGAGTGTGTAGGACTGTGTGTGCGAGTGTGTGTGCGAGTGTGTGCGAGTGTGTGTGCGAGTGTGTGTGCGAGTGTGTGCGATTCTGTGTGTGAGTGTGTAGGACTGTATGTGCGAGTGTGTGTGAGTGTGTATGAGTGTGTGTGCAAGTGTGTGCAAGTGTGTGCGAGTGTGTGCGAGTGTGTGTGTGAGTGTGCGCGAGTGTGTGCGAGTGTGTGTTTGCGAGTGTGTGCATGTGTGTGCGAGTGTGTGCGAGTGTGTGCAAGTGTGTGCGTGCGAGTGTGTGTGCGAGTGTGTGTGCGAGTGTGTGCAAGTGTGTGCGAGTGAGTGTGTGCGAGTGTGTGTGCGAGTTTGTGTGAGTGTGTGCGTGTGAGTGCGTGCGAGAGCGTGCGAGTGTGTGTGAGTGTGTGCAAATGTGTGCGAGAGTGTGCAAGTGTGGGCGTGCGAGTGTGTGCTAGTGTGCGCGAGTGTGTGAGTGTGTGAGTGTGCGCGAGTGTATGCATGTGAGTGAGTGTGTGTGTGAGTGTGTGCGAGTGTTTGCGAGTGTGTGTGTGAGTGTGTAGGACTGTGTGTGCGAGTGTGTGTGTTCGAGTGTGTTCGAGTGTGTGCACGTGTGTGCGAGTGTGTGCGTGTGTGTATGAGTGTGTGTGCGAGTGTGTGTGCGAGTGTGTGTGCGAGTGTGTGCCAGTGTGTGCCAGTGTGTATGATTGTGTGTGCAAGTGTGTGTGAGTGTGTGCGATTGTGTGTGTGAGTGTGTAGGACTGTATGTGCGAGTGTGTGTGAGTGTGTATGAGTGTGTATGAGTGTGTGCGCGAGTGTGTGCGAGTGTGTGCGAGTGTGTGCGAGTATGTATGAGTGAGTGTGTGTGAGTGTGTGCGAGTTTGTGTGCTTGTGAGTGTGTGCGAATGTGTGCAAGTGTGTGCGAGTGTGTGTGTGAGTGTGTGTGCGAGTGTGCGTGCGAGTGTGTGTGAGTGTGTGCGAGTGTGTGTGAGTGTGTGCGAGTGTGTGTGCGAGTGTCTGTGCAAATGTACCCGAGTGTGCACGAGTGTGCACGAGTGAGTGGGTGCGAGTGTGTGTGGGAGTGTGTGTGCGAGTGTGTGTGCGAGTGTGTGTGATTGTGTGTGAGTGTGTAGGACTGTATGTGCGAGTGTGTGTGCGAGTGTGTGTGATTGTGTGTGTGAGTGTGTAGGACTGTATGTGCGAGTGTGTGTGAGTGTGTATGAGTGTGTGTGCAAGTGTGTGCAAGTGCGTGTGAGTGTGCGCGAGTGTGTGCGTGCGAGTGTGTGCGAGTGTGCTCGAGTGACTGGATGTGAGTATGTGCGTGTGTGTGTGAGTGTGTGCGAGTGTGTATGAGTGAGTGTGTGTGAGTGTGTGCGTGTGTGCGAGTTTGTGTGCGAGTGTGTGCGAGTGAGTGTGTGCGAATGTGTGCAAATGTGTGCGAGTGTTTGCGAGTGTATGCGTGCGAGTGTGTGCGTGCGAGTGTGCGCGAGTGTGTGTGTGCGTGTGTGCGAGTGTGTGCGAGGGAGTGTGAGTGAGTGAGTGCGAGGGTGTGCGAGTGTGTGTGTGTGAGTGTGTGCGAGTGTATGCATGCGAGTGTGTGAGTGTGAGTGTGTGCGAGTGTATGTGCGAGTGTGTGCAAGTGTGTGCGAGGGAGTCTGAGTGAGTGAGTGCGAGTGTGTGCGAGTGTGTGCGAATGTGTGCGAGTGTGTGTGTTCGAGTGTGTGTGTGTGATTGTGTATGGTGTGTGCGAGTGTGTGTGCGAGTGTGTATGAGTGTGTGCGCGAGTGTGTGCGAGTGTGTGCGAGTATGTATGAGTGAGTGTGTGTGAGTGTGTGCGAGTTTGTGTGCTTGTGAGTGTGTGCGAATGTGTGCAAGTGTGTGCGAGTGTGTGTGTGAGTGTGTGTGCGAGTGTGCGTGCGAGTGTGTGTGAGTGTGTGCGAGTGTGTGTGAGTGTGTGCGAGTGTGTGTGCGAGTGTGTGTGCAAATGTACCCGAGTGTGCACGAGTGTGCACGAGTGAGTGGGTGCGAGTGTGCGCGAGTGTGTGCATGTGAGTGTGTGCGAGCTTGTGCGAGTGTGTGAGTGTGTGTGCGAGAGTGTGTGCATGTGTGTGTGCGAGTGTGTGCGAGTGTGTATGAGTGTGTGTGCGAGTGTGTGCAAGTGTGTGCAAGTGTGTGGGTGCGAGTGTGTGCGAGTGTGTGTGAATGTGTGTTCGAGTGTGTGTGAGTGTGTGTGCGAGTGTGTGCAAGTGTGTTCGAGTGTGTGGGTGCGACTGTGTGCAAGTGTGTGCGAGTGTGTGTGAATGTGTGTTCGAGTGTGTGCGAGTGTGTGCGTGCGAGTGTGTGCGAGTGTGCTCGAGTGAATGGGTGCGAGTGTGTGTGAGTGTGTGCGAGTGAGTGTGTGCGAGTGTGTATGAGTGAGTGTGTGTGAGTGTGTGCGAGTTTGTGTGTGAGTGTGTGCGAGTGAGTGTGTGCGAATGTGTGTGAGTGAGTGTGTGCGAGTGTTTGCGAGTGTGTGTGCGAGTGTGTGTGCGAGTGTGTGTGTGAGTGTGTGCGTGCGAGTGTGTGCGAGTGTGTGTGAGTGTGTGTGCGAATGTGTGTGTGTGCGTGAGTGTGTGCGAGTGTGTGTGTGAGTGTGTAGGACTGTATGTGCGAGTGTGTGCGAGTGTGTATGAGTGTGTGTGCAAATGTGTGCGAGTGTGTGCGTTTGAGTGTGTGCGAGTGTGTGCGTGTGAGTTTGTGCGAGTGTGCTTGAGTGAGTGTGTGCGAGTGTGTGCGATTGTATGTGAGTGTGTGCGAGTGAGTGTGTGCGAGTGTGTATGAGTGAGTGTGTGTGAGTGTGTGCGTGTGTGTGAGTTTGTGTGCGAGTGTGTACGAGTGAGTGTGTGCGAATGTGTGCGAGTGTCTGCGAGTGTGTGTGTGCGTGCGAGTGTGTGCGTGCGAGTGTGTGCGAGTGTGTGCGTGCGAGTGTGTGAGTGTGTGTGCAAGTTTGTGTGCATGTGAGTGTGTGTGAGTGTGTATGAGTGTATGTGCGAGTTTGTGCGAGTGTGTGTGAGTGTGTATGTGTGTGTGTGCGAGTGTGTGCAAGTGTGTGCGAGTGAGTGTGTGCGAGAGTGTGCGAGTAAGTGCAAGTGTGTGTGTGCGAATGTGTGCGAGTGTCTGCGAGTGTGTGTGTGCGTGCGAGTGTGTGCGTGCGAGTGTGTGCGTGCAAATGTGTGTGAGTGTGTGTGCAAGTTTGTGTGCATGTGAGTGTGTGTGAGTGTGTATGAGTGTATGTGCGAGTGTGTGCGAGTGTGTGCAAGTGTGTGCGAGTGAGTGTGTGCGAGTGTGTGCGAGAGTGTGCGAGTGAGTGCAAGTGTGTGTGTGCGATTGTGTATGAGTGTGTGCGAGTGTGTGTGCGAGTTTGTGCGAGCGTGTGAGTGTGTGCGTGCGAGTGTGTGCGAGTGAGTGTGTGCAAATGTGTGCGAGAGTGTGCAAGTGTGGGCGTGCGAGTGTGTGCTAGTGTGCGCGAGTGTGTGAGTGTGCTCGAGTGAATGGGTGCGATTGTGTGCGAGTGTGTGTGAGTGTGTGCGAGTGAGTGTGTGCGAGTGTGTATGAGTGAGTGTGTGTGAGTGTGTGCGAGTTTGTGTGCGAGTGTGTGCGAGTGAGTGTGTGCGAATGTGTGCGAGTGAGTGTGTGCGAGTGTTTGCGAGTGTGTGTGCGAGTGTGTGTGCGAGTGTGTGCGTGCGAGTGTGTGTGAGTGTGTGTGCGAATGTGTGTGTGTGCGTGAGTGTGTGCGAGTGTGTGTGTGAGTGTGTAGGACTGTATGTGCGAGTGTGTGCGAGTGTGTATGAGTGTGTGTGCGAGTGTGTGTGTGAATGTGTGCGTGCGAGTGTGCGCGAGTGTACGCGAGTGTGTGCGTTTGAGTGTGTGCGAGTGTGTGCGTGTGAGTTTGTGCGAGTGTGCTTGAGTGAGTGTGTGCGAGTGTGTGCGATTGTATGTGAGTGTGTGCGAGTGAGTGTGTGCGAGTGTGTATGAGTGAGTGTGTGTGAGTGTGTGCGTGTGTGTGAGTTTGTGTGCGAGTGTGTACGAGTGAGTGTGTGCGAATGTGTGCGAGTGTGTGTGTGCGTGCGAGTGTGTGCGTGCGAGTGTGTGCGAGTGTGTGCGTGCGAGTGTGTGAGTGTGTGTGCAAGTTTGTGTGCATGTGAGTGTGTGTGAGTGTGTATGAGTGTATGTGCGAGTGTGTGCGAGTGTGTGTGAGTGTGTGTGTGTGTGTGCGAGTGTGTGCAAGTGTGTGCGAGTGAGTGTGTGCGAGAGTGTGCGAGTAAGTGCAAGTGTGTGTGTGCGATTGTGTATGAGTGTGTGCGAGAGTGTGTGCGAGTTTGTGCGAGTGTGTAAGTGTGTGCGTGCGAGTGCGTGCGAGTGAGTGTGAGTGTGTGCAAATGTGTGCGAGAGTGTGCAAGTGTGGGCGTGCGAGTGTGTGCTAGTGTGTGCGAGTGTGTGAGTGTGTTCGAGTGTGCGCGAGTGTATTCGTGTGAGTGAGTGTGTGTGTGAGTGTGTGCGAGTGTTTGCGAGTGTGTGTGTGAGTGTGTAGGACTGTGTGTGCGAGTGTGTGCGAGTGTGTGCGAGTGTGTGTGCGAGTGTGTGTGCGAGTGTGTGTGCGAGTGTGTGCGATTGTGTGTGTGAGTGTGTAGGACTGTATGTGCGAGTGTGTGTGAGTGTGTATGAGTGTGTGTGCAAGTGTGTGCAAGTGTGTGCGAGTGTGTGCGAGTGTGTGTGTGTGCGAGTGTGTGTGTGAGTGTGTGCGAGTGTGTGTGCGAGTGTGTGTGCGAGTGTGTGTGCGAGTGTGTGCGAGTGTGTGTGCGAGTGTGTGCGATTGTGTGTGTGAGTGTGTAGGACTGTATGTGCGAGTGTGTGTGAGTGTGTATGAGTGTGTGTGCAAGTGTGTGCAAGTGTGTGCGAGTGTATGCGAGTGTGTGTGTGTGAGTGTGCGCGAGTGTGTGCGAGTGTGTGTTTGCGAGTGTGTGCATGTGTGTGCGAGTGTGTGCGAGTGTGTGCAAGTGTGTGCGTGCGAGTGTGTGTGCGAGTGTGTGTGTGCGAGTATGTGTGCGAGTGTGTGCAAGTGTGTGCGAGTGAGTGTGTGCGAGTGTGTGTGCGAGTTTGTGCGAGTGTGCGCGTGCGAGTGCGTGCGAGAGCGTGCGAGTGAGTGTGAGTGTGTGCAAATGTGTGCGAGAGTGTGCAAGTGTGGGCGTGCGAGTGTGTGCTAGTGTGCGCGAGTGTGTGAGTGTGTGAGTGTGCGCGAGTGTATGCATGTGAGTGAGTGTGTGTGTGAGTGTGTGCGAGTGTTTGCGAGTGTGTGTGTGAGTGTGTAGGACTGTGTGTGCGAGTGTGGGTGTTCGAGTGTGTTCGAGTGTGTGCACGTGTGTGCGAGTGTGTGCGTGTGTGTATGAGTGTGTGTGCGAGTGTGTGCGAGTGTGTGTGCGAGTGTGTGTGCGAGTGTGTGCCAGTGTGTGCGAGTGTGTATGATTGTGTGTGCAAGTGTGTGTGAGTGTGTGCGATTGTGTGTGTGAGTGTGTAGGACTGTATGTGCGAGTGTGTGTGAGTGTGTATGAGTGTGTGTGCAAGTGTGTGCAAGTGTGTGCGAGTGTGTGCGAGTGTGTGTGTGCGAGTGTGTGTGCGAGTGTGTGTGCAAGTGTGTGCGAGTGTGTGTGCGAGTGTGTGTGCGAGTGTGTGCGATTGTGTGTGTGAGTGTGTAGGACTGTATGTGCGAGTGTGTGTGAGTGTGTATGAGTGTGTGTGCAAGTGTGTGCAAGTGTGTGCGAGTGTGTGCGAGTGTGTGTGTGCGAGTGTTTGCGAGTGTGTGTGTGAGTGTGTAGGACTGTGTGTGCGAGTGTGTGTGCGAGTGTGTGCGAGTGTGTGTGCGAGTGTGTGTGCGAGTGTGTGCGATTCTGTGTGTGAGTGTGTAGGACTGTATGTGCGAGTGTGTGTGAGTGTGTATGAGTGTGTGTGCAAGTGTGTGCAAGTGTGTGCGAGTGTGTGCGAGTGTGTGTGTGAGTGTGCGCGAGTGTGTGCGAGTGTGTGTTTGCGAGTGTGTGCATGTGTGTGCGAGTGTGTGCGAGTGTGTGCAAGTGTGTGCGTGCGAGTGTGTGTGCGAGTGTGTGTGCGAGTGTGTGCAAGTGTGTGCGAGTGAGTGTGTGCGAGTGTGTGTGCGAGTTTGTGCGAGTGTGTGCGTGTGAGTGCGTGCGAGAGCGTGCGAGTGTGTGTGAGTGTGTGCAAATGTGTGCGAGAGTGTGCAAGTGTGGGCGTGCGAGTGTGTGCTAGTGTGCGCGAGTGTGTGAGTGTGTGAGTGTGCGCGAGTGTATGCATGTGAGTGAGTGTGTGTGTGAGTGTGTGCGAGTGTTTGCGAGTGTGTGTGTGAGTGTGTAGGACTGTGTGTGCGAGTGTGTGTGTTCGAGTGTGTTCGAGTGTGTGCACGTGTGTGCGAGTGTGTGCGTGTGTGTATGAGTGTGTGTGCGAGTGTGTGTGCGAGTGTGTGTGCGAGTGTGTGCCAGTGTGTGCCAGTGTGTATGATTGTGTGTGCAAGTGTGTGTGAGTGTGTGCGATTGTGTGTGTGAGTGTGTAGGACTGTATGTGCGAGTGTGTGTGAGTGTGTATGAGTGTGTGTGCAAGTGTGTGCAAGTGTGTGCGAGTGTGTGCGAGTGTGTGTGTGCGAGTGTGTGTGCGAGTGTGTGTGCGAGTGTGTGTGCGAGTGTGTGTGCGAGTGTGTGCGAGTGTGTGTGCGAGTGTGTGTGCGATTGTGTGTGTGAGTGTGTAGGACTGTATGTGCGAGTGTGTGTGAGTGTGTATGAGTGTGTGTGCAAGTGTGTGCAAGTGTGTGCGAGTGTGTGTGTGAGTGTGCGCGAGTGTGTGCGAGTGTGTGTTTGCGAGTGTGTGCGAGTGTGTGCAAGTGTGTGTGTGCGAGTGTGTGTGCGAGTGTGTGTGCGAGTGTGTGCAAGTGTGTGCGAGTGAGTGTGTGCGAGTGTGTGTGCGATTTTGTGCGAGTGTGTGCGTGCGAGTGCGTGCGAGAGCGTGCGAGTGAGTGTGAGTGTGTGCAAATGTGTGCGAGAGTGTGCAAGTGTGGGCGTGCGAGTGTGTGCTAGTGTGCGCGAGTGTGTGAGTGTGTGAGTGTGCGCGAGTGTATGCATGTGAGTGAGTGTGTGTGTGAGTGTGTTCGAGTGTTTGCGAGTGTGTGTGTGAGTGTGTAGGACTGTGTGTGCGAGTGTGTGTGTTCGAGTGTGTTCGAGTGTGTGCACGTGTGTGCGAGTGTGTGCGTGTGTGTATGAGTGTGTGTGCGAGTGTGTGCGAGTGTGTGTGCGAGTGTGTGCCAGTGTGTGCGAGTGTGTATGATTGTGTGTGCAAGTGTGTGTGAGTGTGTGCGAGTGTGTTCAAGTGTGTGCAAGTGTGTGTGTGCGATTGTGTGTGAGTGTGTGTGCGAGTGTGCGTGAGTGTGTGCGAGTGTGTGTGTGTGAGTGTGTAGGACTGTATGTGCGAGTGTTTGCGAGTGTGTGCGAGTGTGTTTGAGTGTGTGTGAGTGTGTGCGAGTGTGTGCGAGTGTGTGTGCGAGTGTGTGTGTGCGAGTGTGTTCGATTGTGTAAGAGTGAGTGTGTGCGAGTGTGTGTGTGAGTGAGTGTGTGCGAGTGTGTGTGCGAGTGTGTGTGCGAGTGTGTGTGCGAGTGTGTGTGATTGTGTGTGTGAGTGTGTAGGACTGTATGTGCGAGTGTGTGTGATTGTGTGTGAGTGTGTAGGACTGTATGTGCGAGTGTGTGTGAGTGTGTATGAGTGTCTGTGCAAGTGTGTGCAAGTGCGTGTGAGTGTGTGCGTGCGAGTGTGTGCGAGTGTGCTCGAGTGACTGGGTGTGAGTATGTGCGAGTGTGTGTGAGTGTGTGCGAGTGTGTATGAGTGAGTGTGTGTGAGTGTGTGCGTGTGTGCGAGTTTGTGTGCGAGTGTGTGCGAGTGAGTGTGTGCGAATGTGTGCAAATGTGTACGAGTGTTTGCAAGTGTATGCGTGCGAGTGTGTGCGTGCGAGTGTGCGCGAGTGTGTGTGAGTGTGTGTGCGAGTGTGTGTGCGAGTGTGTGCAATTGTGTGTGTGAGTGTGTAGGACTGTATGTGCGAGTGTGAGTGTGTATGAGTGTGTGTGCAAGTGTGTGCAAGTGTGTGCGAGTGTGTGTGTGCGAGTGTGTTCAATTGTGTAAGAGTGAGTGTGTGCGAGTGTGTGTGAGTGTGTGTGCGAGTGTGTGTGAGTGTGTGTGCGAGTGTGTGTGCGAGTGTGTGCAATTGTGTGTGTGAGTGTGTAGGACTGTATGTGCGAGTGTGTGTGAGTGTGTATGAGTGTGTGTGCAAGTGTGTGCAAGTGTGTGCGAGTGTGTGTGTGTGAGTGTGCGCGAGTGTGTGCGAATGTGTGTTTGCGAGTGTGTGCATGTGTGTGCGAGTGTGTGCGAGTGTGTGCGAGTGTGTGCGAGTGTGTGCAAGTGTGTGCGAGTGAGTGTGTGCGAGTGTGTGTGCGAGTTTGTGAGAGTGTGTGAGTGTGTGCATGCGAGTGCGTGCGAGAGAGTGCGAGTGAGTGTGAGTGTGTGCAAATGTGTGCGAGAGTGTGCAAGTGTGGGCGTGCTAGTGTGCGCGAGTGTGTGAGTGTGCGCGAGTGTATGTGTGTGAGTGAGTGTGTGTGTGCGAGTGTTTGCGAGTGTGTGTGTGAGTGTGTAGGACTGTGTGTGCGAGTGTGTGTGTTCGAGTGTGTTCGAGTGTGTGCGAGTGTGTGCGTGTGTGTACGAGTGTGTGTGCGAGTGTGTGCGAGTGTGTGTGCGAGTGTGTGAGTGTGTGCCAGTGTGTGCGTGCAAATGAATGCGAGTGTTTGCGAGTGTGCGAGAGTGTGTGCGTGTGTGTGCGAGTGTGTGCGAGTGTGTATGATTGTGTGTGCGAGTGTGTGCAAGTGTGTGTGAGTGTGTGTGAGTGTGTTCAAGTGTGTGCAAGTGTGTGTGTGCGATTGTGTGTGAGTGTGTGTGCGAGTGTGTGCGAGTGTGTGTGTGAGTGTGTAGGACTGTATGTGCGAGTGTTTGCGAGTGTGTATGTGCGAGTGTGTTCGATTGTGTAAGAGTATGTGTGTGCGAGTGTGTGTGTGAGTGAGTGTGTGCGAGTGTGTGCGAGTGTGTGTGGGAGTGTGTGTGCGAGTGTGTGTGCGAGTGTGTGTGATTGTGTGTGAGTGTGTAGGACTGTATGTGCGAGTGTGTGTGCGAGTGTGTGTGATTGTGTGTGTGAGTGTGTAGAACTGTATGTGCGAGTGTGTGTGAGTGTGTATGAGTGTGTGTGCAAGTGTGTGCAAGTGCGTGTGAGTGTGCGCGAGTGTGTGCGTGCGAGTGTGTGCGAGTGTGCTCGAGTGACTGGGTGTGAGTATGTGCGTGTGTGTGTGAGTGTGTGCGAGTGTGTATGAGTGAGTGTGTGTGAGTGTGTGCGTGTGTGCGAGTTTGTGTGCGAGTGTGTGCGAGTGAGTGTGTGCGAATGTGTGCAAATGTGTGCGAGTGTTTGCGAGTGTATGCGTGCGAGTGTGTGCGTGCGAGTGTGCGCGAGTGTGTGTGTGCGTGTGTGCGAGTGTGTGCGAGGGAGTGTGAGTGAGTGAGTGCGAGGGTGTGCGAGTGTGTGTGTGCGAGTGTGTGCGAGTGTATGCATGCGAGTGTGTGCGTGTGAGTGTGTGCGAGTGTATGTGCGAGTGTGTGCAAGTGTGTGCGAGGGAGTGTGAGTGAGTGAGTGCGAGTGTGTGCGAGTGTGTGCGAATGTGTGCGAGTGTGTGTGTTCGAGTGTGTGTGTGCGATTGTGTATGGTGTGTGCGAGTGTGTGTGCGAGTGTGTATGAGTGTGTGCGTGAGTGTGTGCGAGTGTGTGCGAGTGTGTGCGAGTATGTATGAGTGAGTGTGTGTGAGTGTGTGCGAGTTTGTGTGCTTGTGAGTGTGTGCGAATGTGTGCAAGTGTGTGCGAGTGTGTGTGTGAGTGTGTGTGCGAGTGTGCGTGCGAGTGTGTGTGAGTGTGTGCGAGTGTGTGTGAGTGTGTGCGAGTGTGTGTGCGAGTGTCTGTGCAAATGTACCCGAGTGTGCACGAGTGTGCACGAGTGAGTGGGTGCGAGTGTGTGTGGGAGTGTGTGTGCGAGTGTGTGTGCGAGTGTGTGTGATTGTGTGTGAGTGTGTAGGACTGTATGTGCGAGTGTGTGTGCGAGTGTGTGTGATTGTGTGTGTGAGTGTGTAGGACTGTATGTGCGAGTGTGTGTGAGTGTGTATGAGTGTGTGTCCAAGTGTGTGCAAGTGCGTGTGAGTGTGCGCGAGTGTGTGCGTGTGAGTGTGTGCGAGTGTGCTCGAGTGACTGGATGTGAGTATGTGCGTGTGTGTGTGAGTGTGTGCGAGTGTGTATGAGTGAGTGTGTGTGAGTGTGTGCGTGTGTGCGAGTTTGTGTGCGAGTGTGTGCGAGTGAGTGTGTGCGAATGTGTGCAAATGTGTGCGAGTGTTTGCGAGTGTATGCGTGCGAGTGTGTGCGTGCGAGTGTGCGCGAGTGTGTGTGTGCGTGTGTGCTAGTGTGTGCGAGGGAGTGTGAGTGAGTGAGTGCGAGGGTGTGCGAGTGTGTGTGTGCGAGTGTGTGCGAGTGTATGCATGCGAGTGTGTGCGTGTGAGTGTGTGCGAGTGTATGTGCGAGTGTGTGCAAGTGTGTGCGAGGGAGTCTGAGTGTGTGAGTGCGAGTGTGTGCGAGTGTGTGCGAATGTGTGCGAGTGTGTGTGTTCGAGTGTGTGTGTGCGATTGTGTATGGTGTGTGCGAGTGTCTGTGCGAGTGTGTATGAGTGTGTGCGCGAGTGTGTGCGAGTGTGTGCGAGTATGTATGAGTGAGTGTGTGTGAGTGTGTGCGAGTTTGTGTGCTTGTGAGTGTGTGCGAATGTGTGCAAGTGTGTGCGAGTGTGTGTGTGAGTGTGTGTGCGAGTGTGCGTGCGAGTGTGTGTGAGTGTGTGCGAGTGTGTGTGAGTGTGTGCGAGTGTGTGTGCGAGTGTGTGTGCAAATGTACCCGAGTGTGCACGAGTGTGCACGAGTGAGTGGGTGCGAGTGTGTGCGAGTGTGTGCATGTGAGTGTGTGCGAGCTTGTGCGAGTGTGTGAGTGTGTGTGCGAGAGTGTGTGCATGTGTGTGTGCGAGTGTGTGCGAGTGTGTATGAGTGTGTGTGCGAGTGTGTGCAAGTGTGTGCAAGTGTGTGGGTGCGAGTGTGTGCGAGTGTGTGTGAATGTGTGTTCGAGTGTGTGTGAGTGTGTGTGCGAGTGTGTGCAAGTGTGTTCGAGTGTGTGGGTGCGACTGTGTGCAAGTGTGTGCGAGTGTGTGTGAATGTGTGTTCGAGTGTGTGCGAGTGTGTGCGTGCGAGTGTGTGCGAGTGTGCTCGAGTGAATGGGTGCGAGTGTGTGTGAGTGTGTGCGAGTGAGTGTGTGCGAGTGTGTATGAGTGAGTGTGTGTGAGTGTGTGCGAGTTTGTGTGTGAGTGTGTGCGAGTGAGTGTGTGCGAATGTGTGCGAGTGAGTGTGTGCGAGTGTTTGCGAGTGTGTGTGCGAGTGTGTGTGCGAGTGTGTGTGTGAGTGTGTGCGTGCGAGTGTGTGCGAGTGTGTGTGAGTGTGTGTGCGAATGTGTGTGTGTGCGTGAGTGTGTGCGAGTGTGTGTGTGAGTGTGTAGGACTGTATGTGCGAGTGTGTGCGAGTGTGTATGAGTGTGTGTGCGAATGTGTGCGAGTGTGTGCGTTTGAGTGTGTGCGAGTGTGTGCGTGTGAGTTTGTGCGAGTGTGCTTGAGTGAGTGTGTGCGAGTGTGTGCGATTGTATGTGAGTGTGTGCGAGTGAGTGTGTGCGAGTGTGTATGAGTGAGTGTGTGTGAGTGTGTGCGTGTGTGTGAGTTTGTGTGCGAGTGTGTATGAGTGAGTGTGTGCGAATGTGTGCGAGTGTCTGCGAGTGTGTGTGTGCGTGCGAGTGTGTGCGTGCGAGTGTGTGTGAGTGTGTGCGTGCGAGTGTGTGAGTGTGTGTGCAAGTTTGTGTGCATGTGAGTGTGTGTGAGTGTGTATGAGTGTATGTGCGAGTGTGTGCGAGTGTGTGTGAGTGTGTATGTGTGTGTGTGCGAGTGTGTGCAAGTGTGTGCGAGTGAGTGTGTGCGAGTGTGTGCGAGAGTGTGCGAGTAAGTGCAAGTGTGTGTGTGCGATTGTGTATGAGTGTGTGCGAGTGTGTGTGCGAGTTTGTGCGAGTGTGTAAGTGTGTGCGTGCGAGTGCGTGCGAGTGAGTGTGAGTGTGTGCAAATGTGTGCGAGAGTGTGCAAGTGTGGGCGTGCGAGTGTGTGCTAGTGTGCGCGAGTGTGTGAGTGTGTTCGAGTGTGCGCGAGTGTATTCGTGTGAGTGAGTGTGTGTGCGAGTGTTTGCGAGTGTGTGTGTGAGTGTGTAGGACTGTGTGTGCGAGTGTGTGTGCGAGTGTGTGTGCGAGTGTGTGTGCGAGTGTGTGTGCGAGTGTGTGCGATTGTGTGTGTGAGTGTGTAGGACTGTATGTGCGAGTGTGTGTGAGTGTGTATGAGTGTGTGTGCAAGTGTGTGCAAGTGTGTGCGAGTGTGTGCGAGTGTGTGTGTGCGAGTGTTTGCGAGTGTGTGTGTGAGTGTGTAGGACTGTGTGTGCGAGTGTGTGTGCGAGTGTGTGCGAGTGTGTGTGCGAGTGTGTGTGCGAGTGTGTGCGATTGTGTGTGTGAGTGTGTAGGACTGTATGTGCTAGTGTGTGTGAGTGTGTATGAGTGTGTGTCAAGTGTGTGCAAGTGTGTGCGAGTGTGTGCGAGTGTGTGTGTGAGTGTGCGCGAGTGTGTGCGAGTGTGTGTTTGCGAGTGTGTGCATGTGTGTGCGAGTGTGTGCGAGTGTGTGCAAGTGTGTGCGTGCGAGTGTGTGTGCGAGTGTGTGTGCGAGTGTGTGCAAGTGTGTGCGAGTGAGTGTGTGCGAGTGTGTGTGCGAGTTTGTGCGAGTGTGTGCGTGCGAGTGCGTGCGAGAGCGTGCGAGTGAGTGTGAGTGTGTGCAAATGTGTGCGAGAGTGTGCAAGTGTGGGCGTGCGAGTGTGTGCTAGTGTGCGCGAGTGTGTGAGTGTGTGAGTGTGCGCGAGTGTATGCATGTGAGTGAGTGTGTGTGTGAGTGTGTGCGAGTGTTTGCGAGTGTGTGTGTGAGTGTGTAGGACTGTGTGTGCGAGTGTGTGTGTTCGAGAGTGTTCGAGTGTGTGCACATGTGTGCGAGTGTGTGCGTGTGTGTATGAGTGTGTGTGCGAGTGTGTGCGAGTGTGTGTGCGAGTGTGTGTGCGAGTGTGTGCCAGTGTGTGCGAGTGTGTATGATTGTGTGTGCAAGTGTGTGTGAGTGTGTGCGAGTGTGTTCAAGTGTGTGCAAGTGTGTGTGTGCGATTGTGCGTGAGTGTGTGCGAGTGTGTGTGTGTGAGTGTGTAGGACTGTATGTGCGAGTGTGTGCGAGTGTGTTCGAGTGTGTGTGAGTGTGTGCGAGTGTGTGCGAGTGTGTGTGCGAGTGTGTGTGTGCGAGTGTGTTTGATTGTGTAAGAGTGAGTGTGTGCGAGTGTGTGTGTGAGTGAGTGTGTGCGAGTGTGTGCGAGTGTGTGTGCGAGTGTGTGTGCGAGTGTGTGTGCGAGTTTGTGTGATTGTGTGTGTGAGTGTATAGGACTGTATGTGCGAGTGTTTGTGATTGTGTGTGAGTGTGTAGGACTGTATGTGCGAGTGTGTGTGAGTGTGTATGAGTGTCTGTGCAAGTGTGTGCAAGTGCGTGTGAGTGTGTGCGTGCGAGTGTGTGCGAGTGTGCTCGAGTGACTGGGTGTGAGTATGTGCGAGTGTGTGTGAGTGTGTGCGAGTGTGTATGAGTGAGTGTGTGTGAGTGTGTGTGTGTGTGCGAGTTTGTGTGCGAGTGTGTGCGAGTGAGTGTGTGCGAATGTGTGCAAATGTGTACGAGTGTTTGCAAGTGTATGCGTGCGAGTGTGTGCGTGCGAGTGTGCGCGAGTGTGTGTGTGCGTGTGTGCGCGAGTGTGTGCAAGTGTGTGCGAGTGAGTGTGTGCGAGTGAGTGTGTGCGAGTGAGTGTGTGCGAGTGTGTGTGCGAGTGTGTGTGTGCGTGCGAGTGCGAGTGTGTGTGAGTGTGTGCGAGTGTGTGTTTGCGAGTGTGTGCAAGTGTGTGCGAGTGAGTGTGTGCGAGTGAGTGTGTGCGAGTGTGTGCGTGCGAGTGTGTGCGTGCGAGTGTGTGCGAGTGTGTGTGAGTGTGTGCGAGTGTGTGTGTGCGAGTGAGTGCGAGTGTGTGCCAGTGTGTGCGTACGAGTGCGTGCAAATGAGTGCGAGTGTGTGCGAATGTGTGCGAGTGTGTGCGTGCGAGTGTGTGCGAGTGTGCGCGAGTGTGTGCATGTGAGTGTGTGCGAGTGTGTGCGTGTGAGTTTGTGCGAGTGTGCTTGAGTGAGTGTGTGCGAGTGTGTGCGATTGTATGTGAGTGTGTGCGAGTGAGTGTGTGCGAGTGTGTATGAGTGAGTGTATGTGAGTGTGTGCGTGTGTGTGAGTTTGTGTGCGAGTGTGTGCGAGTGAGTATGTGCGAATGTGTGCGAGTGTCTGCGAGTGTGTGTGTGCGTGCGAGTGTGTGCGTGCAAATGTGTGTGAGTGTGTGTGCAAGTTTGTGTGCATGTGAGTGTGTGTGAGTGTGTATGAGTGTATGTGCGAGTGTGTGCGAGTGTGTGCAAGTGTGTGCGAGTGAGTGTGTGCGAGTGTGTGCGAGAGTGTGCGAGTGAGTGCAAGTGTGTGTGTGCGATTGTGTATGAGTGTGTGCGAGTGTGTGTGCGAGTTTGTGCGAGCGTGTGAGTGTGTGCCTGCGAGTGTGTGCGAGTGAGTGTGAGTGTGTGCAAATGTGTGCGAGAGTGTGCAAGTGTGGGCGTGCGAGTGTGTGCTAGTGTGCGCGAGTGTGTGAGTGTGCTCGAGTGAATGGTTGCGATTGTGTGCGAGTGTGTGTGAGTGTGTGCGAGTGAGTGTGTGCGAGTGTGTATGAGTGAGTGTGTGTGAGTGTGTGCGAGTTTGTGTGCGAGTGTGTGCGAGTGAGTGTGTGCGAATGTGTGCGAGTGAGTGTGTGCGAGTGTTTGCGAGTGTGTGTGCGAGTGTGTGTGCGAGTGTGTGTGCGAGTGTGTGCGTGCGAGTGTGTGTGAGTGTGTGTGCGAATGTGTGTGTGTGCGTGAGTGTGTGCGAGTGTGTGTGTGAGTGTGTAGGACTGTATGTGCGAGTGTGTGCGAGTGTGTATGAGTGTGTGTGCGAGTGTGTGTGCGAATGTGTGCGAGTGTGTGCGTGCGAGTGTGCGCGAGTGTACGCGAGTGTGTGCGTTTGAGTGTGTGCGTGTGAGTTTGTGCGAGTGTGCTTGAGTGAGTGTGTGCGAGTGTGTGCGATTGTATGTGAGTGTGTGCGAGTGAGTGTGTGCGAGTGTGTATGAGTGAGTGTGTGTGAGTGTGTGCGTGTGTGTGAGTTTGTGTGCGAGTGTGTACGAGTGAGTGTGTGCGAATGTGTGCGAGTGTGTGTGTGCGTGCGAGTGTGTGCGTGCGAGTGTGTGCGAGTGTGTGCGTGCGAGTGTGTGAGTGTGTGTGCAAGTTTGTGTGCATGTGAGTGTGTGTGAGTGTGTATGAGTGTATGTGCGAGTGTATGCGAGTGTGTGTGAGTGTGTATGTGTGTGTGTGCGAGTGTGTGCAAGTGTGTGCGAGTGAGTGTGTGCGAGAGTGTGCGAGTAAGTGCAAGTGTGTGTGTGCGATTGTGTATGAGTGTGTGCGAGAGTGTGTGCGAGTTTGTGCGAGTGTGTAAGTGTGTGCGTGCGAGTGCGTGCGAGTGAGTGTGAGTGTGTGCAAATGTGTGCGAGAGTGTGCAAGTGTGGGCGTGCGAGTGTGTGCTAGTGTGTGCGAGTGTGTGAGTGTGTTCGAGTGTGCGCGAGTGTATTCGTGTGAGTGAGTGTGTGTGTGAGTGTGTGCGAGTGTTTGCGAGTGTGTGTGTGAGTGTGTAGGACTGTGTGTGCGAGTGTGTGCGAGTGTGTGCGAGTGTGTGTGCGAGTGTGTGTGCGAGTGTGTGTGCGAGTGTGTGCGATTGTGTGTGTGAGTGTGTAGGACTGTATGTGCGAGTGTGTATGAGTGTGTGTGCAAGTGTGTGCAAGTGTGTGCGAGTGTGTGCGAGTGTGTGTGTGCGAGTGTGTGTGCGAGTGTGTGCGAGTGTGTGTGCGAGTGTGTGTGCCAGTGTGTGTGCGAGTGTGTGCGAGTGTGTGTGCGAGTGTGTGCGATTGTGTGTGTGAGTGTGTAGGACTGTATGTGCGAGTGTGTGTGAGTGTGTATGAGTGTGTGTGCAAGTGTGTGCAAGTGTGTGCGAGTGTGTGCGAGTGTGTGTGTGAGTGTGCGCGAGTGTGTGCGAGTGTGTGTTTGCGAGTGTGTGCATGTGTGTGCGAGTGTGTGCGAGTGTGTGCAAGTGTGTGCGTGCGAGTGTGTGTGCGAGTGTGTGTGTGCGAGTGTGTGTGCGAGTGTGTGCAAGTGTGTGCGAGTGAGTGTGTGCGAGTGTGTGTGCGAGTTTGTGCGAGTGTGTGCGTGCGAGTGCGTGCGAGAGCGTGCGAGTGAGTGTGAGTGTGTGCAAATGTGTGCGAGAGTGTGCAAGTGTGGGCGTGCGAGTGTGTGCTAGTGTGCGCGAGTGTGTGAGTGTGTGAGTGTGCGCGAGTGTATGCATGTGAGTGAGTGTGTGTGTGAGTGTGTGCGAGTGTTTGCGAGTGTGTGTGTGAGTGTGTAGGACTGTGTGTGCGAGTGTGGGTGTTCGAGTGTGTTCGAGTGTGTGCACGTGTGTGCGAGTGTGTGCGTGTGTGTATGAGTGTGTGTGCGAGTGTGTGCGAGTGTGTGTGCGAGTGTGTGTGCGAGTGTGTGCCAGTGTGTGCGAGTGTGTATGATTGTGTGTGCAAGTGTGTGTGAGTGTGTGCGATTGTGTGTGTGAGTGTGTAGGACTGTATGTGCGAGTGTGTGTGAGTGTGTATGAGTGTGTGTGCAAGTGTGTGCAAGTGTGTGCGAGTGTGTGCGAGTGTGTGTGTGCGAGTGTGTGTGCGAGTGTGTGCGAGTGTGTGTGCGAGTGTGTGCGAGTGTGTGTGCGAGTGTGTGTGCGAGTGTGTGCGATTGTGTGTGTGAGTGTGTAGGACTGTATGTGCGAGTGTGTGTGAGTGTGTATGAGTGTGTGTGCAAGTGTGTGCAAGTGTGTGCGAGTGTGTGCGAGTGTGTGTGTGCGAGTGTGTGTGAGTGTGTGCGAGTGAGTGTGTGCGAGTGTGTATGAGTGAGTGTGTGTGAGTGTGTGCGAGTTTGTGTGTCAGTGTGTGCGAGTGAGTGTGTGCGAATGTGTGCCAGTGAGTGTGTGCGAGTGTTTGCGAGTGTGTGTGCGAGTGTGTGTGTGAGTGTGTGCGTGCGAGTGTGTGCGTGCGGGTGTATGCGAGTGTGTGTGAGTGTGTGTGCGAATGTGTGTGTGTGCGAGTGTGTGTGCGAGTGTGTGTGTGAGTGTGTGTGCAATTGTGTATGAGTGTGTGCGAGTGTGTGTGCGTTTGTGCGAGTGTGTGCGTGTGTGTGTGCGAGTGCGTGTGAGTGAGTGCGAGTTTGTGCAAATGTGTGCGCGAGTGTGCCAGTGTGGGCGTGCGAGTGTGTGCTAGTGTGCGCGAGTGTGTGAATGTGTGCGAGTGTGCGTGAGTAAGTGTGTGTGAGAGTGTGTGCGAGTGTTGCCGAGTGTGTGTGTGAGTGTATAGGACTGTGTGCGCGAGTGTGTGTGCGAGTGTGTGTGTACGAGTGTGTTCGAGTGTGTGCAATTTTGTGCGAGTGTGTGTGTGTGAGTGCATATGAGTAAGTGTGTGCGAATGTGTGCGAGTGTGTGCGAGTGTGTGTGCGAGTGTGTGTGCGAGTGTGTGCGTGCGACTGTGTGCGTGCGACTGTGTGCGAGTGTGTGCGAGTGTTTGCGTGTGTGTGCGAGTGTGTGCAAGTGTGTGCGAGTGTGTGTGAATGTGTGTGTGAGTGTGTGTGAATGTGTGCGAGTCTGTGTGTGCGAGTGTGTGTGTGCAATTGTGTATGAATGTGTGCGAGTATGTGTGTGAGTGTGTGCGAGTGTGTGCGTGCGAGTGCGTGTGAGTGAGTGCGAGTGTGTGCAAATGTGTGCGAGAGTGTGCGAGTGTGGGCGTGCGAGTGTGCGCGAGTGTGTGCGTGTGAGTGAGTGTGTGTGTGAGTGTGAGTGTGTGCTAGTGTGTGCGAGTGTGCGCGAGTGTGCGTGTGAGTGAGTGAGTGTGTGTGTGAGTGTGTGTGCGAGTGTGTGTGAGTGTGTACGAGTGTGTGTAGGAGTGTGTGCGAGTGTGTGCGATTGTGTGTGTGAGTGTGTAGGACTGTATGTGCAAGTGTGTGCGAGTGTGTTCGAGTGTGTGAGTGTGTGCGAGTGTGTGTGAGTGTGTGTGAGTGTGTGCAAGTGTGTGTGTGCAAGTGTGTGTGTGCGAGTGTGTGTGTGAGTGTGTGCAAGTGTGTTCGAGTGTGTGTGCGAGTGTGTATGAGTGTGTGTGTGTGCAAGTGTGTGCGCGTGTGTGTGAGTGTGTGTGAGTGTGTGCATGAGTGAGTGTGTGCGAGTGTGTGTGAGTGTGTGTGTGTGAGTGTGTGCGAGTGTGTGTGTGCGAGTGTGTGTGTGCGAGTGTGTGCGTGCGAGTGTGTGCAAGTGTGTGTGTGTGAGTGTGTGCGAGTGTGTGTGTGCGATTGTGTATTAGTGAATGTGTGCGAGTGTGCATGAGTGTGTGCGTGTGAGTGAGTGTGTGTGTGTGCGAGTGTGTGCGAGTGAGTGTGAGTGAGTGTGTGCGAGTGTGTGCGAGTGTGTGTGTGCGATTGTGCATAAGTGTGTGCGAGTGTGAGTGTGTAGGACTGTGTGTGCGAGTGTGTGCGAGTGTGTGTGAATGTGTGTTCGAGTGTGTGCGAGTGTGTGCGTGCGAGTGTGTTCGAGTGTGTGCGAGTGTGTGCGAGTGTGTATGAGTGTGTGTGTGCAAGTGTGTGCGCGTGTGTGTGAGTGTGTGTGAGTGTGTGCATGAGTGAGTGTGTGCGAGTGTGTGTGAGTGTGTGTGTGTGAGTGTGTGCGAGTGTGTGTGTGCGAGTGAGTGTGTGCGAGTGTGTATGAGTGAGTGTGTGTGAGTGTGTGCGAGTTTGTGTGTCAGTGTGTGCGAGTGAGTGTGTGCGAATGTGTGCCAGTGAGTGTGTGCGAGTGTTTGCGAGTGTGTGTGCGAGTGTGTGTGTGAGTGTGTGCGTGCGAGTGTGTGCGTGCGGGTGTATGCGAGTGTGTGTGAGTGTGTGTGCGAATGTGTGTGTGTGCGAGTGTGTGTGCGAGTGTGTGTGTGAGTGTGTGTGCAATTGTGTATGAGTGTGTGCGAGTGTGTGTGCGTTTGTGCGAGTGTGTGCGTGTGTGTGTGCGAGTGCGTGTGAGTGAGTGCGAGTTTGTGCAAATGTGTGCGCGAGTGTGCCAGTGTGGGCGTGCGAGTGTGTGCTAGTGTGCGCGAGTGTGTGAATGTGTGCGAGTGTGCGTGAGTAAGTGTGTGTGAGAGTGTGTGCGAGTGTTGCCGAGTGTGTGTGTGAGTGTATAGGACTGTGTGCGCGAGTGTGTGTGCGAGTGTGTGTGTACGAGTGTGTTCGAGTGTGTGCAATTTTGTGCGAGTGTGTGTGTGCGAGTGCATATGAGTAAGTGTGTGCGAATGTGTGCGAGTGTGTGCGAGTGTGTGTGCGAGTGTGTGTGCGAGTGTGTGCATGCGACTGTGTGCGTGCGACTGTGTGCGAGTGTGTGCGAGTGTTTGCGTGTGTGTGCGAGTGTGTGCAAGTGTGTGCGAGTGTGTGTGAATGTGTGTGTGAGTGTGTGTGAATGTGTGCGAGTCTGTGTGTGCGAGTGTGTGTGTGCAATTGTGTATGAATGTGTGCGAGTATGTGTGTGAGTGTGTGCGAGTGTTTGCGAGTGTGTGTGTGAGTGTGTAGGACTGTGTGTGCGAGTGTGTGTGTTCGAGTGTGTTCGAGTGTGTGCACATGTGTGCGAGTGTGTGCGTGTGTGTATGAGTGTGTGTGCGAGTGTGTGCGAGTGTGTGTGCGAGTGTGTGTGCGAGTGTGTGCCAGTGTGTGCGAGTGTGTATGATTGTGTGTGCAAGTGTGTGTGAGTGTGTGCGAGTGTGTTCAAGTGTGTGCAAGTGTGTGTGTGCGATTGTGCGTGAGTGTGTGCGAGTGTGTGTGTGTGAGTGTGTAGGACTGTATGTGCGAGTGTTTGCGAGTGTGTGCGAGTGTGTTCGAGTGTGTGTGAGTGTGTGCGAGTGTGTGCGAGTGTGTGTGCGAGTGTGTGTGTGCGAGTGTGTTTGATTGTGTAAGAGTGAGTGTGTGCGAGTGTGTGTGTGAGTGAGTGTGTGCGAGTGTGTGCGAGTGTGTGTGCGAGTGTGTGTGCGAGTGTGTGTGCGAGTTTGTGTGATTGTGTGTGTGAGTGTATAGGACTGTATGTGCGAGTGTTTGTGATTGTGTGTGAGTGTGTAGGACTGTATGTGCGAGTGTGTGTGAGTGTGTATGAGTGTCTGTGCAAGTGTGTGCAAGTGCGTGTGAGTGTGTGCGTGCGAGTGTGTGCGAGTGTGCTCGAGTGACTGGGTGTGAGTATGTGCGAGTGTGTGTGAGTGTGTGCGAGTGTGTATGAGTGAGTGTGTGTGAGTGTGTGTGTGTGTGCGAGTTTGTGTGCGAGTGTGTGCGAGTGAGTGTGTGCGAATGTGTGCAAATGTGTACGAGTGTTTGCAAGTGTATGCGTGCGAGTGTGTGCGTGCGAGTGTGCGCGAGTGTGTGTGTGCGTGTGTGCGCGAGTGTGTGCAAGTGTGTGCGAGTGAGTGTGTGCGAGTGAGTGTGTGCGAGTGAGTGTGTGCGAGTGTGTGTGCGAGTGTGTGTGTGCGTGCGAGTGCGAGTGTGTGTGAGTGTGTGCGAGTGTGTGTTTGCGAGTGTGTGCAAGTGTGTGCGAGTGAGTGTGTGCGAGTGAGTGTGTGCGAGTGTGTGCGTGCGAGTGTGTGCGTGCGAGTGTGTGCGAGTGTGTGTGAGTGTGTGCGAGTGTGTGTGTGCGAGTGAGTGCGAGTGTGTGCCAGTGTGTGCGTACGAGTGCGTGCAAATGAGTGCGAGTGTGTGCGAATGTGTGCGAGTGTGTGCGTGCGAGTGTGTGCGAGTGTGCGCGAGTGTGTGCATGTGAGTGTGTGCGAGTGTGTGCGTGTGAGTTTGTGCGAGTGTGCTTGAGTGAGTGTGTGCGAGTGTGTGCGATTGTATGTGAGTGTGTGCGAGTGAGTGTGTGCGAGTGTGTATGAGTGAGTGTATGTGAGTGTGTGCGTGTGTGTGAGTTTGTGTGCGAGTGTGTGCGAGTGAGTATGTGCGAATGTGTGCGAGTGTCTGCGAGTGTGTGTGTGCGTGCGAGTGTGTGCGTGCAAATGTGTGTGAGTGTGTGTGCAAGTTTGTGTGCATGTGAGTGTGTGTGAGTGTGTATGAGTGTATGTGCGAGTGTGTGCGAGTGTGTGCAAGTGTGTGCGAGTGAGTGTGTGCGAGTGTGTGCGAGAGTGTGCGAGTGAGTGCAAGTGTGTGTGTGCGATTGTGTATGAGTGTGTGCGAGTGTGTGTGCGAGTTTGTGCGAGCGTGTGAGTGTGTGCCTGCGAGTGTGTGCGAGTGAGTGTGAGTGTGTGCAAATGTGTGCGAGAGTGTGCAAGTGTGGGCGTGCGAGTGTGTGCTAGTGTGCGCGAGTGTGTGAGTGTGCTCGAGTGAATGGTTGCGATTGTGTGCGAGTGTGTGTGAGTGTGTGCGAGTGAGTGTGTGCGAGTGTGTATGAGTGAGTGTGTGTGAGTGTGTGCGAGTTTGTGTGCGAGTGTGTGCGAGTGAGTGTGTGCGAATGTGTGCGAGTGAGTGTGTGCGAGTGTTTGCGAGTGTGTGTGCGAGTGTGTGTGCGAGTGTGTGTGCGAGTGTGTGCGTGCGAGTGTGTGTGAGTGTGTGTGCGAATGTGTGTGTGTGCGTGAGTGTGTGCGAGTGTGTGTGTGAGTGTGTAGGACTGTATGTGCGAGTGTGTGCGAGTGTGTATGAGTGTGTGTGCGAGTGTGTGTGCGAATGTGTGCGAGTGTGTGCGTGCGAGTGTGCGCGAGTGTACGCGAGTGTGTGCGTTTGAGTGTGTGCGTGTGAGTTTGTGCGAGTGTGCTTGAGTGAGTGTGTGCGAGTGTGTGCGATTGTATGTGAGTGTGTGCGAGTGAGTGTGTGCGAGTGTGTATGAGTGAGTGTGTGTGAGTGTGTGCGTGTGTGTGAGTTTGTGTGCGAGTGTGTACGAGTGAGTGTGTGCGAATGTGTGCGAGTGTGTGTGTGCGTGCGAGTGTGTGCGTGCGAGTGTGTGCGAGTGTGTGCGTGCGAGTGTGTGAGTGTGTGTGCAAGTTTGTGTGCATGTGAGTGTGTGTGAGTGTGTATGAGTGTATGTGCGAGTGTATGCGAGTGTGTGTGAGTGTGTATGTGTGTGTGTGCGAGTGTGTGCAAGTGTGTGCGAGTGAGTGTGTGCGAGAGTGTGCGAGTAAGTGCAAGTGTGTGTGTGCGATTGTGTATGAGTGTGTGCGAGAGTGTGTGCGAGTTTGTGCGAGTGTGTAAGTGTGTGCGTGCGAGTGCGTGCGAGTGAGTGTGAGTGTGTGCAAATGTGTGCGAGAGTGTGCAAGTGTGGGCGTGCGAGTGTGTGCTAGTGTGTGCGAGTGTGTGAGTGTGTTCGAGTGTGCGCGAGTGTATTCGTGTGAGTGAGTGTGTGTGTGAGTGTGTGCGAGTGTTTGCGAGTGTGTGTGTGAGTGTGTAGGACTGTGTGTGCGAGTGTGTGCGAGTGTGTGCGAGTGTGTGTGCGAGTGTGTGTGCGAGTGTGTGTGCGAGTGTGTGCGATTGTGTGTGTGAGTGTGTAGGACTGTATGTGCGAGTGTGTATGAGTGTGTGTGCAAGTGTGTGCAAGTGTGTGCGAGTGTGTGCGAGTGTGTGTGTGCGAGTGTGTGTGCGAGTGTGTGCGAGTGTGTGTGCGAGTGTGTGTGCCAGTGTGTGTGCGAGTGTGTGCGAGTGTGTGTGCGAGTGTGTGCGATTGTGTGTGTGAGTGTGTAGGACTGTATGTGCGAGTGTGTGTGAGTGTGTATGAGTGTGTGTGCAAGTGTGTGCAAGTGTGTGCGAGTGTGTGCGAGTGTGTGTGTGTGAGTGTGCGCGAGTGTGTGCGAGTGTGTGTTTGCGAGTGTGTGCATGTGTGTGCGAGTGTGTGCGAGTGTGTGCAAGTGTGTGCGTGCGAGTGTGTGTGCGAGTGTGTGTGTGCGAGTGTGTGTGCGAGTGTGTGCAAGTGTGTGCGAGTGAGTGTGTGCGAGTGTGTGTGCGAGTTTGTGCGAGTGTGTGCGTGCGAGTGCGTGCGAGAGCGTGCGAGTGAGTGTGAGTGTGTGCAAATGTGTGCGAGAGTGTGCAAGTGTGGGCGTGCGAGTGTGTGCTAGTGTGCGCGAGTGTGTGAGTGTGTGAGTGTGCGCGAGTGTATGCATGTGAGTGAGTGTGTGTGTGAGTGTGTGCGAGTGTTTGCGAGTGTGTGTGTGAGTGTGTAGGACTGTGTGTGCGAGTGTGGGTGTTCGAGTGTGTTCGAGTGTGTGCACGTGTGTGCGAGTGTGTGCGTGTGTGTATGAGTGTGTGTGCGAGTGTGTGCGAGTGTGTGTGCGAGTGTGTGTGCGAGTGTGTGCCAGTGTGTGCGAGTGTGTATGATTGTGTGTGCAAGTGTGTGTGAGTGTGTGCGATTGTGTGTGTGAGTGTGTAGGACTGTATGTGCGAGTGTGTGTGAGTGTGTATGAGTGTGTGTGCAAGTGTGTGCAAGTGTGTGCGAGTGTGTGCGAGTGTGTGTGTGCGAGTGTGTGTGCGAGTGTGTGCGAGTGTGTGTGCGAGTGTGTGCGAGTGTGTGTGCGAGTGTGTGTGCGAGTGTGTGCGATTGTGTGTGTGAGTGTGTAGGACTGTATGTGCGAGTGTGTGTGAGTGTGTATGAGTGTGTGTGCAAGTGTGTGCAAGTGTGTGCGAGTGTGTGCGAGTGTGTGTGTGCGAGTGTGTGTGAGTGTGTGCGAGTGAGTGTGTGCGAGTGTGTATGAGTGAGTGTGTGTGAGTGTGTGCGAGTTTGTGTGTCAGTGTGTGCGAGTGAGTGTGTGCGAATGTGTGCCAGTGAGTGTGTGCGAGTGTTTGCGAGTGTGTGTGCGAGTGTGTGTGTGAGTGTGTGCGTGCGAGTGTGTGCGTGCGGGTGTATGCGAGTGTGTGTGAGTGTGTGTGCGAATGTGTGTGTGTGCGAGTGTGTGTGCGAGTGTGTGTGTGAGTGTGTGTGCAATTGTGTATGAGTGTGTGCGAGTGTGTGTGCGTTTGTGCGAGTGTGTGCGTGTGTGTGTGCGAGTGCGTGTGAGTGAGTGCGAGTTTGTGCAAATGTGTGCGCGAGTGTGCCAGTGTGGGCGTGCGAGTGTGTGCTAGTGTGCGCGAGTGTGTGAATGTGTGCGAGTGTGCGTGAGTAAGTGTGTGTGAGAGTGTGTGCGAGTGTTGCCGAGTGTGTGTGTGAGTGTATAGGACTGTGTGCGCGAGTGTGTGTGCGAGTGTGTGTGTACGAGTGTGTTCGAGTGTGTGCAATTTTGTGCGAGTGTGTGTGTGTGAGTGCATATGAGTAAGTGTGTGCGAATGTGTGCGAGTGTGTGCGAGTGTGTGTGCGAGTGTGTGTGCGAGTGTGTGCGTGCGACTGTGTGCGTGCGACTGTGTGCGAGTGTGTGCGAGTGTTTGCGTGTGTGTGCGAGTGTGTGCAAGTGTGTGCGAGTGTGTGTGAATGTGTGTGTGAGTGTGTGTGAATGTGTGCGAGTCTGTGTGTGCGAGTGTGTGTGTGCAATTGTGTATGAATGTGTGCGAGTATGTGTGTGAGTGTGTGCGAGTGTGTGCGTGCGAGTGCGTGTGAGTGAGTGCGAGTGTGTGCAAATGTGTGCGAGAGTGTGCGAGTGTGGGCGTGCGAGTGTGCGCGAGTGTGTGCGTGTGAGTGAGTGTGTGTGTGAGTGTGAGTGTGTGCTAGTGTGTGCGAGTGTGCGCGAGTGTGCGTGTGAGTGAGTGAGTGTGTGTGTGAGTGTGTGTGCGAGTGTGTGTGAGTGTGTACGAGTGTGTGTAGGAGTGTGTGCGAGTGTGTGCGATTGTGTGTGTGAGTGTGTAGGACTGTATGTGCAAGTGTGTGCGAGTGTGTTCGAGTGTGTGAGTGTGTGCGAGTGTGTGTGAGTGTGTGTGAGTGTGTGCAAGTGTGTGTGTGCAAGTGTGTGTGTGCGAGTGTGTGTGTGAGTGTGTGCAAGTGTGTTCGAGTGTGTGTGCGAGTGTGTATGAGTGTGTGTGTGTGCAAGTGTGTGCGCGTGTGTGTGAGTGTGTGTGAGTGTGTGCATGAGTGAGTGTGTGCGAGTGTGTGTGAGTGTGTGTGTGTGAGTGTGTGCGAGTGTGTGTGTGCGAGTGTGTGTGTGCGAGTGTGTGCGTGCGAGTGTGTGCAAGTGTGTGTGTGTGAGTGTGTGCGAGTGTGTGTGTGCGATTGTGTATTAGTGAATGTGTGCGAGTGTGCATGAGTGTGTGCGTGTGAGTGAGTGTGTGTGTGTGCGAGTGTGTGCGAGTGAGTGTGAGTGAGTGTGTGCGAGTGTGTGCGAGTGTGTGTGTGCGATTGTGCATAAGTGTGTGCGAGTGTGAGTGTGTAGGACTGTGTGTGCGAGTGTGTGCGAGTGTGTGTGAATGTGTGTTCGAGTGTGTGCGAGTGTGTGCGTGCGAGTATGTGCGAGTGTGCTCGAGTGAATGGGTGCTAGTGTGTGTGAGTGTGTGCGAGTGAGTGTGTGCGAGTGTGTATGAGTGAGTGTGTGTGAGTGTGTGCGAGTTTGTGTGCGAGTTTTTGCGAGTGAGTGTGTGCGAATGTGTATGAGTGTGTGTGCGAGTGTGTGCAAGTGGGTGCGAGTGTGTGGGTGCGAGTGTGTGCAAGTGTGTGCGAGTGTGTGTGAATGTGTGTTTGAGTGTGTGCTAGTGTGTACGTGCGAGTGTGTGCGAGTGTGCTCGAGTGAATGGGTGCGAGTGTGTGCGAGTGTGTGTGAGTGTGTGCGAGTGAGTGTGTGCGAGTGTGTATGAGTGAGTGTGTGTGAGTGTGTGCGAGTTTGTGTGTCAGTGTGTGCGAGTGAGTGTGTGCGAATGTGTGCCAGTGAGTGTGTGCGAGTGTTTGCGAGTGTGTGTGCGAGTGTGTGTGTGAGTGTGTGCGTGCGAGTGTGTGCGTGCGGGTGTATGCGAGTGTGTGTGAGTGTGTGTGCGAATGTGTGTGTGTGCGAGTGTGTGTGCGAGTGTGTGTGTGAGTGTGTGTGCAATTGTGTATGAGTGTGTGCGAGTGTGTGTGCGTTTGTGCGAGTGTGTGCGTGTGTGTGTGCGAGTGCGTGTGAGTGAGTGCGAGTTTGTGCAAATGTGTGCGCGAGTGTGCCAGTGTGGGCGTGCGAGTGTGTGCTAGTGTGCGCGAGTGTGTGAATGTGTGCGAGTGTGCGTGAGTAAGTGTGTGTGAGAGTGTGTGCGAGTGTTGCCGAGTGTGTGTGTGAGTGTATAGGACTGTGTGCGCGAGTGTGTGTGCGAGTGTGTGTGTACGAGTGTGTTCGAGTGTGTGCAATTTTGTGCGAGTGTGTGTGTGCGAGTGCATATGAGTAAGTGTGTGCGAATGTGTGCGAGTGTGTGCGAGTGTGTGTGCGAGTGTGTGTGCGAGTGTGTGCATGCGACTGTGTGCGTGCGACTGTGTGCGAGTGTGTGCGAGTGTTTGCGTGTGTGTGCGAGTGTGTGCAAGTGTGTGCGAGTGTGTGTGAATGTGTGTGTGAGTGTGTGTGAATGTGTGCGAGTCTGTGTGTGCGAGTGTGTGTGTGCAATTGTGTATGAATGTGTGCGAGTATGTGTGTGAGTGTGTGCGAGTGTGTGCGTGCGAGTGCGTGCGAGTGAGTGCGAGTGTGTGCAAATGTGTGCGAGAGTGTGCGAGTGTGGGCGTGCGAGTGTGCGCGAGTGTGTGCGTGTGAGTGAGTGTGTGTGTGAGTGTGAGTGTGTGCTAGTGTGTGCGAGTGTGCGCGAGTGTGCGTGTGAGTGAGTGAGTGTGTGTGAGTGTGTGTGCGAGTGTGTGTGAGTGTGTACGAGTGTGTGTAGGAGTGTGTGCGAGTGTGTGCGATTGTGTGTGTGAGTGTGTAGGACTGTATGTGCAAGTGTGTGCGAGTGTGTTCGAGTGTGTGAGTGTGTGCGAGTGTGTGTGAGTGTGTGTGAGTGTGTGCAAGTGTGTGTGTGCAAGTGTGTGTGTGCGAGTGTGTGTGTGAGTGTGTGCAAGTGTGTTCGAGTGTGTGTGCGAGTGTGTATGAGTGTGTGTAAGTGTGTGCGCGTGTGTGTGAGTGTGTGTGAGTGTGTGCATGAGTGAGTGTGTGCGAGTGTGTGTGAGTGTGTGTGTGTGAGTGTGTGCGAGTGTGTGTGTGCGAGTGTGTGTGTGCGAGTGTGTGCGTGCGAGTGTGTGCAAGTGTGTGTGTGTGAGTGTGTGCGAGTGTGTGTGTGCGATTGTGTATTAGTGAATGTGTGCGAGTGTGCATGAGTGTGTGCGTGTGAGTGAGTGAGTGTGTGTGTGTGTGTGCGAGTGTGTGCGAGTGAGTGTGAGTGAGTGTGTGCGAGTGTGTGCCAGTGTGTGTGTGCGATTGTGCATAAGTGTGTGCGAGTGTGAGTGTGTAGGACTGTGTGTGCGAGTGTGTGCGAGTGTGTGCGAGTGTGTGTGAGTGTTTGCGAGTGTGTGTAGGAGTGTGTGCAATTGTGTGTTTGAGTGTGTAGGACTGTATGTGCGAGTGTGTGCGACTGTGTTCGAGTGTGTGTGTGCGAGTGTGTGAGCATGTGTGAGTGTGTGCAAGTGTGTGCGTGCGAGTGTGTGTGTGTGAGTGTGTGTGATTGTGTATGAGTGAGTGTGTGCGAGTGTGTGTGTGAGTGTGTGCAAGTGTGTTTGAGTGTGTTTGTGCGAGTGTGTATGAGTGTGTGTGTGCGAGTGTGTGCAAGTGTGTTTGTGCAAGTGTGTATGAGTGTGTGTGTGCGAGTGTGTGCAAGTGTGTGTGATTGTGTGTGAGTGTGTGTACGAGTAAGTGTGTGCGAGTGTGTGCGTGCGAGTCTGTGTGTGCACGCGAGTGTGTGCGAGTGTGTGAGTGTGTGTGCGAATGTGTGTGCGTGTGAGTGTGTGCGAGTGTGTATGAGTGTATGTGCGAGTGTGTGCCAGTGTGTGCGAGTGTGTGTGTGCGAGTGTGTGCAAGTGTGTGCGAGTGAGTGTGTGCGAGAGTGTGCGAGTGTGTGTGTGCGAGTGTGTGTGTGCGAGTGTGTGTGCAATTGTATGAGTGTGTGCGAGTGTGTGTGAGTAGAGATGAGCGTTGTTCTACTCGAACTGTTCGCCAATCTCAAATTCGAGCTGTTTTGGGCGGTGTTCGAGCCGTTCGGCGAACACGAACAATTTGAGAAAAATTCGGCTGTTCGAGGTTATGTTCGATAACTGTTCGTGCACCAAAATCATAACTGGATTTTTTCTCAGTAATGATGAAAATTAATGTTAATACGCAGTTTGAGTGTACAGCGGGGTGGGGGGAGGGGATGGATCTCTGCAGGAACAATGAAGATCTCCATTTTTTTTTCTCTTTCCCGCATTTGCAGTGGGGAGGTGCAATCTGTCAGCCTATCAGCAGCGCACACACGGAGCGAAGAGCTTTTTTTCACACAAGCAAGGGCATGTGTCATTGGCAGTGTATGTCACATGTCCTTGCCCTATAAGACCAAGCCATTTTCCCCGTCGCCACCATTTTCTCACTGCTGCAGCTGCGTGTTAGACGGCACCGCTGTTGCTGTGTGCGCTATACCTTGTTAATTTCAAGCCAATTTTCGCACAAATATACAGATAGCTTGGGAGTAGGGAATAGTTGTGATTGCAGTCCTTTTAAGGACTAGGTTACAGCATTTCCTACGACTTTTATCATGGAGGTCTGTGCTCTTAAATAGATAGGTTGTGGGAGTAAAGACTAATTGTAATTGGAGTCCTTTTCAGGACTCGGTTACATCAGATCCTATCAGTTTTTGCCAGGCAGGTCTGTGCCAGTGCTGTGCAAGTTTTTTTCACAGCATTTGGCTGAATCTAGCAAAGCTAATCCTTTTTGGCCTATTACAGAGTGTGTTAGTCAGTGGAGTAGCCTATCTGTGTTGCAAGATATACCACCTGTGTATAGAATACCAATTTTTTTACTGCACCTAGTGAAGTAAAATCTTTTGGGCATAGCATCATTCTATTAGTCCATCTATACTGACCTCCATCAGGTTGCAAACTGAATATATTTTTTTCTGCATCTACTTCTGAAAAAATATTGGGCTTCTAGCTGTGTGTGGGTCTTGTTCTATTAATCCATCTATACTGACCTCCATCAGGTTGCAAATTGAATAAAAAAAATTTCTGCATCCAGCTCTGAAAAAATATTTGGGCTTCTAGCAGTGTGTGGGACTTGGTCTATTAGTCCATCTATACTGACCTCCAGCAGGTTGCAAATTGAATATAATTTTTTTCTGCATCTAGCTCTGTAAAAATATTTGGGCTTCTAGCGGTGTGTGGGACTTGGTCTATTAGTCCATCTATACTGACCTCCATCAGGTTGCAAATTAAAAATAATTTTTTTCTGCATCTAGCTCTGAAAAAATATTTGGGCTTCTAGCAGTGTGTGGGACTTGTTCTATTAGTCCTTCTATACTGACCTCCAGCAGGTTGCAAATTGAATATAATTTTTTTCTGCATCTAGCTCTGAAAAAATATTTGGGCTTCTAGCAGTGTGTGGGACTTGGTCTATTAGTCCATCTATACTGACCTCCATCAGGTTGCAAACTGAATATATTTTTTTCTGCATCTACCTCTGAAAAAATATTCGGCTTCTAGCTGTGTGTGGGTCTTGTTCTATTAATCCATCTATACTGACCTCCATCAGGTTGCAAACTGAATATAATTTTTTTCTGCATCTACCTCTGAAAAAATATTCGGCTTCTAGCTGTGTGTGGGACTTGTTGTATTAGTCCATCTATACTGACCTCCATCAGGTTGCAAATTCTAAATAATTTTTTTCTGCATCTAACCCAGCCAATAGTTTTGGCCTAATACCACAGTTTGGCCACTCAGCTCTGCTCGGTTACCATCCATTGTTTTTTTGTGCAAACAACTCCAGAGTTGTGAATTAGTTAACCACCAAAATGAGTGGAAAAAGGTCTGCTGCTGGTGGAAAGGGGAATAGGCGTGTTGGGAAGGGGAAAAAAGGTTGTGTCCATGGGGTAGGTGCAGAAGAAAGACCATCTTCCAGCCAAACTAAAATGTCTACTTCTTTTAGCGGACAATGTGATAAGATCCCTTTCTTACGGCCACGCCAATCGCTACAAATTCCTGATGAGGCACAAAAACAGCAGGTGCTTCAACGGATATCAAGTGCTCCTTTAAGTGGGCTCTCCTCCACATCAACTTCAACATCACAAATACTCCAGTCCTCAAAGGTGTCACCCAAATCGCACTTGCTTCCTCACAGCTCCCAAATCTCCAGCTGCCCGTCTGAGTATGAGGTAGAACAGATGGTTGAGTCTGCAGAGCTGTTTACTCATACTATAGCCTGGGAATCAGAGGTCGACTCCAGCGCTTCTGTGAATCCAGACGAGGAAATGATCTGCACTGATGCCCAGAATCTTTATGAGTCGGATCCAGGACCAGACGCAGAAGGTTCTGACCATAATGTAGACCCTCATTCCCAAACTGTAACTCCTGTTGGTGGAGACAATGAGGAAGACGATGATAAGACTCAAATACCTGATTGGAGCGACAACTTTAGTTTTTTGTCAGGGCAGGAACAGGTTGGCTCTGAGGACGACGGGTGTGATAACGCACAGGGTGATGATGATGAGGTCGGAGATCCCACTTACTGTCAACCCACAGTCAGCCAAGAGATGAGGTCAGCAGAGGAGGTGGAGAAAGATGCTAGTGACGACGAGGTCAGGTTGCGCCTTCCTGGACAGAGACGTAGTACTGGAAGCACGTCAACAACTGCATCCTCAAACACAACTCTGCCTCTCACCACAATTCGTGGCGGCTCTTCAGGTCGCATGGGTGCTAAGCCTTGCATAGCCTGGGCATTTTTTCAGATCGATAAAGATGATCCAACTCGTGTTATCTGTAACATTTGTCAGCAAAAGCTAAGTTGAGGCCAAAAAATACATAGTTTGAGTACTTCATGCATGAACCGGCACATGGACATGAAGCATAAGTTGCAGTGGGAAGCTCAGTGTGCTACAATGCGGCCTAGCCGGCCGGGCCAACCGACGTCTGCCATATCTTGTGCATCCGCGGCCTCTTCATCCTCTGTGACTGGGGGGACAGCAGTCACACCTGTTTTGGGGCGCAGACCTGCCACCTCTTTACCCGCAACAGCCAGCGTGATTGGCAGGTCATCATTTTCTTTGGAGGTGGTAACACCAGCTGGTGTTGAGCGCTGTCCGACATCGATAGCACCACCTTTGGATCAAGGCAACCTAACATGTCCGCTTGCATCTTCCTCACAGACCGGCAGTTTGCCGGGGACACCCTTATCAACCCCGTCTAAGCACAATAGCCAGCCCTCGGTCCCTCAGATGTGGACAAGTAAAAGACCATTTCCTCCTAGCCATGAGAAAGCTAAGAGGTTGAATTTCACCATCTGCAAGCTCTTGGCTACAGAAATGCTGCCTTTCCGCCTGGTGGACACAGAGGATTTTCGAGACCTTATGTCCGTCGCAGTGCCCCAGTACCAGATGCCCAGTCGGCACTACTTCTCAAAGAAAGGTGTGCCTGCGCTCCACCAGCATGTCGCACATAACATCACCTCTTATTTGAGAAACTCTGTGTGTGACAGGGTGCATTTCACCACAGACACTTGGACGAGTAGGCATGGACAGGGGCGTTACATGTCGCTGACTGGGCACTGGGTAACTATGGTGACAGCAGGACAAGGGGCTGCTGTCCAAGTCTTGCCGTCCCCACGAGTTGTGCGTCAATCCTCTTTATGTCAAAGTTCCTCCACTGCTTCTGCCTCCTCAACCTCCTCTCCGTCTTCCACCTGCACCCAAAGCCTGTCTGGTCATGCCACAAGCTTTCTAACTGCGCAGAAGGGATCCTGCACACCTCCTTACTATGCTGGCAGTAGGGCTCAACGTCATCAGGCGGTTTTTACATTGAAATGTCTGGGAAATGTGAGTCACACAGCTGAGGAGTTGTGGTCAGCTCTGGAGAACCAATTTCATGAATGGTTGTCTCCACTGGACCTGAAACCAGGGAAGGCCGTGTGCGACAATGCTGCAAACCTGGGTGCGGCCCTTCGCCGGGGCAATGTCACACACGTGCCTTGTATGGCTCACGTGTTGAACCTGGTTGTCCAGCAATTTTTAAGCCCACTATCCCAGACTAGATGGCCTTCTGCAGAGGGCACGGTCGCTGTGTGCTCACTTCCGCCGTTCGCATCCCGCAGCTCAGCGACTTACATCTCTACAGAAGTCGTTGGGCCTGCCACTTCACCGGCTAAAATGCGATGTGCCTACCCGGTGGAATTCAACTCTGCACATGTTGCAGCGACTGTGGCAGCACCGACAAGCCCTGGTGCAATACGTTCTGACGTATAGCCTGGGCCAACGAGATTCAGAGGTGGGGCAAATCACGCTGGAGGAGTGGTCTCAGATCAGGGACCTATGCACCCTTCTGCACAGTTTTGAAATGGCGACGAAGATGTTTAGTGCTGACGATGCCATTATCAGCATGACTATTCCGGTGATTTACATGCTGGAGCACATGTTAAACAGAATTCGGAGTCAGGTGGTGGCACAAGAGGAGGTGGAGGAAGTAGAGGAGGAGGAGTTGTATGCGGAAGGGCTAACATCTGCAAGGTCCAGACGGTCGGCAGCACCAAGGCGGCAGGCATGTGAGGGTGGGGGAGATGGTTTTACCAGGGCGCATGGTAGCAGCCAAACTAGTGAGGAAGGTGCAGGAGCCCAGGAAGAAGTGGAGGACGAACTGATGGAAGACTCATCAGATGAGGGAGACCTTGATCACATTTCTGTTGTGCGAGGTTGGGGGGAGAGGACAGAGGAAGGAAGCATGATTGTTACCTCGCCACCAACACAACAGGGACTTGGTGCTCCTTGATGCGCAACACACATGAGTGCCTTCTTGCTGCACTACCTGCAACATGACCCTCGAATTGTGAGAATTAGAAATAATCCTGACTACTGGGTTGCCACACTGTTAGATCGCCGGTACAAAAGTAAATTTGCAGAAATTATTCCTGCCATAGAAAGGGATGCACGCATGCAGGAGTATCAGCAGAGATTGTTGCAGAATCTTACATGTGCTTTTCCACAAAATACCAGTGGTGCACGTAGTGAATCTCACAGTTCCAACTTGCCAACCGTGGGACCGTCAAGTGTTCAGCACTCAAACCGTAACAGAACCACAGTATCTGCTGGTAACATCAATTTTGCGGAATCATTTCACCACTTTTTTAGCCCATCCTTTGCAAGGCCACAGGAGACAAGAAGTCTGACACATAGTCAACGCCTAGAGACGATGGTACAGGAGTATCTCCAAGTAAACATTGAAGCCACGACTGTGTCACTGGACCCTTGCTCTTTTTGGGCTTCCAATCTGGATAAATGGCCGGAGCTAGCCACTTACGCCTTGGAGATCTTGTCATGCCCCGCAGCCAGCGTTCTGTCTGAACGTGTGTTCAGCGCTGCTGGTGGTGTGCTGACAGATAAGCGCACGCGGCTCTCCACTGATAATGTAGACAGACTCACGTTCATAAAGATGAACAAATCATGGATCCGAAACGACTTTTCTACCCCTGTGTCATCCTGGGGAGAGTAAAAGCTTGATGATTGGTTAAAATCACCCTACCAACCGTTTTAAGCTTTCAAATTACTAATCATGTTTATCTGTATCTTGACTGGAAAATAATTTGGGCTTTGTAGCAGTGTGCAGCACTGATCCTATTAGGCCATCTATACTAAAGCTTCACCAGATTTAAAATTAAAAATAATTTTTAGCTGCATCTAGCCCGGAAAATAATTTTGGGGCTCCGAGATGCGCAAGGCACATAAGTGCCTTCTTGCTGCACTACCTGCAGCATGACCCTCATATTGTCAGAATTCGAAGTAATCATGACTACTGGGTTGCCACACTCTTAGATCCCCCAAACTTTTCGATCAACCTTTTCATTTTAATAAAGACCAAAAAAATGGTCATTTTTGAAATTATAAGCATTAGCAGGTTGTTAGAAACTGAAATCAAACAGTTTTCAACTCAAAACTTTATTCTAGGTGATGTTACATTTTCACATCGGACCCCTTGTTCGAAAGGAGCTTCTGAACTCTCTCGTCCATTGAATTTGTCAGGTTTTGGATGGTTTCTGCTTCAATTGTTTTGCATGAGGACAGAATACCCTCCCAGAGCTGTTGCTTAGATGTGAACTGCCTCCCGCCATCATAGACACTCCTTTTAATGATGCCCCAAAGGTTCTGAATGGGGTAGAGGTCAGGGGAGCATGGGGGTCACACCATAAGTTTGTCCCCTTTTATGCCCATATTAGCCAGAGATGCAGATGTTTTATGTGCAGCATGAGATGGTGCATTATCATGCAGAAAAATGATCTTGCTGTGAAATACACGGTTCTTCTTCTTGAACCATGGCAGGAAGTGCTGTTTGAGAAAATCCACATACATTATGGAATTCATCTTTAGCGCCTTCAGGGATCCTAAAGGGGCCGACAATCTCTCTCCCCATGATTCCAGCCCAAAACATTACTCCACCTCCTCCTTGTTGGCGCTGTAGCCGTGTTTGCGTGGGGTGTCCATCAACCAGCCATCCTCCACTCCATCCACTCATCCGTGAACAAAACAGTTTTGAAATCAGTCTTCATGTAATGTTTGGCCCACTGGAGCCGTTTCTGCTTGTGTGAAGTGGATAGAGGAGGTCGACAGGATGGCACATGCACAGCTGCAAACCTCTGAAGGACCCTGCATCTTGTTGTTCGGGGGACGTTGGAGGCACAAGCAGCTTCAAAAACTTGTCTGCTGCTATGACAAGGCTTTTTTGCCGCTACTCTTTCAACCTGACGTAATTGCCTGTAGGAAAGAGTCCTCAATTTGCCCTTATCAGCACGCACACGTGTGTACTGTGAATCAGCTACATACTTCTTGATTGCCAAGACACTTCATCCTGATCATCGCACAATGTTGATTGTAGTCATGCCTTGACCTAAACACTCCACAATTTGTTGCTTCTCAGCAGCCGACACATCCTTTTTCTTTCCCATTTTGGCAGAAAATGTAGGCTGCTTAATAATGTGAGAGAGCCTTCTTAAGTAGTCTTGCCTTTCATTGGACACACCTGCCAAACTAATTAGCACAGGTGTCTGCAATTGCTTACAGTGATATAAAGAGCCCTGACACACATCACCATCAATGAGTTTAACTGACAAACAAACAAATTCTTCCCTTATCACTCCTAAACACTTTTTGCATAATAATTTGGAATGCAGTGTACATGTGCTTTTCCACAAAACACCAGTGGTTCACGTAGTGAATCTTACAGTTCTAACTTGCCAACCGTGGTCTGTATGGAGTTGTTCAATAAAGGGCCCAAAATTAAGATAACATAGATGGGAGAGGTCTCTATGAATAGGAATTCCTAAGTATTTGATACCCTGTGAGGGCCAGGCAAATTGAAAGTTGGACTGGATGGAATCCTATATGGATTTGGGGAGGGAGACATCGAGGGCCTCAGACTTCGCTGCATTGATTTTAAAATTTTACCATGTAACAAAGTGATCTATTTCAGCCATAACAGCATGGATGGATATATGTGATTGAGTGATATATACTAGGACATCATCAGCAAATAGAGAGCACTTGTACTCGGTGCCTCCCACCTCAATCCACCTAATATTGGGGTTATGGCGAATTGATGAGAGCAGGTGCTCCATCACTAGGATGTATAAGAGAGGGGACAGAGGACATCACTGCCTTGTCCCATTGGTGATTGTGAAAGGTGATGAAAATGTTCTGACGCACCCCCTGGGCCTTGGGACACCCGGAGCCGGACCCTTTTTGGTGGATGCTGGTGGTTGTAGTCTTCGTGGCGGCGACCCGGTTCCGTGGCTCAGGGCGGTCAAACCAGTGGCGGAACTATTTATGTGGTTTTGATGTTTAAATGTCCGACTACGCCACCCGTGGATTGCGGTCAGAGTGAACCGCCGCTACAGGGCAGACCGCTGAGGCTGGTGTTGTGGGTGCAGCAGAGCGTAGCATAACTCCCCACGGGAGGAGTATAGCCTCAGGGCAGTGTATGCGGAGGATTCGGGGTGATGGTGCAGGGCAGCAGCAGTAACGACACGGAGTCAGTGATGCAGTTCAGGGCCTTTACTCACAGTTCTTATTATCCAGACCACGTCTGCAGGAAACGGCTGCCCACGTCGTACTGTGCTCACCAGGTGAGGGGCTCAGACAACTCCCAGATAACTTTGGAGCACTTCACAGGACCCCCTTTGTGTGTCCTTTGTCTGGCCTTTCTTACCAACACTTCTGTCCGGCTGCCTCGGGCCTCCTCTTGGTAAACTTGGCGCCAGTTTCCCTGACCCTATGTGGTGCCTTCCTAGCGGGTGTAGCGAGGGGCTGCGCCACATAAAATGTCAGAGCCTCCGGTTTCTAGCTGAGGGTCGTTTCCTGCCTCCACTAGTTCGGGGACCGGTCTCCCCCTTTGGCCTGACCCCTCCACGCAGGTGGACACGGGCGTGCGGTGGCGACTCGCCTGTCCGCACCCCTGGGATCCCTTCATTCCTCGTTCCTGGAGCCTTCTCCGCTCCTCTTCCTTCCTTCTCCCTCTTCCAGGCCTGGGCCTCTGTTACTAGGCCCGCCTCCGGAGCAGAGCTCATGCAGAGCCCCTGCTCCCTGCCACTTCTGCTCAGACTTCTCTGCACTGAACTAAGATGGTGCCCACCTTTTATACTCCCTTCTCAATGCACCCAGGAACTGCTTCCTCCCTGCTCCTGCACTACAGGGTTCCCCTTCCTCAGTGTTCCCTCCCCCCACTCCAGCCAGGGACAGGGACTGTCGTGCCCATCTCAGGGGCATATTGGTCGCCCTGCCCCACGGCAATGTGGTGTAATACATGCAGGTGTCGGGTCCTGATCCACACTCCATCCTTACCTGAGAGTGAGATATCACACCTCTGGGTGAGGTGCAATACGTCTGTAGCAACCGAGCCCTCAGGGTGCTACAGTTCCATTTATCTTCAGCCTAGGTGACGTATTGCGATACAGGGCCGTGATTTTGGCTATAAAAGGGTCCCCTAAACCCCTACCCCAAGCTTTTTAAGAGAATCATATATGGCGTGCCAGGAGACTCTATGGAATGCTTTCTCAGCATCCAACGAGAGTATCTAATTACAAATTTTTAACTGCATCTAGCCCAGGAAATACTTTGTGCCTAGTAACAGTGTCTGCTAGTCAGCGGATTATCCCGGCTGTTAAGCAAGCTGCACCACCTGTAGTTTAGACACTTAATTTTTTCAAAGGAAATGCTTCGGGACCATGGGATACTTAGTGAAGAGCATCAGGAGGCACCCCAAGGCATAGGGGCTGGGACTGGCAGTAGGATGCCTTGCGGTGGACAGCCGAGCTCGATCCTTATAAAAGCTTTTTAACTGCAGCAGCTTTAGTGGACGCTACTGGAGCTGGAATTACCGCGGCTGCTGGGATGAGACTTGCCCTCCAATAGATCCTTGTAAATGGATTTAAAGTGTATTCATTCAAATTAGAGAGACAATTTAAATTAAAAAGTTTAGAGCTGCCTCCACCACAGGGGGGCTCGCTCGACCCACCAGCGGACAGGCACCAGTATTGGGAGAGGGGGGCTGGCCGTCAGGGTTCACTGCGGCTCTGGCACAAACCCGGCGACACGGAGGTGGCACGGGCAGGAGCGGACTGGCCGTGTCGGCTTCTCACTTTTTGAATTTTAGAAGGGCATGACATGCCTATATCTGTGTCTCCCCCTCCTTTTACTCCTCCACCTCTTTTCTTTTCGCATGACTATATGTACTTGTCACTTTTCCATGTGTTAGTTGTGTCTTCTGAGCAGTTTGTCAGCTTTTGGACACCTTTGAAGGTGTTTTCTATGTGTTTCTATGTGTTTTTCTTTGCCTGCCATTGGTTTTAACGGTGTTCGAAGGTGTTCGACGAACAGTTCGACGAACAGTTCGGCGAACACACGGGTGTTCGACGAACCGAACCGAACTCGAACACTACGGGGGTGGCTCAACACTATGTGTGAGTTTGTGCAAGTGTGTGCGTGTGTGCGTGTGAGTGCGTGCGAGTGAGTGCGAGTGTGTGCGAGTGTGTGTATGCGAGTGTGTGTGTGATTGTGTATGAGTGTGTGCGAGTGTGTGTGAGTTTGTGCGAGTGTGTGCGTGTGTGTGTGCGAGTGTGTGCTAGTGTGCACGAGTGTTTGAGTGTGTGCGAGCGTGCCTGAGTAAGTGTGTTTGTGATTGTGTGCGAGTGTTTCCGAGTGTGTGTGTGAGTGAGTAGGACTGTGTGTGCGAGTGTTTGCGAGTGTGTGTGCGAGCGTGTGTGTGCGAGTGTGTTCGAGTGTGTGCAATTGTGTGCGAGTGTGTGTGTGCGAGTGCGAGTCCATATGAGTGAGTGTGTGAATGTGTGCGAGTGTGTGCCAGTGTGTGTGTGCGAGTGTGTGTACGAGTGTGTGCAAGTGTGTGCATGCAAGTGTGTGCGAGTGTGTATGAGTGTATGTGCGAGTATGTGTGCGAGTGTGTGCGAGTGTGTGTGCGAGTGTGTGTGTTCGCGTGTGTGCAAGTGTGTGCGAGTGTGTGTGCGAGTGCGTATGAGTGTGTGTGAGTGTGCACGAGTGTGTGTGTGTGAGTGTGTGCGCGCGAGTGTGTGCGAGTGTGTGAGTGTGTGTGCGAATGTGTGTGCGTGTGAGTGTGTGCGAGTGTGTATGAGTGTATGTGCGAGTGTGTGCCAGTGTGTGTGTGTGAGTGTGTGCAAGTGTGTGCGAGTGAGAGTGTGCGAGTGTGTGCGAGAATGTGCGAGTGTGTGTGTGCGAGTGTGTGTGTGCGAGTGTGTGTGCAATTGTGTATGAGTGTGTGCGAGTGTGAGTGAGTTTGTGTGAGTGTGTGCGTGTGTGTGCGAGTGTGTGCTAGTGTGCACGAGAGTTTGAGTGTGTGCGAGTGTGCCTGAGTAAGTGTGTGTGTGATTGTGTGCGAGTGTTTCCAAGTGTGTGTGTGAGTGAGTAGGACTGTGTGTGCGAGTGTGTGCGAGTGTGTTTGAGTGTGTGCAATTGTGTGCGAGTGTGTGTGTGCGAGTGCGAGTCCGTATGAGTGAGTGTGTGAATATGTTTGCGAGTGTGTGCCAGTGTGTGTGTGCGAGTGTGTGTACGAGTGTGTGAGAGTGTGTGCGTGCGAGTGTGTATGAGTGTATGTGCGAGTGTGTGTGCGAGTGTGTGCGAGTGTGTGTGCGAGTGTGTGTGTTCGAGTGTGTGCAAGTGTGTGCGAGTGTGTGTGCGAGTGCGTATGAGTGTGTTCGAGTGTGCACGAGTGTGTGCGTGTGAGTGTGTGCGAGTGTGTGCGTCCGAGTGTGCTCGAGTGAGTGGGTGTGAGTGTGTGCGAGTGTGCATGAGTGAGTGTGTGCGTGTGTGCGAGTTTGTGTGCGAGTGAGTGTGTGCGAGTGTGCTCAAGTGAATGGGTGCGAGTGTGTGCGAGTGTGTGTGAGTGTGTGCGAGTGAGTGCAAGTGTGTGCGAGTATGTGGGTGTGACTGTGTGCAAGTGTGTGCGAGTGTGTGTGAATGTGTGTTTGAGTGTGTGTGAGTGTGTGTGCAAGTGTGTGCGAGTGTGTGGGTGCGAGTGTGTGCAAGTGTGTGTGAATGTGTGTTCGAGTGTGTGCGAGTGTGTGCGTGCGAGTATGTGCAAGTGTGCTCGAGTGAATGGGTGCGAGTGTGTGTGAGTGTGTGCGAGTGAGTGTGTACGAGTGTGTATGAGTGAGTGTGTGTGAGTGTGTGCAAGTTTGTGTGTGTGTGTGTGCGAGTGAGTGTGTGCGAATGTGTGCGAGTGAGTGTGTGCGAGTGTTTGCGAGTGTGTGTGCGAGTGTGTGTGTGAGTGTGTGCGTGCGAGTGTGTGCGTGCGAGTGTGTGCAAGTGTGTTTGAGTGTGTTTGTGCGAGTGTGTATGAGTGTGTGTGTGCGAGTGTGTGCAAGTGTGTTTGTGCGAGTGTGTATGAGTGTGTGTGTGCGAGTGTGTGCAAGTGTGTGTGATTGTGTGTGAGTGTGTGTATGAGTGAGTGTGTGCGAGTGTGTGCAAGTGTGTGCGCGAGTGTGTGCGTGCGAGTGTGTGCGAGTGTGTGCGTGCGAGTCTGTGTGTGCACGCGAATGTGTGCAAGTGTGTGAGTGTGTGTGCGAATGTGTGTGCGTGTGAGTGTGTGCGAGTGTGTATGAGTGTATGTGCGTGTGTGTGCGAGTGTGTGTGTGCGAGTGTGTGCAAGTGTGTGCGAGTGAGTGTGTGCGAGGGTGTGCGAGGGTGTGCGAGTGTGTGTGTGCGAGTGTGTGTGTGCGAGTGTGTGTGCAATTGTGTATGAGTGTGTGCGAGTGTGTGTGAGTTTGTGCAAGTGTGTGCGTGTGTGCGTGCTAGTGCGTGCGAGTGAGTGCGAGTGTGTGTATGCGAGTGTGTGTGCGATTGTGTATGAGTGTGTGCGAGTGTGTGTGAGTTTGTGCGAGTGTGTGCGTGTGTGTGTGCAAGTGTGTGCTAGTGTGCACGAGTGTTTGAGTGTGTGCGAGTGTGCCTGAGTAAGTGTGTTTTTGATTGTGTGCGAGTGTTTCCGAGTGTGTGTGTGAGTGAGTAGGACTGTGTGTGCGAGTGTTTGCTAGTGTGTGTGCGAGCGTGTGTGTGCGAGTGTGTTCGAGTGTGTGCAATTGTGTGCGAGTGTGTGTGTGCGAGTGCGAGTCCATATGAGTGAGTGTGTGAATGTGTGCGAGTGTGTGCCAGTGTGTGTGTGCGAGTGTGTGTACAAGTGTATGCGAGTGTGTGCACGCGAGTGTGTGCGAGTGTGTATGAGTGTATGTGCGAGTGTGTGTGTGAGTGTGTGCGAGTGTGTGTGCGAGTGTGTGTGTTCACGTGTGTGCAAGTGTGTGCGAGTGTGTGTGCGAGTGCGTACGAGTGTGTATGAGTGTGCACGAGTGAGTGCGTGTGAGTGTGTGCGAGTGTGTGTGTGCGCGCGAGTGTGTGAGTGTGTGTGCGAATGTGTATGAGTGTATGTGCGAGTGTGTGCCAGTGTGTGTGAGTGTGTGTGTGTGAGTGTGTGCAAGTGTGTGCGAGTGAGTGTGTGCGAGAATGTGCGAGTGTGTGTGTGCGAGTGTGTGTGTGCGAGTTTGTGTGTGCGAGTGTGTGTGCAAATGTGTATGAGTGTGTGCGAGTAAGTGTGAGTTTGTGCAAGTGTGTGCGTGTGTTCGTGCGAGTGCGTGCGAGTGAGTGCGAGTGTGTGCGAGTGTGTGTATGCGAGTGTGTTTGCGATTGTGTATGAGTGTGTGCGAGTGTGAGTGAGTTTGTGCGAGTGTGTGCATGTGTGTGTGCTAGTGTGTGCTAGTGTGCACGAGTGTTTGAGTGTGTGCGAGTGTGCCTGAGTAAGTGTGTGTGTGATTGTGTGCGAGTGTTTCCGAGTGTGTGTGTGAGTGAGTAGGACTGTGTGTGCGAGTGTGTTCGAGTGCGTACGAGTGTGTGTGAGTGTGCACAAGTGTGTGCGTGTGAGTGTGTGCGAGTGTGAGTGTGTGCGAGTGTGTGAGTGTGTGTGCGAATGTGTGTGCGTGTGAGTGTGTGCGAGTGTGTATGAGTGTATGTGCGAGTGTGTGCCAGTGTGTGTGAGTGTGTGTGTGTGAGTGTGTGCAAGTGTGTGCGAGTGAGTGTGTGCGAGAGTGTGCGAGTGTGTGTGTACAAGTGTGTGTGTGCGAGTGTGTGTGTGAGTGTGTGCAAATGTGTATGAGTGTGTGCGAGTGTGTGTGAGTTTGTGCAAGTGTGTGTGTGTGTGCGTGCGAGTGCCTGCGAGTGAGTGCGAGTGTGTGCGAGTGTGTGTATGCGAGTGTGTTTGCGATTGTGAGTGAGTTTGTGCAAGTGTGTGCGTGTGTGTGTGCTAGTGTGTGCTAGTGTGCACGAGTGTTTGAGTGTGTGCGAGTGTGCCTGAGTAAGTGTGTGTGTGATTGTGTGCGAGTGTTTCCGAGTGTGTGTGTGAGTGAGTAGGACTGTGTGTGCGAGTGTGTGCGAGTGTGTGTGCGAGCGTGTGTGTGCGAGTGTGTTTGAGTGTGTGCAATTGTGTGCGACTGTGTGTGTGCGAGTGCGAGTCCGTATGAGTGAGTGTGTGAATGTGTGCGAGTGTGTGACAGTGTGTGTGTGCGAGTGTGTGTACGAGTGTGTGCGTGCGTGTGTGTATGAGTGTATGTGCGAGTGTGTGCGCGAGTGTGTGCGAGTGTGTGTGCGAGTGTGTGTGTTCGAGTGTGTGCAAGTGTGTGCGAGTGTGTGTGCGATTGCGTACGAGTGTGTTCGAGTGTGCACGAGTGTGTGCGTGTGAGTGTGTGCGAGTGTGTGCGTGTGAGTGTGTGCGAGTGTGCATGAGTGAGTGTATGTGAGTGTGTGCGTGTGTGCGAGTTTGTGTGCGAGTGAGTGTGTGCGAGTGTGCTCGAGTGAATGGGTGCGAGTGTGTGCGAGTGTGTGTGAGTGTGTGCGAGTGAGTGCAAGTGTGTGCGAGTATGTGGGTGTGAGTGTGTGCAAGTGTGTGCGAGTGTGTGTGAATGTGTGTTCGAGTGTGTGCGAGTGTTTGTGAGTGTGTGTGCGAGTGTGTGCAAGTGTGTGGGTGCGAGTGTGTGCAAGTGTGTGCGAGTGTGTGTGAATGTGTGTTCGAGTGTTTGCGAGTGTGTGCGTGCGAGTGTGTGCAAGTGTGCTCGAGTGAATGGGTGCGAGTGTGTGCAAGTGTGTGCGAGTGTGTGTGCGAGTGCGTACGAGTGTGTTCGAGTGTGCACGAGTGTGTGCGTGTGGGTGTGTGCGAGTGTGTGCGTGCGAGTGTGCTCGAGTGAGTGGGTGTGAGTGTGTGCGAGTGTGCATGAGTGAGTGTATGTGAATGTGTGCGTGTGTGCGAGTTTGTGTGCGAGTGAGTGTGTGCGAGTGTGCTCGAGTGAATGGGTGCGAGTGTGTGCGAGTGTATGTGAGTGTGTGCGAGTGAGTGCAAGTGTGTGCGAGTATGTGGGTGTGAGTGTGTGCAAGTGTGTGCGAGTGTGTGTGAATGTGTGTTCGAGTGTTTGTGAGTGTGTGTGCAAGTGTGTGCGAGTGTGTGGGTGCGAGTGTGTGCAAGTGTGTGTGAGTGTGTGTGAATGTGTGTTCGAGTGTGTGCGAGTGTGTGCGTGCGAGTGTGTATGAGTGAGTGTGTGTGAGTGTGTGCAAGTTTGTGTGTGTGTGTGCGAGTGAGTGTGTGCGAATGTGTGCGAGTGAGTGTGTGCGAGTGTTTGCGAGTGTGTGTGCGAGTGTGTGTGTGAGTGTGTGTGTGCGAGTGTGTTCAAGTGTGTGTGAGTGTGTGTGCAAATGAGTGTGTGTGTGAGTGTGTGCAAGTGTGTTTGAGTGTGTTTGTGTGAGTGTGTATGAGTGTGTGTGTGCGAGTGTGTGCAATTGTGTTTGTGCGAGTGTGTATGAGTGTGTGTGTGCGAGTGTGTGCAAGTGTGTGTGATTGTGTGTGAGTGTGTGTATGAGTGAGTGTGTGCGAGTGTGTGCGAGTGTGTGCGCGAGTGTGTGCGTGCAAGTGTGTGCGAGTGTGTGCGTGCGAGTCTGTGTGTGCACGCGAATGTGTGCGAGTGTGTGTGCGAATGTGTGTGCGTGTGAGTGTGTGCGAGTGTGTATGAGTGTATGTGCGCGTGTGTGCGAGTGTGTGTGTGCGAGTGTGTGCAAGTGTGTGCGAGTGAGTGTGTGCGAGTGTGTGCGAGTGTGTGCGAGTGTGTGTGTGCGAGTGTGTGTGCGAGTGTGTGTGCAATTGTGTATGAGTGTGTGCGAGTGTGTGTGAGTTTGTGCAAGTGTGTGCGTGTGTGCGTGCGAGTGTGTGCAAGTGTGTTTGTGCGAGTGTGTATGAGTGTGTGTGTGCGAGTGTGTGCAAGTGTGTGTGATTGTGTGTGAGTGTGTGTATGAGTGAGTGTGTGCGAGTGTGTGCGAGTGTGTGCGCGAGTGTGTGCGTGCGAGTGTGTGCGAGTGTGTGCGTGCGAGTCTGTGTGTGCACGCGAATGTGTGCGAGTGTGTGAGTGTGTGTGCGAATGTGTGTGCGTGTGAGTGTGTGCGAGTGTGTATGAGTGTATGTGCGCGTGTGTGCGAGTGTGTGTGTGCGAGTGTGTGCAAGTGTGTGCGAGTGAGTGTGTGCGAGTGCGTGCGAGTGAGTGCGAGTGTGTGTATGCGAGTGTGTGTGCGATTGTGTATGAGTGTGTGCGAGTGTGTGTGAGTTTGTCCGAGTGTGTGCGTGTGTGTGTGCGAGTGTGTGCTAGTGTGCACGAGTGTTTGAGTGTGTGCGAGTGTGCCTGAGTAATTGTGTTTTTGATTGTGTGCGAGTGTTTCCGAGTGTGTGTGTGAGTGAGTAGGACTGTGTGTGCGAGTGTTTGCGAGTGTGTGTGCGAGCGTGTGTGTGCGAGTGTGTTCGAGTGTGTGCAATTGTGTGCGAGTGTGTGTGTGCGAGTGCGAGTCCATATGAGTGAGTGTGTGAATGTGTGCGAGTGTGTGCCAGTGTGTGTGTGCGAGTGTGTGTACGAGTGTGTGCATGCGAGTGTGTGCGAGTGTGTATGAGTGTATGTGCGAGTGTGTGTGCGAGTGTGTGCGAGTGTGTGTGCGAGTGTGTGTGTTCGCGTGTGTGCGAGTGTGTGTGCGAGTGCGTACGAGTGTGTGCGCGAGTGCGTACGAGTGTGTGTGAGTGTGCACGAGTGAGTGCGTGTGAGTGTGTGCGAGTGTGTGTGTGCGCGCGAGTGTGTGAGTGTGTGTGCGAATGTGTGTGCGTGTGAGTGTGTGCGAGTGTGTATGAGTGTATGTGCGAGTGTGTGCCAGTGTGTGTGAGTGTGGGTGTGTGAGTGTGTGCAAGGGTGTGCGAGTGAGTGTGTGCGAGTGTGTGTGTGCGAGTGTGTGTGTGTGAGTGTGTGTGCAATTGTGTATGAGTGTGTGCGAGTGTGTGTGAGTTTGTGCAAGTGTGTGTGTGTGCGTGCGAGTGCGTGCGAGTGAGTGCGAGTGTGTGCGAGTTTGTGTATGCGAGTGTGTGTGCGATTGTGTATGAGTGTGTGCGAGTGTGAGTGAGTTTGTGCGAGTGTGTGCTAGTGTGCACGAGTGTTTGAGTGTGTGCGAGTGTGCCTGAGTAAGTGTGTGTGTGATTGTGTGCGAGTGTTTCCGAGTGTGTGTGTGAGTGAGTAAGACTGTGTGTGTGAGTGTGTGCGAGTGTGTGTGCGAGCGTGTGTGTTCGAGTGTGTTTGAGTGTGTGCAATTGTGTGCGACTGTGTGTGTGCGAGTGTGAGTGCGTATGAGTGAGTGTGTGAATGTGTGCGAGTGTGTGACAGTGTGTGTGTGCGAGTGTGTGTATGAGTGTGTGCGAGTGTGTGCGTGCGAGTGTGTATGAGTGTATGTGCGAGTGTGTGCGCGAGTGTGTGTGCGAGTGTGTGTGTTCGAGTGTGTGCAAGTGTGTGCGAGTGTGTGTGCGATTGCGTATGAGTGTGTTCGAGTGTGCACGAGTGTGTGCGTGTGAGTGTGTGCGAGTGTGTGCGTGCGAGTGTGTGCGAGTGTACTCGAGTGAGTGGGTGTGAGTGTGTGCGAGTGTGCATGAGTGAGTGTATGTGAGTGTGTGTGTGTGTGCGAGTTTGTGTGCGAGTGAGTGTGTGCGAGTGTGCTCGAGTGAATGGGTGCGAGTGTGTGCGAGTGTGTGCGAGTGAGTGCAAGTGTGTGCGAGTATGTGGGTGTGAGTGTGTGCAAGTGTGTGCGAGTGTGTGTGAATGTGTGTTTGAGTGTGTGAGTGTGTGTGCGAGTGTGTGCAAGTGTGTGCAAGTGTGTGGGTGCGAGTGTGTGCAAGTGTGTGCGAGTGTGTGTGAATGTGTGTTCGAGTGTTTGCGAGTGTGTGCGTGCGAGTATGTGCAAGTGTGCTCGAGTGAATGGGTGCGAGTGTGTGCGAGTGTGTGTGAGTGTGTGCGAGTGAGTGTGTGCGAGTGTGTATGAGTGAGTGTGTGTGAGTGTGTGCGAGTTTGTGTGTGAGTGTGTGCGAGTGAGTGTGTGCGAATGTGTGCGAGTGAGTGTGTGCAAGTGTTTGCGAGTGTGTGTGTGAGTGTGTCTGTGAGTGTGTGCGTGCGAGTGTGTGCATGCGAGTGTGTGCAAGTGTGTGTGAGTGTGTGTGCGAATGTGTGTGTGTGTGCGAGTGTGCGTGAGTGTGTGTGAGTGTGTGTGTGTGTAGGACTGTATGTGCGAGTGTGTGCGAGTGTATTCGAGTGTGTGTGAGTGTGTGCGAGTGTGTGTGCGAGAGTGTGCTAGTGTGTGTGAGTGTGTGTGCGAGTGTGTGTGTGCATGCGAATGTGTGCGAGTGTGTGAGTGTGTGTGCGAATGTGTGTGCGTGTGAGTGTGTGCGAGTGTGTATGAGTGTATGTGCGCGTGTGTGCGAGTGTGTGTGTGCGAGTGTGTGCAAGTGTGTGCGAGTGAGTGTGTGCGAGTGTGTGCGAGGGTGTGCGAGTGTGTGTGTGCGAGTGTGTGTGCGAGTGTGTGTGCAATTGTGTATGAGTGTGTGCGAGTGTGTGTGAGTTTGTGCAAGTGTGTGCGTGTGTGCGTGCGAGTGCGTGCGAGTGCGTGCGAGTGAGTGCGAGTGTGTGTATGCGAGTGTGTGTGCGATTGTGTATGAGTGTGTGCGAGTGTGTGTGAGTTTGTCCGAGTGTGTGCGTGTGTGTGTGCGAGTGTGTGCTAGTGTGCACGAGTGTTTGAGTGTGTGCGAGTGTGCCTGAGTAATTGTGTTTTTGATTGTGTGCGAGTGTTTCCGAGTGTGTGTGTGAGTGAGTAGGACTGTGTGTGCGAGTGTTTGCGAGTGTGTGTGCGAGCGTGTGTGTGCGAGTGTGTGCAATTGTGTGCGAGTGTGTGTGTGCGAGTGCGAGTCCATATGAGTGAGTGTGTGAATGTGTGCGAGTGTGTGCCAGTGTGTGTGTGCGAGTGTGTGTACGAGGGTGTGCATGCGAGTGTGTGCGAGTGTGTATGAGTGTATGTGCGAGTGTGTGTGCGAGTGTGTGCGAGTGTGTGTGCGAGTGTGTGTGTTCGCGTGTGTGCGAGTGTGTGTGCGAGTGCGTACGAGTGTGTGTGAGTGTGCACGAGTGAGTGCGTGTGAGTGTGTGCGAGTGTGTGTGTGTGCGCGAGTGTGTGTGCGAATGTGTGTGCGTGTGAGTGTGTGCGAGTGTGTATGAGTGTATGTGCGAGTGTGTGCCAGTGTGTGTGAGTGTGGGTGTATGAGTGTGTGCAAGTGTGTGCGAGTGAGTGTGTGCGAGTGAGTGCGAGAGTGTGCGAGTGTGTGTGTGCGAGTGTGTGTGTGCGAGTGTGTGTGTGTGAGTGTGTGTGCAATTGTGTATGAGTGTGTGCGAGTGTGTGTGAGTTTGTGCAAGTGTGTGTGTGTGCGTGCGAGTGCGTGCGAGTGAGTGCGAGTGTGTGCGAGTGTGTGTATGCGAGTGTGTGTGCGATTGTGTATGAGTGTGTGCGAGTGTGAGTGAGTTTGTGCAAGTGTGTGCTAGTGTGCACGAGTGTTTGAGTGTGTGCGAGTGTGCCTGAGAAAGTGTGTGTGTGATTGTGTGCAAGTGTTTCCGAGTGTGTGTGTGAGTGAGTAAGACTGTGTGTGCGAGTGTGTGCGAGTGTGTGTGCGAGCGTGTGTGTTCGAGTGTGTTTGAGTGTGTGCAATTGTGTGCGACTGTGTGTGTGCGAGTGTGAGTGCGTATGAGTGAGTGTGTGAATGTGTGCGAGTGTGTGACAGTGTGTGTGTGCGAGTGTGTGTACGAGTGTGTGCGAGTGTGTGCGTGCGAGTGTGTATGAGTGTATGTGCGAGTGTGTGCGCGAGTGTGTGTGCGAGTGTGTGTGTTCGAGTGTGTGCAAGTGTGTGCGAGTGTGTGTGCGATTGCGTATGAGTGTGTTCGAGTGTGCACGAGTGTGTGCGTGTGAGTGGGTGCGAGTGTGTGCGTGCGAGTGTACTCGAGTGAGTGGGTGTGAGTGTGTGCGAGTGTGCATGAGTGAGTGTATGTGAGTGTGTGCGTGTGTGCGAGTTTGTGTGCGAGTGAGTGTGTGCGAGTGTGCTCGAGTGAATGGGTGCGAGTGTGTGCGAGTGTGTGCGAGTGAGTGCAAGTGTGTGCGAGTATGTGGGTGTGAGTGTGTGCAAGTGTGTGCGAGTGTGTGTGAATGTGTGTTTGAGTGTGTGAGTGTGTGTGCGAGTGTGTGCAAGTGTGTGCAAGTGTGTGCAAGTGTGTGGGTGCGAGTGTGTGCAAGTGTGTGCGAGTGTGTGTGAATGTGTGTTCGAGTGTTTGCGAGTGTGTGCGTGCGAGTATGTGCAAGTGTGCTCGAGTGAATGGGTGCGAGTGTGTGCGAGTGTGTGTGAGTGTGTGCGAGTGAGTGTGTGCGAGTGTGTATGAGTGAGTGTGTGTGAGTGTGTGCGAGTTTGTGTGTGAGTGTGTGCGAGTGAGTGTGTGCGAATGTGTGCGAGTGAGTGTGTGCAAGTGTTTGCGCGTTTGTGTGTGAGTGTGTCTGTGAGTGTGTGCGTGCGAGTGTGTGCATGCGAGTGTGTGCAAGTGTGTGTGAGTGTGTGTGCGAATGTGTGTGTGTGTGCGAGTGTGCGTGAGTGTGTGTGAGTGTGTGTGTGTGTAGGACTGTATGTGCGAGTGTGTGCGAGTGTATTCGAGTGTGTGTGAGTGTGTGCGAGTGTGTGTGCGAGAGTGTGCTAGTGTGTGTGAGTGTGTGTGCGAGTGTGTGTGTGCGAGTGTGTTCGATTGTGTATGAGTGAGTGTGTGCGAGTGTGTGTGTGTGCGAGTGTGTGCGAGTGTGTGAGTGTGTGCGAGTGTGTGTGTGAGTGTGTGCGAGTGTGTGCGATTGTGTGTGTGAGTGTGTAGGACTGTATGTGCGAGTGTGTGCGAGTGTGTATGAGTGTGTGTCCGAGTGTGTACAAGTGTGTGCGAGTCAGTGTTTGCGAGTGTGTACAAGTGTGTGCGAGTGAGTGTGTGCGAGTGAGTGTGTGTGAGTGTGTGTGCGAGTGTGTGTGTGTGTGCGAGTGTGTGTGCGAGTATATGCGAGTGTGTGTGACTGTGTGTTTGTGAGTGTGTGTGAGAGTGAGTGTGTGCGAGTGTGTGTGTGTGAGAGTGTGTGTGCGAGTGCGAGTGTGTGTGAGTGTGCATGAGTGTGTGCGTGTGTGTGTGCGAGTGTGTGTGCGTGTGTGCGTGCGAGTGAGTGCGGGTGTGTGCGAGTGTGTGTATGCGAGTGTGTGTGTGATTGTGTATGAGTGTGTGCGAGTGTGTGTGAGTTTGTGCGAGTGTGTGCGTGTGTGTGCGAGTGCGTGCGAGTGCGCGCAAATGTGTGCGAGAGTGTGCGAGTGTGGGCATGCGAGTGTGTGCTAGTGTGCGTCAGTGTGTGAGTGTGTGCGAGTGTGCGTGAGTAAGTGTGTGTGTGAGTGCGTGCGAGTGTTTCCGAGTGTGTGTGTGAGTGTGTAGGACTGTGTGTGCGAGTGTGTGCGAGTGTGTGTGCGAGTGTGCGCGAGTGTGTGCATGTGTGTGTGCGAGTGTGTGTGCAAGTGTGTGTGTACGAGTGTGTTCGAGTGTGTGCAATTGTATGTGAGTGTGTGTGCCAGTGCGTATGAGTGAGTGTGTGCGAGTTTGTGCGAGTGTGTGTTTGCGAGTGTGTGTGCGAGTGTGTGCGAGTGTGTATGTGTGTATGTGCGAGTGTGTGTGAGTGTGTGTGCGAGTGTGTTTTAGAGTGTGTGCAAGTGTGTGCGAATGTGTGTGCATACGAGTGTGTGCGAGTGTGCACAAGTGTGTGCGTGTGAGTGTGTGCGAGTGTGTGCGTGCGAGTGTGTCCTCGAGTGAGTGGGTGCGAGTGTGTGCGAGTGTGCATGAGTGTGTGCGTGTAAGTGTGTGCGTGCGAGTGTGTGCGAATGTGTGCGAGTGTGTGCGAGTGTGTGCGTGCGAGTGTGTGCGTGCAAGTGTTTGCGTGTGAGTGTGTGTGAGTGTGTGCAAGTGTGTGTGAGTGTTTGTGCGAGTGTGTGCGAGTGTGTGCAAATGTGCCCGAGTGTGCGCGAGTGTGTGCGAGTGTGTGCGAGTGTGTGCGAGTGTGTATGAGTGAGTGTGTGTGAGTGTGTGCGAGTTTGTGTGCTTGTGAGTGTGTGCGAATGTGTGCAAGTGTGTGCGAGTGTGTGTGTGAGTGTGTGTGCGAGTGTGCGTGCGAGTGTGTGTGAGTGTGTGCGAGTGTGTGTGAGTGTGTGCGAGTGTGTGTGCGAGTGTGTGTGCAAATGTACCCGAGTGTGCACGAGTGTGCACGAGTGAGTGGGTGCGAGTGTGTGCGTGTGAGTGTGTGCAAGCTTGTGCGAGTGTGTGAGTGTGTGTGCGAGAGTGTGTGCATGTGTGTGTGCGAGTGTGTATGAGTGTGTGTGCGAGTGTGTGCAAGTGTGTGCGAGTGTGTGGGTGCGAGTGTGTGCAAGTGTGTGCGAGTGTGTGTGAATGTGTGTTCGAGTGTGTGCGAGTGTGTGTGAGTGTGTGTACGAGTGTGTGCAAGTGTGTTCGAGTGTGTGGGTGCGAGTGTGTGCAAGTGTGTGTGAGTGTGTGTGAATGTGTGTTCGAGTGTGTGCGAGTTTGTGCGAGTGTGCTCGAGTGAATGGGTGCGAGTTTGTGCGAGTGTGTGTGAGTGTGTGCGAGTGAGTGTGTGAGAGTGTGTATGAGTGAGTGTGTGTGAGTGTGTGCGAGTTTGTGTGCGAGTGTGTGCGAGTGAGTGTGTGCGAATGTGTGCGAGTGAGTGTGTGCGAGTGTTTGCGAGTGTGTGTGCGAGTGTGTGCGTGCGAGTGTGTGCGAGTGTGTGTGAGTGTGTGTGCGAATGTGTGTGTGTGCGTGAGTGTGTGCGAGTGTGTGTGTGAGTGTGTAGGACTGTATGTGCGAGTGTGTGCGAGTGTGTTCGAGTGTGTGTGAGTGTATGCGAGTGTGTGTGCGAGTGTGTGTGCGAGAGTGTGTGAGTGTGTGTGAGTGTGTGTGTGCGAGTGTGTTCGATTGTGTATGAGTGAGTGTGTGCGAGTGTGTGTGTGCGAGTGTGTGCGAGTGTGTGCGAGTATGTGTGAGTGTGTGCGAGTGTGTGTGTGAGTGTGTGAGAGTGTGTGCGATTGTGTGTGTGAGTGTGTAGGACTGTATGTGCGAGTGTGTGCGAGTGTGTATGAGTGTGTGCGCGAGTGTGCGCGAGTGTGTGCGAGTGTGTGCGAGTGTGTATGAGTGAGTGTGTGTGAGTGTGTGCGAGTTTGTGTGCTTGTGAGTGTGTGCAAATGTGTGCAAGTGTGTGCGAGTGTGTGTGTGTGAGTGTGTGTGCGAGTGTGCGTGCGAGTGTGTGTGAGTGTGTGCGAGTGTGTGTGAGTGTGTGCGAGTGTGTGTGCGAGTGTGTGTGCAAATGTACCCGAGTGTGCACGAGTGTGCACGAGTGAGTGGGTGCGAGTGTGTGCGAGTGTGTGCGTGTGAGTGTGTGCGAGCTTGTGCGAGTGTGTGAGTGTGTGTGCGAGAGTGTGTGCATGTGTGTGTGCGAGTGTGTGCGAGTGTGTATGAGTGTGTGTGCGAGTGTGTGCAAGTGTGTGCGAGTGTGTGGGTGCGAGTGTGTGCAAGTGTGTGCGAGTGTGTGTGAATGTGTGTTCGAGTGTGTGTGAGTGTGTGTGCGAGTGTGTGCAAGTGTGTTCGAGTGTGTGGGTGCGACTGTGTGCAAGTGTGTGCGAGTGTGTGTGAATGTGTGTTCGAGTGTGTGCGAGTGTGTGCGTGCGAGTGTGTGTGAGTGTGCTCGAGTGAATGGGTGCGATTGTGTGCGAGTGTGTGTGAGTGTGTGCGAGTGAGTGTGTGCGAGTGTGTATGAGTGAGTGTGTGTGAGTGTGTGCGAGTTTGTGTGCGAGTGTGTGCGAGTGAGTGTGTGCGAGTTTGTGTGCGAGTGTGTGCGAGTGAGTGTGTGCGAATGTGTGCGAGTGAGTGTGTGCGAGTGTTTGCGAGTGTGTGTGCGAGTGTGTGTGCGAGTGTGTGTGTGCGAGTGTGTGCGAGTGTGTGTGAGTGTGTGTGCGAATGTGTGTGTGTGCGTGAGTGTGTGCGAGTGTGTGTGAGTGTGTAGGACTGTATGTGCGAGTGTGTGCGAGTGTGTATGAGTGTGTGTGCGAGTGTGTGTGCGAATGTGTGCGAGTGTGTGCATGCGAGTGTGCGCGAGTGTACGCGAGTGTGTGCGTTTGAGTGTGTGCGTGTGAGTTTGTGCGAGTGTGCTTGAGTGAGTGTGTGCGAGTGTGTGCGATTGTATGTGAGTGTGTGCGAGTGAGTGTGTGCGAGTGTGTATGAGTGAGTGTGTGTGAGTGTGTGTGTGTGTGAGTTTGTGTGCGAGTGTGTACGAGTGAGTGTGTGTGAATGTGTGCGAGTGTGTGTGTGTGCGTGCGAGTGTGTGCGTGCGAGTGTGTGCGAGTGTGTGCGTGCGAGTGTGTGAGTGTGTGTGCAAGTTTATGTGCATGTGAGTGTGTGTGAGTGTGTATGAGTGTATGTGCGAGTGTGTGCGAGTGTGTGTGAGTGTGTATGTGTGTGTGTGCGAGTGTGTGCAAGTGTGTGCGAGTGAGTGTGTGCGAGTGTGTGCGAGAGTGTGCGAGTAAGTGCAAGTGTGTGTGTGCGATTGTGTATGAGTGTGTGCGAGTGTGTGTGCGAGTTTGTGCGAGTGTGTAAGTGTGTGCGTGCGAGTGCGTTCGAGTGAGTGTGAGTGTGTGCAAATGTGTGCGAGAGTGTGCAAGTGTGGGCGTGCGAGTGTGTGCTAGTGTTTGCGAGTGTGTGAGTGTGTTCGAGTGTGCGCGAGTGTATTCGTGTGAGTGAGTGTGTGTGTGAGTGTGTGCGAGTGTTTGCGAGTGTGTGTGTGAGTGTGTAGGACTGTGTGTGCGAGTGTGTGCGAGTGTGTGCGAGTGTGTGTGCGAGTGTGTGTGCGAGTGTGTGCGATTGTGTGTGTGAGTGTGTAGGACTGTATGTGCGAGTGTGTGTGAGTGTGTATGAGTGTGTGTTTAAGTGTGTGCAAGTGTGTGCGAGTGTGTGCGAGTGTGTGTGTGCGAGTGTGTGTGCGAGTGTGTGCGAGTGTGTGTGCGAGTGTGTGTGCGAGTGTGTGCGAGTGTGTGTGCGAGTGTGTGCGATTGTGTGAGTGAGTGTGTAGGACTGTATGTGCGAGTGTGTGTGAGTGTGTATGAGTGTGTGTGCAAGTGTGTGCAAGTGTGTGCGTGCGAGTGTGTGCGAGTGTGTGCGTGCGAGTGTGTGAGTGTGTGTGCAAGTTTGTGTGCATGTGAGTGTGTGTGAGTGTGTATGAGTGTATGTGCGAGTGTGTGCGAGTGTGTGTGAGTGTGTATGTGTGTGTGTGCGAGTGTGTGCAAGTGTGTGCGAGTGAGTGTGTGCGAGAGTGTGCGAGTAAGTGCAAGTGTGTGTGTGCGATTGTGTATGAGTGTGTGCGAGTGTGTGTGTGAGTTTGTGCGAGTGTGTAAGTGTGTGCGTGCGAGTGCGTGCGAGTGAGTGTGAGTGTGTGCAAATGTGTGCGAGAGTGTGCAAGTGTGGGCGTGCGAGTGTGTGCTAGTGTGTGCGAGTGTGTGAGTGTGTTCGAGTGTGCGTGAGTGTATTCGTGTGAGTGAGTGTGTGTGTGAGTGTGTGCGAGTGTTTGCGAGTGTGTGTGTGAGTGTGTAGGACTGTGTGTGCGAGTGTGTGTGAGTGTGTGCGAGTGTGTGTGCGAGTGTGTGTGCGAGTGTGTGTGCGAGTGTGTGCGATTGTGTGTGTGAGTGTGTAGGACTGTATGTGCGAGTGTGTGTGAGTGTGTATGAGTGTGTGTGCAAGTGTGTGCAAGTGTGTGCGAGTGTGTGCGCGTGTGTGTGTGTGAGTGTGTGTGCGAGTGTGTGCGAGTGTGTGTGCGAGTGTGTGTGCGAGTGTGTGTGCGAGTGTGTGCGAGTGTGTGTGCGAGTGTGTGCGATTGTGTGTGTGAGTGTGTAGGACTGTATGTGCGAGTGTGTGTGAGTGTGTATGAGTGTGTGTGCAAGTGTGTGCAAGTGTGTGCGAGTGTGTGCGAGTGTGTGTGTGTGACTGTGCGCGAGTGTGTGCGAGTGTGTGTTTGCGAGTGTGTGCATGTGTGTGCGAGTGTGTGCGAGTTTGTGCAAGTGTGTGCGTGCGAGTGTGTGTGCGAGTGTGTGTGTGCGAGTGTGTGTGCGAGTGTGTGCAAGTGTGTGCGAGTGAGTGTGTGCGAGTGTGTGTGCGAGTTTGTGCGAGTGTGTGCGTGCGAGTGCGTGCGAGAGCGTGCGAGTGAGTGTGAGTGTGTGCAAATGTGTGCGAGAGTGTGCAAGTGTGGGCGTGCGAGTGTGTGCTAGTGTGCGCGAGTGTGTGAGTGTGTGAGTGTGCGCGAGTGTATGCATGTGAGTGAGTGTGTGTGTGAGTGTGTGCGAGTGTTTGCGAGTGTGTGTGTGAGTGTGTAGGACTGTGTGTGCGAGTGTGTGTGTTCGAGTGTGTTCGAGTGTGTGCACGTGTGTGCGAGTGTGTGCGTGTGTGTATGAGTGTGTGTGCGAGTGTGTGCGAGTGTGTGTGCGAGTGTGTGTGCGAGTGTGTGCCAGTGTGTGCGAGTGTGTATGATTGTGTGTGCAAGTGTGTGTGAGTGTGTGCGATTGTGTGTGTGAGTGTGTAGGACTGTATGTGCGAGTGTGTGTGAGTGTTTATGAGTGTGTGTGCAAGTGTGTGCAAGTGTGTGCGAGTGTGTGCGAGTGTGTGTGTGCGAGTGTGTGTGCGAGTGTGTGCGAGTGTGTGTGCGAGTGTATGTGCGAGTGTGTGTGCGAGTGTGTGTGCGAGTGTGTGCGATTGTGTGTGTGAGTGTGTAGGACTGTATGTGCGAGTGTGTGTGAGTGTGTATGAGTGTGTGTGCAAGTGTGTGCAAGTGTGTGCGAGTGTGTGCGAGTGTGTGTGTGTGAGTGTGCGCGAGTGTGTGCGAGTGTGTGTTTGCGAGTGTGTGCATGTGTGTGCGAGTGTGTGCGAGTGTGTGCAAGTGTGTGCGTGCGAGTGTGTGTGCGAGTGTGTGTGTGCGAGTGTGTGTGTGAGTGTGTAGGACTGTATGTGCGAGTGTGTGCGAGTGTGTATGAGTGTGTGTGCGAGTGTGTGTGCGAATGTGTGCGAGTGTGTGCGTGCGAGTGTGCGCGAGTGTACGCGAGTGTGTGCGTTTGAGTGTGTGCGAGTGTGTGCGTGTGAGTTTGTGCGAGTGTGCTTGAGTGAGTGTGTGCGAGTGTGTGCGATTGTATGTGAGTGTGTGCGAGTGAGTGTGTGCGAGTGTGTATGAGTGGGTGTGTGTGAGTGTGTGCGTGTGTGTGAGTTTGTGTGCGAGTGTGTACGAGTGAGTGTGTGCGAATGTGTGCGAGTGTCTGCGAGTGTGTGTGTGCGTGCGAGTGTGTGCGTGCGAGTGTGTGCGTGCGAGTGTGTGCGAGTGTGTGCGTGCGAGTGTGTGAATGTGTGTGCAAGTTTGTGTGCATGTGAGTGTGTGTGAGTGTGTATGAGTGTATGTGCGAGTGTGTGCGAGTGTGTGTGAGTGTGTATGTGTGTGTGTGCGAGTGTGTGCAAGTGTGTGCGAGTGAGTGTGTGCGAGAGTGTGCGAGTAAGTGCAAGTGTGTGTGTGCGATTGTGTATGAGTGTGTGCGAGTGTGTGTGCGAGTTTGTGCGAGTGTGTAAGTGTGTGCGTGCGAGTGCGTGCGAGTGAGTGTGAGTGTGTGCAAATGTGTGCGAGAGTGTGCAAGTGTGGGCGTGCGAGTGTGTGCTAGTGTGCGCGAGTGTGTGAGTGTGTTCGAGTGTGCGCGAGTGTATTCGTGTGAGTGAGTGTGTGTGCGAGTGTTTGCGAGTGTGTGTGTGAGTGTGTAGGACTGTGTGTGCGAGTGTGTGTGCGAGTGTGTGCGAGTGTGTGTGCGTGTGTGTGTGCGAGTGTGTGCGATTGTGTGTGTGAGTGTGTAGGACTGTATGTGCGAGTGTGTGTGAGTGTGTATGAGTGTGTGTGCAAGTGTGTGCAAGTGTGTGCGAGTGTGTGTGTGCGAGTGTGTGTGCGAGTGTGTGCGAGTGTGTGTGCGAGTGTGTGTGCGAGTGTGTGTGCGAGTGTGTGCGATTGTGTGTGTGATTGTGTAGGACTGTATGTGCGAGCGTGTGTGAGTGTGTATGAGTGTGTGTGCAAGTGTGTGCAAGTATGTGCGAGTGTGTGCGAGTGTGTGTGTGTGAGTGTGTGCGAGTGTGTGTTTGCGAGTGTGTGCGAGTGTGTGCGAGTGTGTGCAAGTGTGTGCGTGCGAGTGTGTGTGCGAGTGTGTGTGTGCGAGTGTGTGTGCGAGTGTGTGCAAGTGTGTGCGAGTGAGTGTGTGCGAGTGTGTGTGCGAGTTTGTGCGAGTGTGTGCGTGCGAGTGCATGCGAGAGCGTGCGAGTGAGTGTGAGTGTGTGCAAATGTGTGCGAGTGTGTGCAAGTGTGTGCGTGCGAGTGTGTGTGCGAGTGTGTGTGTGCGAGTGTGTGTGCGAGTGTGTGCAAGTGTGTGCGAGTGAGTGTGTGCGAGTGTGTGTGCGAGTTTGTGCGAGTGTGTGCGTGCGAGTGCATGCGAGAGCGTGCGAGTGAGTGTGAGTGTGTGCAAATGTGTGCGAGAGTGTGCAAGTGTGGGCGTGCGAGTGTGTGCTAGTGTGCGCGAGTGTGTGAGTGTGTGAGTGTGCGCGAGTGTATGCATGTGAGTTAGTGTGTGTGTGAGTGTGTGCGAGTGTTTGCGAGTGTGTGTGTGAGTGTGTAGGACTGTGTGTGCGAGTGTGTGTGTTCGAGTGTGTTCGAGTGTGTGCACGTGTGTGCGAGTGTGTGCGTATGTGTATGAGTGTGTGTGCGAGTGTGTGTGCGAGTGTGTGTGCGAGTGTGTGCCAGTGTGCGCGAGTGTGTATGATTGTGTGTGCAAGTGTGTGTGAGTGTGTGCGATTGTGTGTGTGAGTGTGTAGGACTGTATGTGCGAGTGTGTGTGAGTGTGTATGAGTGTGTGTGCAAGTGTGTGCAAGTGTGTGCGAGTGTGTGCGAGTGTGTGTGTGCGAGTGTGTGTGCGAGTGTGTGCGAGTGTGTGTGCGAGTGTGTGTGCGAGTGTGTGTGCGAGTGTGTGCGAGTGTGTGTGCGAGTGTGTGCGATTGTGTGTGTGAGTGTGTAGGACTGTATGTGCGAGTGTGTGTGAGTGTGTATGAGTGTGTGTGCAAGTGTGTGCAAGTGTGTGCGAGTGTGTGTGTGAGTGTGCGCGAGTGTGTGCGAGTATGTGTTTGCGAGTGTGTGCATGTGTGTGCGAGTGTGTGCGAGTGTGTGCAAGTGTGTGCGTGCGAGTGTGTGTGCGAGTGTGTGTGTGCGAGTGTGTGTGCGAGTGTGTGCAAGTGTGGGCGAGTGAGTGTGTGCGAGTGTGTGTGCGAGTTTGTGCGAGTGTGTGCGTGCGAGTGCGTGCGAGAGCGTGCGAGTGAGTGTGAGTGTGTGCAAATGTGTGCGAGAGTGTGCAAGTGTGGGCGTGCGAGTGTGTGCTAGTGTGCGCGAGTGTGTGAGTGTGTGAGTGTGCGCGAGTGTATGCATGTGAGTGAGTGTGTGTGTGAGTGTGTGCAAGTGTTTGCGAGTGTGTGTGTGAGTGTGTAGGACTGTGTGTGCGAGTGTGTGTGTTCGAGTGTGTTCGAGTGTGTGCACGTGTGTGCGAGTGTGTGCGTGTGTGTATGAGTGTGTGTGCGAGTGTGTGCGAGTGTGTGTGCGAGTGTGTGCCAGTGTGTGCGAGTGTGTATGATTGTGTGTGCAAGTGTGTGTGAGTGTGTGCGAGTGTGTTCAAGCGTGTGCAAGTGTGTGTGTGCGATTGTGTGTGAGTGTGTGTGCGAGTGTGCGTGAGTGTGTGCGAGTGTGTGTGTGTGAGTGTGTAGGACTGTATGTGCGAGTGTTTGCGAGTGTGTGCGAGTGTGTTTGAGTGTGTGTGAGTGTGTGCGAGTGTGTGCGAGTGTGTGTGCGAGTGTGTGTGTGCGAGTGTGTTCAATTGTGTAAGAGTGAGTGTGTGCGAGTGTGTGTGTGAGTGAGTGTGTGCGAGTGTGTGTGCGAGTGTGTGTGCGAGTGTGTGTGCGAGTGTGTGTGATTGTGTGTGTGAGTGTGTAGGACTGTATGTGCGAGTGTGTGTGATTGTGTGTGAGTGTGTAGGACTGTATGTGCGAGTGTATGTGAGTGTGTATGAGTGTCTGTGCAAGTGTGTGCAAGTGCGTGTGAGTGTGTGCGTGCGAGTGTGTGCGAGTGTGCTCGAGTGACTCGGTGTGAGTATGTGCGAGTGTGTGTGAGTGTGTGCGAGTGTGTATGAGTGAGTGTGTGTGAGTGTGTGCGTGTGTGCGAGTTTGTGTGCGAGTGTGTGCGAGTGAGTGTGTGCGAATGTGTGCAAATGTGTACGAGTGTTTGCAAGTGTATGCGTGCGAGTGTGTGCGTGCGAGTGTGCGCGAGTGTGTGTGTGCGTGTGTGCGAGTGTGTGCGAGTGTGTGCAAGTGTGTGCGAGTGAGTGTGTGCGAGTGAGTGTGTGCGAGTGTGTGTACGAGTGTGTGTGTGCGTGCGAGTGCGAGTGTGTGTGAGTGTGTGCGAGTGTGTGCAAGTGTGTGCAAGTGAGTGTGTGCGAGTGAGTGTGTGCAAGTGTGTGCGTGCGAGTGTGTGCGTGCGAGTGTGTGCGAGTGTGTGTGAGTGTGTGCGAGTGTGTGTGTGCGAGTGAGTGCGAGTGTGTGCCAGTGTGTGCGTACGAGTGCGTGCAAATGAGTGCGAGTGTGTGTGAATGTGTGCGAGTGTGTGCGTGTGAGTGTGTGCGAGTGTGCGCGAGTGTGTGCGTGTGAGTGTGTGCGAGTGTGTGCGTGTGAGTTTGTGCGAGTGTGCTTGAGTGAGTGTGTGCGAGTGTGTGCGATTGTATGTGAGTGTGTGCGAGTGAGTGTGTGCGAGTGTGTATGAGTGAGTGTGTGTGAGTGTGTGCGTGTGTGTGAGTTTGTGTGCGAGTGTGTGCGAGTGAGTATGTGCGAATGTCTGCGAGTGTCTGCGAGTGTGTGTGTGCGTGCGAGTGTGTGCGTGCGAGTGTGTGCTTGCAAATGTGTGCGAGTGTGTGTGCAAGTTTGTGTGCATGTGAGTGTGTGCGAGTGTGTATGAGTGTATGTGCGAGTGTGTGCGAGTGTGTGCGAGTGTGTGTGCGAGTGTGTGTGAGTGTGTATGTGTGTGTGTGCGAGTGTGTGCAAGTGTGTGCGAGTGAGTGTGTGCGAGTGTGTGCGAGAGTGTGCGAGTGAGTGCAAGTGTGTGTGTGCGATTGTGTATGAGTGTGTGCGAGTGTGTGTGCGAGTTTGTGCGAGCGTGTGAGTGTGTGCGTGCGAGTGCGTGCGAGTGAGTGTGAATGTGTGCAAATGTGTGCGAGAGTGTGCAAGTGTGGGCGTGCGAGTGTGTGCTAGTGTGCGCGAGTGTGTGAGTGTGTGTGAGTGTGCGCGAGTGTATTCGTGTGAGTGAGTGTGTGTGTGAGTGTGCACGAGTGTTTGCGAGTGTGTGTGTGAGTGTGTAGGACTGTGTGTGCGAGTGTGTGCGAGTGTGTGTGTTCGAGTGTGTTCGAGTGTGTGCACATGTGTGCGAGTGTGTGCGTGTGTGTATGAGTGTGTGTGCAAGTGTGTGCGAGTGTGTGTGCGAGTGTGTGTGAGTGTGTGCAGTGTGTGCGTGCAAATGAATGCGAGTGTGCGCGAGTGTGTGCGTGTGTGTAAGAGTGTGTGTGAGTGTGTGCAAGTGTGTGTGAGTGTGTGTGAGTGTGTTCGAGTGTGTGCAAGTGTGTGTGCGAGTGTGTGTGCGAGTGTGCGTGAGTGTGTGCGAGTATGTGTGCGAGTGTGTGTGTGTGTAGGACTGTATGTGCGAGTGTGTGCGAGTGTGTTCGAGTGTGTGTGAGTGTGTGCGAGTGTGTGTGCGAGATTGTGTGAGTGTGTGTGCGAGTTTGTGTGTGCGAGTGTGTTCAATTGTGTAAGAGTGAGTGTGTGCGAGTGTGTGTGTGCGAGTGTGTGTGCGAGTGTGTGCGAGTGTGTGTGCAATTGTGTGTGTGAGTGTGTAGGACTGTATGTGCGAGTGTGTGTGAGTGTGTATGAGTGTGTGTGCAAGTGTGTGCAAGTGTGTGCGAGTGTGGGTGTGTGAGTGTGCACGAGTGTGTGCGAATGTGTGTTTGCGAGTGTGTGCGAGTGTGTGCGAGTGTGTGCGAGTGTGTGCGAGTGTGTGCGAGTGTGTGCGTGCGAGTGTGTGTGCGAGTGTGTGTGTGTGAGTGTGTGCGAGTGTGTGTGTGCGAGTGTGTGCAAGTGTGTGCGAGTGAGTGTGTGCGAGTGTGTGTGCGAGTTTGTGAGAGTGTGTGAGTGTGTGCGTGCGAGTGCGTGCGAGAGAGTGCGAGTGAGTGTGAGTGTGTGCAAATGTGTGCGAGAGTGTGCAAGTGTGGGCGTGCTAGTGTGCGCGAGTGTGTGAGTGTGCGCGAGTGTATGCGTGTGAGTGAGTGTGTGTGTGCGAGTGTTTGCGAGTGTGTGTGTGAGTGTGTAGGACTGTGTGTGCGAGTGTGTGTGTTCGAGTGTGTTCGAGTGTGTGCGAGTGTGTGCGTGTGTGTATGAGTGTGTGTGCGAGTGTGTGCGAGTGTGTGTGCGAGTGTGTGAGTGTGTGCCAGTGTGTGCGTGCAAATGAATGCGAGTGTTTGCGAGTGTGCGAGAGTGTGTGCGTGTGTGTGCGAGTGTGTGCGAGTGTGTATGATTGTGTGTGCGAGTGTGTGCAAGTGTGTGTGAGTGTGTGCGAGTGTGTTCAAGTGTGTGCAAGTGTGTGTGTGCGATTGTGTGTGAGTGTGTGTGCGAGTGTGTGCGAGTGTGTGTGTGAGTGTGTAGGACTGTATGTGCGAGTGTTTGCGAGTGTGTATGTGCGAGTGTGTTCGATTGTGTAAGAGTATGTGTGTGCGAGTGTGTGTGTGAGTGAGTGTGTGCGAGTGTGTGCGAGTGTGTGTGGGAGTGTGTGTGCGAGTGTGTGTGCGAGTGTGTGTGATTGTGTGTGAGTGTGTAGGACTGTATGTGCGAGTGTGTGTGCGAGTGTGTGTGATTGTGTGTGTGAGTGTGTAGGACTGTATGTGCGATTGTGTGTGAGTGTGTATGAGTGTGTGTGCAAGTGTGTGCAAGTGCGTTTGAGTGTGCGCGAGTGTGTGCGTGCGAGTGTGTGCGAGTGTGCTCGAGTGACTGGGTGTGAGTATGTGCGTGTGTGTGTGAGTGTGTGCGAGTGTGTATGAGTGAGTGTGTGTGAGTGTGTGCGTGTGTGCGAGTTTGTGTGCGAGTGTGTGCGAGTGAGTGTGTGCGAATGTGTGCAAATGTGTGCGAGTGTTTGCGAGTGTATGCGTGCGAGTGTGTGTGTGCGAGTGTGCGCGAGTGTCTGTGTGCGTGTGTGCGAGTGTGTGCGAGGGAGTGTGAGTGAGTGAGTGCGAGGGTGTGCGAGTGTGTGTGTGCGAGTGTGTGCGAGTGTATGCATGCGAGTGTGTGCGTGTGAGTGTGTGCGAGTGTATGTGCGAGTGTGTGCAAGTGTGTGCGAGGGAGTGTGAGTGAGTGAGTGCGAGTGTGTGCGAGTGTGTGCAAATGTGTGCGAGTGTGTGTGTTCGAGTGTGTGTGTGCGATTGTGTATGGTGTGTGCGAGTGTGTATGAGTGTGTGCGCGAGTGTGTGCGAGTGTGTGCGAGTGTGTGCGAGTGAGTGTGTGTGAGTGTGTGCGAGTTTGTGTGCTTGTGAGTGTGTGCGAATGTGTGCAAGTGTGTGCGAGTGTGTGTGTGAGTGTGTGTGCGAGTGTGCGTGCGAGTGTGTGTGAGTGTGTGCGAGTGTGTGTGAGTGTGTGCGAGTGTGTGTGCGAGTGTGTGTGCAAATGTACCCGAGTGTGCACGAGTGTGCACGAGTGAGTGGGTGCGAATGTGTGCGAGTGTGTGCGTGTGAGTGTGTGCGAGCTTGTGCGAGTGTGTGAGTGTGTGTGCGAGAGTGTGTGCATGTGTGTGTGCGAGTGTGTGCGAGTGTGTATGAGTGTGTGTGCGAGTGTGTGCAAGTGTGTGCAAGTGTGTGGGTGCGAGTGTGTGCAAGTGTGTACGAGTGTGTGTGAATGTGTGTTCGAGTGTGTGTGAGTGTGTGTGCGAGTGTGTGCAAGTGTGTTCGAGTGTGTGGGTGCGACTGTGTGCAAGTGTGTGCGAGTGTGTATGAATGTGTGTTCGAGTGTGTGCGTGCGAGTGTGTGCGAGTGTGCTCGAGTGAATGGGTGCGAGTGTGTGTGAGTGTGTGCGAGTGAGTGTGTGCGAGTGTGTATGAGTGAGTGTGTGTGAGTGTGTGCGAGTTTGTGTGCGAGTGTGTGCGAGTGAGTGTGTGCGAATGTGTGCGAGTGAGTGTGTGCGAGTGTTTGCGAGTGTGTGTGCGAGTGTGTGTGCGAGTGTGTGTGTGAGTGTGTGCGTGCGAGTGTGTGCGAGTGTGTGTGAGTGTGTGTGCGAATGTGTGTGTGTGCGTGAGTGTGTGCGAGTGTGTGTGTGAGTGTGTAGGACTGTATGTGCAAGTGTGTGCGAGTGTGTATGAGTGTGTGTGAGAGTGTGTATGAGTGTATGTGTGAGTGTGTGTGCGAATGTGTGCGAGTGTGTGCGTGCGAGTGTGCGCGAGTGTACGCGAGTGTGTGCGTTTGAGTGTGTGCGAGTGTGTGCGTGTGAGTTTGTGCGAGTGTGCTTGAGTGAGTGTGTGCGAGTGTGTGCGATTGTATGTGAGTGTGTGCGAGTGAGTGTGTGCAAGTGTGTATGAGTGAGTGTGTGTGAGTGTGTGCGTGTGTGTGAGTTTGTGTGCGAGTGTGTACGAGTGAGTGTGTGCGAATGTGTGCGAGTGTCTGCGAGTGTGTGTGTGCGTGCGAGTGTGTGCGTGCGAGTGTGTGCGAGTGTGTGCGTGCGAGTGTGTGAGTGTGTGTGCAAGTTTGTGTGCATGTGAGTGTGTGTGAGTGTGTATGAGTGTATGTGCGAGTGTGTGCGAGTGTGTGTGAGTGTGTATGTGTGTGTGTGCGAGTGTGTGCAAGTGTGTGCGAGTGAGTGTGTGCGAGAGTGTGCGAGTAAGTGCAAGTGTGTGTGTGCGATTGTGTATGAGTGTGTGCGAGTGTGTGTGCGAGTTTGTGCGAGTGTGTAAGTGTGTGCGTGCGAGTGCGTGCGAGTGAGTGTGAGTGTGTGCAAATGTGTGCGAGAGTGTGCAAGTGTGGGCGTGCGAGTGTGTGCTAGTGTGCGCGAGTGTGTGAGTGTGTTCGAGTGTGCGCGAGTGTATTCGTGTGAGTGAGTGTGTGTGCGAGTGTTTGCGAGTGTGTGAGTGTGTAGGACTGTGTGTGCGAGTGTGTGTGCGAGTGTGTGCGAGTGTGTGTGCGAGTGTGTGTGCGAGTGTGTGTGCGAGTGTGTGTGATTGTGTGTGTGAGTGTGTAGGACTGTATGTGCGAGTGTGTGTGAGTGTGTATGAGTGTGTGTGCAAGTGTGTGCAAGTGTGTGCGAGTGTGTGCGAGTGTGTGTGTGCGAGTGTTTGCGAGTGTGTGTGTGAGTGTGTAGGACTGTGTGTGCGAGTGTGTGTGCGAGTGTGTGTGCGAGTGTGTGTGCGAGTGTGTGCGATTGTGTGTGTGAGTGTGTAGGACTGTATGTGCGAGTGTGTGTGAGTGTGTATGAGTGTGTGTGCAAGTGTGTGCAAGTGTGTGTGCGAGTGTGTGTGTGAGTGTGCGCGAGTGTGTGCGAGTGTGTGTTTGCGAGTGTGTGCATGTGTGTGCGAGTGTGTGCGAGTGTGTGCAAGTGTGTGCGTGCGAGTGTGTGTGCGAGTGTGTGCGTGCGAGTGTGTGTGCGAGTGTGTGCAAGTGTGTGCGAGTGAGTGTGTGCGAGTGTGTGTGCGAGTTTGTGCGAGTGTGTGCATGCGAGTGCGTGCGAGAGCGTGCGAGTGAGTGTGAGTGTGTGCAAATGTGTGCGAGAGTGTGCAAGTGTGGGCGTGCGAGTGTGTGCTAGTGTGCGCGAGTGTGTGAGTGTGTGAGTGTGCGCGAGTGTATGCATGTGAGTGAGTGTGTGTGTGAGTGTGTGCGAGTGTTTGCGAGTGTGTGTGTGAGTGTGTAGGACTGTGTGTGCGAGTGTGTGTGTTCGAGTGTGTTCGAGTGTGTGCACGTGTGTGCGAGTGTGTGCGTGTGTGTATGAGTGTGTGTGCGAGTGTGTGCGAGTGTGTGTGCGAGTGTGTGTGCGAGTGTGTGCCAGTGTGTGCGAGTGTGTATGATTGTGTGTGCAAGTGTGTGTGAGTGTGTGCGAGTGTGTTCAAGTGTGTGCAAGTGTGTGTGCGATTGTGTGTGAGTTTGTGTGCGAGTGTGCGTGAGTGTGTGCGAGTGTGTGTGTGTGAGTGTGTAGGACTGTATGTGCGAGTGTTTGCGAGTGTGTGCGAGTGTGTTCGAGTGTGTGTGAGTGTGTGCGAGTGTGTGCGAGTGTGTGTGCGAGTGTGTGTGTGCGAGTGTGTTCGATTGTGTAAGAGTGAGTGTGTGCGAGTGTGTGTGTGAGTGAGTGTGTGCGAGTGTGTGCGAGTGTGTGTGCGAGTGTGTGTGCGAGCGTGTGTGATTGTGTGTGTGAGTGTGTAGGACTGTATGTGCGAGTGTGTGTGATTGTGTGTGAGTGTGTAGGACTGTATGTGCGAGTGTGTGTGAGTGTGTATGAGTGTCTGTGCAAGTGTGTGCAAGTGCGTGTGAGTGTGTGCGTGCGAGTGTGTGCGAGTGTGCTCGAGTGACTGGGTGTGAGTATGTGCGAGTGTGTGTGAGTGTGTGCGAGTGTGTATGAGTGAGTGTGTGTGAGTGTGTGCGTGTGTGCGTGTTTGTGTGCGAGTGTGTGCGAGTGAGTGTGTGCGAATGTGTGCAAATGTGTACGAGTGTTTGCAAGTGTATGCGTGCGAGTGTGTGCGTGCGAGTGTGCGCGAGTGTGTGTGTGCGTGTGTGCGAGTGTGTGCGAGTGTGTGCAAGTGTGTGCGAGTGAGTGTGTGCGAGTGAGTGTGTGCGAGTGTGTGTGCGAGTGTGTGTGTGCGTGCGAGTGCGAGTGTGTGTGAGTGTGTGCGAGTGTGTGTTTGCGAGTGTGTGCAAGTGTGTGCGAGTGAGTGTGTGCGAGTGAGTGTGTGCGAGTGTGTGCGTGCGAGTGTGTGCGTGCGAGTGTGTGCAAGTGTGTATGAGTGTGTGCGAGTGTGTGTGTGCGAGTGAGTGCGAGTGTGTGCCAGTGTGTGCGTACGAGTGCGTGCAAATGAGTGCGAGTGTGTGCGAATGTGTGCGAGTGTGTGCGTGCGAGTGTGTGCGAGTGTGCGCGAGTGTGTGCATGTGAGTGTGTGCGAGTGTGTGCGTGTGAGTTTGTGCGAGTGTGCTTGAGTGAGTGTGTGCGAGTGTGTGCGATTGTATGTGAGTGTGTGCGAGTGAGTGTGTGCGAGTGTGTATGAGTGAGTGTGTGTGAGTGTGTGCGTGTGTGTGAGTTTGTGTGCGAGTGTGTGCGAGTGAGTATGTGCGAATGTGTGCGAGTGTCTGCGAGTGTGTGTGTGCGTGCGAGTGTGTGCGTGCGAGTGTGTGCGTGCAAATGTGTGTGAGTGTGTGTGCAAGTTTGTGTGCATGTGAGTGTGTGTGAGTGTGTATGAGTGTATGTGCGAGTGTGTGCGAGTGTGTGCGAGTGTGTGTGCGAGTGTGTGTGAGTGTGTATGTGTGTGTGTGCGAGTGTGTGCAAGTGTGTGCGAGTGAGTGTGTGCGAGTGTGTGCGAGAGTGTGCGAGTGAGTGCAAGTGTGTGTGTGCGATTGTGTATGAGTGTGTGCCAGTGTGTGTGCGAGTTTGTGCGAGCGTGTGAGTGTGTGCGTGCGAGTGTGTGCGAGTGAGTGTGAGTGTGTGCAAATGTGTGCGAGAGTGTGCAAGTGTGGGCGTGCGAGTGTGTGCTAGTGTGCGCGAGTGTGTGAGTTTGCTCGAGTGAATGGGTGCGATTGTGTGAGAGTGTGTGTGAGTGTGTGCGAGTGTGTTCAAGCGTGTGCAAGTGTGTGTGTGCGATTGTGTGTGAGTGTGTGTGCGAGTGTGCGTGAGTGTGTGCGAGTGTGTGTGTGTGAGTGTGTAGGACTGTATGTGCGAGTGTTTGCGAGTGTGTGCGAGTGTGTTTGAGTGTGTGTGAGTGTGTGCGAGTGTGTGCGAGTGTGTGTGCGAGTGTGTGTGTGCGAGTGTGTTCAATTGTGTAAGAGTGAGTGTGTGCGAGTGTGTGTGTGAGTGAGTGTGTGCGAGTGTGTGTGCGAGTGTGTGTGCGAGTGTGTGTGCGAGTGTGTGTGATTGTGTGTGTGAGTGTGTAGGACTGTATGTGCGAGTGTGTGTGATTGTGTGTGAGTGTGTAGGACTGTATGTGCGAGTGTATGTGAGTGTGTATGAGTGTCTGTGCAAGTGTGTGCAAGTGCGTGTGAGTGTGTGCGTGCGAGTGTGTGCGAGTGTGCTCGAGTGACTCGGTGTGAGTATGTGCGAGTGTGTGTGAGTGTGTGCGAGTGTGTATGAGTGAGTGTGTGTGAGTGTGTGCGTGTGTGCGAGTTTGTGTGCGAGTGTGTGCGAGTGAGTGTGTGCGAATGTGTGCAAATGTGTACGAGTGTTTGCAAGTGTATGCGTGCGAGTGTGTGCGTGCGAGTGTGCGCGAGTGTGTGTGTGCGTGTGTGCGAGTGTGTGCGAGTGTGTGCATGTGTGTGCGAGTGAGTGTGTGCGAGTGAGTGTGTGCGAGTGTGTGTACGAGTGTGTGTGTGCGTGCGAGTGCGAGTGTGTGTGAGTGTGTGCGAGTGTGTGCAAGTGTGTGCGAGTGAGTGTGTGCGAGTGAGTGTGTGCAAGTGTGTGCGTGCGAGTGTGTGCGTGCGAGTGTGTGCGAGTGTGTGTGAGTGTGTGCGAGTGTGTGTGTGCGAGTGAGTGCGAGTGTGTGCCAGTGTGTGCGTACGAGTGCGTGCAAATGAGTGCGAGTGTGTGTGAATGTGTGCGAGTGTGTGCGTGTGAGTGTGTGCGAGTGTGCGCGAGTGTGTGCGTGTGAGTGTGTGCGAGTGTGTGCGTGTGAGTTTGTGCGAGTGTGCTTGAGTGAGTGTGTGCGAGTGTGTGCGATTGTATGTGAGTGTGTGCGAGTGAGTGTGTGCGAGTGTGTATGAGTGAGTGTGTGTGAGTGTGTGCGTGTGTGTGAGTTTGTGTGCGAGTGTGTGCGAGTGAGTATGTGCGAATGTGTGCGAGTGTCTGCGAGTGTGTGTGTGCGTGCGAGTGTGTGCGTGCGAGTGTGTGCTTGCAAATGTGTGCGAGTGTGTGTGCAAGTTTGTGTGCATGTGAGTGTGTGCGAGTGTGTATGAGTGTATGTGCGAGTGTGTGCGAGTGTGTGCGAGTGTGTGTGCGAGTGTGTGTGAGTGTGTATGTGTGTGTGTGCGAGTGTGTGCAAGTGTGTGCGAGTGAGTGTGTGCGAGTGTGTGCGAGAGTGTGCGAGTGAGTGCAAGTGTGTGTGTGCGATTGTGTATGAGTGTGTGCGAGTGTGTGTGCGAGTTTGTGCGAGCGTGTGAGTGTGTGCGTGCGAGTGCGTGCGAGTGAGTGTGAATGTGTGCAAATGTGTGCGAGAGTGTGCAAGTGTGGGCGTGCGAGTGTGTGCTAGTGTGCGCGAGTGTGTGAGTGTGTGTGAGTGTGCGCGAGTGTATTCGTGTGAGTGAGTGTGTGTGTGAGTGTGCACGAGTGTTTGCGAGTGTGTGTGTGAGTGTGTAGGACTGTGTGTGCGAGTGTGTGCGAGTGTGTGTGTTCGAGTGTGTTCGAGTGTGTGCACATGTGTGCGAGTGTGTGCGTGTGTGTATGAGTGTGTGTGCAAGTGTGTGCGAGTGTGTGTGCGAGTGTGTGTGAGTGTGTGCAGTGTGTGCGTGCAAATGAATGCGAGTGTGCGCGAGTGTGTGCGTGTGTGTAAGAGTGTGTGTGAGTGTGTGCAAGTGTGTGTGAGTGTGTGTGAGTGTGTTCGAGTGTGTGCAAGTGTGTGTGCGAGTGTGTGTGCGAGTGTGCGTGAGTGTGTGCGAGTGTGTGTGCGAGTGTGTGTGTGTGTAGGACTGTATGTGCGAGTGTGTGCGAGTGTGTTCGAGTGTGTGTGAGTGTGTGCGAGTGTGTGTGCGAGATTGTGTGAGTGTGTGTGCGAGTTTGTGTGTGCGAGTGTGTTCAATTGTGTAAGAGTGAGTGTGTGCGAGTGTGTGTGTGCGAGTGTGTGTGCGAGTGTGTGCGAGTGTGTGTGCAATTGTGTGTGTGAGTGTGTAGGACTGTATGTGCGAGTGTGTGTGAGTGTGTATGAGTGTGTGTGCAAGTGTGTGCAAGTGTGTGCGAGTGTGGGTGTGTGAGTGTGCACGAGTGTGTGCGAATGTGTGTTTGCGAGTGTGTGCGAGTGTGTGCGAGTGTGTGCGAGTGTGTGCGAGTGTGTGCGAGTGTGTGCGTGCGAGTGTGTGTGCGAGTGTGTGTGTGTGAGTGTGTGCGAGTGTGTGTGTGCGAGTGTGTGCAAGTGTGTGCGAGTGAGTGTGTGCGAGTGTGTGTGCGAGTTTGTGAGAGTGTGTGAGTGTGTGCGTGCGAGTGCGTGCGAGAGAGTGCGAGTGAGTGTGAGTGTGTGCAAATGTGTGCGAGAGTGTGCAAGTGTGGGCGTGCTAGTGTGCGCGAGTGTGTGAGTGTGCGCGAGTGTATGCGTGTGAGTGAGTGTGTGTGTGCGAGTGTTTGCGAGTGTGTGTGTGAGTGTGTAGGACTGTGTGTGCGAGTGTGTGTGTTCGAGTGTGTTCGAGTGTGTGCGAGTGTGTGCGTGTGTGTATGAGTGTGTGTGCGAGTGTGTGCGAGTGTGTGTGCGAGTGTGTGAGTGTGTGCCAGTGTGTGCGTGCAAATGAATGCGAGTGTTTGCGAGTGTGCGAGAGTGTGTGCGTGTGTGTGCGAGTGTGTGCGAGTGTGTATGATTGTGTGTGCGAGTGTGTGCAAGTGTGTGTGAGTGTGTGCGAGTGTGTGCGAGTGTGTGTATGCGAGTGTGTGTGCGATTGTGTGTGATTGTGTGCGAGTGTTTCCGAGTGTGTGTGTGAGTGAGTAGGACTGTGTGTGCGATTGTTTGCGAGTGTGTTTGCGAGCGAGTGTGTGCGAGTGTGTTCGAGGGTGTGCAATTGTGTGCAAGTGTGTGTGTGCGAGTGCGAGTCCATATGAGTGAGTGTGTGAATGTGTGCGAGTGTGTGCCAGTGTGTGTGTGCGAGTGTGTGTACGAGTGTGTGCGAGTGTGTGCGTGCGAGTGTGTATGAGTGTATGTGCGAGTGTGTGTGCGAGTGTGTGCGAGTGTGTGTTCGAGTGTGTGTGTTCGCGTGTGTGCAAGTGTGTGCGAGTGTGTGTGCGAGTGCGTACGAGTGTGTGTGAGTGTGCACGAGTGTGTGCTTGTGAGTGTGTGCGAGTGTGTGTGTGCGCGCGAGTGTGTGTGAGTGTGTGTGCGAATGTGTGGGCGTGTGAGTGTGTGCGAGTGTGTATGAGTGTATGTGCGAGTATGTGCCAGTGTGTGCGAGTGTGTGTGTGTGAGTGTGTGCAAATGTGTGCGAGTGAGTGTGTGCGAGAGTGTGCACGAGTGTGCTCGAGTGAGTGGGTGCATGTAAGTGTGTGCGTTCGAGTGTGTGCGAATGTGTGCGAGTTTGTGCATGTGAGTGTGTGCGTGCAAGTGTTTGTGTGCGAGTGTGTGCAAGTGTGTGAGTGTGTGCGAGTGTGAGTGTGTCCGAGTGTGTGCAAATGTGCCCGAGTGTGCGCGAGTGTGCACGAGTGAATGGGTGCGAGTGTGTGTGAGTGTGTATGAGTGAGTGTGTGCGAGTTTGTGTGCGAGTGAGTGTGTGCGAATGTGTGTAAGTGTGTTTGTGAGTGTGTGTGCGAGTGTGTGCATGCGAGTGTGTGTGAGTGTGTGCGAGTGTGTGCGAGTGTGTGTGCGAGTGCGTACGAGTGTGTGTGAGTGTGCACGAGTGTGTGCGTGTGAGTGTGTGCGAGTGTGTGTGTGCACGCGAGTGTGTGTGAGTGTGTGTGTGAGTATGTGCCAGTGTGTGCGAGTGTGTGTGTGTGAGTGTGTGCAAATGTGTGCGAGTGAGTGTGTGCAAGAGTGTGCACGAGTGTGCTCGAGTGAGTGGGTGCATGTAAGTGTGTGCGTGTGAGTGTGTGCGAATGTGTGCGAGTGTGTGCATGTGAGTGTGTGCGTGCAAGTGTTTGCGTGCGAGTGTGTGCGAGTGTGTGCAAGTGTGTGAGTGTGTGCGAGTGTGTGTGTGAGTGTGTCCGAGTGTGTGTAAATGTGCCCGAGTGTGCGCGAGTGTGCACGAGTGAATGGGTGCGAGTGTGTGTGAGTGTGTATGAGTGAGTGTGTGTGAGTTTGTGTGCGAGTGAGTGTGTGCGAATGTGTGCAAGTGTGTTTGTGAGTGTGTGTGCGAGTGTGTGCATGCGAGTGTGTGCGAGTGTGTGCGAGTGTGTGTGAGTGTGTGCGAGTGTGTGCGAGTGTGTGCAAATGTGCCCGAGTGTGCACGAGTATGCACGAGTGAGTGTGTGCGAGTGTGTGCAAGTGTGTGTGAGTGTGTGCCAGTGTGTGTGTGCGAGTGTGTGCGAGTGTGTGTATGAGTGTGTGTGTTCGATTGTGTATAAGTGTGTGTGTGAGTTTGTGTGCAAGTGTGTGTGTGCGAGTGTGTTCGATTGTGTGCGAATGTGTGTGTGAGTGTGAGTGTGAGTGAGTGTGTACGAGTGTGTTCGAGTGTGTGTGCGAGTGTGTGCGATTGTGTGTGTGAGTGTGTAGGACTGTATGTGCAAGTGTGTGCGAGTGTGTATGAGTGTGTGTGTGAGTGTGTGCAAGTGTGTGCGAGTGAGTGTGTGTGAGTGTGTGTGCGAGTGTGTGTGCGAGTGTGTGTGCGAGTGTGTGCGAGTGTGTGCGATTGTGTGTGAGAGTGTGTAGGACTGTATGTGCGAGTGTATATGAGTGTGTGTGTGAGTGTGTGCAAGTGTGTGCGAGTGAGTGTGTGTGAGTGTGTGTGCAAGTGTGTGTGTGCGTGTGAGTGTGTGCGTGCGAGTGTGTGCGACTGTGTGCGAGTGTGTGAGTGCGAGTGTGTGCGAATGTGTGCTAGTTTGTGCGTGCGAGTGTGCACGAGTGTGCACGAGTGTGTGCGTGTAAGTGTGTGTGTGCGAGTGTGTGCGAGTGTGCTCGAGTGAATGGGTGCGAGTGTGTGCGAGTGTGTGTGAGTGTTTGCGAGTGAGTGTGTGTGAGAGTGTATTAGTGAGTGTGTGTGAGTGTGTGCGTGTGTGCGAGTTTGTGTGCGAGTGTGCGAGTGTGTGCGTGCGAGTGTGTACGTGCGAGTGTGTGAGAGTGTGTGTGCGAATGTGAGTGCGAGTGAGTGTGTATGAGTGTGTGTAGGAGTGTGTGCGAGTGTGTGCGATTGTGTGTGTGAGTGTGTAGGACTGTATGTGCAAGTGTGTGCGAGTGTGTTCGAGTGTGAGAGTGTGTGCGAGTGTGTGTGAGTGTGTGTGAGTGTGTGCAAGTGTGTGTGTGCGAGTGTGTGTGTGTGTGTGAGTGTGTGCAAGTGTGTTCGAGTGTGTGTGCGAGTGTGTATGAGTGTGTGTGTGCAAGTGTGTGCGCGTGTGTGTGAGTGTGTGTGAGTGTGTGCATGAGTGAGTGTGTGCGAGTGTGTGTGAGTGTGTGTGTGCGTGCGAGTGAGTGCGAGTGTGTGCGAGTGTGTGTATGCGAGTGTGTGTGCGATTGTGTATGAGTGTGTGCGAGTGTGTGTGAGTTTGTGCGAGTGTGTGTGTGTGTGTGCGAGTGTGTGCTAGTGTGCACAAGTGTTTGAGTGTGTGCGAGTGTGCCTGAGAGTGTGTGTGTGTCATTGTGTGCGAGTGTTTCCGAGTGTGTGTGTGAGTGAGTAGGACTGTGTGTGTGAGTGTTTGCGAGTGTGTGTGCGAGCGAGTGTGTGCGAGTGTGTTCGAGGGTGTGCAATTGTGTGCAAGTGTGTGTGTGCGAGTCCATATGAGTGAGTGTGTGAATGTGTGCGAGTGTGTGCCAGTGTGTGTGTGCGAGTGTGTGTACGAGTGTGTGCGAGTGTGTGCGTGCGAGTGTGTGCGAGTGTGTATGAGTGTATGTGCGAGTGTGTGTGCGAGTGTGTGTTCGAGTGTGTGTGTTCGCGTGTGTGCAAGTGTGTGCGAGTGTGTGTGCGAGTGCGTACGAGTGTGTGTGAGTGTGCACGAGTGTGTGCGTGTGAGTGTGTGCGAGTGTGTGTGTGCGCGCGAGTGTGTGTGAGTGTGTGTGCGAATGTGTGTGCGTGCGAGTGTGTGCGAGTGTGTGCGAGTGTGTGCGAGTGTGTGAGTGCGAGTGTGTGCGAATGTGTGCGAGTGTGTGCGTGCGAGTGTGCACGAGTGTGCACGAGTGTGTGCGTGTAAGTGTGTGCGTGCGAGTGTGTGCGAGTGTGCTCGAGTGAATGGGTGCGAGTGTGTGCGCGTGTGTGTGAGTGTGTGCGAGTGAGTGTGTGTGAGAGTGTATTAGTGAGTGTGTGAGAGTGTGTGCGTGTGTGCGAGTTTGTGTGCGAGTGTGTGCGAGTGTGCGAGTGTGTGCGTGCGAGTGTGTGCGTGCGAGTGTGTGAGAGTGTGTGAGTGTGTGTGCGAATGTGAGTGCGAGTGAGTGTGTATGAGTGTGTGTAGGAGTGTGTGTGAGTGTGTGCGATTGTGTGTGTGAGTGTGTAGGACTGTATTTGCAAGTGTGTGCGAGTGTGTTCGAGAGTGTGAGTGTGTGCGAGTGTGTGTGAGTGTGTGTGAGTGTGTGCAAGTGTGTGTGTGTGAGTGTGTGTGTGTGTGAGTGTGTGCAAGTGTGTTCGAGTGTGTGTGCGAGTGTGTATGAGTGTGTGTGTGCAAGTGTGTGCGCGTGTGTGTGAGTGTGTGCATGAGTGAGTGTGTGCGAGTGTGTGTGTGTGTGAGTGCGTGCGAGTGAGTGCGAGTGTGTGTGAGTGTGTGCGAGTGTGTGTATGCGAGTGTGTGTGCGATTGTGTATGAGTATGTGCGAGTTTGTGTGAGTTTGTGCGAGTGTGTGTGTGTGTGTGTGCGAGTGTGTGCTAGTGTGCACGAGTATTTGAGTGTGTGCGAGTGTGCCTGAGTAAGTGTGTGTGTGATTGTGTGCGAGTGTTTCCGAGTGTGTGTGTGAGTGAGTAGGACTGTGTGTGCGATTGTTTGCGAGTGTGTTTGCGAGCGAGAGTGTGCGAGTGTGTTCGAGGGTGTGCAATTGTGTGCAAGTGTGTGTGTGCGAGTGCGAGTCCATATGAGTGAGTGTGTGAATGTGTGCGAGTGTGTGCCAGTGTGTGTGTGCGAGTGTGTGTACGAGTGTGTGCGAGTGTGTGCGTGCGAGTGTGTGCGAGTGTGTGCGAGTGAGTGTGTGTGAAAGTGTATTAGTGAGTGTGTGAGAGTGTGTGCGTGTGTGCGAGTTTGTGTGCGAGTGTGTGCGAGTGTGCGAGTGTGTGCGTGCGAGTGTGTACGTGCGAGTGTGTGAGAGTGTGTGAGTGTGTGTGCGAATGTGAGTGCAAGTGAGTGTGTATGAGTGTGTGTAGGAGTGTGTGCGAGTGTGTGCGATTGTGTGTGTGAGTGTGTAGGACTGTATTTGCAAGTGTGTGCGAGTGTGTTCGAGTGTGTGAGTGTGTGCGAGTGTGTGTGAGTGTGTGTGAGTGTGTGCAAGTGTGTGTGTGCGAGTGTGTGTGTGTGTGAGTGTGTGCAAGTGTGTTCGAGTCTGTGTGCGAGTGTGTATGAGTGTGTGTGTGCAAGTGTGTGTGCGTGTGTGTGAGTGTGTGCATGAGTGAGTGTGTGCGAGTGTGTGTGAGTGTGTGTGTGTGAGTGCGTGCGAGTGCGTGCGAGTGTGTGCGAGTGTGTGCGAGTGTGTGTATGCGAGTGTGTGTGCGATTGTGTATGAGTGTGTGCGAGTTTGTGTGAGTTTGTGCGAGTGTGTGTGTGTGTGTGTGCGAGTGTGTGCTAGTGTGCACGAGTATTTGAGTGTGTGCGAGTGTGCCTGAGTAAGTGTGTGTGTGATTGTGTGCGAGTGTTTCCGAGTGTGTGTGTGAGTGAGTAGGACTGTGTGTGCGAGTGTTTGCGAGTGTGTTTGCGAGCGAGTGTGTGCGAGTGTGTTCGAGGGTGTGCAATTGTGTGCAAGTGTGTGTGTGCGAGTGCGAGTCCATATGAGTGAGTGTGTGAATGTGTGCGAGTGTGTGCCAGTGTGTGTGTGCGAGTGTGTGTACGAGTGTGTGCGAGTGTGTGCGTGCGAGTGTGTATGAGTGTATGTGCGAGTGTGTGTGCGAGTGTGTGCGAGTGTGTGTTCGAGTGTGTGTGTTCGCGTGTGTGCAAGTGTGTGCGAGTGTGTGTGCGAGTGCGTACGAGTGTGTGTGAGTGTGCATGAGTGTGTGCTTGTGAGTGTGTGCGAGTGTGTGTGTGCGCGCGAGTGTGTGTGAGTGTGTGTGCGAATGTGTGGGCGTGTGAGTGTGTGCGAGTGTGTATGAGTGTATGTGCGAGTATGTGCCAGTGTGTGCGAGTGTGTGTGTGTGAGTGTGTGCAAATGTGTGCGAGTGAGTGTGTGCGAGAGTGTGCACGAGTGTGCTCGAGTGAGTGGGTGCATGTAAGTGTGTGTGTTCGAGTGTGTGCGAATGTGTGCGAGTTTGTGCATGTGAGTGTGTGCGTGCAAGTGTTTGCGTGCGAGTGTGTGCGAGTGTGTGCAAGTGTGTGAGTGTGTGCGAGTGTGTGTGTGAGTGTGTCCGAGTGTGTGCAAATGTGCCCGAGTGTGCGCGAGTGTGCACGAGTGAATGGGTGCGAGTGTGTGTGAGTGTGTATGAGTGAGTGTGTGCGAGTTTGTGTGCGAGTGAGTGTGTGCGAATGTGTGCAAGTGTGTTTGTGAGTGTGTGTGCGAGTGTGTGCATGCGAGTGTGTGTGAGTGTGTGTGAGTGTGTGCGAGTGTGTGCGAGTGTGTGCAAATGTGCCCGAGTGTGCACGAGTGTGCACGAGTGAGTGTGTGCGAGTGTGTGTGAGTGTGTGCCAGTGTGTGTGTGCGAGTGTGTGCGAGTGTGTGTATGAGTGTGTGTGTTCGATTGTGCAAGTTTGTTTGTGAGTGTGTGTGCGAGTGTGTGCGTGCGAGTGTGTGTGAGTGTGTGCGAGTGTGTGTGAGTGTGTGCGAGTGTGTGTGCGAGTGTGTGCGAGTGTGTGCAAATGTGCCCGAGTGTGCACGAGTGAGTGTGTGCAAGTGTGTGCAAGTGTGTGTGAGTGTGTGCCAGTGTGTGTGTGCGAGTGTGTGCGAGTGTGTGTATGAGTGTGTGTGTTTGATTGTGTATAAGTGTGTGCGAGTGTGTGTGTGAGTGTGTGTGCAAGTGTGTGTGTGCGAGTGTGTTCGATTGTGTGCGAATGTGTGTGTGAGTGTGAGTGAGTGTGTACGAGTGTGTGCGAGTGTGTGCGAGTGTGTGTGCGAGTGTGTGCGAGTGTGAGCGATTGTGTGTGTGAGTGTGTAGGACTGTATGTGTGAGTGTGTGCGAGTGTGTATGAGTGTGTGTGTGAGTGTGTGCAAGTGTGTGCGAGTGAGTGTGTGTGAGTGTGTGTGCGAGTGTGTGTGCGAGTGTGTGCGAGTGTGTGCGATTGTGTGTTAGAGTGTGTAGGACTGTATGTGCGAGTGTATATGAGTGTGTGTGTGAGTGTGTGCAAGTGTGTGCGAGTGAGTGTGTGTGAGTGTGTGTGCGAGTGTGTGCATGTGAGTGTTTGCGTGCGAGTGTGTGCGTTCGAGTGTGTGCGACTGTGTGCGAGTGTGTGCGAGTGTGTGAGTGCGAGTGTGTGCGAATGTGTGTGAGTGTGTGCGAGTGTGCACGAGTGTGCACGAGTGTGTGCGTGTAAGTGTGTGCATGCGAGTGTGTGAGAGTGTGCTCGAGTGAATGGGTGCGAGTGTGTGCGAGTGTGTGTGAGTGTGTGCGAGTGAGTGTGTGTGAGAGTGTATTAGTGAGTGTGTGTGAGTGTGTGCGTGTGTGCGAGTTTGTGTGCGATTGTGTGCGAGTGTGCGAGTGTGTGCGTGCGAGTGTGTACGTGCGAGTGTGTGCGAGTGTGTGAGTGTGTGTGCGAATGTGAGTGCGAGTGAGTGTGTATGAGTGTGTGTAGGAGTGTGTGCGAGTGTGTGCGATTGTGTGTGTGAGTGTGTAGGACTTTATGTGCAAGTGTGTTCGAGTCTGTGTGCGAGTGTGTATGAGTGTGTGTGTGCAAGTGTGTGCGCGTGTGTGTGAGTGTGTGCATGAGTGAGTGTGTGCGAGTGTGTGTGAGTGTGTGTGTGTGAGTGCGTGCGAGTGCGTGCGAGTGTGTGCGAGTGTGTGCGAGTGTGTGTATGCGAGTGTGTGTGCGATTGTGTATGAGTGTGTGCGAGTTTGTGTGAGTTTGTGCGAGTGTGTGCTAGTGTGCACGAGTATTTGAGTGTGTGCGAGTGTGCCTGAGTAAGTGTGTGTGTGATTGTGTGCGAGTGTTTCCGAGTGTGTGTGTGAGTGAGTAGGACTGTGTGTGCGATTGTTTGCGAGTGTGTTTGCGAGCGAGTGTGTGCGAGTGTGTTCGAGGGTGTGCAATTGTGTGCAAGTGTGTGTGTGCGAGTGAGAGTCCATATGAGTGAGTGTGTGAATGTGTGCGAGTGTGTGCCAGTGTGTGTGTGCGAGTGTGTGTACGAGTGTGTGCGAGTGTGTGCGTGCGAGTGTGTAAGAGTGTATGTGCGAGTGTGTGTGCGAGTGTGTGCGAGTGTGTGTTCGAGTGTGTGTGTTCGCGTGTGTGCAAGTGTGTGCGAGTGTGTGTGCGAGTGCGTACGAGTGTGTGTGAGTGTGCACGAGTGTGTGCTTGTGAGTGTGTGCGAGTGTGTGTGTGCGTGCGAGTGTGTGTGAGTGTGTGTGCGAATGTGTGGGCGTGTGAGTGTGTGCGAGTGTGTATGAGTGTATGTGCGAGTATGTGCCAGTGTGTGCGAGTGTGTGTGTGTGAGTGTGTGCAAATGTGTGCGAGTGAGTGTGTGCGAGAGTGTGCACGAGTGTGCTCGAGTGAGTGGGTGCATGTACGTGTGTGCGTTCGAGTGTGTGCGAATGTGTGCGAGTTTGTGCATGTGAGTGTGTGCGTGCAAGTGTTTGCGTGCGAGTGTGTGCGAGTGTGTGCAAGTGTGTGAGTGTGTGCGAGTGTGTGTGTGAGTGTGTCCGAGTGTGTGCAAATGTGCCCGAGTGTGCGCGAGTGTGCACGAGTGAATGGGTGCGAGTGTGTGTGAGTGTGTATGAGTGAGTGTGTGCGAGTTTGTGTGCGAGTGAGTGTGTGCGAATGTGTGCAAGTGTGTTTGTGAGTGTGTGTGCGAGTGTGTGCATGCGAGTGTGTGTGAGTGTGTGTGAGTGTGTGCGAGTGTGTGCGAGTGTGTGCAAATGTGCCCGAGTGTGCACGAGTGTGCACGAGTGAGTGTGTGCGAGTGTGTGCAAGTGTGTGTGAGTGTGTGCCAGTGTGTGTGTGCGAGTGTGTGCGAGTGTGTGTATGAGTGTGTGTGTTCGATTGTGCAAGTGTGTTTGTGAGTGTGTGTGCGAGTGTGTGCGTGCGAGTGTGTGCGAGTGTGTGTGAGTGTGTGCGAGTGTGTGTGCGAGTGTGTGCGAGTGTGTGCAAATGTGCCCGAGTGTGCACGAGTGAGTGTGTGCAAGTGTGTGCAAGTGTGTGTGAGTGTGTGCCAGTGTGTGTGTGCGAGTGTGTGCGAGTGTGTGTATGAGTGTGTGTGTTCGATTGTGTATAAGTGTGTGCGAGTGTGTGTGTGAGTGTGTGTGCAAGTGTGTGTGTGCGAGTGTGTTCGATTGTGTGCGAATGTGTGTGTGAGTGTGAGTGAGTGTGTACGAGTGTGTGCGAGTGTGTGCGAGTGTGTGTGCGAGTGTGTGCGATTGTGTGTGCGATTGTGTGTGAGTGTGTAGGACTGTATGTGTGAGTGTGTGCGAGTGTGTATGAGTGTGTGTGTGAGTGTGTGCAAGTGTGTGCGAGTGAGTGTGTGTGAGTGTGTGTGCGAGTGTGTGTGCGAGTGTGTGCGAGTGTGTGCGATTGTGTGTTAGAGTGTGTAGGACTGTATGTGCGAGTGTATATGAGTGTGTGTGTGAGTGTGTGCAAGTGTGTGCGAGTGAGTGTGTGTGAGTGTGTGTGCGAGTGTGTGCATGCGAGTGTTTGCGTGCGAGTGTGTGCGTTCGAGTGTGTGCGACTGTGTGCGAGTGTGTGCGAGTGTGTGAGTGCGAGTGTGTGCGAATGTGTGCGAGTGTGTGCGAGTGTGCACGAGTGTGCACGAGTGTGTGCGTGTAAGTGTGTGCATGCGAGTGTGTGAGAGTGTGCTCGAGTGAATGGGTGCGAGTGTGTGCGAGTGTGTGTGAGTGTGTGCGAGTGAGTGTGTGTGAGAGTGTATTAGTGAGTGTGTGTGAGTGTGTGCGTGTGTGCGAGTTTGTGTGCGATTGTGTGCGAGTGTGCGAGTGTGTGAGTGCGAGTGTGTACGTGCGAGTGTGTGCGAGTGTGTGAGTGTGTGTGCGAATGTGAGTGCGAGTGAGTGTGTATGAGTGTGTGTAGGAGTGTGTGCGAGTGTGTGCGATTGTGTGTGTGAGTGTGTAGGACTGTATGTGCAAGTGTGTGCGAGTGTGTTCGAGTGTGTGAGTGTGTGCGAGTGTGTGTGAGTGTGTGCAAGTGTGTGTGTGCGAGTGTGTGTGTGTGTGTGTGAGTGTGTGCAAGTGTGTTCGAGTGTGTGTGCGAGTGTGTATGAGTGTGTGTGTGCAAGTGTGTGCGCGTGTGTGTGAGTGTGTGTGAGTGTGTGCATGAGTGAGTGTGTGCGAGGGTGTGTGAGTGTGTGTGTGTGTGAGTGTCTGCGAGTGTGTGTGTGCGAGTGTGTGTGCGAGTGTGTGTGTGCGAGTGTGTGTGTGCGAGTGTGTGTGTGCGATTGTGTATTAGTGAATGTGTGCGAGTGTGCATGAGTGTGTGCGTGTGAGTGAGTGAGTGTGTGTGTGCGAGTGAGTGAGTGTGTGCGAGTGTGTGTGTGCGATTGTGCATAAGTGTGTGCGAGTGTGAGTGTGTAGGACTGTGTGTGCGAGTGTGTGTGCGAGTGTGTGCGAGTGTGTGCGAGTGTGTGTGAGTGTGTGCGAGTGTGTGTAGGAGTGTGTGCGATTGTGTGTGTGAGTGTGTAGGACTGTATGTGCGAGTGTGTGCGACTGTGTTCGAGTGTGTGTGTGCGAGTGTGTGAGCATGTGTGAGTGTGTGCAAGTGTGTGCGTGCGAGTGTGTGTGTGCGAGTGTGTGTGATTGTGTATGAGTGAGTGTGTGCGTGTGTTTGAGTGTGTTTGAGTGTGTTTGTGCGAGTGTGTATGAGTGTGTGTGCGAATGTGTGCAAGTGTGTTTGTGAGTGTGTGTGCGAGTGTGTGCATGCGAGTGTGTGTGAGTGTGTGTGAGTGTGTGCGAGTGTGTGCGAGTGTGTGCAAATGTGCCCGAGTGTGCACGAGTGTGCACGAGTGAGTGTGTGCGAGTGTGTGCAAGTGTGTGTGAGTGTGTGCCAGTGTGTGTGTGCGAGTGTGTGCGAGTGTGTGTATGAGTGTGTGTGTTCGATTGTGCAAGTGTGTTTGTGAGTGTGTGTGCGAGTGTGTGCGTGCGAGTGTGTGTGAGTGTGTGCGAGTGTGTGTGAGTGTGTGCGAGTGTGTGTGCGAGTGTGTGCGAGTGTGTGCAAATGTGCCCGAGTGTGCACGAGTGAGTGTGTGCAAGTGTGTGCAAGTGTGTGTGAGTGTGTGCCAGTGTGTGTGTGCGAGTGTGTGCGAGTGTGTGTATGAGTGTGTGTGTTCGATTGTGTATAAGTGTGTGCGAGTGTGTGTGTGAGTGTGTGTGCAAGTGTGTGTGTGCGAGTGTGTTCGATTGTGTGCGAATGTGTGTGTGAGTGTGAGTGAGTGTGTACGAGTGTGTGCGAGTGTGTGTGCGAGTGTGTGCGAGTGTGTGCGATTGTGTGTGTGAGTGTGTAGGACTGTATGTGTGAGTGTGTGCGAGTGTGTATGAGTGTGTGTGTGAGTGTGTGCAAGTGTGTGCGAGTGAGTGTGTGTGAGTGTGTGTGCGAGTGTGTGTGCGAGTGTGTGCGAGTGTGTGCGATTGTGTGTTAGAGTGTGTAGGACTGTATGTGCGAGTGTATATGAGTGTGTGTGTGAGTGTGTGCAAGTGTGTGCGAGTGAGTGTGTGTGAGTGTGTGTGCGAGTGTGTGCATGCGAGTGTTTGCGTGCGAGTGTGTGCGTTCGAGTGTGTGCGACTGTGTGCGAGTGTGTGCGAGTGTGTGAGTGCGAGTGTGTGCGAATGTGTGCGAGTGTGTGCGAGTGTGCACGAGTGTGCACGAGTGTGTGCGTGTAAGTGTGTGCATGCGAGTGTGTGAGAGTGTGCTCGAGTGAATGGGTGCGAGTGTGTGCGAGTGTGTGTGAGTGTGTGCGAGTGAGTGTGTGTGAGAGTGTATTAGTGAGTGTGTGTGAGTGTGTGCGTGTGTGCGAGTTTGTGTGCGATTGTGTGCGAGTGTGCGAGTGTGTGCGTGCGAGTGTGTACGTGCGAGTGTGTGCGAGTGTGTGAGTGTGTGTGCGAATGTGAGTGCGAGTGAGTGTGTATGAGTGTGTGTAGGAGTGTGTGCGAGTGTGTGCGATTGTGTGTGTGAGTGTGTAGGACTGTATGTGCAAGTGTGTGCGAGTGTGTTCGAGTGTGTGAGTGTGTGCGAGTGTGTGCCAGTGTGTGTGTGCGAGTGTGTGTACGAGTGTGTGCGAGTGTGTGCGTGCGAGTGTGTATGAGTGTATGTGCGAGTGTGTGTGCGAGTGTGTGCGAGTGTGTGTTCGAGTGTGTGTGTTCGCGTGTGTGCAAGTGTGTGCGAGTGTGTGTGCGAGTGCGTACGAGTGTGTGTGAGTGTGCACGAGTGTGTGCTTGTGAGTGTGTGCGAGTGTGTGTGTGCGCGCGAGTGTGTGTGAGTGTGTGTGCGAATGTGTGGGCGTGTGAGTGTGTGCGAGTGTGTATGAGTGTATGTGCGAGTATGTGCCAGTGTGTGCGAGTGTGTGTGTGTGAGTGTGTGCAAATGTGTGCGAGTGAGTGTGTGCGAGAGTGTGCACGAGTGTGCTCGAGTGAGTGGGTGCATGTAAGTGTGTGCGTTCGAGTGTGTGCGAATGTGTGCGAGTATGTGCATGTGAGTGTGTGCGTGCAAGTGTTTGCGTGCGAGTGTGTGCGAGTGTGTGCAAGTGTGTGAGTGTGTGCGAGTGTGTGTGTGAGTGTGTCCGAGTGTGTGCAAATGTACCCGAGTGTGCGCGAGTGTGCACGAGTGAATGGGTGCGAGTGTGTGTGAGTGTGTATGAGTGAGTGTGTGCGAGTTTGTGTGCGAGTGAGTGTGTGCGAATGTGTGCAAGTGTGTTTGTGAGTGTGTGTGCGAGTGTGTGCATGCGAGTGTGTGTGAGTGTGTGTGAGTGTGTGCGAGTGTGTGCGAGTGTGTGCAAATGTGCCCGAGTGTGCACGAGTGTGCACGAGTGAGTGTGTGCGAGTGTGTGCAAGTGTGTGTGAGTGTGTGCCAGTGTGTGTGTGCGAGTGTGTGCGAGTGTGTGTATGAGTGTGTGTGTTCGATTGTGCAAGTGTGTTTGTGAGTGTGTGTGCGAGTGTGTGCGTGCGAGTGTGTGTGAGTGTGTGCGAGTGTGTGTGAGTGTGTGCGAGTGTGTGTGCGAGTGTGTGCGAGTGTGTGCAAATGTGCCCGAGTGTGCACGAGTGAGTGTGTGCAAGTGTGTGCAAGTGTGTGTGAGTGTGTGCCAGTGTGTGTGTGCGAGTGTGTGCGAGTGTGTGTATGAGTGTGTGTGTTCGATTGTGTATAAGTGTGTGCGAGTGTGTGTGTGAGTGTGTGTGCAAGTGTGTGTGTGCGAGTGTGTTCGATTGTGTGCGAATGTGTGTGTGAGTGTGAGTGAGTGTGTACGAGTGTGTGCGAGTGTGTGCGAGTGTGTGTGCGAGTGTGTGCGATTGTGTGCGTGAGTGTGTAGGACTGTATGTGTGAGTGTGTGCGAGTGTGTATGAGTGTGTGTGTGAGTGTGTGCAAGTGTGTGCGAGTGAGTGTGTGTGAGTGTGTGTGCGAGTGTGTGTGCGAGTGTGTGCGATTGTGTGTTAGAGTGTGTAGGACTGTATGTGCGAGTGTATATGAGTGTGTGTGTGAGTGTGTGCAAGTGTGTGCGAGTGAGTGTGTGTGAGTGTGTGTGCGAGTGTGTGCATGCGAGTGTTTGCGTGCGAGTGTGTGCGTTCGAGTGTGTGCGACTGTGTGCGAGTGTGTGCGAGTGTGTGAGTGCGAGTGTGTGCGAATGTGTGCGAGTGTGTGCGAGTGTGCACGAGTGTGCACGAGTGTGTGCGTGTAAGTGTGTGCATGCGAGTGTGTGAGAGTGTGCTCGAGTGAATGGGTGCGAGTGTGTGCGAGTGTGTGTGAGTGTGTGCGAGTGAGTGTGTGTGAGAGTGTATTAGTGAGTGTGTGTGAGTGTGTGCGTGTGTGCGAGTTTGTGTGCGATTGTGTGCGAGTGTGCGAGTGTGTGAGTGCGAGTGTGTACGTGCGAGTGTGTGCGAGTGTGTGAGTGTGTGTGCGAATGTGAGTGCGAGTGAGTGTGTATGAGTGTGTGTAGGAGTGTGTGCGAGTGTGTGCGATTGTGTGTGTGAGTGTGTAGGACTGTATGTGCAAGTGTGTGCGAGTGTGTTCGAGTGTGTGAGTGTGTGCGAGTGTGTGTGAGTGTGTGCAAGTGTGTGTGTGCGAGTGTGTGTGTGTGTGTGTGAGTGTGTGCAAGTGTGTTCGAGTGTGTGTGCGAGTGTGTATGAGTGTGTGTGTGCAAGTGTGTGCGCGTGTGTGTGAGTGTGTGTGAGTGTGTGCATGAGTGAGTGTGTGCGAGGGTGTGTGAGTGTGTGTGTGTGTGAGTGTCTGCGAGTGTGTGTGTGCGAGTGTGTGTGCGAGTGTGTGTGTGCGAGTGTGTGTGTGCGAGTGTGTGTGTGCGATTGTGTATTAGTGAATGTGTGCGAGTGTGCATGAGTGTGTGCGTGTGAGTGAGTGAGTGTGTGTGTGCGAGTGAGTGAGTGTGTGCGAGTGTGTGTGTGCGATTGTGCATAAGTGTGTGCGAGTGTGAGTGTGTAGGACTGTGTGTGCGAGTGTGTGTGCGAGTGTGTGCGAGTGTGTGCGAGTGTGTGTGAGTGTGTGCGAGTGTGTGTAGGAGTGTGTGCGATTGTGTGTGTGAGTGTGTAGGACTGTATGTGCGAGTGTGTGCGACTGTGTTCGAGTTTGTGTGTGCGAGTGTGTGAGCATGTGTGAGTGTGTGCAAGTGTGTGCGTGCGAGTGTGTGTGTGCGAGTGTGTGTGATTGTGTATGAGTGAGTGTGTGCGTGTGTTTGAGTGTGTTTGAGTGTGTTTGTGCGAGTGTGTATGAGTGTGTGTGCGAATGTGTGCAAGTGTGTTTGTGAGTGTGTGTGCGAGTGTGTGCATGCGAGTGTGTGTGAGTGTGTGTGAGTGTGTGCGAGTGTGTGCGAGTGTGTGCAAATGTGCCCGAGTGTGCACGAGTGTGCACGAGTGAGTGTGTGCGAGTGTGTGCAAGTGTGTGTGAGTGTGTGCCAGTGTGTGTGTGCGAGTGTGTGCGAGTGTGTGTATGAGTGTGTGTGTTCGATTGTGCAAGTGTGTTTGTGAGTGTGTGTGCGAGTGTGTGCGTGCGAGTGTGTGTGAGTGTGTGCGAGTGTGTGTGAGTGTGTGCGAGTGTGTGTGCGAGTGTGTGCGAGTGTGTGCAAATGTGCCCGAGTGTGCACGAGTGAGTGTGTGCAAGTGTGTGCAAGTGTGTGTGAGTGTGTGCCAGTGTGTGTGTGCGAGTGTGTGCGAGTGTGTGTATGAGTGTGTGTGTTCGATTGTGTATAAGTGTGTGCGAGTGTGTGTGTGAGTGTGTGTGCAAGTGTGTGTGTGCGAGTGTGTTCGATTGTGTGCGAATGTGTGTGTGAGTGTGAGTGAGTGTGTACGAGTGTGTGCGAGTGTGTGTGCGAGTGTGTGCGAGTGTGTGCGATTGTGTGTGTGAGTGTGTAGGACTGTATGTGTGAGTGTGTGCGAGTGTGTATGAGTGTGTGTGTGAGTGTGTGCAAGTGTGTGCGAGTGAGTGTGTGTGAGTGTGTGTGCGAGTGTGTGTGCGAGTGTGTGCGAGTGTGTGCGATTGTGTGTTAGAGTGTGTAGGACTGTATGTGCGAGTGTATATGAGTGTGTGTGTGAGTGTGTGCGAGTGTGTGCGAGTGAGTGTGTGTGAGTGTGTGTGCGAGTGTGTGCATGCGAGTGTTTGCGTGCGAGTGTGTGTGTTCGATTGTGTGCGAGTGTGTGCGAGTGTGTGAGTGCGAGTGTGTGCGAATGTGTGCGAGTGTGTGCGAGTGTGCACGAGTGTGCACGAGTGTGTGCGTGTAAGTGTGTGCATGCGAGTGTGTGAGAGTGTGCTCGAGTGAATGGGTGCGAGTGTGTGCGAGTGTGTGTGAGTGTATGCGAGTGAGTGTGTGTGAGAGTGTATTAGTGAGTGTGTGTGAGTGTGTGCGTGTGTGCGAGTTTGTGTGCGATTGTGTGCGAGTGTGCGAGTGTGTGCGTGCGAGTGTGTACGTGCGAGTGTGTGCGAGTGTGTGAGTGTGTGTGCGAATGTGAGTGCGAGTGAGTGTGTATGAGTGTGTGTAGGAGTGTGTGCGAGTGTGTGCGATTGTGTGTGTGAGTGTGTAGGACTGTATGTGCAAGTGTGTGCGAGTGTGTTCGAGTGTGTGAGTGTGTGCGAGTGTGTGCCAGTGTGTGTGTGCGAGTGTGTGTACGAGTGTGTGCGAGTGTGTGCGTGCGAGTGTGAATGAGTGTATGTGCGAGTGTGTGTGCGAGTGTGTGCGAGTGTGTGTTCGAGTGTGTGTGTTCGCGTGTGTGCAAGTGTGTGCGAGTGTGTGTGCGAGTGCGTACGAGTGTGTGTGAGTGTGCACGAGTGTGTGCTTGTGAGTGTGTGCGAGTGTGTGTGTGCGCGCGAGTGTGTGTGAGTGTGTGTGCGAATGTGTGGGCGTGTGAGTGTGTGCGAGTGTGTATGAGTGTATGTGCGAGTATGTGCCAGTGTGTGCGAGTGTGTGTGTGTGAGTGTGTGCAAATGTGTGCGAGTGAGTGTGTGCGAGAGTGTGCTCGAGTGAGTGGGTGCATGTAAGTGTGTGCGTTCGAGTGTGTGCGAATGTGTGCGAGTTTGTGCATGTGAGTGTGTGCGTGCAAGTGTTTGCGTGCGAGTGTGTGCGAGTGTGTGCAAGTGTGTGAGTGTGTGCGAGTGTGTGTGTGAGTGTGTCCGAGTGTGTGCAAATGTACCCGAGTGTGCGCGAGTGTGCACGAGTGAATGGGTGCGAGTGTGTGTGAGTGTGTATGAGTGAGTGTGTGCGAGTTTGTGTGCGAGTGAGTGTGTGCGAATGTGTGCAAGTGTGTTTGTGAGTGTGTGTGCGAGTGTGTGCATGCGAGTGTGTGTGAGTGTGTGTGAGTGTGTGCGAGTGTGTGCGAGTGTGTGCAAATGTGCCCGAGTGTGCACGAGTGTGCACGAGTGAGTGTGTGCGAGTGTGTGCAAGTGTGTGTGAGTGTGTGCCAGTGTGTGTGTGCGAGTGTGTGCGAGTGTGTGTATGAGTGTGTGTGTTCGATTGTGCAAGTGTGTTTGTGAGTGTGTGTGCGAGTGTGTGCGTGCGAGTGTGTGTGAGTGTGTGCGAGTGTGTGTGAGTGTGTTCGAGTGTGTGTGCGAGTGTGTGCGAGTGTGTGCAAATGTGCCCGAGTGTGCACGAGTGAGTGTGTGCAAGTGTGTGCAAGTGTGTGTGAGTGTGTGCCAGTGTGTGTGTGCGAGTGTGTGCGAGTGTGTGTATGAGTGTGTGTGTTCGATTGTGTATAAGTGTGTGCGAGTGTGTGTGTGAGTGTGTGTGCAAGTGTGTGTGTGCGAGTGTGTTCGATTGTGTGCGAATGTGTGTGTGAGTGTGAGTGAGTGTGTACGAGTGTGTGCGAGTGTGTGCGAGTGTGTGTGCGAGTGTGTGCGAGTGTGTGCGATTGTGTGTGTGAGTGTGTAGGACTGTATGTGTGAGTGTGTGCGAGTGTGTATGAGTGTGTGTGTGAGTGTGTGCAAGTGTGTGCGAGTGAGTGTGTGTGAGTGTGTGTGCGAGTGTGTGTGCGAGTGTGTGCGATTGTGTGTTAGAGTGTGTAGGACTGTATGTGCGAGTGTATATGAGTGTGTGTGTGAGTGTGTGCAAGTGTGTGCGAGTGAGTGTGTGTGAGTGTGTGTGCGAGTGTGTGCATGCGAGTGTTTGCGTGCGAGTGTGTGCGTTCGAGTGTGTGCGACTGTGTGCGAGTGTGTGCGAGTGTGTGAGTGCGAGTGTGTGCGAATGTGTGCGAGTGTGTGCGAGTGTGCACGAGTGTGCACGAGTGTGTGCGTGTAAGTGTGTGCATGCGAGTGTGTGAGAGTGTGCTCGAGTGAATGGGTGCGAGTGTGTGCGAGTGTGTGTGAGTGTGTGCGAGTGAGTGTGTGTGAGAGTGTATTAGTGAGTGTGTGTGAGTGTGTGCGTGTGTGCGAGTTTGTGTGCGATTGTGTGCGAGTGTGCGAGTGTGTGCGTGCGAGTGTGTACGTGCGAGTGTGTGCGAGTGTGTGAGTGTGTGTGCGAATGTGAGTGCGAGTGAGTGTGTATGAGTGTGTGTAGGAGTGTGTGCGAGTGTGTGTGATTGTGTGTGTGAGTGTGTAGGACTGTATGTGCAAGTGTGTGCGAGTGTGTTCGAGTGTGTGAGTGTGTGCGAGTGTGTGTGAGTGTGTGCAAGTGTGTGTGTGCGAGTGTGTGTGTGTGTGTGTGAGTGTGTGCAAATGTGTTCGAGTGTGTGTGCGAGTGTGTATGAGTGTGTGTGTGCAAGTGTGTGCGCGTGTGTGTGAGTGTGTGTGAGTGTGTGCATGAGTGAGTGTGTGCGAGGGTGTGTGAGTGTGTGTGTGTGTGAGTGTCTGCGAGTGTGTGTGTGCGAGTGTGTGTGCGAGTGTGTGTGTGCGAGTGTGTGTGTGCGAGTGTGTGTGTGCGATTGTGTATTAGTGAATGTGTGCGAGTGTGCATGAGTGTGTGCGTGTGAGTGAGTGAGTGTGTGTGTGCGAGTGAGTGAGTGTGTGCGAGTGTGTGTGTGCGATTGTGCATAAGTGTGTGCGAGTGTGAGTGTGTAGGACTGTGTGTGCGAGTGTGTGTGCGAGTGTGTGCGAGTGTGTGCGAGTGTGTGTGAGTGTGTGCGAGTGTGTGTAGGAGTGTGTGCGATTGTGTGTGTGAGTGTGTAGGACTGTATGTGCGAGTGTGTGCGACTGTGTTCGAGTGTGTGTGTGCGAGTGTGTGAGCATGTGTGAGTGTGTGCAAGTGTGTGCGTGCGAGTGTGTGTGTGCGAGTGTGTGTGATTGTGTATGAGTGAGTGTGTGCGTGTGTTTGAGTGTGTTTGAGTGTGTTTGTGCGAGTGTGTATGAGTGTGTGTGCGAATGTGTGCAAGTGTGTTTGTCAGTGTGTGTGCGAGTGTGTGCATGCGAGTGTGTGTGAGTGTGTGTGAGTGTGTGCGAGTGTGTGCGAGTGTGTGCAAATGTGCCCGAGTGTGCACGAGTGTGCACGAGTGAGTGTGTGCGAGTGTGTGCAAGTGTGTGTGAGTGTGTGCCAGTGTGTGTGTGCGAGTGTGTGCGAGTGTGTGTATGAGTGTGTGTGTTCGATTGTGCAAGTGTGTTTGTGAGTGTGTGTGCGAGTGTGTGCGTGCGAGTGTGTGTGAGTGTGTGCGAGTGTGTGTGAGTGTGTGCGAGTGTGTGTGCGAGTGTGTGCGAGTGTGTGCAAATGTGCCCGAGTGTGCACGAGTGAGTGTGTGCACGTGTGTGCAAGTGTGTGTGAGTGTGTGCCAGTGTGTGTGTGCGAGTGTGTGCGAGTGTGTGTATGAGTGTGTGTGTTCGATTGTGTATAAGTGTGTGCGAGTGTGTGTGTGAGTGTGTGTGCAAGTGTGTGTGTGCGAGTGTGTTCGATTGTGTGCGAATGTGTGTGTGAGTGTGAGTGAGTGTGTACGAGTGTGTGCGAGTGTGTGCGAGTGTGTGTGCGAGTGTGTGCGAGTGTGTGCGATTGTGTGTGTGAGTGTGTAGGACTGTATGTGTGAGTGTGTGCGAGTGTGTATGAGTGTGTGTGTGAGTGTGTGCAAGTGTGTGCGAGTGAGTGTGTGTGAGTGTGTGTGCGAGTGTGTGTGCGAGTGTGTGCGAGTGTGTGCGATTGTGTGTTAGAGTGTGTAGGACTGTATGTGCGAGTGTATATGAGTGTGTGTGTGAGTGTGTGCAAGTGTGTGCGAGTGAGTGTGTGTGAGTGTGTGTGCGAGTGTGTGCATGCGAGTGTTTGCGTGCGAGTGTGTGCGTTCGAGTGTGTGCGACTGTGTGCGAGTGTGTGCGAGTGTGTGAGTGCGAGTGTGTGCGAATGTGTGCGAGTGTGTGCGAGTGTGCACGAGTGTGCACGAGTGTGTGCGTGTAAGTGTGTGCATGCGAGTGTGTGAGAGTGTGCTCGAGTGAATGGGTGCGAGTGTGTGCGAGTGTGTGTGTGTGTGTGCGAGTGAGTGTGTGTGAGAGTGTATTAGTGAGTGTGTGTGAGTGTGTGCGTGTGTGCGAGTTTGTGTGCGATTGTGTGCGAGTGTGCGAGTGTGTGCGTGCGAGTGTGTACGTGCGAGTGTGTGCGAGTGTGTGAGTGTGTGTGCGAATGTGAGTGCGAGTGAGTGTGTATGAGTGTGTGTAGGAGTGTGTGCGAGTGTGTGCGATTGTGTGTGTGAGTGTGTAGGACTGTATGTGCAAGTGTGTGCGAGTGTGTTCGAGTGTGTGAGTGTGTGCGAGTGTGTGTGAGTGTGTGCAAGTGTGTGTGTGCGAGTGTGTGTGTGTGTGTGTGAGTGTGTGCAAGTGTGTTCGAGTGTGTGTGCGAGTGTGTATGAGTGTGTGTGTGCAAGTGTGTGCGCGTGTGTGTGAGTGTGTGTGAGTGTGTGCATGAGTGAGTGTGTGCGAGGGTGTGTGAGTGTGTGTGTGTGTGAGTGTCTGCGAGTGTGTGTGTGCGAGTGTGTGTGCGAGTGTGTGTGTGCGAGTGTGTGTGCGAGTGTGTGTGTGCGATTGTGTATTAGTGAATGTGTGCGAGTGTGCATGAGTGTGTGCGTGTGAGTGAGTGAGTGTGTGTGTGCGAGTGAGTGAGTGTGTGCGAGTGTGTGTGTGCGATTGTGCATAAGTGTGTGCGAGTGTGAGTGTGTAGGACTGTGTGTGCGAGTGTGTGTGCAAGTGTGTGCGAGTGTGTGCGAGTGTGTGCGAGTGTGTGTGAGTGTGTGCGAGTGTGTGTAGGAGTGTGTGCGATTGTGTTTGTGAGTGTGTAGGACTGTATGTGCGAGTGTGTGCGACTGTGTTCGAGTGTGTGTGTGCGAGTGTGTGAGCATGTGTGAGTGTGTGCAAGTGTGTGCGTGCGAGTGTGTGTGTGCGAGTGTGTGTGATTGTGTATGAGTGAGTGTGTGCGTGTGTTTGAGTGTGTTTGAGTGTGTTTGTGCGAGTGTGTATGAGTGTGTGTGCGAGTGTGTGCAAGTGTGTTTGTGCGAGTGTGTATGAGTGTGTTTGTGCGAGTGTGTGCAAGTGTGTGTGATTGTGTGTGAGTGTGTGTATGAGTGAGTGTGTGCGAGTGTGTGCGAGTGTGTGTGCGAGTGTATGCGCGAGTGTGTGCGTGCGAGTGTGTGCTTGCGAGTGTGTGTGTGCACACGAGTGTGTGAGTGTGTGTGCGAATGTGTGTGCGTGTGAGTGTGTGTGAGTGTGTATGAGTGTATGTGCGAGTGTGTGCCAGTGTGTGCGAGTGTGTGTGTGCGAGTGTGTGCAAGTGTGTGCGAGTGAGTGTGTGCGAGTGTGTGCGAGAGTGTGCGAGTGTGTGTGTGCGAGTGTGTGTGTGCGAGTGTGTGTGCAATTGTGTATGAGTGTGTGCGAGTGTGTGTGAGTTTGTGCAAGTGTGTGCGTGTGTGCGTGCGAGTGCGTGCGAGTGAGTGCGAGTGAGTGCGAGTGAGTGCGAGTGTGTGCGAGTGTGTGTATGCGAGTGTGTGTGCGATTGTGTATGAGTGTGTGCGAGTGTGTGTGAGTTTGTGCGAGTGTGTGTGTGTGTGTGTGTGCGAGTGTGTGCTAGTGTGCATGAGTGTTTGAGTGTGTGCGAGTGTGCCTGAGTAAGTGTGTGTGTGATTGTGTGCGAGTGTTTCCGAGTGTGTGTGTGAGTGAGTAGGACTGTGTGTGCGAGTGTTTGCGAGTGTGTGTGCGAGCGTGTGTGTGCGAGTGTGTTCAAGGGTGTGCAATTGTGTGCAAGTGTGTGTGTGCGAGTGCGAGTCCATATGAGTGAGTGTGTGAATGTGTGCGAGTGTGTGCCAGTGTGTGTGTGTGAGTGTGTGTACGAGTGTGTGCGAGTGTGTGCGTGCGAGTGTGTATGAGTGTATGTGCGAGTGTGTGTTCGAGTGTGTGTGTTCGCGTGTGTGCAAGTGTGTGCGAGTGTGTGTGCGAGTGCGTACGAGTGTGTGTGAGTGTGCACGAGTGTGTGCGTGTGAGTGTGTGCGAGAGTGTGTGTGCACGCGAGTGTGTGTGAGTGTGTGTGCGAATGTGTGTGCGTGTGAGTGTGTGCGAGTGTGTATGAGTGTATGTGCGAGTATGTGCCAGTGTGTGCGAGTGTGTGTGTGTGAGTGTGTGCAAGTGTGTGCGAGTGAGTGTGTGCGAGAGTGTGCGAGTGTGTGTGTGCGAGTGTGTGTGTGCGAGTGTGTGTGTGCGAGTGTGTGTGTGCGAGTGTGTGTGCAATTGTGTATGAGTGTGTGCGAGTGTGTGTGTGCGAGTGTGTGCGAGTGTGTGCGAGTGTGTATGAGTGTATGTGCCAGTGTGTGCGAGTGTGTGTGTGTGAGTGTGTGCAAATGTGTGCGAGTGAGTGTGTGCGAGAGTGTGCACGAGTGTGCTCGAGTGAGTGGGTGCATGTAAGTGTGTGCGTTCGAGTGTGTGCGAATGTGTGCGAGTGTGTGCATGTGAGTGTGTGCGTGCAAGTGTTTGCGTGTGAGTGTGTGCGAGTGTGTGCAAGTGTGTGAGTGTGTGCGAGTGTGTGTGTGAGTGTGTCCGAGTGTGTGCAAATGTGCCCGAGTGTGCGCGAGTGTGCACGAGTGAATGGGTGCGAGTGTGTGTGAGTGTGTATGAGTGAGTGTGTGCGAGTTTGTGTGCGAGTGAGTGTGTGCGAATGTGTGCAAGTGTGTTTGTGAGTGTGTGTGCGAGTGTGTGCATGCGAGTGTGTGCGAGTGTGTACGAGTGTGTGTGAGTGTGTGCGAGTGTGTGCGAGTGTGTGCAAATGTGCCCGAGTGTGCACGAGTGTGCACGAGTGAGTGTGTGCGAGTGTGTGCAAGTGTGTGTGAGTGTGTGCCAGTGTGTGTGCGAGTGTGTGCGAGTGTGTGTATGAGTGTGTGTGTTCGATTGTGCAAGTGTGTTTGTGAGTGTGTGTGCGAGTGTGTGCGTGCGAGTGTGTGCGAGTGTGTGCGAGAGTGTTTGTGTGTGTGCGAGTGTGTGTGCGAGTGTGTGCGAGTGTGTGCAAATGTGCCCGAGTGTGCATGAGTGTGCACGAGTGAGTGTGTGCGAGTGTGTGCAAGTGTGTGTGAGTGTGTGCCAGTGTGTGTGTGCGAGTGTGTGCGAGTGTGTGTATGAGTGTGTGTGTTCGATTGTGTATAAGTGTGTGCGAGTGTGTGTGTGAGTGTGTGTGCAAGTGTGTGTGTGCGAGTGTGTTCGATTGTGTGCGAATGTGTGTGTGAGTGTGAGTGAGTGTGTACGAGTGTGTGCGAGTGTGTGCGAGTGTGTGTGCGAGTGTGTGCGATTGTGTGTGTGAGTGTGTAGGACTGTATGTGCGAGTGTGTGCGAGTGTGTATGAGTGTGTGTGTGAGTGTGTGCAAGTGTGTGCGAGTGAGTGTGTGTGAGTGTGTGTGCGAGTGTGTGTGCGAGTGTGTGCGATTGTGTGTGAGAGTGTGTAGGACTGTATGTGCGAGTGTATATGAGTGTGTGTGTGAGTGTGTGCAAGTGTGTGCGAGTGAGTGTGTGTGAGTGTGTGTGCGAGTGTGTGCATGCGAGTGTGTGCGTGCGAGTGTGTGCGTGCGAGTGTGTGCGACTGTGTGCGAGTGTGTGCGAGTGTGTGAGTGCGAGTGTGTGCGAATGTGTGCGAGTGTGTGCGTGCGAGTGTGCACGAGTGTGCACGAGTTTGTGCGTGTAAGTGTGTGCATGCGAGTGTGTGAGAGTGTGCTCGAGTGAATGGGTGCGAGTGTGTGCGAGTGTGTGTGAGTGTGTGCGAGTGAGTGTGTGTGAGAGTGTATTAGTGTGTGTGAGTGTGTGCGTGTGTGCGAGTTTGTGTGCTAGTGTGTGCGAGTGTGCGAGTGTGTGCGTGCGAGTGTGTACGTGCGAGTGTGTGCGAGTGTGTAAGTGTGTGTGCGAATGTGAGTGCGAGTGAGTGTGTATGAGTTTGTGTAGGAGTGTGTGCGAGTGTGTGCGTGAGTGAGTGTGTGCGAGTGTGTGTGAGTGTGTGTGTGTGAGTGTGTGCGAGTGTGTGTGTGCGAGTGTGTGTGCGAGTGTGTGTGTGCGAGTGTGTGTGTGCGAGTGTGTGTGTGCGATTGTGTATTAGTGAATGTGTGCGAGTGTGCGTGAGTGTGTGCGTGTGAGTGAGTGTGTGTGTGCGAGTGTGTGCGAGTGAGTGTGAGTGAGTGTGTGCAAGTGTGTGCGAGTGTGTGTGTGCGATTGTGCATAAGTGTGTGCGAGTGTGAGTGTGTAGGACTGTGTGTGCGAGTGTGTGTGCGAGTGTGTGCGAGTGTGTGCGAGTGTGTGTGAGTGTGTGCGAGTGTGTGTAGGAGTGTGTGCGATTGTGTTTGTGAGTGTGTAGGACTGTATGTGCGAGTGTGTGCGACTGTGTTCGAGTGTGTGTGTGTGAGTGTGTGAGCATGTGTGAGTGTGTGCAAGTGTGTGCGTGCGAGTGTGTGTGTGCGAGTGTGTGTGATTGTGTATGAGTGAGTGTGTGCGTGTGTGCAAGTGTGTTTGAGTGTGTTTGTGCGAGTGTGTATGAGTGTGTGTGCGATTGTGTGCAAGTGTGTATGTGAGTGTGTGTGCGAGTGTGTGCATGCGAGTGTGTGCGAGTGTGTGCGAGTGTGTGTGAGTGTGTGCGAGTGTGTGCGAGTGTGTGCAAATGTGCCCGAGTGTGCACGAGTGAGTGTGTGCGAGTGTGTGCAAGTGTGTGTGAGTGTGTGCCAGTGTGTGTGTGCGAGTGTGTGCGAGTGTGTGTATGAGTGTGTTTGTTCGATTGTGCAAGTGTGTTTGTGAGTGTGTGTGCGAGTGTGTGCGTGCGAGTGTGTGCGAGTGTGTGTGAGTGTGTGCGAGTGTGTGTGCGAGTGTGTGCGAGTGTGTGCAAATGTGCCCGAGTGTGCACGAGTGAGTGTGTGCGAGTGTGTGCAAGTGTGTGTGAGTGTGTGCCAGTGTGTGTGTGCGAGTGTGTGCGAGTGTGTGTATGAGTGTGTGTGTTCGATTGTGTATAAGTGTGTGCGAGTGTGTGTGCAAGTGTGTGTGTGCGAGTGTGTTCGATTGTGTGCGAATGTGTGTGTGAGTGTGAGTGAGTGTGTACGAGTGTGTGCGAGTGTGTGTGCGAGTGTGTGCGATTGTGTGTGAGTGTGTAGGACTGTATGTGCGAGTGTGTGCGAATGTGTGCGAGTGTGTGCGTGCGAGTGTGCACGAGTGTGCACGAGTGTGTGTGTGTATGTGTGTGCATGCGAGTGTGTGAGAGTGTGCTCGAGTGAATGGGTGCGAATGTGTGCGAGTGTGTGTGAGTGTGTGCGAGTGAGTGTGTGTGAGAGTGTATTAGTGAGTATGTGTGAGTGTGTGCGTGTGTGCGAGTTTGTGTGCGAGTGTGTGCGAGTGTGTGCGTGCGAGTGTGTACGTGCGAGTGTGTGCGAGTGTGTGAGTGTGTGTGCGAATGTGAGTGCGAGTGAGTGTGTATGAGTGTGTGTAGGAGTGTGTGCGAGTGTGTGCGATTGTGTGTGTGAGTGTGTAGGACTGTATGTGCAAGTGTGTGCGAGTGTGTTCGAGTTTGTGAGTGTGTGCGAGTGTGTGTGAGTGTGTGCAAGTGTGTGTTTGCGAGCATGTGTGTGTGTGTGAGTGTGTGCAAGTGTGTTCGAGTGTGTGTGCGAGTGTGTATGAGTGTGTGTGTGCGCGTGTGTGCGCGTGTGTGTGAGTGTGTGTGAGTGTGTGCATGAGTGAGTGTGTGCGAGTGTGTGTGAGTGTGTGTGCGAGTGTGTGCGAGTGTGTGCGATTGTGTGTGTGAGTGTGTAGGACTGTATGTGCAAGTGTGTGCGAGTGTGTTCGAGTTTGTGAGTGTGTGCGAGTGTGTGCGTGCGAGTGTGTACGTGCGAGTGTGTGCGAGTGTGTGAGTGTGTGTGCGAATGTGAGTGCGAGTGAGTGTGTATGAGTGTGTGTAGGAGTGTGTGCGAGTGTGTGCGATTGTGTGTGTGAGTGTGTAGGACTGTATGTGCAAGTGTGTGCGAGTGTGTTCGAGTTTGTGAGTGTGTGCGAGTGTGTGTGAGTGTGTGCAAGTGTGTGTTTGCGAGCATGTGTGTGTGTGTGAGTGTGTGCAAGTGTGTTCGAGTGTGTGTGCGAGTGTGTATGAGTGTGTGTGTGCGCGTGTGTGCGCGTGTGTGTGAGTGTGTGTGAGTGTGTGCATGAGTGAGTGTGTGCGAGTGTGTGTGAGTGTGTGTGTGTGTGAGTGTGTGTGAGTGTGTGTGTGCGAGTGTGTGTGCGAGTGTGTGTGTGCGAGTGTGTGTGTGCGATTGTGTATTAGTGAATGTGTGCGAGTGTGCGTGAGTGTGTGCGTGTGAGTGAGTGAGTGTGTGTGTGCGAGTGTGTGCGAGTGAGTGTGAGTGAGTGTGTGCAAGTGTGTGCGAGTGTGTGTGTGCGATTGTGCATAAGTGTGTGCGAGTGTGAGTGTGTAGGACTGTGTGTGCGAGTGTGTGTGCGAGTCTGTGCGAGTGTGTGCGAGTGTGTGTGAGTGTGTGCGAGTGTGTGTAGGAGTGTGTGCGATTGTGTTTGTGAGTGTGTAGTACTGTATGTGCGAGTGTGTGCGACTGTGTTCGAGTGTGTGTGTGCGAGTGTGTGAGCATGTGTGAGTGTGTGCAAGTGTGTGCGTGCGAGTGTGTGTGTGCGAGTGTGTGTGATTGTGTATGAGTGAGTGTGTGCGTGTGTGCAAGTGTGTTTGAGTGTGTTTGTGCGAGTGTGAATGAGTGTGTGTGCAAGTGTGTGCAAGTGTGTTTGTGCGAGTGTGTATGAGTGTGTTTGTGCGAGTGTGTGCAAGTGTGTGTGATTGTGTGTGAGTGTGTGTATGAGTGAGTGTGTGCGAGTGTGTGCGAGTGTGTGTGCGAGTGTATGCGCGAGTGTGTGCGTGCGAGTGTGTGCGTGCGAGTGTGTGTGTGCACACGAGTGTGTGAGTGTGTGTGCGAATGTGTGTGCATTTGAGTGTGTGCGAGTGTGTATGAGTGTATGTGCGAGTGTGTGCCAGTGTGTGCGAGTGTGTGTGTGTGAGTGTGTGCAAGTGTGTGCGAGTGAGTGTGTGCGAGAGTGTGCGAGTGTGTGTGTGCGAGTGTGTGTGTGCGAGTGTGTGTGCAATTGTGTATGAGTGTGTGCGAGTGTGTGTGAGTTTGTGCAAGTGTGTGCGTGTGTGCGTGCGAGTGCGTGCGAGTGAGTGCGAGTGAGTGCGAGTGTGTGCGAGTGTGTGTATGCGAGTGTGTGTGCGATTGTGTATGAGTGTGTGCGAGTGTGTGTGAGTTTGTGCGAGTGTGTGTGTGTGTGTGTGCGAGTGTGTGCTAGTGTGCATGAGTGTTTGAGTGTGTGCGAGTGTGCCTGAGTAAGTGTGTGTGTGATTGTGTGCGAGTGTTTCCGAGTGTGTGTGAGTGAGTAGGACTTTGTGTGCGAGTGTTTGCGAGTGTGTGTGCGAGTGTGTGTGTGCGAGTGTGTTCGAGGGTGTGCAATTGTGTGCAAGTGTGTGTGTGCGAGTGCGAGTCCATATGAGTGAGTGTGTGAATGTGTGCGAGTGTGTGCCAGTGTGTGTGTGCGAGTGTGTGTACGAGTGTGTGCGAGTGTGTGCGTGCGAGTGTGTATGAGTGTATGTGCGAGTGTGTGTTCGAGTGTGTGTGTTCGCGTGTGTGCAAGTGTGTGCGAGTGTGTGTGCGAGTGGGTACGAGTGTGTGTGAGTGTGCACGAGTGTGTGCGTGTGAGTGTGTGCGAGTGTGTGTGTGCACGCGAGTGTGTGTGAGTGTGTGTGCGAATGTGTGTGCGTGTGAGTGTGTGCGAGTGTGTATGAGTGTATGTGCGAGTATGTGCCAGTGTGTGCGAGTGTGTGTGTGAGTGTGTGCAAGTGTGTGCGAGTGAGTGTGTGCGAGAGTGTGCGAGTGTGTGTGTGCGAGTGTGTGTGTGCGAGTGTGTGTGTGCGAGTGTGTGTGCAATTGTGTATGAGTGTGTGCGAGTGTGTGTGAGTTTGTGAAAGTGTGTGCGTGTGTGCGTGCGAGTGCGTGCAAGTGAGTGCGAGTGTGTGCGAGTGTGTGTATGCGAGTGTGTGTGCGATTGTGTATGAGTGTGTGCGAGTGTGAGTGAGTTTGTGCGAGTGTGTGCGTGTGTGTGCGAGTGTGTGCTAGTGTGCACGAGTGTTTGAGTGTGTGCGAGTGTGCCTGAGTAAGTGTGTGTGTGATTGTGTGCGAGTGTTTCCGAGTGTGTGTGTGAGTGAGTAGGACTGTGTGTGCGAGTGTGTGCGAGTGTGTGTGTGCGAGTGTGTGTGTGAGTGTGTGCAAGTGTGTTCGAGTGTGTGTGCGAGTGTGTATGAGTGTGTGTGTGCAAGTGTGTGCGCGTGTGTGTGAGTGTGTGCATGAGTGAGTGTGTGCGAGTGTGTTTGAGTGTGTGTGTGTGTGAGTGCGTGCGAGTGAGTGCGAGTGTGTGCGAGTGTGTGCGAGTGTGTGTATGCGAGTGTGTGTGCGATTGTGTATGAGTGTGTGCGAGTTTGTGTGAGTTTGTGCGAGTGTGTGTGTGTGTGTGCGAGTGTGTGCTAGTGTGCACGAGTATTTGAGTGTGTGCGAGTGTGCCTGAGTAAGTGTGTGTGTGATTGTGTGCGAGTGTTTCCGAGTGTGTGTGTGAGTGAGTAGGACTGTGTGTGTGAGTGTTTGCGAGTGTGTGTGCGAGCGTGTGTGTGCGAGTGTGTTCGAGGGTGTGCAATTGTGTGCAAGTGTGTGTGTGCGAGTGCGAGTCCATATGAGTGAGTGTGTGAATGTGTGCGAGTGTGTGCCAGTGTGTGTGTGCGAGTGTGTGTACGAGTGTGTGCGAGTGTGTGCGTGCGAGTGTGTGCGAGTGTGTATGAGTGTATGTGCGAGTGTGTGTGCGAGTGTGTGTTTGAGTGTGTGTGTTCGCGTGTGTGCAAGTGGCTGCAAGTGTGTGTGCGAGTGCGTACGAGTGTGTGTGAGTGTGCACGAGTGTGTGCGTGTGAGTGTGTGTGAGTGTGTGTGTGCGCGTGATTGTGTGCGAGTGTGTGAGTGTGTGTGCGAATGTGTGTGCGTGTGAGTGTGTGCGAGTGTGTATGAGTGTATGTGCGAGTATGTGCAATTGTGTGCGAGTGTGTGTGTGCGAGTGCGAGTCCGTATGAGTGAGTGTGTGAATGTGTGCGAGTGTGTGCCAGTGTGTGTGTGCGAGTGTGTGTACGAGTGTGTGCGAGTGTGTGCGTGCGAGTGTGTATGAGTGTATGTGCGAGTGTGTATGCGAGTGTGTGCGAGTGTGTGTGCGAGTGTGTGTGTTCGAGTGTGTGCAAGTGTGTGCGAGTGCGTACGAATGTGTTCGTGTGTGCACGAGTGTGTGCGTGTGAGTGTGTGCGAGTGTGTGCGTCCGAGTGTGTGCGAGTGTGCTCGAGTGAGTGGGTGTGAGTGTGTGCGAGTGTGCATGAGTGAGTGTATGTGAGTGTGTGCGTGTGTGCGAGTTTGTGTGCGAGTGTGCTCGAGTGAATGGGTGCGAGTGTGTGTGAGTGTGTGCGAGTGAGTGCAAGTGTTCGCGAGTGTGTGGGTGTGAGTGTGTGCAAGTGTGTGCGAGTGTGTGTGAATGTGTGTTCGAGTGTGTGCGATTGTGTGTGAGTGTGTGTGCGAGTGTGTGCAAGTGTGTGCGAGTGTATGGGTGTGAGTGTGTGCAAGTGTGTGCGAGTGTGTGTGAATGTGAGTATGTGCGAGTGTGCTCGAGTGAATGGGTGCGAGTGTGTGTGAGTGTGTGTGAGTGTGTGCGAGTGAGTGTGTGCAAGTGTGTATGAGTGAGTGTGTTTGAGTGTGTGCGAGTTGGTGTGCGAGTGTGTGCGAGTTAGTGTGTGCGAATGTGTATGAGTGTGTGTGCGAGTGTGTGCAAGTGGGTGCGTGAGTGTGTGTGTGAGTGTGTGCGTGCGAGTGTGTGCGTGCGGGTGTGTGCGAGTGTGTGTGAGTGTGTGCCAGTGAGTGTGTGCGAGTGTTTGCGAGTGTGTGTGCGAGTGTGTGTGTGAGTGTGTGCGTGCGAGTGTGTGCGTGCGGGTGTGTGCGAGTGTGTGTGAGTGTGTGTGTGTGTGTGTGCGAGTGTGCATGCGAGTGTGTGTGTGAGTGTGTGTGCAATTGTGTATGAGTGTGTGCGAGTGTGTGTGCGTTTGTGCGAGTGTGTGCATGTGTGTGTGTGAGTGCGTGTGAGTGAGTGCGAGTTTGTGCAAATGTGTGCGAGTGTGGGCGTGCGAGTGTGTGCTAGTGTGCGCGAGTGTGTGAGTGTGTGCGAGTGTGCATGAGTAAGTGTGTGTGAGAGTGTGTGCGAGTGTTGCCGAGTGTGTGTGTGAGTGTGTAGGACTGTGTGCGCGAGTGTGTGTGCAAGTGTGTGTGTACGAGTGTGTTCGAGTGTGTGCAATTTTGTGCGAGTGTGTGTGTGCGAGTGCATATGAGTAAGTGTGTGCGAATGTGTGCGAGTGTGTGTGCGAGTGTGTGCGTGCGACTGTGTGCGTGCGACTGTGTGCGAGTGTGTGCGAGTGTTTGCGTGTGTGTGCGAGTGTGTGCAAGTGTGTGTGAGTGTGTGTGAGTGTGTGTGAATGTGTGAGAGTCTGTGTGTGCGAGTGTATGTGTGCGATTGTGTATGAATGTGTGCGAGTATGAGTGTGAGTGTGTGCGAGTGTGTGCGTGCGAGTGCGTGCGAGTGAGTGCGAGTGTGTGCAAATGTGTGCGAGAGTGTGCGAGTGTGGGCGTGCGAGTGTGCGCGAGTGTGTGCGTGTGAGTGAGTGTGTGTGTGAGTGTGAGTGTGTGCTAGTGTGCATGAGTGTGTGAGTGTGTGCGAGTGTGCGCGAGTGTGCGTGTGAGTGAGTGAGTGTGTGTGCGAGTGTGTGTGCGAGTGTGTGTGAGTGTGTACGAGTGTGTGTAGGAGTGTGTGCGATTGTGTGTGTGAGTGTGTAGGACTGTATGTGCAAGTGTGTGCGAGTGTGTTCGAGTGCGTGAGTGTGTGCGAGTGTGTGTGAGTGTTTGCAAGTGTGTGTGTGCGAGTGTGTGTGTGTGAGTGTGTGTGTGAGTGTGTCCAAGTGTGTTCAAGTGTGTTTGCGAGTGTGTATTAGTGTGTGTGTGTGCAAGTGTGTGCGCGTGTGTGTGAGTGTGTGTGAGTGTGTGCATGAGTGAGTGTGTGCGAGTGTATGTGAGTGTGTGTGTGTGAGTGTGTGCGAGTGAGTGTGTGCGAGTGTGTGTGTGCGAGTGTGTGCGTGCGAGTGTGTGCGAGTGTGTGTGTGTGAGAGTGTGTGTGTGCGATTGTGTATTAGTGAATGTGTGCGAGTGTGCGAGAGTGTGTGCGTGTGAGTGAGTGAGTGTGTGCGTGTGCGAGTGTGTGCGAGTGAGTGTGAGTGAGTGTGTGCGAGTGTGTGTGTGCGATTGTGCATAAGTGTGTACGAGTGTGAGTGTGTAGGACTGTGTGTGCGAGTGTGTGTGCGAGTGTGTGTGAGTGTGTGCGAGTGTGTGTAGGAGTGTGTGCAATTGTGTGTGAGTGTGTAGGACTGTATGTGTGAGCATGTGTGAGTGTGTGCAAGTGTGTTTGTGCGAGTGTGTATGAGTGTGTGTGTGCGAGTGTATGCAAGTGTGTTTGTGCGAGTGTGTATGAGTGTGTGTGTGCAAGTGTGTGTGATTGTGTGTGAGTGTGTGTATGAGTGAGTGTGTGCGAGTGTGTGCGTGCGAGTCTGTGTGTGCACGCGAGTGTGTGCGAGTGTGTGAGTGTGTGTGCGAATGTGTGTGCGTGTGAGTGTGTGCAAGTGTGTATGAGTGTATGTGCGAGTGTGTGCCAGTGTGTGCAAGTGTGTGTGTGCGAGTGTGTGCAAGTGTGTGCGAATGAGTGTGTGCGAGTGTGTGTGTGCGAGTGTGAGTGTGCGAGTGTGTGTGTGCGAGTGTGTGTGCAATTGTGTATGAGTGTGTGCGAGTGTGTGTGAGTTTGTGCAAGTGTGTGCATGTGTGCGTGCGAGTGCGTGCGAGTGAGTGCGAGTGTTTGCGAGTGTGTGTATGCGAGTGTGTGTGCGATTGTGTATGAGTGTGTGCGAGTGTGTGTGAGTTTGTGCGAGTGTGTGTGTGCGAGTGTGTGCTAGTGTGCACGAGTGTATGAGTGTGTGCGAGTGTGCCTGAGTAAGTGTGTGTGATTGTGTGCGAGTGTTTCCGAGTGTGTGTGTGAGTGAGTAGGACTGTGTGTGTGAGTATTTGCGAGTGTGTGTGCGAGCGTGTGTGTGCGAGTGTGTTCGAGGGTGTGCAATTGTGCGCAAGTGTGTGTGTGCGAGTGCGAGTCCATATGAGTGAGTGTGTGAATGTGTGCGAGTGTGTGCCAGTGTGTTTGTGCGAGTATGTGTACGAGTGTGTGCAATTGTGTGTGTGAGTGTGTAGGACTGTATGTGTGAGCATGTGTGAGTGTGTGCAAGTGTGTGCGTGCGAGTGTGTGTGCGAGTGTGTGTGATTGTGTATGAGTGAGTGTGTGCGAGTGTGTGCGAGTGTGTGTGTGAGTGTGTGCAAGTGTGTTTGAGTGTGTTTGTGCGAGTGTGTATGAGTGTGTGTGTGCGAGTGTATGCAAGTGTGTTTGTGCGAGTGTGTATGAGTGTGTGTGTGCAAGTGTGTGTGATTGTGTGTGAGTGTGTGTATGAGTGAGTGTGTGCGAGTGTGTGCGTGCGAGTCTGTGTGTGCACGCGAGTGTGTGCGAGTGTGTGTGCGAATGTGTGTGCGTGTGAGTGTGTGCGAGTGTGTATGAGTGTATGTGCGAGTGTGTGCCAGTGTGTGCAAGTGTGTGTGTGCGATTGTGTGCAAGTGTGTGCGAGTGAGTGTGTGCGAGTGTGTGCGAGAGTGTGCGAGTGTGTGTGTGCGAGTGTGAGTGTGCGAGTGTGTGTGTGCGAGTGTGTGTGCAATTGTGCAAGTGTGTGCGAGTGTGTGTGAGTTTGTGCAAGTGTGTGCATGTGTGCGTGCGATTGCGTGCGAGTGAGTGCGAGTGTTTGCGAGTGTGTGTATGCGAGTGTGTGTGCGATTGTGTATGAGTGTGTGCGAGTGTGTGTGAGTTTGTGCGAGTGTGTGTGTGCGAGTGTGTGCTAGTGTGCACGAGTGTATGAGTGTGTGCGAGTGTGCCTGAGTAAGTGTGTGTGATTGTGTGCGAGTGTTTCCGAGTGTGTGTGTGAGTGAGTAGGACTGTGTGTGCGAGTATTTGCGAGTGTGTGTGCGAGCGTGTGTGTGCGAGTGTGTTCGAGGGTGTGCAATTGTGCGCAAGTGTGTGTGTGCGAGTGCGAGTCCATATGAGTGAGTGTGTGAATGTGTGCGAGTGTGTGTCAGTGTGTTTGTGCGAGTGTGTGTACGAGTGTGTGCGAGTGTGTGCGTGCGAGTGTGTGTGTGTGTATGAGTGTATGTGCGAGTGTGTGTGCGAGTCCGTACGAGTGTGTGCAAGTGTGTGCGAGTGTGTGTGCGAGTGCGTACGAATGTGTTCGTGTGTGCACGAGTGTGTGCGTGTGAGTGTGTGCGAGTGTGTGCGTCCGAGTGTGTGCGAGTGTGCTCGAGTGAGTGGGTGTGAGTGTGTGCGAGTGTGCATGAGTGAGTGTATGTGAGTGTGTGCGTGTGTGCGAGTGAGTGTGCGAGTGTGCTCGAGTGAATGGGTGCGAGTGTGTGTGAGTGTGTGCGAGTGAGTGCAAGTGTGTGCGAGTGTGTGGGTGTGAGTGTGTGCAAGTGTGTGCGAGTGTGTGTGAATGTGTGTTCGAGTGTGTGCGATTGTGTGTGAGTGTGTGTGTGAGTGTGTGCAAGTGTGTGCGAGTGTCTGGGTGTGAGTGTGTGCAAGTGTGTGCGAGTGTGTGTGAATGTGTGTTCGAGTGTGTGCGAGTGTGTGCGTGCGAGTATGTGCGAGTGTGCTCGAGTGAATGGGTGCGAGTGTGTGCGAGTGTGTGTGAGTGTGTGCGAGTGAGTGTGTGCGAGTGTGTATGAGTGAGTGTGTGTGAGTGTGTGCGAGTTTGTGTGCGAGTGTGTGCGAGTGAGTGTGTGCGAATGTGTATGAGTGTGTGTGCGAGTGTGTGCAAGTGGGTGCGTTTGTGTGGGTGCGAGTGTGTGCAAGTGTGTGCGAGTGTGTGTGAAAGTGTGTTTGAGTGTGTGTGAGTGTGTGCCAGTGAGTGTGTGTGAGTGTTTGCGAGTGTGTGTGCGAGTGTGTGTGTGAGTGTGTGCGTGCGAGTGTGTGTGTGCGGGTGTGTGCGAGTGTGTGTGAGTGTGTGTGTGTGCGAGTGTGCGTGCGAGTGTGTGTGTGAGTGTGTGTGCAATTGTGTATGAGTGTGTGCGAGTGTGTGTGCGTATGTGCGAGTGTGTGTGCGAGTGCGTGTGAGTGAGTGCGAGTTTGTGCAAATGTGTGCGTGAGTGTGCGAGTGTGGGCGTGCGATTGTGTGCTAGTGTGCGCGAGTGTGTGAGTGTGTGCGAGTGTGCGTGAGTAAGTGTGTGTGAGAGTGTGTGCGAGTGTTGCCGAGTGTGTGTGTGAGTGTGTAGGACTGTGTGCGCGAGTGTGTGTGCAAGTGTGTGTGTACGAGTGTGTTCGAGTGTGTGCAATTTTGTGCGAGTGTGTGTGTGCGAGTGCATATGAGTAAGTGTGTGCGAATGTGTGCGAGTGTGTGCGAGTGTGTGTGCGAGTGTGTGTGCGAGTGTGTGCGTGCGACTGTGTGCGTGCGACTGTGTGCGAGTGTGTGCGAGTGTTTGAGTGTGTGTGCGAGTGTGTGCAAGTGTGTGTGAGTGTGTGTGTGAGTGTGTGTGAATGTGTGAGAGTCTGTGTGTGCGAGTGTGTGTGTGCGATTGTGTATGAATGTGTGCGAGTATGAGTGTGAGTGTGTGCGAGTGTGTGCGTGCGAGTGCGTGCGAGTGAGTGCGAGTGTGTGCAAATGTGTGCGAGAGTGTGCGAGTGTGGGCGTGCGAGTGTGTGCGAGTGTGCGCGAGTGTGTGCGTGTGAGTGAGTGTGTGTGTGAGTGTGAGTGTGTGCTAGTGTGCATGAGTGTGTGAGTGTGTGCGAGTGTGCGCGAGTGTGCGTGTGAGTGAGTGAGTGTGTGTGCGAGTGTGTGTGCGAGTGTGTGTGAGTGTGTACGAGTGTGTGTAGGAGTGTGTGCGAGTGTGTGCGATTGTGTGTGTGAGTGTGTAGGACTGTATGTGCAAGTGTGTGCGAGTGTGTTCGAGTGTGTGAGTGTGTGCGAGTGTGTGTGAGTGTGTGCAAGTGTGTGTGTGCGAGTGTGTGTGTGCGAGTGTGTGTGTGAGTGTGTGCAAGTGTGTTCAAGTGTGTTTGCGAGTGTGTATTAGTGTGTGTGTGTGCAAGTGTGTGCGCGTGTGTGTGAGTGTGTGTGAGTGTGTGCATGAGTGAGTGTGTGCGAGTGTGTGTGAGTGTGTGTGAGTGTGTGCGAGTGAGTGTGTGCGAGTGTGTGTGTGCGAGTGTGTGCGTGCGAGTGTGTGCGAGTGTGTGTGTGTGAGAGTGTGTGTGTGCGATTGTGTATTAGTGAATGTGTGCGAGTGTGCGAGAGTGTGTGCGTGTGAGTGAGTGAGTGTGTGTGTGTGCGAGTGTGTGCGAGTGAGTGTGAGTGAGTGTGTGCGAGTGTGTGCGAGTGTGTGTGTGCGATTGTGCATAAGTGTGTGCGAGTGTGAGTGTGTAGGACTGTGTGTGCGAGTGTGTGTGCGAGTGTGTGCGAGTGTGTGTGAGTGTGTGCGAGTGTGTGTAGGAGTGTGTGCAATTGTGTGTGTGAGTGTGTAGGACTGTATGTGTGAGCATGTGTGAGTGTGTGCAAGTGTGTGCGTGCGAGTGTGTGTGCGAGTGTGTGTGATTGTGTATGAGTGAGTGTGTGCGAGTGTGTGCGAGTGTGTGTGTGAGTGTGTGCAAGTGTGTTTGTGCGAGTGTGTATGAGTATGTATGTGCAAGTGTATGCAAGTGTGTTTGTGCGAGTGTGTATGAGTGTGTGTGTGCAAGTGTGTGTGATTGTGTGTGAGTGTGTGTATGAGTGAGTGTGTGCGAGTGTGTGCGTGCGAGTCTGTGTGTGCACGCGAGTGTGTGCGAGTGTGTGAGTGTGTGCGAATGTGTGTGCGTGTGAGTGTGTGCGAGTGTGTATGAGTGTATGTGCGATTGTGTGCCAGTGTGTGCAAGTGTGTGTGTGCGAGTGTGTGCAAGTGTGTGCGAGTGAGTGTGTGCGAGTGTGTGTGTGCGAGTGTGAGTGTGCGAGTGTGTGTGTGCGAGTGTGTGTGCAATTGTGTATGAGTGTGTGCGAGTGTGTGTGAGTTTGTGCAAGTGTGTGCATGTGTGCGTGCAAGTGCGTGCGAGTGAGTGCGAGTGTTTGCGAGTGTGTGTATGCGAGTGTGTGTGCGATTGTGTATGAGTGTGTGCGAGTGTGTGTGAGTTTGTGCGAGTGTGTGTGTGTGTGTGCGAGTGTGTGCTAGTGTGCACGAGTGTATGAGTGTGTGCGAGTGTGCCTGAGTAAGTGTGTGTGATTGTGTGTGAGTGTTTCCGAGTGTGTGTGTGAGTGAGTAGGACTGTGTGTGCGAGTATTTGCGAGTGTGTGTGCGAGCGTGTGTGTGCCAGTGTGTTCGAGGGTGTGCAGTTGTGCGCAAGTGTGTGTGTGCGAGTGCGAGTCCATATGAGTGAGTGTGTGAATGTGTGCGAGTGTGTGCCAGTGTGTTTGTGCGAGTGTGTGTACGAGTGTGTGCAATTGTGTGAGTGAGTGTGTAGGACTGTATGTGTGAGCATGTGTGAGTGTGTGCAAGTGTGTGCGTGCGAGTGTGTGTGATTGTGTATGAGTGAGTGTGTGCGACTGTGTGCGAGTGTGTGTGTGAGTGTGTGCAAGTGTGTTTGAGTGTGTTTGTGCGAGTGTGTATGAGTGTGTGTGTGCGAGTGTATGCAAGTGTGTTTGTGCGAGTGTGTATGAGTGTGTGTGTGCAAGTGTGTGTGATTGTGTGTGAGTGTGTGTATGAGTGAGTGTGTGCGAGTGTGTGCGTGCGAGTCTGAGTGTGCACGCGAGTGTGTGCGAGTGTGTGAGTGTGTGTGCGAATGTGTGTGCGTGTGAGTGTGTGCGAGTGTGTATGAGTGTATGTGCGAGTGTGTGCCAGTGTGTGCAAGTGTGTGTGTGCGAGTGTGTGCAAGTGTGTGCGAGTGAGTGTGTGCGAGTGTGTGTGAGAGTGTGCGAGTGTGTGTGTGCGAGTGTGAGTGTGCGAGTGTGTGTGTGCGAGTGTGTGTGCAATTGTGTATGAGTGTGTGCGAGTGTGTGTGAGTTTGTGCAAGTGTGTGCATGTGTGCGTGCGAGTGCGTGCGAGTGAGTGCGAGTCTTTGCGAGTGTGTATGCGAGTGTGTGTGCGATTGTGTATGTGTGTGTGCGAGTGTGTGTGAGTTTGTGCGTGTGTGTGCGAGTGTGTGCTAGTGTGCACGAGTGTATGAGTGTGTGCGAGTGTGCCTGAGTAAGTGTGTGTGATTGTGTGCGAGTGTTTCCGAGTGTGTGTGTGAGTGAGTAGGACTGTGTGTGCGAGTATTTGCGAGTGTGTGTGCGAGCGTGTGTGTGCGAGTGTGTTCGAGGGTGTGCAATTGTGCGCATGTGTGTGTGTGCGAGTGCGAGTCCATATGAGTGAGTGTGTGAATGTGTGCAAGTGTGTGCCAGTGTGTTTGTGCGAGTGTGTGTACGAGTGTGTGCGAGTGTGTGCGTGCGATTGTGTGTTCGAGTGTGTGTGTTCGCGTGTGTGCGAGTGTGTGTGCGAGTGCGTACGAGTGTGTGTGAGTGTGCACGAGTGTGTGCGTGTGAGTGTGTGCGAGTGTTTGCGCGCGAGTGTGTGAGTGTGTGTGCGAATGTGTGTGCGTGTGAGTGTGTGCGAGTGTGTATGAGTGTATGTGCGAGTATGTGCCAGTGTGTGCGAGTGTGTGTGTGTGAGTGTGTGCAAGTGTGTGCGAGTGAGTGTGTGCGAGAGTGTGCGAGTGTGTGTGTGCGAGTGTGTGTGTGCGAGTGTGTGTGTGCGAGTGTGTGTGCAATTGTGTATGAGTGTGTGCGAGTGTGTGTGAGTTTGTGCAAGTGTGTGTGTGTGCGTGCGAGTGCGTGCGAGTGAGTGCGAGTGTGTGCGAGTGTGTGTATGCGAGTGTGTGTGTGATTGTGTATGAGTGTGTGCGAGTGTGAGTGAGTTTGTGCAAGTGTGTGTGTGTGCGAGTGTGTGCTAGTGTGCACGAGTGTTTGAGAGTGTGCGAGTGTGCCTGAGTAAGTGTGTGTGTGATTGTGTGCGAGTGTTTCCGAGTGTGTGTGTGAGTGAGTAGGACTGTGTGTGCGACTGTGTGCGACTGTGTGTGCGAGCGTGTGTGTACGAGTGTGTTCGAGTGTGTGCAATTGTGTGCGAGTGTGTGTGTGTGAGTGCGAGTCCGTATGAGCGAGTGTGTGAATGTGTGCGAGTGTGTGCCAGTGTGCGTGTGCGAGTGTGTGTGCGAGTGTGTGCGTGCGAGTGTGTATGAGTGTATGTGCGTCTGTGTGTGCGAGTGTGTGCGAGTGTGTGTGCGAGTGTGTGTGTTCGAGTGTGTGCAAGTGTGTGCGAATGTGTGTGCGAGTGCGTACGAGTGTGTTCGTGTGTGCACGAGTGTGTGCGAGTGTGTGTGTGAGTGGGTATGAGTGAGTGTGTGCGAGTGTGTGCGAGTGTGTGTTTGAGAGTGTGTGTGCGAGTGTGTGCGAGTGTGTGCGAGTGTGTATGAGTGTATGTGCGAGTGTGTGCGCGAGTGTGTGTTTTAGAGTGTGTGCAATTGTGTGCGTTTGAGTGTGTGCATGAGTGTGTGCGTGCGAGTGTGCACGAGTGTGCTCGAGTGAGTGGGTGCATGTAAGTGTGTGCGTGCGAGTGTGTGCGAATGTGTGCGAGTGTGTGCATGCGAGTGTGTGCGTGCAAGTGTTTGCGTGCGAGTGTGTTCGAGTGTGTGCAAGTGTGTGAGTGTGTGCGAGTGTGTTTGTGAGTGTGTCCGAGTGTGTGCAAATGTGCCCGAGTGTGCGCGAGTGTGCACAAGTGAATGGGTGCGAGTGTTTGTGAGTGTGTATGAGTGAGTGTGTGCGAGTTTGTGTGCGAATGAGTGTGTGCGAATGTGTGCAAGTGTGTTTGTGAGTGTGTGTGCGAGTGTGTGCGAGTGTGTGTGAGTGTGTGCGAGTGTGTGTGCGAGTGTGTGCGAGTGTGTGCAAATGTGCCCGAGTGTGCACGAGTGTGCACGAGTGAGTGTGTGCGAGTGTGTGCGAGTGTGTGTGAGTGTGTGCCAGTGTGTGTGTGCGAGTGTGTGTGCGATTGTGTATGTGTGTGTGCGAGTGTGTGTGAGTTTGTGCGTGTGTGTGCGAGTGTGTGCTAGTGTGCACGAGTGTATGAGTGTGTGCGAGTGTGCCTGAGTAAGTGTGTGTGATTGTGTGCGAGTGTTTCCGAGTGTGTGTGTGAGTGAGTAGGACTGTGTGTGCGAGTATTTGCGAGTGTGTGTGCGAGCGTGTGTGTGCGAGTGTGTTCGAGGGTGTGCAATTGTGCGCAAGTGTGTGTGTGCGAGTGCGAGTCCATATGAGTGAGTGTGTGAATGTGTGCAAGTGTGTGCCAGTGTGTTTGTGCGAGTGTGTGTACGAGTGTGTGCGAGTGTGTGCGTGCGAGTGTGTGTTCGAGTGTGTGTGTTCGCGTGTGTGCGAGTGTGTGTGCGAGTGCGTACGAGTGTGTGTGAGTGTGCACGAGTGTGTGCGTGTGAGTGTGTGCGAGTGTTTGCGCGCGAGTGTGTGAGTGTGTGTGCGAATGTGTGTGCGTGTGAGTGTGTGCGAGTGTGCATGAGTGTATGTGCGAGTATGTGCCAGTGTGTGCGAGTGTGTGTGTGTGAGTGTGTGCAAGTGTGTGCGAGTGAGTGTGTGCGAGAGTGTGCGAGTGTGTGTGTGCGAGTGTGTGTGTGCGAGTGTGTGTGTGCGAGTGTGTGTGCAATTGTGTATGAGTGTGTGCGAGTGTGTGTGAGTTTGTGCAAGTGTGTGTGTGTGCGTGCGAGTGCGTGCGAGTGAGTGCGAGTGTGTGCGAGTGTGTGTATGCGAGTGTGTGTGTGATTGTGTATGAGTGTGTGCGAGTGTGAGTGAGTTTGTGCAAGTGTGTGTGTGTGTGCGAGTGTGTGCTAGTGTGCACGAGTGTTTGAGAGTGTGCGAGTGTGCCTGAGTAAGTGTGTGTGTGATTGTGTGCGAGTGTTTCCGAGTGTGTGTGTGAGTGAGTAGGACTGTGTGTGCGACTGTGTGCGACTGTGTGTGCGAGCGTGTGTGTACGAGTGTGTTCGAGTGTGTGCAATTGTGTGCGAGTGTGTGTGTGTGAGTGCGAGTCCGTATGAGCGAGTGTGTGAATGTGTGCGAGTGTGTGCCAGTGTGTGTGTGCGAGTGTGTGTGCGAGTGTGTGCGTGCGAGTGTGTATGAGTGTATGTGCGTCTGTGTGTGCGAGTGTGTGCGAGTGTGTGTGCGAGTGTGTGTGTTCGAGTGTGTGCAAGTGTGTGCGAATGTGTGTGCGAGTGCGTACGAGTGTGTTCGTGTGTGCACGAGTGTGTGCGAGTGTGTGTGTGAGTGGGTATGAGTGAGTGTGTGCGAGTGTGTGCGAGTGTGTGTTTGAGAGTGTGTGTGCGAGTGTGTGCGAGTGTGTATGAGTGTATGTGCGAGTGTGTGCGCGAGTGTGTGTTTTAGAGTGTGTGCAATTGTGTGCGTTTGAGTGTGTGCATGAGTGTGTGCGTGCGAGTGTGCACGAGTGTGCTCGAGTGAGTGTGTGCATGTAAGTGTGTGCGTGCGAGTGTGTGCGAATGTGTGCGAGTGTGTGCATGCGAGTGTGTGCGTGCAAGTGTTTGCGTGCGAGTGTGTTCGAGTGTGTGCAAGTGTGTGAGTGTGTGCGAGTGTGTTTGTGAGTGTGTCCGAGTGTGTGCAAATGTGCCCGAGTGTGCGCGAGTGTGCACAAGTGAATGGGTGCGAGTGTTTGTGAGTGTGTATGAGTGAGTGTGTGCGAGTTTGTGTGCGAATGAGTGTGTGCGAATGTGTGCAAGTGTGTTTGTGAGTGTGTGTGCGAGTGTGTGCGAGTGTGTGTGAGTGTGTGCGAGTGTGTGTGCGAGTGTGTGCGAGTGTGTGCAAATGTGCCCGAGTGTGCACGAGTGAGTGTGTGCGAGTGTGTGCGAGTGTGTGTGAGTGTGTGCCAGTGTGTGTGTGCGAGTGTGTGCGAGTGTGTGTATGAGTGTGTGTGTTCGATTGTGCAAGTGTGTTTGTGAGTGTGTGTGCGAGTGTGTGCATGTGAGTGTGTGCGAGTGTGTTTGAGTGTGTGCGAGTGTGTGTGCGAGTGTGTGCGAGTGTGTGCAAATGTGCCCGAGTGTGCCCGAGTGTGCACGAGTGAGTGTGTGCGAGTGTGTGCAAGTGTGTGTGAGTGTGTGCCAGTGTGTGTGTGCGAGTGTGTGCGAGTGTGTGTATGAGTGTGTGTGTGTTCGATTGTGTATAAGTGTGTGCGAGTGTGTGTGTGAGTGTGTGTGCAAGTGTGTGTGTGCGAGTGTGTTCGATTGTGTGCGAATGTGTGTGTGAGAGTGAGTGAGTGTGTACGAGTGTGTGCGAGTGTGTGCGATTGTGTGTGCGAGTGTGTGCGATTGTGTGTGTGAGTGTGTGGGACTGTATGTGCGAGTGTGTGCGAGTGTGTATGAGTGTGTGTGTGAGTGTGTGCAAGTGTGTGTGAGTGAGCGTGTGTGAGTGTGTGTGCGAGTGTGTGTGCGAGTGTGTGCGAGTGTGTGTGATTGTGTGTGAGAGTGTGTAGGACTGTATGTGCGAGTGTGTATGAGTGTGTGTGTGAGTGTGTGCAAGTGTGTGCGAGTGAGTGTGTGTGAGTGTGTGTGCGAGTGTGTGCATGCGAGTGTGTGCGTGCGAGTGTGTGCGAGTGTGTGAGTGCGAGTGTGTGCGAATTTGTGCGAGTGTGTGCGTGCGAGTGTGCACGAGTGTGCATGAGTGTGTGCGTGTAAGTGTGTGCGTGCGAGTGTGTGCGAGTGTGCTCGAGTGAATGGGTGCAAGTGTGTGCGAGTGTGTGTGAGTGTGTGCGAGTGAGTGTGTGTGAGAGTGTATTAGTGAGTGTGTGTGAGTGTGTGCGTGTGTGCGAGTTTGTGTGCGAGTGTGTGCGAGTGTGTGAGTGTGTGCGAGTGTGTGCATGCGAGTGTGTACGTGCGAGTGTGTGCGAGTGTGTGAGTGTGTGTGCGAATGTGTGTGCGAGTGAGTGTTTAGGAGTGTGTGTAGGAGTGTGTGCGAGTGTGTGCGATTGTGTGTGTGAGTGTGTAGGACTGTATGTGCAAGTGTGTGCGAGTGTGTTCGAGTGTGTGAGTGTGTGCGAGTGTGTATGAGTGTATGTGCGAGTATGTGCCAGTGTGTGCGAGTGTGTGTGTGTGAGTGTGTGCAAGTGTGTGCGAGTGAGTGTGTGCGAGAGTGTGCGAGTGTGTGTGTGCGAGTGTGTGTGTGCGAGTGTGTGTGTGCGAGTGTGTGTGCAATTGTGTATGAGTGTGTGCGAGTGTGTGTGAGTTTGTGCAAGTGTGTGTGTGTGCGTGCGAGTGCGTGCGAGTGAGTGCGAGTGTGTGCGAGTGTGTGTATGCGAGTGTGTGTGTGATTGTGTATGAGTGTGTGCGAGTGTGAGTGAGTTTGTGCAAGTGTGTGTGTGTGCGAGTGTGTGCTAGTGTGCACGAGTGTTTGAGAGTGTGCGAGTGTGCCTGAGTAAGTGTGTGTGTGATTGTGTGCGAGTGTTTCCGAGTGTGTGTGTGAGTGAGTAGGACTGTGTGTGCGACTGTGTGCGACTGTGTGTGCGAGCGTGTGTGTACGAGTGTGTTCGAGTGTGTGCAATTGTGTGCGAGTGTGTGTGTGTGAGTGCGAGTCCGTATGAGCGAGTGTGTGAATGTGTGCGAGTGTGTGCCAGTGTGCGTGTGCGAGTGTGTGTGCGAGTGTGTGCGTGCGAGTGTGTATGAGTGTATGTGCGTCTGTGTGTGCGAGTGTGTGCGAGTGTGTGTGCGAGTGTGTGTGTTCGAGTGTGTGCAAGTGTGTGCGAATGTGTGTGCGAGTGCGTACGAGTGTGTTCGTGTGTGCACGAGTGTGTGCGAGTGTGTGTGTGAGTGGGTATGAGTGAGTGTGTGCGAGTGTGTGCGAGTGTGTGTTTGAGAGTGTGTGTGCGAGTGTGTGCGAGTGTGTGCGAGTGTGTATGAGTGTATGTGCGAGTGTGTGCGCGAGTGTGTGTTTTAGAGTGTGTGCAATTGTGTGCGTTTGAGTGTGTGCATGAGTGTGTGCGTGCGAGTGTGCACGAGTGTGCTCGAGTGAGTGGGTGCATGTAAGTGTGTGCGTGCGAGTGTGTGCGAATGTGTGCGAGTGTGTGCATGCGAGTGTGTGCGTGCAAGTGTTTGCGTGCGAGTGTGTTCGAGTGTGTGCAAGTGTGTGAGTGTGTGCGAGTGTGTTTGTGAGTGTGTCCGAGTGTGTGCAAATGTGCCCGAGTGTGCGCGAGTGTGCACAAGTGAATGGGTGCGAGTGTTTGTGAGTGTGTATGAGTGAGTGTGTGCGAGTTTGTGTGCGAATGAGTGTGTGCGAATGTGTGCAAGTGTGTTTGTGAGTGTGTGTGCGAGTGTGTGCGAGTGTGTGTGAGTGTGTGCGAGTGTGTGTGCGAGTGTGTGCGAGTGTGTGCAAATGTGCCCGAGTGTGCACGAGTGTGCACGAGTGAGTGTGTGCGAGTGTGTGCGAGTGTGTGTGAGTGTGTGCCAGTGTGTGTGTGCGAGTGTGTGTGCGATTGTGTATGTGTGTGTGCGAGTGTGTGTGAGTTTGTGCGTGTGTGTGCGAGTGTGTGCTAGTGTGCACGAGTGTATGAGTGTGTGCGAGTGTGCCTGAGTAAGTGTGTGTGATTGTGTGCGAGTGTTTCCGAGTGTGTGTGTGAGTGAGTAGGACTGTGTGTGCGAGTATTTGCGAGTGTGTGTGCGAGCGTGTGTGTGCGAGTGTGTTCGAGGGTGTGCAATTGTGCGCAAGTGTGTGTGTGCGAGTGCGAGTCCATATGAGTGAGTGTGTGAATGTGTGCAAGTGTGTGCCAGTGTGTTTGTGCGAGTGTGTGTACGAGTGTGTGCGAGTGTGTGCGTGCGAGTGTGTGTTCGAGTGTGTGTGTTCGCGTGTGTGCGAGTGTGTGTGCGAGTGCGTACGAGTGTGTGTGAGTGTGCACGAGTGTGTGCGTGTGAGTGTGTGCGAGTGTTTGCGCGCGAGTGTGTGAGTGTGTGTGCGAATGTGTGTGCGTGTGAGTGTGTGCGAGTGTGCATGAGTGTATGTGCGAGTATGTGCCAGTGTGTGCGAGTGTGTGTGTGTGAGTGTGTGCAAGTGTGTGCGAGTGAGTGTGTGCGAGAGTGTGCGAGTGTGTGTGTGCGAGTGTGTGTGTGCGAGTGTGTGTGTGCGAGTGTGTGTGCAATTGTGTATGAGTGTGTGCGAGTGTGTGTGAGTTTGTGCAAGTGTGTGTGTGTGCGTGCGAGTGCGTGCGAGTGAGTGCGAGTGTGTGCGAGTGTGTGTATGCGAGTGTGTGTGTGATTGTGTATGAGTGTGTGCGAGTGTGAGTGAGTTTGTGCAAGTGTGTGTGTGTGTGCGAGTGTGTGCTAGTGTGCACGAGTGTTTGAGAGTGTGCGAGTGTGCCTGAGTAAGTGTGTGTGTGATTGTGTGCGAGTGTTTCCGAGTGTGTGTGTGAGTGAGTAGGACTGTGTGTGCGACTGTGTGCGACTGTGTGTGCGAGCGTGTGTGTACGAGTGTGTTCGAGTGTGTGCAATTGTGTGCGAGTGTGTGTGTGTGAGTGCGAGTCCGTATGAGCGAGTGTGTGAATGTGTGCGAGTGTGTGCCAGTGTGTGTGTGCGAGTGTGTGTGCGAGTGTGTGCGTGCGAGTGTGTATGAGTGTATGTGCGTCTGTGTGTGCGAGTGTGTGCGAGTGTGTGTGCGAGTGTGTGTGTTCGAGTGTGTGCAAGTGTGTGCGAATGTGTGTGCGAGTGCGTACGAGTGTGTTCGTGTGTGCACGAGTGTGTGCGAGTGTGTGTGTGAGTGGGTATGAGTGAGTGTGTGCGAGTGTGTGCGAGTGTGTGTTTGAGAGTGTGTGTGCGAGTGTGTGCGAGTGTGTATGAGTGTATGTGCGAGTGTGTGCGCGAGTGTGTGTTTTAGAGTGTGTGCAATTGTGTGCGTTTGAGTGTGTGCATGAGTGTGTGCGTGCGAGTGTGCACGAGTGTGCTCGAGTGAGTGTGTGCATGTAAGTGTGTGCGTGCGAGTGTGTGCGAATGTGTGCGAGTGTGTGCATGCGAGTGTGTGCGTGCAAGTGTTTGCGTGCGAGTGTGTTCGAGTGTGTGCAAGTGTGTGAGTGTGTGCGAGTGTGTTTGTGAGTGTGTCCGAGTGTGTGCAAATGTGCCCGAGTGTGCGCGAGTGTGCACAAGTGAATGGGTGCGAGTGTTTGTGAGTGTGTATGAGTGAGTGTGTGCGAGTTTGTGTGCGAATGAGTGTGTGCGAATGTGTGCAAGTGTGTTTGTGAGTGTGTGTGCGAGTGTGTGCGAGTGTGTGTGAGTGTGTGCGAGTGTGTGTGCGAGTGTGTGCGAGTGTGTGCAAATGTGCCCGAGTGTGCACGAGTGAGTGTGTGCGAGTGTGTGCGAGTGTGTGTGAGTGTGTGCCAGTGTGTGTGTGCGAGTGTGTGCGAGTGTGTGTATGAGTGTGTGTGTTCGATTGTGCAAGTGTGTTTGTGAGTGTGTGTGCGAGTGTGTGCATGTGAGTGTGTGCGAGTGTGTTTGAGTGTGTGCGAGTGTGTGTGCGAGTGTGTGCGAGTGTGTGCAAATGTGCCCGAGTGTGCCCGAGTGTGCACGAGTGAGTGTGTGCGAGTGTGTGCAAGTGTGTGTGAGTGTGTGCCAGTGTGTGTGTGCGAGTGTGTGCGAGTGTGTGTATGAGTGTGTGTGTGTTCGATTGTGTATAAGTGTGTGCGAGTGTGTGTGTGAGTGTGTGTGCAAGTGTGTGTGTGCGAGTGTGTTCGATTGTGTGCGAATGTGTGTGTGAGAGTGAGTGAGTGTGTACGAGTGTGTGCGAGTGTGTGCGATTGTGTGTGCGAGTGTGTGCGATTGTGTGTGTGAGTGTGTGGGACTGTATGTGCGAGTGTGTGCGAGTGTGTATGAGTGTGTGTGTGAGTGTGTGCAAGTGTGTGTGAGTGAGCGTGTGTGAGTGTGTGTGCGAGTGTGTGTGCGAGTGTGTGCGAGTGTGTGTGATTGTGTGTGAGAGTGTGTAGGACTGTATGTGCGAGTGTGTATGAGTGTGTGTGTGAGTGTGTGCAAGTGTGTGCGAGTGAGTGTGTGTGAGTGTGTGTGCGAGTGTGTGCATGCGAGTGTGTGCGTGCGAGTGTGTGCGAGTGTGTGAGTGCGAGTGTGTGCGAATTTGTGCGAGTGTGTGCGTGCGAGTGTGCACGAGTGTGCATGAGTGTGTGCGTGTAAGTGTGTGCGTGCGAGTGTGTGCGAGTGTGCTCGAGTGAATGGGTGCAAGTGTGTGCGAGTGTGTGTGAGTGTGTGCGAGTGAGTGTGTGTGAGAGTGTATTAGTGAGTGTGTGTGAGTGTGTGCGTGTGTGCGAGTTTGTGTGCGAGTGTGTGCGAGTGTGTGAGTGTGTGCGAGTGTGTGCATGCGAGTGTGTACGTGCGAGTGTGTGCGAGTGTGTGAGTGTGTGTGCGAATGTGTGTGCGAGTGAGTGTTTAGGAGTGTGTGTAGGAGTGTGTGCGAGTGTGTGCGATTGTGTGTGTGAGTGTGTAGGACTGTATGTGCAAGTGTGTGCGAGTGTGTTCGAGTGTGTGAGTGTGTGCGAGTGTGTTTGTGCGAGTGTGTGTGCATTTGTGTACGAGTGTGTGCGAGTGTGTGTGAGTTTGTGCAAGTGTGTGCGTGTGTTCATGCGAGTGCGTGCGAGTGAGTGCGGGTGTGTGTAAGCGAGTGTGTGTGCGATTGTGTATGAGTGTGTGTGAGTTTGTGCAAGTGTGTGCGTGTGTGTGTGAGTGCGTGCGAATACGGGCAAATGTGAGCGAGTGTGGGGGTGCGAGTGTGTGCTAGTGTGCGCGAGTGTTTGAGTGTGCGTGAGTAAGTGTGTGTGTAAGTGCGTGCGAGTGTTTCCGAGTGTGTGTGTGAGTGTGAAGGAGTGTGTGTGCGAGTGTGTGAGTACGAGTGTGTTCGAGTGTGTGCAATTGTGTGCGAGTGTGTGTGTGAGTGGGTATGAGTGAGTGTGTGCGAGTGTGTGCGAATGTGTGTTTGAGAGTGTGTGTGCGAGTGTGTGCGAGTGTGTGCGAGTGTGTATGAGTGTATGTGCGAGTGTGTGCGCGAGTGTGTGTTTTAGAGTGTGTGCAATTGTGTGCGTTTGAGTGTGTGCATGAGTGTGTGCGTGCGAGTGTGCACGAGTGTGCTCGAGTGAGTGGGTGCATGTAAGTGTGTGCGTGCGAGTGTGTGCGAATGTGTGCGAGTGTGTGCATGCGAGTGTGTGCATGCAAGTGTTTGCGTGCGAGTGTGTGCGAGTGTGTGCAAGTGTGTGCGAGTGTGTGTGTGAGTGTGTCCGAGTGTGTGCAAATGTGCCCGAGTGTGCGCGAGTGTGCATGAGTGAATGGGTGCGAGTGTTTGTGAGTGTGTATGAGTGAGTGTGTGCGAGTTTGTGTGCGAGTGAGTGTGTGCGAATGTGTGCAAGTGTGTTTGTGAGTGTGTGTGCGAGTGTGTGCGTGCGAGTGTGTGCGAGTGTGTGCGAGTGTGTGTGAGTGTGTGCGAGTGTGTGTGCGAGTGTGTGCGAGTGTGTGCAAATGTGCCCGAGTGTGCACGAGTGAGTGTGTGCGAGTGTGTGCAAGTGTGTGTGAGTGTGTGCCAGTGTGTGTGTGCGAGTGTGTGCGAGTGTGTGTATGAGTGTGTGTGTTCGATTGTGCAAGTGTGTTTGTGAGTGTGTGTGCGAGTGTGTGCGTGCGAGTGTGTGCGAGTGTGTGTGAGTGTGTGCGAGTGTGTGTGTGAGTGTGTGCGAGTGTGTGCAAATGTGCCCGATTGTGCCCGAGTGTGCACGAGTGAGTGTGTGCGAGTGTGTACAAGTGTGTGTGAGTGTGTGCCAGTGTGTGTGTGCGAGTGTGTGTGACTGTGTGTATGAGTGTGTGTGTGTTCGATTGTGTATAAGTGTGTGCGAGTGTGTGTGTGAGTGTGTGTGCAAGTGTGTGTGTGCGAGTGTGTTCGATTGTGTGCGAATGTGTGTGAGTGTGAGTGAGTGTGTATGAGTGTGTGCGAGTGTGTGCGAGTGTGTGTGCGAGTGTGTGCGAGTGTGTGCGATTGTGTGTGTGAGTGTGTAGGACTGTATGTGCGAGTGTGTGCGAGTGTGTGCAAGTGTGTGTGTGCGATTGTGCATAAGTGTGTGCGAGTGTGAGTGTGTAGGACTGTGTGTGCGAGTGTGTGTGAGTGTGTGCAAGTGTGTGCGTGCGAGTGTGTGTGTGCGAGTGTGTGTGATTGTGTATGAGTGAGTGTGTGCGAGTGTGTGTGTGAGTGTGTGCAAGTGTGTTTGAGTGTGTTTGTGCGAGTGAGTATGAGTGTGTGTGTGCGAGTGTGTGCAAGTGTGTTTGTGTGAGTGTGTATGAGTGTGTGTAAGAGTGTGTGATTGTGTGTGAGTGTGTGTATGAGTGAGTGTGTGCGAGTGTGTGCGTGTGAGTCTGTGTGTGCACGCGAGTGTGTGCGAGTGTGTGAGCGAATGTGTGTGTGTGAGTGTGTGCGAGTGTGTATGAGTGTATGTGCGAGTGTTTGCCAGTGTGTGCGAGTGTGTGTGTGCGAGTGTGTGCAAGTGTGTGCGAGTGAGTGTGTGCGAGTGTGTGCGAGAGTGTGCGAGTGTGTGTGTGCGAGTGTGTGTGTGCGAGTGTGTGTGTGCGAGTGTGTGTGTAATTGTGTATGAGTGTGTTCGAGTGTGTGTGAGTTTGTGCAAGTGTGTGCGTGTGTGCGTGCGAGTGCGTGCGAGTGAGTGCGAGTGTGTGCGAGTGTGTGCGAGTGTGTGTATGCGAGTGTGTGTGCGATTGTGTATGAGTGTGTGCGAGTGTGTGTGAGTTTGTGCGAGTGTGTGTGTGTGTGTGCGAGTGTGTGCTAGTGTGCACGAGTGTTTGAGTGTGTGCGAGTGTGCCTGAGTAAGTGTGTGTGTGATTGTGTGCGAGTGTTTCCGAGTGTGTGTGTGAGTGAGTAGGACTTTGTGTGCGAGTGTTTGCGAGTGTGTGTGCAAGCGAGTGTGTGCGAGTGTGTTCGAGGGTGTGCAATTGTGTGCAAGTGTGTGTGTGCGAGTGCGAGTCCATATGAGTGAGTGTGTGAATTTGTGCGATTGTGTGCCAGTGTGTGTGTGTGCGAGTGTGTGTGAGTGTGTGTATGAGTGTGTGTGTTCGATTGTGTATAAGTGTGTGCGAGTGTGTGTGTGAGTGTGTGTGCAAGTGTGTGTGTGCGAGTGTGTTCGATTGTGTGCGAATGTGTGTGTGTACGAGTGTGTGCGAGTGTGTGCGAGTGTGTGTGCGAGTGTGTGCGAGTGTGTGCGATTGTGTGTGTGAGTGTGTAGGACTGTATGTGCGAGTGTGTGCGAGTGTGTATGAGTGTGTGTGTGTGAGTCTGTGCAAGTGTGTGTGAGTGAGTGTGTGTGAGTGTGTGTGCGAGTGTGTGTGCGAGTGTGTGCGAGTGTGAGCGATTGTGTGTGAGAGTGTGTAGGTCTGTATGAGCGAGTGTGTATGAGTGTGTGTGTGAGTGTGTGCAAGTGTGTGTGAGTGAGTGTGTGTGAGTGTGTGTGCGAGTGTGTGCATGCGAGTGTGTGCGTGCGAGTGTGTGCGACTGGGTGCGAGTGTGTGCGAGTGTGTGAGTGCGAGTGTGTGCGAATGTGTGCGAGTGTGTGCGTGCGAGTGTGCACGAGTGTGCACGAGTGTGTGCGTGTAAGTGTGTGCGTGCGAGTGTGTGCGAGTGTGCTCGAGTGAATGGGTGCGAGTGTGTGCTAGTGTGTGTGAGTGTGTGTGAGTGAGTGTGTGTGAGAGTGTATTAGTGAGTGTGTGTGAGTGTGTGCATGTGTGCGAGTTTGTGTGCGAGTGTGTGCGAGTGTGTGCGAGTGTGTGCGTGCGAGTGTGTACGTGTGAGTGTGTGCGAGTGTGTGAGTGTGTGTGCGAATGTGTGTGCGAGTGAGTGTGTATGAGTGTGTGTAGGAGTGTGTGCGAGTGTGTGCAATTGTGTGTGTGAGTGTGTAGGACTGTATGTGCAAGTGTGTGCGATTGTGTTCGAGTGTGTGAGTGTGTGCGAGTGTGTGTGAGTGTGTGTGAGTGTGTGCAAGTGTGTGTGTGCGAGTGTGTGTGTGTGTGTGAGTGTGTGCAAGTGTGTTCGAGTGTGTGTGCAAGTGTGTATGAGTGTGTGTGTGCAAGTGTGTGCGCGTGTGTGTGAGTGTGTGTGAGTGTGTGCATGAGTGAGTGTGTGCGAGTGTGTGAGTGTGTGTGTGTGTGTGAGTGTGTGCGAGTGTGTGTGTGCGAGTGTGTGTGCGAGTGTGTGTGTGCGAGTGTGTGTGTGCGAGTGTGTGTGTGCGATTGTGTATTAGTGAATGTGTGCGAGTGTGCGTGAGTGTGTGTGTGTGTGAGTGAGTGGCTGTGTGTGTGCGAGTGTGTGCCAGTGAGTGTGAGTGAGTGTGTGCGAGTGTGTGTGAGTGTGTGTGTGCGATTATGCATAAGTGTGTGCGAGTGTGAGTGTGTAGGACTGTGTGTGCGAGTGTGTGTGCGAGTGTGTGTGAGTGTGTGCGAGTGTGTGTAGGAGTGTGTGCGATTGTGTGTGTGAGTGTGTAGGACTGTATGTGCGAGTGTGTGCGACTGTGTTCGAGTGTGTGTGTGCGAGTGTGTGATCATGTGTGAGTGTGTGCAAGTGTGTGCGTGCGAGTGTGTGTGTGCGAGTGTGTGTGTGCGAGTGTGTGTGATTGTGTATGAGTGAGTGTGTGCGTGTGTGCAAGTGTGTTTGAGTGTGTTTGTACGAGTGTCTATGAGTGTGTGTGCGAGTGTGTGCAAGTGTGTTTGTGCGAGTGTGTATGAGTGTGTGTGTGCGAGTGTGTGCAAGTGTGTGTGATTGTGTGTGAGTGTGTGTATGAGTGAGTGTGTGCGAGTGTGTGCGAGTGTGTGTGCGAGTGTATGCGCGAGTGTGTGCGTGCGAGTGTGTGCGTGCGAGTGTGTGCATGCACACGAGTGTGTGAGTGTGTGTGCGAATGTGTGTGCGTGTGAGTGTGTGCGAGTGTGTATGAGTGTATGTGCGAGTGTGTGCCAGTGTGTGCAAGTGTGTGTGTGTGAGTGTGTGCAAGTGTTTGCGAGTGAGTGTGTGCGAGAGTGTGCGAGTGTGTGTGTGCGAGTGTGTGAGCATGTGTGAGTGTGTGCAAGTGTGTGCGTGCAAGTGTATGTGTGCGAGTGTGTGTGATTGTGTATGAGTGAGTGTGTGCGTGTGTGCAAGTGTGTTTGAGTGTGTTTGTGCGAGTGTCTATGAGTGTGTGTGCGAGTGTGTGCAAGTGTATTTCTGCGAGTGTGTATGTGTGTGTGTGTGCGAGTGTGTGCAAGTGTGTGTGATTGTGTGTGAGTGTGTGTATGAGTGAGTGTGTGCGAGTGTGTGCGAGTGTGTGTGCGAGTGTATGCGCGAGTGTGTGCGTGCGAGTGTGTGCGTGCGAGTCTGTGTGTGCACACGAGTGTGTGAGTGTGTGTGCGAATGTGTGTGCGTGTGAGTGTGTGCGAGTGTGTATGAGTGTATGTGCGAGTGTGTGCCAGTGTGTGCGAGTGTGTGTGTGCGAGTGTGTGCAAGTGTGTGCGAGTGAGTGTGTGCGAGTTTGTGTGCGAGTGTGTGTGAGTGAGTGTGTGCGAATGTGTATGAGTGTGTGTGCGAGTGTGTGCAAGTGGGTGCGAGTGTGTGGGTGTGAGTGTGTGCAAGTGTGTGCGAGTATGTGTGAATGTGTGTTTGAGTGTGTGCGAGTGTGTGCCAGTGAGTGTGTGCGAGTGTTTGCGAGTGTGTGTGTGAGTGTGTGCATGCGAGTGTGTGCGTGCGGGTGTGTGCGAGTGTGTGTGAGTGTGTGTGTGAATGTGTGTGTGTGCGAGTGTGCGTGCGAGTGAGTGTGTGAGTGTGTGTGCAATTGTGTATGAGTGTGTGCAAGTGTGTGTGCGTTTGTGCGAGTGTGTGCGTGTGTGTGTGCGAGTGCGTGTGAGTGATTGCGAGTGCGTGCAAATGTGTGCACGAGTGTGCGAGTGTGGGCGTGCGAGTGTGTGCTAGTGTGCGCGAGTGTGTGAGTGTGTGCGAGTGTGCGTGAGTAAGTGTGTGTGAGAGTATGTGCGAGTGTTGCCGAGTGTGTGTGTGAGTGTGTAGGACTGTGTGCGCGAGTGTGTGTGTACGAGTGTGTTCGAGTGTGTGCAATTTTGTGCGAGTGCATATGAGTAAGTGTGTGCGAATGTGTGCGAGTGTGTGCGAGTGTGTGTGCGACTGTGTGCGTGCGACTGTGTGCGAGTGTGTGCGAGTGTGTGAGTGTGTGCGAGTGCATATGAGTAAGTGTGTGCGAATGTGTGCGAGTGTGTGCGAGTGTGTGTGCGAGTGTGTGCGTGCGACTGTGTGCGTGCGACTGTGTGCGAGTGTGTGCGAGTGTTTGCGTGTGTGTGCGAGTGTGTGCAAGTGTGTGTGAGTGTGTGCGAGTGTGTGTGAGTGTGTGTGAGTGTGTGCAAGTGTGTGTGTGCGAGTGTGTGTGTGCGATTGTGTATGAATGTGTGCGAGTATGTGTGTGAGTGTGTGCGAGTGTGTGCGAGTGTGTGCGTGCGAGTGCGAGTGTGTGCAAATGTGTGTGAGAGTGTGCGAGTGTGGGCGTGCGAGTGTGTGCGAGTGTGCGCGAGTGTGTGCGTGTGAGTGAGTGTGTGTGTGAGTGTGAGTGTGTGCTAGTGTGCATGAGTGTGTGAGTGTGTGCGAGTGTGCGCGAGTGTGCGTGTGAGTGAGTGAGTGTGTGCGAGTGTGTGTGCGAATGTGTGTGAGTGTGTACGAGTGTGTGTAGGAGTGTGTGCGAGTGTGTGCGATTGTCTGTGTGAGTGTGTAGGACTGTATGTGCAAGTGTGTGCGAGTGTGTTCGAGTGTGTGAGTGTGTGCGAGTGTGTGTGAGTGTGTGTGAGTGTGTGCAAGTGTGTGTGTGCGAGTGTGTGTGTGCGAGTGTGTGTGTGACTGTGTGCAAGTGTGTTTGAGTGTGTGTGCGAGTGTGTATGAGTGTGTGTGTGCAAATGTGTGCGTGTGTGTGTGAGTGTGTGTGAGTGTGTGCATGAGTGAGTGTGTGCGAGTGTGTGTGAGTGTGTGTGTGTGAGTGTGTGCAAGTGTGTGTGCGAGTGTGTGTGCGAGTGTGTGCGTGCGAGTGTGTGTGAGTGTGTGTGTGTGAGTGTGTGCGAGTGTGTGTGTGCGATTGTGTATTAGTGAATGTGTGCGAGTGTGCGTGAGTGTGTGCGTGTGAGTGTGTGTGTGTGCGAGTGTGTGCGAGTGAGTGTGTGCGAGTGTGTGTGTGCGATTGTGCATAAGTGTGTGCGAGTGTGAGTGTGTAGGACTGTGTGTGCGAGTGTGTGTGAGTGTGTGCAAGTGTGTGCGTGCGAGTGTGTGTGTGCGAGTGTGTATGAGTGAGTGTGTGTGTGAGTGTGTGCAAGTGTGTTTGAGTGTGTTTGTGCGAGTGTGTATGAGTGTGTGTGTGCGAGTGTGTGCAAGTGTGTTTGTGCGAGTGTGTATGAGTGTGTGTGTGCGAGTGTGTGCAAGTGTGTGTGATTGTGTGTGAGTGTGTGTATGAGTGAGTGTGTGCGAGTGTGTGCGTGTGAGTCTGTGTGTGCACGCGAGTGTGTGCGAGTGTGTGAGTGTGTGTGCGAATGTGTGTGTGTGAGTGTGTGCGAGTGTGTATGAGTGTATGTGCGAGTGTGTGCCAGTGTGTGCGAGTGTGTGTGTGCGAGTGTGTGCAAGTGTGTGCGAGTGAGTGTGTGTGAGTGTGTGCGAGAGTGTGCGAGTGTGTGTGTGTGAGTGTGTGTGTGCGAGTGTGTGTGTGCGAGTGTGTGTGTGCGAGTGTGTGTGCAAATGTGTATGAGTGTGTTTGAGTGTGTGTGAGTTTGTGCAAGTGTGTGCGTGTGTGCGTGCGAGTGCGTGCGAGTGAGTGCGAGTGTGTGCGAGTGTGTGTGAGTGTGTGTATGCGAGTGTGTGTGCGATTGTGTATGAGTGTGTTTGAGTGTGTGTGAGTTTGTGCGAGTGTGTATGTGTGTGTGTGTGCGAGTGTGTGCTAGTGTGCACGAGTGTTTGAGTGTGTGCGAGTGTGCCTGAGTAAGTGTGTGTGTGATTGTGTGAGAGTGTTTCCGAGTGTGTGTGTGAGTGAGTAGGACTGTGTGTGCGAGTGTTTGCGAGTGTGTGTGCGAGCGAGTGTGTGCGAGTGTGTTCGAGGGTGTGCAATTGTGTGCAAGTGTGTGTGTGCGAGTGCGAGTCCATATGAGTGAGTTTGTGAATGTGTGCGAGTGTGTGCCAGTGTGTGTGTGTGAGTGTGTGTACGAGTGTGTGCGAGTGTGTGCGTGCGAGTGTGTGAGAGTGTGTATGAGTGTATGTGCGAGTGTGTGTGCGAGTGTGTGCGAGTGTGTGTTCGAGTGTGTGTGCTCGCATGTGTGCAAGTGTGTGCGAGTGTGTGTGCGAGTGCGTACGAGTGTGTGTGCACGAGTGTGTGCGTGTGAGTGTGTGCGAGTGTGTGTGTGCGCGCGAGTGTGTGCGAGTGTGTGTGCGAATGTGTGTGAGTGTGTGCGAGTGTGTATGAGTGTATGTGCGAGTATGTGCCAGTGTGTGCGAGTGTGTGTGTGTGAGTGTGTGCAAATGTGTGCGAGTGAGTGTGTGCGAGAGTGTGCACGAGTGTGCTCGAGTGAGTGGGTGCATGTAAGTGTGTGCGTGCGAGTGTGTGCGAATGTGTGCGAGTGTGTGCATGCGAGTGTGTGCGTGCAAGTGTTTGCGTGCGAGTGTGTGTGAGTGTGTGCAAGTGTGTGAGTGTGTGCGAGTGTGTGTGTGAGTGTGTCCGAGTGTGTGCAAATGTGCCCGAGTGTGCGCGAGTGTGCACGAGTGAATGGGTGCGAGTGTGTGTGAGTGTGTATGAGTGAGTGTGTGCGAGTTTGTGTGCGAGTGAGTGTGTGCGAATGTGTGCAAGTGTGTTTGTGAGTGTGTGTGCGAGTGTGTGTGTGTGAGTGTGTGCGAGTGTGTGCGAGTGTGTGTGAGTGTGTGCGAGTGTGTGTGCGAGTGTGTGCGAGTATGTGCAAATGTGCCCGAGTGTGCACGAGTGTGCACGAGTGAGTGTGTGCGAGTGTGTGCAAGTGTGTGTGAGTGTGTGCCAGTGTGTGTGTGCGAGTGTGTGCGAGTGTGTGTATGAGTGTGTGTGTTCGATTGTGTATAAGTGTGTGCGAGTGTGTGTGTGAGTGTGTGTGCAAGTGTGTGTGTGCGAGTGTGTTCGATTGTGTGCGAATGTGTGTGTGAGTGTGAGTGAGTGTGTACGAGTGTGTGCGAGTGTGTACGAGTGTGTGTGCGAGTGTGTGCGAGTGTGTGCGATTGTGTGTGTGAGTGTGTAGGACTGTATGTGCGAGTGTGTGCGAGTGTGTATGAGTGTGTGTGTGTGAGTGTGTGCAAGTGTGTGCGAGTGAGTGTGTGTGAGTGTGTGTGCGAGTGTGTGCGAGTGTGAGCGATTGTGTGTGAGAGTGTGTAGGTCTGTATGTGCGAGTGTGTATGAGTGTGTGTGTGAGTGTGTGCAAGTGTGTGTGAGTGTGTGTGAGTGTGTGTGCGAGTGTGTGCATGCGAGTGTGTGCGTGCAAGTGTGTGCGTGCGAGTGTGTGCGACTGTGTGCGAGTGTGTGCGAGTGTGTGAGTGCGAGTGTGTGCGAATGTGTGCGAGTGTGTGCGTGCGAGTGTGCACGAGTGTGCACGAGTGTGTGCGTGTAAGTGTGTGCGTGCGAGTGTGTGCGAGTGTGCTCGAGTGAATGGGTGCGAGTGTGTGCGAGTGTGTGTGAGTGTGTGTGAGTGAGTGTGTGTGAGAGTGTATTAGTGAGTGTGTGTGAGTGTGTGCATGTGTGCGAGTTTGTGTGCGAGTGTGTGCGAGTGTGTGAGTGTGTGCGAGTGTGTGCGTGCGAGTGTGTACGTGTGAGTGTGTGCGAGTGTGTGAGTGTGTGTGCGAATGTGTGTGCGAGTGAGTGTGTATGAGTGTGTGTAGGAGTGTGTGCGAGTGTGTGCAATTGTGTGTGTGAGTGTGTAGGACTGTATGTGCAAGTGTGTGCGAGTGTGTTCGAGTGTGTGAGTGTGTGCGAGTGTGTGTGAGTGTGTGTGAGTGTGTTCAAGTGTGTGTGTGCGAGTGTGTGTGTGTGTGAGTGTGTGCAAGTGTGTTCGAGTGTGTGTGCGAGTGTGTATGAGTGTGTGTGTGCAAGTGTGTGCGCGTGTGTGTGAGTGTGTGTGAGTGTGTGCATGAGTGAGTGTGTGCGAGTGTGTGTGAGTGTGTGTGTGTGTGAGTGTGTGCGAGTGTGTGTGTGCGAGTGTGTGTGCGAGTGTGTGTGTGCGAGTGTGTGTGTGCGAGTGTGTGTGTGCGATTGTGTATTAGTGAATGTGTGTGAGTGTGCGTGAGTGTGTGCGTGTAAGTGAGTGAGTGTGTGTGTGCGAGTGTGTGCCAATGAGTGTGAGTGAGTGTGTGCGAGTGTGTGCGAGTGTGTGTGTGCGATTGTGCATAAGTGTGTGCGAGTGTGAGTGTGTAGGACTGTGTGTGCGAGTGTGTGTGCGAGTGTGTGTGAGTGTGTGCGAGTGTGTGTAGGAGTGTGTGCGATTGTGTGTGTGAGTGTGTAGGACTGTATGTGCGAGTGTGTGCGACTGTGTTCGAGTGTGTGTGTGCGAGTGTGTGAGCATGTGTGAGTGTGTGCAAGTGTGTGCGTGCGAGTGTGTGTGTGCGAGTGTGTGTGATTGTGTATGAGTGAGTGTGTGCGTGTGTGCAAGTGTGTTTGAGTGTGTTTGTGCGAGTGTCTATGAGTGTGTGTGCGAGTGTGTGCAAGTGTATTTGTGCGAGTGTGTATGAGTGTGTGTGTGCGAGTGTGTGCAAGTGTGTGTGAGTGTGTGTATGAGTGAGTGTGTGCGAGTGTCTGCGAGTGTGTGTGCGAGTGTATGCGCGAGTGTGTGCATGCGAGTGTGTGCGTGCGAGTCTGTGTGTGCACACGAGTGTGTGAGTGTGTGTGCGAATGTGTGTGCGTGTGAGTGTGTGTGAGTGTGTATGAGTGTATGTGTGAGTGTGTGCCAGTGTGTGCGAGTGTGTGTGTGCGAGTGTGTGCAAGTGTGTGCGAGTGAGTGTGTGCGAGTGTGTGCGAGAGTGTGCGAGTGTGTGTGTGCGAGTGTGTGTGTGCGAGTGTTTGTGCAATTGTGTATGAGTGTGTGCGAGTGTGTGTGAGTTTGTGCAAGTGTGTGCGTGTGTGCGTGCGAGTGCGTGCGAGTGAGTGCGAGTGTGTGCGAGTGTGTGTGAGTGTGTGTATGCGAGTGTGTGTGCGATTGTGTATGAGTGTGTGCGAGTGTGTGTGAGTTTGTGCGAGTGTGTGTGTGTGTGCGAGTGTGTGCTAGTGTGCACGAGTGTTTGAGTGTGTGCGAGTGTGCCTGAGTAAGTGTGTGTGTGATTGTGTGCGAGTGTTTCCGAGTGTGTGTGTGAGTGAGTAGGACTGTGTGTGCGAGTGTGTTCGAGGGTGTGCAATTGTGTGCAAGTGTGTGTGCGAGTGCGAGTCCATATGAGTGAGTTTGTGAATGTGTGCGAGTGTGTGCCAGTGTGTGTGTGCGAGTGTGTGTATGAGTGTGTGCGAGTGTGTGCGTGCGAGTGTGTACGTGTGAGTGTGTGCGAGTGTGTGAGTGTGTGTGCGAGTGCGTGTGTATGAGTGTGTGTAGGAGTGTGTGCGAGTGTGTGCAATTGTGTGTGTGAGTGTGTAGGACTGTATGTGCGAGTGTGTTCGAGTGTGTGAGTGTGTGCGAGTGTGTGTGAGTGTGTGTGAGTGTGTGCAAGTGTGTGTGTGCGAGTGTGAGTGTGTGCAAGTGTGTTCGAGTGTGTGTGCGAGTGTGTATGAGTGTGTATGTGCAAGTGTGTGCGCGTGTGTGTGAGTGTGTGTGAGTGTGTGCATGAGTGAGTGTGTGTGAGTGTGTGTGAGTGTGTGTGTGTGTGTGAGTGTGTGCGAGTGTGTGTGTGCGAGTGTGTGTGCGAGTGTGTGTGCGAGTGTGTGTGTGCGAGTGTGTGTGCAATTGTGTATGAGTGTGTTCGAGTGTGTGTGAGTTTGTGCAAGTGTGTGCGTGTGTGCGTGCGAGTGCGTGCGAGTGAGTGCGAGTGTGTGCGAGTGTGTGCGAGTGTGTGTATGCGAGTGTGTGTGCGATTGTGTAAGAGTGTGTGCGAGTGTGTGTGAGTTTGTGCGAGTGTGTGTGTGTGCGAGTGTGTGCTAGTGTGCACGAGTGTTTGAGTGTGTGCAAGTGTGCCTGAGTAAGTGTGTGTGTGATTGTCTGCGAGTGTTTCCGAGTGTGTGTGTGAGTGAGTAGGACTGTGTGTGCGAGTGTTTGCGAGTGTGTGTGCGAGCGAGTGTGTGCGAGTGTGTTCGAGGGTGTGCAATTGTGTGCAAGTGTGTGTGTGCGAGTCCATATGAGTGAGTGTGTGAATGTGTGCGAGTGTGTGCCAGTGTGTGCGCGAGTGTGTGTACGAGTGTGTGCGAGTGTGTGCGAGTGTGTATGAGTGTATGTGCGAGTGTGTGTGCGAGTGTGTGCGAGTGTGTGTTCGAGTGTGTGTGTTCGCGTGTGTGCAAGTGTGTGCGAGTGTGTGTGCGAGTGCGTACGAGTGTGTGTGAGTGTGCATGAGTGTGTGCGTGTGAGTGTGTGCGAGTGTGTGTGTGCGCACGATTGTGTGTGAGTGTGTGTGCGAATGTGTGTGCGTGTGAGGGTGTGCGAGTGTGTATGAGTGTATGTGCGAGTATGTGCCAGTGTGTGCGAGTGTGTGTGTGTGAGTGTGTGCAAATGTGTGCGAGTGAGTGTGTGCGAGAGTGTGCACGAGTGTGCTCGAGTGAGTGGGTGCATGTAAGTGTGTGCGTGCGAGTGTGTGCGAATGTGTGCGAGTGTGTGCATGTGAGTGTGTGCGTGCAAGTGTTTGTGTGCGAGTGTGTGCGAGTGTGTGCAAGTGTGTGTGAGTGTGTGTCAGTGTGTGTGTGCGAGTGTGTGCGAGTGTGTGTATGAGTGTGTGTGTTCGATTGTGCAAGTGTGTTTGTGAGTGTGTGTGCGAGTGTGTGCGTGCGAGTGTGTGCGAGTGTGTGCGAGTGTGTGTGAGTGTGTGCGAGTGTGTGTGCGAGTGTGTGCGAGTGTGTGCAAATGTGCCCGAGTGTGCACGAGTGTGCACGAGTGAGTGTGTGCGAGTGTGTGCAAGTGTGTGTGAGTGTGTGCCAGTGTGTGTGTGTGAGTGTGTGCGAGTGTGTGTATGAGTGTGTGTGTTCGATTGTGTATAAGTGTGTGTGTGAGTGTGTGTGCAAGTGTGTGTGTGCGAGTGTGTTCGATTGTGTGCGAATGTGTGTGTGAGTGTGAGTGAGTGTGTACGAGTGTGTTCGAGTGTGTGTGCGAGTGTGTGCGATTGTGTGTGTGAGTGTGTAGGACTGTATGTGCAAGTGTGTGCGAGTGTGTATGAGTGTGTGTGTGAGTGTGTGCAAGTGTGTGCGAGTGAGTGTGTGTGAGTGTGTGTGTGAGTGTGTGTGCGAGTGTGTGTGCGAGTGTGTGCGAGTGTGTGCGATTGTGTGTGAGAGTGTGTAGGACTGTATGTGCGAGTGTATATGAGTGTGTGTGTGAGTGTGTGCAAGTGTGTGCGAGTGAGTGTGTGTGAGTGTGTGTGCAAGTGTGTGCATGCGAGTGTGTGCGTGTGAGTGTGTGCGTGCGAGTGTGTGCGACTGTGTGCAAGTGTGTGCGAGTGTGTGAGTGCGAGTGTGTGCGAATGTGTGCGAGTGTGTGCGTGCGAGTGTGCACGAGTGTGCACGAGTGTGTGCGTGTAAGTGTGTGTGTGTGAGTGTGTGCGAGTGTGCTCGAGTGAATGGGTGTGAGTGTGTGCGAGTGTGTGTGAGTGTGTGCGAGTGAGTGTGCGAGTGTGTGCGAGTGTGCAAGTGTGTGCGTGCGAGTGTGTACGTGCGAGTGTGTGAGAGTGTGTGAGTGTGTGCGTGCGAGTGTGTACGTGCGAGTGTGTGAGAGTGTGTGAGTGTGTGTGCGAATGTGAGTGCGAGTGAGTGTGTATGAGTGTGTGTAGGAGTGTGTGCGAGTGTGTGCGATTGTGTGTGTGAGTGTGTAGGACTGTATGTGCAAGTGTGTGCGAGTGTGTTCGAGTGTGAGAGTGTGTGCGAGTGTGTGTGAGTGTGTGCAAGTGTGTGTGTGCGAGTGTGTGTGTGTGTGAGTGTGTGCAAGTGTGTTCGAGTGTGTGTGCGAGTGTGTATGAGTGTGTGTGTGCAAGTGTGTGCGCGTGTGTGTGAGTGTGTGTGAGTGTGTGCATGAGTGAGTGTGTGCGAGTGTGTGTGAGTGTGTGTGTGTGTGCGTGCGAGTGAGTGCGAGTGTGTGCGAGTGTGTGTATGCGAGTGTTTGTGCGATTGTGTATGAGTGTGTGCGAGTGTGTGTGAGTTTGTGCGAGTGTGTGTGTGTGCGAGTGTGTGCTAGTGTGCACGAGTGTTTGAGTGTGTGCGAGTGTGCCTGAGAGTGTGTGTGTGTCATTGTGTGCGAGTGTTTCCGAGTGTGTGTGTGAGTGAGTAGGACTGTGTGTGTGAGTGTTTGCGAGTGTGTGTGCGAGCGAGTGTGTGCGAGTGTGTTCGAGGGTGTGCAATTGTGTGCAAGTGTGTGTGTGCGAGTGCGAGTCCATATGAGTGAGTGTGTGAATGTGTGCGAGTGTGTGCCAGTGTGTGTGTGCGAGTGTGTGTACGAGTGTGTGCGAGTGTGTGCGTGTGAGTGTGTGCGAGTGTGTATGAGTTTATGTGCGAGTGTGTGTGCGAGTGTGTGTTCGAGTGTTTGTGTTCGCGTGTGTGCAAGTGTGTGCGTGTGTGTGTGCGAGTGCGTACGAGTGTGTGTGAGTGTGCACGAGTGTGTGCCTGTGAGTGTGTGCGAGTGTGTGTGTGCACGCGAGTGTGTGTGAGTGTGTGTGCGAATGTGTGTGCGTGCGAGTGTGTGCGAGTGTGTGCGAGTGTGTGAGTGCGAGTGTGTGCGAATGTGTGCGAGTTTGTGCGTTCGAGTGTGCACGAGTGTGCACGAGTGTGTGCGTGTAAGTGTGTGCGTGCGAGTGTGTGCGAGTGTGCTCGAGTGAATGGGTGCGAGTGTGTGCGAGTGTGTGTGAGTGTGTGCGAGTGAGTGTGTGTGAGAGTGTATTAGTGAGTGTGTGAGAGTGTGTGCGTGTGTGCGAGTTTGTGTGCGAGTGTGTGCGAGTGTGCGAGTGTGTGCGTGCGAGTGTGTACGTGCGAGTGTGTGAGAGTGTGTGAGTGTGTGTGCAAATGTGAGTGCGAGTGAGTGTGTATGAGTGTGTGTAGGAGTGTGTGCGAGTGTGTGCGATTGTGTGTGTGAGTGTGTAGGACTGTATTTGCAAGTGTGTGTGAGTGTGTTCGAGTGTGTGAGTGTGTGCGAGTGTGTGTGAGTGTGTGTGAGTGTGTGCAAGTGTGTGTGTGTGCGAGTGTGTGTGTGTGTGAGTGTGTGCAAGTGTGTTCGAGTGTGTGTGCGAGTGTGTATGAGTGTGTGTGTGCAAGTGTGTGCGTGTGTGTGAGTTTGTGCATGAGTGAGTGTGTGCGAGTGTGTGTGAGTGTGTGTGTGTGTGAGTGCGTGCGAGTGAGTGCGAGTGTGTGCGAGTGTGTGCGAGTGTGTGTATGCGAGTGTGTGTGCGATTGTGTATGAGTGTGTGCGAGTTTGTGTGAGTTTGTGCGAGTGTGTGTGTGTGTGTGCGAGTGTGTGCTAGTGTGCACGAGTATTTGAGTGTGTGCGAGTGTGCCTGAGTAAGTGTGTGTATGATTGTGTGCGAGTGTTTCCGAGTGTGTGTGTGAGTGAGTAGGACTGTGTGTGTGAGTGTTTGCGAGTGTGTGTGCGAGCGTGTGTGTGCGAGTGTGTTCGAGGGTGTGCAATTGTGTGTAAGTGTGTGTGTGCGAGTGCGAGTCCATATGAGTGAGTGTGTGAATGTGTGCGAGTGTGTGCCAGTGTGTGTGTGCGAGTGTGTGTACGAGTGTGTGCGAGTGTGTGCATGCGAGTGTGTGCGAGTGTGTATGAGTGTATGTGCGAGTGTGTGTGCGAGTGTGTGTTTGAGTGTGTGTGTTCGCGTGTGTGCAAGTGGGTGCAAGTGTGTTTGCGAGTGCGTACGAGTGTGTGTGAGTGTGCACGAGTGTGTGCGTGTGAGTGTGTGCGAGTGTGTGTGTGCGCGTGATTGTGTGCGAGTGTGTGAGTGTGTGTGCGAATGTGTGTGCGTGTGAGTGTGTGCGAGTGTGTATGAGTGTATGTGCGAGTATGTGCAATTGTGTGCGAGTGTGTGTGTGCGAGTGCGAGTCCGTATGAGTGAGTGTGTGAATGTGTGCGAGTGTGTGCCAGTGTGTGTGTGCGAGTGTGTGTACGAGTGTGTGCGAGTGTGTGCGTGCGAGTGTGTATGAGTGTATGTGCGAGTGTGTATGCGAGTGTGTGCGAGTGTGTGTGCGAGTGTGTGTGTTCGAGTGTGTGCAAGTGTGTGCGAGTGTGTGTGCGAGTGCGTACGAATGTGTTCGTGTGTGCACGAGTGTGTGCGTGTGAGTGTGTGCGAGTGTGTGCGTCCGAGTGTGTGCGAGTGTGCTCGAGTGAGTGGGTGTGAGTGTGTGCGAGTGTGCATGAGTGAGTGTATGTGAGTGTATGTGAGTGTGTGCGTGTGTGCGAGTTTGTGTGCGAGTGTGCTCGAGTGAATGGGTGCGAGTGTGTGTGAGTGTGTGCGAGTGAGTGCAAGTGTGCGCGAGTGTGTGGGTGTGAGTGTGTGCAAGTGTGTGCGAGTGTGTGTGAATGTGTGTTCGAGTGTGTGCGATTGTGTGTGAGTGTGTGTGCGAGTGTGTGCAAGTGTGTGCGAGTGTGTGGGTGTGAGTGCGTGAATGTGTGTTCGAGTGTGTGCGAGTGTGTGCGTGCGAGTATGTGCGAGTGTGCTCGAGTGAATGGGTGCGAGTGTGTGCGAGTGTGTGTGAGTGTGTGCGAGTGAGTGTGTGCGAGTGTGTATGAGTGAGTGTGTTTGAGTGTGTGCGAGTTTGTGTGCGAGTGTGTGCGAGTGAGTGTGTGCGAATGTGAATGAGTGTGTGTGCGAGTGTGTGCAAGTGGGTGCGTGTGTGTGGGTGCGAGTGTGTGCAAGTGTGTGCGAGTGTGTGTGAAAGTGTGTTTGAGTGTGTGTGAGTGTGTGCCAGTGAGTGTGTGTGAGTGTTTGCGAGTGTGTGTGCGAGTGTGTGTGTGAGTGTGTGCGTGCGAGTGTGTGCGTGCGGGTGTGTGCGAGTGTGTGTGAGTGTGTGTGTGTGTGCGAGTGTGCGTGCGAGTGTGTGTGTGAGTGTGTGTGCAATTGTGTATGAGTGTGTGCGAGTGTGTGTGCGTTTGTGCGAGTGTGTGCGTGTGTGTGTGTGAGTGCGTGTGAGTGAGTGCGAGTTTGTGCAAATGTGTGCGCGAGTGTGCGAGTGTGGGCGTGCGAGTGTGTGCTAGTGTGCGCGAGTGTGTGAGTGTGTGCGAGTGTGCGTGAGTAAGTGTGTGTGAGAGTGTGTGCGAGTGTTGCCGAGTGTGTGTGTGAGTGTGTAGGACTGTGTGCGCGAGTGTGTGTGCAAGTGTGTGTGTACGAGTGTGTTCGAGTGTGTGCAATTTTGTGCGAGTGTGTGTGTGCGAGTGCATATGAGTAAGTGTGTGCGAATGTGTGCGAGTGTGTGCGAGTGTGTGTGCGAGTGTGTGTGCGAGTGTGTGCGTGCGAGTGTGTGCGTGCGACTGTGTGCGAGTGTGTGCGAGTGTTTGCGTGTGTGTGCAAGTGTGTGTGAGTGTGTGTGAGTGTGTGTGAGTGTGTGTGAATGTGTGAGAGTCTGTGTGTGCGAGTGTGTGTGTGCGATTGTGTATGAATGTGTGCGAGTATGAGTGTGAGTGTGTGCGAGTGTGTGCGTGTGAGTGCGTGCGAGTGAGTGCGAGTGTGTGCAAATGTGTGCGAGAGTGTGCGAGTGTGGGCGTGCGAGTGTGCGCGAGTGTGTGCGTGTGAGTGAGTGTGTGTGTGAGTGTGAGTGTGTGCTAGTGTGCATGAGTGTGTGAGTGTGTGCGAGTGTGCGCGAGTGTGCGTGAGAGTGAGTGAGTGTGTGTGCGAGTGTGTGTGCGAGTGTGTGTGAGTGTGTACGAGTGTGTGTAGGAGTGTGTGCGATTGTGTGTGTGAGTGTGTAGGACTGTATGTGCAAGTGTGTGCGAGTGTGTTCGAGTGCGTGAGTGTGTGCGAGTGTGTGTGAGTGTTTGCAAGTGTGTGTGTGCGAGTGTGTGTGTGTGAGTGTGTGTGTGAGTGTGTGCAAGTGTGTTCAAGTGTGTTTGCGAGTGTGTATTAGTGTGTGTGTGTGCAAGTGTGTGCGCGTGTGTGTGAGTGTGTGTGAGTGTGTGCATGAGTGAGTGTGTGCGAGTGTATGTGAGTGTGTGTGTGTGAGTGTGTGCGAGTGAGTGTGTGCGAGTGTGTGTGTGCGAGTGTGTGCGTGCGAGTGTGTGCGAGTGTGTGTGTGTGAGAGTGTGTGTGTGCGATTGTGTATTAGTGAATGTGTGCGAGTGTGCGAGAGTGTGTGCGTGTGAGTGAGTGAGTGTGTGTGTGTGCGAGTGTGTGCGAGTGAGTGTGAGTGAGTGTGTGCGAGTGTGTGCGAGTGTGTGTGTGCGATTGTGCATAAGTGTGTACGAGTGTGAGTGTGTAGGACTGTGTGTGCGAGTGTGTGTGCGAGTGTGTGTGAGTGTGCGCGAGTGTGTGTAGGAGTGTGTGCAATTGTGTGTGAGTGTGTAGGACTGTATGTGTGAGCATGTGTGAGTGTGTGCAAGTGTGTGCGTGCGAGTGTGTGTGCGAGTGTGAGTGATTGTGTATGAGTGAGTGTGTGCGAGTGTGTGCGAGTGTGTGTGTGAGTGTGTGCAAGTGTGTTTGTGCGAGTGTGTATGAGTGTGTGTGTGCGAGTGTATGCAAGTGTGTTTGTGCGAGTGTGTATGAGTGTGTGTGTGCAAGTGTGTGTGATTGTGTGTGAGTGTGTGTATGAGTGAGTGTGTGCGAGTGTGTGCGTGCGAGTCTGTGTGTGCACGCGAGTGTGTGCGAGTGTGTGTGCGAATGTGTGTGAGTGTGTGCGAGTGTGTATGAGTGTATGTGCGAGTGTGTGCCAGTGTGTGCAAGTGTGTGTGTGCGATTGTGTGCAAGTGTGTGCGAGTGAGTGTGTGCGAGTGTGTGCGAGAGTGTGCGAGTGTGTGTGTGCGAGTGTGAGTGTGCGAGTGTGTGTGTGCGAGTGTGTGTGCAATTGTGCAAGTGTGTGCGAGTGTGTGTGAGTTTGTGCAAGTGTGTGCATGTGTGCGTGCGAGTCCGTGCGAGTGAGTGCGAGTGTTTGCGAGTGTGTGTATGCGAGTGTGTGTGCGATTGTGTATGAGTGTGTGCGAGTGTGTGTGAGTTTGTGCGAGTGTGTGTGTGTGCGAGTGTGTGCTAGTGTGCACGAGTGTATGAGTGTGTGCGAGTGTGCCTGAGTAAGTGTGTGTGATTGTGTGCGAGTGTTTCCGAGTGTGTGTGTGAGTGAGTAGGACTGTGTGTGCGAGTATTTGCGAGTGTGTGTGCGAGCGTGTGTGTGCGAGTGTGTTCGAGGGTGTGCAATTGTGCGCAAGTGTGTGTGTGCGAGTGCGAGTCCATATGAGTGAGTGTGTGAATGTGTGCGAGTGTGTGCCAGTGTGTTTGTGCGAGTGTGTGTACGAGTGTGTGCGAGTGTGTGCGTGCGAGTGTGTGCGAGTGTGTATGAGTGTATGTGCGAGTGTGTGTGCGAGTGTGTGCGAGTGTGTGTTCGAGTGTGTGTGTTCGCGTCTGTGCGAGTGTGTGTGCGAGTGCGTACGAGTGTGTGCAAGTGTGTGCGAGTGTGTGTGCGAGTGCGTACGAATGTGTTCGTGTGTGCACGAGTGTGTGCGTGTGAGTGTGTGCGAGTGTGTGCGTCCGAGTGTGTGCGAGTGTGCTCGAGTGAGTGGGTGTGAGTGTGTGCGAGTGTGCATGAGTGAGTGTATGTGAGTGTGTGCGTGTGTGCGAGTGAGTGTGCGAGTGTGCTCGAGTGAATGGGTGCGAGTGTGTGTGAGTGAGTGCAAGTGTGTGCGAGTGTGTGGGTGTGAGTGTGTGCAAGTGTGTGCGAGTGTGTGTGAATGTGTTTTCGAGTGTGTGCAATTGTGTGTGAGTGTGTGTGTGAGTGTGTGCAAGTGTGTGCGAGTGTCTGGGTGTGAGTGTGTGCGAGTGTGTGTGAATGTGTGTTCGAGTGTGTGCGAGTGTGTGCGTGCGAGTATGTGCAAGTGTGCTCGAGTGAATGGGTGCGAGTGTGTGCGAGTGTGTGTGAGTGTGTGCGAGTGAGTGTGTGCGAGTGTGTATGAGTGAGTGTGTGTGAGTGTGTGCGAGTTTGTGTGCGAGTGTGTGCGAGTGAGTGTGTGCGAATGTGTATGAGTGTGTGTGCGAGTGTGTGCAAGTGGGTGCGTGTGTGTGGGTGCGAGTGTGTGCAAGTGTGTGCGAGTGTGTGTGAAAGTGTGTTTGAGTGTGTGTGAGTGTGTGCCAGTGAGTGTGTGTGAGTGTTTGCGAGTGTGTGTGCGAGTGTGTGTGTGAGTGTGTGCGTGCGAGTGTGTGCGTGCGGGTGTGTGCGAGTGTGTGTGAGTGTGTGTGTGTGCGAGTGTGCGTGCGAGTGTGTGTGTGAGTGTGTGTGCAATTGTGTATGAGTGTGTGCGAGTGTGTGTGCGTATGTGCGAGTGTGTGCGTGTGTGTGTGCGAGTGCGTGTGAGTGAGTGCGAGTTTGTGCAAATGTGTGCGTGAGTGTGCGAGTGTGGGCGTGCGATTGTGTGCTAGTGTGCGCGAGTGTGTGAGTGTGTGCGAGTGTGCGTGAGTAAGTGTGTGTGAGAGTGTGTGCGAGTGTTGCCGAGTGTGTGTGTGAGTGTGTAGGACTGTGTGCGCGAGTGTGTGTGCAAGTGTGTGTGTACGAGTGTGTTCGAGTGTGTGCAATTTTGTGCGAGTGTGTGTGTGCGAGTGCATATGAGTAAGTGTGTGCGAATGTGTGCGAGTGTGTGCGAGTGTGTGTGCGAGTGTGTGTGCGAGTGTGTGCGTGCGACTGTGTGCGTGCGACTGTGTGCGAGTGTGTGCGAGTGTTTGCGTGTGTGTGCGAGTGTGTGCAAGTGTGTGTGAGTGTGTGTGTGAGTGTGTGTGAATGTGTGAGAGTCTGTGTGTGCGAGTGTGTGTGTGCGATTGTGTATGAATGTGTGCGAGTATGAGTGTGAGTGTGTGCGAGTGTGTGCGTGCGAGTGCGTGCGAGTGAGTGCGAGTGTGTGCAAATGTGTGCGAGAGTGTGCGAGTGTGGGCGTGCGAGTGTGTGCGAGTGTGCGCGAGTGTGTGCGTGTGAGTGAGTGTGTGTGTGAGTGTGAGTGTGTGCTAGTGTGCATGAGTGTGTGAGTGTGTGCGAGTGTGCGCGAGTGTGCGTGTGAGTGAGTGAGTGTGTGTGCGAGTGTGTGTGCGAGTGTGTGTGAGTGTGTACGAGTGTGTGTAGGAGTGTGTGCGAGTGTGTGCGATTGTGTGTGTGAGTGTGTAGGACTGTATGTGCAAGTGTGTGCGAGTGTGTTCGAGTGTGTGAGTGTGTGCGAGTGTGTGTGAGTGTGTGCAAGTGTGTGTGTGCGAGTGTGTGTGTGTGAGTGTGTGTGTGAGTGTGTGCAAGTGTGTTCAAGTGTGTTTGCGAGTGTGTATTAGTGTGTGTGTGTGCAAGTGTGTGCGCGTGTGTGTGAGTGTGTGTGAGTGTGTGCATGAGTGAGTGTGTGCGAGTGTGTGTGAGTGTGTGTGAGTGTGTGCGAGTGAGTGTGTGCGAGTGTGTGTGTGCGAGTGTGTGCGTGCGAGTGTGTGCGAGTGTGTGTGTGTGAGAGTGTGTGTGTGCGATTGTGTATTAGTGAATGTGTGCGAGTGTGCGAGAGTGTGTGCGTGTGAGTGAGTGAGTGTGTGTGTGTGCGAGTGTGTGCGAGTGAGTGTGAGTGAGTGTGTGCGAGTGTGTGCGAGTGTGTGTGTGCGATTGTGCATAAGTGTGTGCGAGTGTGAGTGTGTAGGACTGTGTGTGCGTGTGTGTGTGCGAGTGTGTGCGAGTGTGTGTGAGTGTGTGCGAGTGTGTGTAGGAGTGTGTGCAATTGTGTGTGTGAGTGTGTAGGACTGTATGTGTGAGCATGTGTGAGTGTGTGCAAGTGTGTGCGTGCGAGTGTGTGTGCGAGTGTGTGTGATTGTGTATGAGTGAGTGTGTGCGAGTGTGTGCGAGTGTGTGTGTAAGTGTGTGCAAGTGTGTTTGTGCGAGTGTGTATGAGTGTGTGTGTGCGAGTGTATGCAAGTGTGTTTGTGCGAGTGTGTATGAGTGTGTGTGTGCAAGTGTGTGTGATTGTGTGTGAGTGTGTGTATGAGTGAGTGTGTGTGAGTGTGTGCGTGCGAGTCTGTGTGTGCACGTGAGTGTGTGCGAGTGTGTGAGTGTGTGTGCGAATGTGTGTGCGTGTGAGTGTGTGCAAGTGTGTATGAGTGTATGTGCGAGTGTGTGCCAGTGTGTGCAAGTGTGTGTGTGCGAGTGTGTGCAAGTGTGTGCGAGTGAGTGTGTGCAAGTGTGTGTGTGCGAGTGTGAGTGTGCGAGTGTGTGTGTGCGAGTGTGTGTGCAATTGTGTATGAGTGTGTGCGAGTGTGTGTGAGTTTGTGCAAGTGTGTGCATGTGTGCGTGCGAGTGCGTGCGAGTGAGTGCGAGTGTTTGCGAGTGTGTGTATGCGAGTGTGTGTGCGATTGTGTATGAGTGTGTGCGAGTGTGTGTGAGTTTGTGCGAGTGTGTGCTAGTGTGCACGAGTGTATGAGTGTGTGCGAGTGTGCCTGAGTAAGTGTGTGTGATTGTGTGCGAGTGTTTCCGAGTGTGTGTGTGAGTGAGTAGGACTGTGTGTGTGAGTATTTGCGAGTGTGTGTGCGAGCGTGTGTGTGCGAGTGTGTTCGAGGGTGTGCAATTGTGCGCAAGTGTGTGTGTGCGAGTGCGAGTCCATATGAGTGAGTGTGTGAATGTGTGCGAGTGTGTGCCAGTGTGTTTGTGCGAGTATGTGTACGAGTGTGTGCAATTGTGTGTGTGAGTGTGTAGGACTGTATGTGTGAGCATGTGTGAGTGTGTGCAAGTGTGTGCGTGCGAGTGTGTGTGCGAGTGTGTGTGATTGTGTATGAGTGAGTGTGTGCGAGTGTGTGCGAGTGTGTGCGTGAGTGTGTGCAAGTGTGTTTGAGTGTGTTTGTGCGAGTGTGTATGAGTGTGTGTGTGCGAGTGTATGCAAGTGTGTTTGTGCGAGTGTGTATGAGTGTGTGTGTGCAAGTGTGTGTGATTGTGTGTGAGTGTGTGTATGAGTGAGTGTGTGCGAGTGTGTGCGTGCGAGTCTGTGTGTGCACGCGAGTGTGTGCGAGTGTGTGAGTGTGTGTGCGAATGTGTGTGCGTGTGAGTGTGTGCGAGTGTGTATGAGTGTATGTGCGAGTGTGTGCCAGTGTGTGCAAGTGTGTGTGTGCGAGTGTGTGCAAGTGTGTGCGAGTGAGTGTGTGCGAGTGTGTGCGAGAGTGTGCGAGTGTGTGTGTGCGAGTGTGAGTGTGCGAGTGTTTGTGTGCGAGTGTGTGTGCAATTGTGTATGAGTGTGTGCGAGTGTGTGTGAGTTTGTGCAAGTGTGTGCATGTGTGCGTGCGAGTGCGTGCGAGTGAGTGCGAGTGTTTGCGAGTGTGTGTATGCGAGTGTGTGTGCGATTGTGTATGAGTGTGTGCGAGTGTGTGTGAGTTTGTGCGTGTGTGTGTGTGTGTGTGCGAGTGTGTGCTAGTGTGCACGAGTGTATGAGTGTGTGCGAGTGTGCCTGAGTAAGTGTGTGTGATTGTGTGCGAGTGTTTCCGAGTGTGTGTGTGAGTGAGTAGGACTGTGTGTGCGAGTATTTGCGAGTGTGTGTGCGAGCGTGTGTGTGCGAGTGTGTTCGAGGGTGTGCAATTGTGCGCAAGTGTGTGTGTGCGAGTGCGAGTCCATATGAGTGAGTGTGTGAATGTGTGCGAGTGTGTGCCAGTGTGTTTTTGCGAGTGTGTGTACGAGTGTGTGAGAGTGTGTGCGTGCGAGTGTGTGTTCGAGTGTGTGTGTTCGCGTGTGTGCGAGTGTGTGTGCGAGTGCGTACGAGTGTGCGTGAGTGTGCACGAGTGTGTGCGTGTGAGTGTGTGCGAGTGTTTGCGCGCGAGTGTGTGAGTGTGTGTGCGAATGTGTGTGCGTGTGAGTGTGTGCGAGTGTGTATGAGTGTATGTGCGAGTATGTGCCAGTGTGTGCGAGTGTGTGTGTGTGAGTGTGTGCAAGTGTGTGCGAGTGAGTGTGTGCGAGAGTGTGCGAGTGTGTGTGTGCGAGTGTGTGTGTGCGAGTGTGTGTGTGCGAGTGTGTGTGCAATTGTGTATGAGTGTGTGCGAGTGTGTGTGAGTTTGTGCAAGTGTGTGCGTGTGTGCGTGCGAGTGCGTGCGAGTGAGTGCGAGTGTGTGCGAGTGTGTGTATGCGAGTGTGTATGTGATTGTGTATGAGTGTGTGCGAGTGTGAGTGAGTTTGTGCGAGTGTGTGTGTGTGTGTGCGAGTGTGTGCTAGTGTGCACGAGTGTTTGAGAGTGTGCGAGTGTGCCTGAGTAAGTGTGTGTGTGATTGTGTGCGATTATTTCCGAGTGTGTGTGTGAGTGAGTAGGACTGTGTGTGCGACTGTGTGCGACTGTGTGTGCGAGCGTGTGTGTACGAGTGTGTTCGAGTGTGTGCAATTGTGTGCGAGTGTGTGTGTGAGTGCGAGTCCGTATGAGCGAGTGTGTGAATGTGTGCGAGTGTGTGCCAGTGTGTGTGTGCGAGTGTGTGTGCGAGTGTGTGCGTGCAAGTGTGTATGAGTGTATGTGCGTCTGTGTGTGCGAGTGTGTGCGAGTGTGTGTGCGAGTGTGTGTGTTCGAGTGTGTGCAAGTGTGTGCGAATGTGTGTGCGAGTGCGTACGAGTGTGTTCGTGTGTGCACGAGTGTGTGCGAGTGTGTGTGTGAGTGGGTATGAGTGAGTGTGTGCGAGTGTGTGCGAGTGTGTGTTTGAGAGTGTGTGTGCGAGTGTGTGCGAGTGTGTGCGAGTGTGTATGAGTGTATGTGCGAGTGTGTGCGCGAGTGTGTGTTTTAGAGTGTGTGCAATTGTGTGCGTTTGAGTGTGTGCATGAGTGTGTGCGTGCGAGTGTGCACGAGTGTGCTCGAGTGAGTGGGTGCATGTAAGTGTGTGCGTGCGAGTGTGTGCGAATGTGTGTGAGTGTGTGCATGCGAGTGTGTGCGTGCAAGTGTTTGCGTGCGAGTGTGTTCGAGTGTGTGCAAGTGTGTGAGTGTGTGTGTGAGTGTGTCCGAGTGTGTGCAAATGTGCCCGAGTGTGCGCGAGTGTGCACGAGTGAATGGGTGCAAGTGTTTGTGAGTGTGTATGAGTGAGTTTGTGCGAGTTTGTGTGCGAATGAGTGTGTGCGAATGTGTGCAAGTGTGTTTGTGAGTGTGTGTGCGAGTGTGTGCGTGCGAGTGTGTGCGAGTGTGTGCGAGTGTGTGTGAGTGTGTGCGAGTGTGTGTGCGAGTGTGTGCGAGTGTGTGCAAATGTGCCCGAGTGTGCACGAGTGTGCACGAGTGAGTGTGTGCGAGTGTGTGCGAGTGTGTGTGAGTGTGTGCCAGTGTGTGTGTGCGAGTGTGTGCGAGTGTGTGTATGAGTGTGTGTGTTCGATTGTGCAAGTGTGTTTGTGAGTGTGTGTGCGAGTGTGTGCATGTGAGTGTGTGCGAGTGTGTGTGAGTGTGTGCGAGTGTGTGTGCGAGTGTGTGCGAGTGTGTGCAAATGTGCCCGAGTGTGCCCGAGTGTGCACGAGTGAGTGTGTGCGAGTGTGTGCAAGTGTGTGTGAGTGTGTGCCAGTGTGTGTGTGCGAGTGTGTGCGAGTGGGTGTATGAGTGTGTGTGTGTTCGATTGTGTATAAGTGTGTGCGAGTGTGTGTGTGAGTGTGTGTGCAAGTGTGTGTGTGCGAGTGTGTTCGATTGTGTGCGAATGTGTGTGTGAGTGTGAGTGAGTGTGTACGAGTGTGTGCGAGTGTGTGCGATTGTGTGTGCGAGTGTGTGCGATTGTGTGTGTGAGTGTGTGGGACTGTATGTGCGAGTGTGTGCGAGTGTGTATGAGTGTGTGTGTGAGTGTGTGCAAGTGTGTGTGAGTGAGCGTGTGTGAGTGTGTGTGCGAGTGTGTGTGCGAGTGTGTGCGAGTGTGTGTGATTGTGTGTGAGAGTGTGTAGGACTGTATGTACGAGTGTGTATGAGTGTGTGTGTGAGTGTGTGCAAGTGTGTGCGAGTGAGTGTGTGTGAGTGTGTGTGCGAGTGTGTGCATGCGAGTGTGTGCGTGCGAGTGTGTGCGACTGTGTGCGAGTGTGTGAGTGCGAGTGTGTGCGAATGTGTGCGAGTGTGTGCGTGCGAGTGTACACGAGTGTGCACGAGTGTGTGCGTGTAAGTGTGTGCGTGCGAGTGTGTGCGAGTGTGCTCGAGTGAATGGGTGCAAGTGTGTGCGAGTGTGTGTGAGTGTGTGCGAGTGAGTGTGTGTGAGAGTGTATTAGTGAGTGTGTGTGAGTGTGTGCGTGTGTGCGAGTTTGTGTGCGAGTGTGTGCGAGTGTGTGAGTGTGTGCGAGTGTGTGCGTGCGAGTGTGTACGTGCGAGTGTGTGCGAGTGTGTGAGTGTGTGTGCGAATGTGTGTGCGAGTGAGTGTTTAGGAGTGTGTGTAGGAGTGTGTGCGAGTGTGTGCGATTGTGTGTGTGAGTGTGTAGGACTGTATGTGCAAGTGTGTGCGAGTGTGTTCGAGTGTGTGAGTGTGTGCGAGTGTGTGTGTGCGAGTGTGTGTGCATTTGTGTACGAGTGTGTGCGAGTGTGTGTGAGTTTGTGCAAGTGTGTGCGTGTGTTCATGCGAGTGCGTGCGAGTGAGTGCGGGTGTGTGTAAGCGAGTGTGTGTGCGATTGTGTATGAGTGTGTGTGAGTTTGTGCAAGTGTGTGCGTGTGTGTGTGAGTGCGTGTGAATACGCGCAAATGTGTGCGAGTGTGGGCGTGCGAGTGTGTGCTAGTGTGCGCGAGTGTTTGAGTGTGCGTGAGTAAGTGTGTGTGTAAGTGCGTGCGAGTGTTTCCGAGTGTGTGTGTGAGTGTGAAGCAGTGTGTGTGCGAGTGTGTGAGTACGAGTGTGTTCGAGTGTGTGCAATTGTGTGCGAGTGTGTGTGAGTGGGTATGAGTGAGTGTGTGCGAGTGTGTGCGAATGTGTGTTTGAGAGTGTGTGTGCGAGTGTGTGCGAGTGTGTGCGAGTGTGTATGATTGTATGTGCGAGTGTGTGCGCGAGTGTGTGTTTTAGAGAGTGTGCAATTGTGTGCGTTTGAGTGTGTGCATGAGTGTGTGCGTGCGAGTGTGCACGAGTGTGCTCGAGTGAGTGGGTGCATGTAAGTGTGTGCGTGCGAGTGTGTGCGAATGTGTGCGAGTGTGTGCATGCGAGTGTGTGCGTGCAAGTTTTTGCGTGCGAGTGTGTGCGAGTGTGTGCAATTGTGTGAGTGTGTGCGAGTGTGTGTGTGAGTGTGTCCGAGTGTGTGCAAATGTGCCCGAGTGTGCGCGAGTGTGCATGAGTGAATGGGTGCGAGTGTTTGTGAGTGTGTATGAGTGAGTGTGTGCGAGTTTGTGTGCGAGTGAGTGTGTGCGAATGTGTGCAAGTGTGTTTGTGAGTGTGTGTGCGAGTGTGTGCGTGTGAGTGTGTGCGAGTGTGTGCGAGTGTGTGTGAGTGTGTGCGAGTGTGTGTGCGAGTGTGTGCGAGTGTGTGCAAATGTGCCCGAGTGTGCACGAGTGAGTGTGTGCGAGTGTGTGCAAGTGTGTGTGAGTGTGTGCCAGTGTGTGTGTGCGAGTGTGTGTGAGTGTGTGTATGAGTGTGTGTGTTCGATTGTGCAAGTGTGTTTGTGAGTGTGTGTGCGAGTGTGTGCGTGCGAGTGTGTGCGAGTGTGTGCGAGTGTGTGTGAGTGTGTGCGAGTGTGTGTGTGAGTGTGTGCGAGTGTGTGCAAATGTGCCCGAGTGTGCACGAGTGAGTGTGTGCGAGTGTGTACAAGTGTGTGTGAGTGTGTGCCAGTGTGTGTGTGCGAGTGTGTGTGAGTGTGAGTATGAGTGTGTGTGTGTTCGATTGTGTATAAGTGTGTGCGAGTGTGTGTGTGAATGTGTGTGCAAGTGTGTGTGTGCGAGTGTGTTCGATTGTGTGCGAATGTGTGTGTGAGTGTGAGTGAGTGTGTACGAGTGTGTGCGAGTGTGTGCGAGTGTGTGTGCGAGTGTGTGCGAGTGTGTGCGATTGTGTGTGTGAGTGTGTGGGACTGTATGTGCGAGTGTGTGCGAGTGTGTATGAGTGTGTGTGTGAGTGTGTGCAAGTGTGTGCGAGTGAGTGTGTGTGCGAGTGTGTGTGCGAGTGTGTGCGAGTGTGTGTGATTGTGTGTGAGAGTGTGTAGGACTGTATGTGCGAGTGTGTATGAGTGTGTGTGTGAGTGTGTGCAAGTGTGTGCGAGTGAGTGTGTGTGAGTGTGTGTGCGAGTGTGTGCATGCGAGTGTGTGCGAGCGAGTGTGTGCGACTGTGTGCGAGTGTGTGCGAGTGTGTGAGTGCGAGTGTGTGCGAATGTGTGCGAGTGTGTGCGTGCGAGTGTGCACGAGTGTGCACGAGTGTGTGCGTGTAAGTGTTTGCGTGCGAGTGTGTGCGAGTGTGCTCGAGTGAATGGGTGCGAGTGTGTGCGAGTGTGTGTGAGTGTGTGCGAGTGAGTGTGTGTGAGAGTGTATTAGTGAGTGTGTGTGAGTGTGTGCGTGTGTGCGAGTTTGTGTGCGAGTGTGTGCGAGTGTGTGAGTGTGTGCGAGTGTGTGCTTGCGAGTGTGTACGTGCGAGTGTGTGCGAGTGTGTGAGTGTGTGTGCGAATGTGTATGCGATTGAGTGTTTAGGAGTGTGTGTAGGAGTGTGTGCGAGTGTGTGCGATTGTGTGTGTGAGTGTGTAGGACTGTATGTGCAAGTGTGTGCGAGTGTGTTCGAGTGTGTGAGTGTGTGCGAGTGTGTGTGAGTGTGTGTGAGTGTGTGCAAGTGTGTGTGTGCGAGTGTGTGTGTGTGAGTGTGTGCAAGTGTGTTCGAGTGTGTGTGCGAGTGTGTATGAGTGTGTGTGTGCAAGAGTGTGCGCGTGTGTGTGAGTGTGTGTGAGTGTGTGCATGAGTGAGTGTGTGCGAGTGTGTGTGAGTGTGTGTGTGTGAGTGTGTGCGAGAGTGTGTGCGTGCGAGTGTGCACGAGTGTGCTCGAGTGAGTGGGTGCATGTAAGTGTGTGTGTGCGAGTGTGTGCGAATGTGTGCGAGTGTGTGCATGCGAGTGTGTGCGTGCAAGTGTTTGCGTGCGAGTGTGTGCAAGTGTGTGAGTGTGTGCGAGTGTGTGTGTGAGTGTGTCCGAGTGTGTGCAAATGTGCCCGAGTGTGCGCGAGTGTGCATGAGTGAATGGGTGCGAGTGTTTGTGAGTGTGTATGAGTGAGTGTGTGCGAGTTTGTGTGCGAGTGAGTGTGTGCGAATGTGTGCAAGTGTGTTTGTGAGTGTGTGTGCGAGTGTGTGCGTGCGAGTGTGTGCGAGTGTGTGCGTGCGAGTGTGTGCGAGTGTGTGCGAGTGTGTGTGAGTGTGTGCGAGTGTGTGTGCGAGTGTGTGCGAGTGTGTGCAAATGTGCCCGAGTGTGCACGAGTGAGTGTGTGCGAGTGTGTGCAAGTGTGTGTGAGTGTGTGCCAGTGTGTGTGTGCGAGTGTGTGCGAGTGTGTGTATGAGTGTGTGTGTTCGATTGTGCAAGTGTGTTTGTGAGTGTGTGTGCGAGTGTGTGTGTGAGTGTGTGCGAGTGTGTGCAAATGTGGCCGAGTGTGCCCGAGTGTGCACGAGTGAGTGTGTGCGAGTGTGTACAAGTGTGTGTGAGTGTGTGCCAGTGTGTGTGTGCGAGTGTGTGTGAGTGTGTGTATGAGTGTGTGTGTGTTCGATTGTGTATAAGTGTGTGCGAGTGTGTGTGTGAGTGTGTGTGCAAGTGTGTGTGTGCGAGTGTGTTCGATTGTGTGCGAATGTGTGTGTGAGTGTGAGTGTGTACGAGTGTGTGCGAGTGTGTGTGAGTGTGTGTGCGAGTGTGTGCGAGTGTGTGCGATTGTGTGTGTGAGTGTGTGGGACTGTATGTGCGAGTGTGTGCGAGTGTGTATGAGTGTGTGTGAGAGTGTGTGCAAGTGTGTGCGAGTGAGTGTGTGTGCGAGTGTGTGTGCAAGTGTGTGCGAGTGTGTGTGATTGTGTGTGAGAGTGTGTAGGACTGTATGTGCGAGTGTGTATGAGTGTGTGTGTGAGTGTGTGCAAGTGTGTGCGAGTGAGTGTGTGTGAGTGTGTGTGCGAGTGTGTGCATGCGAGTGTGTGCGTGCGAGTGTGTGCGACTGTGTGCGAGTGTGTGCGAGTGTGTGAGTGCGAGTGTGTGCGAATGTGTGCGAGTGTGTGCGTGCGAGTGTGCACGAGTGTGTGCGTGTAAGTGTGTGCGTGTAAGTGTGTGCCTGCGAGTGTGTGCGAGTGTGCTCGAGTGAATGGGTGCGAGTGTGTGCGAGTGTGTGTGAGTGTGTGCGAGTGAGTGTGTGTGAGAGTGTATTAGTGAGTGTGTGTGAGTGTGTGCGTGTGTGCGAGTTTGTGTGCGAGTGTGTGAGTGTGTGCGAGTGTGTGCTTGCGAGTGTGTACGTGCGAGTGTGTGCGAGTGTGTGAGTGTGTGTGCGAATGTGTATGCGATTGAGTGTTTAGGAGTGTGTGTAGGAGTGTGTGCGAGTGTGTGCGATTGTGTGTGTGAGTGTGTAGGACTGTATGTGCAAGTGTGTGCGAGTGAGTTCGAGTGTGTGAGTGTGTGCGAGTGTGTGTGAGTGTGTGTGAGTGTGTGCAAGTGTGTGTGTGCGAGTGTGTGTGTGTGAGTGTGTGCAAGTGTGTTCGAGTGTGTGTGCGAGTGTGTATGAGTGTGTGTGTGCAAGTGTGTGCGCGTGTGTGTGAGTGTGTGTGAGTGTGTGCATGAGTGAGTGTGTGCGAGTGTGTGTGAGTGTGTGTGTGTGTGAGTGTGTGCGAGTGTGTGTGTGCAAGTGTGTGTGCGAGTGTGTGTGTGCGAGTGTGTGTGTGCGAGTGTGTGTGCGATTGTGTATTAGTGAATGTGTGCGAGTGTGCGTGAGTGTGTGCATGTGAGTGAGTGAGTGTGTGTGTGCGAGTGTGTGCCAGTGAGTGTGAGTGAGAGTGTGCGAGTGTGTGCGAGTGTGTGTGCGAGTGTGAGTGTGTAGGACTGTGTGTGCGAGTGTGTGTGAGTGTGTGCGAGTGTGTGTAGGAGTGTGTGCGATTGTGTGTGTGAGTGTGTAGGACTGTATGTGCGAGTGTGTGCGACTGTGTTCGAGTGTGTGTGTGCGAGTGTGTGAGCATGTGTGAGTGTGTGCAAGTGTGTGCGTGCGAGTGTGTGTGTGCGAGTGTGTGTGATTGTGTATGAGTGAGTGTGTGCGTGTGTGCAAGTGTGTTTGAGTGTGTTTGTGCGAGTGTGTATGAGTGTGTGTGTGCGAGTGTGTGCAAGTGTGTGTGATTGTGTGTGAGTGTGTGTATGAGTGAGTGTGTGCGAGTGTGTGCGAGTGTGTGTGCGAGTGTATGCGCGAGTGTGTGCGTGCGAGTGTGTGCGTGCGAGTCTGTGTGAGCGCACGAGTGTGTGAGTGTGTGTGCGAATGTGTGTGCGTGTGAGTGTGTGCGAGTGTGTATGAGTGTATGTGCGAGTGTGTGCCAGTGTGTGTGAGTGTGTGTGTGCGAGTGTGTGCAAGTGTGTGTGAGTGAGTGTGTGCGAGTGTGTGCGAGAGTGTGCGAGTGTGTGTGTGCGAGTGTGTGTGTGCGAGTGTGTGTGCAATTGTGTATGAGTGTGTGCGAGTGTGTGTGAGTTTGTGCAAGTGTGTGCGTGCGATTGCGTGCGAGTGAGTGCGAGTGTGTGTGAGTGTGTGTATGTGAGTGTGTGTGCGATTGTGTATGAGTGTGTGCGAGTGTGTGTGAGTTTGTGCGAGTGTGTGTGTGTGCGAGTGTGTGCTAGTGTGCACGAGTGTTTGAGTGTGTGCGAGTGTGCCTGAGTAAGTGTGTGTGTGATTGTGTGCGAGTGTTTCCGAGTGTGTGTGTGAGTGAGTAGGACTGTGTGTGCGAGTGTTTGCGAGTCTGTGTGCGAGCGTGTGTGTGCGAGTGTGTTCGAGGGTGTGCAATTGTGTGCAAGTGTGTGTGTGCGAGTGCGAGTCCATATGAGTGAGTGTGTGAATGTGTGCGAGTGTGTGCCAGTGTGTGTGTGCGAGTGTGTGTACGAGTGTGTGCGAGTGTGTGAGTGCGAGTGTGTGCGAGTGTGTATGAGTGTATGTGCGAGTGTGTGTGCGAGTGTGTGTTCGAATGTGTGTGTTCGCGTGTGTGCAAGTGTGTGCGAGTGCGTACGAGAGTGTGTGAGTGTGCACTAGTGTGTGCATGTGAGTGTGTGCGAGTGTGTGTGTGCGCATGAGTGTGTGCGAGTGTGTGAGTGTGTGTGCGAATGTGTGTGCGTGTGAGTGTGTGCGAGTGTGTATGAGTGTATGTGCGAGTATGTGCCAGTGTGTGCGAGTGTGTGTGTGTGTGAGTGTGTGCGAGTGAGTGTGTGCGAGAGTGTGCGAGTGTGTGTGTGCGAGTATGTGTGTGCGAGTGTGTGTGCGAGTGTGTGTGTGCGAGTGTGTGTGCAATTGTGTATGAGTGTGTGTGAGTGTGTGTGAGTTTGTGCAAGTGTGTGCGTGTGTGCGTGCCAGTGCGTGCGAGTGAGTGCGAGTGTGTGCGAGTGTGTGTATGCGAGTGTGTGTGCGATTGTGTATGAGTGTGTGCGAGTGTGAGTGAGTTTGTGCGAGTGTGTGCGAGTGTGTGCGAGTGTGTGCTAGTGTGCACGAGTGTTTGAGTGTGTGCGAGTGTGCCTGAGTAAGTGTGTGTGTGATTGTGTGCGAGTGTTTCCGAGTGTGTGTGTGAGTGAGTAGGACTGTGTGTGCGAGTGTGTGCGAGTGTGTGTGCGAGCGTGTGTGTGCGAGTGTGTTCGAGTGTGTGCAATTGTGTGCAAGTGTGTGTGTGCGAGTGCGAGTCCGTATGAGTGAGTGTGTGAATGTGTGCGAGTGTGTGCCAGTGTGTGTGTGCGAGTGTGTGTATGAGTGTGTGCGAGTGTGTGCGTGCGAGTGTGTATGAGTGTATGTGCGAGTGTGTGCGAGTTTGTGTGCGAGTGTGTGTGTTCGAGTGTGTGCAAGTGTGTGTGAGTGTGTGTGCGAGTGCGTACGAGTGTGTTCGTGTGTGCACGAGTGTGTGCGTGTGAGTGTGTGCGAGTGTGTGCGTCCGAGTGTGTGCGAGTGTGCTCGAGTGAGTGGGTGTGAGTGTGTGCGAGTGTGCATGAGTGAGTGTATGTGAGTGTGTGCGTGTGTGTGAGTTTGTGTGCGAGTGTGCTCGAGTGAATGGGTGCGAGTGTGTGTGAGTGTGTGCGAGTGAGTGCAAGTGTGTGCGAGTATGTGGGTGCGAGTGTGTGCAAGTGTGTGCGAGTGTGTGTGAATGTGTGTTCGAGTGTGTGCGAGTGTGTGTGAGTGTGTGTGCGAGTGTGTGCAAGTGTGTGCGAGTGTGTGGGTGCGAGTGTGTGTGAATGTGTGTTCGAGTTTGTGCGAGTGTGTGCGTGCGAGCATGTGTGAGTGTGCTCGAGTGAATGGGTGCGAATGTGTGCGAGTGTGTGTGAGTGTGTGCGAGTGAGTGTGTGCGAGTGTGTATGAGTGAGTGTGTGTGAGTGTGTGCGAGTTTGTGTGCGAGTGTGTGCGAGTGAGTGTGTGCGAATGTGTATAAGTGTGTGTGCGAGTGTGTGCAAGTGGGTGCGAGTGTGTGGGTGCGAGTGTGTGCAAGTGTGTGCGAGTATGTGTGAATGTGTGTTTGAGTGTGTGCGAGTGTGTGCCAGTGAGTGTGTGCGAGTGTTTGCGAGTGTGTGTGTGAGTGTGTGCGTGCTAGTGTGTGCGTGCGGGTGTGTGCGAGTGTGTGTGAGTGTGTGTGTGAATGTGTGTGTGTGCGAGTGTGCGTGCGAGTGAGTGTGTGAGTGTGTGTATGACTGTGTGTGTTCGATTGTGTATAAGTGTGTGCGAGTGTGTGTGTGAGTGTGTGTGCAAGTGTGTGTGTGCGAGTGTGTTCGATTGTGTGCGAATGTGTGTGTGAGTGTGAGTGAGTGTGTACGAGTGTGTGCGAGTGTGTATGAGTGTATGTGCGAGTATGTGCCAGTGTGTGCGAGTGTGCAATTGTGTATGAGTGTGTTCGAGTGTGCAATTGTGTATGAGTGTGTTCGAGTGTGTGTGAGTTTGTGCAAGTGTGTGCGTGTGTGCGTGCGAGTGCGTGCGAGTGAGTGCGAGTGTGTGCGAGTGTGTGTATGCGAGTGTGTGTGCGATTGTGTATGAGTGTGTGCGAGTGTGTGTGTGCGAGTGTGTTCGATTGTGTGCGAATGTGTGTGTGAGTGTGAGTGAGTGTGTACGAGTGTGTGCGAGTGTGTATGAGTGTATGTGCGAGTATGTGCCAGTGTGTGCGAGTGTGCAATTGTGTATGAGTGTGTTCGAGTGTGTGTGAGTTTGTGCAAGTGTGTGCGTGTGTGCGTGCGAGTGCGTGCGAGTGAGTGCGAGTGTGTGCGAGTGTGTGCGAGTGTGTGTATGCGAGTGTGTGTGCGATTGTGTATGAGTGTGTGCGAGTGTGTGTGAGTTTGTGCGAGTGTGTGTGTGTGTGTGTGTGCGAGTGTGTGCTAGTGTGCACGAGTGTTTGAGTGTGTGCGAGTGTGCCTGAGTAAGTGTGTGTGTGATTGTGTGTGAGTGTTTCCGAGTGTGTGTGTGAGTGAGTAGGACTTTGTGTGCGAGTGTTTGCGAGTGTGTGTGCGAGCGAGTGTGTGCGAGTGTGTTCGAGGGTGTGCAATTGTGTGCAAGTGTGTGTGTGCGAGTGCGAGTCCATATGAGTGAGTGTGTGAATGTGTGCGAGTGTGTGCCAGTGTGTGTGTGTGCGAGTGTGTGTGAGTGTGTGTATGAGTGTGTGTGTTCGATTGTGTATAAGTGTGTGCGAGTGTGTGTGTGAGTGTGTGTGCAAGTGTGTGTGTGCGAGTGTGTTCGATTGTGTGCGAATGTGTGTGTGAGTGTGAGTGAGTGTGTACGAGTGTGTGCGAGTGTGTGCGAGTGTGTGTGCGTGTGAGTGTGTGCGAGTGTGTGTGTGCGCATGAGTGTGTGCGAGTGTGTGAGTGTGTGTGAGTGTGTGCGAATGTGTGTGCGTGTGAGTGTGTGCGAGTGTGTATGAGTGTATGTGCGAGTATGTGCCAGTGTGTGCGAGTGTGTGTGTGTGAGTGTGTGCAAGTGTGTGCGAGTGAGTGTGTGCGAGAGTGTGCGAGTGTGTGCGTGCGAGTGTGTGTTCGAGTGTGTGTGTTCGCGTGTGTGCGAGTGTGTGTGCGAGTGCGTACGAGTGTGTGTGAGTGTGCACGAGTGTGTGCGTGTGTGCGAGTGTTTGCGCGCGAGTGTGTGAGTGTGTGTGCGAATGTGTGTGCGTGTGAGTGTGTGTATGAGTGTATGTGCGAGTATGTGCCAGTGTGTGCGAGTGTGTGTGTGTGAGTGTGTGCAAGTGTGTGCGAGTGAGTGTGTGCAAGAGTGTGCGTGTGTGTGTGTGCGAGTGTGTGTGTGCGAGTGTGTGTGTGCGAGTGTGTGTGCAATTGTGTATGAGTGTGTGCGAGTGTGTGTGAGTTTGTGCAAGTGTGTGCGTGTGTGCGTGCGAGTGAGTGAGTGTGTGCGAGTGTGTGTATGCGAGTGTGTGTGCGATTGTGTATGAGTGTGTGCGAGTGTGTGTGAGTTTGTGCAAGTGTGTGCGTGTGTGCGTGCGAGTGCGTGCGAGTGAGTGCGAGTGTGTGCGAGTGTGTGTATGCGAGTGTGTGTGCGATTGTGTATGAGTGTGTGCGAGTGTGAGTGAGTTTGTGCGAGTGTGTGTGTGTGTGTGTGCGAGTGTGTGCTAGTGTGCACGAGTGTTTGAGAGTGTGCGAGTGTGCCTGAGTAAGTGTGTGTGTGATTGTGTGCGAGTGTTTCCGAGTGTGTGTGCGAGTGAGTAGGACTGTGTGTGCGACTGTGTGCGACTGTGTGTGCGAGCGTGTGTGTGCGAGTGTGTTCGAGTGTGTGCAATTGTGTGCGAGTGTGTGTGTGTGAGTGCGAGTCCCTATGAGCGAGTGTGTGAATGTGTGCGAGTGTGTGCCAGTGTGTGTGTGCGAGTGTGTGCGTGCGAGTGTGTATGAGTGTATGTGCGTCTGTGTGTGCGAGTGTGTGCGAGTGTGTGTGCGAGTGTGTGTGTTCGAGTGTGTGCAAGTGTGTGCGAATGTGTGTGCGAGTGCGTACGAGTGTGTTCGTGTGTGCACGAGTGTGTGCGTGTGAGTGTGTGCGAGTGTGTGAGTGTGTGTGAGTGTGTGCGAATGTGTGTGCGTGTGAGTGTGTGCGAGTGTGTATGAGTGTATGTGCGAGTATGTGCCAGTGTGTGCGAGTGTGTGTGTGTGTGAGTGTGTGCAAGTGTGTGCGAGTGAGTGTGTGCGAGAGTGTGCGAGTGTGTGCGTGCGAGTGTGTGTTCGCGTGTGTGCGAGTGTGTGTGCGAGTGCGTACGAGTGTGTGTGAGTGTGCACGAGTGTGTGCGTGTGTGCGAGTGTTTGCGCGCGAGTGTGTGAGTGTGTGTGCGAATGTGTGTGCGTGTGAGTGTGTGTATGAGTGTATGTGCGAGTATGTGCCAGTGTGTGCGAGTGTGTGTGTGTGAGTGTGTGCAAGTGTGTGCGAGTGAGTGTGTGCAAGAGTGTGCGAGTGTGTGTGTGCGAGTGTGTGTGTGCGAGTGTGTGTGTGCGAGTGTGTGTGCAATTGTGTATGAGTGTGTGCGAGTGTGTGTGAGTTTGTGCAAGTGTGTGCGTGTGTGCGTGCGAGTGCGTGCGAGTGAGTGCGAGTGTGTGCGAGTGTGTGTATGCGAGTGTGTGTGCGATTGTGTATGAGTGTGTGCGAGTGTGTGTGAGTTTGTGCAAGTGTGTGCGTGTGTGCGTGCGAGTGCGTGCGAGTGAGTGCGAGTGTGTGCGAGTGTGTGTATGCGAGTGTGTGTGCGATTGTGTATGAGTGTGTGCGAGTGTGAGTGAGTTTGTGCGAGTGTGTGTGTGTGTGTGCGAGTGTGTGCTAGTGTGCACGAGTGTTTGAGAGTGTGCGAGTGTGCCTGAGTAAGTGTGTGTGTGATTGTGTGCGAGTGTTTCCGAGTGTGTGTGCGAGTGAGTAGGACTGTGTGTGCGACTGTGTGCGACTGTGTGTGCGAGCGTGTGTGTGCGAGTGTGTTCGAGTGTGTGCAATTGTGTGCGAGTGTGTGTGTGTGAGTGCGAGTCCCTATGAGCGAGTGTGTGAATGTGTGCGAGTGTGTGCCAGTGTGTGTGTGCGAGTGTGTGCGTGCGAGTGTGTATGAGTGTATGTGCGTCTGTGTGTGCGAGTGTGTGCGAGTGTGTGTGCGAGTGTGTGTGTTCGAGTGTGTGCAAGTGTGTGCGAATGTGTGTGCGAGTGCGTACGAGTGTGTTCGTGTGTGCACGAGTGTGTGCGTGTGAGTGTGTGCGAGTGTGCGCGAGTGTGTGCGTGTGAGTGAGTGTGTGTGTGAGTGTGAGTGTGTGCTAGTGTGCATGAGTGTGTGAGTGTGTGCGAGTGTGCGTGAGTGTGCGTGTGAGTGAGTGAGTGTGTGCGAGTGTGTGTGCGAGTGTGTGTGAGTGTGTACGAGTGTGTGTAGGAGTGTGTGCGATTGTGTGTGTGAGTGTGTAGGACTGTATGTGCAAGTGTGTGCGAGTGTGTTCGAGTGTGTGAGTGTGTGCGAGTGTGTGTGAGTGTGTGCAAGTGTGTGTGTGCGAGTGTGTGCGAGTGTGTGTGTGAGTGTGTGCAAGTGTGTTCGAGTGTGTGTGCGAGTGTGTATGAGTGTGTGTGTGTGTGCAAGTGTGTGCGTGTGTGTGTGAGTGTGTGTGAGTGTGTGCATGAGTGAGTGTGTGCGAGTGTGTGTGAGTGTGTGTGTGTGAGTGTGTGTGAGTGTGTGTGCGAGTGTGTGTGCGAGTGTGTGCGTGCGAGTGTGTGCGAGTGTGTGTGTGTGAGTGTGTGCGAGTGTGTGTGTGCGATTGTGTATTAGTGAATGTGTGCGAGTGTGCGTGAGTGTGTGCGTGTGAGTGTGTGTGTGCGAGTGTGTGTGAGTGAGTGTGTGCGAGTGTGTGTGTGCGATTGTGCATAAGTGTGTGCGAGTGTGAGTGTGTAGGACTGTGTGTGCGAGTGTGTGCGTGCGAGTGTGTGTGTGCGAGTGTGTGTGATTGTGTATGAGTGAGTGTGTGCGAGTGTGTGTGTGAGTGTGTGCAAGTGTGTTTGAGTGTGTTTGTGCGAGTGTGTATGAGTGTGTGTGTGCGAGTGTGTGAAAGTGTGTTTGTGTGAGTGTGTATGAATGTGTGTAAGAGTGTGTGATTGTGTGTGAGTGTGTGTATGAGTGAGTGTGTGCGAGTGTGTGCGTGTGAGTCTGTGTGTGCACGCGAGTGTGTGCGAGTGTGTGAGTGTGTGTGCGCATGTGTGTGTGTGAGTGTGTGCGAGTGTGTATGAGTGTATGTGCGAGTGTGTGCCAGTGTGTGCGAGTGTGTGTGTGCGAGTGTGTGCAAGTGTGTGCGAGTGAGTGTGTGCGAGTGTGTGCGAGAGTGTGCGAGTGTGTATGTGCGAGTGTGTGTGTGCGAGTGTGTGTATGCGAGTGTGTGTGCAATTGTGTATGAGTGTGTTCGAGTGTGTGTCAGTTTGTGCAAGTGTGTGCGTGTGTGCGTGCGAGTGCGTGCGAGTGAGTGCGAGTGTGTGTGAGTGTGTGCGAGTGTGTGTATGCGAGTGTGTGTGCGATTGTGTATGAGTGTGTGCGAGTGTGTGTGAGTTTGTGCGAGTGTGTGTGTGTGTGTGTGCGAGTGTGTGCTATTGTGCACGAGTGTTTGATTGTGTGCGAGTGTGCCTGAGTAAGTGTGTGTGTGATTGTGTGCGAGTGTTTCCGAGTGTGTGTGTGAGTGAGTAGGACTTTGTGTGCGAGTGTTTGCGAGTGTGTGTGCGAGCGAGTGTGTGCGAGTGTGTTCGAGGGTGTGCAATTGTGTGCAAGTGTGTGTGTGCGAGTGCGAGTCCATATGAGTGAGTGTGTGAATGTGTGCGAGTGTGTGCCAGTGTGTGTGTGTGCGAGTGTGTGTGAGTGTGTGTATGACTGTGTGTGTTCGATTGTGTATAAGTGTGTGCGAGTGTGTGTGTGAGTGTGTGTGCAAGTGTGTGTGTGCGAGTGTGTTCGATTGTGTGCGAATGTGTGTGTGAGTGTGAGTGAGTGTGTACGAGTGTGTGCGAGTGTGTATGAGTGTATGTGCGAGTATGTGCCAGTGTGTGCGAGTGTGCAATTGTGTATGAGTGTGTTCGAGTGTGTGTGAGTTTGTGCAAGTGTGTGCGTGTGTGCGTGCGAGTGCGTGCGAGTGAGTGCGAGTGTGTGCGAGTGTGTGCGAGTGTGTGTATGCGAGTGTGTGTGCGATTGTGTATGAGTGTGTGCGAGTGTGTGTGAGTTTGTGCGAGTGTGTGTGTGCGAGTGTGTGCTAGTTTGCACGAGTGTTTGAGTGTGTGCGAGTGTGCCTGAGTAAGTGTGTGTGTGATTGTGTGCGAGTGTTTCCGAGTGTGTGTGTGAGTGAGTAGGACTTTGTGTGCGAGTGTTTGCGAGTGTGTGTGCGAGCGAGTGTGTGCGAGTGTGTTCGAGGGTGTGCAATTGTGTTCAAGTGTGTGTGTGCGAGTGCGAGTCCATATGAGTGAGTGTGTGAATGTGTGCGAGTGTGTGCCAGTGTGTGTGTGTGCGAGTGTGTGTGAGTGTGTGTATGACTGTGTGTGTTCGATTGTGTATAAGTGTGTGCGAGTGTGTGTGAGTGTGTGTGCAAGTGTGTGTGTGCGAGTGTGTTCGATTGTGTGCGAATGTGTGTGTGAGTGTGAGTGAGTGTGTACGAGTGTGTGCGAGTGTGTATGAGTGTATGTGCGAGTATGTGCCAGTGTGTGCGAGTGTGCAATTGTGTATGAGTGTGTTCGAGTGTGTGTGAGTTTGTGCAAGTGTGTGCGTGTGTGCGTGCGAGTGCGTGCGAGTGAGTGCGAGTGTGTGCGAGTGTGTGCGAGTGTGTGTATGCGAGTGTGTGTGCGATTGTGTATGAGTGTGTGCGAGTGTGTGTGAGTTTGTGCGAGTGTGTGTGTGTGTGTGTGCGAGTGTGTGCTAGTGTGCACGAGTGTTTGAGTGTGTGCGAGTGTGCCTGAGTAAGTGTGTGTGTGATTGTGTGCGAGTGTTTCCGAGTGTGTGTGTGAGTGAGTAGGACTTTGTGTGCGAGTGTTTGCGAGTGTGTGTGCGAGCGAGTGTGTGCGAGTGTGTTCGAGGGTGTGCAATTGTGTGCAAGTGTGTGTGTGCGAGTGCGAGTCCATATGAGTGAGTGTGTGAATGTGTGCGAGTGTGTGCCAATGTGTGTGTGTGCGCGAGTGTGTGTGAGTGTGTGTATGAGTGTGTGTGTTCGATTGTGTATAAGTGTGTGCGAGTGTGTGTGTGAGTGTGTGTGCAAGTGTGTGTGTGCGAGTGTGTTCGATTGTGTGCGAATGTGTGTGAGTGTGAGTGAGTGTGTACGAGTGTGTGCGAGTGTGTGCGAGTGTGTGTGCGTGTGAGTGTGTGCGAGTGTGTGTGTGCGCATGAGTGTGTGCGAGTGTGTGAGTGTGTGTGAGTGTGTGCGAATGTGTGTGCGTGTGAGTGTGTGCGAGTGTGTATGAGTGTATGTGCGAGTATGTGCCAGTGTGTGCGAGTGTGTGTGTGTGAGTGTGTGCAAGTGTGTGCGAGTGAGTGTGTGCGAGAGTGTGCGAGTGTGTGCGTGCGAGTGTGTGTTCGAGTGTGTGTGTTCGCGTGTGTGCGAGTGTGTGTGCGAGTGCGTACGAGTGTGTGTGAGTGTGCACGAGTGTGTGCGTGTGTGCGAGTGTTTGCGCGCGAGTGTGTGAGTGTGTGTGCGAATGTGTGTGCGTGTGAGTGTGTGTATGAGTGTATGTGCGAGTATGTGCCAGTGTGTGCGAGTGTGTGTGTGTGAGTGTGTGCAAGTGTGGGCGAGTGAGTGTGTGCAAGAGTGTGCGAGTGTGTGTGTGCGAGTGTGTGTGTGCGAGTGTGTGTGTGCGAGTGTGTGTGCAATTGTGTATGAGTGTGTGCGAGTGTGTGTGAGTTTGTGCAAGTGTGTGCGTGTGTGCGTGCGAGTGCGTGCGAGTGAGTGCGAGTGTGTGCGAGTGTGTGTATGCGAGTGTGTGTGCGATTGTGTATGAGTGTGTGCGAGTGTGTGTGAGTTTGTGCAAGTGTGTGCGTGTGTGCGTGCGAGTGCGTGCGAGTGAGTGCGAGTGTGTGCGAGTGTGTGTATGCGAGTGTGTGTGCGATTGTGTATGAGTGTGTGCGAGTGTGAGTGAGTTTGTGCGAGTGTGTGTGTGTGTGTGTGCGAGTGTGTGCTAGTGTGCACAAGTGTTTGAGAGTGTGCGAGTGTGCCTGAGTAAGTGTGTGTGTGATTGTGTGCGAGTGTTTCCGAGTGTGTGTGCGAGTGAGTAGGACTGTGTGTGCGACTGTGTGCGACTGTGTGTGCGAGCGTGTGTGTGCGAGTGTGTTCGAGTGTGTGCAATTGTGTGCGAGTGTGTGTGTGTGAGTGCGAGTCCCTATGAGCGAGTGTGTGAATGTGTGCGAGTGTGTGCCAGTGTGTGTGTGCGAGTTTGTGCGTGCGAGTGTGTATGAGTGTATGTGCGTCTGTGTGTGCGAGTGTGTGCGAGTGTGTGTGCGAGTGTGTGTGTTCGATTGTGTATAAGTGTGTGCGAGTGTGTGTGTGAGTGTGTGTGCAAGTGTGTGTGTGCGAGTGTGTTCGATTGTGTGCGAATGTGTGTGTGAGTGTGAGTGAGTGTGTACGAGTGTGTGCGAGTGTGTATGAGTGTATGTGCGAGTATGTGCCAGTGTGTGCGAGTGTGCAATTGTGTATGAGTGTGTTCGAGTGTGTGTGAGTTTGTGCAAGTGTGTGTGTGTGTGCGTGCGAGTGCGTGCGAGTGAGTGCGAGTGTGTGCGAGTGTGTGCGAGTGTGTGTATGCGAGTGTGTGTGCGATTGTGTATGAGTGTGTGCGAGTGTGTGTGAGTTTGTGCGAGTGTGTGTGTGCGAGTGTGTGCTAGTTTGCACGAGTGTTTGAGTGTGTGCGAGTGTGCCTGAGTAAGTGTGTGTGTGATTGTGTGCGAGTGTTTCCGAGTGTGTGTGTGAGTGAGTAGGACTTTGTGTGCGAGTGTTTGCGAGTGTGTGTGCGAGCGAGTGTGTGCGAGTGTGTTCGAGGGTGTGCAATTGTGTTCAAGTGTGTGTGTGCGAGTGCGAGTCCATATGAGTGAGTGTGTGAATGTGTGCGAGTGTGTGCCAGTGTGTGTGTGTGCGAGTGTGTGTGAGTGTGTGTATGACTGTGTGTGTTCGATTGTGTATAAGTGTGTGCGAGTGTGTGTGTGAGTGTGTGTGCAAGTGTGTGTGTGCGAGTGTGTTCGATTGTGTGTGAATGTGTGTGAGTGTGAGTGAGTGTGTACGAGTGTGTGCGAGTGTGTGCGAGTGTGTGTGCGTGTGAGTGTGTGCGAGTGTGTGTGTGCGCATGAGTGTGTGCGAGTGTGTGAGTGTGTGTGAGTGTGTGCGAATGTGTGTGCGTGTGAGTGTGTGCGAGTGTGTATGAGTGTATGTGCGAGTATGTGCCAGTGTGTGCGAGTGTGTGTGTGTGAGTGTGTGCAAGTGTGTGCGAGTGAGTGTGTGCGAGAGTGTGCGAGTGTGTGCGTGCGAGTGTGTGTTCGAGTGTGTGTGTTCGCGTGTGTGCGAGTGTGTGTGCGAGTGCGTACGAGTGTGTGTGAGTGTGCACGAGTGTGTGCGTGTGTGCGAGTGTTTGCGCGCGAGTGTGTGAGTGTGTGTGCGAATGTGTGTGCGTGTGAGTGTGTGTATGAGTGTATGTGCGAGTATGTGCCAGTGTGTGCGAGTGTGTGTGTGTGAGTGTGTGCAAGTGTGTGCGAGTGAGTGTGTGCAAGAGTGTGCGAGTGTGTGTGTGCGAGTGTGTGTGTGCGAGTGTGTGTGTGCGAGTGTGTGTGCAATTGTGTATGAGTGTGTGCGAGTGTGTGTGAGTTTGTGCAAGTGTGTGCGTGTGTGCGTGCGAGTGCGTGCGAGTGAGTGCGAGTGTGTGCGAGTGTGTGTATGCGAGTGTGTGTGCGATTGTGTATGAGTGTGTGCGAGTGTGTGTGAGTTTGTGCAAGTGTGTGCGTGCGAGTGCGTGCGAGTGAGTGCGAGTGTGTGCGAGTGTGTGTATGCGAGTGTGTGTGCGATTGTGTATGAGTGTGTGCGAGTGTGAGTGAGTTTGTGCGAGTGTGTGTGTGTGTGTGTGTGCGAGTGTGTGCTAGTGTGCACGAGTGTTTGAGAGTGTGCGAGTGTGCCTGAGTAAGTGTGTGTGTGATTGTGTGCGAGTGTTTCCGAGTGTGTGTGCGAGTGAGTAGGACTGTGTGTGCGACTGTGTGCGACTGTGTGTGCGAGCGTGTGTGTGCGAGTGTGTTCGAGTGTGTGCAATTGTGTGCGAGTGTGTGTGTGTGAGTGCGAGTCCCTATGAGCGAGTGTGTGAATGTGTGCGAGTGTGTGCCAGTGTGTGTGTGCGAGTTTGTGCGTGCGAGTGTGTATGAGTGTATGTGCGTCTGTGTGTGCGAGTGTGTGCGAGTGTGTGTGCGAGTGTGTGTGTTCGATTGTGTATAAGTGTGTGCGAGTGTGTGTGTGAGTGTGTGTGCAAGTGTGTGTGTGCGAGTGTGTTCGATTGTGTGCGAATGTGTGTGTGAGTGTGAGTGAGTGTGTACGAGTGTGTGCGAGTGTGTATGAGTGTATGTGCGAGTATGTGCCAGTGTGTGCGAGTGTGCAATTGTGTATGAGTGTGTTCGAGTGTGTGTGAGTTTGTGCAAGTGTGTGTGTGTGTGCGTGCGAGTGCGTGCGAGTGAGTGCGAGTGTGTGCGAGTGTGTGCGAGTGTGTGTATGCGAGTGTGTGTGCGATTGTGTATGAGTGTGTGCGAGTGTGTGTGAGTTTGTGCGAGTGTGTGTGTGCGAGTGTGTGCTAGTTTGCACGAGTGTTTGAGTGTGTGCGAGTGTGCCTGAGTAAGTGTGTGTGTGATTGTGTGCGAGTGTTTCCGAGTGTGTGTGTGAGTGAGTAGGACTTTGTGTGCGAGTGTTTGCGAGTGTGTGTGCGAGCGAGTGTGTGCGAGTGTGTTCGAGGGTGTGCAATTGTGTTCAAGTGTGTGTGTGCGAGTGCGAGTCCATATGAGTGAGTGTGTGAATGTGTGCGAGTGTGTGCCAGTGTGTGTGTGTGCGAGTGTGTGTGAGTGTGTGTATGACTGTGTGTGTTCGATTGTGTATAAGTGTGTGCGAGTGTGTGTGTGAGTGTGTGTGCAAGTGTGTGTGTGCGAGTGTGTTTGATTGTGTGCGAATGTGTGTGTGAGTGTGAGTGAGTGTGTACGAGTGTGTGCGAGTGTGTATGAGTGTATGTGCGAGTATGTGCCAGTGTGTGCGAGTGTGCAATTGTGTATGAGTGTGTTCGAGTGTGTGTGAGTTTGTGCAAGTGTGTGCGTGTGTGCGTGCGAGTGAGTGCGAGTGTGTGCGAGTGTGTGCGAGTGTGTGTATGCGAGTGTGTGTGCGATTGTGTATGAGTGTGTGCGAGTGTGTGTGAGTTTGTGCGAGTGTGTGTGTGTGTGTGTGCGAGTGTGTGCTAGTGTGCACGAGTGTTTGAGTGTGTGCGAGTGTGCCTGAGTAAGTGTGTGTGTGATTGTGTGCGAGTGTTTCCGAGTGTGTGTGTGAATGAGTAGGACTTTGTGTGCGAGTGTTTGCGAGTGTGTGTGCGAGCGAGTGTGTGCGAGTGTGTTCGAGGGTGTGCAATTGTGTGCAAGTGTGTGTGTGCGAGTGCGAGTCCATATGAGTGAGTGTGTGAATGTGTGCGAGTGTGTGCCAGTGTGTGTGTGTGCGAGTGTGTGTGAGTGTGTGTATGAGTGTGTGTGTTCGATTGTGTATAAGTGTGTGCGAGTGTGTGTGTGAGTGTGTGTGCAAGTGTGTGTGTGCGAGTGTGTTCGATTGTGTGCGAATGTGTGTGAGTGTGAGTGAGTGTGTACGAGTGTGTGCGAGTGTGTGCGAGTGTGTGTGTGTGTGAGTGTGTGCGAGTGTGTGTGTGCGCATGAGTGTGTGCGAGTGTGTGAGTGTGTGTGAGTGTGTGCGAATGTGTGTGCGTGTGAGTGTGTGCGAGTGTGTATGAGTGTATGTGCGAGTATGTGCCAGTGTGTGCGAGTGTGTGTGTGTGAGTGTGTGCAAGTGTGTGCGAGTGAGTGTGTGCGAGAGTGTGCGAGTGTGTGCGTGCGAGTGTGTGTTCGAGTGTGTGTGTTCGCGTGTGTGTGAGTGTGTGTGCGAGTGCGTACGAGTGTGTGTGAGTGTGCACGAGTGTGTGCGTGTGTGCGAGTGTTTGCACGCGAGTGTGTGAGTGTGTGTGCGAATGTGTGTGCGTGTGAGTGTGTGTATGAGTGTATGTGCGAGTATGTGCCAGTGTGTGCGAGTGTGTGTGTGTGAGTGTGTGCAAGTGTGTGCGAGTGAGTGTGTGCAAGAGTGTGCGAGTGTGTGTGTGCGAGTGTGTGTGTGCGAGTGTGTGTGTGCGAGTGTGTGTGCAATTGTGTATGAGTGTGTGCGAGTGTGTGTGAGTTTGTGCAAGTGTGTGCGTGTGTGCGTGCGAGTGCGTGCGAGTGAGTGCGAGTGTGTGCGAGTGTGTGTATGCGAGTGTGTGTGCGATTGTGGATGAGTGTGTGCGAGTGTGTGTGAGTTTGTGCAAGTGTGTGCGTGTGTGCGTGCGAGTGCGTGCGAGTGAGTGTGAGTGTGTGCGAGTGTGTGTATGCGAGTGTGTGTGCGATTGTGTATGAGTGTGTGCGAGTGTGAGTGAGTTTGTGCGAGTGTGTGTGTGTGTGTGCGAGTGTGTGCTAGTGTGCACGAGTGTTTGAGAGTGTGCGAGTGTGCCTGAGTAAGTGTGTGTGTGATTGTGTGCGAGTGTTTCCGAGTGTGTGTGCGAGTGAGTAGGACTGTGTGTGCGACTGTGTGCGACTGTGTGTGCGAGCGTGTGTGTGCGAGTGTGTTCGAGTGTGTGCAATTGTGTGCGAGTGTGTGTGTGTGAGTGCGAGTCCCTATGAGCGAGTGTGTGAATGTGTGCGAGTGTGTGCCAGTGTGTGTGTGCGAGTTTGTGCGTGCGAGTGTGTATGAGTGTATGTGCGTCTGTGTGTGCGAGTGTGTGCGAGTGTGTGTGCGAGTGTGTGTGTTCGAGTGTGTGCAAGTGTGTGCGAATGTGTGTGCGAGTGCGTACGAGTGTGTTCGTGTGTGCACGAGTGTGTGTGTGCGAGTGTGTGCGAGTGTGTGCGTGCGAGTGTGTGCGAGTGTGCTCGAGTGAGTGGGTGTGAGTGTGTGCGAGTGTGCATGAGTGAGTGTATGTGAGTGTGTGCGTGTGTGCGAGTTTGTGTGCGAGTGTGCTCGAGTGAATGGGTGCGAGTGTGTGTGAGTGTGTGCGAGTGAGTGCAAGTGTGTGCGAGTGTGTGGGTGTGAGTGTGTGCAAGTGTGTGCGAGTGTGTGTGAATGTGTGTTCGAGTGTGTGCGAGTGTGTGTGAGTGTTTGTGCGAGTGTGTGCAAGTGTGTGCGAGTGTATGCGTGCGAGTGTGTGTGTTCGAGTGTGTGCGCGCGAGTGTGTGAGTGCGAATGTGTGTGCGTTTGAGTGTGTGCGAGTGTGCATGAGTGTATGTGCGAGTGTGTGCCAGTGTGTGCGAGTGTGTGTGTGCGAGTGTGTGCAAGTGTGTGCGAGTGTGTGCGAGAGTGTGCGAGTGTGTGCGAGTGTGTGTGTGCGAGTGTGTGTGCATTTGTGTATGAGTGTGTACGAGTGTGTATGAGTTTGTGCAAGTGTGTGCGTGTGTTCATGCGAGTGCGTGCGAGTGAGTGCGGGTGTGTGTAAGCGAGTGTGTGTGTGATTGTGTATGAGTGTGTGTGAGTTTGTGCAAGTGTGTGCATGTGTGTGTGAGTGCGTGCGAATATGCGCAAATGTGTGCGAGTGTGGGTGTGCGAGTGTGTGCTAGTGTGCGCGAGTGTTTGAGTGTGTACGAGTGTGCGTGAGTAAGTGTGTGTGTAAGTGCGTGCGAGTGTTTCCGAGTGTGTGTGTGAGTGTGAAGGAGTATGTGTGCGAGTGTGTTAGTACGAGTGTGTTCGAGTGTGTGCAATTGTGTGCGAGTGTGTGTTTGAGTGGGTATGAGTGAGTGTGTGCGAGTGTGTGTTTGAGAGTGTGTGTGCGAGTGTGTGCGAGTGTGTGCGAGTGTTTATGAGTGTATGTGCGAGTGTGTGCGCGAGTGTGTGTTTTAGAGTGTGTGCAATTGTGTGCGTTTGAGTGTGTGCATGAGTGTGTGCGTGCGAGTGTGCACGAGTGTGCTCGAGTGAGTGGGTGCATGTAAGTGTGTGCGTGCGAGTGTGTGCGAATGTGTGCGAGTGTGTGCATGCGAGTGTGTGCGTGCAAGTGTTTGCGTGCGAGTGTGTTCGAGTGTGTGCAAGTGTGTGAGTGTGTGCGAGTGTGTGTGTGTGAGTGTGTCCGAGTGTGTGCAAATGTGCCCGAGTGTGCGCGAGTGTGCACGAGTGAATGGGTGCGAGTGTTTGTGAGTGTGTATGAGTGAGTGTGTGCGAGTTTGTGTGCGAATGAGTGTGTGCGAATGTGTGCAAGTGTGTTTGTGAGTGTGTGTGCGAGTGTGTGCATGCGAGTGTGTGCGAGTGTGTGTGAGTGTGTGCGAGTGTGTGTGCGAGTGTGTGCGAGTGTGTGCAAATGTGCCCGAGTGTGCACGAGTGTGCACGAGTGAGTGTGTGCGAGTGTGTGCGAGTGTGGGTGAGTGTGTGCCAGTGTGTGTGTGCGAGTGTGTGCGAGTGTGTGTATGAGTGTGTGTGTTCGATTGTGCAAGTGTGTTTGTGAGTGTGTGTGCGAGTGTGTGCGTGCGAGTGTGTGCGAGTTTGTGTGAGTGTGTGCGAGTGTGTGTGCGAGTGTGTGCGAGTGTGTGCAAATGTGCCCGAGTGTGCCCGAGTGTGCACGAGTGAGTGTGTGCGAGTGTGTGCAAGTGTGTGTGAGTGTGTGCCAGTGTGTGTGTGCGAGTGTGTGCGAGTGTGTGTATGAGTGTGTGTGTGTTCGATTGTGTATAAGTGTGTGCGAGTGTGTGTGTGAGTGTGTGTGCAAGTGTGTGTGTGCGAGTGTGTTCGATTGTGTGCGAATGTGTGTGTGAGTGTGAGTGAGTGTGTACGAGTGTGTGCGAGTGTGTGCGATTGTGTGTGCGAGTGTGTGCGATTGTGTGTGTGAGTGTGTGGGACTGTATGTGCGAGTGTGTGCGAGTGTGTATGAGTGTGTGTGTGAGTGTGTGCAAGTGTGTGTGAGTGAGCGTGTGTGAGTGTGTGTGCGAGTGTGTGCGAGTGTGTGTGATTGTGTGTGAGAGTGTGTAGGACTGTACGTGCGAGTGTGTATGAGTGTGTGTGTGAGTGTGTGCAAGTGTGTGCGAGTGAGTGTGTGTGAGTGTGTGTGCGAGTGTGTGCATGCGAGTGTGTGCGTGCGAGTGTGTGCGACTGTGTGCGAGTGTGTGAGTGCGAGTGTGTGCGAATGTGTGCGAGTGTGTGCGTGCGAGTGTGCACGAGTGTGCACGAGTGTGTGCGTGTAAGTGTGTGCGTGCGAGTGTGTGCGAGTGTGCTCGAGTGAATGGGTGCAAGTGTGTGCGAGTGTGTGTGAGTGTGTGCGAGTGAGTGTGTGTGAGAGTGTATTAGTGAGTGTGTGTGAGTGTGTGCGTGTGTGCGAGTTTCTGTGCGAGTGATTGCGAGTGTGTGTATGCGAGTGTGTGTGCGATTGTGTATGAGTGTGTGCGAGTGTGAGTGAGTTTGTGTGCGAGTGTGTGTGTTCGAGTGTGTGCAAGTGTGTGCGAATGTGTGTGCGAGTGCGTACGAGTGTGTTCGTGTGTGCACGAGTGTGTGCGTGTGAGTGTGTGCGAGTGTGTGCGTGCGAGTGTGTGCGAGTGTGCTCGAGTGAGTGGGTGTGAGTGTGTGCGAGTGTGCATGAGTGAGTGTATGTGAGTGTGTGCGTGTGTGCGAGTTTGTGTGCGAGTGTACTCGAGTGAATGGGTGCGAGTGTGTGTGAGTGTGTGCGAGTGAGTGCAAGTGTGTGCGAGTGTGTGGGTGTGAGTGTGTGCAAGTGTGTGCGAGTGTGTGTGAATGTGTGTTCGAGTGTGTGCGAGTGTGTGTGAGTGTGTGTGCGAGTGTGTGCAAGTGTGTGCGAGAGTATGCGTGCGAGTGTGTGTGTTCGAGTGTGTGCGCGCGAGTGTGTGAGTGCGAATGTGTGTGCGTTTGAGTGTGTGCGAGTGTGCATGAGTGTATGTGCGAGTGTGTGCCAGTGTGTGCGAGTGTGTGTGTGCGAGTGTGTGCAAGTGTGTGCGAGTGTGTGCGAGAGTGTGCGAGTGTGTGCGAGTGTGTGTGTGCGAGTGTGTGTGCATTTGTGTATGAGTGTGTACGAGTGTGTATGAGTTTGTGCAAGTGTGTGCGTGTGTTCATGCGAGTGCGTGCGAGTGAGTGCGGGTGTGTGTAAGCGAGTGTGTGTGTGATTGTGTATGAGTGTGTGTGAGTTTGTGCAAGTGTGTGCGTGTGTGTGCGAGTGCGTGCGAATATGCGCAAATGTGTGCGAGTGTGGGTGTGCGAGTGTGTGCTAGTGTGCGCGAGTGTTTGAGTGTGTACGAGTGTGCGTGAGTAAGTGTGTGTGTAAGTGCGTGCGAGTGTTTCCGAGTGTGTGTGTGAGTGTGAAGGAGTATGTGTGCGAGTGTGTTAGTACGAGTGTGTTCGAGTGTGTGCAATTGTGTGCGAGTGTGTGTTTGAGTGGGTATGAGTGAGTGTGTGCGAGTGTGTGTTTGAGAGTGTGTGTGCGAGTGTGTGCGAGTGTGTGCGAGTGTTTATGAGTGTATGTGCGAGTGTGTGCGCGAGTGTGTGTTTTAGAGTGTGTGCAATTGTGTGCGTTTGAGTGTGTGCATGAGTGTGTGCGTGCGAGTGTGCACGAGTGTGCTCGAGTGAGTGGGTGCATGTAAGTGTGTGCGTGCGAGTGTGTGCGAATGTGTGCGAGTGTGTGCATGCGAGTGTGTGCGTGCAAGTGTTTGCGTGCGAGTGTGTTCGAGTGTGTGCAAGTGTGTGAGTGTGTGCGAGTGTGTGTGTGAGTGTGTCCGAGTGTGTGCAAATGTGCCCGAGTGTGCGCGAGTGTGCACGAGTGAATGGGTGCGAGTGTTTGTGAGTGTGTATGAGTGAGTGTGTGCGAGTTTGTGTGCGAATGAGTGTGTGCGAATGTGTGCAAGTGTGTTTGTGAGTGTGTGTGCGAGTGTGTGCATGCGAGTGTGTGCGAGTGTGTGTGAGTGTGTGCGAGTGTGTGTGCGAGTGTGTGCGAGTGTGTGCAAATGTGCCCGAGTGTGCACGAGTGTGCACGAGTGAGTGTGTGCGAGTGTGTGCGAGTGTGGGTGAGTGTGTGCCAGTGTGTGTGTGCGAGTGTGTGCGAGTGTGTGTATGAGTGTGTGTGTTCGATTGTGCAAGTGTGTTTGTGAGTGTGTGTGCGAGTGTGTGCGTGCGAGTGTGTGCGAGTGTGTGTGAGTGTGTGCGAGTGTGTGTGCGAGTGTGTGCGAGTGTGTGCAAATGTGCCCGAGTGTGCCCGAGTGTGCACGAGTGAGTGTGTGCGAGTGTGTGCAAGTGTGTGTGAGTGTGTGCCAGTGTGTGTGTGCGAGTGTGTGCGAGTGTGTGTATGAGTGTGTGTGTGTTCGATTGTGTATAAGTGTGTGCGAGTGTGTGTGTGAGTGTGTGTGCAAGTGTGTGTGTGCGAGTGTGTTCGATTGTGTGCGAATGTGTGTGTGAGTGTGAGTGAGTGTGTACGAGTGTGTGCGAGTGTGTGCGATTGTGTGTGCGAGTGTGTGCGATTGTGTGTGTGAGTGTGTGGGACTGTATGTGCGAGTGTGTGCGAGTGTGTATGAGTGTGTGTGTGAGTGTGTGCAAGTGTGTGTGAGTGAGCGTGTGTGAGTGTGTGTGCGAGTGTGTGCGAGTGTGTGTGATTGTGTGTGAGAGTGTGTAGGACTGTACGTGCGAGTGTGTATGAGTGTGTGTGTGAGTGTGTGCAAGTGTGTGCGAGTGAGTGTGTGTGAGTGTGTGTGCGAGTGTGTGCATGCGAGTGTGTGCGTGCGAGTGTGTGCGACTGTGTGCGAGTGTGTGAGTGCGAGTGTGTGCGAATGTGTGCGAGTGTGTGCGTGCGAGTGTGCACGAGTGTGCACGAGTGTGTGCGTGTAAGTGTGTGCGTGCGAGTGTGTGCGAGTGTGCTCGAGTGAATGGGTGCAAGTGTGTGCGAGTGTGTGTGAGTGTGTGCGAGTGAGTGTGTGTGAGAGTGTATTAGTGAGTGTGTGTGAGTGTGTGCGTGTGTGCGAGTTTCTGTGCGAGTGATTGCGAGTGTGTGTATGCGAGTGTGTGTGCGATTGTGTATGAGTGTGTGCGAGTGTGAGTGAGTTTGTGTGCGAGTGTGTGTGTTCGAGTGTGTGCAAGTGTGTGCGAATGTGTGTGCGAGTGCGTACGAGTGTGTTCGTGTGTGCACGAGTGTGTGCGTGTGAGTGTGTGCGAGTGTGTGCGTGCGAGTGTGTGCGAGTGTGCTCGAGTGAGTGGGTGTGAGTGTGTGCGAGTGTGCATGAGTGAGTGTATGTGAGTGTGTGCGAGTTTGTGTGCGAGTGTACTCGAGTGAATGGGTGCGAGTGTGTGTGAGTGTGTGCGAGTGAGTGCAAGTGTGTGCGAGTGTGTGGGTGTGAGTGTGTGCAAGTGTGTGCGAGTGTGTGTGAATGTGTGTTCGAGTGTGTGCGAGTGTGTGTGAGTGTGTGTGCGAGTGTGTGCAAGTGTGTGCGAGAGTATGCGTGCGAGTGTGTGTGTTCGAGTGTGTGCGCGCGAGTGTGTGAGTGCGAATGTGTGTGCGTTTGAGTGTGTGCGAGTGTGCATGAGTGTATGTGCGAGTGTGTGCCAGTGTGTGCGAGTGTGTGTGTGCGAGTGTGTGCAAGTGTGTGCGAGTGTGTGCGAGAGTGTGCGAGTGTGTGCGAGTGTGTGTGTGCGAGTGTGTGTGCATTTGTGTATGAGTGTGTACGAGTGTGTATGAGTTTGTGCAAGTGTGTGCGTGTGTTCATGCGAGTGCGTGCGAGTGAGTGCGGGTGTGTGTAAGCGAGTGTGTGTGTGATTGTGTATGAGTGTGTGTGAGTTTGTGCAAGTGTGTGCGTGTGTGTGCGAGTGCGTGCGAATATGCGCAAATGTGTGCGAGTGTGGGTGTGCGAGTGTGTGCTAGTGTGCGCGAGTGTTTGAGTGTGTACGAGTGTGCGTGAGTAAGTGTGTGTGTAAGTGCGTGCGAGTGTTTCTGAGTGTGTGTGTGAGTGTGAAGGAGTATGTGTGCGAGTGTGTGAGTACGAGTGTGTTCGAGTGTGTGCAATTGTGTGCGAGTGTGTGTTTGAGTGGGTATGAGTGAGTGTGTGCGAGTGTGTGTTTGAGAGTGTGTGTGCGAGTGTGTGCGAGTGTGTGCGAGTGTTTATGAGTGTATGTGCGAGTGTGTGCGCGAGTGTGTGTTTTAGAGTGTGTGCAATTGTGTGCGTTTGAGTGTGTGCATGAGTGTGTGCGTGCGAGTGTGCACGAGTGTGCTCGAGTGAGTGGGTGCATGTAAGTGTGTGCGTGCGAGTGTGTGCGAATGTGTGCGAGTGTGTGCATGCGAGTGTGTGCGTGCAAGTGTTTGCGTGCGAGTGTGTTTGAGTGTGTGCAAGTGTGTGAGTGTGTGCGAGTGTGTGTGTGAGTGTGTCCGAGTGTGTGCAAATGTGCCCGAGTGTGCGCGAGTGTGCACGAGTGAATGGGTGCGAGTGTTTGTGAGTGTGTATGAGTGAGTGTGTGCGAGTTTGTGTGCGAATGAGTGTGTGCGAATGTGTGCAAGTGTGTTTGTGAGTGTGTGTGCGAGTGTGTGCATGCGAGTGTGTGCGAGTGTGTGTGAGTGTGTGCGAGTGTGTGTGCGAGTGTGTGCGAGTGTGTGCAAATGTGCCCGAGTGTGCACGAGTGTGCACAAGTGAGTGTGTGCGAGTGTGTGCGAGTGTGGGTGAGTGTGTGCCAGTGTGTGTGTGCGAGTGTGTGCGAGTGTGTGTATGAGTGTGTGTGTTCGATTGTGCAAGTGTGTTTGTGAGTGTGTGTGCGAGTGTGTGCGTGCGAGTGTGTGCGAGTGTGTGTGAGTGTGTGCGAGTGTGTGTGCGAGTGTGTGCGAGTGTGTGCAAATGTGCCCGAGTGTGCCCGAGTGTGCACGAGTTAGTGTGTGCGAGTGTGTGCAAGTGTGTGTGAGTGTGTGCCAGTGTGTGTGTGCGAGTGTGTGCGAGTGTGTGTATGAGTGTGTGTGTGTTTGATTGTGTATAAGTGTGTGCGAGTGTGTGTGTGAGTGTGTGTGCAAGTGTGTGTGTGCGAGTGTGTTCGATTGTGTGCGAATGTGTGTGTGAGTGTGAGTGAGTGTGTACGAGTGTGTGCGAGTGTGTGCGATTGTGTGTGCGAGTGTGTGCGATTGTGTGTGTGAGTGTGTGGGACTGTATGTGCGAGTGTGTGCGAGTGTGTATGAGTGTGTGTGTGAGTGTGTGCAAGTGTGTGTGAGTGAGCGTGTGTGAGTGTGTGTGCGAGTGTGTGTGCGAGTGTGTGCGAGTGTGTGTGATTGTGTGTGAGAGTGTGTAGGACTGTACGTGCGAGTGTGTATGAGTGTGTGTGTGAGTGTGTGCAACTGTGTGCGAGTGAGTGTGTGTGAGTGTGTGTGTGAGTGTGTGCATGCGAGTGTGTGCGTGCAAGTGTGTGCGACTGTGTGCGAGTGTGTGAGTGCGAGTGTGTGCGAATGTGTGCGAGTGTGTGCGTGCGAGTGTGCAAGAGTGTGCACGAGTGTGTGCGTGTAAGTGTGTGCGTGCGAGTGTGTGCGAGTGTGCTCGAGTGAATGGGTGCAAGTGTGTGCGAGTGTGTGTGAGTGTGTGCGAGTGAGTGTGTGTGAGGGTGTATTAGTGAGTGTGTGTGAGTGTGTGCGTGTGTGCGAGTTTCTGTGCGAGTGTGTGCGAGTGTGTGAGTGTGTGCGAGTGTGTGCGTGCGAGTGTGTACGTGCAAGTGTGTGCGAGTGTGTGAGTGTGTGTGCGAATGTGTGTGCGAGTGAGTGTTTAGGAGTGTGTGTAGGAATGTGTGCGAGTGTGTGCGATTGTGTGTGAGTGTGTAGGACTGTATGTGCAAGTGTGTGCGAGTGTGTTCGAGTGTGTGAGTGTGTGCGAGTGTGTGTGTGCGAGTGTGTGTGCATTTGTGTACGAGTGTGTGCGAGTGTGTGTGAGTTTGTGCAAGTGTGTGCGTGTGTTCATGCGAGTGCGTGCGAGTGAGTGCGGGTGTGTGTAAGCGAGTGTGTGTGCGATTGTGTATGAGTGTGTGTGAGTTTGTGCAAGTGTGTGCGTGTGTGTGCGAGTGCGTGCGAATACACGCAAATGTGTGCGAGTGTGGGCGTGCGAGTGTGTGCTAGTGTGCGCGAGTGTTTGAGTGTGTACGAGTGTGCGTGAGTAAGTGTGTGTGTAAGTGCGTGCGAGTGTTTCCGAGTGTGTGTGTGAGTGTGAAGGAGTGTGTGTGCGAGTGTGTGAGTACGAGTGTGTTCGAGTGTGTGCAATTGTGTGCGAGTGTGTGTGTGAGTGGGTATGAGAGAGTGTGTGCGAGTATGTGCGAATGTGTGTTTGAGAGTGTGTGTGCGAGTGTGTGCGAGTGTGTATGAGTGTATGTGCGAGTGTGTGCGCGAGTGTGTGTTTTAGAGTGTGTGCAATTGTGTGCGTTTGAGTGTGTGCATGAGGGTGTGCGTGCGAGTGTGCACGAGTGTGCTCGAATGAGTGGGTGCATGTAAGTGTGTGCGTGCGAGTGTGTGCGAATGTGTGCGAGTGTGTGCATGCGAGTGTGTGCGTGCAAGTGTTTGCGTGCGAGTGTGTGCGAGTGTGTGCAAGTGTGTGAGTGTGTGCGAGTGTGTGTGTGAGTGTGTCCGAGTGTGTGCAAATGTGCCCGAGTGTGCGCGAGTGTGCATGAGTGAATGGGTGCGAGTGTTTGTGAGTGTGTATGAGTGAGTGTGTGCGAGTTTGTGTGCGAGTGAGTGTGTGCGAATGTGTGCAAGTGTGTTTGTGAGTGTGTGTGCGAGTGTGTGCGTGCGAGTGTGTGTGAGTGTTTGCGAGTGTGTGTGCGAGTGTGTGCGAGTGTGTGCAAATGTGCCCGAGTGTGCACGAGTGTGCACGAGTGAGTGTGTGCGAGTGTGTGCAAGTGTGTGTGAGTGTGTGCCAGTGTGTGTGTGCGAGTGTGTGCGAGTGTGTGTATGAGTGTGTGTGTTCGATTGTGCAAGTGTGTTTGTGAGTGTGTGTGCGAGTGTGTGCGTGCGAGTGTGTGCGAGTGTGTGCGAGTGTGTGTGAGTGTGTGCGAGTGTGTGTGTGAGTGTGTGCGAGTGTGTGCAAATGTGCCCGAGTGTGCCCGAGTGTGCACGAGTGAGTGTGTGCGAGTGTGTACAAGTGTGTGTGAGTGTGTGCCAGTGTGTGTGTGCGAGTGTGTGTGAGTGTGTGTATGAGTGTGTGTGTGTTCGATTGTGTATAAGTGTGTGCGAGTGTGTGTGTGAGTGTGTGTGCAAGTGTGTGTGTGCGAGTGTGTTTGATTGTGTGCGAATGTGTGTGTGAGTGTGAGTGAGTGTGTACGAGTGTGTGCGAGTGTGTGCGAGTGAGTGTGCGAGTGTGTGTGAGTGTGTGCGAGTGAGTGTGTGTGAGAGTGTATTAGTGAGTGTGTGTGAGTGTGTGCGTGTGTGCGAGTTTGTGTGCGAGTGTGTGCGAGTGTGTGAGTGTGTGCGAGTGTGTGCTTGCGAGTGTGTACGTGTGAGTGTGTGCGAGTGTGTGAGTGTGTGTGCGAATGTGTATGTGATTGAGTGTTTAGGATTGTGTGTAGGAGTGTGTGCGAGTGTGTGCGATTGTGTGTGTGAGTGTGTACGAGTGTGTGTAGGAGTGTGTGCGATTGTGTGTGTGAGTGTGTAGGACTGTATGTGCAAGTGTGTGCGAGTGTGTTCGAGTGCGTGAGTGTGTGCGAGTGTGTGTGAGTGTTTGCAAGTGTGTGTGTGCGAGTGTGTGTGTGTGAGTGTGTGTGTGAGTGTGTCCAAGTGTGTTCAAGTGTGTTTGCGAGTGTGTATTAGTGTGTGTGTGTGCAAGTGTGTGCGCGTGTGTGTGAGTGTGTGTGAGTGTGTGCATGAGTGAGTGTGTGCGAGTGTATGTGAGTGTGTGTGTGTGAGTGTGTGCGAGTGAGTGTGTGCGAGTGTGTGTGTGCGAGTGTGTGCGTGCGAGTGTGTGCGAGTGTGTGTGTGTGAGAGTGTGTGTGTGCGATTGTGTATTAGTGAATGTGTGCGAGTGTGCGAGAGTGTGTGCGTGTGAGTGAGTGAGTGTGTGTGTGTGCGAGTGTGTGCGAGTGAGTGTGAGTGAGTGTGTGCGAGTGTGTGTGTGCGATTGTGCATAAGTGTGTACGAGTGTGAGTGTGTAGGACTGTGTGTGCGAGTGTGTGTGCGAGTGTGTGTGAGTGTGTGCGAGTGTGTGTAGGAGTGTGTGCAATTGTGTGTGAGTGTGTAGGACTGTATGTGTGAGCATGTGTGAGTGTGTGCAAGTGTGTTTGTGCGAGTGTGTATGAGTGTGTGTGTGCGAGTGTATGCAAGTGTGTTTGTGCGAGTGTGTATGAGTGTGTGTGTGCAAGTGTGTGTGATTGTGTGTGAGTGTGTGTATGAGTGAGTGTGTGCGAGTGTGTGCGTGCGAGTCTGTGTGTGCACGCGAGTGTGTGCGAGTGTGTGAGTGTGTGTGCGAATGTGTGTGCGTGTGAGTGTGTGCAAGTGTGTATGAGTGTATGTGCGAGTGTGTGCCAGTGTGTGCAAGTGTGTGTGTGCGAGTGTGTGCAAGTGTGTGCGAATGAGTGTGTGCGAGTGTGTGTGTGCGAGTGTGAGTGTGCGAGTGTGTGTGTGCGAGTGTGTGTGCAATTGTGTATGAGTGTGTGCGAGTGTGTGTGAGTTTGTGCAAGTGTGTGCATGTGTGCGTGCGAGTGCGTGCGAGTGAGTGCGAGTGTTTGCGAGTGTGTGTATGCGAGTGTGTGTGCGATTGTGTATGAGTGTGTGCGAGTGTGTGTGAGTTTGTGCGAGTGTGTGTGTGCGAGTGTGTGCTAGTGTGCACGAGTGTATGAGTGTGTGCGAGTGTGCCTGAGTAAGTGTGTGTGATTGTGTGCGAGTGTTTCCGAGTGTGTGTGTGAGTGAGTAGGACTGTGTGTGTGAGTATTTGCGAGTGTGTGTGCGAGCGTGTGTGTGCGAGTGTGTTCGAGGGTGTGCAATTGTGCGCAAGTGTGTGTGTGCGAGTGCGAGTCCATATGAGTGAGTGTGTGAATGTGTGCGAGTGTGTGCCAGTGTGTTTGTGCGAGTATGTGTACGAGTGTGTGCAATTGTGTGTGTGAGTGTGTAGGACTGTATGTGTGAGCATGTGTGAGTGTGTGCAAGTGTGTGCGTGCGAGTGTGTGTGCGAGTGTGTGTGATTGTGTATGAGTGAGTGTGTGCGAGTGTGTGCGAGTGTGTGTGTGAGTGTGTGCAAGTGTGTTTGAGTGTGTTTGTGCGAGTGTGTATGAGTGTGTGTGTGCGAGTGTATGCAAGTGTGTTTGTGCGAGTGTGTATGAGTGTGTGTGTGCAAGTGTGTGTGATTGTGTGTGAGTGTGTGTATGAGTGAGTGTGTGCGAGTGTGTGCGTGCGAGTCTGTGTGTGCACGCGAGTGTGTGCGAGTGTGTGTGCGAATGTGTGTGCGTGTGAGTGTGTGCGAGTGTGTATGAGTGTATGTGCGAGTGTGTGCCAGTGTGTGCAAGTGTGTGTGTGCGATTGTGTGCAAGTGTGTGCGAGTGAGTGTGTGCGAGTGTGTGCGAGAGTGTGCGAGTGTGTGTGTGCGAGTGTGAGTGTGCGAGTGTGTGTGTGCGAGTGTGTGTGCAATTGTGCAAGTGTGTGCGAGTGTGTGTGAGTTTGTGCAAATGTGTGCATGTGTGCGTGCGATTGCGTGCGAGTCAGTGCGAGTGTTTGCGAGTGTGTGTATGCGAGTGTGTGTGCGATTGTGTATGAGTGTGTGCGAGTGTGTGTGAGTTTGTGCGAGTGTGTGTGTGCGAGTGTGTGCTAGTGTGCACGAGTGTATGAGTGTGTGCGAGTGTGCCTGAGTAAGTGTGTGTGATTGTGTGCGAGTGTTTCCGAGTGTGTGTGTGAGTGAGTAGGACTGTGTGTGCGAGTATTTGCGAGTGTGTGTGCGAGCGTGTGTGTGCGAGTGTGTTCGAGAGTGTGCAATTGTGCGCAAGTGTGTGTGTGCGAGTGCGAGTCCATATGAGTGAGTGTGTGAATGTGTGCGAGTGTGTGTCAGTGTGTTTGTGCGAGTGTGTGTACGAGTGTGTGCGAGTGTGTGCGTGCGAGTGTGTGTGTGTGTATGAGTGTATGTGCGAGTGTGTGTGCGAGTCCGTACGAGTGTGTGCAAGTGTGTGCGAGTGTGTGTGCGAGTGCGTACGAATGTGTTCGTGTGTGCACGAGTGTGTGCGTGTGAGTGTGTGCGAGTGTGTGCGTCCGAGTGTGTGCGAGTGTGCTCGAGTGAGTGGGTGTGAGTGTGTGCGAGTGTGCATGAGTGAGTGTATGTGAGTGTGTGCGTGTGTGCGAGTGAGTGTGCGAGTGTGCTCGAGTGAATGGGTGCGAGTGTGTGTGAGTGTGTGCGAGTGAGTGCAAGTGTGTGCGAGTGTGTGGGTGTGAGTGTGTGCAAGTGTGTGCGAGTGTGTGTGAATGTGTGTTCGAGTGTGTGCGATTGTGTGTGAGTGTGTGTGTGAGTGTGTGCAAGTGTGTGCGAGTGTCTGGGTGTGAGTGTGTGCAAGTGTGTGCGAGTGTGTGTGAATGTGTGTTCGAGTGTGTGCGAGTGTGTGCGTGCGAGTATGTGCGAGTGTGCTCGAGTGAATGGGTGCGAGTGTGTGCGAGTGTGTGTGAGTGTGTGCGAGTGAGTGTGTGCGAGTGTGTATGAGTGAGTGTGTGTGAGTGTGTGCGAGTTTGTGTGCGAGTGTGTGCGAGTGAGTGTGTGCGAATGTGTATGAGTGTGTGTGCGAGTGTGTGCAAGTGGGTGCGTTTGTGTGGGTGCGAGTGTGTGCAAGTGTGTGCGAGTGTGTGTGAAAGTGTGTTTGAGTGTGTGTGAGTGTGTGCCAGTGAGTGTGTGTGAGTGTTTGCGAGTGTGTGTGCGAGTGTGTGTGTGAGTGTGTGCGTGCGAGTGTGTGTGTGCGGGTGTGTGCGAGTGTGTGTGAGTGTGTGTGTGTGCGAGTGTGCGTGCGAGTGTGTGTGTGAGTGTGTGTGCAATTGTGTATGAGTGTGTGCGAGTGTGTGTGCGTATGTGCGAGTGTGTGTGCGAGTGCGTGTGAGTGAGTGCGAGTTTGTGCAAATGTGTGCGTGAGTGTGCGAGTGTGGGCGTGCGATTGTGTGCTAGTGTGCGCGAGTGTGTGAGTGTGTGCGAGTGTGCGTGAGTAAGTGTGTGTGAGAGTGTGTGCGAGTGTTGCCGAGTGTGTGTGTGAGTGTGTAGGACTGTGTGCGCGAGTGTGTGTGCAAGTGTGTGTGTACGAGTGTGTTCGAGTGTGTGCAATTTTGTGCGAGTGTGTGTGTGCGAGTGCATATGAGTAAGTGTGTGCGAATGTGTGCGAGTGTGTGCGAGTGTGTGTGCGAGTGTGTGTGCGAGTGTGTGCGTGCGACTGTGTGCGTGCGACTGTGTGCGAGTGTGTGCGAGTGTTTGCGTGTGTGTGCGAGTGTGTGCAAGTGTGTGTGAGTGTGTGTGTGAGTGTGTGTGAATGTGTGAGAGTCTGTGTGTGCGAGTGTGTGTGTGCGATTGTGTATGAATGTGTGCGAGTATGAGTGTGAGTGTGTGCGAGTGTGTGCGTGCGAGTGCGTGCGAGTGAGTGCGAGTGTGTGCAAATGTGTGCGAGAGTGTGCGAGTGTGGGCGTGCGAGTGTGTGCGAGTGTGCGCGAGTGTGTGCGTGTGAGTGAGTGTGTGTGTGAGTGTGAGTGTGTGCTAGTGTGCATGAGTGTGTGAGTGTGTGCGAGTGTGCGCGAGTGTGCGTGTGAGTGAGTGAGTGTGTGTGCGAGTGTGTGTGCGAGTGTGTGTGAGTGTGTACGAGTGTGTGTAGGAGTGTGTGCGAGTGTGTGCGATTGTGTGTGTGAGTGTGTAGGACTGTATGTGCAAGTGTGTGCGAGTGTGTTCGAGTGTGTGAGTGTGTGCGAGTGTGTGTGAGTGTGTGCAAGTGTGTGTGTGCGAGTGTGTGTGTGTGAGTGTGTGTGTGAGTGTGTGCAAGTGTGTTCAAGTGTGTTTGCGAGTGTGTATTAGTGTGTGTGTGTGCAAGTGTGTGCGCGTGTGTGTGAGTGTGTGTGAGTGTGTGCATGAGTGAGTGTGTGCGAGTGTGTGTGAGTGTGTGTGAGTGTGTGCGAGTGAGTGTGTGCGAGTGTGTGTGTGCGAGTGTGTGCGTGCGAGTGTGTGCGAGTGTGTGTGTGTGAGAGTGTGTGTGTGCGATTGTGTATTAGTGAATGTGTGCGAGTGTGCGAGAGTGTGTGCGTGTGAGTGAGTGAGTGTGTGTGTGTGCGAGTGTGTGCGAGTGAGTGTGAGTGAGTGTGTGCGAGTGTGTGCGAGTGTGTGTGTGCGATTGTGCATAAGTGTGTGCGAGTGTGAGTGTGTAGGACTGTGTGTGCGAGTGTGTGTGCGAGTGTGTGCGAGTGTGTGTGAGTGTGTGCGAGTGTGTGTAGGAGTGTGTGCAATTGTGTGTGTGAGTGTGTAGGACTGTATGTGTGAGCATGTGTGAGTGTGTGCAAGTGTGTGCGTGCGAGTGTGTGTGCGAGTGTGTGTGATTGTGTATGAGTGAGTGTGTGCGAGTGTGTGCGAGTGTGTGTGTGAGTGTGTGCAAGTGTGTTTGTGCGAGTGTGTATGAGTGTGTATGTGCAAGTGTATGCAAGTGTGTTTGTGCGAGTGTGTATGAGTGTGTGAGTGCAAGTGTGTGTGATTGTGTGTGAGTGTGTGTATGTGTGAGTGTGTGCGAGTGTGTGCGTGCGAGTCTGTGTGTGCACGCGAGTGTGTGCGAGTGTGTGAGTGTGTGCGAATGTGTGTGCGTGTGAGTGTGTGCGAGTGTGTATGAGTGTATGTGCGATTGTGTGCCAGTGTGTGCAAGTGTGTGTGTGCGAGTGTGTGCAAGTGTGTGCGAGTGAGTGTGTGCGAGTGTGTGTGTGCGAGTGTGAGTGTGCGAGTGTGTGTGTGCGAGTGTGTGTGCAATTGTGTATGAGTGTGTGCGAGTGTGTGTGAGTTTGTGCAAGTGTGTGCATGTGTGCGTGCAAGTGCGTGCGAGTGAGTGCGAGTGTTTGCGAGTGTGTGTATGCGAGTGTGTGTGCGATTGTGTATGAGTGTGTGCGAGTGTGTGTGAGTTTGTGCGAGTGTGTGTGTGTGTGTGCGAGTGTGTGCTAGTGTGCACGAGTGTATGAGTGTGTGCGAGTGTGCCTGAGTAAGTGTGTGTGATTGTGTGTGAGTGTTTCCGAGTGTGTGTGTGAGTGAGTAGGACTGTGTGTGCGAGTATTTGCGAGTGTGTGTGCGAGCGTGTGTGTGCCAGTGTGTTCGAGGGTGTGCAGTTGTGCGCAAGTGTGTGTGTGCGAGTGCGAGTCCATATGAGTGAGTGTGTGAATGTGTGCCAGTGTGTGCCAGTGTGTTTGTGCGAGTGTGTGTACGAGTGTGTGCAATTGTGTGAGTGAGTGTGTAGGACTGTATGTGTGAGCATGTGTGAGTGTGTGCAAGTGTGTGCGTGCGAGTGTGTGTGATTGTGTATGAGTGAGTGTGTGCGAGTGTGTGCGAGTGTGTGTGTGAGTGTGTGCAAGTGTGTTTGAGTGTGTTTGTGCGAGTGTGTATGAGTGTGTGTGTGCGAGTGTATGCAAGTGTGTTTGTGCGAGTGTGTATGAGTGTGTGTGTGCAAGTGTGTGTGATTGTGTGTGAGTGTGTGTATGAGTGAGTGTGTGCGAGTGTGTGCGTGCGAGTCTGAGTGTGCACGCGAGTGTGTGCGAGTGTGTGAGTGTGTGTGCGAATGTGTGTGCGTGTGAGTGTGTGCGAGTGTGTATGAGTGTATGTGCGAGTGTGTGCCAGTGTGTGCAAGTGTGTGTGTGCGAGTGTGTGCAAGTGTGTGCGAGTGAGTGTGTGCGAGTGTGTGCGAGAGTGTGCGAGTGTGTGTGTGCGAGTGTGAGTGTGCGAGTGTGTGTGTGCGAGTGTGTGTGCAATTGTGTATGAGTGTGTGCGAGTGTGTGTGAGTTTGTGCAAGTGTGTGCATGTGTGCGTGCGAGTGCGTGCGAGTGAGTGCGAGTCTTTGCGAGTGTGTATGCGAGTGTGTGTGCGATTGTGTATGTGTGTGTGCGAGTGTGTGTGAGTTTGTGCGTGTGTGTGCGAGTGTGTGCTAGTGTGCACGAGTGTATGAGTGTGTGCGAGTGTGCCTGAGTAAGTGTGTGTGATTGTGTGCGAGTGTTTCCGAGTGTGTGTGTGAGTGAGTAGGACTGTGTGTGCGAGTATTTGCGAGTGTGTGTGCGAGCGTGTGTGTGCGAGTGTGTTCGAGGGTGTGCAATTGTGCGCATGTGTGTGTGTGCGAGTGCGAGTCCATATGAGTGAGTGTGTGAATGTGTGCAAGTGTGTGCCAGTGTGTTTGTGCGAGTGTGTGTACGAGTGTGTGCGAGTGTGTGCGTGCGAGTGTGTGTTCGAGTGTGTGTGTTCGCGTGTGTGCGAGTGTGTGTGCGAGTGCGTACGAGTGTGTGTGAGTGTGCACGAGTGTGTGCGTGTGAGTGTGTGCGAGTGTTTGCGCGCGAGTGTGTGAGTGTATGTGCGAATGTGTGTGCGTGTGAGTGTGTGCGAGTGTGTATGAGTGTATGTGCGAGTATGTGCCAGTGTGTGCGAGTGTGTGTGTGTGAGTGTGTGCAAGTGTGTGCGAGTGAGTGTGTGCGAGAGTGTGCGAGTGTGTGTGTGCGAGTGTGTGTGTGCGAGTGTGTGTGTGCGAGTGTGTGTGCAATTGTGTATGAGTGTGTGCGAGTGTGTGTGAGTTTGTGCAAGTGTGTGTGTGTGCGTGCGAGTGCGTGCGAGTGAGTGCGAGTGTGTGCGAGTGTGTGTATGCGAGTGTGTGTGTGATTGTGTATGAGTGTGTGCGAGTGTGAGTGAGTTTGTGCAAGTGTGTGTGTGTGCGAGTGTGTGCTAGTGTGCACGAGTGTTTGAGAGTGTGCGAGTGTGCCTGAGTAAGTGTGTGTGTGATTGTGTGCGAGTGTTTCCGACTGTGTGTGTGAGTGAGTAGGACTGTGTGTGCGACTGTGTGCGACTGTGTGTGCGAGCGTGTGTGTACGAGTGTGTTCGAGTGTGTGCAATTGTGTGCGAGTGTGTGTGTGTGAGTGCGAGTCCGTATGAGCGAGTGTGTGAATGTGTGCGAGTGTGTGCCAGTGTGCGTGTGCGAGTGTGTGTGCGAGTGTGTGCGTGCGAGTGTGTATGAGTGTATGTGCGTCTGTGTGTGCGAGTGTGTGCGAGTGTGTGTGCGAGTGTGTGTGTTCGAGTGTGTGCAAGTGTGTGCGAATGTGTGTGCGAGTGCGTACGAGTGTGTTCGTGTGTGCACGAGTGTGTGCGAGTGTGTGTGTGAGTGGGTATGAGTGAGTGTGTGCGAGTGTGTGCGAGTGTGTGTTTGAGAGTGTGTGTGCGAGTGTGTGCGAGTGTGTGCGAGTGTGTATGAGTGTATGTGCGAGTGTGTGCGCGAGTGTGTGTTTTAGAGTGTGTGCAATTGTGTGCGTTTGAGTGTGTGCATGAGTGTGTGCGTGCGAGTGTGCACGAGTGTGCTCGAGTGAGTGGGTGCATGTAAGTGTGTGCGTGCGAGTGTGTGCGAATGTGTGCGAGTGTGTGCATGCGAGTGTGTGCGTGCAAGTGTTTGCGTGCGAGTGTGTTCGAGTGTGTGCAAGTGTGTGAGTGTGTGCGAGTGTGTTTGTGAGTGTGTCCGAGTGTGTGCAAATGTGCCCGAGTGTGCGCGAGTGTGCACAAGTGAATGGGTGCGAGTGTTTGTGAGTGTGTATGAGTGAGTGTGTGCGAGTTTGTGTGCGAATGAGTGTGTGCGAATGTGTGCAAGTGTGTTTGTGAGTGTGTGTGCGAGTGTGTGCGAGTGTGTGTGAGTGTGTGCGAGTGTGTGTGCGAGTGTGTGCGAGTGTGTGCAAATGTGCCCGAGTGTGCACGAGTGTGCACGAGTGAGTGTGTGCGAGTGTGTGCGAGTGTGTGTGAGTGTGTGCCAGTGTGTGTGTGCGAGTGTGTGTGCGATTGTGTATGTGTGTGTGCGAGTGTGTGTGAGTTTGTGCGTGTGTGTGCGAGTGTGTGCTAGTGTGCACGAGTGTATGAGTGTGTGCGAGTGTGCCTGAGTAAGTGTGTGTGATTGTGTGCGAGTGTTTCCGAGTGTGTGTGTGAGTGAGTAGGACTGTGTGTGCGAGTATTTGCGAGTGTGTGTGCGAGCGTGTGTGTGCGAGTGTGTTCGAGGGTGTGCAATTGTGCGCAAGTGTGTGTGTGCGAGTGCGAGTCCATATGAGTGAGTGTGTGAATGTGTGCAAGTGTGTGCCAGTGTGTTTGTGCGAGTGTGTGTACGAGTGTGTGCGAGTGTGTGCGTGCGAGTGTGTGTTCGAGTGTGTGTGTTCGCGTGTGTGCGAGTGTGTGTGCGAGTGCGTACGAGTGTGTGTGAGTGTGCACGAGTGTGTGCGTGTGAGTGTGTGCGAGTGTTTGCGCGCGAGTGTGTGAGTGTGTGTGCGAATGTGTGTGCGTGTGAGTGTGTGCGAGTGTGCATGAGTGTATGTGCGAGTATGTGCCAGTGTGTGCGAGTGTGTGTGTGTGAGTGTGTGCAAGTGTGTGCGAGTGAGTGTGTGCGAGAGTGTGCGAGTGTGTGTGTGCGAGTGTGTGTGTGCGAGTGTGTGTGTGCGAGTGTGTGTGCAATTGTGTATGAGTGTGTGCGAGTGTGTGTGAGTTTGTGCAAGTGTGTGTGTGTGCGTGCGAGTGCGTGCGAGTGAGTGCGAGTGTGTGCGAGTGTGTGTATGCGAGTGTGTGTGTGATTGTGTATGAGTGTGTGCGAGTGTGAGTGAGTTTGTGCAAGTGTGTGTGTGTGTGCGAGTGTGTGCTAGTGTGCACGAGTGTTTGAGAGTGTGCGAGTGTGCCTGAGTAAGTGTGTGTGTGATTGTGTGCGAGTGTTTCCGAGTGTGTGTGTGAGTGAGTAGGACTGTGTGTGCGACTGTGTGCGACTGTGTGTGCGAGCGTGTGTGTACGAGTGTGTTCGAGTGTGTGCAATTGTGTGCGAGTGTGTGTGTGTGATTGCGAGTCCGTATGAGCGAGTGTGTGAATGTGTGCGAGTGTGTGCCAGTGTGTGTGTGCGAGTGTGTGTGCGAGTGTGTGCGTGCGAGTGTGTATGAGTGTATGTGCGTCTGTGTGTGCGAGTGTGTGCGAGTGTGTGTGCGAGTGTGTGTGTTCGAGTGTGTGCAAGTGTGTGCGAATGTGTGTGCGAGTGCGTACGAGTGTGTTCGTGTGTGCACGAGTGTGTGCGAGTGTGTGTGTGAGTGGGTATGAGTGAGTGTGTGCGAGTGTGTGCGAGTGTGTGTTTGAGAGTGTGTGTGCGAGTGTGTGCGAGTGTGTATGAGTGTATGTGCGAGTGTGTGCGCGAGTGTGTGTTTTAGAGTGTGTGCAATTGTGTGCGTTTGAGTGTGTGCATGAGTGTGTGCGTGCGAGTGTGCACGAGTGTGCTCGAGTGAGTGTGTGCATGTAAGTGTGTGCGTGCGAGTGTGTGCGAATGTGTGCGAGTGTGTGCATGCGAGTGTGTGCGTGCAAGTGTTTGCGTGCGAGTGTGTTCGAGTGTGTGCAAGTGTGTGAGTGTGTGCGAGTGTGTTTGTGAGTGTGTCCGAGTGTGTGCAAATGTGCCCGAGTGTGCGCGAGTGTGCACAAGTGAATGGGTGCGAGTGTTTGTGAGTGTGTATGAGTGAGTGTGTGCGAGTTTGTGTGCGAATGAGTGTGTGCGAATGTGTGCAAGTGTGTTTGTGAGTGTGTGTGCGAGTGTGTGCGAGTGTGTGTGAGTGTGTGCGAGTGTGTGTGCGAGTGTGTGCGAGTGTGTGCAAATGTGCCCGAGTGTGCACGAGTGAGTGTGTGCGAGTGTGTGCGAGTGTGTGTGAGTGTGTGCCAGTGTGTGTGTGCGAGTGTGTGCGAGTGTGTGTATGAGTGTGTGTGTTCGATTGTGCAAGTGTGTTTGTGAGTGTGTGTGCGAGTGTGTGCATGTGAGTGTGTGCGAGTGTGTTTGAGTGTGTGCGAGTGTGTGTGCGAGTGTGTGCGAGTGTGTGCAAATGTGCCCGAGTGTGCCCGAGTGTGCACGAGTGAGTGTGTGCGAGTGTGTGCAAGTGTGTGTGAGTGTGTGCCAGTGTGTGTGTGCGAGTGTGTGCGAGTGTGTGTATGAGTGTGTGTGTGTTCGATTGTGTATAAGTGTGTGCGAGTGTGTGTGTGAGTGTGTGTGCAAGTGTGTGTGTGCGAGTGTGTTCGATTGTGTGCGAATGTGTGTGTGAGAGTGAGTGAGTGTGTACGAGTGTGTGCGAGTGTGTGCGATTGTGTGTGCGAGTGTGTGCGATTGTGTGTGTGAGTGTGTGGGACTGTATGTGCGAGTGTGTGCGAGTGTGTATGAGTGTGTGTGTGAGTGTGTGCAAGTGTGTGTGAGTGAGCGTGTGTGAGTGTGTGTGCGAGTGTGTGTGCGAGTGTGTGCGAGTGTGTGTGATTGTGTGTGAGAGTGTGTAGGACTGTATGTGCGAGTGTGTATGAGTGTGTGTGTGAGTGTGTGCAAGTGTGTGCGAGTGAGTGTGTGTGAGTGTGTGTGCGAGTGTGTGCATGCGAGTGTGTGCGTGCGAGTGTGTGCGAGTGTGTGAGTGCGAGTGTGTGCGAATTTGTGCGAGTGTGTGCGTGCGAGTGTGCACGAGTGTGCATGAGTGTGTGCGTGTAAGTGTGTGCGTGCGAGTGTGTGCGAGTGTGCTCGAGTGAATGGGTGCAAGTGTGTGCGAGTGTGTGTGAGTGTGTGCGAGTGAGTGTGTGTGAGAGTGTATTAGTGAGTGTGTGTGAGTGTGTGCGTGTGTGCGAGTTTGTGTGCGAGTGTGTGCGAGTGTGTGAGTGTGTGCGAGTGTGTGCATGCGAGTGTGTACGTGCGAGTGTGTGCGAGTGTGTGAGTGTGTGTGCGAATGTGTGTGCGAGTGAGTGTTTAGGAGTGTGTGTAGGAGTGTGTGCGAGTGTGTGCGATTGTGTGTGTGAGTGTGTAGGACTGTATGTGCAAGTGTGTGCGAGTGTGTTCGAGTGTGTGAGTGTGTGCGAGTGTGTTTGTGCGAGTGTGTGTGCATTTGTGTACGAGTGTGTGCGAGTGTGTGTGAGTTTGTGCAAGTGTGTGCGTGTGTTCATGCGAGTGCGTGCGAGTGAGTGCGGGTGTGTGTAAGCGAGTGTGTGTGCGATTGTGTATGAGTGTGTGTGAGTTTGTGCAAGTGTGTGCGTGTGTGTGTGAGTGCGTGCGAATACGGGCAAATGTGAGCGAGTGTGGGGGTGCGAGTGTGTGCTAGTGTGCGCGAGTGTTTGAGTGTGCGTGAGTAAGTGTGTGTGTAAGTGCGTGCGAGTGTTTCCGAGTGTGTGTGTGAGTGTGAAGGAGTGTGTGTGCGAGTGTGTGAGTACGAGTGTGTTCGAGTGTGTGCAATTGTGTGCGAGTGTGTGTGTGAGTGGGTATGAGTGAGTGTGTGCGAGTGTGTGCGAATGTGTGTTTGAGAGTGTGTGTGCGAGTGTGTGCGAGTGTGTGCGAGTGTGTATGAGTGTATGTGCGAGTGTGTGCGCGAGTGTGTGTTTTAGAGTGTGTGCAATTGTGTGCGTTTGAGTGTGTGCATGAGTGTGTGCGTGCGAGTGTGCACGAGTGTGCTCGAGTGAGTGGGTGCATGTAAGTGTGTGCGTGCGAGTGTGTGCGAATGTGTGCGAGTGTGTGCATGCGAGTGTGTGCATGCAAGTGTTTGCGTGCGAGTGTGTGCGAGTGTGTGCAAGTGTGTGCGAGTGTGTGTGTGAGTGTGTCCGAGTGTGTGCAAATGTGCCCGAGTGTGCGCGAGTGTGCATGAGTGAATGGGTGCGAGTGTTTGTGAGTGTGTATGAGTGAGTGTGTGCGAGTTTGTGTGCGAGTGAGTGTGTGCGAATGTGTGCAAGTGTGTTTGTGAGTGTGTGTGCGAGTGTGTGCGTGCGAGTGTGTGCGAGTGTGTGCGAGTGTGTGTGAGTGTGTGCGAGTGTGTGTGCGAGTGTGTGCGAGTGTGTGCAAATGTGCCCGAGTGTGCACGAGTGAGTGTGTGCGAGTGTGTGCAAGTGTGTGTGAGTGTGTGCCAGTGTGTGTGTGCGAGTGTGTGCGAGTGTGTGTATGAGTGTGTGTGTTCGATTGTGCAAGTGTGTTTGTGAGTGTGTGTGCGAGTGTGTGCGTGCGAGTGTGTGCGAGTGTGTGTGAGTGTGTGCGAGTGTGTGTGTGAGTGTGTGCGAGTGTGTGCAAATGTGCCCGATTGTGCCCGAGTGTGCACGAGTGAGTGTGTGCGAGTGTGTACAAGTGTGTGTGAGTGTGTGCCAGTGTGTGTGTGCGAGTGTGTGTGACTGTGTGTATGAGTGTGTGTGTGTTTGATTGTGTATAAGTGTGTGCGAGTGTGTGTGTGAGTGTGTGTGCAAGTGTGTGTGTGCGAGTGTGTTCGATTGTGTGCGAATGTGTGTGAGTGTGAGTGAGTGTGTATGAGTGTGTGCGAGTGTGTGCGAGTGTGTGTGTGAGTGTGTAGGACTGTATGTGCGAGTGTGTGCGAGTGTGTGCAAGTGTGTGTGTGCGATTGTGCATAAGTGTGTGCGAGTGTGAGTGTGTAGGACTGTGTGTGCGAGTGTGTGTGAGTGTGTGCAAGTGTGTGCGTGCGAGTGTGTGTGTGCGAGTGTGTGTGATTGTGTATGAGTGAGTGTGTGCGAGTGTGTGTGTGAGTGTGTGCAAGTGTGTTTGAGTGTGTTTGTGCGAGTGAGTATGAGTGTGTGTGTGCGAGTGTGTGCAAGTGTGTTTGTGTGAGTGTGTATGAGTGTGTGTAAGAGTGTGTGATTGTGTGTGAGTGTGTGTATGAGTGAGTGTGTGCGAGTGTGTGCGTGTGAGTCTGTGTGTGCACGCGAGTGTGTGCGAGTGTGTGAGCGAATGTGTGTGTGTGAGTGTGTGCGAGTGTGTATGAGTGTATGTGCGAGTGTTTGCCAGTGTGTGCGAGTGTGTGTGTGCGAGTGTGTGCAAGTGTGTGCGAGTGAGTGTGTGCGAGTGTGTGCGAGAGTGTGCGAGTGTGTGTGTGCGAGTGTGTGTGTGCGAGTGTGTGTGTGCGAGTGTGTGTGCAATTGTGTATGAGTGTGTTCGAGTGTGTGTGAGTTTGTGCAAGTGTGTGCGTGTGTGCGTGCGAGTGCGTGCGAGTGAGTGCGAGTGTGTGCGAGTGTGTGCGAGTGTGTGTATGCGAGTGTGTGTGCGATTGTGTATGAGTGTGTGCGAGTGTGTGTGAGTTTGTGCGAGTGTGTGTGTGTGTGTGCGAGTGTGTGCTAGTGTGCACGAGTGTTTGAGTGTGTGCGAGTGTGCCTGAGTAAGTGTGTGTGTGATTGTGTGCGAGTGTTTCCGAGTGTGTGTGTGAGTGAGTAGGACTTTGTGTGCGAGTGTTTGCGAGTGTGTGTGCAAGCGAGTGTGTGCGAGTGTGTTCGAGGGTGTGCAATTGTGTGCAAGTGTGTGTGTGCGAGTGCGAGTCCATATGAGTGAGTGTGTGAATTTGTGCGATTGTGTGCCAGTGTGTGTGTGTGCGAGTGTGTGTGAGTGTGTGTATGAGTGTGTGTGTTCGATTGTGTATAAGTGTGTGCGAGTGTGTGTGTGAGTGTGTGTGCAAGTGTGTGTGTGCGAGTGTGTTCGATTGTGTGCGAATGTGTGTGTGTACGAGTGTGTGCGAGTGTGTGCGAGTGTGTGTGCGAGTGTGTGCGAGTGTGTGCGATTGTGTGTGTGAGTGTGTAGGACTGTATGTGCGAGTGTGTGCGAGTGTGTATGAGTGTGTGTGTGTGAGTCTGTGCAAGTGTGTGCGAGTGAGTGTGTGTGAGTGTGTGTGCGAGTGTGTGTGCGAGTGTGTGCGAGTGTGAGCGATTGTGTGTGAGAGTGTGTAGGTCTGTATGAGCGAGTGTGTATGAGTGTGTGTGTGAGTGTGTGCAAGTGTGTGTGAGTGAGTGTGTGTGAGTGTGTGTGCGAGTGTGTGCATGCGAGTGTGTGCGTGCGAGTGTGTGCGACTGGGTGCGAGTGTGTGCGAGTGTGTGAGTGCGAGTGTGTGCGAATGTGTGCGAGTGTGTGCGTGCGAGTGTGCACGAGTGTGCACGAGTGTGTGCGTGTAAGTGTGTGCGTGCGAGTGTGTGCGAGTGTGCTCGAGTGAATGGGTGCGAGTGTGTGCTAGTGTGTGTGAGTGTGTGTGAGTGAGTGTGTGTGAGAGTGTATTAGTGAGTGTGTGTGAGTGTGTGCATGTGTGCGAGTTTGTGTGCGAGTGTGTGCGAGTGTGTGCGAGTGTGTGCGTGCGAGTGTGTACGTGTGAGTGTGTGCGAGTGTGTGAGTGTGTGTGCGAATGTGTGTGCGAGTGAGTGTGTATGAGTGTGTGTAGGAGTGTGTGCGAGTGTGTGCAATTGTGTGTGTGAGTGTGTAGGACTGTATGTGCAAGTGTGTGCGATTGTGTTCGAGTGTGTGAGTGTGTGCGAGTGTGTGTGAGTGTGTGTGAGTGTGTGCAAGTGTGTGTGTGCGAGTGTGTGTGTGTGTGTGAGTGTGTGCAAGTGTGTTCGAGTGTGTGTGCAAGTGTGTATGAGTGTGTGTGTGCAAGTGTGTGCGCGTGTGTGTGAGTGTGTGTGAGTGTGTGCATGAGTGAGTGTGTGCGAGTGTGTGAGTGTGTGTGTGTGTGTGAGTGTGTGCGAGTGTGTGTGTGCGAGTGTGTGTGCGAGTGTGTGTGTGCGAGTGTGTGTGTGCGAGTGTGTGTGTGCGATTGTGTATTAGTGAATGTGTGCGAGTGTGCGTGAGTGTGTGTGTGTGTGAGTGAGTGGCTGTGTGTGTGCGAGTGTGTGCCAGTGAGTGTGAGTGAGTGTGTGCGAGTGTGTGTGAGTGTGTGTGTGCGATTATGCATAAGTGTGTGCGAGTGTGAGTGTGTAGGACTGTGTGTGCGAGTGTGTGTGCGAGTGTGTGTGAGTGTGTGCGAGTGTGTGTAGGAGTGTGTGCGATTGTGTGTGTGAGTGTGTAGGACTGTATGTGCGAGTGTGTGCGACTGTGTTCGAGTGTGTGTGTGCGAGTGTGTGAGCATGTGTGAGTGTGTGCAAGTGTGTGCGTGCGAGTGTGTGTGTGCGAGTGTGTGTGTGCGAGTGTGTGTGATTGTGTATGAGTGAGTGTGTGCGTGTGTGCAAGTGTGTTTGAGTGTGTTTGTACGAGTGTCTATGAGTGTGTGTGCGAGTGTGTGCAAGTGTGTTTGTGCGAGTGTGTATGAGTGTGTGTGTGCGAGTGTGTGCAAGTGTGTGTGATTGTGTGTGAGTGTGTGTATGAGTGAGTGTGTGCGAGTGTGTGCGAGTGTGTGTGCGAGTGTATGCGCGAGTGTGTGCGTGCGAGTGTGTGCGTGCGAGTGTGTGCGTGCACACGAGTGTGTGAGTGTGTGTGCGAATGTGTGTGCGTGTGAGTGTGTGCGAGTGTGTATGAGTGTATGTGCGAGTGTGTGCCAGTGTGTGCAAGTGTGTGTGTGTGAGTGTGTGCAAGTGTTTGCGAGTGAGTGTGTGCGAGAGTGTGCGAGTGTGTGTGTGCGAGTGTGTGAGCATGTGTGAGTGTGTGCAAGTGTGTGCGTGCAAGTGTATGTGTGCGAGTGTGTGTGATTGTGTATGAGTGAGTGTGTGCGTGTGTGCAAGTGTGTTTGAGTGTGTTTGTGCGAGTGTCTATGAGTGTGTGTGCGAGTGTGTGCAAGTGTATTTGTGCGAGTGTGTATGTGTGTGTGTGTGCGAGTGTGTGCAAGTGTGTGTGATTGTGTGTGAGTGTGTGTATGAGTGAGTGTGTGCGAGTGTGTGCGAGTGTGTGTGCGAGTGTATGCGCGAGTGTGTGCGTGCGAGTGTGTGCGTGCGAGTCTGTGTGTGCACACGAGTGTGTGAGTGTGTGTGCGAATGTGTGTGCGTGTGAGTGTGTGCGAGTGTGTATGAGTGTATGTGCGAGTGTGTGCCAGTGTGTGCGAGTGTGTGTGTGCGAGTGTGTGCAAGTGTGTGCGAGTGAGTGTGTGCGAGTTTGTGTGCGAGTGTGTGTGAGTGAGTGTGTGCGAATGTGTATGAGTGTGTGTGCGAGTGTGTGCAAGTGGGTGCGAGTGTGTGGGTGTGAGTGTGTGCAAGTGTGTGCGAGTATGTGTGAATGTGTGTTTGAGTGTGTGCGAGTGTGTGCCAGTGAGTGTGTGCGAGTGTTTGCGAGTGTGTGTGTGAGTGTGTGCATGCGAGTGTGTGCGTGCGGGTGTGTGCGAGTGTGTGTGAGTGTGTGTGTGAATGTGTGTGTGTGCAAGTGTGCGTGCGAGTGAGTGTGTGAGTGTGTGTGCAATTGTGTATGAGTGTGTGCAAGTGTGTGTGCGTTTGTGCGAGTGTGTGCGTGTGCGTGTGAGTGATTGCGAGTGCGTGCAAATGTGTGCACGAGTGTGCGAGTGTGGGCGTGCGAGTGTGTGCTAGTGTGCGCGAGTGTGTGAGTGTGTGCGAGTGTGCGTGAGTAAGTGTGTGTGAGAGTATGTGCGAGTGTTGCCGAGTGTGTGTGTGAGTGTGTAGGACTGTGTGCGCGAGTGTGTGTGTACGAGTGTGTTCGAGTGTGTGCAATTTTGTGCGAGTGCATATGAGTAAGTGTGTGCGAATGTGTGCGAGTGTGTGCGAGTGTGTGTGCGACTGTGTGCGTGCGACTGTGTGCGAGTGTGTGCGAGTGTGTGAGTGTGTGCGAGTGCATATGAGTAAGTGTGTGCGAATGTGTGCGAGTGTGTGCGAGTGTGTGTGCGAGTGTGTGCGTGCGACTGTGTGCGTGCGACTGTGTGCGAGTGTGTGCGAGTGTTTGCGTGTGTGTGCGAGTGTGTGCAAGTGTGTGTGAGTGTGTGTGAGTGTGTGTGAGTGTGTGTGAGTGTGTGCAAGTGTGTGTGTGCGAGTGTGTGTGTGCGATTGTGTATGAATGTGTGCGAGTATGTGTGTGAGTGTGTGCGAGTGTGTGCGAGTGTGTGCGTGCGAGTGCGAGTGTGTGCAAATGTGTGTGAGAGTGTGCGAGTGTGTGTAGGAGTGTGTGCGAGTGTGTGCGATTGTCTGTGTGAGTGTGTAGGACTGTATGTGCAAGTGTGTGCGAGTGTGTTCGAGTGTGTGAGTGTGTGCGAGTGTGTGTGAGTGTGTGTGAGTGTGTGCAAGTGTGTGTGTGCGAGTGTGTGTGTGCGAGTGTGTGTGTGAGTGTGTGCAAGTGTGTTTGAGTGTGTGTGCGAGTGTGTATGAGTGTGTGTGTGCAAATGTGTGCGTGTGTGTGTGAGTGTGTGTGAGTGTGTGCATGAGTGAGTGTGTGCGAGTGTGTGTGAGTGTGTGTGTGTGAGTGTGTGCAAGTGTGTGTGCGAGTGTGTGTGCGAGTGTGTGCGTGCGAGTGTGTGTGAGTGTGTGTGTGTGAGTGTGTGCGAGTGTGTGTGTGCGATTGTGTATTAGTGAATGTGTGCGAGTGTGCGTGAGTGTGTGCGTGTGAGTGTGTGTGTGTGCGAGTGTGTGCGAGTGAGTGTGTGCGAGTGTGTGTGTGCGATTGTGCATAAGTGTGTGCGAGTGTGAGTGTGTAGGACTGTGTGTGCGAGTGTGTGTGAGTGTGTGCAAGTGTGTGCGTGCGAGTGTGTGTGTGCGAGTGTGTATGAGTGAGTGTGTGTGTGAGTGTGTGCAAGTGTGTTTGAGTGTGTTTGTGCGAGTGTGTATGAGTGTGTGTGTGCGAGTGTGTGCAAGTGTGTTTGTGCGAGTGTGTATGAGTGTGTGTGTGCGAGTGTGTGCAAGTGTGTGTGATTGTGTGTGAGTGTGTGTATGAGTGAGTGTGTGCGAGTGTGTGCGTGTGAGTCTGTGTGTGCACGCGAGTGTGTGCGAGTGTGTGAGTGTGTGTGCGAATGTGTGTGTGTGAGTGTGTGCGAGTGTGTATGAGTGTATGTGCGAGTGTGTGCCAGTGTGTGCGAGTGTGTGTGTGCGAGTGTGTGCAAGTGTGTGCGAGTGAGTGTGTGTGAGTGTGTGCGAGAGTGTGCGAGTGTGTGTGTGCGAGTGTGTGTGTGCGAGTGTGTGTGTGCGAGTGTGTGTGTGCGAGTGTGTGTGCAAATGTGTATGAGTGTGTTTGAGTGTGTGTGAGTTTGTGCAAGTGTGTGCGTGTGTGCGTGCGAGTGCGTGCGAGTGAGTGCGAGTGTGTGCGAGTGTGTGTGAGTGTGTGTATGCGAGTGTGTGTGCGATTGTGTATGAGTGTGTGCGAGTGTGTGTGAGTTTGTGCGAGTGTGTATGTGTGTGTGTGTGCGAGTGTGTGCTAGTGTGCACGAGTGTTTGAGTGTGTGCGAGTGTGCCTGAGTAAGTGTGTGTGTGATTGTGTGAGAGTGTTTCCGAGTGTGTGTGTGAGTGAGTAGGACTGTGTGTGCGAGTGTTTGCGAGTGTGTGTGCGAGCGAGTGTGTGCGAGTTTGTTCGAGGGTGTGCAATTGTGTGCAAGTGTGTGTGTGCGAGTGCGAGTCCATATGAGTGAGTTTGTGAATGTGTGCGAGTGTGTGCCAGTGTGTGTGTGTGTGAGTGTGTGTACGAGTGTGTGCGAGTGTGTGCGTGCGAGTGTGTGAGAGTGTGTATGAGTGTATGTGCGAGTGTGTGTGCGAGTGTGTGCGAGTGTGTGTTCGAGTGTGTGTGCTCGCATGTGTGCAAGTGTGTGCGAGTGTGTGTGCGAGTGCGTACGAGTGTGTGTGCATGAGTGTGTGCGTGTGAGTGTGTGCGAGTGTGTGTGTGCGCGCGAGTGTGTGCGAGTGTGTGTGCGAATGTGTGTGAGTGTGTGCGAGTGTGTATGAGTGTATGTGCGAGTATGTGCCAGTGTGTGCGAGTGTGTGTGTGTGAGTGTGTGCAAATGTGTGCGAGTGAGTGTGTGCGAGAGTGTGCACGAGTGTGCTCGAGTGAGTGGGTGCATGTAAGTGTGTGCGTGCGAGTGTGTGCGAATGTGTGCGAGTGTGTGCATGCGAGTGTGTGCGTGCAAGTGTTTGCGTGCGAGTGTGTGTGAGTGTGTGCAAGTGTGTGAGTGTGTGCGAGTGTGTGTGTGAGTGTGTCCGAGTGTGTGCAAATGTGCCCGAGTGTGCGCGAGTGTGCACGAGTGAATGGGTGCGAGTGTGTGTGAGTGTGTATGAGTGAGTGTGTGCGAGTTTGTGTGCGAGTGAGTGTGTGCGAATGTGTGCAAGTGTGTTTGTGAGTGTGTGTGCGAGTGTGTGTGTGTGAGTGTGTGCGAGTGTGTGCGAGTGTGTGTGAGTGTGTGCGAGTGTGTGTGTGAGTGTGTGCGAGTATGTGCAAATGTGCCCGAGTGTGCACGAGTGTGCACGAGTGAGTGTGTGTGAGTGTGTGCAAGTGTGTGTGAGTGTGTGCCAGTGTGTGTGTGCGAGTGTGTGCGAGTGTGTGTATGAGTGTGTGTGTTCGATTGTGTATAAGTGTGTGCGAGTGTGTGTGTGAGTGTGTGTGCAAGTGTGTGTGTGCGAGTGTGTTCGATTGTGTGCGAATGTGTGTGTGAGTGTGAGTGAGTGTGTACGAGTGTGTGCGAGTGTGTACGAGTGTGTGTGCGAGTGTGTGCGAGTGTGTGCGATTGTGTGTGTGAGTGTGTAGGACTGTATGTGCGAGTGTGTGCGAGTGTGTATGAGTGTGTGTGTGTGAGTGTGTGCAAGTGTGTGCGAGTGAGTGTGTGTGAGTGTGTGTGCGAGTGTGTGCGAGTGTGAGCGATTGTGTGTGAGAGTGTGTAGGTCTGTATGTGCGAGTGTGTATGAGTGTGTGTGTGAGTGTGTGCAAGTGTGTGTGAGTGTGTGTGAGTGTGTGTGCGAGTGTGTGCATGCGAGTGTGTGCGTGCAAGTGTGTGCGTGCGAGTGTGTGCGACTGTGTGCGAGTGTGTGCGAGTGTGTGAGTGCGAGTGTGTGCGAATGTGTGCGAGTGTGTGCGTGCGAGTGTGCACGAGTGTGCACGAGTGTGTGCGTGTAAGTGTGTGCGTGCGAGTGTGTGCGAGTGTGCTCGAGTGAATGGGTGCGAGTGTGTGCGAGTGTGTGTGAGTGTGTGTGAGTGAGTGTGTGTGAGAGTGTATTAGTGAGTGTGTGTGAGTGTGTGCATGTGTGCGAGTTTGTGTGCGAGTGTGTGCGAGTGTGTGAGTGTGTGCGAGTGTGTGCGTGCGAGTGTGTACGTGTGAGTGTGTGCGAGTGTGTGAGTGTGTGTGCGAATGTGTGTGCGAGTGAGTGTGTATGAGTGTGTGTAGGAGTGTGTGCGAGTGTGTGCAATTGTGTGTGTGAGTGTGTAGGACTGTATGTGCAAGTGTGTGCGAGTGTGTTCGAGTGTGTGAGTGTGTGCGAGTGTGTGTGAGTGTGTGTGAGTGTGTTCAAGTGTGTGTGTGCGAGTGTGTGTGTGTGTGAGTGTGTGCAAGTGTGTTCGAGTGTGTGTGCGAGTGTGTATGAGTGTGTGTGTGCAAGTGTGTGCGCGTGTGTGTGAGTGTGTGTGAGTGTGTGCATGAGTGAGTGTGTGCGAGTGTGTGTGAGTGTGTGTGTGTGTGAGTGTGTGCGAGTGTGTACGAGTGTGTGTGCGAGTGTGTGCGAGTGTGTGCGATTGTGTGTGTGAGTGTGTAGGACTGTATGTGCGAGTGTGTATGAGTGTGTGTGTGTGAGTGTGTGCAAGTGTGTGCGAGTGAGTGTGTGTGAGTGTGTGTGCGAGTGTGTGCGAGTGTGAGCGATTGTGTGTGAGAGTGTGTAGGTCTGTATGTGCGAGTGTGTATGAGTGTGTGTGTGAGTGTGTGCAAGTGTGTGTGAGTGTGTGTGAGTGTGTGTGCGAGTGTGTGCATGCGAGTGTGTGCGTGCAAGTGTGTGCGTGCGAGTGTGTGCGACTGTGTGCGAGTGTGTGAGAGTGTGTGAGTGCGAGTGTGTGCGAATGTGTGCGAGTGTGTGCGTGCGAGTGTGCACGAGTGTGCACGAGTGTGTGCGTGTAAGTGTGTGCGTGCGAGTGTGTGCGAGTGTGCTCGAGTGAATGGGTGCGAGTGTGTGCGAGTGTGTGTGAGTGTGTGTGAGTGAGTGTGTGTGAGAGTGTATTAGTGAGTGTGTGTGAGTGTGTGCATGTGTGCGAGTTTGTGTGCGAGTGTGTGCGAGTGTGTGAGTGTGTGCGAGTGTGTGCGTGCGAGTGTGTACGTGTGAGTGTGTGCGAGTGTGTGAGTGTGTGTGCGAATGTGTGTGCGAGTGAGTGTGTATGAGTGTGTGTAGGAGTGTGTGCGAGTGTGTGCAATTGTGTGTGTGAGTGTGTAGGACTGTATGTGCAAGTGTGTGCGAGTGTGTTCGAGTGTGTGAGTGTGTGCGAGTGTGTGTGAGTGTGTGTGAGTGTGTGCAAGTGTGTGTGTGCGAGTGTGTGTGTGTGTGAGTGTGTGCAAGTGTGTTCGAGTGTGTGTGCGAGTGTGTATGAGTGTGTGTGTGCAAGTGTGTGCGCGTGTGTGTGAGTGTGTGTGAGTGTGTGCATGAGTGAGTGTGTGCGAGTGTGTGTGAGTGTGTGTGTGTGTGAGTGTGTGCGAGTGTGTGTGTGCGAGTGTGTGTGCGAGTGTGTGTGTGCGAGTGTGTGTGTGCGAGTGTGTGTGTGCGATTGTGTATTAGTGAATGTGTGTGAGTGTGCGTGAGTGTGTGCGTGTAAGTGAGTGAGTGTGTGTGTGCGAGTGTGTGCCAATGAGTGTGAGTGAGTGTGTGCGAGTGTGTGCGAGTGTGTGTGTGCGATTGTGCATAAGTGTGTGCGAGTGTGAGTGTGTAGGACTGTGTGTGCGAGTGTGTGTGCGAGTGAGTGTGAGTGTGTGCGAGTGTGTGTAGGAGTGTGTGCGATTGTGTGTGTGAGTGTGTAGGACTGTATGTGCGAGTGTGTGCGACTGTGTTCGAGTGTGTGTGTGCGAGTGTGTGAGCATGTGTGAGTGTGTGCAAGTGTGTGCGTGCGAGTGTGTGTGTGCGAGTGTGTGTGATTGTGTATGAGTGAGTGTGTGCGTGTGTGCAAGTGTGTTTGAGTGTGTTTGTGCGAGTGTCTATGAGTGTGTGTGCGAGTGTGTGCAAGTGTATTTGTGCGAGTGTGTATGAGTGTGTGTGTGCGAGTGTGTGCAAGTGTGTGTGAGTGTGTGTATGAGTGAGTGTGTGCGAGTGTCTGCGAGTGTGTGTGCGAGTGTATGCGCGAGTGTGTGCGTGCGAGTGTGTGCGTGCGAGTCTGTGTGTGCACACGAGTGTGTGAGTGTGTGTGCGAATGTGTGTGCGTGTGAGTGTGTGTGAGTGTGTATGAGTGTATGTGTGAGTGTGTGCCAGTGTGTGCGAGTGTGTGTGTGCGAGTGTGTGCAAGTGTGTGCGAGTGAGTGTGTGCGAGTGTGTGCGAGAGTGTGCGAGTGTGTGTGTGCGAGTGTGTGTGTGCGAGTGTTTGTGCAATTGTGTATGAGTGTGTGCGAGTGTGTGTGAGTTTGTGCAAGTGTGTGCGTGTGTGCGTGCGAGTGCGTGCGAGTGAGTGCGAGTGTGTGCGAGTGTGTGTGAGTGTGTGTATGCGAGTGTGTGTGCGATTGTGTATGAGTGTGTGCGAGTGTGTGTGAGTTTGTGCGAGTGTGTGTGTGTGTGCGAGTGTGTGCTAGTGTGCACGAGTGTTTGAGTGTGTGCGAGTGTGCCTGAGTAAGTGTGTGTGTGATTGTGTGCGAGTGTTTCCGAGTGTGTGTGTGAGTGAGTAGGACTGTGTGTGCGAGTGTGTTCGAGGGTGTGCAATTGTGTGCAAGTGTGTGTGCGAGTGCGAGTCCATATGAGTGAGTGTGTGAATGTGTGCGAGTGTGTGCCAGTGTGTGTGTGCGAGTGTGTGTATGAGTGTGTGCGAGTGTGTGCGTGCGAGTGTGTACGTGTGAGTGTGTGCGAGTGTGTGAGTGTGTGTGCGAGTGCGTGTGTATGAGTGTGTGTAGGAGTGTGTGCGAGTGTGTGCAATTGTGTGTGTGAGTGTGTAGGACTGTATGTGCGAGTGTGTTCGAGTGTGTGAGTGTGTGCGAGTGTGTGTGAGTGTGTGTGAGTGTGTGCAAGTGTGTGTGTGCGAGTGTGTGTGTGTGTGAGTGTGTGCAAGTGTGTTCGAGTGTGTGTGCGAGTGTGTATGAGTGTGTATGTGCAAGTGTGTGCGCGTGTGTGTGAGTGTGTGTGAGTGTGTGCATGAGTGAGTGTGTGTGAGTGTGTGTGAGTGTGTGTGTGTGTGTGAGTGTGTGCGAGTGTGTGTGTGCGAGTGTGTGTGCGAGTGTGTGTGCGAGTGTGTGTGTGCGAGTGTGTGTGCAATTGTGTATGAGTGTGTTCGAGTGTGTGTGAGTTTGTGCAAGTGTGTGCGTGTGTGCGTGCGAGTGCGTGCGAGTGAGTGCGAGTGTGTGCGAGTGTGTGCGAGTGTGTGTATGCGAGTGTGTGTGCGATTGTGTAAGAGTGTGTGCGAGTGTGTGTGAGTTTGTGCGAGTGTGTGTGTGTGCGAGTGTGTGCTAGTGTGCACGAGTGTTTGAGTGTGTGCAAGTGTGCCTGAGTAAGTGTGTGTGTGATTGTCTGCGAGTGTTTCCGAGTGTGTGTGTGAGTGAGTAGGACTGTGTGTGCGAGTGTTTGCGAGTGTGTGTGCGAGCGAGTGTGTGCGAGTGTGTTCGAGGGTGTGCAATTGTGTGCAAGTGTGTGTGTGCGAGTCCATATGAGTGAGTGTGTGAATGTGTGCGAGTGTGTGCCAGTGTGTGCGCGAGTGTGTGTACGAGTGTGTGCGAGTGTGTGCGAGTGTGTATGAGTGTATGTGCGAGTGTGTGTGCGAGTGTGTGCGAGTGTGTGTTCGAGTGTGTGTGTTCGCGTGTGTGCAAGTGTGTGCGAGTGTGTGTGCGAGTGCGTACGAGTGTGTGTGAGTGTGCATGAGTGTGTGCGTGTGAGTGTGTGCGAGTGTGTGTGTGCGCACGATTGTGTGTGAGTGTGTGTGCGAATGTGTGTGCGTGTGAGGGTGTGCGAGTGTGTATGAGTGTATGTGCGAGTATGTGCCAGTGTGTGCGAGTGTGTGTGTGTGAGTGTGTGCAAATGTGTGCGAGTGAGTGTGTGCGAGAGTGTGCACGAGTGTGCTCGAGTGAGTGGGTGCATGTAAGTGTGTGCGTGCGAGTGTGTGCGAATGTGTGCGAGTGTGTGCATGTGAGTGTGTGCGTGCAAGTGTTTGCGTGCGAGTGTGTGCGAGTGTGTGCAAGTGTGTGAGTGTGTGCGAGTGTGTGTGTGAGTGTGTCCGAGTGTGTGCAAATGTGCCCGAGTGTGCGCGAGTGTGCACGAGTGAATGGGTGCGAGTGTGTGTGAGTGTGTATGAGTGAGTGTGTGCGAGTTTGTGTGCGAGTGAGTGTGTGCGAATGTGTGCAAGTGTGTTTGTGAGTGTGTGTGCGTGTGTGTGCATGCGAGTGTGTGCGAGTGTGTGCGAGTGTGTGTGAGTGTGTGCGAGTGTGTGCAAATGTGCCCGAGTGAGTGTGTGCGAGTGTGTGCAAGTGTGTGTGAGTGTGTGTCAGTGTGTGTGTGCGAGTGTGTGCGAGTGTGTGTATGAGTGTGTGTGTTCGATTGTGCAAGTGTGTTTGTGAGTGTGTGTGCGAGTGTGTGCGTGCGAGTGTGTGCGAGTGTGTGCGAGTGTGTGTGAGTGTGTGCGAGTGTGTGTGCGAGTGTGTGCGAGTGTGTGCAAATGTGCCCGAGTGTGCACGAGTGTGCACGAGTGAGTGTGTGCGAGTGTGTGCAAGTGTGTGTGAGTGTGTGCCAGTGTGTGTGTGTGAGTGTGTGCGAGTGTGTGTATGAGTGTGTGTGTTCGATTGTGTATAAGTGTGTGTGTGAGTGTGTGTGCAAGTGTGTGTGTGCGAGTGTGTTCGATTGTGTGCGAATGTGTGTGTGAGTGTGAGTGAGTGTGTACGAGTGTGTTCGAGTGTGTGTGCGAGTGTGTGCGATTGTGTGTGTGAGTGTGTAGGACTGTATGTGCAAGTGTGTGCGAGTGTGTATGAGTGTGTGTGTGAGTGTGTGCAAGTGTGTGCGAGTGAGTGTGTGTGAGTGTGTGTGTGAGTGTGTGTGCGAGTGTGTGTGCGAGTGTGTGCGAGTGTGTGCGATTGTGTGTGAGAGTGTGTAGGACTGTATGTGCGAGTGTATATGAGTGTGTGTGTGAGTGTGTGCAAGTGTGTGCGAGTGAGTGTGTGTGAGTGTGTGTGCAAGTGTGTGCATGCGAGTGTGTGCGTGTGAGTGTGTGCGTGCGAGTGTGTGCGACTGTGTGCAAGTGTGTGCGAGTGTGTGAGTGCGAGTGTGTGCGAATGTGTGCGAGTGTGTGCGTGCGAGTGTGCACGAGTGTGCACGAGTGTGTGCGTGTAAGTGTGTGTGTGTGAGTGTGTGCGAGTGTGCTCGAGTGAATGGGTGTGAGTGTGTGCGAGTGTGTGTGAGTGTGTGCGAGTGAGTGTGCGAGTGTGTGCGAGTGTGCAAGTGTGTGCGTGCGAGTGTGTACGTGCGAGTGTGTGAGAGTGTGTGAGTGTGTGCGTGCGAGTGTGTACGTGCGAGTGTGTGAGAGTGTGTGAGTGTGTGTGCGAATGTGAGTGCGAGTGAGTGTGTATGAGTGTGTGTAGGAGTGTGTGCGAGTGTGTGCGATTGTGTGTGTGAGTGTGTAGGACTGTATGTGCAAGTGTGTGCGAGTGTGTTCGAGTGTGAGAGTGTGTGCGAGTGTGTGTGAGTGTGTGCAAGTGTGTGTGTGTGAGTGTGTGTGTGTGTGAGTGTGTGCAAGTGTGTTCGAGTGTGTGTGCGAGTGTGTATGAGTGTGTGTGTGCAAGTGTGTGCGCGTGTGTGTGAGTGTGTGTGAGTGTGTGCATGAGTGAGTGTGTGCGAGTGTGTGTGAGTGTGTGTGTGTGTGCGTGCGAGTGAGTGCGAGTGTGTGCGAGTGTGTGTATGCGAGTGTGTGTGCGATTGTGTATGAGTGTGTGCGAGTGTGTGTGAGTTTGTGCGAGTGTGTGTGTGTGCGAGTGTGTGCTAGTGTGCACGAGTGTTTGAGTGTGTGCGAGTGTGCCTGAGAGTGTGTGTGTGTCATTGTGTGCGAGTGTTTCCGAGTGTGTGTGTGAGTGAGTAGGACTGTGTGTGTGAGTGTTTGCGAGTGTGTGTGCGAGCGAGTGTGTGCGAGTGTGTTCGAGGGTGTGCAATTGTGTGCAAGTGTGTGTGTGCGAGTGCGAGTCCATATGAGTGAGTGTGTGAATGTGTGCGAGTGTGTGCCAGTGTGTGTGTGCGAGTGTGTGTACGAGTGTGTGCGAGTGTGTGCGTGTGAGTGTGTGCGAGTGTGTATGAGTGTATGTGCGAGTGTGTGTGCGAGTGTGTGTTCGAGTGTTTGTGTTCGCGTGTGTGCAAGTGTGTGCGTGTGTGTGTGCGAGTGCGTACGAGTGTGTGTGAGTGTGCACGAGTGTGTGCCTGTGAGTGTGTGCGAGTGTGTGTGTGCACGCGAGTGTGTGTGAGTGTGTGTGCGAATGTGTGTGCGTGCGAGTGTGTGCGAGTGTGTGCGAGTGTGTGAGTGCGAGTGTGTGCGAATGTGTGCGAGTTTGTGCGTTCGAGTGTGCACGAGTGTGCACGAGTGTGTGCGTGTAAGTGTGTGCGTGCGAGTGTGTGCGAGTGTGCTCGAGTGAATGGGTGCGAGTGTGTGCGAGTGTGTGTGAGTGTGTGCGAGTGAGTGTGTGTGAGAGTGTATTAGTGAGTGTGTGAGAGTGTGTGCGTGTGTGCGAGTTTGTGTGCGAGTGTGTGCGAGTGTGCGAGTGTGTGCGTGCGAGTGTGTACGTGCGAGTGTGTGAGAGTGTGTGAGTGTGTGTGCAAATGTGAGTGCGAGTGAGTGTGTATGAGTGTGTGTAGGAGTGTGTGCGAGTGTGTGCGATTGTGTGTGTGAGTGTGTAGGACTGTATTTGCAAGTGTGTGTGAGTGTGTTCGAGTGTGTGAGTGTGTGCGAGTGTGTGTGAGTGTGTGTGAGTGTGTGCAAGTGTGTGTGTGTGCGAGTGTGTGTGTGTGTGAGTGTGTGCAAGTGTGTTCGAGTGTGTGTGCGAGTGTGTATGAGTGTGTGTGTGCAAGTGTGTGCGTGTGTGTGAGTTTGTGCATGAGTGAGTGTGTGCGAGTGTGTGTGAGTGTGTGTGTGTGTGAGTGCGTGCGAGTGAGTGCGAGTGTGTGCGAGTGTGTGCGAGTGTGTGTATGCGAGTGTGTGTGCGATTGTGTATGAGTGTGTGCGAGTTTGTGTGAGTTTGTGCGAGTGTGTGTGTGTGTGTGCGAGTGTGTGCTAGTGTGCACGAGTATTTGAGTGTGTGCGAGTGTGCCTGAGTAAGTGTGTGTATGATTGTGTGCGAGTGTTTCCGAGTGTGTGTGTGAGTGAGTAGGACTGTGTGTGTGAGTGTTTGCGAGTGTGTGTGCGAGCGTGTGTGTGCGAGTGTGTTCGAGGGTGTGCAATTGTGTGCAAGTGTGTGTGTGAGAGTGCGAGTCCATATGAGTGAGTGTGTGAATGTGTGCGAGTGTGTGCCAGTGTGTGTGTGCGAGTGTGTGTACGAGTGTGTGCGAGTGTGTGCATGCGAGTGTGTGCGAGTGTGTATGAGTGTATGTGCGAGTGTGTGTGCGAGTGTGTGTTTGAGTGTGTGTGTTCGCGTGTGTGCAAGTGGGTGCAAGTGTGTTTGCGAGTGCGTACGAGTGTGTGTGAGTGTGCACGAGTGTGTGCGTGTGAGTGTGTGCGAGTGTGTGTGTGCGCGTGATTGTGTGCGAGTGTGTGAGTGTGTGTGCGAATGTGTGTGCGTGTGAGTGTGTGCGAGTGTGTATGAGTGTATGTGCGAGTATGTGCAATTGTGTGCGAGTGTGTGTGTGCGAGTGCGAGTCCGTATGAGTGAGTGTGTGAATGTGTGCGAGTGTGTGCCAGTGTGTGTGTGCGAGTGTGTGTACGAGTGTGTGCGAGTGTGTGCGTGCGAGTGTGTATGAGTGTATGTGCGAGTGTGTATGCGAGTGTGTGCGAGTGTGTGTGCGAGTGTGTGTGTTCGAGTGTGTGCAAGTGTGTGCGAGTGTGTGTGCGAGTGCGTACGAATGTGTTCGTGTGTGCACGAGTGTGTGCGTGTGAGTGTGTGCGAGTGTGTGCGTCCGAGTGTGTGCGAGTGTGCTCGAGTGAGTGGGTGTGAGTGTGTGCGAGTGTGCATGAGTGAGTGTATGTGAGTGTATGTGAGTGTGTGCGTGTGTGCGAGTTTGTGTGCGAGTGTGCTCGAGTGAATGGGTGCGAGTGTGTGTGAGTGTGTGCGAGTGAGTGCAAGTGTGCGCGAGTGTGTGGGTGTGAGTGTGTGCAAGTGTGTGCGAGTGTGTGTGAATGTGTGTTCGAGTGTGTGCGATTGTGTGTGTGTGCTAGTGTGCATGAGTGTGTGAGTGTGTGCGAGTGTGCGCGAGTGTGCGTGAGAGTGAGTGAGTGTGTGTGCGAGTGTGTGTGAGTGTGTACGAGTGTGTGTAGGAATGTGTGCGATTGTGTGTGTGAGTGTGTAGGACTGTATGTGCAAGTGTGTGCGAGTGTGTTCGAGTGCGTGAGTGTGTGCGAGTGTGTGTGAGTGTTTGCAAGTGTGTGTGTGCGAGTGTGTGTGTGTGAGTGTGTGTGTGAGTGTGTGCAAGTGTGTTCAAGTGTGTTTGCGAGTGTGTATTAGTGTGTGTGTGTGCAAGTGTGTGCGCGTGTGTGTGAGTGTGTGTGAGTGTGTGCATGAGTGAGTGTGTGCGAGTGTATGTGAGTGTGTGTGTGTGAGTGTGTGCGAGTGAGTGTGTGCGAGTGTGTGTGTGCGAGTGTGTGCGTGCGAGTGTGTGCGAGTGTGTGTGTGTGAGAGTGTGTGTGTGCGATTGTGTATTAGTGAATGTGTGCGAGTGTGCGAGAGTGTGTGCGTGTGAGTGAGTGAGTGTGTGTGTGTGCGAGTGTGTGCGAGTGAGTGTGAGTGAGTGTGTGCGAGTGTGTGCGAGTGTGTGTGTGCGATTGTGCATAAGTGTGTACGAGTGTGAGTGTGTAGGACTGTGTGTGCGAGTGTGTGTGCGAGTGTGTGTGAGTGTGCGCGAGTGTGTGTAGGAGTGTGTGCAATTGTGTGTGAGTGTGTAGGACTGTATGTGTGAGCATGTGTGAGTGTGTGCAAGTGTGTGCGTGCGAGTGTGTGTGCGAGTGTGAGTGATTGTGTATGAGTGAGTGTGTGCGAGTGTGTGCGAGTGTGTGTGTGAGTGTGTGCAAGTGTGTTTGTGCGAGTGTGTATGAGTGTGTGTGTGCGAGTGTATGCAAGTGTGTTTGTGCGAGTGTGTATGAGTGTGTGTGTGCAAGTGTGTGTGATTGTGTGTGAGTGTGTGTATGAGTGAGTGTGTGCGAGTGTGTGCGTGCGAGTCTGTGTGTGCACGCGAGTGTGTGCGAGTGTGTGTGCGAATGTGTGTGAGTGTGTGCGAGTGTGTATGAGTGTATGTGCGAGTGTGTGCCAGTGTGTGCAAGTGTGTGTGTGCGATTGTGTGCAAGTGTGTGCGAGTGAGTGTGTGCGAGTGTGTGCGAGAGTGTGCGAGTGTGTGTGTGCGAGTGTGAGTGTGCGAGTGTGTGTGTGCGAGTGTGTGTGCAATTGTGCAAGTGTGTGCGAGTGTGTGTGAGTTTGTGCAAGTGTGTGCATGTGTGCGTGCGAGTCCGTGCGAGTGAGTGCGAGTGTTTGCGAGTGTGTGTATGCGAGTGTGTGTGCGATTGTGTATGAGTGTGTGCGAGTGTGTGTGAGTTTGTGCGAGTGTGTGTGTGTGCGAGTGTGTGCTAGTGTGCACGAGTGTATGAGTGTGTGCGAGTGTGCCTGAGTAAGTGTGTGTGATTGTGTGCGAGTGTTTCCGAGTGTGTGTGTGAGTGAGTAGGACTGTGTGTGCGAGTATTGTGATTGTGTGTGAGTGTGTGTGAGTGTGTGTGAGTGTGTGTGAATGTGTGAGAGTCTGTGTGTGCGAGTGTGTGTGTGCGATTGTGTATGAATGTGTGCGAGTGTGAGTGTGTGCGAGTGTGTGCGTGTGAGTGCGTTCGAGTGAGTGCGAGTGTGTGCAAATGTGTGCGAGAGTGTGCGAGTGTGGGCGTGCGAGTGTGCGCGAGTGTGTGCGTGTGAGTGAGTGTGTGTGTGAGTGTGAGTGTGTGCTAGTGTGCATGAGTGTGTGAGTGTGTGCGAGTGTGCGCGAGTGTGCGTGAGAGTGAGTGAGTGTGTGTGCGAGTGTGTGTGAGTGTGTACGAGTGTGTGTAGGAGTGTGTGCGATTGTGTGTGTGAGTGTGTAGGACTGTATGTGCAAGTGTGTGCGAGTGTGTTCGAGTGCGTGAGTGTGTGCGAGTGTGTGTGAGTGTTTGCAAGTGTGTGTGTGCGAGTGTGTGTGTGTGAGTGTGTGTGTGAGTGTGTGCAAGTGTGTTCAAGTGTGTTTGCGAGTGTGTATTAGTGTGTGTGTGTGCAAGTGTGTGCGCGTGTGTGTGAGTGTGTGTGAGTGTGTGCATGAGTGAGTGTGTGCGAGTGTATGTGAGTGTGTGTGTGTGAGTGTGTGCGAGTGAGTGTGTGCGAGTGTGTGTGTGCGAGTGTGTGCGTGCGAGTGTGTGCGAGTGTGTGTGTGTGAGAGTGTGTGTGTGCGATTGTGTATTAGTGAATGTGTGCGAGTGTGCGAGAGTGTGTGCGTGTGAGTGAGTGAGTGTGTGTGTGTGCGAGTGTGTGCGAGTGAGTGTGAGTGAGTGTGTGCGAGTGTGTGCGAGTGTGTGTGTGCGATTGTGCATAAGTGTGTACGAGTGTGAGTGTGTAGGACTGTGTGTGCGAGTGTGTGTGCGAGTGTGTGTGAGTGTGCGCGAGTGTGTGTAGGAGTGTGTGCAATTGTGTGTGAGTGTGTAGGACTGTATGTGTGAGCATGTGTGAGTGTGTGCAAGTGTGTGCGTGCGAGTGTGTGTGCGAGTGTGAGTGATTGTGTATGAGTGAGTGTGTGCGAGTGTGTGCGAGTGTGTGTGTGAGTGTGTGCAAGTGTGTTTGTGCGAGTGTGTATGAGTGTGTGTGTGCGAGTGTATGCAAGTGTGTTTGTGCGAGTGTGTATGAGTGTGTGTGTGCAAGTGTGTGTGATTGTGTGTGAGTGTGTGTATGAGTGAGTGTGTGCGAGTGTGTGCGTGCGAGTCTGTGTGTGCACGCGAGTGTGTGCGAGTGTGTGTGCGAATGTGTGTGAGTGTGTGCGAGTGTGTATGAGTGTATGTGCGAGTGTGTGCCAGTGTGTGCAAGTGTGTGTGTGCGATTGTGTGCAAGTGTGTGCGAGTGAGTGTGTGCGAGTGTGTGCGAGAGTGTGCGAGTGTGTGTGTGCGAGTGTGAGTGTGCGAGTGTGTGTGTGCGAGTGTGTGTGCAATTGTGCAAGTGTGTGCGAGTGTGTGTGAGTTTGTGCAAGTGTGTGCATGTGTGCGTGCGAGTCCGTGCGAGTGAGTGCGAGTGTTTGCGAGTGTGTGTATGCGAGTGTGTGTGCGATTGTGTATGAGTGTGTGCGAGTGTGTGTGAGTTTGTGCGAGTGTGTGTGTGTGCGAGTGTGTGCTAGTGTGCACGAGTGTATGAGTGTGTGCGAGTGTGCCTGAGTAAGTGTGTGTGATTGTGTGCGAGTGTTTCCGAGTGTGTGTGTGAGTGAGTAGGACTGTGTGTGCGAGTATTTGCGAGTGTGTGTGCGAGCGTGTGTGTGCGAGTGTGTTCGAGGGTGTGCAATTGTGCGCAAGTGTGTGTGTGCGAGTGCGAGTCCATATGAGTGAGTGTGTGAATGTGTGCGAGTGTGTGCCAGTGTGTTTGTGCGAGTGTGTGTACGAGTGTGTGCGAGTGTGTGCGTGCGAGTGTGTGCGAGTGTGTATGAGTGTATGTGCGAGTGTGTGTGCGAGTGTGTGCGAGTGTGTGTTCGAGTGTGTGTGTTCGCGTCTGTGCGAGTGTGTGTGCGAGTGCGTACGAGTGTGTGCAAGTGTGTGCGAGTGTGTGTGCGAGTGCGTACGAATGTGTTCGTGTGTGCACGAGTGTGTGCGTGTGAGTGTGTGCGAGTGTGTGCGTCCGAGTGTGTGCGAGTGTGCTCGAGTGAGTGGGTGTGAGTGTGTGCGAGTGTGCATGAGTGAGTGTATGTGAGTGTGTGCGTGTGTGCGAGTGAGTGTGCGAGTGTGCTCGAGTGAATGGGTGCGAGTGTGTGTGAGTGAGTGCAAGTGTGTGCGAGTGTGTGGGTGTGAGTGTGTGCAAGTGTGTGCGAGTGTGTGTGAATGTGTTTTCGAGTGTGTGCGATTGTGTGTGAGTGTGTGTGTGAGTGTGTGCAAGTGTGTGCGAGTGTCTGGGTGTGAGTGTGTGCGAGTGTGTGTGAATGTGTGTTCGAGTGTGTGCGAGTGTGTGCGTGCGAGTATGTGCAAGTGTGCTCGAGTGAATGGGTGCGAGTGTGTGCGAGTGTGTGTGAGTGTGTGCGAGTGAGTGTGTGCGAGTGTGTATGAGTGAGTGTGTGTGAGTGTGTGCGAGTTTGTGTGCGAGTGTGTGCGAGTGAGTGTGTGCGAATGTGTATGAGTGTGTGTGCGAGTGTGTGCAAGTGGGTGCGTGTGTGTGGGTGCGAGTGTGTGCAAGTGTGTGCGAGTGTGTGTGAAAGTGTGTTTGAGTGTGTGTGAGTGTGTGCCAGTGAGTGTGTGTGAGTGTTTGCGAGTGTGTGTGCGAGTGTGTGTGTGAGTGTGTGCGTGCGAGTGTGTGCGTGCGGGTGTGTGCGAGTGTGTGTGAGTGTGTGTGTGTGCGAGTGTGCGTGCGAGTGTGTGTGTGAGTGTGTGTGCAATTGTGTATGAGTGTGTGCGAGTGTGTGTGCGTATGTGCGAGTGTGTGCGTGTGTGTGTGCGAGTGCGTGTGAGTGAGTGCGAGTTTGTGCAAATGTGTGCGTGAGTGTGCGAGTGTGGGCGTGCGATTGTGTGCTAGTGTGCGCGAGTGTGTGAGTGTGTGCGAGTGTGCGTGAGTAAGTGTGTGTGAGAGTGTGTGCGAGTGTTGCCGAGTGTGTGTGTGAGTGTGTAGGACTGTGTGCGCGAGTGTGTGTGCAAGTGTGTGTGTACGAGTGTGTTCGAGTGTGTGCAATTTTGTGCGAGTGTGTGTGTGCGAGTGCATATGAGTAAGTGTGTGCGAATGTGTGCGAGTGTGTGCGAGTGTGTGTGCGAGTGTGTGTGCGAGTGTGTGCGTGCGACTGTGTGCGTGCGACTGTGTGCGAGTGTGTGCGAGTGTTTGCGTGTGTGTGCGAGTGTGTGTGAGTGTGTGTGAGTGTGTGTGTGAGTGTGTGTGAATGTGTGAGAGTCTGTGTGTGCGAGTGTGTGTGTGCGATTGTGTATGAATGTGTGCGAGTATGAGTGTGTGCGAGTGTGTGCGTGCGAGTGCGTGCGAGTGAGTGCGAGTGTGTGCAAATGTGTGCGAGAGTGTGCGAGTGTGGGCGTGCGAGTGTGTGCGAGTGTGCGCGAGTGTGTGCGTGTGAGTGAGTGTGTGTGTGAGTGTGAGTGTGTGCTAGTGTGCATGAGTGTGTGAGTGTGTGCGAGTGTGCGCGAGTGTGCGTGTGAGTGAGTGAGTGTGTGTGCGAGTGTGTGTGCGAGTGTGTGTGAGTGTGTACGAGTGTGTGTAGGAGTGTGTGCGAGTGTGTAGGACTGTATGTGCAAGTGTGTGCGAGTGTGTTCGAGTGTGTGAGTGTGTGCGAGTGTGTGTGAGTGTGTGCAAGTGTGTGTGTGCGAGTGTGTGTGTGTGAGTGTGTGTGTGAGTGTGTGCAAGTGTGTTCAAGTGTGTTTGCGAGTGTGTATTAGTGTGTGTGTGTGCAAGTGTGTGCGCGTGTGTGTGAGTGTGTGTGAGTGTGTGCATGAGTGAGTGTGTGCGAGTGTGTGTGAGTGTGTGCGAGTGAGTGTGTGCGAGTGTGTGTGTGCGAGTGTGTGCGTGCGAGTGTGTGCGAGTGTGTGTGTGTGAGAGTGTGTGTGTGCGATTGTGTATTAGTGAATGTGTGCGAGTGTGCGAGAGTGTGTGCGTGTGAGTGAGTGAGTGTGTGTGTGTGCGAGTGTGTGCGAGTGAGTGTGAGTGAGTGTGTGCGAGTGTGTGCGAGTGTGTGTGTGCGATTGTGCATAAGTGTGTGCGAGTGTGAGTGTGTAGGACTGTGTGTGCGTGTGTGTGTGCGAGTGTGTGCGAGTGTGTGTGAGTGTGTGCGAGTGTGTGTAGGAGTGTGTGCAATTGTGTGTGTGAGTGTGTAGGACTGTATGTGTGAGCATGTGTGAGTGTGTGCAAGTGTGTGCGTGCGAGTGTGTGTGCGAGTGTGTGTGATTGTGTATGAGTGAGTGTGTGCGAGTGTGTGCGAGTGTGTGTGTAAGTGTGTGCAAGTGTGTTTGTGCGAGTGTGTATGAGTGTGTGTGTGCGAGTGTATGCAAGTGTGTTTGTGCGAGTGTGTATGAGTGTGTGTGTGCAAGTGTGTGTGATTGTGTGTGAGTGTGTGTATGAGTGAGTGTGTGCGAGTGTGTGCGTGCGAGTCTGTGTGTGCACGTGAGTGTGTGCGAGTGTGTGAGTGTGTGTGCGAATGTGTGTGCGTGTGAGTGTGTGCAAGTGTGTATGAGTGTATGTGCGAGTGTGTGCCAGTGTGTGCAAGTGTGTGTGTGCGAGTGTGTGCAAGTGTGTGCGAGTGAGTGTGTGCAAGTGTGTGTGTGCGAGTGTGAGTGTGCGAGTGTGTGTGTGCGAGTGTGTGTGCAATTGTGTATGAGTGTGGTCGAGTGTGTGTGAGTTTGTGCAAGTGTGTGCGTGTGTGCGTGCGAGTGCGTGCGAGTGAGTGTGAGTGTGTGCGAGTGTGTGTAGGAGTGTGTGCAATTGTGTGTGTGAGTGTGTAGGACTGTATGTGTGAGCATGTGTGAGTGTGTGCAAGTGTGTGCGTGCGAGTGTGTGTGCGAGTGTGTGTGATTGTGTATGAGTGAGTGTGTGCGAGTGTGTGCGAGTGTGTGTGTAAGTGTGTGCAAGTGTGTTTGTGCGAGTGTGTATGAGTGTGTGTGTGCGAGTGTATGCAAGTGTGTTTGTGCGAGTGTGTATGAGTGTGTGTGTGCAAGTGTGTGTGATTGTGTGTGAGTGTGTGTATGAGTGAGTGTGTGCGAGTGTGTGCGTGCGAGTCTGTGTGTGCACGTGAGTGTGTGCGAGTGTGTGAGTGTGTGTGCGAATGTGTGTGCGTGTGAGTGTGTGCAAGTGTGTATGAGTGTATGTGCGAGTGTGTGCCAGTGTGTGCAAGTGTGTGTGTGCGAGTGTGTGCAAGTGTGTGCGAGTGAGTGTGTGCAAGTGTGTGTGTGCGAGTGTGAGTGTGCGAGTGTGTGTGTGCGAGTGTGTGTGCAATTGTGTATGAGTGTGTGCGAGTGTGTGTGAGTTTGTGCAAGTGTGTGCATGTGTGCGTGCGAGTGCGTGCGAGTGAGTGCGAGTGTTTGCGAGTGTGTGTATGCGAGTGTGTGTGCGATTGTGTATGAGTGTGTGCGAGTGTGTGTGAGTTTGTGCGAGTGTGTGCTAGTGTGCACGAGTGTATGAGTGTGTGCGAGTGTGCCTGAGTAAGTGTGTGTGATTGTGTGCGAGTGTTTCCGAGTGTGTGTGTGAGTGAGTAGGACTGTGTGTGTGAGTATTTGCGAGTGTGTGTGCGAGCGTGTGTGTGCGAGTGTGTTCGAGGGTGTGCAATTGTGCGCAAGTGTGTGTGTGCGAGTGCGAGTCCATATGAGTGAGTGTGTGAATGTGTGCGAGTGTGTGCCAGTGTGTTTGTGCGAGTATGTGTACGAGTGTGTGCAATTGTGTGTGTGAGTGTGTAGGACTGTATGTGTGAGCATGTGTGAGTGTGTGCAAGTGTGTGCGTGCGAGTGTGTGTGCGAGTGTGTGTGATTGTGTATGAGTGAGTGTGTGCGAGTGTGTGCGAGTGTGTGCGTGAGTGTGTGCAAGTGTGTTTGAGTGTGTTTGTGCGAGTGTGTATGAGTGTGTGTGTGCGAGTGTATGCAAGTGTGTTTGTGCGAGTGTGTATGAGTGTGTGTGTGCAAGTGTGTGTGATTGTGTGTGAGTGTGTGTATGAGTGAGTGTGTGCGAGTGTGTGCGTGCGAGTCTGTGTGTGCACGCGAGTGTGTGCGAGTGTGTGAGTGTGTGTGCGAATGTGTGTGCGTGTGAGTGTGTGCGAGTGTGTATGAGTGTATGTGCGAGTGTGTGCCAGTGTGTGCAAGTGTGTGTGTGCGAGTGTGTGCAAGTGTGTGCGAGTGAGTGTGTGCGAGTGTGTGCGAGAGTGTGCGAGTGTGTGTGTGCGAGTGTGAGTGTGCGAGTGTGTGTGTGCGAGTGTGTGTGCAATTGTGTATGAGTGTGTGCGAGTGTGTGTGAGTTTGTGCAAGTGTGTGCATGTGTGCGTGCGAGTGCGTGCGAGTGAGTGCGAGTGTTTGCGAGTGTGTGTATGCGAGTGTGTGTGCGATTGTGTATGAGTGTGTGCGAGTGTGTGTGAGTTTGTGCGTGTGTGTGTGTGTGTGAGTGTGTGCTAGTGTGCACGAGTGTATGAGTGTGTGCGAGTGTGCCTGAGTAAGTGTGTGTGATTGTGTGCGAGTGTTTCCGAGTGTGTGTGTGAGTGAGTAGGACTGTGTGTGCGAGTATTTGCGAGTGTGTGTGCGAGCGTGTGTGTGCGAGTGTGTTCGAGGGTGTGCAATTGTGCGCAAGTGTGTGTGTGCGAGTGCGAGTCCATATGAGTGAGTGTGTGAATGTGTGCGAGTGTGTGCCAGTGTGTTTTTGCGAGTGTGTGTACGAGTGTGTGAGAGTGTGTGCGTGCGAGTGTGTGTTCGAGTGTGTGTGTTCGCGTGTGTGCGAGTGTGTGTGCGAGTGCGTACGAGTGTGCGTGAGTGTGCACGAGTGTGTGCGTGTGAGTGTGTGCGAGTGTTTGCGCGCGAGTGTGTGAGTGTGTGTGCGAATGTGTGTGCATGTGAGTGTGTGCGAGTGTGTATGAGTGTATGTGCGAGTATGTGCCAGTGTGTGCGAGTGTGTGTGTGTGAGTGTGTGCAAGTGTGTGCGAGTGAGTGTGTGCGAGAGTGTGCGAGTGTGTGTGTGCGAGTGTGTGTGTGCGAGTGTGTGTGTGCGAGTGTGTGTGCAATTGTGTATGAGTGTGTGCGAGTGTGTGTGAGTTTGTGCAAGTGTGTGCGTGTGTGCGTGCGAGTGCGTGCGAGTGAGTGCGAGTGTGTGCGAGTGTGTGTATGCGAGTGTGTATGTGATTGTGTATGAGTGTGTGCGAGTGTGAGTGAGTTTGTGCGAGTGTGTGTGTGTGTGTGCGAGTGTGTGCTAGTGTGCACGAGTGTTTGAGAGTGTGCGAGTGTGCCTGAGTAAGTGTGTGTGTGATTGTGTGCGATTATTTCCGAGTGTGTGTGTGAGTGAGTAGGACTGTGTGTGCGACTGTGTGCGACTGTGTGTGCGAGCGTGTGTGTACGAGTGTGTTCGAGTGTGTGCAATTGTGTGCGAGTGTGTGTGTGAGTGCGAGTCCGTATGAGCGAGTGTGTGAATGTGTGCGAGTGTGTGCCAGTGTGTGTGTGCGAGTGTGTGTGCGAGTGTGTGCGTGCAAGTGTGTATGAGTGTATGTGCGTCTGTGTGTGCGAGTGTGTGCGAGTGTGTGTGCGAGTGTGTGTGTTCGAGTGTGTGCAAGTGTGTGCGAATGTGTGTGCGAGTGCGTACGAGTGTGTTCGTGTGTGCACGAGTGTGTGCGAGTGTGTGTGTGAGTGGGTATGAGTGAGTGTGTGCGAGTGTGTGCGAGTGTGTGTTTGAGAGTGTGTGTGCGAGTGTGTGCGAGTGTGTGCGAGTGTGTATGAGTGTATGTGCGAGTGTGTGCGCGAGTGTGTGTTTTAGAGTGTGTGCAATTGTGTGCGTTTGAGTGTGTGCATGAGTGTGTGCATGCGAGTGTGCACGAGTGTGCTCGAGTGAGTGGGTGCATGTAAGTGTGTGCGTGCGAGTGTGTGCGAATGTGTGTGAGTGTGTGCATGCGAGTGTGTGCGTGCAAGTGTTTGCGTGCGAGTGTGTTCGAGTGTGTGCAAGTGTGTGAGTGTGTGTGTGAGTGTGTCCGAGTGTGTGCAAATGTGCCCGAGTGTGCGCGAGTGTGCACGAGTGAATGGGTGCAAGTGTTTGTGAGTGTGTATGAGTGAGTTTGTGCGAGTTTGTGTGCGAATGAGTGTGTGCGAATGTGTGCAAGTGTGTTTGTGAGTGTGTGTGCGAGTGTGTGCGTGCGAGTGTGTGCGAGTGTGTGCGAGTGTGTGTGAGTGTGTGCGAGTGTGTGTGCGAGTGTGTGCGAGTGTGTGCAAATGTGCCCGAGTGTGCACGAGTGTGCACGAGTGAGTGTGTGCGAGTGTGTGCGAGTGTGTGTGAGTGTGTGCCAGTGTGTGTGTGCGAGTGTGTGCGAGTGTGTGTATGAGTGTGTGTGTTCGATTGTGCAAGTGTGTTTGTGAGTGTGTGTGCGAGTGTGTGCATGTGAGTGTGTGCGAGTGTGTGTGAGTGTGTGCGAGTGTGTGTGCGAGTGTGTGCGAGTGTGTGCAAATGTGCCCGAGTGTGCCCGAGTGTGCACGAGTGAGTGTGTGCGAGTGTGTGCAAGTGTGTGTGAGTGTGTGCCAGTGTGTGTGTGCGAGTGTGTGCGAGTGGGTGTATGAGTGTGTGTGTGTTCGATTGTGTATAAGTGTGTGCGAGTGTGTGTGTGAGTGTGTGTGCAAGTGTGTGTGTGCGAGTGTGTTCGATTGTGTGCGAATGTGTGTGTGAGTGTGAGTGAGTGTGTACGAGTGTGTGCGAGTGTGTGCGATTGTGTGTGCGAGTGTGTGCGATTGTGTGTGTGAGTGTGTGGGACTGTATGTGCGAGTGTGTGCGAGTGTGTATGAGTGTGTGTGTGAGTGTGTGCAAGTGTGTGTGAGTGAGCGTGTGTGAGTGTGTGTGCGAGTGTGTGTGCGAGTGTGTGCGAGTGTGTGTGATTGTGTGTGAGAGTGTGTAGGACTGTATGTGCGAGTGTGTATGAGTGTGTGTGTGAGTGTGTGCAAGTGTGTGCGAGTGAGTGTGTGTGAGTGTGTGTGCGAGTGTGTGCATGCGAGTGTGTGCGTGCGAGTGTGTGCGACTGTGTGCGAGTGTGTGAGTGCGAGTGTGTGCGAATGTGTGCGAGTGTGTGCGTGCGAGTGTACACGAGTGTGCACGAGTGTGTGCGTGTAAGTGTGTGCGTGCGAGTGTGTGCGAGTGTGCTCGAGTGAATGGGTGCAAGTGTGTGCGAGTGTGTGTGAGTGTGTGCGAGTGAGTGTGTGTGAGAGTGTATTAGTGAGTGTGTGTGAGTGTGTGCGTGTGTGCGAGTTTGTGTGCGAGTGTGTGCGAGTGTGTGAGTGTGTGCGAGTGTGTGCGTGCGAGTGTGTACGTGCGAGTGTGTGCGAGTGTGTGAGTGTGTGTGCGAATGTGTGTGCGAGTGAGTGTTTAGGAGTGTGTGTAGGAGTGTGTGCGAGTGTGTGCGATTGTGTGTGTGAGTGTGTAGGACTGTATGTGCAAGTGTGTGCGAGTGTGTTCGAGTGTGTGAGTGTGTGCGAGTGTGTGTGTGCGAGTGTGTGTGCATTTGTGTACGAGTGTGTGCGAGTGTGTGTGAGTTTGTGCAAGTGTGTGCGTGTGTTCATGCGAGTGCGTGCGAGTGAGTGCGGGTGTGTGTAAGCGAGTGTGTGTGCGATTGTGTATGAGTGTGTGTGAGTTTGTGCAAGTGTGTGCGTGTGTGTGTGAGTGCGTGTGAATACGCGCAAATGTGTGCGAGTGTGGGCGTGCGAGTGTGTGCTAGTGTGCGCGAGTGTTTGAGTGTGCGTGAGTAAGTGTGTGTGTAAGTGCGTGCGAGTGTTTCCGAGTGTGTGTGTGAGTGTGAAGCAGTGTGTGTGCGAGTGTGTGAGTACGAGTGTGTTCGAGTGTGTGCAATTGTGTGCGAGTGTGTGTGAGTGGGTATGAGTGAGTGTGTGCGAGTGTGTGCGAATGTGTGTTTGAGAGTGTGTGTGCGAGTGTGTGCGAGTGTGTGCGAGTGTGTATGATTGTATGTGCGAGTGTGTGCGCGAGTGTGTGTTTTAGAGAGTGTGCAATTGTGTGCGTTTGAGTGTGTGCATGAGTGTGTGCGTGCGAGTGTGCACGAGTGTGCTCGAGTGAGTGGGTGCATGTAAGTGTGTGCGTGCGAGTGTGTGCGAATGTGTGCGAGTGTGTGCATGCGAGTGTGTGCGTGCAAGTTTTTGCGTGCGAGTGTGTGCGAGTGTGTGCAATTGTGTGAGTGTGTGCGAGTGTGTGTGTGAGTGTGTCCGAGTGTGTGCAAATGTGCCCGAGTGTGCGCGAGTGTGCATGAGTGAATGGGTGCGAGTGTTTGTGAGTGTGTATGAGTGAGTGTGTGCGAGTTTGTGTGCGAGTGAGTGTGTGCGAATGTGTGCAAGTGTGTTTGTGAGTGTGTGTGCGAGTGTGTGCGTGTGAGTGTGTGCGAGTGTGTGCGAGTGTGTGTGAGTGTGTGCGAGTGTGTGTGCGAGTGTGTGCGAGTGTGTGCAAATGTGCCCGAGTGTGCACGAGTGAGTGTGTGCGAGTGTGTGCAAGTGTGTGTGAGTGTGTGCCAGTGTGTGTGTGCGAGTGTGTGTGAGTGTGTGTATGAGTGTGTGTGTTCGATTGTGCAAGTGTGTTTGTGAGTGTGTGTGCGAGTGTGTGCGTGCGAGTGTGTGCGAGTGTGTGCGAGTGTGTGTGAGTGTGTGCGAGTGTGTGTGTGAGTGTGTGCGAGTGTGTGCAAATGTGCCCGAGTGTGCACGAGTGAGTGTGTGCGAGTGTGTACAAGTGTGTGTGAGTGTGTGCCAGTGTGTGTGTGCGAGTGTGTGTGAGTGTGAGTATGAGTGTGTGTGTGTTCGATTGTGTATAAGTGTGTGCGAGTGTGTGTGTGAATGTGTGTGCAAGTGTGTGTGTGCGAGTGTGTTCGATTGTGTGCGAATGTGTGTGTGAGTGTGAGTGAGTGTGTACGAGTGTGTGCGAGTGTGTGCGAGTGTGTGTGCGAGTGTGTGCGAGTGTGTGCGATTGTGTGTGTGAGTGTGTGGGACTGTATGTGCGAGTGTGTGCGAGTGTGTATGAGTGTGTGTGTGAGTGTGTGCAAGTGTGTGCGAGTGAGTGTGTGTGCGAGTGTGTGTGCGAGTGTGTGCGAGTGTGTGTGATTGTGTGTGAGAGTGTGTAGGACTGTATGTGCGAGTGTGTATGAGTGTGTGTGTGAGTGTGTGCAAGTGTGTGCGAGTGAGTGTGTGTGAGTGTGTGTGCGAGTGTGTGCATGCGAGTGTGTGCGAGCGAGTGTGTGCGACTGTGTGCGAGTGTGTGCGAGTGTGTGAGTGCGAGTGTGTGCGAATGTGTGCGAGTGTGTGCGTGCGAGTGTGCACGAGTGTGCACGAGTGTGTGCGTGTAAGTGTTTGCGTGCGAGTGTGTGCGAGTGTGCTCGAGTGAATGGGTGCGAGTGTGTGCGAGTGTGTGTGAGTGTGTGCGAGTGAGTGTGTGTGAGAGTGTATTAGTGAGTGTGTGTGAGTGTGTGCGTGTGTGCGAGTTTGTGTGCGAGTGTGTGCGAGTGTGTGAGTGTGTGCGAGTGTGTGCTTGCGAGTGTGTACGTGCGAGTGTGTGCGAGTGTGTGAGTGTGTGTGCGAATGTGTATGCGATTGAGTGTTTAGGAGTGTGTGTAGGAGTGTGTGCGAGTGTGTGCGATTGTGTGTGTGAGTGTGTAGGACTGTATGTGCAAGTGTGTGCGAGTGTGTTCGAGTGTGTGAGTGTGTGCGAGTGTGTGTGAGTGTGTGTGAGTGTGTGCAAGTGTGTGTGTGCGAGTGTGTGTGTGTGAGTGTGTGCAAGTGTGTTCGAGTGTGTGTGCGAGTGTGTATGAGTGTGTGTGTGCAAGAGTGTGCGCGTGTGTGTGAGTGTGTGTGAGTGTGTGCATGAGTGAGTGTGTGCGAGTGTGTGTGAGTGTGTGTGTGTGAGTGTGTGCGAGAGTGTGTGCGTGCGAGTGTGCACGAGTGTGCTCGAGTGAGTGGGTGCATGTAAGTGTGTGTGTGCGAGTGTGTGCGAATGTGTGCGAGTGTGTGCATGCGAGTGTGTGCGTGCAAGTGTTTGCGTGCGAGTGTGTGCAAGTGTGTGAGTGTGTGCGAGTGTGTGTGTGAGTGTGTCCGAGTGTGTGCAAATGTGCCCGAGTGTGCGCGAGTGTGCATGAGTGAATGGGTGCGAGTGTTTGTGAGTGTGTATGAGTGAGTGTGTGCGAGTTTGTGTGCGAGTGAGTGTGTGCGTATGTGTGCAAGTGTGTTTGTGAGTGTGTGTGCGAGTGTGTGCGTGCGAGTGTGTGCGAGTGTGTGCGTGCGAGTGTGTGCGAGTGTGTGCGAGTGTGTGTGAGTGTGTGCGAGTGTGTGTGCGAGTGTGTGCGAGTGTGTGCAAATGTGCCCGAGTGTGCACGAGTGAGTGTGTGCGAGTGTGTGCAAGTGTGTGTGAGTGTGTGCCAGTGTGTGTGTGCGAGTGTGTGCGAGTGTGTGTATGAGTGTGTGTGTTCGAT